>NC_045641.1:45613523-46863523 GCF_009829145.1 Chiroxiphia lanceolata | reverse complement strand
AAGTAAGGTTAATTTTAATTAGATATCACAATAGCAAGAAGTGGCCTTAAGAAAAAGTAGAAGAACAGTATTTAGAGAAAAAGGAAAATCATATTCAAAATACACACACACAAACATGGCTAACTTTACAAATATGCAGATATATTAAGTATCTGCATAAAGATCCTCCTAAAGTCCTCTAAACTTTGCAGAACACATATTGTTCCTTGGTTTTATGCTCCATGTTTTAATTTTATTGATAGAGTTTTCCAGTAATACCTCTGATTTTTAAAAAAATGTGATCGCTTTGCAGCAGATTTGAAACAAAAAAAGAAAGAAATGCAATGCTTATCTTCCAAGGAATGCTGAGAAATGGATTAAATACAATCTAACATGACGAGGGGCAAAGCCAGGCACCCCAAAACCCCAACATTTTACTTTTTGCACTCCCAACCTAAAAAAAATAGAATCCATTTCAACTGTGTAATTTATTCTTACTTATGAAATGTTGAAAGAATGCCACATGAGTGTAATTTTAAATGATGTTCTTTCTTTATGCTGGAGTCTGAAGAAAATAATTTAAGAAAATACCTGCAGAAAAACATTTTACATATGGTAATAAAATAACAACCATATATTCTTTGGATGAGGAAGACCTGTACAACATTTGCATTTCAAAGACTATGTCATTGAAGAAAACTCTGATAATGCGCACAGCTCTATGAGTTTTATGCAAGTACAAGTTATTTTTTTATTAAGACAAATCCGAAGTATTTTCAAGAGTTATTTTGTTAAATCCCTTATTAAATTCAGGAGAGGCTTCGTGAAAATCTAAAGTAGTCAATACTGAACCTCAGCGCATAAAGCTGAGAATTAAGATCCAAACTTCATCATTTTAGAAAACAATTGATCTCTTAAAATAATACTTAGCATTTATTACCTAAAATAATTAAGCTTCAACATGACTGGGAGGGAAGCAAGTAAAACCTCATTTTACAGACAAGAACATTTAGAACAGACAGAGGGTTATGTACATTGTCATTGATTAGAAAGAAAAGTCTCTGATCCATAGTTGGAATTCTTTGAGCAAATTGTGAGCACATATCCACACCATCAAGTTCCTCCTTCAACAACTTACACAGTTTGTATTAAACTCGAACAAGGAAAAGTTAGACAAATACAGAAATGCAAACATATTCTCAAAACAAAAAAACGATCCAGACAAACAATATTAGAAACAGTCAACAGCATGCCTGTCTTATTTCCACTTCCTCAGAGTTAAAAGAAATACAGAGGTGGAAGGGAAATGAAGAGACAGATGTAAGTATTGATAATCATAAAAATGCTGAATCCTGTCTAGATCCATTCAAGGACTTGAGGATAATTTTTATTATTAGAGTTCTGTGATTACCTGTGGGTCAGGGAGAGCAGAGAAGTGCCCATGGAGGCGATGCTGGATTCTACTGAGTAGAAAAATATCCCTCAGGGAACTAGTTTGCTCTTTTCTGAAGCAAAGCGGAAAGCACTTGGTGTTCTCTTGGACAGAAAGAACGATCTATTTGTGGTGTTTGCTCACATCTGAAAGAGTGACTTGATTACTAAGTCTTTCCAAAGTCAGCCGTATGAAGAGCTGTTCCTGTTGTTAACTTCATGGGGATGTACCCTGTCTAGCACACATGCTGCTGCAGAAGTGATGGGCAGGTGAATGTGTCACTTGCAATGACAGATGGCCTCTGAGATGAAGGATCTGAAATACACTCCATTGTCGCAATTTATATAACACACCCACAGTGGTGCTGTGCAGGAAAGAAAAGATTTAAATGTCAGTATGGCAACTCTGTTTGAATTCTTTTATGTACAACCAGATCTTCCCTTGCATGTAAAGCTAAACATAGTAATATTATCTTAATTCTTCAATGTGTTTTGGAGGCATCATTGTGTAAAAAAATTGCAAGAATCAGTGTTTAAGAAAACACGGACAATCACTTATAACTCTACCTACAGTCACCCCAATCTTCCAAAGCAGCCTTATACTCAGCAGGGCAAAACAGGACTACAGAATCGGAAACAAACAAATAAAAAAACTCATAAGGTATCTCAGGTCTTACATGTCCAAGACTGTGTATCCAAATATCCCAAACAGTGCCTTGAAAGTTGATATTGCAGTACCTAAGCAGTGCAGAGACCTGAAAAAGTCTTGTGGTATTCTTAAAATGAGAGATACTCAACCTGCAAAGAATCTGGAGACATTCTGTTGGTCTTCTCATCTGAAGTAAAGTGGTATTTCTTTCAATGTATTCACACATACTTAGGATTTAGGATCATGTAAGGAGGAGTCTGGGTTTTTTCTAAGGAAAGTTGGATCTTCTAATAATCTACGACACTTTCTTCTCCTAAAGATATGGACTCATTTATGGCCACATCCATTAAATATGTCAGGCAAAGCAAAGAGATGAAATGGCAAAGTTTTGCATGGGCTAATAATGTCCAAAGCAGAAACAGGGATTTCCTTACTGATTTTGATTAAACTAAATCACGGAAAGCAAGCCTCATGATAAAATATACTTGTCACCTCCTCAGGCCTGCTGTCACTGCCTCTCTTGCCTCTCTCTTACACTTGTCAGGAGAAGAAAATAACCACATAAGTGAATGTATAAAGGCCACACTGAACCAAGAGAACTTGAAAGTTTACAATTTCAGCATGCTAAAATGCAAATTAACATAATTTAAGACCAAGATAATTTTACTTTTCTCATATACTTTTTTGTTTGTTTGTTTGTTTGGGTTGAGGGTTTTTTTGCTTATATGACACCTGCTCCATTTCCTCATTTGGTGGAAGGACTATCAAAAAAGGCAGCAATGTACTGAGAACATAATCAAAGCCTTGAGGGAATTTGAAGTAACTGGCCTGCCCAGGCACCGTGCATACAGCTTGTAAAATAAACACCAAGCAGTTTGCTGATTTCAGGAGATAGAGAGTTCTTTCATAGCTACAGAGAGATTGCTCCCTTAATTTGGTTAATACAGAATAACAGCAAGCAACACTGACCACCTGAAGGAGTGAAGGAATAGCATGACACACAGCAGAGTCCCTGTCTAGGTCATACTAAGACAGCGCTCTCTTAATACAGGGAAGATTTCTTTGTCATATTTCGAGGCTGGGATTTGAAACACGGTTCAAGCATAGCCCAAATCTGATAGAAGCTGACTCTCAAACTGTTGCTCATGCCTCTAAACCAGTAATGATTCAAAATCTTCTCTCAACATTATTTGAAGAAAGTCTAATGAGATTACTGCACTTCTGTGTTGATACTTGTGTATTCTGAAGAAGATTAATGTCTCAGCTTTATATTACACTTGCATTCCACGTACTCATTCCATGGAAATAATACATTAAATAGTTAGCATATAATTTGGGTGCATATCAGCAAAGCATGCATCCTACTCTTAATATCGGTTTCCGACATTAACATTATTGCTAGATACTCGAAACATTATCTACATAAGTGAAATATTCTCAGTAGCCTTAAAATGAGTAGCCTTAAAAAAAAAAACGGATCTACATCGCATCTTCAAGTTGCTTTTCAAAGCCTAGTTTCTATTATTATAATCAGTTTCCTAACTAAACTACATTTGTCATTATGAAAACAAATCTAGTCATACACACATTTTTGTCTCCTTGTGACAGACACTGCTTGAGAAAGGAACAACTAGTTTCAACCTCCAGTAAACAGCTGGTATCCTCAGATAAGAAAATCTCTGCACATGGCCAAGCTTCCAATATTGTGAAAAATGATACAGTAGAAAGAAAAAGACAACAGAAGCCCCAAGTGCTTACATGAGACAACATAATTTATAACCAATATTCATAACATAACTTAATTATCGCCTTTTTTTTTGTATTCTGTCACTAAACCGCAACCACAGCTTCCTTTGGCATCCTTGGATTTGTTCCTGGGAAAATAAAAGGCATCACAACAGGAAATATCTGACTTTTAGTATGAGAAGATCAGAGGAGAACGATTGAAGGATAAACTTATGCAATAATTAAGCTTTGATATGTGACAGTTCACCCTTCATGACTCAGTCATAAGATCTGCATGTTCTGAAAAGTCAGAGCCAAGCTCAATTCCACTAACAATTTAGCAAGTATCTTATGGTAGAACTAGAGTGTCTGATTGTCATTTTAGCATAAATACTGTAAGAATAATTCAAATATGTTTCTCTCCTTAGAAATCTTATCACTGTATTTAATGGTTTTATTTAAAGACATGCCTTTTATAAAACAATGACTCAGATATCAAATTGGGCAAATATCCTAAACAAAGGCAAATAAATAACATAACTTGAATAGAGGTAACTGTTGTTCAAAGTCATATTCTGGCTGATTCATAGGGATGGCATATAAAAGGCCAAACAACCAGCCTGCAGTGACCACACACACCCTGCTTTCAAAATAAATTAATGAGAAAAATATCACTTAGTGATGAAAGAGTAGAAAGTTGGGAAATTCTTTATGAATAAAACCTCTTTCCCCTTTTGGTATGGGAGAGACAGACACAGGAGATGTTAAATGAACTTCTTTAAAAAAAAAATACTTTCCCTATCTTCTGCAAATGTAAAAGAAAAACTGAAAAATGTTCTTCATATACTTAACCTAGACTAGGCCATCACAGTCCTTCCTAAATAAGGGACAGAGTACTATAATCTCCTTATTGGCTCTCTCTTTACTCCAGGATGCTAGTTAAAAAGAAATCACCAAAGAAGCTGTTGTCCCTTCTATGCAGTGCACCATACTCTTGGCAGGCTAGTCAGGAACAAAAAAGCATGCATGGTCCTCCTTCAATTAAGCACTCAGGGCAGACAAAGTGGCCTTCAGCTTCCATAATTAAAGAAGAAAAAGGCAGTTGGCTCACAGGCCATAAACTCTTGCTGAAAGAGCATCTAAGATATGAAAGGAGCAGGAAGAACTAAAGATCCAGATAACAAAGCTTCTAAGTAGAAAGAAAAAGGAACAAAAAAAAGGGAAACAAAGAAAAATCATGCATATAGAGAATTACCAAGAAGGGCATTTTTAAACTCTTTTTTGTTGTTGTTGTTTTTGTTTTTTAACTCCTTGATCCTTTCCATCAAATTCAATTTATTCTGATTTTTAAGCAAGCATAATCACTTCTCAGGGATTGTAAATTATTTTCTGGTTTAAAGTAAAAATTTAAGCTTTTGAATTATTCCCATCAACAATAATGAATTGCACCTCTAATATTTTAAGTCAATGACACCCAGCAATAATTACAAACATATTTTGTTTATACTGTGTCTCATGTCATTCTGTAGGCACTTGTTTATTGTTATCTATTGAAGCATGATAGATGCCAATTCATACTAGAGGGTTGCAAAACACATTTTCTATACTTTTGAGGAAAAGGTCATTATAGTCAGGGCTTCCTTGAGGAATAGAAACAGGGATCTGAGACTTCATGAGTCTGATTATTGATAAATTTCTTAACACTAGAACTGTCCAGGAACACCCACGCATATAAGACAGCAGGAGGTGAAAGTAGGTCACTACTTCTTCTAAGTCCAAAGAAAAAAAAACACCAAACCACAATCTCCTCTTTTTTTGGATTACTCATGAAATAAGGTGTTGATTTCACATACTGTAAATCCTCAAAGGACCAGATGTTGTACTGACTGCATGAAAAAACAACAAGAATTCTCTAAACATATTTTAAGGGGCCATGAGGAAATGGAAAGAAGGAGAAAGATATTAAAGTCATATGAATTCATAATTGTCCTTTACCTATACAGTAAGCAGAGACGTTTAAACAGAAGCTGCCTTTACAGACTCCCTATGATGACACACCAGTAGACTTATTTGGTCCAATGCTTCCTCTGGAAAACACCTAAAGCTCACTGCTGCTGTCATCCTGCACAAAGATTCAAAAGATTTTATCAGACCAAAAAGCCAGCACAAAGAATTTTATCCTGATCCAACCAGAAGCATCTGCTCGCACTGCCTGCCAGTCTGTTCTGCAGACTAGTAAAAATGTACAGATGAAGAGACAGACTTAATTTCAAATGCATTAAATCATAGCCAGACTGCTATTTGGCATAATGAGAAAGACCTTCCCCACTCCTTTTCTGTTTATGTATAAAAATGCATTTGTATTGCCTGTCATTATTTGGTCTGTCTGACCTTGAGTGTTGTGGTTTTTTTGGTTTTTGTTGTTTTTTTTTTTCCTTTTAATGTGTATGCTGAATAAAAAAAATACTGCACAGTGTGACACATGCAAAGACTTGGATCGTTCTCTAGTCTGGTAAAACAGTACATCACTGTTGTGCTGTCCATGATGGGGTGAATTGCTGTTTTAGCCTGCTCCTTTTCAATATACGTAAATAGAACTGATTCATTTCTTTCAGTTAGTGACACTTATACATCCTTCTCATAAGCATTTTAACATGTGCTCCCCATAGTATTCCATTTCTTGAAGGTATTATGTGCCTGCTGTGGCACTGCAGCTGGAACTCTGAGCAAAGCTTCTTTCAGAACATTAGCTTTCTGACAAAGAGAAGAACATCACCTGAGAAGGCCATCTTCTGCTTGATATCTAACACCAGCCAGTGCTACAGAAGTCCTTATACTGAGATGAACACAACGTATGCACAACAGAGTTGAAACCAAAATGATAATAAATGCCTACAGGGACATTTGGTTAGCATTCCTTGATGTATAATGATATTTATGAACAACCACGGTTCCAGAAACCTCTTGTGCAGGCAAAAAGTTGCACTTCATGAATTAGAAAGGTCCCCACAGAGAAGAACGTGTGTGTATGCACACACTCACACACAAGCCATAACCAGGACTCTATACATAGATCTATATTATACAGAGATATACACACACATACAACCCTAATGTTACAGCTCCTCAGCATACTCACAGCCAACTAAAGTGTCATGCAGCATCAATTTGTGGTGACCTGCCCATGTTTTCAGAGACCTCCTCTTCCGAAACAGAAAAATACTTTAAGAATTCTAAACCAAACCACCCAAAGCAAAAGAAGCAAAGTGGTAGCTAAAGTTTTGTTTACCATGAAACCAAGACAGACAGCTATGAGTAACTCAGTTTACAAGAGAGGTGAAAACAAACACCAGTTGCCAAAGACATGCAGAACTGATGTAGGGTGAAAAACAAGAATCAGTGCAAGGGAATGCTGTAAATTTCTGTCTGGAGTACTGAGGTCTTCAGAAGTACTGAGGTTTCTTCTTTCACCTTACTCAAGTGTGTGTGTGGTGGTGGATCAGGCAAAGCTGGCTCTGAAAAGAATTTCTAAACTATATTATATTACCTGCAAAATCTGTTGGGCAGAAAGTAGTCTGATTTGCGTTTATAATCCCTGGAGATATGCATTTAAATTCAAGCCAAAGGTTATTCCCCTGGCTTTAAAGTCTTCTGTTGCTATATCTAAAAGGAGAAAGTTTTGACAACTGAAATTTAGATCTTAGAGACAGTGAAAAAATGTCTCTGAATACAACACCACAGGGGTCCTCCTCACAGACTGAAAGATGCCCAAATAACAGTTCTAGACCTGTCCTTTTCTAATATTTTTTCTGCTTTCTTGCTTTAAAAAGAGAAAATCATCACCTTTAACTCATTTTTAGGAAACGAAATGGATCACCTTCTCACAATATTGAGAAGAAACAAAACTTACCAGTCCACATGATGAACTACAGTGACAAAAAGAGTCCTGAGGGCACATTTTTTCGCAACTGGATCTTCAATTAGCCAATCTTCATTGAACATCTGGAATTATGTTGTTTTAATATATCCTCTTCTATGACTGATATTAATGATGTTACATCACAGTTTATTTGCTGTTCCTTTTTCCAATGAAAACCAAGGAGAAAACCACTTTTTTCTCTTTTCTTTCTTCCATTGCTTAACAAAAATCAACAGATGCAGGTCTCCTGGTCTCCTCATTGATTAGCTACTGTTGGCATTCACATCCATGAGCAAAGGAAGCAAGGTTTCTCAATTACTCACTTTTCCTCTGTTAAACAACACAGTTTCCCAACTCCTACAGAAAACAGATGACAAAAGAAAGGTGAAATATTTAGGCTGTTTATTGCAGTTCATTAAGCTTAAGACAGGAAGGGAAAATTTACAATTTCAGGGAGCAGCAAAAGTGTCAAATACTGGATGGTAGGTTATTTTTTGAAATCTATGCAGAATTTCCAGAGTTATAATAAGTAAATTACAAGAGTTGAGAATGTTAAAGTATTGTCAAAGTTGACTTTTCTCCAGCTCAGTTTCCTTTCACCTCTGTTTTCTAGTGCTCTGCACAAGACATCACCTCCTCCCTTTCCCCTGACAACATTGGTCACTAAGATCAGAAATGTCATCAAATCTGCAATGTTCAGACCCATGTTTGCTCTTCTGATGACAGGAAATCTCACTGGATAGGTTGCAAAAGTGACCAATAAGACTTAAATGCTATTTGGGAGAATTTCCCACTGGTGCTGATTCCATGCGTCCTGGTTCAGTTCTCTCACCATTTCTCAGCAGGGAAGGAAGAGACAGTCATTAAACTCTATTTACATCAATACACTCCTCTGCAGAGATAGGTTATGTCAGAGCCCTGAGTGAGGCAGAGAGGCATCCTGCAGCCTTTCCCCCAACTCGTCCTGGGTTGTAGCTACCTGTGCTTAAGGCTAGCTCCAGTAACACCACCGGACTGGCTGCTGGAAAAAGAGCTGCAAGAAACCTGCCTCTGCCCTCAGCTCAGGAGCTGTATTTAACCTCCAGCCCTTGGCCTGTTCCTATGCTATGCTTTAGGTACATCTGGGCCTTGCTGATCTTCACCCGCTGGTCCTGGCTTGACCTCATTTCCATCAGCCCGGGTCTTGCAAAGAGGTTCCTGGCCCGAATGAGGAATGCTTCCCATGAGAAGAGGTTACAACAACCAGAGATGCAGCAGCAGAGGGCAGCACACTCAATGCTGAGGACAAATCTTCAGTCCTCAAAGTGCAGAAAAACACCGAGAGGAACTTTAGAAAGCCCTGCTACGTGATCTCGTTGTCTAGTTTCCACTAGCCAGCACAACGCATGAGCAGAACTACACAGAATGTAGCTGAACTCTGTGACAGTTTTAATTTATAAACTTCAGTTCTATAATTTCTATTCAGTATGTAGACAAATAATAATTGCAGGTGATTACAAAAGTACTTGCATGGGGGAGGAGGGTAATGATATGTGAGCTCTGCATGATGGAAAGGAGGAAGACAAAGCTGGGATGCAAACCTGAGTGAAGCACAGGGTATCAAATAACTTAGCTGCTTATTTCCTTGATTTTTGTTTTTGCATTGGAGGGATACACAGTCTAGCACATTTCACTCACGCTTGATAACATTTTCTGGATGTGTTGTTTTATATTTACATTTCAAAAAATATACACAGTTAAAATTAAGATTACATCAATATAATCCACAATCAAGACTCAGGAAATGAAAACCTACTTCTACTAATTGAACTTAGCCAAGCTGTACATCTGATCCTTTAATCATTGCTATTAGTACTGTTTAGCTGTTGACAGTGTACAGAAGGCAATGTATACCTTGCAAAAAGGAAAATTCTTCCATGTAGAGTGAAACAAATGGTAATATAATAAGCATTAGAAATCTACCAGAAAAAAAATCTATTTGTGTAAAGAATCTGAGCTAGTGTTACAGTCTAGCTAGAGACTGAATCTGAGCTAGAGAACAGTCACTTTTCCATTTCCTGACTTGAGTTTCACAAAAATGTACTTTTATTAGAAAAATTAAACCAAAAGTTATGAGTTCTTCCAAGATACAGACAAGTACCATCATAGATGAGGCAGCTAATCTCCAACTTCTGGCTCAAACAACATTCAAACCCAGATAGTTCCCCAGTTTTTCTAATTAATTAAGATGGTGATCGCAACCAGAGAGGCAACATCTGCCTCATCATACCTTTATAAAATGAGAGAGTCAAAAGTGTTCTTTCCAAAAGGATTTCAAGGAGAAAAGGAGGAGACTTCTGCTCTTGCTTTAGTTTCAGCTTCTACCGTTTTACTAAAAGAAAGAAACAAGTGTTTTAAAAACACACTATACTATTTCTGAGCGATTTTGCTCATTCGTGACTCACTACGGTACAGCCAATCTGGGGCTGGACAATGACTTAGTAATAGGCAGCATTGAAAGCCAGCCTATCTACCTATTTATATCACATTTATCATAATGGCATACATTTTCCTTAGAACTATAATTTACTGTGAATGATTCCCACTTCCTATACCACATGGCAAAGAAGCATTAGAGGTTACATTTAATTTTTATTGGTTTTCTTGACCCAATTTTCGAGCTAAACAGGTTAACGCAGTCAATACTATCTGGTCTTTTAGCCTGCTCTCATTAATCACTTTCTGAACTGTTAGTTTTGCAGAAATTTAACTTTGGGGTGGAGAGGTTAAACACACTGTTTCCATAGGTATTGTCAAAAGAGACTTCTGGTGAAAGGGAGAGACCTCAAGCACACATCCCTAAAGAGGGACAGGCTGTGGCATGAATATATGCACCAGAGAAGCCAACATGAGGAAGGAGCTCAGGCACAAAACCTGTGAAAACTTTATGTCTTTCCAAGGCTCCAAAGTAAAATTAACCACAAGAGGAAATCAGTAGAAGCTCATTAGTACCAGTGGAACTAATGGCTGTTATTACTTTACAGGATGTATGAAGAAGAGAAATTGTCTTCTTACACAAGAAAAACTGTGTTTATCATGTAGAGAAAAAAGGGAAGTAAATGGTAAAATGGTGGTATTGTAAACAACTTTGTGTTTCTTTTGTAGGTGCTGGAAGAAAATAAATTCTGTCATGCTGGGGACTTTTAACAGCTTTTCATTAAACATCAAGAAAGGATATTGTCGGCCTATTCTCTCTCTCTCTTTCCAATTCCTGTTTGCCAAAAAAAAAGGAGAATAAAAAAGCAAAGGCACCACTCATACCCTTAAACTTAAGAATAGCCTGCCCCCTATGCACTCACTGAATGGGGATTGCTGCTTGTATTAGTACACACAACTAAGGAGAATCCATAGCTCAATGAAAATAAAATGTAAAAGAAGTTGTTGCAAAGTATAGAGCTAGAACTATTTTAAAAACATAAGAATCCCATGTTCTGCATAAGAAGATACATATTTTTTTATTATTATTATTTTAGTCCCTTCTCTTTCTTAACAATTTTGTTAATTTTTTTAAAAAGTGCTGTTGCTTCAACACTCGTGGTAGCATGTGGACCATGCAGATATTTAAGGTTATCACAGAGGCAATGAAACAGTCAAGGTGGGATTTTTCAAGCTGAAGTTATAACTACACTTTCACTATATATCAAGAAATCTCATAGGAAACTAATCAGACTTTCAAATGAAGACAATATTGCCTGTCAACAAAAATAGACTTGGCAAAATTTATAGATGCACAAAACTGCAGAAAACAGAGGATAGAACTAAACTAAAAAACAACCTTCAAAAAATTATTGTTAATTCCATTTGGTTAAACGGTTTTAAATGATTCTGTGGAATACTATTTCTCTCCATTTAACAACTAGCATTATTGCTGTTTTAAGTCATTGAAGGAAATTTAGTTAACATATGATCCCAACAGAATATACCCACAGCACTGTTTCATTCTCAGATAACAAGAGAATAAATGGAGCAGGCAGGCTACAGAGCAGACACTATGATTCCTTCGAGTTTATTAAACTTCTACAGTGAAGAACAGCTCTAAAGCACACAGCAGAGCAATCTTACCAAGCATCTCTTCTGAGGTGTGCTATTTCTTTGCAAAACTGTGACCATTCTCCTGGAAGCTCCATACCAGGCTGCTCATGTTGCTGACTGCCCATGGCCAGCTCCTGCTCGGGCAGTAGTTCCTCTGTTAAGGTCCATGTGCTGTAAGATGGGGTGTATTTACAAATGTGGTCACTAACACATGGAATGTCTGGACTGTTGCAAGTGAATCAAAATTCAAATACGTGTCATAAGCCCCTGGGAGAGAAACTTTGGGAACTGATGCTTGGATCATAAAAATGATAGTAGCAGGAGGGATGAGGGCACAATGCAGGTGGTGTGCAGTTCCTTGACTACGAAAGGCAAAGACAATGAAGGGGGAAAAAACCCCATGTCTCATTTCCTCAGAAAGTTTGCTTTTTTTTTTTTTTTCCTTAAAACATGTGTCAAAAAATTAAAGTATTTATGTTTGCAGCAATTCTGCCATAATAGGCTTTAAAATATGAGATGAAATGAAGTTTTCTCCTCTCCACTTTCTTCAGGAAGACTTATTTGCCTTACTCATATGGGACTGCCATGGTGCAAACCTTGTCTTCCCTGGGAAGGAACATCAAATGCATCAACAGTGATACAGTTCAAAAGGTGATTTAAAGTATTGAGCAAAAGCACCTCCAAACCACAACCCCTCAAAACCCCACACCATCACTTAGGACATCCTAACACTGGGCTTTTTCATTAGAAAAAGAATTAGAAAAGAATCCAAAACCTATCTGTCATAGAGGTCTCCATATCTGTCAACCTGGTCTCCAGGCTGCTGCCTAGAAAAAAAAAAGGAGGCTGCAGAACCTGTCCCTTGCAGTGCTAGGCACAACCATGCTACAAACAGTCAAGGGCAGCTCTTCAGGTGCCTAGGAACAGCCATAACTTGACTTTAAAGGCTGCTGAGATGACAGTAGCAGCAAAAGAGAAGGAAAGTCCTCCCAAAACTTATCTCACTGACTTTGGAAGCAAAATTGAAACAATCTTCAGATTGTTTCAAAACTGAGTCACTCAAAACAGAAGGATGCAGTAGGAGTGCAATATGCTAATAGAGCATCCCTTTTATTTGTATGCAGATGCACAGAATTACAGGCATAAAGATGTTGGGAAGTACCTGAAATAATATATTTTCTCCATATAAAATATTATGACTGATCTAATTGTACATTAAATGTTTCTTAATAATGGCAAACATTTGAGGCATTATGATTGGTGAATTGCTAGGAAATCTCATGAAACTAATTGCTTAAAATGTAGAAATTACCTTCAAGTCATGTCATTTGAATGACATTATAAAAAATTATGTTCTATTCATTATTTTATATATGGTTTATTATAATAATATGGTTTAGTTTATGTAACAAAAGTATCCAATTAGATCTTTCTTAAATAGATACAAGTTTATCAGTTAACATATCCTGGGTAAACTATTCCAGCTAATGCAGCTATTGCTGCTAATGCCATGTTTTAATTCTTTCCAGTTGCTAGAGAAGTTATTTATACGCACAGCATGGAAGGTTATACTCATGCTTCTTTGACTGCACATGAAGATAAAGGACATTCAAGTGAAGAGAGAGAGAGTAGAAAATTAACAATTTTAAATCTCAAATCAACCCACATTTTCAATAAAAGAAAAGACAAATAGATGGACATACCATGATAAATAAAATATGTGCTTTGGCAGCTCCTGGATTTAGTAGACCAATTGATTTATATCTTTCAAGTAAGAGACAACAAGGAATACTTGGTTTTTGAAAACTGGTACACTACTTAGAAACCAGAATGTTTTCACTGAATTATGATAATTGTCTATTAACATTCTAATGCATGCTAAAACATTAGAAGTTCTTCCTTGCCTTTCTTCTCCCATTATGACAGAGATTAATTTGTCCAAATTCCCTTCCTTTCAACTCCTTTCTGTCAACACAGCTGAAGTTAAACAAAATCAGTGAGAAAAAGAAGAGGAGGAGAAGCATTTTGTTTTAAAGTGTCATTGCCTATGTTACAAATTCACAAGTATCAAAATAAATGAAGACAACTGACAAATTATAGATGAGATCCACCAGCAATCAATCCTCACCCAAGAAAAATCCTTAGTTCTTTTTGAAAACACTGATCTAAATGCTAAACATTTGACTACATTTCCTTCTTAAAAGCACCATATTTTTTGTCTTATACTAACACTGTGGCCTGATTTCTGAGGAAACTAGGCTTAATGAGATCATGGGTTTTTTTCTAGGTACAGTGACTTTTTTAACTCGTTGACCAAATTCAGCCAAATCTGAGAGTGGGATAATTATCTCATGTCTAAACAGTATTAGAAGCACTTTTTGATTTCAATAGTTTACTATGGTAAGCAGCGAGAGCACACTTTGGAATACAAACCAACATCTCAAACGCACGTGCCTGCTGAAATCTAACCATAAGCCCTGTCAAAAAAATCCCACATAGAAGGGTTTGTCTTCAATTACTTTTATTTCCTCCTTATTCTTTCTTTTAATGAAAAACAGCTCTACTGAATCTGTAACAGTAAATAAAATGGTAAAATAGTAGCTTTTCCACCAGAATTTTAAGGACAAAAAGTTACCTGGTTATTCTGGAATCTCCATTCCGGTTTTAGCACATTTTTATCATCACAGTTCATTATATAAGTATTATTATTTATCAGTTATTCATGATATAAGTATTATTATATACATAAAACTGTGTTTTATATGAATACTTATACATGTATATATATACACACACATTTGCACATCTTTTCTTACACAAAAGATCTTCTGTTTATGCTGTAATGTAAGAGTTTAGCATTTCTAGAAACAATCAGATTTTTTAAATCATTGTGAAAGAAAGCTAAAATGTAACCAAAAATGTAGCACTTTTTACAAGCAGTCACATGGAAAAGACAAGGGGTAATGCATACAACTTACTCTTGAGGAGATTCTGATTGGGCACAAGAGCAAAATTTTCCATGATGAGAACAATAAGCCATTGGAATACCCTCCCCAGGGAAGTGGTGGATTTCCCAGCACTGGACACTGTGACTGGACAGGGTGCTGGGCCATCTTGTCTATACAGTGCTTTTGGTAAGAAAGTTTGGAGCAGGTGATTCTTGAGATCCCTTCCAACCTGGTATTCTATGACTCAGTGATTAGGAGAAAGTTCTTTACTGAAGAAGTGACTAAGCACTGAAACAAGATCCCCAGTGAAGCCATGGCCCCAAGCCTGATGGTGTTCAAGAAGTGTTTGGACAAAACTCTTAGATATATGGTTTAACTTTGAGGTTGGCCCATGTGGAGGCAGGAGTTGGAGTCTTATGATCCTTGAGTCCCTTCAAACTCTGAATAGTCTATGATTCTATGATTCACTATCAGGGGTTCTTGGAAAAACAGCAAACAAAAGCACGTGCCAAATGGATTTTCCTCGTAAAAATAAACATGCACAGGTTTGATACACACAAAAAGCAGGAACTTGAATAATTCACAACATAAAATACACAAAAAGAAACATAATACACATAAGTCACAGACTCAAATAAGGGGGAAAAAATTAGTCCTATTCTTCATCACACCATCACACTGTGCCTTTAAATTGTCACTCACCAGTTTCAGAAACAAGCGCTTTACTACCAGTTTAAGGATCAGTTACTTTTTTGCATTGCCTTCAGATATAATATAATATAATACTGTTCAGCTCACTCAAGTTATTCATTGGCCACAGGTAGGCAACTCCCTTCTTTATCCTCTTGACATACTATAATCCTACTCTGTGTCCTCTATTTAATTGCAGTCTATATAAAAGGTGGACTCTCACAGCTATTACATAGGAAAATCTAAGAATATTTTCCACCAATTTGAAGAAAACACAGATGAAAAAATTCTACATGATCTTAAGGACTGAGATTAGGATTATCTTACATATATAAAATATAAATTTCTGTAGAATTAGGCAAACAATGTGACTAACGCTTTGGATTCAGGGTCCATTTACAAGGAAATGTGGTTTGATGTAAATAAAGAATAATAGAGAACATGCTAAAACAGAAGCATTTTCTCAGTGCTTAATCTCTTCTTCAGCTTCCTCCTCCTTATAATTGCATTGTACAACATACTTAAATAATGATATGAGGTATTATTACTTTTAGTACAGGAGGTTATAATTTAGCAATACTACTATTCTGTGGAAATTTTATTTATGCCTAAATAAAAGATCTCTACTTATGAAAACAGCATTAAGCAAGCATACTACCTAATTATGAATCATGGGTTGCACATTTTAAACAGATTTACAAGAGTAGCAATGTTGGTTCTCTAAAAAAAAAATAAAGTCAGAAAACTATAACATTAATTCTTTTAAAGCAAGATGAATAGACAATATAAGTACATTTACCCTTCCTTGGACAGTCCATCTCTTCATATGGACAAGTCTAAAGCACCTTGATCCCTCTGTCTCTTTTAATCACTTTTTCCTAGACAGAAAAATAGCAGAAGTAATGAACTGCAAAAAAAATTACAGATCTCAAATTAAACAACAGAGACCTATTTAAAAAAAAAATTATCCATTTATCACTACAAATATGACACTACTGTGCCCATATGAACCAAATTTCAAACCTTGTGGTCAGTGAAGCATATAATAGATTGTCAGAAATACTGTCTGTAATATGAATCCACTTAAAAAAATGGTGAGATAATTCAAAAGTATCAAAATCAGCTGAATATACCTCTAAAAAGCCTCCACCTTCCTTTCTCAATTCATAAATGGTCTTCTCCTATGTGACAGTTCGATAGAAGTAGTAAAAATAAGCTTCTGATTTCTACATTTGAAAATGTTGTGCATTACTGTGGTAAGCTAAATCATTCTTATCTGGAAATTATTTACTCTGTAATAGAAACTAATAGCAAAATAGTAATCTTTCCCTCATACTGAAGCAATCTTCTTGGAAAATTCAGGAGGCTCACTGTTATGAAGCCCATGGTGTACTAACCATGATGTTGTATGAAGTAGAATATTACAACAGAAAACACAAATGAAGAGGCACACTGAAATTAATTTTTTGTGACTGTGACTCAATCAAAACATAAGTTAAAATAAAAGACTTTAGAAAAAAATCATACTCGTTAAACTCCAGTCAAAAACAGTCATCCCTCAACACAGGTCTGAATTTTGGTCAGCATGAATTCTACTGTTCTATGTTAAAGCTCATTAAGGAAAAGGATGGCTGCATCAAGTTGCAATGATTCTCTTAGCAGCTTGGTTGATTGGGCTATATTACTTCTGTAGGTCTACTTTCCAGGGCACCTGGACACAAACAGGTTAATGAAGTGTTGTGTCCCCCTCTTAGCTGACATTTTGACCAAAATGGTTTTGGCTCTTCTGATACTGTTTCCTGGATGGGCTACTCTTCTGTTCGTGACCATTCTTTTGTTATTAAGTGAGGATGCTACACACCTAAAATAATCCAACCTTAAAATTAGAGCAATTATGTCAAGGAGGTAAAGGATAACAAATATCCCTTTATAGATTCCCTAATACCAACAATAATTAAAACCAAAGAGTATTCAGCAAGCTTTGAGTTTTTCCTTATCTTCATAGTTCAGTAAAAAATATCCCAAGGTAATCTGTTGATATACTAAATAAGGAGGAGGGAGGGGGGAAATGTATATTCTAACTATATTTTCCCCTATGAGATAAACAGAATGGAATATAAAAAAAAAAAAAAAGAATCCTGTCTGGAATTATTTATAAATAAGCCAAAATTAATAAGGAATTAAAAAGCAGGTGCACTCATTGAAAAAGATCAGAATCATCTAAGAACACACAACTGTGGCTTCTTTCAAAACACCGACAGTCTCCAACACAGAGTTCCTGAATTTGTAAACAATATCTCACCTTTGTTTTGGCCAGTGGAGAAGAGTGGCTGGTGAGGGAAGCATTCGAACACACTGCAAAGAAACTGGACTCGCTGCCTTGGAATGACGGCAACAATTCAGGGTTAAACCAACCCTGCTTTTTGATGCTGGCACATGGAGGGATGTATTATTTGCAGCTGGAATTCAGGAATGTCTGACTGCTGACAGAAAAAGAGCTGATGGCTGGGTAGAAGAAAGGGGAATAAAATATCTGTGCTTTCATTGTGCAGCTACTAGAAGGCACTCCAACACTTCAGGGGATTTTTTACCTTTTTTTTTAACTCCTTCTCCCTCAGTGCATTTAGCCCCTGTAATCACACAATACACAGAACACTTTGGTCCAAAACATTTGCCAGATATGTAATCAGGAAAGGAGGAGTCTGGAGTTTTGTTTCCTTACTGATTCCAACTGGCAAAGATTGGAATCTTTTTGCAACATTTACAGTAATTTAGAGGTAGGATTGTATGACTAACCTTGATTTGAAAATCTGAGAGGCAAGCTAGAAATGAGTATCCCAGCACAGCTTTCAGCCCGTATTCAGAGGCAAAAACATCCAATAGCTCTCAGCAGTAAGCCCCAGGACTGTAAATATAATGGCAATCTGAAATCTTCGTGAGTTTCCATTTAGTATTCTTACATCGTAAGTAGTAACACGGTATTTACCAGTGATTGATATCCAAGGAACATAATCTGTCTTACAGCAGGTTATTTATTTATACATGAAGAGTCCTGCAGCTGTGCCTGGAGACAGTGGATGCCCTGTGAAATGGAATGGATGCATATAAATGCCCTGTACTTGGTGTCAAGCTGTGACCTTTTATCTAAAATTCCTGAGGTGGTGCATCTTCACTCAATCCTATGGCAGTGGTTTACTGATGTTAACAAAAGAGTGTGGCCAGAAACTCCTGTCTCCTCCTCCTAGTTCAGATTCCTTCATGGCTGGGATTCTTGTACATAAAAAAAACCTGCAGTATTTTAAATGTATCTTCTCAATTTGCCATATCTGCAAATAAATCAAGCAGTGAACTCAGGAACATCACACACAAGAGCAGGCTAAAAGTCAACTCTTACTCTTTTGCTTGAGCAAAAGACAAAAGCATATTTGCAATTTAGTGCAATGCTCATTATTTGTATGAAAGGAAAGTGAGGGAAAGTAGTGCATGGGTATCTGTGGCCAACAGCATTCAAAATTATCAGCTGCTTATAGGGCAATTGGGTCCATTCTCAATATTAAAAGTTTTTTTATTTAAATTTTATGACTTTCAGATTAAGAGATGATTCCTCAGTAAATTAATAAGTAAATTGCACTAGTGGCAAGGATTCATTATCAGTTTTCCATTTCTTTGATGAAAGCACCTAACATAGAATTCCCACACAACCCTACTCAACATATAAAAGGACAATATTCAAAGTTCGGAAATTTGCAGATCTAAAAGTCAGGCAAGTCTTTTGTTTCTGCATTACAGTTATTCCTGTGAGAATCACAGTAATAATTTAAATAAATAAATAAATAGAAGGTTTTGTCTTGAAATAGCTGAGACTTCAGAAACGTGCCAGTCTACCTGAACTCACATTAATATATTTGGCATCTGTGAAATTACCATCAAGCTCCTTCAAGGCATGCTGCTGTATGGAGTATCTTTATATGCACATCTTCAGGCAAGGACTTGATCTCTCTGTGATTGATAGAGGCACTTACCACAACGGAATCATAATCAAGACCCAGATCCTCTGGAGAAATAAGAACAAATAATAATGACAGTAATGCTTTAATCTCCTACTAAGCAAGAATCATCTCTGCTTTCTTGAACTGGACATTTTCTCCCCTATCATTTACATAAATAAAATGTTGAGGCTAACTGATATCACTATGACCACACTCTGGTCTTCTGCAGAATACCAGCCAGAACTAAACAACAGTGTGATGAAATAGCATACATATTAACAAGTCTGGTTTTTTTTCATATTTCATTTTTTCAGTTAAAGAACTTATCTACAGAGCAGAGAGGAAAAGCTTGAAAAAGCAAAGGACAATTTTATCATTCCAAGAAATCAAGTACTCCAGCATTTCAGACCACAGTTGTATGTGCTTCCTGAAAAAGGATGCATCTGTAAATTCCAGGGGGACAAGGGACTATAAAAACCTGAAAAGATTTTTATGTTTGGAGGTATATGAAATATATTGTTTTGGGCCAGTAGGGAATGTCAGATAAAAAGCTAGTGCAAAAAGGCTGGGTAATGGGCTGGATTTAAAATAACAATCCTACCAAACACATGAGATTATTTGTTGCCCCACTCCTCCTCTGAGGTCCATAAAACATCCACATTCCCTGTTAACCCCTGCAAAATGTAGTTAAGACACAATGTTAGATGAAGATAAACTCCAGATCTTTCAAAATAAAAAACATAACAACTAAAATGATAAATATTATATGGCAAGGAATATACCTACAGTAAATAATTCTTTTGATGGAATGTAATTTGTAATCTTATGTGTTGATTTTGGAAAAACATGTTTATTTAGAGCCTGCAATAAACAACCAAATGTTCTTTCATCAGAAAGCGAAAATCAACCAACTTAGTTAAGAATTATTCTAAGAACACTTAATAGCATCCAGGTTCAGTGACTGATTTTCTATTTTAAGCAGGAAGAGAGGTACAGCACAAACAATCTGGAGGATAAAAGCCTGACAGCGAAATCTCCACACATACCAAAGAAAATAACATGCCTATGACAGCTACAACAGCAGCAATTTTCAGCTTCTTACTCTACTCATGCAATGCACTTTGCAGTCATCCCTCTCGCATAAATCTGTACGTTAAAATTTTGTGTTCCAATGGATCGCTGGAATGTTCCATATCTGCAAATGAGCCAGATAATACAGAGTGTGAGAAGTGATTTGTGCTATCACTGACATCAGGAGTTTTGCAGCTGTAGTTATTAACAGATATTTTTTCACCCGCAGCATTGACTAAAATCAATCACTCTGATAACCAGGCATGGCATGAGCTGTCCGCCCTGTCATTTCAGTCTGATTAATCACACATACACAGACCTTTACCTTAAAGAAGCAATTGTTCACATTTAATCACAAAGATACATTCAAGCATACTATCATAGATTACTAAATTTAAGTGCAATTTATGTCTTATAGTTTGGCAAATACGTTTATGATAATATGGCTTTGGCATATAGATGTATTGTTTCATTCATTTTACAAACATTAAAATCTAAGCTAATGTGTTGTACTTTGAATCATTTATCACATCAGATTTGTAGCTTTTGAAGCTTCCATTATACACATATCCTCATCTGCAGATTTATCCTAATAACCCAGGGAGAGATAAGTTATTACGTCTTCTTCAGACTGTGCTTGCTTGATAGCAGACATCATCTTCATCATGGATGAAATGACTTTATTTTACCTAAACATCCTACATTCTATTAACTGGCCCTTCTTTTGTTTCAGTTTTCCTTTTGACCTCGAAGCAAAGCACAGTTCTTCCGTTAGGAGTTGTGCAAGAGTTATTCTTTCTCTTTTGTGTTTTGGGGCAGGTTTTTTGATTTTTTTTTTGTTTTTCTTTTTAAAAGGAAAGACATCTAAGAGAGTTCTTACACAAGCACAATGCTCTGCAACTAAAAGTAGACCACTCTGGTGAAAGCACACTGCTATGCTAAAAAAATATTGAATTTGAGATCTATCAAACCAGTAACATATTTGACTCTGTGAGAAACATCCTACATTCCAGACACACTTCTTGATTAGGCCTAAGCACACAAAAACATTCAAGTGTCCTGGGGTCCACCACACTTCAGCAAATCACATGGGCATATGTTTCAGTTCAGAAGCCAACGAAATATAAGAATATGCTGAAAATTGAGCATAAGCCTGAAAGTTGTGCTGATAGAATTGCACAAAACCGCAATTTTTGGCTCCGTTGCTAAAGAGAAGTTGTATGTAGGAGACAGGTTATTATTTGTTATGCATATTAAGTAAGTGATTCCTTAAGCTTTTAGTTGCTTCCAAAGTATTCATTCACCAACATTTCACAATTGGGTATATTTTCTGAAGGGCCAGACCCATAATGTAAGAATTATTTTTTATTTACTATTTCTATACTAGATAATACTTATGCTATAAAATACATACTTTTTCAAAGACTGTTGCACCTCGATCTATATATTTATTGCCTGATTAACATTTTTATATTTTACTTTTAAAGAAATGTATTTTTAAATAATTTAAAAAATATTTTATTTAAATATGGCAAAAAACCTATTAGTTAAAAATAGGTTATAAAGTGGATATAAAGTGGACCTTTTTTTCATTTGTAGCCCAGTGTGCAGGAAGCTCCCATCAACAGGTTTCTGCTCTGACTGCTCCCATCTGTGCTCTCAGGAAATGACAGGTTGGATAGGTTGACAAGCAACTAAACTCTTGAAAGAGGGGAGAAAGCATTCTTCTGCCAAAGAATTTTGAAAAGAAAAGCCAAAGTGTTGGAGACATCCAGAGAGTTGTTTATGTTTAAATAAATGGCAGAGACACAGATTCATGATCAGAATGCAAGTAATTACTCAAAACTGCACAGTGCATTTAGTTGCTCAGTCCTGAACTGGGATACTGAAAAATATTGCTTTTTCTACCACATCATGCACCAACAGTATGTACATTATAAAACTTCCAGAGGTTCAATAGTCATTCTGTAATGTAATCAACAGGAACCAGTCAGAACGTAACAGGGGTGTAATCACCACTAGAAAATTTAATAAAAGTGTCCCTTAAAATAGACAATGCTGACTTTTCAAAACATTCCTACTCATAATATCCTAGAGTATTTTTCAGAGCAAGAACAACTGTTAATATTATTGTGTCCACCCAGTTTAGCAAAACACTATTGCCTTTGGTCTTGATGTTGTAATGAACCTTCATCAAATAGAAAACAGACAACAAAGAACCACATAGCAACCCATACCTTATGGAGAGTGTTTTACAGGGATACACTACAGCATACAGATCTTATAATCTTTCTTAGGTTCTGAAAAAATATTAAAGCAAGGATTTTTGTACATATAGTCATATACAAATTGGAAATCCAGAAAAATGCAACAGCAGATCAGAACATTAGTCCATCTCCATAGCTGTTACCATCAAGGAATGCACAAAATGCCCGTCATTAATCAATGAGGATAGAATTTCACAAGTCACAGATTCTGTCCACACAATTGTCTTCAATAGCTATTCATTATCCAGTTCTCTGTTGATTTTCCAGTCTCTTTTTAAATCAGTTTGTACTTCAGACCTTCCAAAAAAAGTAGAGAGACGCGTTCTGCAGTTTAAATTCTGTGGTTCAGAGGGAAAAAAAAAAAACCGCTTTCTTTTTTTTTTCCCTTGTCTAAACCTATCAGGTCATAAGTCCCCACTTATCCCCTCTGCAGCAATCATCTTTGTATCCACCTCTACCAGAGCACTTCCTCCATACATACCTCTTCTGTGCTTAAAAGCTCCAGCATGTTCTGCCTACCCTTTTATAGAAAGTCATCTAGGTACACTACACTGTCTTTGTTTTTTTCTGAAGACTGTTTGGTAAAGAACTGGACAGATAAATAGTTCAAAATCCAGAGTAAATTACAACTCTACTTCCTTCTTCAGAAGCTGAAGAACTGTTAACTATGTCCTACTGTACCACATTTTATTAATTCAATTTCTTATATCACAACAGCCTTCTGGAAGAACTCTTTAAAACATTTGGAATTTATCACCTCACC
Source organism: Chiroxiphia lanceolata (assembly GCF_009829145.1). Classification (NCBI taxonomy): domain Eukaryota; kingdom Metazoa; phylum Chordata; class Aves; order Passeriformes; family Pipridae; genus Chiroxiphia; species Chiroxiphia lanceolata. Next base: position 46,840,021 of record NC_045641.1, on the reverse strand, counting down.
TTCCTGTTTTACTGAATAATGTTTTATTAATAAAAAAGGTTAACAATGACTACCAAAATCATCTATTTGGGGATAAGAAATTTCAGCCTTTTTTGAGTTTGCCTTTTAAAAATGCTTTTCGTGCTCAGATTTTTCTGTATTTTCTCCAACATTTTTGTGATGTTGATACAATATTGCACTGAGCATTTCAAAAGCAATTCCTATCACTGACTTAGAAAGGCATACTAACTGTTTTCATTTCTTTATTCCCATTCCTTATGTCTTATGCTCTAAGACATTTCAACCTGTAATTAGAAAACTGACCTGCTCTGACTAATGACAAAAAGAAAACAACACAGAATACAGGACAGGATAGGTTTCCTACTCCTGAGGAGTAAACATGAGTGGCTAATTCTTCTCACCACACACATAAAAAGTAATTTTTGAATGTAGTAATGCATTTTTAGCCCCTTGAAAAGAAGCACTTGCTTTTACAATACAAATTTAAAGACTTGACTATCACAAGATATCACAAAAGCCATGAATTTCACCAATCCTTTTCTTTTCTCCCCAGATCCTGATGAGTATCCTTCAAGAGAGGAACAAGGTAGTTATCCATTAACTGGGTAGGAAGAATTTCTCTCAACAGACATACTACTTCATTGTCATATACTCTTACAAATGTGCCCAATGTCAAATTTTTACCTTATCTGTAACTGTTATATTTATTTTTAACTCACTTCCTAAATGGAAATACATTTAGGAAACAAGGAAAGCTGAATTTATCAGAACTGAATATGATATATTAATATGGTGTAAGTAATTAATTGAGGAATATTAAATAGAATCTATTGCTACCATCCTACTCCAATCCAATGCAGCTCACAGACAGAACATGCATTTCTTAGAGTGTAAAAACGTTTTTTTCCTATTTAGCATATATGAGGAAGTCAACATTGTAGCCATCTTCTAAAAAAAAAAATCCTTGGGGTGGGGGGGAGAGGCCTAATTTATTTTTTTTTTCAAATATACTGATTTTCTCTAGAGTCTGTTAAAGACTTGTCAGAAGAAAAACAATAAAGAAAGATGATGCTCTGAATTTTGTCATGATGCCCTCATGTGCCAAGTCCCCAGACAGAAAGACATCAGAAAGGAAGGTTCTTACTGATTTAATACAATGACTAGGTGGAGAAAAAAATAGAACAGAAAAACATTCTCAGAATCTGTAATCAATACTAATATTAGGGGGGAAAGGGTAAAGGACCACATCCAAACCAGTATTATAAAATAAGGTCACTAAGATACTTTTTGTGTATATTGTATCATTAATTGATGTAAATATACATTAAAAAAATCCTTCTAATAATGTAGTAAAAATTACTCTAAAAACTGCATGGTATGTTCTAACTGCTTTCAACTGTCAAGTGAGATGTCCATGATGAGATATGTGTGAAAGCATGTATAAACTTTTTATTTTTTCTTTCTTTGTAATATATTTGTAATTATGACATTACCTAAATTCAGCTTCAATAACATAACCAAAATCAGGGTATTGGCATACAATATATTGCTATATATCAAGAGTTGAGCAGGCCTTTCCTTTTAGTTATATAGCAGTGATATGGTCATAATTGACATTTTTGTCACGTCATTGTGTTAAGTCCCAGTTTGTGCTGCATAAATGCACAGAAATTCAGCTGCATTTCACTGCTCTCTTTACGTTACCTGCCATTTTACTTTCTGCTCTCTTCCTCCCTGTTTCTTTCTTCCAGGCTTTTATCACACATGAGAATTCAGTGTTTATTCTTCTGCTTGTTGATAGGAGAAAAAAACCAAACTATAGTGTCTGCACACTACATGGTCCTGAACAAAAATCAGCAAAACTGCAATCAACATCCAGATAAGGTCCTCTAATTTCATTCTGAATATGAAGCATAATTTAAATCACAACACTGCTAATGCCGAAGTTAAAAAGAAACAACACACATCCCTCAAAAAAAACCTCAAACCCAAAAAAGCCCAGAACGTTTTATGAAATGACAGAATGAGATGTGATTTATGCTGTACGCCTAATTCTAATTTTTCTAGAGTAGATTTAAGATAGGACACATCAACCATATTAATATTCAAATCTATCCCTTTAAGTATCACGCAGTCACTAATCAGAGCTGAAGGGGACTGAGCTTTTCTCACAGTATTCATTCTCATTTTAAAATGACTTAATTCTGAGCTATTTTGTATTCAAAACACTTTTCTTTATCTGGCATGTAACACCTACAGTTCAAGTAGTTAAACAAACAGCACCTAATTTGATATTCTACAAAATTAATTTCAATAGAGCAGTTGATGAAGAACAAAGGATTTAGTATTTTATAGGTATTTCTAAAGCTTGTCCCTCCAGAATTAAATCTTCACAGCAGTCACTTCATAAACAAGATTCAGGGGTTTTCAAGGCATTACTTACATATGCGGTAGAATATATTTCACAAAACACTTTGTTGTGCTGTGGACATATAAGCATATCTTAAAGGAACTAAACTAAGTTATTGAAAAGCAAAGATTTCATCAGAGAATTATAGAGCAATTGTGGTACACAAAACCAAATGGAGCTCCCATCCCCACATCATTCATACACTGGTTCTATTTAGTGGCAATGTTTGCTTCACAGAGTTATCACCTCTCACCCATCTGAAACTATCAGCTAAGCTTTTGCTTTTATAACAGGCCCATTGAAGCTGTATCTACTGGTTTTTCAAATTACCACCATTTACTGATTTCCTGTATTTCAGTCTTTTTTTTTTTTTTATTTCTGATAATAAGATTCAGCTCGCCTTGTCACACTTGAATTGCCCAAGATAACCCTTGCTTTCCCAGGACGACATTGGTTACGAACCAGAATTATCAGAATGCAAAGGGAGATTTTTTCCAAGTCCCATTCAAAAATCTGGACTAGCAAGATTTTTGCTTTTGAATGTAGAAATTTAAAGCACCTACAAAGACAGACAGAACTTACTGTAGTAACATGGAAAAACCCAGTATTAATATTCTAGTTATTTCTAGCATTTGAAAAACCATTATTTAGTCTTTTTTGTACACTGGGCCCAGCTTGAAGACACATCTTCCCATTAGCTTCAGACAGCTTTGTACAGAGCTCCCAGGAGCGATGCAAGGTCCTCCCTCTTTCTCAGCCACAGCAGCACTCTGAAAATGAGGTTGCACATCTGTGGAAGAGAGTTCTTATTCGTCAGCATTTGTGTTAGTCACTCAAGTCACTAGTAATGCCCTAATGTATTCAAAACAGCATGAGGGCACAGAATAAGAGAAGCCTGGGCTTGGCACTACCAGAGAACAGAGCCTCTGAGGATGGCCATGACAGCAGTTCAGGACAAACCTTTCCCCACTCCAGCAGTGTCTAAGCAAAATTCTTCTACCCATCCAGTTCAGAAAAAGGAGCATAAACTCACAAAGCTGAGCTAGGAGGAGACTGAGGGAAGTATTTTTACAGACAATTTATGCATACAACACTTACAGTAAGGTCACTAATAGATCCTTGGAGCAGGTATCAATGCACACAGAAGCAGAAGGGCCAGCTTGTCTCTGAACTACATTTTCAGACACATTAAAATCTAACTGAATATATCAGTCTCACCACTCCATATTTATTTCTGATTCCACTTATACAAAAAGATGAGTCTTTCTGGCAGGAGTTTCTCCCTCTCTGCTTTTCCACATTGTTTATCAAATCACAACAGGTTTCACTACTGCAGAAGAAAATCGGTAGTGAGCTCCTTCCAAATCTGAACAAGACAAACAGACCCTTCTAGAACTTCCTAATTTCTCAGTATGATCTACAGTATTGGCATTTTTATATCAGTCTCTGACATCTTCTCTCTTGAAACCCACACATTTCACCCACTTTCTCTCCCTTTTTGCCACGTGTACTTGGCCGGAGAGCACAGCATTCCGTAAAGTTCTTTACATTGTAGGAGGGCAGCAGCAAGCACAGAACATATGGCAGAAGTTAAATGAAACTTGAATAAATCTTTTGTCTCTGAGCTTTTAGAAGAAGAAAGAATTCAGACGAGAGGAAAACAGCAGTATGAATAAAAACACTTATTACTTTTTGAGCATGTCTTCTACCACATTTCCACCTTAGAGTAATCCAGCCATTATACTTCTACTTTTCACTGAAGTTACATAATCCTCACACTCCTGTTCCCTGATCAAAGATGTGGGCCTGCATGGATACACTGGCTGTACTCACTTTGTCCTATGAACTTGGACACTGGTAACTCTCCCTTCAAAACCCTGCTATCAGCACTATGCAAAGCCTTTCATACAGCAACGGCAATAAATTGGTTTAGGAGCTATAAACCACTTGAAGGAGAAAGAGACTTTCCTAACAGCCCATACTGATACCCATCTTCAGTATATTCCTGTGATTCCACCCACAAAAACAGGCCAGATTTTCCATCAACACCTTGTTTCTTTCACAGGGAAGCCCTCTCTTTTGTTGAGGAAACCCTGCTTTGTTGAGAAACAGCTTCTTCAACCTTCAGTTCCTCATGTAAGAAGTGTCTCCCTTTGAGTTCCTTTCCCATGTTATTTTTTTCCCTTATAGATTGTATATTAAATCGTCAGCTCAGTCACAGAGAAGCAACTTTGTATACAGATGTTAATAGCAAAATCACTCCAATGGCAGTGTCCCTTCCATATGCATACCAGTGCTCATAAAAATTGCTGGAGCTATCTTACATATTTTCCACAGAAACTGGGAAAAGATACACATCATCTAATACAATGATAGAAAAAAAAAATCCTCCAAAGAACATCTCTTAACCTATTTTATGATTTGACTGCTCTGTTATTGATGCTGCTTTATACTTACCATCAGGGTGGTCAAACCCTGTCTGTGCCACTGGTCTGGTGCCAGATACCTCTACAAGCCACACACAGAGGCACATAACTGCAACCTCCCCTCAACTGTGTGCTGCACTGAGTAACAGGGATCAGTGCCCAAACATGGGTTAAGAGGATTGACAAGCATCTGACAGCTGTTAGATTTCACAGAGTTTAGGTGACAATGCCTCCCACCCACCTTCCTCACCTGTGTGAGACCAGAGCAGAGAAGTGAGGCTGGTTGGTTAGACCACACTGACAAGATAAATGCATGCCCTTGAAAAAGCCCCAATCCTACCGACGTCAAAAACCAATGGATTGGGTCCCCTGTCAGACACAGAAAGCAGACATCTGCTTCACTACAAATGCAGAGAGGAATTCATTAAGTCAAGCATAGTCTTATTCCAAACTAAACACTATTAACATTTGAAGTGCTTAAAATTTTTACTAATGTAAATTCCCTTCAAATTCCCTTGATTTCCTGTGTTAAATAATGATAAATGTCCAAATCATGAATTTTATTATTTCTTGTTCTTTTATTGTTAAATTTTGTTGAGGCTTCTTGATACTTTCCCTGCGCTGCTTCCCCCTCCCCACTCTATGCATTTCTCCCCCCTGCTGTGTGCATCTGCTGTGTCTCTCTCTCACTTGCTCTCTCCCCGCTGTGTACATCAACTATTTCTCCCCACCACTCCTATATGCATGTTTGCAATCTATCTCTCTCCCCCTCCTGCTGAGTGTATTCACTGCCTCTCCCCCTCCCCCAGTACGTGCATCCATCCTGTATCTTCCTCTGCCACTGCAGTGCACACAAGCCTTTTTTCAGCAACTCCTACTGGCATTCATGCACACCTTCCTCTGCCTGTCTTCCCTCATGCCCTCTCCTCTTTTTTCATCCCTCTCTTTGAGTATCCCTTATCCCTGCTCATCTTTATACTTTTCTCCCTTCCATCTCTTTGATATTCTGGTTTCTTCACTCCCCTTATCTGCATCACCCTTCTCTCGGTCTCCTCTTTGTACCATTTCTCTCCACTTCTCTCTGATCTGTTCTCACAAATTGATTCCACAGGAAAAATGTTCTGCTCTTGCTTGTGTGCAAGCTCGCATTGCAAGCCATTCAGCACTGTGTCAAATCTTAATAGTAGTCAGCTTTATTTGCAAAAGAATTCTTGTTTCCTACGATCAGGCATAGAGGGTAAAGTCTCCCAAAACACTTTCCTGTCCTTTTTTCCTCATATTACTGCACTACAGGGTTCACTTGCACGTAAAGATTAAGTTAAGATATGCCTGTGCGTACCTGCCAGGTTCTTACTGGCAAAAGAAAAGGATCTATTATGACACTGAGCCCAACTGCAGTTAAGGTCATGACAAACTAAACATGTGCATTATTTGGTACAAAACAGCTAGACAGAAACAAATTCAAATGCATCATATGATTTTCATTTCTCTTTCCAACTGATGTATAATAACAGTGCCTTATTTAATGATCAGCTAATTGACTCAACTCTTTTCATCAGCAAATTTCATCAACCTTCTCTTACTTTCAGTGTCCAAGTAAGTCACTTGAGGAAAAACTTAAGATTGATCACAAAACTCATCCTTAAGGAACTCCAGTAGTGACACCTACACAGCTCTGCACTTTCTCACTCAGCACTGTCATTTAGCTAATCACTTATATTACTTACTTATACAGATATACATATTACTTATACAGATCCCCAGTTTTCCAGTTTTGACTATTAATATTCAGATATCCAGTACAGACAGATGATGTCAACCACACCTCCTTGGTCTAGAAATACATTAATTTTAGCAAAGATATCCTTTCCACCTGGCACAATGTACCATTAGTAAACCCCTGTAGCATTTATACCACTTTGCATTATTTTCAAGCCTTAAACAATTATCTTTTCTGTAAAATGCCTCCTATTGGCTTGCTAAGGCTTTGTTTAGATTTTTCTTTTTGGAACATACATAATAGACTTGCTATATGCCCAAATCTACTTATTTTATTGGTCTTACAATAACATGTTCTTCAATAACATGTTCTACAATAACTAGTTCTTTTACAAAGTCCAGGATGAAAATTCTGCAGTGTTTGGGGAAAAAACCAGGTAATTTTCACTTTGGTTCTGCTGACTTCTACTTACATGTCTAGCCTCCTGACTTCTACTTATTTAAATGGAAGTCTAGTCTAGTCACATTTCCTTTATCACTTTTGTTCATCATGGCCACCTCTGCAGTTACCTGGTTTTTTTGTGATTACAGTCCTAGGCAGTTTGCTAATTGTCCTAGACCTCCTCCAGAGCATCTTCTTCCACTCTCTGGGAGCCAGGCACAAGCTCTGAGGAGCACCCAGGCACAAGCAAAGTTACTGGGGCTCCTGAACAGTCTGCCCGTTCAATCTCCTGTTGAAGCATTACAGAGTTATTTCACAGGCAAGGTGTTCTTGGTTATGTTACTCCCACGTATCTGTAGTATGTCAAACCCAAACACTACCAGAGTCTTTAGAGAAGGAGTATATTCATGTTACTGGCACCCACATATATTCCCCCACCTAAGTCTTGCTCAGGTTTTCTAGATCATCAGCTACTTTAAAACAGATTGGAACTACAAAGCTCTCACCTGTCAGTTCTAACCCTGAACTTGGCTAGATAGTTTCTGCTTCGATTTTTGTCAAAGTCTTCTATAATTGTGGTACTTTACCAGACCAATTGGAAGGAGCTCCCACAGCTCCTGACAAATTACATTGAACTGTATGTGAGTTGGCAAGACAGTAAAATATTCCCTGATATTAAATTCGATTTGCTTTTCTTCCATCACAGAGGGCACTGCTAATCTCCTTCTTTTCTTTTTAAATGAGGCAGAACTTCATATTCAAATGCATAAACACACCTGCTTAACATTTTGTTGTAAATAAGTAAATTTAGTTTTAAGAATGCATGATCAATGTCATTGTAGCAAGAGGAAATTTTGGCAGTTGCACAGAAAAAAAGGGATGAACAATTCAGTGCTTCATATATGACCTGGGATTGAGAAACAGGCTCAGTTGATGAATACTTCTGTGAACGCGATCAACACAAAAATGAATAACATTGCCACTGACATTTTTATCACACAGTTTGAGTGTTGACACTCCAAAGAAATAATAAGAATGGTCCAAAAGATCAAAGTTCCTGTCTCGGGCTTTCAGCACTTTCAAGGAGATTATGGTACATCAATTCATACCTGGTTCAATATTTGGAAATGTTCTTTTTCTTTCTTTATCCAAAGAACTTTAAGATTCATCTACATGACACTGTGCTAATGAATAGATTCTACAGAGAATGACAAAATAGGCAGGTCCATACCTATAAATAAAAGCTTAAAAGGAAAACTAGGATATTTCTAATGAAAAGCACCTTAGAAACATGAAAGAACAGTGAAAAATATTATGTATATTCTTTTCCACATAAAAATATCTGCAATAGTTTTGTTACCTTACTAAAGTAAAAAATTCCATTTGTATTTCAAAGAATAAGTCACCACCATATCCCAACTAGAATAAAAGTAATTTTACATTGGTCATCTAGAAACAGGTCAAACCAGTTTGAATTTCCTGCTTCTTTTGCCAAACAAATGTTCTTCATTTGAGAATAAATTTCCATGCCCTGACGGAATAAGCAGCTCACAGGAGAGTGATCTGACAAAAAAGACTGAGGCTCAGGATATGAATGTAAAACTGATTGCTTGACCTGCTCTGCAACACAGCTTGTATCATGCATATGCACCTGAGAAGCTATAATTATTTGCACATCTTCTGCCTGAATGACTGCCATCCTATCTGTAATAACTTTACCAGTTAAATCACCATCTGTTTCACAGGCTTTCTAATGTTTATATCTCCCTTCTCTGTCCTAGAAAAAGAACAAAATTGTTTTCCTGTGCTGTATGAGAAGAAGTATACCTTCACTCAGCTGGGAAGCTGAGCTAACATATCTTAACTATCTCTATCAAACGAAGACACAGATTTTAGCATTCAGATGAAACTAAATGAAACCCACCGTCTACTTCCCCTATAGAAACAAGATAGAGCTAGGAACCCGTTACATATTTTTCTTCCTCCTTCCATCCCATTTGGTAAAGTTTCTTAATCAATTATGTAACAGGTGATAATGGATGTAAAAAACCAGAACCCTGACATGTACCAATAGAAATGATACAGCATTTACAAGGACCCCAAGTAGGTCCTAGGTCAATATAAACAGAGGAAATTTGGATGTTCCTAGATAAGTTATAAGCTTTGGAAACTATACGATCTTCACAGAATTATTAACTTCCATACTGCTATTCAATTCTTCATTATTAAAAAAAAAAAATTTTAAAAAAATACAGCAAACCAAACACCCCTTCCAAACCAAATCAAACACCAAACAAAACCAAAAAATCTAAAATCCAACAAAGCCACATTGACCAAGCCTTGCCTGTAAAACTCAGTGAAACAGGAAACATGCCCTCACCATCAGGAAAGTCTGTAATCACATTTCTTACATTTTTACTACACAATTATAAACGCATACAATGCTGGCATCTGCTACAGGTAGCTCAGAGATTATATCTGTGCAAGTCAGAGACTTATAGAAGTCTGGCAGGAGGGGGATCTAAGGGAACCTTTGCAAAAGATGTATCAATATGGATTTGCAGAAGAATTCTGGAACAATCAGCTCCCAGGACCCTGGATTAAAAAGTCAGAGTAGAGATCATAGCGACTATATATAAAGTCCTTCACACTGAACAAGATTAGGATTAATCAATTTGTCTCTCTTTATGCCTCTCCTGGCCATAGTCAGAATCTTTTGGGTTTTGTTAATGCTGAAAATAGTGTTACTCAATTAAAATAAAAAAACCTCATTAGAAATCAACAACTTACAAAAGGAGCTTCTGTTATGCTTCTGTGTGCTTCTCTGTTATTCAGTTTTACTGACACAAAGAAAAATTACTTTTGTTTGTTATAGTTGTTTGTCATAGCCTGCTCCCTTCCCTTTCCATGACAAGCAGTTCAGAGAGTTAGCAGTATGGTGCCATCTATCAGGAAGCACAGAGGCAAAACAATTGTGAAATCATTTTCCCAATGCACATACACCCTTAGTCATCCCCTCTTTCCCTGCCTCTCACATACAGGCCTCTTTTGTTGGAGAGATTTAGTTTGTTGGGAACTGCACCCATATCCAGGGTGGATAAAATTTTCAAGTAAAGCAACAACTGAGCAATAAGCCTTTCTTATCCGCACCAGAGTTCTACCCTCTTGAAACTGATAAAGAGCCTTCAAGGCATTTAGTTGTCAACCTACTTTAGGCTTGACATTCATTGCTGCAATACTGAACTATGCTGGCAGAAAAGCCAACAGCCCAGGAAAGCCTTCCCTGACCCCAAGCAACACAGGGCAAAATCGCAGAACGTCATGGCAATCTCAGAAAGGGGCCCTGGGAGCTCACATGGTCCTTCTCTTGCCCCAATGCATGCTTACCTACACCTGAAGTTGCAAAAGTTACCTGCACTAAAGGGAGGGAATAATACAGAAAGTAGTTCAGAAGAGATTTTGACCACAATGATTGAGAAAAGAAAATCTACTCAATAAATTAAAAGAAAAATCTAACTGAAAATGAAGAGGGAAATTACTACAGTTCTGAAGTTTCTTGACCTATTGCCATAAGATAACGGGAGTTGTTATGCTACTTAAAAAAAATCACAGAGCATTCTCAGTGGAGAGTCCCCTGGGACTCTGAAACCAAAGCAAGGCTCCCACACTAGTATTCTAGGATCAAAAGCAGGGCTCTGCAACCTTTGAGATGTTAACCTCTCTTTTTATTTTCAACTTCTTTTTTAATTGCAAGACCAGCAGCAGGGATAGTATCTTGGGCATACAGACTTTTATCCTCTCCAAAGAATAGAATTTCCAAACATTCAAGAGGAAGCTGGAAGCTGGCAATGCTTCTCATCTGCCAGGAAAGAATTTACGTACAAAGTCAGCATCTTCTTGCTGTTAAAGCAAGCAACAGCTGAAAAATTCAGCTGCATGAAGCAACTCTGTTCATCTTCCTTCTAGTCACCTTCAAAAGTCACCTAAGATTTTGAAGAACAGGGCACTGAAACAAATGTTCAGTGTCTTTTAAAGTGTCCAGGAATGAATGAGCTGCCAGACTCATCAATTTTTAGAAAACAAGGTGACAGAACTATCAAAGACCTAGAGAAGTAACCACTGTGTTTCCTTGCCTGACCCTCTGTGATGATGTGCAGAGGAATGAAGGAGCCAAAGGCCTTATTACAGGGAAAGCACACTTTGTTCTTGTAGCTTCCAAAACAAAGTAGAATGATCTTTTCCAATGCCGCGGAAGCAATTCTACCACCAGTGTCATTTTTTCTGATGTTTGAGCTGCCTCCTTCAGAAACATTTCTCTGCCTAAACACAAGTAGCTGGTAAAAAGACAGAATACGGGTAGCTGGGCTTTGATCCACAAACCCAACAGACATTCTTGTTAAAGGAAAGACGCACAATGAAAATAATAGTGATGGTCTGCATATGCTCATGTTTATTTGCTGTTGGATGCAAGTCCAAATAGGGAGGCAGCTAAGCACACCATCCATCTTGCAATGATAAGAAGCTCACTGCTTGGAAGGAGACGATGTGATGAACAGACACTTTGAAAATCTGACTCCCTGAAATCTGGATACCACTTTTTTTGGCACTCAAGTGCCCTGAATGATTATTCCAGCTCGTTTTCACAGTCGCATAGGACAAAGTCTGTCTGAAACCTGCTCTGCCATTCCCACTGCCCTTCCACCCACTCCCTCACGGCAGTCTTGGCCTTCTTTCTCCTCTTTTGTTTCGAGGGTTTTCTCCCCTCCTTCTTTTGTTTCTCAGACATAAAAAGAGGGAAAGAAAGATGATGGTTGACCTGAGGAAAGGATCAATCTAGTCACTGAGAGAAAAGAGGCCTGAAGTGGTCGTCAGTAGATGACACAAACAGGATGATCTATAGTGTTAACTGCCCTGACTACCTGTACTGCAACAAAAGAACTGTTTAAAAATAATTATTCCGAAAGAGTGAAATTAAAATATGACATCCGAGCACAAATATGTAGGGAATAATACAAGTACAAGTTATCTGATAGCAAATTCACCAGCTTTACCTATTTAAAACCAATTTGAGCTCCTTAATAAACCTTCTACTTCATATGAAAATTTTAGAAAATGTGGATCAATTCTTATACCAGTCACATCCAGCTACAATACCAAAATAATATAATGATGAATCTATTATCAGAATGCTGGTAAGCTTTTGCTTTAAATGTGTGCTATAGAAAGCCTAATTTAAGCTAGTTTAAATTTGAAACAAGAAACAGGTGGCTGTGGAATTAGTGTTGACACGTTTTGCTTCCTGAGATAGTAAACTAAACATAACAACCAGAAGGAAATTAAAAAAAAAATTTTTTTAATACGAAAAGATTTTATAAAATAGACATGTAATATAAAGACAAGAATAGTTATAGTTACAAGTGCAACATAAAAATCTGATACAGCAAAGAAAATGAAAGCTAAGATTTCAGCTGTCATTTTAATTAAAGTATTTTACCTCTTAACAGACATATCAGTGGCATAAAAGAACTCGAACTGCATTCTGTTCTCAATTGCCTGTCATAACCTGTCAGTTCACAGTGAGATAAAATGAAATGGTATGCATAAATGCTGAAACAATAGACCATTTATTAATCAGTCTGCTTTTTGAACACTTTTCTATTGATGTATTAGGAAATCTAATTTTGTTTTACATACAGAAGCATGTATAAAGTCAATAGCAAACACTATAAGAGCAAAAGCATTTCGTGCTTTCATATACGGTATAAACTGCTGCTGCAATTAAGGTAGCAGATCTACAGAGAAACAACAGTAAAACAGTGCCAGGTATTAAAAATACTAGGGAAAAAAACTATTACAGATGGCATAAGATCCAAAACATTGAACTCTAATTTTCTCTCTTGTATATACCTCACCATCTTAACCCTATAATGTAAATCACAACTTCCTAAATAATATTACACATATACTATGCCTACTCCTCTTCACCTACACCTAGATTTGTATAGGTACAGCTCTGTCTATTTTGACAATTATAGGTCATGTTCATTTGCTACTGTTTTTGTATACTTATGTTACTTTGTTTTTATTCATTAGGAGGTTCATTTTACTTTTTTGATGAAGTAGCAGAACTTTGAAGAAACCACTGGAAGCATGAGAGCTGTTATGCAGAGTAAGATGGCATTTCACTGTGCATGTGCCCACTTGCATCTGTCCCCTACCCCTGTACTGACAGGACAACCACCTACTTCTCCCTTGGCTTTATTTGACTTGCTATAGAAGTTCCCTTCCAGCTACTGTTGAGACAATCCTGTTTCTGCGGAGGTCACCTGGTAAAATGGGAGGCAATGAACTGGTTTATGTGCTTACTTGCTTAGTTTCTTAAAGATCAGTCACCTTTACAGGATGCTGGGCTATTTTTGGCCTTCCAAACTAGAAGTAAGGCATGACCATAGGCAACATTGAAGCCAAGGATCTCACCGAATTCCGAGTTAGCCAGCAGCCCTCTATAAACCTCTTTCCCAAAATATCATATGACTCCCAGGTCCTGGGTCTGAACTGACCCTGCGGTCAAAACACCCCAGAACACTCCCTTTAACAGCAGTGCTGCGGGGAGTTTCTCCCAGCCTGACACACAGCGTTTGTGAGGTATCCAGGCAGCAACTTCAATTAAATATCATTTCAGCAGGAAAGACCTCTCAAGTGTAACAAAGAAGATATTACAATACCTAAACTTAATCCTTTTTACCAGATTGCCCTACCTTGCTTTGGGTCCATGACTTAGAGTAAGAAGTGACTGCATGCAATTTTCTGAGGAAGAAAATGACTGATGACAGCATATAATACCTTAAGTAAAACTGAAGGAGATAGTCCACTATCACTTTGTTAAGACAAACAGTAATAATCTTTCCTTAAGAGGAAAGAAACCCCTTTGGTAAGCAATCCTCTCACTTCAGATACCCCCAACCCAGTGAGGATCTTTATATCCCTCCCTTCCTTTTGGGACTGAGTTTTCCCTCATGAGCAAACACCTCCTGCCACCACCTTCCTGTTAGATGCTTTTTTGGCTGAGACATGCAGACGGCACCCTCAGAGCTGAGATGCCCCAGGATGCTCTCCTTGTGATTGCCATGGCTTGTTAAAGCAGGCAACAGCAATGCCAGTGCTCAAGGACTGCCTGTGTCCCTGACTTTTTTTTCTTCAGTAGAAGCAAAGACATTTCAAGGGAACAGCCATTAATAGCAGATTCCTTGATTCACCCTGACTGGCTGTTAGGGGCCCTGAAGAATTGATACCACAGCCATGGAGACAGATCCAGAGACCATCACATCCCCAGTCACTGACAGTCAGTGGCCTTTCCAGAAATGTCATTGCTCACAACATCTGAGAATCAAGAAAGAAAATGTAGAAAATCCTAACATATAAATAAAGGGAAGAAGCTTTCCTTCCCTGCTTTTACACCAGATAAATACTTAAGTGCATAAAATTGAGGTCATGTAGAACACGACACTATTATATCAGACATTTTAAACATTAGTTGATGCATCTTTTAAACAAACAAATAAAAAACAACAGCAAAATTCCTTTGCATATCTTATTTTGAATACAGCTCAGTTTCTGCAGTGTATATACATATGTAACTCAACATAATAAGCATGAAAACAGCAGTATGTTTAAAACTGTATTCACCACATGCCCCTGACTTCATTAGTTATTATTAACATGCTGGTTTATATTGATTCATACTAGTTCTGTCATGGTAAGCTTCAAAGTTTCAAACATCTGTCTCTAGGGGGGAAAAAGCCCCCCAAAGTAAAAACAAAACTTAAAACATTCAGAAAGAATTTTTCCTTTTATCCTCAAATACTGAAATTACCCTTCAAATTGTACTGCCTCTAGACTTGGATGGTCAATATTGATTCAAAGTTTTATACTGCATCACAGACAAACAAGGGATCTTTCATTCCTTCCCCTGATTTTCCTGCTATTAGATCTAACAGACTACAAAATCCCAGATCTCAAACTCTTCAACATTGCATGCCTGTAGTTTTGCACTGCCTCTTAAGCAAGCCCTTGGTTATACAGCTCTTTTCCTAGTTCCTAACTTCATCAAACAGCAGTAAACCTAAATAATTCTATTGACTTCAGAAGTCAATTTGGGGATTCAATGCAATTCTGGATGAGGGTCAGAGAGGGTAGAAGGGCTACAAGGGGACCTGGGAACCACAGTGCTCAATACGGCATACTGCACTAGAAAGCATTCCATGATTAGGAATTATAAAGCTCTGGGGAGCTTTTTTGCACACATACAAGGTACGTGCTTTAAATAAAAGAAAAGCTGAATGCCAAAATGCCTAGAGGGTCAGACAGGCTCATTGTGAACTACCAGACAGAACCAAGACACTGGAAGAACAGTCAAGTGCCACTGTGAATGCTGCTGTCAGTTATTAAGCAAAGAAATAACACAACCTGCGCAGCAGAAAAGGCCTTGCTTCAAAATGGATATAGCAGCTCTGAGTATTTACGGGTATCCCTAGACAAACCACCTCTCAGCTTGTTAACGGAGGGTTATATGTCTTGGCAGGTCTCTGGAGACTGTGTTGCACAGACTGAAAACATCTTCATAGCAGTTTCAGCTAATAGGCCTTTCTGGTTCCTAATGGCCCCAAATAGATCTTTTCTGATACAAGCATTTTGCTTTCAGCTATCCGAAGCTTGGCGAGTGACCTATCTCCAAAACATCAGCACAGATTATTTACATGTGCCTAGTTTGGATAAACCGGTCAATACAGGGTTTCTTAAATCAAAATAGGTCTGGCAAGAAATCACATCAAACTACAGAACTTCAATACAAAACTACAGAACAGATAAATGGATCCAGTTATCATCTGAATGGCCCAATTCTCAGTGGCAATTACCAAGGTTGTTTGAGCAGGCTTGGCATCCTTCATACCTGGTTCACAAATGACAAAAGCAGCCAGCATTATTCTAAGAAACATTATTTCACAGTCTCTCTGTAACCAAAAGGATAACCACCATAGTTTAAAAAAAAATAATTAATCATAATTTAGAAAAAAATAAAGAAAAACCAAAACTGCACCCCAAACCAGCTTATTTATACATAGGTCTCTATGGGAAATGATTGAGGGAAAAAAAAATCTGCACTTTAACTAACTTATTCTGTAATAAATAATGGGAGCATAAGTACGTTTCTGTTCACAATTAAAAAGCCCCAAGAAATACTTCTCTGCTGGCATTTTGGGTAAAATTTTAGCAGAGTCTCCAGTCTGTCTAATTGCTATGATAGCATACACAGCCTGCCTCAAAGCATGCAACATATGGCATCCTCAAAGGATTTGATATCATTTTTTCTTTAGAACGTGCAAGTCAGTTGGTCATTGTTATCCCTCTGTGGAATTACTCAAACAGCTGCTACCTTCCAACTAAGAGGTAAGAAAATCTTTGTCTTTTTTGTTGCTGCTAATTTCACTGACACACTTCTGTCATATAATGAGAGTGGGTAATATGCTTATAATGCATTTTAATGTTGCATATTTGATCCACGGTGTAAACAACACTTTCCTGAAGACTGGCACCTA
Organism: Chiroxiphia lanceolata; assembly: GCF_009829145.1. Classification (NCBI taxonomy): domain Eukaryota; kingdom Metazoa; phylum Chordata; class Aves; order Passeriformes; family Pipridae; genus Chiroxiphia; species Chiroxiphia lanceolata. The sequence continues at coordinate 46,823,428 of NC_045641.1, read as the reverse complement.
CAAAAGGATGCATTTCATGTTGCTTGCAAAGCAATCTGAATCATAAGACCCAAATTTAAAATTGCAAGAAACTAGTTTAATATGTAAACCTATATGAATAATGATACATTGTTGATATTCCCTCCTACAGAATCAAAAATGTGACACTTGAACCCACTTATAATGCATAAAATGTGTTGTCTTTAGAAATATTTTAAACTCTTTATCACCAAATAGATTATTTCTTTTAAGATGGTTCTTTACTTACCAAATAATGATTTGCTAAAATGTATTTTCAGGTTATGATTGGAAAGTAGACATGTCTAGCAATACCTTATTTATTCTACATACAGCAGGGTTACGAATTTCATAGTTTTCTGAGTTCTTATCTTCCACGGTTCACAGATCCCATCTCTCCTTGATCATCAGGGTATCTCCCCAAATTGAACTTTTTTTTTTCTTTCTATTCTTTCAAACTGACAAATTTTTCATTCTCTTTCAGAAGACTAATGAAATAATAAGTGAGAAACAGAACACATCACCAGAAGATACAATGATAAATGACTAAAAACCCAAATCTCACAAAGTAGAGAAAAAAATGGTAATGAGAAAAGGAGATAATAAAATCATGATCATGCATCACATGTGAACCATATATGAACATCACAACCTCACGCATGTGATGGGAGGGAGGAGGGAAAAAAAAAAGGCAAAATCAAAATAGATGCCCAAATTTAAAAATTAAGTCATAGGAATGTTCTTGAAGTAATCATCCTGAATCTAGCAAGACAATTGCCCAAGTTTTGTTTTCCCTACTTTTTCCTTCTTTTGAGTCTTAATTATAGCTCACTTTCTTCATTACACGTATGACCTTTTCCGGTCATATGGAGGAACACTAATGAAAAAGTGTGGAAGAACATTAATGAAAAACAGTTAACAGTTTAAAGTTTCCAGACTGCATGACAACCATTATTTTTATAGGCTAAAGACTGCAGCCTTATTACAGTTTACTAATAAATAATCTATACTATTATAGAAGAAGTGCATAAAGTTCCTCCCGATACCTCAAAGGCTCACATTAAATCATATTTTCAAAAATGTTATGAATTCCAACACCCTTATATCAAAGAACAACCTGTTCTGAAAAAAAGAAAATAATTTTACTAGATGTTAAATGCCAACAGTACATTCTTGGCCCTGAAACAGATGCAGCAAGCAGGCAATACATTACTGAAAAACACTAACTACAGTAAATTGTACAAAATGACTCAATAAGGAAAGAATTCACAAAGCATCCCATCCACAATATACAGCCAGTGAGAATCTTTCCATTAACTTCAAAGACTTTTAGATAGCTGCTAACAGACACAGATCAGCAACAGTGTTGGTTTAATATGATTACCTACCACCTCCTGCCCCCTTCCGCTCTCCCATCCCCCCGGCCCGTTTCAGATGTAATGGGAAAGGCAGAGACCATACAAGTTAAACGTATGTTAACCTCAGCAAATATAACTTTCAACTATTTCAGAAGTACCAATAATTCAAAGAATTTATTAGAATTCATAATACTCTGGGATACACCCTTTCATGGTTAGATCCTGGGCAAAATTCACAAACATAAAACACCTTAAAAAAATTAATGAGTGTGATGTGATGCACCATTCTTCCTAGCCTTTTATAGTTTCTCCCATTCCTATAATCTTATAGAAAGACATTCATCACAATTTTTATGAAAAATATCTTTTTTTATCAGGGCTCCTTCCCACAAAAAAAACCCAGAAACTATTAAGTTTTTCTTTTCCACTTACGAACGTAGACCATTCTTAAGAACATCAAAATCTTTTCACTGGGATCTAAGTTACCTTGAGAACAGACACACATTATTGGCCAAGACATGAAACAGACATTTTTCAATTATTTCAAATTTCGGAAGTTATAAGAGATAACTGCGTACATAAACATGCACATTTACCTTACACACGTTGTATGGTAAGGATATATTCTTGTCTATAAGCCCATCATCAGCTTGAAAATAAAATTACTAGTGAGGTGACACTATCATTCTCTTATGGCAGAGCCAAAAAGTTCCAGATAATTATCATCATTTTACAATTTTCACTGATGGAAGTCAAGAGTTTCCATGGTACAGAGGGAGAGATTTTCTTGTCAAATCATCTGTAAGATCTATTTGAAAGAAGCTTTACTACATACTTTTCCAACCATTATTTGCACTTAAGCCTAGTAGTGTAGGGAAACCAAAGACATTTAAACAATAATACTTCAGGCAGTTTGCCTGCTTATTAGGTCGTGCAAGTTTAGTTAACTTTGAAAAATAAGTAACCACAATGCACCTATGCATCTTCTGAAATTAAGAGCTTTATAACAAAGTTTATCAATCATTTACTCTAATGCCTTAGTAGGCTATGTGAGCTCTAAACAAAAAACATGTTACACGTAACACATGGTTACACCTCAAAGCCTGCATAAAAAACAAAACAAAGAAATGAGCAGACATGCACAGAGGTGACAGCCCCGTCCCCTAAGTGTCCTTCTTCTGCCCTATAAGGACACGTTAGGTTTTGGTCTCCCCTGCCAGAAGCCACGATTTTCATTTTTCACCTGCTTCTAAGCAGGGGAAGGAATCCCTACTCAGAAGTGTGCCTTCTAAGAAATAAAACGAAATCAAACAAGCGTTTTGACAATTCATGAAACAAAAAGTCAAAGCTAAAAAGCCGCAGGCTCCTCCAGTAGTGTCAGCAGGCTGGGATGGGGTGAGAAGAATTTCAGGACTTCAAAAGACAGTTCAAAAGCCGAATCTCTTGTTCCCCAAGTGAGTGAGTGATGGTCTTTCATTGCTGATGACATTGTAATGGCCCGTTCACACCTTTGTGAACTTTCTTCACTAAGTGCCAGCAACCTGCTAAGCAAATTGATGATCTACTTCAGTGAATCTCAGAGCAGGGGACAAATATTTCTTTCAGCAATGTATGTTTCAGCAGCTTCATCCCCTTCACCATCCTTCTTCAGCTCCCACCTCCAAAACTCATTCCTTCTTCTCTATTGCCATCTCCCAAACTACCCTTGAATGTATGAATGATTTTAAACCACAACATTCAGCAAGCAAGAAGACAGTAGGATAGGACTGTTAACTACCCATCTAAAGGGCTGTGAGATTGCAGCACAGAGCTTCAGCCTGCTCTGATCACATACGGATTGCAGTCGGTACTTCTCTCATGCATGCAAGACATCACCCGTAACTTCCCAGGTTACGCACAGAGAGAAGGAAAAAGCTAACACCTCCCTTTCTTGCATATGGCTCTAGCATATGCTAAACAGACAGCAGAATTGTAGAGCGGCAGACGAGGAAGTAAAAACCTCTGTTTCAATCTATGGAGTGAACAGGATCTATTCCAGCAGTTTAATATCAGCCGTTCGTCAAAATATGGTAGACTGAGCTCCTGTGGTAAAACGAGGTAAAGATTTAAGGGATGATCATCTGGTTGACAGCCTGCAAGTCACACTGTTAGTGCAGTTACTGGCAGGATTACACAGGGGAGTCAGATAGAAGGAACGCTATTCTCAGTTAAAATAAAAACATAAAATTCTTAAACCTCTATTATTACTCTGCAGTATCAGAAAACAAGGAAGTGTTTCTGATCTGTGTTTCCGAGAAACAAAATGACAAAGTTGAGAGAGAGAGAGATCTAGGCTAGATCATGGCAATGGTACCTAATATTAAAAGGTAAAATACTTCCAATTTTAAATTTTTTTGGCTTAAAAATTTCAACTGTTGGCTTTTTTCCTGAGTTGGAAGAAGTAATCCACTGTTCCCATAGTGAAATGGCAAATGATATTGTACTGATGTTTACTCATGTTACTGAACTCTGGATTTTTACCATGGGGGGTTAAAACCAGTTAAAAACATGCCTAATGAAGTTTAGACTTCTGACAGTTTTTGTTTGCCACAAAGAGAGGGAATGTTTGCAACTAAAGAATTTATTCTCACTTTACAGGCATAACACAGAGTTCTGGCCTCAACCCCCTGTGTGAAGAGATACTGATTTTGTGTTATGAGAAATAAATAATCTGGTTTTACTATAAGCAAATTGAATGTAGTGGAAAAATGGAGGATGGTGGGATATTTTTCTCTTCTTTCATTTAATTCCAAGAGTTTTAGGCGCCTCATGGAGACTGTAAGGTGAAAGGCCCTGTCTGGGCCCGACACCAGGAAAACATCGCGATTGGGACAGGGAAGAAAATATATGAAAATGGAAAATATACTCTGGCCACATGGCTGGCCTTTGTGTGCAGACAGACCTCCCCGTTCATGTACAGAGGGGTACGTCATCAATCAATCAGGAGGGAGGGTGACACCCCCTCCCGAATTCGAAAAACTACCTTTTAAGGTAAAATACCTGTTACCTGTTGAATATTTAACATCTTAAGTGGCCAAGAGGGTACAAAAAGGGTGCGTTTTTCAAACTGCATGTGCTTTTCCATACCATGGGACTTGGGATTGCACCCAGCACTGCAATAAAGGATTTCTTGCTGCAATTTTCCTTGTCCTGCAAGTATTTTTTGCCGTTTCATAAATTGAAAGCAAGGATTTTTCTTACAGTGTGCTCAAATCACAGCTCTATGTCTGGTTACCTGCAATCAGAGAAAATCAGGCAGGTAGCAAAGTACTACAAGCACTGTGCCAAACCTAGAGTACCTGATAGACATACTTAGCATCATCCCAGCCCATACTGGCATATCAGCTGTTTTAAGAATCTGTTGAGGAAGAGTAAGGTTTTTCTACAATGCTGATCAAATAGTCACTGACAGGGATGGTCCATCCTTCATTGGAGCTCCTCAGATCCCAGAAATGCAGTCAGGATCTCTTCTTGGCTCAATTCTCTCAAATAAACTGATCCAGACTGTTAAAATGAGAGAAAGAAATCTACTTCCCCACCCCACCGCCCTTTTTTCCATTGGTTAATTTTCTAACAGTGTAGTGAACTGTAGTGATTCATCAAGCATCAGATTCGAAAACCAGTGCCTGGAAGGACAAAATTCCCAGTAAGACACCCAGGAGGCATGAAAGCCGTCCCCAGCAGCAGCAAGCCATTAGAACACTCTGGTCCTTTTGTATAATCTCAGCCAATGTCCAAAAGGTCAGCAATTATGTTGTTAGCAGTAAGCAGAGAAGAGAGGAAATGGCAAGGAAGACAACTACTAGAAGGTTTTTATACAGCCTTTCACAACAACCAGTGAAGTATTAATTCTGCCCATATTTTGCATAAGCAGGCATAAAAGTGATTTTTATAGTTACAGATTAACAATTAAATTTAAAAGCACTACAGAGACACTTTAGTACAGAGCACTAATTTGACAACTTTAGAAGCAGCAAGTGGGTTCAGATGAGGAGAAAGATTTGAGGTTTTATTACTAACTTGGGTGGGAAGCTAAAAAAAAATTGAAAGCAGTCTGACAGATGCCAGAGAAGCAATTGGACTAAGGTAAACTTGGAAGTCCATAAGAGTTGTACAGAAAGCTAAAAATAATTTTATCCCAATCCACTGCTAGCCTGTTCACCCAGAGGGAAGCAGAAAGTTTTGAAGCCCTGAGTCAGGGAAACCAGGTGTCCATCCACAGAGCAACTTAAAAACCAAAAGGCTTAAACAAAATAACTGTACACCTTGCTTCAAAAACCATAAACTGCATATTCCAGGCCTCAGAAATATTATGGTCCTTACATTAGAAGCAGTGCAACTTATGGAAATCACTAGGCTACCTAGCTCAAAGCTTCAAGTAAAATAAATAAATAAATGCCTTAACTTTTAAAAACAAAGAGAACGATTGCAATGTAAGATCTCACAGAGTTAAGAAACCTGTCGAAGATCAGCTTTCAGGGTTTAAACAACAATTCAGGGAATACACACCACTACAGATCTCTACAGGATACACAGTTTTGTTAGTGGTACCATGTCTTGAAGTGCATTTCCCATATGAATTCTAAAAAATAGCACCAGGGTGGGATTCTGTGTTTACTGCTTCCTAGGGGTCCATAATTTATAAATGAAAATATAGTATTTGTTAAAAATGAAGAACCAGATCCTTCAACTTGTCTCAGGATCTTAGGCAGAATGACAGTTCCTTCCCTGCATCATTAATTAAAAGGAAACACATCTCCTAAGATGATACTCTGGTTCAGCTATCTAGTAATTTCATCATATTCCAACTGCATTCTCCGTTTCATCAGCACAAAGAGCCTCCAAAGAGTTTGCACAGGGATAACTTGCAGCTATGTATATAATGTCAATAAATGCTATACCAAAAATGGACTAAATCCAGCTTGCTTGTTTTCAGTTACCTCTCATTCTTCTTAGCTTTTGACAGCAAACAGTAGGACAAACTTTGATTTTTGTCTTTGTAGGGCCATTTTGTTTTCTTTGGTTTTTCTAATAAACTAAAGCATCCAGATACAGACATGATATCACAAAATGAACACATTTAAGGGGAATAAAGTATTTTGTAGAATCACCTATCAGCCTAGAATTGCAATTATAAAATCAAAGTTACGTGATAACTATTTTCTGTAAATATATAAAACTACCTGGAAACCATACTTAATTGAGCAGAAATGTAAAGCAGTTCACTTTACTGTACTCTAGTGATGGCAGATAACGAAGATTAAAAAAACATAAAAAAGTGCATAAAGGGAATACTGGGAACAGTCTGGCAGAAAAGGTGGAGATAACTGATGGAGACAGAGAGAAAAGGAAAATATACTAACTTAATTTTCCCCTTTGACTCAAAATCTATACTAGTAGTTATAAAGACAGACACAACTGAGTGTATTTAAACACCTTAAATAATAATATACTAAATAACAAAATAGTAAATAAAACTTATTTGTGATGTCAATATCAGAAACTGAACTGGAACTGTAATAAACTGGAACAGTGATAGATTCAGCCAACACAAAAGTGTGCATATATCTCTTCTTACTGTTTCCATCACTAAACAAATTCATGCCCAGTTATATGTAGTCACTAGTCCCAGTTGCTGTTAAAAATCCACACATCATCAATCAAGCTCAACTGCTCACACAGAATGTATTATTGGAAGGTCAGTATAACACTGGACAGCCAAGGTAATGTTGATGAGAGAAAGATTATAAAATAAGTTTGACATTTTTATGCTAAATCAATACTGAGTGATGTGTGGATAAAAAAATTAATTTATCCCAAAGTGATAAACTACCACTGCTTCAATCATCGCACAAAACAGCCTGGGCAGTTATCCTCACATTTTCCACAACAAATCCGTGTCCCTCCATAGGCTACACATAACCTATTCTGTGCAGAAAAGAACTTCCCATACACTGCAGTTTGCAAGTGGAATAAATCAATCTCAAGTTTAAGCTGATAACTGCTACATAAATTAAGAATGGATTACCATAGCATTCAGACAGTCATTACTAGCTTTCCTTAAAAAAAAAAAAAAGGCAGTAATCCTACTACAAGACTTTTCAAATACAAAACCACTAAAATCCATAAAAGAAATGTATTACCTCTTTACTAGACAAATTACCAAACAACATAAAAATCTCTCTGTAGGACTACTCAAATACATATTTTACCTAAGTCTTCTCCATGGAAAACTTCAATTGCATCAGTCTTATGTTCACACTTGACTTGCTTTGTGTACCATGGGTCTATACTACCTCTCAGCTGGAAGGTCAACAAACAGTTGAGAAATTATCAAGAGCAGCTTTTTTAATCATCTTCCAGCACAAAGAGTCTAGCGTTTTCAGTCTGATTCAGAATTTTGACAGACTTCCTAAGAGCCCAACTGTGGTTAGGGTTGGTTTCACCTTGTCCTCATACAGACCACAGAAACTTCACTATCAGGTGCTACACCTCAGCTGAGATGCCATAGCTGAGGAATAAGCACTGGACATTATAACTACATGACACACAGAGTATGTTCAGCCAGGAGATCAGGTCCTTGGTCCATTATGTTCACGTTATTGCTCCATGCTCCATATAAGCATATAGTGGATGACATCCAGGTCAATACAAGGCATGCCAGAGTCCATAATAAAGGCACAGCCAAAGACTGCTCACACTCCTTCTTTCACATGCAGTGTACTAAATCAGTCTGTAGATGCACTAGATTAGAGAGAAGAAAAACTATTATGTTGAAGAAAATTTTTTTTCATATTGCATACCAATTTTCAAATTATGATCTGTCAAATGTAGTTGTAGTTATCCATGTACAATATGAAATAATTTAAAAAAAAATCCCACAATGTAGGTGTAGGAATATCACAGAAACTTATAAATTACCTTCTGAGAGAAAAAACATTTATGTTGAACATACATTGTACAGAGAGTAAGGCATGTCAATATCAACTAAAGGAAAGGAAGAACTCTGATGGTGACCTGAAAGAACTATAATTCACAGGCTGAAGAAAGTGAGTTACTCAAATATATCTTACAGAACATGTCTTAAGACATTCTCCAGGTAAGGCTGCTAAAAGTAAACAAATAAAACAACACAAACAAACAAAAAGCATACTTAAACCAGACAGTTGCCTCAAGTAAAAGCATAAAATCAGGATGATCAAAACATAAGAGTTTCTGTTACTAGACTTCAAATCTTTTCAAAAATATATCTTCTCTAGTCAGCTAAATATAAGAAACATCTGATTGAAGGAAAAAACCACTCTGACTGCCAGACAACCACACTGCCTTGATTCCCATGAATATAACTTGTTCTCCATGATGAGAAAGGGGAATGGTACAGAATTTCTGAAAACCTTCTGATAAAATTGGGATTCACGGGCTTCTCAGGCTGCTTGCTGCATCACAGGGAGATGCAACTTTGGGAGACTGTAATTAAGACCAAGGGCTGATGATCTTTAAGGTCCCTTCCAACCCAGACTATTCTATGATTCTATGACTTTCAGGCACTGAGCAAAGTCAAGGAAGATCATGGTCCTCATGTAGCTCACCATATACTGAGCAAAGCACATGCTCTGGCAAAAGCCTGTGTAAAATTGAAATATTTGTACTTCTCTGACCTAGCATCTTCCAATAAAAAATTGTTTCCTTCAGTCAGTAGAGTTTTAAAACAATTACAAACAACAGGAAAATGATAAATGCAAAGTCACTCAACTATTAAGTGGAAGAGTTAGAAATAATGCTCTGCAGTCTCTGCCATCTGTAGTTGTGGTCTGTTACCACAAAATCCTTCTACTAAAATTTCCACCTGCTGCTTTTTCCAGACTCTCATGATTTCTTAGCTTCCATGAGGATACACAAGACTTGGGAGCTGATCTTGTTGGGTATAAAAAATGGTAAAAAATGGAGAACACTTTGTTTCATTTTACTGGGTTGTTTTTCAGATGGATAAGTCTCTTAATTTGGTCACTGCACTGACCACACCACACTTCTGTCAATAAAGATGAATGGTTGACAGTGGGAAGGGGCATCAGGGAGCAGCAACATCAATCTGATCCTGCCAGAACATTTTACAACAGCAAATCACAGACTTTTCATTAAATTAATTAACCTTGATTTAATTAACAAGTGAATTAAATCAGTTCTCTTTTAGAAATGAAAACCCATGTTGTCGATAAGATCCTAGACTCATGCCAAGCTCACATCTTAAAGTGCTACATCTGCTTTTGAGCAGACACTTTAGGCAAAGGCTAGTAATATTTAACAAGGTCAGAATCTCTCAGTGTCACGAGGGCTTATAAAATCATACATCTCTGCATCTGAAGCCCTCTGAATTCCTGACGTGAAGAAAAAAAACCCATGTGCTACATCTTCCTGCTGTACATCCTCCTGTACTGCCTTTTAGGCATAGAACTAAGTGATTACTGCTAGCTCAGGAGAGATCTGCACATGTTCTCTTGTGGAGGGCGAATACGCAGGGCAAACATGCAGTGACAGAACAAGGAGTAAAAAGAGAGCAGGTTTAGATTATATATTAGAAAGAAATTTTTTACTACAAGAGGAGTTAGGCACGGGCACATGTTGTCCAGAAAACTTGTGAATGCCCCATCCCTGGAAGTACTCAAGGCCAGGTTAGATGGGGCTCGGAGCAACCTGGTCTGGTGGAAGGTGTCCCTGCCCACAGCATGGGGGTTGGAACTAGACGGGCTTTAAGGTCCCTTCCAATCCAAACCATTCTATGATTCTATAACATGTCACTGCAGTCCCCAACAGCCTCACATCTGCTTTCCATAGTTATTCAAGAGGTGGAAATATGGTTTTGAAATTTAAGCTGATTATTAATATAATCTTTTCTGAGAACAGAAATAATATGATTACTCAATGTTACACTTAGTAGGTTGCCTCAGGTGAGAGGAAGTGTATATCCATATATCAAGTCTGTGGATTCTCTTCACCATCTTTTACGTTTATCTTTTACATTATGAATCCCTTTTATTTCATAATTCCCTTTTACTTCTTAGCAATGCTTTGCTTGGGGAATGTTATAATACATCATTAAGTATCTTTTATGCTTGTGCAAGTGCTCATATCCTTAGTCTTAATTCTTCATTAAGACAACTATCATCTGTTGTTCTGCAGGATGGAGTTTTTAAACCAGAAATAAAAATGCATCAAAATGACCTCATATTTTAAAACTACAAGAATGGTGTAACTAAGGTAATCGCTTCTCTAGTATTCTGCATTCAATCCTACACAAAATCAATAGTGAGAAATATCACTAGACAAAATGATACAATGCTGATAGATTATGTGTTGATTTACATGAATGTCAACATATTGGGAAACATTACAAACCATTTAATCTACCACCAGAGTAGAGAACATTTAGGAATGAAAAAAATACCAACAGTGCTTCATACATACAATTTGGCTTTAGGGACCAGATGTATTATAGCTTCCATATGTCTCAGCCAACTAAATGCATTTTTAATGGCAAGTTCTTGCAGAGCAAAATCTGCACAGTTGCTTGGGTAGTCTGTCAAAAGGTGAAATTTGCCCTGAACTTTATTTCAATGATGCTTCTCTATGTTCTGGGAGCCCCACAGAGGTCAAAAAAGGGACAGAAGCATGTGAGTGTTATTTCCTAACACAAACCGTAATAAGCCTTTTTGGATATTCCACAAATGTCAAGGGCATTAAATATAGATTACTGTTCTTATGACTCAGTATTTCAGGTCATACTGATTAAGCATGTTGAAACTTCCCCCAGATAGCGGTAGATCATTAGTACTGGAGCACTACCACACCAATTACACATTTGTTTATCAGAACAAAACTGTTGCAAGAAATTGTCCCTCAATCAACAACACTCTGGGTGCTGCAGTTCCTCAGGCCTTTCAAATTCAGAACATTTTTTCTTCTTGTGTACTGGCTCTAAAGGGCCCAAAGACCTCCAGTGAAATGAAACCTAGCAGAGTCCTAAGTTTCACTGTAAAAGCAGAAGTTCAGAACAAACAAGGCACAGAATATTCATACATGAAAATTATTTTTTTCCAAGAGGAATAAAGGGCAAAGCAAGTGTTACTTGGGGCAACTTAACATGCCTTTTGGCACACACTGCTACTGAGATCTCTTCTTTAAGTTCCCTGACATGTATTGTTCATCAAGTCAACATAAAAAACCCCATGTTTTGTAAAATAATTAGCATTCCTTCAAGGCCAACGATGCTTCAATGATGTAAAGGTCAAACTTCCATTTTTATAAAAATTATCTGGATGTAAAGGATCTAAACTCTAATTGAAATCTGATAGGATTTAGAGTGGCTCAGCTGTTTGATGATAACCTATTCAGGTGTTCTGTTTGGCAATGTTTCTTAACTCTAAGTTTTTACAGGCACTTCACTGAATGACAGAATAATTAGGGCTGAAAGGGACCTCTGGAGATCATCTAGTCCAACCCTCCTGCCAAGGCAGGGTCATGTAGGGCAGGTTACACAGGAATGCATCCAGATGGCTTTTGCATGTCTCCAGAGAGGGAGACTCCACAAGCTCCCGGAGCAGCCCGTTCCAGTGCTCTGCCACCTTCAATGTAAAGAAGTTCTTCTTCATGTTGAGGTGGAATTTCTTATGTTTTAGTTTATGGCCATTATTCCTTATCTAGTCTCTGGGCACCACTGAAAAGAGTCTGGCACCATCCTTTGAGATATTTATATGTTTTGATGAGATCCCCTCTCAGTCTTCTCTTCTCTAGATTAAACAGGCTCAGCTCCCTCAGTCTCTCCTCATAAGAGAGAGATGCCAGACCCCTAATTATTTTTGTGGCCTCCACTGGACCCTCTCCAGTAGCTCCTTGTCTTTCTTTAACTATGGAGACCAGAACTGAACACAGTACTCCAGTTATGGCCTCACTAGGGCCAAGTAGAGGGGGAGGATCACCTCTCTCGACCTGCTGGCCATGCTCTCCCTGATGCACTCCAGGATAACACTGGCCCTCCTGGGTGCAAGGGCACACTGCTGGCTCATGGTCAACTTATCATCCATCATCCAGGTCCTTCTCTGCAGAGCTGCTCTCTAGTAGGCCAGACCCCAACCTGTACTGGTACTTGGGGTTATTCCTCCCTAGGTGCAGGACCCTACACTCGCCCTTGTTGAACCTCATTAGGTTTCTCTCTGCCCGATTCTCCAGCCTATCAAGATCCCACTAAATGGCAGCACAACCATCAGGTGTATCAGCCACTCCCCCCAGGTTAGTATCACCAGCAAACTTGCTGAGAGTGCATTCGATCTCTTCATCCAGATCACTGACAAACAAGTTGAATAAGACCGGACCCAGTGTTGATCCCTGGGGAACACCACTGGCTACAGGCCTCCAACTGAGTTCTACTCCACTGATCACTGCCCTCTTGAGCTCTGTCATTCAGCCAGTTCTTGTTCCACCTCATTGTCCATTCATCTAACACACATTTCCTGAGCTTATTTATGAGAATGTTATGGGAGACAGTGTCAAAAGCCTTTCTGAAGGAACGTAGATACCATCCACTGCTCTCCCCTCATTGACCCATCCTGCCATGTGATCATAGAAGGCTATCAGATTGGTCAAGCATAATTTCCCCTTGGTGAATCCATGCTGACTACTCCTGAGGAGTAGTCTATACTTAGCCAAGTTTCTAGTGCAAAGGCAATGTGGTCAAACAAATTACCTCAGATCTGCTGCATGTTATTAGTGCATGCACAGGCTGTTCACTGTGGTGACTTTAAGCAACTGTAACTTGATTGCATACTTGATACCACAGAGTAATATTTCTACTTGTATAAAAACATGGATTCAAGATGTAAGACCAATTTTAAACATGGAAAAATGTTGAGACAGAAGTTTCAGTGAACTGCTTTTCCTACTATGAAAAAAGATTAAATTAGGATACATGAAGGGGTAATTCTGTTGTAACTTCTCAAAACAAACAGATCCTTAAACTCATGTGCATGTAATCGCTAATACAGTTAAGTGCATGGACAAGTTTCCAAACTTCCAAGGCAAGCTGGAGATTCCTAAAGCGACAGTCTGTAAAGGCAGTTTCAGGTAGGAAACAGATTTTCACCGTAATGCATTGTCATGGCTTATCAAATAGATCAGATACCACTGCAAGTGAAAGAAAACCTTTCTTATTTTTTGAGTGCCAAAGATGGCTTTTCCCTACATACCACCTGCAAGAAAACTCGATATGAAGTACCTTAGAGAATATTCAGCCTCTAATTGTTATTTTCCAGCTTTTAGAATCCTTGAAGTAAAAAATCATATTACTGTCAATGACGCTAAGTTTTCAAACAACTACCCTCTAAAAAAACCCTGCATGCACATTTCACACTCAGAAAAATAAATCTCCTTCAAACTCATGAGGAAAACAAAATAGTTCCAGACACAATGTTTAAATTATTCACTAGATTTATAAGATGCCTCACACAGACTTACAAGTTTTACTGCAAGTGATTTAACATTATTATGATGCCTTGCTATTCTGCAATTTGCTCTATGCTGGAGAAATGTCAACATTTTGGACCTGCAAAGTTCTGTATTCATACAAAGATGTGCTTGCATAGATCAGTCTGAGTGGTGGGGATGTCAGTTAGCCAACAATTAGTAAAAAAAAAAAATAATGTTATGTATATATATGTATATATATCTTTACATACATACATACATACATATACACACACACTTTACCATAGTTGCCAATTAGTTACCCCGAAATTACAATTCAATACCCAGACATTCAGTCTAAACAGCATAAGGGACATACATGGAAAGAGAGATCATTTTGAGGGGTTTGGCTGTTGGGGTTTTTTTTTCTTGTTCACTGCAACGGAGATATGATCCTCTTTTTATATTGGCTTAAAAAAAAAAAAGTTGTTATATACATTTTATTCTGGAGCAAAAGAATAGGAAAAACTCCCATCACATCTGCTTTGCTAGTCGGTGAGGGCCGTTTCTAAACTGAATATTGCAAGTGGAAAGTTTCATGTTAAAGTCTCATTACTCTTAAGTTCTTCTCATATTAACCAAAAACTCCTGTTTCCTGTCATGAGTATGCTTATCAGAAATTAGAAAAAGTACAAATATTATGAATGACAGACTTTGCACCTGGCACACTCTTCTAAAGTATCACATCTGTCTTATTACAGTGTTATTACTTATTACAGTGTTAAACCGCATGTCTTATCACAGTAACTAGTTATTGCCTTTCTCCCCTCTGTCAATTCTTGCACATTAGTTAATTTATTAAAACCTTCACACATACCAGATCTTAAACCTTTAAATATGTCAAAGACCACTCTTCAGCATGCATTTTGTTTCTTAAGGAAACTAAGAACAGTGAGATAATTTTGCAGTAGCTTGGGCTTGCGTCAAGCACTGAAACAGATCAGAGTTGCACTAGCATAATTACAAATCAAACACTCTGTAACAGTATCTTTAAAACTGGATGTAAGATATTTTCACTTAATACTCTTGAAGTAGTATGACACAGTACCTCCGTTGATAAAGGCCAAGGCCCTATGCCAATACATGGCATATGTATTATACTTAATTTTGCTGTCTCTGAAACTAAGTATACAGGTCTCCACCATCTATAGAAAAAACGCTTATGAAATGAGATATGGCTTCTAGATAAGTAATTAATATTTGCAATCAGCAAAATTTCTTTAGAGTCATGGAAGAAGAATTAAAACAATTAAGAATTAAAACATGACTGCTCAGTAAACAGGCCATATTTCTAGTGATGTGCATCATCTAAACCATAAGAATATGCCAGGTTTTGTTCTGGAGCAGGCTTTTCTGTTTTACCAAAGAACATGCAAACAACCTCACTCAGAAGTAAGACTCAAACAGGTCAGACTGAATTGAAATATGTCCTCTCATTCAAGAAGTTCTGTGAATTTAAGAGACTGCCAGTACTTAGTTTGAACATTTTGAAAACCTTCTGTTCATTCCCTTCCATCTACTTCAATCTGGATAGGAGACATGAGACTTAGTGACAAGACTTCTCAGCCTTGTCTTTGATTTAAGATGATATATGTGGTGTTATTTTCAGAACTCTAGATTCCTACACACTTCTATATTAAAAACAGGTTATTGTGTTTTAAGTTATAGTCATTAGATTTGCTTGTTTATTCAGAAGGTATGCTCCCTGTGAGCAAATTAACTGGAGTGAAAGAAAATTGTTTTCTTGTTCACTTACCCAGACAACTCTTCAAAATTTTATTGAATGTATAACATTTT
This sequence comes from Chiroxiphia lanceolata, assembly GCF_009829145.1. Lineage (NCBI taxonomy): Eukaryota > Metazoa > Chordata > Aves > Passeriformes > Pipridae > Chiroxiphia > Chiroxiphia lanceolata. The sequence goes on along the minus strand of NC_045641.1, from coordinate 46,807,724 downwards.
GTATTTATATAAATACCATCATTAAATTACTTTACTTTTATAGAAAAGCTTGTACCATTTTGCTTATACAAACTGCAAGTGATAGTCTTGCCCTCAGCGTTTACCCTTCAAACTGTTCCGGCCAACTGGAAAAGGAAGTGTGGTGCAGAGAGAAAATACAATACAGAAGATATCCTTTTCATGCACGTAAATTCTGCTTTCTTCTCCCACTTGAAAACAATGTCTCTAAAGATAAATTGTTCAGAGTACACATGCAAAACAGGGAAACTTATCTGAACTTCCTCAATAAACTGATAAAAGGTCTGTTATTAAAGCAGTCAAATAGATTTACACAGTGTAGGAAAATGCTTAAGCAAGAAGGATTAATTACTACTAAAGTGACTCCCAAACCATTAAATTTTATCAAATGCACTTTCTTTGATCAGATGGTTCTTGACAGCTGTCAAAATGTTAAGCTTTAAAAATATCACCAAGCTTAGAACTACCTCCAGAGGATTTTGATTTTCGTATTAACATCCTTGTAAGGTTGGCACTATCAGCTTTGCACCGATTATTTTCTTATTTTCAACAAATTATTAGTGAATAAAGGTCTAAGATATAATGAAAGAAAACTTGAATTAAGAGTTTTGGAGTTAACAAAATGATCTGGCAAACATTAAAATGCAATTCATTAGATTATCACAAGTCTCACACAGTTCCCACAGCTTCTTCCTGCTGAGTAATGACGACTGTCTGAAAGGTAACAAGAGTACAACAGTTTGATAATGTTACAGCATGATCACTGTGACAATGCTCATGCGATTGCATTTTGCTCAGCTATTCAGTCATTCAGGTGGGGTGCTTAAGTAGACTGCTGACATGTGAAAACAATGCTTCTTTGAACATTTTAGTGAAGCACTTATCCTGCAAATGTCATTGTTGTTTTGATCATGGTATTCATAAAACGGTTAAGGGCTAATGGAAGCTCCAAGTGAACTCTATGCAATCCAAAACAAACAAAAAAAAGTCTCTGAAATATTATCAGCTTTCTACTGCACTACATTATAGTGTTGCAGAACAGCACAATATCCTGTGCCTTACCCAAAGCATCTTGCTAAAATAACAAGTTACTCTGACTTCCCTCCAGTTTTATTCAGCACACATGATACTTCTACTAAAATACAGAGCACTACCGCTTTATACAGAATTTTTAGCAAGAGTCTGTCCCCATTCATGGGAGAAACAATTTTAAATCACCTTCTCAAGAGAGAAATCTAGGAGGAAAATGTTCTATTAAAAACGTTTCTATACAAACTGTTGCATCTAACATGTTCAAGCTTTATTCTGTATAACAGTATTTTTCCTTGATGCACGTACACATTGATAAATCAAGTTTCTCCTAGGTTAAACCCTGTGAGAGACAGATTCATTTGTATTCCCTCATCTTCACAAAATCCATTTGGCCCAAGATGCAGGACCAGTAGTAGCCAGATTTAATAGACCAAAGACCACTCTACAATACAAAGGAAAACTACATACTACAGGAAAAGACAAATATCAATGGAATTAAGGCCCATTGTTGAACTTGCTGAGTGAAACATAAAGACTATTTGAAAATTATATTATCTGACTATAAATAAAACATAGGATTTTTGAGTTTACTTACAATGAGAAAGAAGTATGAATGCTTGCCTAGGACCTAACACTAAAATCAGTAGATCAAGCTGAAAGAGAGGTAATTTTTAGAAAGTCATTGTAAAATGGCTTGGGAAAAAATTCAGAATTGTTCTGCTGAAGACTACTGTCACAGTCATTTACAAGACCTGTGATAGAGTTGCCTTGTGATTCCATGCTGTAGGATCCTAAGCAGGACTCAGTGTCCCCAGCCGAGGTACCACGCAGCCTTCTCATTCCTCCACACCCCACCAGCCCCTCAGGTACAGGCTGGTCAGAGTCCCAGTCCCAGAAGAGTGGGAAGTTTCCAAGTGCTGCCATCCCTGAGTGCTCCTTCCACAACCAGAAGCTCAGTCCTCATCTTGCTTATTATGAAGACTGCAGAACAGCCCACAGGAAGCATTGAAAACAACTAAATAACAACCAGCATTGCTCACATGTAATCCAGCAAGCTGTCAGTGATGGGAATTTCACTGATTAAAAAAAACAAACTTGTAACTTTAATTTGGTGAAGTGACCCAAGTAAGTGTTAGAGACCTTTTTGCTTGCTTTGCCTGAAAGTTTTCCACTGAAACTCTGGATGAGGATATTTTTCAGGCAGCTGTAGTGCCTGGGTATACACCTCTACTGTCTTGCAGCTGCTGCCTTGAGAGCTGGTGGCAAATTTTGCTTAAGAGTCCATTGGCTTACTGAAGTTGCATTAGGAGGCTAAAACTTGCGCACAACAAGATCTAGCTCAGTTTCCAATTTCTTTCGAAAGTGCAAAAGAAAGCATTCATCTCAATGAATGTTTGGAATCTGGCTTCCTTTAAGGTACTACACTGACTTTGCAAGATCAACAACCAAACAAATAAGGCAAATGATTACCACATCTCTGATTTAGATAAACTGGAAGCAGTGACTGGATGCTTTCCACAAGAAGACCTCTATGACATACTAGTTTTCCTCTGGAAAAGTAAGACTTTTCAGTCCTACATTAATAAAGTATTTGTTTTGGGGTTTTTTTGAGTTACAACAGACTGCCAACACAAAATTGGTGTTTTATCAGTAAAGAAATCCATTGCAGTACTGAATAAAAAAAACCACAAAACAAAACAGTACACTTTAGATAGAAATTTAAAAAGAATGAAACTACCAGTTATGAATTCTTCTTGTAAAATAGAAGAGTGTTTACATCAGTAAAAGAGGGGTGGTGGAGATTAGAATTCAGATTAAGACATGACCAGATGCATGGATGTAAGCAGGTGAGAAGTAAAAGTAGACCACATAGCAAGAAATAACACAGAAACAAATCATTAAAAGCCAGTTAGCATCCCAAAGAGGAAAGACAGGCAATGCAGGAACAGATTGATAATTATAAACTGTGAAAAGAACATTATGATTACAAGATGATAATGCTGCATAGATGAAAACTGTTAAAAAACAGCAAGTCAACAAAATACAGAGAAAACCAAGATAAGTTAAAAACATCTTCAGTATGTGAAAAATCTCCTGTCTGCAGAAGATTTAGCATTTACTTTCTTCATTTCTAGCTTTACACTTTCTCTGGCTCACAGTATCACATACATAGAATCCTTTGCTCCAGTGAAGAAGACAACGATCACACTTTGTATAACAACCTTTACAGTAGAATTTGGTGTTGATCTCCTACTTAACAACTCTCTTCACTGACAAAAAGGCAGCTATGCAAGCAGCTTCACCATTCAGCCAGGTAAGTTTGACTGCCGTGGCTAAGTGTGCACTCAGCACAGGCATATTTATCTATTCATGGCATGGCAAATTAAGCAGTTTAAAAAAACCCAAACAAACAAACAAACAAAACCAAAATAATATCTGCACTTCCATCTCTCAAAAGTTTAGCTCCCCCAAACAGCAAATTATATCAGACAAGCAAAAACACTCATCTAGAATAGGAGGCCAGACAACAGGATAGGAACAGGACTAACACTCTGCCTCAGTGGCAGGTAAGTAAATCGTATTAATTTAGCTGAGTCATGAAAGCACATTTGAAAATCCAAAGCATTTTCCATGCCAGCTGAAGATCTATCAATGAAACAGTCATAGATAGGAATATAATTAGAAGTTGAGTAGCTTTCTGTAAGAGCTTTGTCAAAACACACCTCTCTGCCATTATCCGTTTCTGTGTAATACAATGCCACTGGACTAAGCTCTATGTATTTTTGATGAGTTTGTCACAAATTAAGTTAAACTGGGCTGTCTACATCTCATCTCTGGTCTCATTTTTACCACTACGAGCCTTCCCCAGCCTTCCCCATCACCTGCTACATCCTGCAGCAAGCCCAAGGTCACTAACACTCACCTGGAACTCTTGGCAGCTGGCATCTCTGGAAACACTGGACCCTTAAAGGAGCTGAATCAGTACTTCCGGATTTTAACAGTCTTCAAAAACTTAGTATCCAGTAGGTCACACTTGAAATTTGGCCAACTTCACAGCCTCCATAGGAAGAGGATGAAGTAATTACATTTAAAGTGGTGAATAGACTTTTTCTTAGCTGCTTTCTCCCCTGGCCAGGAGCTGTTAACAACAAAATCTCTTCCAACTTTCAAAAGCAAGTTTATCCTCAGGCTGCTGAGGATATCAGCATAAAGAGTCACATAGAGAGTCATTGAGGGATCGAGTATTCGACAGCCCCTTGTAACAAGCAGGTGTCGTTTGCTTCTTTTATAGCTTCCTTTACAGCTTTGGGCTATAAGTATTTCCCGAGAACTCGGATAATGCCAGGCACACTGTCAGCAGTGGGTTACAGGTATCCACCTGGGTGACAAACAGGATGCGACAAAAATTTGTGTTCTCTTCCATAGTAGCCCATCTAATACCAAAATCTCACACAATTCCTATCTGCACAAGCTAGGCAAGCAATGAAAATGAAAGAATCCAGAGTCCTAAAGAGGCTTTTGAGAGACAGTGTATTTCTGGCAAATGAACATCTGAAGAACAGTACAAACATTTTGATACTACTCCAAAATAGCTCAAAGTCTGTCTTGAGAAGTATCAATAACAAAGAGCAAAAGCCTCCAGAACATAAAAGCTGTTGACAAAACTGTCAGTGCTGTACAGCATTTGACAAGAAATACAAGAGCCAACATGGAGCTTAGAGGAAAGAAAACAAAATCCACCACCCAACCTGCAGCCACCCAGCGCTCACCCCTTAACCCAGAACCAAGCCTGACCCTCACCACTGCTTTGCCCATGCACAGACAGTAAAAACCAGTAGACACATTACACAGACAAAACTGTCCTCATAACTAGACTTGGATACAAAACCTTAATAAAAAACCTTAATAAAAGACTTTGCATTCACTTTATACTAACATTACTAGATGGGAAAACAAAAGCCTAGTATCCTTTAAAAACAAAGCACATTTTCTTCTTGAATTTGAGACTGAAAGACACATAGAAAGGAACACTATAGAAGAAATAACACACTTCTTTGAAAACCATTTCTGGTTTGAATACACTTTCATTTCAGAAACATAAAGGAAAAGTTCATTTCATCTTTCTGGTCAATGAGAAAAGAGAGAACTGACTAATTGAAACCTTACAACTGTTAACAAAAAATTCTTTTTCCCCCTATTGTTAATAAGCAAGGAGTCCCAATTATTTCTTTGTAGGTCATTCTTTTCTTTTCTCTCTTTTTATTAGAAAAGTGAAAAGAAATTGGAGTGGAAAACAGAAATAGGGTAAACAAAAAAGAAAAGGTAGTTTTCTGCTATTATCATAAAATGGTAAAGATTAGTTTGAAGAGAAACTTTGTTGTTAAAGACCATAAGGAAATTAAAAATTGCAACCAATTGTATTATGATATCCACTAATCTCCTAAGATTCATAAATTAATTCAATACATTCATCCTCTCAGTATGAACCTATTCTGTTGCTGCTTCTTAATAACTACTAGAATAAATATAATAAATTTACTTAAAATTTCAGTTATAAATCATAGTCTACTATTTCTTCATTTTACATTTTCACCCTTCTAGAACATTCAAACTATTTCTTAACATTTCTCTATACGGCTTTTATAAGGACTTAAAAGTCCTGAATGAAACAGGTACTAAGGGGGGAGGAAACCTTTCACATTCTCCTTTCATAAATTAAAGCTCTCAGTCATTTATGTGGTTTTTTTTTAATCTCCTCCCTTTTTTCTTTCCCCAGGGAGGCCTACAAGAGATAAAGCTTCTATTGCTCTGTATGGAAATGGAATATATTGAAAAGCAGATTGAAAATTATTTCTATGCTATAGGATGTGGTTTATTTTTAGATGGTAATAGAGCTTAGCCCTAGCATTTCATTAACATAGGGTTTTGTCTGCTTTCATTTCTAAAGTTAGATCTTATTTTGGTTTGTCATTAAAATGAAGCACAGTCCTTGCTTCTCTAGCCTAAATAACATACAGATGAGTCACAAAATGAGCTTCTGTTTGACTTGCTAGTCGTAAGAAGCTTTGGGAATCTAACATTAGCCTTTTTTGGAGGTGGAGAGACAGGAGAAGAGAAGAGGTTGATTTTGTTTGTCATTCATGTGACAGACTACACTCTCAAATAATTTCAATTTTTTGTGTGCCTCCAATATAAAGTTGCAGTATTATACTTTACAACTTTATCGTGTTCATGGCTCAGTATGGAAATCTAATAGAAATAGAGCCTTTCAAAAAACAAAACCTGTGATTTATCAGTGTTCAGCAATGCTGAAGCACAAAGGGACATGAAGATTTTACCCGAACAATAACATTGACTCTACTAAAAAAATAAGAGTAATCTTGAACACAAACTAAAATTTCAGCCAAGTTTCTTGTCACAATTCCGAGCAATTGAGAAGAGAGCACCACAGGAAAAACTTGCCATAAACCTTGAAAGATGTATTAACATCGCTAATTTACAGAAGGAACTTATGTCGCTAATTTAAGGAACTTATGCACAGATGTTATAACCAGAGAGGAACATGTACCTAATTGAGAATTAACATCCAGAATTAGCATGCTCACCTCTGAATAGATATATTGCAGAGCAGCACTCAACCCACACCTGTATAATTGCATCAAGCGGTAATCTTAGGTAACAGGGTTGTTGCTAGGATTCCTAGGGATCTCTCTCAATCTGCTCCTCACTAATTCAAGACAATGATTTGACTTTGGATGCTTTCAGAGGGAACTTGCTTGCCCTTTTTGAGTGGAGAGGTTTTTAGCTCACAGACATGTTTTGAGTGGGCTTTTTTGCCTACATAGATTCCTTCTGTCTATTTGTTTCTGCTGAACCCATATTAAGACTCTAGTGCATAAATGTTTGTGTTATTGCAGCTCAGGGAAAGATGATGATGGAGGGCAATAGAGATGTTTTACAGCATTTAATCCAGGCAGATTGTAATTTTCTGGCCCTGGCAGTAGTGACATTACAAACACTGACAAGGCAAAGTGAAACACCTACCACATGATTCAGCTTTTCAAGGCTCTTGGTTCTACCAAAACTTGCAAACCTGGTGCAAGAAGATAGCTAGTGTGCTGGAAGCACACCATTGTTCACAAACAGTAACAGGATCACGTAAGAAAAATTCCTGTTGGAACTACGTGAAGAACTTGCCATGACCCATGTTAACAGAGACATGTAACACATGTCACCTAAGGAGTCTTTCTGCTGTGCCTTTTGCAATCGGACATGTCTATCTCGTATTGGCCTTATTAGCCACCAGCGTGCTTGTAACAAATGTGGATAGAGCCTTTCCCAAATCTTCCTTCACGAAGCCTAGCCATGATGATAACACATGTCCAAGGCTAGCCTGCTAACTCTTAGTAAATCAAGTGAGGAGATCTTTGGTTTATTCTAAAGATATGTCAAAGATACTGCTAGTGTGAATGGAATTATATTGGCTGCTAAGTGGCCTTCTGCACCTCTCTGAAGCCATCAGTTCCACAGGAATGTCTGCTGTTCACTAAAGACAAAAAGTAGTAACACTCCAATAGGATACACAAACATGGTGAGAAAGGAAGGGATGCAAACATCAAAATGTGCCACTCAAAGTCCTCGGCAATACCAGTTTACAGAGGAAACCTAGTATTTACCTGCTTTGATATTTTTAGGCAGTGTGTTTGCCCAAACATTACAAGGGACTCTATCTTGACATATAAACATGTACTCCAACATCCAACCACAACTGCTGTTCTCCCTGTCTTTTCTGTATTAACAATACAGCATCTTCCATTCTGTGGAGTGCTGGAGGTCTGTGAAAGGTCCTATGTACACTAAATCCCTGTTTATTACCCTGCTGTTCTATATGCAATTTTCTTTCTACATTAGTAATATCCAGAGACTTCCAAGTTCCATCTTAACAATAATTTATCACATTTCTAACAATACAGTGAACTTTTCCAGAAGTATCCTGTCAAACATACTGAGGAAACTTCTTAGAAGTCCATATGCATGTGCAAAGGACTTAAAAATTATGATACTCGAATTTATTATTATTTGATTCCAGATTAGTCTTAATCTTTCTTTATGTGGAAGATTTAAAAATGTAGGAAACAAATTTATTAGTCTACGCTTCCACATTGCTCTGGATTAACAAGAGACTTTCTCAACTCTGCCATTTTTTTCTTTTCTGCTGTAATTTCCTTTATATACCATATTACAGTTCTTTCTTTTTCAGGTTGGATCTTTATAAATTTTTGATTTTAGTGTGCTTTTTATCTGCCATAAGAATGGCTCCAACATTTCTAATCATGCTTTTCTTCTTCTGATCTCTCTGATTTCCTGACTTGACATCCTAACAAGTGTTTTGCAAGTGACGTCCTTTTTTCTCCATTAGCTAAGTATGGATAAATTCTATTATTAATCTCCTAATGGTGTACATAGTAAGCACATAACAGTTGTTTTATCTGTTTAAAATCCAAACTCTATCTGAAAACTACATCAGAAGATGAGAGTAAGGTCAGTAAATAATAACTTTTCCCCCTCAGCAGCATATCCTTTCTGCTACCTAGAAACAATTAGCACAACACAATCAAATATTTTCTGTATAATAAACAAGCAAGTTTTATAGGTGAAATAAATTACGTCATGAAGCATCAGCTACTGCATAATCATATTTTTTATGTAATGAAGTGCTTTAGGATGACCTCTGATCCGCTACTCCTTCTCTGAAGCAGTAAAATCACACTGGTTATAAAAACACCTGAGACAGTTCAAATTACTAATCTAGGTTGTTGGAGCTTTGGGCTGTTTTTTGCACACACTTTTAAAGTATAACTTTGGTAAATGATCATCTAAAAGAATTTTTTTCTCAGAAAGATATACAAAAGAATAAAACACTTATAAAAATAAACTCATTGGTATTGTCTAGCTACTATGTTAAAAATTCAATGCACAACATGAATTTAATATTTAAGTATTAAATACATATAAAATATTTGTAAAAGGTGCTTTACTTCAGGTAAGTCAACACACTTGGTTTTTTATGCTGACATTTTGCATATGTGTTTTTGAAAACATTATATTTACCAGCAACATGAATTCAGACAGTCCATGAAATATGGTATCCTGACTCCAAAACTAGTTTTTAAACAAGGGCTGATTAAGTGGTTATCACTGAATGTTGAGACTCTGTGCCAAAATGCACTGCAAAAGTTGACAGCAAAGCTCACAGCAAAGTAGCCTGGGAATAAAACCTGATATTCCACTTCACAGTTCCCTGCTAATAAAGGCATTAACTTAAGAGCACATATAAAGGGAAGTGAGGACCTCCTGCTGCCTCTCTGATATGGTGTTGGTGGCAAATGGGCAATTTCCATACATGTGGTAATTTACTAGTGTTACAACCCATACCCAAATGCCTGGGGGCACTGAAGTGCCAGTCAGGAGAACAGGATCAGCATTAACATATAATTACAAAAGAAGCAGAAAAAAAGAAAACTGCAAAAAAAAACCAACAACAAACTCTGAATTAATGCTTCAGTTAAAGTTTTTTTGTGGATGTGTTTTTAGAGGCACAATCTGAACTTCCATTTTCTCAGAGGCACAATACTATTCACTCTTTTATGAAATATTAAGCCAAGGTGGTAACCCTTCTTTTCCCTATGACCATTCCTCTAAGTTTGCAAATAGTCAGATTCATCCAGAATTAAGCAAGTTGTGGTAAAAGTAAATAATCTTGTTATGAAAGGAGATGCACATTGTAATAGAAACCAAAAAAGTTTGCAAGACAGTTGGACTCAATCAATATCACGTAGGGCTTCATGAATAATTAAAAATATCCTGTGCTTGCCTTACTGAGGAAAATACCACAGGAAAGAGAGATCAGTTGTCCCCTCTGTTCATTATTTATCACACCATAATGTCTGGGAACTGTTTACCTTTCTCTTTATAATGAACATCTCCAGCTGATATTAATAACACAGCAAATTATCTATCTCACTTAAATACAGACTTGAATTTCAAGAAACACTGTCAAGGTCAAGTTCCTTTTGTTTACAAGGCTAGATTTTTTATATATATATGTAGCCAAGTAGCTGTGTTAAAAGCAGCATCTAATATTACTGTAGGTAAGAGGAGGTACACTGTTAAAACTTTCAGTAGATTTTCTAGACTTTTCAGTTTGTTCACTTCATATAATTGGTAACTTGACTATAAATAAGTGGATTTTTTCCATGAAAAACACCTAATCAAGTTCCAAACTGTCCCCCAACCCAGAAAGTAATTGGGGAGAAAAAAAAAAAAAAACCAAACAAAAACTCAACAACCAGAAAAAAATTAAATATAGATTTCAAGTTCATGAAACATTTCTTCTGCTCAGGAGCCAAGCAAACTACAAGCTTTGGACAAAATATTTTTGTCCCTTAAATTTCATACATTAATTTTATTCTGTGGCAAGAAGAAAAAAAGGCACATGCTTAGAGTTACTGGTCTTTAATGAACAAATACATTCTCTTCTAAATTCATTAATTCTAGGCCACATATCTCTTAAACCTACTTTTTCTTTATAGGACATGTTATCTGCAGCTGTGCTGTGCCATAGCCCAAAGCACAGTCCTTGTCACTTCCTGAAAGGCTAACACCTTTTACTGGTTAACAACGCTCCATCACATTTTCCTAGAACAGATACAACCATATACCCAACGGCTGATGAATGATTCAAAAAGTAAATGTCTTTGCTCTGCACTTTCTAAAGCAAATGTCAGGTGGCTTTCACTGCAGTATGATGCCTACATCATCAGTACACAAATCCAACTGCGTGTCACTTCCTACCCCTTCCTAAATACTGAGCCTGTTGGATGAAGCTGTGCTAAACAGAACTGTAACAAGCATGGTCACAGGTACACCCCAAACAGCCCCCTGTTCACTCAAGTCTTGGTGCATTTTCAAGGGAGACGGATTTTATGTTCAACATACAGAGTATACAGCCCTGTAATGTTCTCCAAAATTTCGCATACATTTTTCATATGCAAGAGGAGTATCTAGTATGTATAGGCTTGCTTCCACCCCCTCTACTTCCTACAGTGCAATTTTTAAGGAATGAGTTTTTATCCATTAAGTATTAGGACACAGAAAAACCAAAAATTTTTGCTCTAAGGAATTTGGCAAATGAGCAGTAAATATTTACCAGCTGCTAAGATCAGCTGGCTGTTTTGAATTTAATCTAAGTATAATTAAACAAACAAACAATCAAGATATTGGGATTGGCTTTAACAGTGTGGAATAATACCATCAAACATTCTTCTATTTTAAAGTTATACCAGCATTAATGGCAACCAATGCAAATTCTTTCTTTTACTGCTAGACAAGTAGTAGTTTTTGGTTAACTCACAACACCACAAGAGCTTCATAAGTCACTGTGAGATATTTGTAAGTATTGCTATCTGAGAAGCATTTCATTTTTAAAAAGTTCACTGTCATATCATTAAAATGTTTTGCCAAAGCAAGATTGTCTCCAAAGAAATCACGGTTTTGTCTAAATGAATATCAATTCTTCATCTAGCAAACATTTCCTAAATGAGAACTGTTGACTTTTGGCTTGCTTGCTTAACATGGACTTTTGCCTAAGGCACTTTCTTTATTTATTTAGGAAAAACTATTAAAGTTTTTCTTATTCCTTTTTTTTTAACTATTTTTTCAAGCATTTGAAATTTCAAGGTCAAATCTCAATATGAAGGTTTTCAAACTGCAAGTCATACATTACTGGAAGGTACAGATGAGGGTTTTGAGCTTTTAACAAAGCACAAGTTCTTTTCAAATTTATATAGGAGTTAAATAGATGCTAGTAAAAGCATCTATCTATAAGGTGTCTTAATCCTTCCAACCATTAAATTCTAGTAGAATGCCAGGCTTCCTCTAGATATGAACAGCTTGTAAAACAAACAAAAAAACCTCCAATTCTCACCCACTCTAGGTTAGCCTTATAAGAGATATAATCATTATTTTTATGGAAATCTGAGACTATTGAAATAATAAAGATTAAAATATCTTTTCACAGCTGTGGAAGACCTGAACTTTTCTAGCATATTTCTTAAGTAAAACTGGTATATATGTATGCCTAGGATTACAACTATAAAATATTACAGTACAGAACAATAAATGGCACTAAAATTCCACAGCAGCTAAATTCCCAGTGCAATAATCCACAACCTCTACAAGCCCACAGCACAGAACTACTGAGGTTTGTCCTCCACAAAGTTCAGGAAAACAGCTTTTTAACGTGGAAAATTCTGAACCAGCATGATTTTCTAGCATTTAGCTTGCATATTGTTTCTTATTTGTTTCCTTAGGACTTTTTTTGGTGACTCGTTGCCTTTACTTACAGATTTCCTGATTAAAAGTAAAAAGACAAAAAAACTCACTAAGTATTTTTAAAATCTTCCTCTCAAAAATATATGCAAATTCATTCTCTCCTTCTAATTCCTGCTGTTATTATTTTTAAGTCAATTAATTCCATATGTAAGATTGGATGAAGGCTAGAAAGGAAAAGAGAAACATGCTCAAGTCAGTGCCTGTAACCATACTCAGTGGCTTTGTTTTAGTGTTTAATTTTTGTCACTTACTGGGTATTCACTTTAAGTCTTCAAGAAAAAGATAATTCAATGATGAAAGTAAATTAAAAAGCAAGTTTGACAGTGACATAAAGACCCATCTATTCAGTTAAAAAGGTAAATCTAAGATGCCTTCAACCACTCAAATAAAATATATGGGTTAAGAGACTGATGTGTTGAATGTAAGAGGGGCAGTAAGCAGAAATAAAACAGCACGAAGAACAGACTGCACATGATCAGAAAAAACATGATACAGATCAAACAGGATCTGTCTTAACAGACAATTAACCAAATATTTCTTTTCAGTTTTTAAAGAGCAAAACTGAAAACACTAGAAACATGCAGCTGACTGCAGGGTAGCATAGTGTCCTAATAATTAAGAAGCTGTTAATTCAATGCTCAAGATTAGTCATACTATAAAGTTGACATTTGATATTTTTCTTGAACAGATGAGCTTCTGAGCTCAGCCAAGAAGAAAAGAGATGCACAGATAACTCATCACTGCACATATAACCTCACATTAGTGGTCCCTAACAGAGGATGGGAGATGGAAGCGACTCAGATATTACCTGTTTGAATCCCAACACTAAGAGAGGGAAGAAACAACACAAAAAATAAATTTGGCTGAGAAAGAGAAAATACAGTGTTGTCTACTGCATATCTTGCTGAGCATTTCCAGCTGTGGTTAGGGGCTGGGGACTATTGCCCCATACTGAATACAGAAAACTACATAGATGCAGCTCTTACAAGCAGTCTGATAGCTAGAAGTGAGCTAATTAGCTCCTGAGTGCAAATGATTTGGAATCCAATACAGCTTTTAATTGCATTTTATCTCCACCCTTGGAGACACTCCAAAACCATCTGTATGTATTCCTGGGCAGCCTGCTCTAGGTAGCCCTGCTTGAGCAGGAGGATTGGACCACATGACCTCCAGAGGTCCTTTCCAACCTCAGCCCATCCGTGATTCTGTGATGAAGAAGTCACACTAATGAGAAGGGCCCTGAAGATACCTTGCTTCAGAGCTTTAAGCAAAGTCCAGCTGAGTGGTTGAGTCCAAACTCAACTATGCTGCTGAGAAGCATTTTTGTGAAGTAGAAGGGAGGTTCTAGCCCACCTTTTCCTTGGGAGCTGCTTTGGCTGTGGCTGTACCACTGGCTCCCCTCACTGTTTCACTATAGGCTATGACTGTGTCTGCTCTTCCACCACCCTGATTGTCACCCTGGCCCAGATTTGCTGGCTCAAATGTGCCCCAGCTTACTGTGGGCTTTCTGGGAAATCACTGGTCAGACTCTGCCCCTGACTGCTGTCTCCAGACCTAATCCCAGCCCTGACTCACCACTCAGGACCCTGTCTCCCTGTTGGCATGATCACCCACCTTGTTACAATGCAGGGTTCCCAACCAACCCCTGCTGGTGGAGTAGTCAGATCTTTCTGGCCCCCAAAAGCATAAAGACAAATTAATTCAATCAATAAAAAAAAAAATGAAGAAAATTCAGTGGTATATTGGCACTAAATGTCAAAAGTCCAGGAATCAAGAGGATAAACAAGCCAGTATTTTTATTTTTTTACACTAAACCAATCTGAGATAGGTACAACCATATCTGCAAATACAGCAGGAATTCCCAGTGCATGGTAATATGTAATAAGCATAATACAAGTTACAATATAATACAATCTAAACACACAGAGGACAAAAGAACACTAGATTTATCTGGTAATACTACAAGGAATGCAAGATAATAGCAAATACTATATTTAAATAAATACTATATTTGGAGTCTGAAGGAGTCTAAAATACTCCAAAGACTATAAACACATTATAGCAAGAGTATAAAACTGGCATTTCTTAGCTAGGGATATCACTAGGTATAGTCAGCCAACATCACAGTAAGTAGCAGGGGAGTAGAAAAAAGATCTAGTTAACACATCAGGACAACCTCCTATTTTAACAAAAGGCTCCCTTTGATCCTTAGTGTCTCTGAACAAAAAAATAGCAAGCATTTCTTTCATTAGAGAAAGAAAAAAAGGGAAGACTTGTTCTGAAGTTCTTCCAGAGTAAACTCCAGTTCTCAGCAAATTTAATTCCTTGGGAAAACATATCAAGTTCACTCTGATGGAACTGGTAGACAGAAAAGGAAAAAGAGATATTTCTAAAAGCTTAAAAAAGAAAGTGTTTCTTTTTACCTGCACTGTCCTGAGATGTGCTCAAAAGAAGCAACCATGAGGAAAATTATAGTACTATTGAGCTTCAGACCAGCCTTTTTTTTTTTTAATGCAATGTAAATTAAACTGAAAAGCCAATTAGGAAAAATGGTAAGCTCTTACTTTTATTAGAGATAGCTTTTGTTTCATTTTCTAAGAGCCTGGAAAACTTGTCCATTGGTAAATTTCTAAGGGATAACATGGTTTGTGAGTTTTCTGCCCTCATAACCTGCTGTAGGCATGCACTCTTTATGCCTTCCAGAATCAACACCTAGGAAAGGATTATTCTGGTCTTGTCCCAAACGTTATTTACAACTTTCACACGAACTTGATTTTACATGTTGTATTTTAAAGGCAGGTGTTTAAAATTGGGTATTTAAACACATGGTTGAGCTTCTGAGCAACAAGATAGGCAAGTTTTAGAGCTGCTTTTAAATGCTCATACAAAGCCAATCTGGAAAGGGAAGGGGAGGGCTCTGTTTAGAAGGAGATCTGACATTTCAGTTGACCAGAAGATGACACACAAAAAGTGACTCTTTCTTGGCCCACACCTGTTACCATGAATTTGCCTGATGACTAGGGCTCTGGGCTGACCCCACTGCCATCCCCTGCTGGCCCATAAGTAACTGTCTTCAAATTCTTCTCATATCAAGAGCATATTTCAGTAAAGGGGGAACCATTATTTTTTGTGGCTTTACATGCCATTTCTGGGTTTTGGCAGAATTTCTCTGAACTCATCAAAACTCCAAACCAAATTTTTCTGAGTCAAGAAAAACAGTGAGAATGAGAACAAAACTACTTCTTTCCCTGCAGCTGTTCCAGGCATTTTTCAGTAGACCTTTAGTAAAAGATCTCCGTGACACATTTTCAGTGGCGCATCACCTCCTGACATTTGACTAGACACGGTGTGAAATTCTTTACTGGTGAAGGAAGGACGAATGCATGATGAGGAATGCAGGAACAATTATGATGCCAAGGTACAGAAAACAGGTGCATTATAAAAAAGACATATAAATATCTTCAACCTCAAAGATATGTTTGTAATTCACTTTTGAAAACCTGAAGTGTCCTAGAGTTCGTATGCAGTAGACATCTGCAATGCATATGGAAGAGATTCAACACCTTTATTTTTACTAAATAATCAGACTAGTTCTTCCCTTTGTGGGGAAGGCTCCTTTCTAATTCAATTCAAACAGGACCACATTGGGGAAAACAACACAAGCAGAGCTTCATATGGTCCCACTCACAAGCTAAATACAACCTGCTTAGATCACAAAGTAAGAAGCTACTTACAAGACTTGAGGCTCCAGTGCTTGGGCCATCTCCAGTGGTATCTCAATGAAGAAGCAAAACACTAAAAACAAACAAACATATAAACATCATCATTAGCAGACAGCTAAAATCCACCTCACAGTCTCAGTACTAGTGGGGCTTATGCTAGAAGTAAGAAAGACTGGAAAAGGAAACTCTTGCCACACATGCAGTTTCTCTCACCTCACTTGTAAACAGCCTTGTAGAAAAAGAAACAGCAAACACCCCAGAGAGACACCAAACAGGAATGCGTAGATGGCCATTTTGAAGCCAAAACAGCTTGATTAGTTTTTGGTTTTGTTGTGTGGGGTTTTGGAGTCTTTTTTGTTTGGTTGGGGGTTTTTTTTGGGGGGGGGAGGTGTTGTTTTGATGTTTGGGGTTTTTTTTTAATCACTAAACATCAGTGTATGTGTTGGTCAAAACTACTGATTCAATCTTCTTAAGGAATTAAATGGGTATCATTGTATTTCTTGTTCATGGATCCAAATTCATAGATGATTCTGAACTACAAATATCCCAGAGACAAGGAGCCTCCCTAAAAAAAAAAACAAACCAAAAAACAAACCAACAACCAAAACCAAAACAAAAACCAGGTCTAGTGGCAGTGCTACACTGTGTAAACAAAAACATTTGCTTATCTCAGCTTTTCTAAACATGCATGTCCCAGCTGCCACATGCTCTCAAGTCTTCTGATCTGTGTCTGTAAGGGGTATCTTTAATATCACTGAATAATAAAGATTGCCATTTCCCAGCTAAATGGACTGGAAGACTTTTAAAGTTTCTGGACAGAATAGTGGTAAATTTTAAAAGGCCAAACTATTGCATCCCTTACCAGCCATTTCAATTTGCTGACAAACATGCAAGTAAAACCCATTCCATCACTTGCAATAACATGAATCATTCCCACACAACACCTCTAAGCAATATTACTCCCCAAAATTCATGACAATAGAAAATTTTCAAATGAGAGATAACCTTACATATTCCATAAAATATACATTATATGAAATTCACTCATGTTTAGGTTTGATCACACTGACATTAATGAAGACTAAATATGGCCTTCAGTTTTTAAAATAAAAGTGACTTCCTAAAATGTTACCCATTCAAGAGATTTTTTTTCCTGCACCTTCCTTGGTTAGTCTGCTAAAGAAAAATCACTTCCTCTAGACTTACTGTTTCAATTTACACAGTCATCCCAGATGCCCCAAGGTGATGCTGCTAGATGCTGGGAAAGAAAAACTGCTGAATTAAAAGTTTTGGCAGAGAAAACTTCTCTGACTTTTTTGGGAAAATGATACTAAAGAGTACAGAGTTTAATAAAAAGGAATGGCTCTTCTGAAATCTCATTAGAATCTATGTATGATTTATAAATTAGATGTAGAACATGCACTACCTCTAAATAATAGTTAATATGCCTGTATTCAAATTTATTGTTAAATGGTTAACAAAGACTGGCTTTATCTTCAGTTTGGTAAACCTATGATATTTTCTAATTGTCACAATCTAGTAGAAAGCATTTATTCAACTCTAAGCAGTGCTAATAAACAATATTTGCTGCCATTTTCTGACAAGAAGTGATACTAGCTGTCACCTGTATAATGTAAATAGATGCATGCAACTTAGACACACAGGGACAGAAAAGGAAAGGAGTCTACGTTTTTATAATTAATATTGTTGGGGGTTTTAAAATATTTCTTTATTAAATATTTCTTTATTATGTTCCTTGCCTTCTGCTTCACATAGTTAAATATGCTCTCTGGGATAATCTTTCATTTTTAAACATTGACAAAAATCTAAGAATCCTGACAAAAAACATTCAGTTGAAGAATGACTTTTCACTGCCACCTTCTCAGCTCATAGAGCTTCCTGTCTGCAACCTTTTTCCCTTTCCATAATTTCACAAAATCCACTTAACTACAGATTCCTTTATGGGATAATTAGACTTTAAAATCTTAAACCAGATGCATCTTTTATATTTTATTATTTCACATATATACAGAGAGCAGCAGTGACCTTCAGAGTTGAATGCATGAGGAACGTGCAGCCTCTAAAGTATCTTAAAAGTATACTAGCACTAGTATCTCAGACACACATAACATGCATATGCAGATTGATACTAAAAGGAAAATCTACCTTTAAGATTGAGTAATGAAAAACTTCAAAGTATCTTATGTTGTCTGATCTTCTAGCATACAATTTAGCAGTAGAACAACATATTAAAGAATTCCCGTTAGACAAATAGAGCAATAAACCAACAAATTATTTTATATCAAAGCCAGCTCATTATTTTATTACTACTCAGGACTTAAAGAGAGAAATCTTACATGATCACTTAATACACCTACAGATTTGTATTAGCTTTCCTGGTCCTTGAGCATAACAATACACCTACCTGCAAGAGATTAAAAATTACTGTCAAAACATTTGATATCCCACAGTATCACACAGTGCTTAAATGGGTTTTCCTCCAGAAGTATTTCCTGAGCATATGTCATGAACTTTTCCAAAGTTTGCCTCAAAATTTGTCATTACTTTCTCTACCTAAAGTCCTTTAGGCATAAAATAAAATTGCATTTATTTTACATTTTTAAAACCAAATTTATAGAACACAAGTATCACATTTTTCTTAATCATCAATATTTGTCTATAATTATGTGGAAAAATATTCACAATATTTGTCACCACTTTTAACAAAAAACATGTAAAAACATTAAAATACAGTGGTTAAGAATGAAACTGAATATTACCCATGCTGCTGAGGTGTGGATTGCTAATAATTACTGATTTTTTTTAAAGAGTGTGATCTATAGCAGCATTTTAATTTCCATTTAAAATATAAATGCATGCATGTTACTGTATTAGAACATAGAAATTAAATAGAGATAACATACGAAAAGCCTCTTGCCTAGAGACTGACCTTTTCAAGCTTATTCCAGTACTTTACTTGCTCCTAGTTATTGTTCAATATTCCTTTCCCAAAAGCACATTAATAATAATAATAAAAGAAGTCTAACAGCTATGATAGCTGATTTAGAGGTTCAAATTCTTTACTGCAGCAATGAGATGGTTTTTAAAAAGGCAAAACGCCAGTCATGAGATTCTACCAGACTATTGGTAAACTACTGACAGCAGCACTACAGCAAATCAATCAACAATGCAAAAAGCTGACAAAGAAAGAAGAAAATAAAGGCTTGAACAACTTTGCAGTTTACACGCTTTTGTTGACAAATTGTGCTGCCTAATGGCATTTCATACTGTATTACAGGAAAATTCTAGATTTTGGTGCTAGAACAGGTCAACAAAATCCAAATAAACTTCAAATTTTGGACTACATACAAAAAAACAAACTATGAAGAAGGCATAAAGATGGCCATGTTCCAAAACAGAAATAACTATTAAAAGGGGCTTTGGAAACAAAAGAACTTTGCTAATATTTTTTTCCATATTTTTTCAGGTTGCTATTTCTAACTAAATTATTTGCATTAAACTCGAAATCTAGCTGGGAGTTAGAATTCTCTCAGTTGACTAATTGACTTTGCCTCACATGCATAAAAACTCACTAGATTAAATTACAGGCAATCAGTGGTATTTTTCATTTGAAATAGCCTTCAGTGAGCCTCATTTATAAACAAACAAGACATAGCATTATTAATTTATTAATGGACTCAGTGTAGTATATAATGGCATCATTAATACCAAAGTCACTTCTGTTCATGTAAATAATCGGACTTCCAGGAGGGGGAAAATTAACATGACAAATAGGAGAAAATGTGGAAACCTTAAGTGTGCAAAACAATTTTTTAAAATGCCTGTTGAGGCCAGTGGCTGACCAGGTCCTGATGAGAAATGGCTGCATGTAGCTGTCAAAAGGAAAAAGTGGAATTGGCCTACCCCTCTGAACTGCCCCTATATCATACCAGTTTAAATCAACTCTCTAAAACACTGGCAATAATTAGCTTTAGAAAACATCAGTACTAAGTATGGTTGCTGATTTTTGTCAGGACCCTTGGGACTGTGCTCCATGGGTGAAGGTCACCCTTGGCTCCCCATCTCTTGGGACCTGCCAGCTCTCACTGCTCCATGATAATTTTAACTGAAACAGACAAGAACATCAAAGCGAAAGACAGATGGTGGAGTACTGAAACAATGGATTTATGTTCACAGAATAAACAGAATTTCCAGCTACATCTGCCTATTCACACATTTAAATACTTTAGCTTAGGATGCAGGGTTTTTTAACTATATCGTTAGATTTTATTCCTTACTTGCAGTACATAATTTTACAAGATTCTACAGAAACTTCACAAACCTTTTGAGCCCACAGTCAACACTGTCTTTAGCGCCTTCATTTTAATTCATGTGCTTTTTTAATATCTATTCGCCACTGGCTTTAGGAGAGCACTTGACGACCTGAGCCACACTTCTCTTGGGCAGACATAAACCAAAAACCTAGCAGTTTTTTTAAGACCTTGCAGACTTTTTCTGTGGCAAAAAAGAACAAGTGAAAGAAGCAGAGGTGTGCAAATTAAAAAAATAATTTATAAAAAAAAAAACCTAGTCAACCCAACAGCTTTCTAAGTCGTATCTTGTCTCGTGGCTTAACAGGGTCCGTGCTACAGGCACCAAGTCACAGACAACCATGAGAGAATGTGCAGGGCAGGGAGAGAGTGAGCAGTGTAGGAGCTAAAAGAGGCTGCAATTAGATGGTGAAAGAAAATTTATGAGAGACATGAGAAGGAGGAGAAGCCGAGCACTGAAGGGTTAACAGCACAGGTAAACCAGAGAAGCTGTCCACATTCCAACAGTTTGATAAATTAAGCATTTTCAGCTGTTAAAAGTCAATTGACAGCTCAGCCACATCCTCTACCTTTGGTGCATTTAGAAAGGAAAATGATTCCTCTCTGTCTTTCCCAGGCACATTCCCACTTTTACAGTCAATTTCAGACCCCAGAAACTATTAATGTCTCTGTTACAGAACGCACAGCCCCACCAGCTCCACTGACTAAGGTCTGCCCACCTGCCCCCATATTACCCTCACGATTCTCCTTCAACTGCCTCAATAGCCCTGCCCCATTCAAACATCTACTGGTACTTGTGCCATTGTTGAGGTTGAGGCAGGAGAGACAAAGGCTCATGAGCCCACTTCTCAGTTTTTACTAGAAATGCCTCCAAATGCGGCAGCCTTTAAACTCTTCAAAATAAAATTTCTCATGTTATAGCAAAGATTTCAAACTCCCACTGATTCTGTACAAAGTAAGGACAAGGCAGAAAAACAGGGATGTGCATAAAGGTAGCAAATGTCTGATGTCACATATCAGGTTCCTGATTTTTCCAAGAACTGGGATAATACTGTATGCACTTATCTCCATTACTGAGGGCACACATTAGGTCTTTCCCAATAAGCACAGGTTGCTTTCCTCCATTAAACCAATTCTGCAAACTTTGTAGGAACTCACAGACATCCTCATGTATGAATCCACAGACCACTATCAGCTTTCCCAGAAGGAAAAAAAAAGGAAAATTAAGAAAAATTAATCAAGGCAGCTGGGAATATATATATTTTTTTTTTTCCACCCTGAAAGAAGGACAGGAGCAGAGAAAGGAGAAATACCACTGTTTATTTTTAAAAAGTCATTCTAAATTGATTTAGCCCAGAAAGTTCAAACCTACTTTCATACATTGGATTACTGTGAGGGTTTGTCTCTCTGATTAGCACTGGGATACTAAAAGAATTGATTAACATTTATTCCTGTATAAATTATAACAGCAATTGATTCTTCTCTGCTATCTGCAATTGATCTGAAAGCAGATACAACAGAATCAATCCAAAGAAGAGGAAAAAGTAGTGTCCCTAAAAAGAACGGGAAAGTCACTGAACTAAGCTAAAGGTGACTATCAAGGAATCAACCAATTAATGTTTCCTGTGCATATCCATATATCTTTCATGTTTTGGAAGAAGACAGGTAAGGAAATGCCAAAATGAAGAGCATGAGCTGTACGTGATGAGCCAAAAGAAGGGCTTCCCATAGCAAGAAATAAGATGAATTCACTCCTATGTCACTAAAACTGAAAAGCGTCTGGCATACAATATTCTATACATAACTTTTATAGAAATTTTGCAGTTTACAAATTTACCTCCCAATGATAAATATTAAGTCTGAAATGCTATACATTGAATAAAGGACAAGAAGCACTGAATCACAACCAAAAATATTTTGCTTCTTATTTACTGTAGTGAGAACATGCAGCCTATCTGTTAATACCCCAGCAGCCACTGACAGGAAGGAGCTTGAAATGTATCCAGAATGTGTGACAATGTCTGGGATAGTGAAATGTTTCTTGGTTAATTCCATAAGAACAATCCCTGATGTTGGTGGCCTAGATGGTTGGTGGAATTGCAAAATAATTTAGACTGGAATGTCATTTGGCCCCAAGTCCTCCTTCAAATTTGTTGCTGAATCTGATTTCAAAGTTAAATCACGTCATTAGGGATGAACAATATTCAGTTAAAGCTTTTGGCATTTCCACTGATGGATATGCCCTTGATGGGCACTTTTCCTAGTACTTAATCATTACCATATGTGAAAAATTATTCTCTTCTAATATCTAACCAGATTTGTCTTGTAACTTGTGCTGTTGCTTCTCGCTCATTGACTGCACAATCCTAAGAGAGGTCATATCTACAATCTCCCATTAGATAACTGAAGATACCACTAAGATCACACACAAACCTTCTTTTCTCCAGACTGAATAACCCAGAGACTTTAGTCCCTCCTCATGTATCATTTCTCCAGCACTCATCTTGGTGACCCCACACTGGACTCTCTACAGACATCTTTCTTGTGCCCCATCTTTCATGAGCCCAAAGTTGCACATGGTAATTCAGCTGCAAACTCACAAATGGCAACAAAAGATGTAAAAAGGAAAAAAAAAAAAGAAAAAACCAAATCAAACTAAAACAAAAAATTAATAATTTCTACCTTTTTTCCACATCCTTCTTATTACGACGCAAAATGTGGCTTATTTTCATGACACAGATGCACTGCTGACTTGTGTTCAGCCTTTCCAACACAATGACCAGGTCTTTTTCTACAGAACTGTGTTCCATACTGCCCTTACACAGCCTATGCTCTTGCACAGAATAACTGTCCAGAACTGTAAAACCACCACAAGCTTACCAATGGCTTTCCCTCTGCCAAAGACCTGAAAGAGAAAGCCATCTGCTTCAGGATAAACTGGCATATGAAGGTTAAGAGCTCTGCCACAGAAAGATGGATGTATGCTCTACCCCAGCAGTTGTAGTCTTTTCTTTCACATGTGTATCACTGTCCATAACTAAACAAGCTAAATCCAGAATCTAACCTGAAGTATATCTAATCTGCTCTCTATAATTCTGCAGCGAGTTGTTCCATTTCAATGCAAAATGCCAACAGAAGCAGATTTATCAGCTTTTGTCACTGTCAAATACTCAAAAGGTATTCAGCATTTCAAATTTTAAAACTTTATAAGGACTGAACACAAACTAAGATACAGAGTAAGGAAGTGTAAAAGGCCAAAGCAAAATATTTATAATATGTGTATGCCACAGAGCAGGGTATCAAGATGGGAATTTGAGGATGCAAAACCCAGCCATACAATTTCTCCCCTGTAAAAATGCAATAGATGTGATAATAAGGCTAAGGATAGGAACTTTACAGGCCTTATCCTCACATCCCTTCGAAGCGCAATACAAAGCAGAAGGTATACATATTCTATATGTATATTCACCACATTACATTTATCTCCCTCAAATATCTGATGTATGTAAAAAACTGACCTAACACTTGTTACTTCAGTTCTGATTCAGTGAGGTATTTTACCTAGTAAGCTCTTATCATTTCAAAGTCCTCCTAACTTTTTGAGGCTTCGCTATGATCATAATAGACTCTATTTTAAATATTTTCAGATGATACAGCATTGCCCAGAGAATACACCAACCCTTTACAATAAACACTAATGAATCCTACTATTTAAGCAGCAGTTTCTTTTTGCACAATACTTAACATCAATTGCATCAGTTTGGTACAGCTTATTATCCTAATAATAATGAGTCTCTCTTTCCCCATGCCAAAAATTAATGAGGTGCCATCATTTTTTGATAATGGATACACTGAACAGTGTAGTTGTACTGTCCTTAAGGATGGCTAAACTACAGACTCTCTGGAAAGGAGTTTAGACCCTGTCAATGTGAATACACTCTTTAGCCGAGCAAATAGTCCAGCCTTATAAATTCTATTGCCAGCTGGCAGATTGAAAACAATTCAGCAAACCCTTTATAGAGAAAAAATATGATCTGTACAAAATGTTAACATGAAAGCTTAGCCATGCTTGTAGCATAACATATAAAATTGACGGCTGAATAGTTAGTTATGACTCCCAAGCTTCCAAAACTTGCAGTTAAATCCCTATATGTATTTTGCTGCTACACTATACTTCTCAATTAATGGCAACTTTTAACTACTCTATATGAAATAAGCAGTGTTAAGCCCCTCAACAACAAAGCTTTTCGGTATGCATTGAAATTTCTCTTGAGTCTGTCTGAAAAGACAGTGTAGAAACATGGGAATCAAGAGAGGAAATGCAACCAAAATGTTGTTTGAAATAAAATGAAAATGGTACACAGAATATCTGAAGTTGGAAGGGATGCTGGCAGGTCACCTAGTCCAACCCCCTGCTCAAAGCAGGGCCAACTACAACATGTTGACCATGGATGTGTCCAGTTGGGTTTTAAATCTCTCCAAAGATGGAGATGTCATAGGGTTTCTGGGCAGACCAATCTGGAAGTCTTTGACCACTCTCACAGTAGTAAAACTTCTTACATTTAAATTGAATATCCTGTATTTGAATTTGTACTCGTTGCCCCTTGTCCTGTCACTGGGCACCACCGAGAAGAGCCTATCTCAGTCTTTTTTTACCCCTGCCCCAACACATGGGGTAGGGGGAATAAAAGGATCTGGAAATAACACTCACTGGTTGTGAACTATAACTTAACTATCTGCATCAGACTTACAAAAAGTATGGACAACATTCAGACAAAGGCCTTTCTCCACATACTTGTGTTTAGATACCACTTCTCAACATCCAGGAAAATATATTGTATATGTATGTATAAAAATAATCTATATTATATACACCATAGAATATAAATAGAAAGCTTGCGGACTTCCTAGGTAAGAAGAAAGGTGCCATGTGTATGACAGAAATAGGCAGTACTCATTTACAGAATTTCACTCTTTTCAGTAACTGAAAAGGATATTTCAATAATTAAAAAGATACTCTAAGTAAAACTAACTTTCATATTTTATTGAAAATCTCTTTTGATTCTATTCTAGAAAACATGTCAGCCTCTTTGTGACTCTTATTGTTTGTGTCTATCCAGTAATGTTCATATTTACATTTTCCAGTAAAAAAATAAATTATCTTGAGAATATATAATTACTAAAAATTACTAATTTTGACCAATAAAAACACTCCAAATACAGCATTGAACTAAGCATTTTTTCAATGTTTTAGATTTTAGTGAGGTTTTTTGTTTGTTTTTCAGCAGGGTGTTTGTTTGGTTGGAGGGTAAAGGAGAGGGCTGTTTTGGTTTTTAGATAGAAACTCTATTCCTAATGTAATGCACTTCCTTTATCCTGTCACAGTATCTATATTAATGAAAAAAGCATGGCAAAAGTAGTCCACCACACTTTGTGTTAAGGTTTGATATACTGTACACAATTTCCGGTATTTTAAAATACATTAGGATATTACAGAAAGAAGGGGGTTATATAAAATAAAGGAAAAGACATTTTGGGTTTCCACAAGAGCTCTACACTCCTGACAGATGCAGCTTTCCTTGTGCCATGACATTTGTTTATGAATCTGTAGAGACTGAGGAGCCATGGAACTGTTCTGGTTAATACATATGTCATAACTACATCCAGCTAAGAAAGAGGACTGCACCCATAAATGAAGAGAGAGAGTAGTGTGATAATTCACATTGCATTTAGAACAAAGGGAACCATACTAATACTATCAAATAACACTGCATAGAAACTTAAACTACATTGATTTCTTCAAGAAATTCCTGAAGATTTGCAGGAATGTGGTTAGCAATACAATTAGCTGGCTCTGTTCGATACAAGATTTTTTTTCAGTTCAGTTGTTAAAAAAGTGAAATTCCTTTAACAAAATCCTCCAGAGGTCAGCTTTGCTAAGAAGTGAAACTGTCAGGCTTCTCATCCTTGCTTAGTAATTGCACACTTGATGCAACTGTAAAATGTGTCCGTTGCTGCAAGCTGTTCTTTTCAGTGAAGTAAAAGAGAAAATTTTCCAACTATTTGCAACCTACAGATCATTAAAAACAATCCCATACACACAGCCACCAGAAGCATCTAGAGTTACACTGTTTTCCTGACTCCTTTCTGCAAGCTTCAATTATTCTTTTTAACTTTCAAGTAAAAAGATGTTCTACACACAAATTTTAGGTTACATAATAATGCTTTGGAAGAGCCTGCACACATTTCTGCAAAGTTTGCCAAGTCTTTAAAATTTCACTGACACAATTTTAACACCAAAAGTATCAAATATTTCTATACTCATTACACTTGCCATACATTCATTGCATCCTGTACAGGCTAATGCAGCTTCTAAAAAGAAAAAAAAAAAAGTAGAAAAATAGAAATCTGTGGGGACCACCTAAAGGTATAGGAAATCAATAAAAAGTAACTGTCTGGCTTCAGACAGTTTTCAGATGGGAGAAAATGCAAACCCGTACTTTATAATAAAATATAACTATAAAGCTCTAACACAGAACAAAAAGTCAAAATACCTGTTTCCTCACAGACAAACACTGTGGTTCACGAACTCTGTGGGCCTCAAATATCAGGCAGAGTCATAAGACTTCTTTAAAAGCTGAAACAGGTAAAAAATGTCCAGCTTAAAACAGGACTACAAAACATTTTGGACTTGAGCAATGTCGTCAAATCGTAAGGGAAGAATTGGAACAAACTAACTTACATCCATTTGCACAAAAATCTTCTAGTCTTCTTGACAAGTCTTTTGGGAAAAAAAGGACAAATAATGAGCAGTTCAGCAGCAGTGTCTACTCACCGTCACTGCCACTGCTGTATCTCAGCAGCATCATCTGTTTTTACACAACAAGTAAGAGACTTCCAGATCCATGCTTTTAAGAAGTGGCCCAAACTCATTTACTTCAACCATCTGAAAGTCTCAAAAGCTGATAAATTGTTTTTGAGAAGTATTACAGTTTGAAATCTGCTATCTTCTACCAGCCTTTGTTATATCATGCTCCTTGTTTAAAATAAAACTGGATGATGACATTTTACATGCCCAAGGATTTCTCTGCTTTCTTGGCCTCTGCAGGACACACCCTCTCTCTTCTACCCAAAGACCACTGAGTAACCTTCATTCTCTCAGCTGCACATGCCATCGCTTTTCCCTCACCATACTGAGGAGGGTTCAAAATCCCCATCCCCCATTTCCTCCTCCTTCTGCTTCATACTAAGTTCATCCAGTCTTCCATCCCATCTGTCATGCCAGAACCCTGGCCACCTTTTTTGTCCCCTGTGTGGGCTTATGCACACCTGAGTCATCTCCCCATACTGCCAAATCATTCTTTTCTTGCAGACTTAGAAACAAATCACTATGTGAGTTAACATTTTAGAACCAAAAAGGAGATGGTGAGGCTTTTAATATGAAAGGTAGCCGTTCATTCAAGGTAATCACTGACTGGTTTATCTTCTATAGCCACAAAGAAACAATGAAGTTGATGGTGCAACTATTCCTCTGCTCTTCCCCTCATCATCAAAGTGACTCAAATTCCACCCAGAGATGCCTAAAAGAACTCTTAAAATTGCCAGATTGATTAGTACTTCTAGAGTTACTATACCATAGACTTCCACAGAAATGCCATTCAAAGTAAACGACCATTTCAATCAGCCAAAACATGAAAAAGACAATCAAATGTCAAAATATTTCTGGCTTACATTGCTGTCAGTTCAAGCTTAAATATAAAATAATGGTAATATGCAAAACTTCCATTCTAACAGTCATCAGTCGTTGTCCAATAATTCTCTACAATTTTAAATCACATGTTTAATAATCATGTGGGAGCATGGGCAGTATCATAGAAAAAGTATCAAATAAATGTGAGTTAGAATTACACAACTGAACAACCAGCAATAACACCTTATTTAAATTTAAATAGGCAGTTCTAAAAAAGACTGGAGGAGAAAAAGATCTAACTCTTCAATGGGAAAATTAACTAACAAAACATACACATTTAAAGTTTCTTGCTCTCACCTTTATTGTAGTTAGTATATTAATCAAACTACAACTGCAAAATAAGATTAAATTATGGAAAACTCTGCCTCAAAGAACTGATGACTCAATTATCAGGGTAGCATTTGAGGAAGTTAAATATAAAATATAAAATAGATAAATAAGAGCCTCCACTGCCACCTTCCTTCTCTTCTGAAGAGAACACCATTCTGAAGATATCCATCTGTAAAATATGTGAAACCTATCAAATTACTGGGGAAAGGAAGGATAAAAAAAATGGAATGCACAGTAAGTTTTTTCTGCTGATTTTTTCTATCTAAGCATCTGCTATTGGCCTCTCCTGCAGATGGGATACAGCATAAACCTCACAGCTATTCTGACCCCCCTAGTACAGACATTCTCATGTCACATCAGGGTGAAAGAGTTTGCTTTCTCTGAGCCAAGTTCCTTGACTAAAAAGAGGAAAGAGAAAGGTAACAGTATACCAAAGAAAATTTGTTTGTAATTCCTATTCTGTGCAGATCATGGCTTGCACCCAGCTGCCTGTAGAAGCTCCCAGCAAAAGCTGACACCTGCACTACCAGGGCTGTCCTATTGTCTGCTCATACTCCAACTTATGGAAAAAAGGGTGGATGTAGCCACATGGAACCTTGGAACCTAAGCTACCTTGTTGTCCTACAGCAACTTCAGCACCAGCAACACCCAGAGGCCTGACAAGAGCTCCATACCATGCTGCCAATCCAAACACAGAGGGTAGGACAGCAACAGGATTCACATCCCTGTCTGGTCTAGTTCCCACCTTCTTCCCCAAGACCCCATGTCTCAGTTTAACAAGATTACAACTTTGAAATTAGGTAGCTTCAAGAGAAAAGTGTGGAAAAGAACAGCTCTTCATTAACAAAATCTGAATAAACAACAAATGGTGCAATCAAAATTTTCAAAAGAAACAAAACAAAGTCCCAATTCCCCAGGTGGGGGGAGGGAGGAGAAGGGCTGAAGACAAAAGCTGTCCCCGGCAGCTCAAGAGCTGCTCGCAGCCACCTGAGCGGCCGGTGGCTTCGCAGCCAACAATGAAAGAGTCCTTTTTCCCACAGGCAGTCCCGGGTCAGGCAGCTCTGATAATGCAGCCTCACGCCTCGAGGGCAGAATACCTCGCTCCGAGATGGGTCGGTCGCTCTCTCTCTCAGTCATCCTCCACGAGGTGTCCGGTGGGGAAAAACTTCCCCTCAGGAAAACAGAAAAGGAGGCGACCAAAAAAAAAACAAAAAAACAACAACAAAAACAAAAACAAAACCAAAAAAACCCCACAAAACAAAACAAACAAACAAACAAAAAAAACCCCAAAAAACACGAAAAGCAGCTCCCTCTTTTTCCGTCAGTGGAAAACCCAGTCCTCCGGACAAAGGACTCCCGAGGCGTGGCCCCCGCCCGATCATTTTCGGGAACCTCCCCGTCCCCCCCGCTCCCGCGCTGCCCAGCGCAAGTGTGCTTTGCCATCCTGTAAATCTATACAGTGACTTAAATAACAAGAAAAGTCCTATTTTTCCTAATTCGTCCTTTGATAATGTTAATGTCACCTGTGTTTTTAGGGTGAAAAAATAAATATGGTAGACTTTTCCAAGGATTTTACTTTTTAAAAAGTCCCAAGAAAGTCAGGAAAACATATGGGGTTACAAATTTGTATCAGCATTTATTTGGGAGGAAAAAAATAGCCACTTATAATGATGGCTTAATTCTGCCTGTTTAATTGATGAGGCAAATCTATTATGTTAAATTTTATATAAAAAATCAAACACTGATTTATAGCAGGCATGCACTTCTGTGTATTGCTATATACACATAGCACAAATCTTTCATTTTTAAAACCAGGTAGACCAAAAGATACAAACCAGAAATCCATCATGCACTCAGAACAAAATATTATCCTAGATTTGACAACGAGTGGGAGTAACAGCATACTTGTGTTTGTCTGGCTGTGCATGCACAGCAACACAATACAATACACAGACTAATGAAAATTCATCCTTGGTTGTTAAAAAAAAAAAAAAAAATTATTCATATGACAAGTTAATTTTTATAGAGAAAATAAGATAATTATTTGGGTTTTTTAGAAACGTGTCTAAGTGGTAAAGTCCATGACAGATTAATGGGCAAAATACAGGCAGGACAGCTGGGAGTTTACAGTAAATGAAGTATATAACACATCTGACAATTTTTCTACTGCACGTAGCACATATATACATATATGCTCATTTACAAAGCCCTAGTGGTTGAATTAAATTAAACCATTTTCTAACTCATAAATTGGCCAATTGTAAGAAGCTTGGCTGTCAGGTCTATTTTAAACAAAGATTCATTAAGCTGTAGCCTCCATTTCTTTCTTTGCAAGACAACATGAGATGCAGTTAATGATTTGAAAAAGAATCTGTAGGCTGCAACTAATGATCCATTTGGGTCAAAGTTTCTATTGAACCTGTTTATTTCCACTTACAAGACATTTCCATGTCTTGTACAAAAGACATTTCCATTTCTTGGTGGATGTCCTTTCAACTAACAGCCCACTGGATCACAGCTGAGAGTCCATATCATATGAAACTTGCATATCCCAAGAAATATACATATTTTTGAGTGTCCTAATCAAAGACTCAGATAGTAAAATTGTTTTAATTTGATGATATACATGACAGTGCAATCTAGTACTTCACTGCTTGGAAAGCACTTATTTTTCCGAAGTTACTTTCTCTTTTGTATACACATGGGATAAGTGTGGGAAACCTGTTAGATACCTAGTGGTTTTGAATATGTTAACTGCTTCAAGGCAGAATAATACGAAGCTGGCTACATAATAACCAAGGAAGATAGTTATGATGAGGAGAAAAGTGTTGATTAAGCTGGCATAAGCAGCCCAATTATTAAATGCAGATCCACAACAGAAACAGTTTCCTACAACTCCAACTAGAGAACAGACATTGAGGTGATCCTGAACTTGCATGGGTGGAGAGGGGAGGGTAAGGAGAGCTGTAACACAGCAAAAGATCAGATGAAGCAGAAGGGTTGCTACTATTTTTACTAAGTAGATTACAGCAGGTAAACATTTTCCCATTCATTTCCAAAGTCATATGTTCATAGACACACCTGCTCTGAGGAAAGGCTTTTGTTTTAAGAAGCCACTAAATTTACCATATCTAAATGCTATCACATTGCTCATTATGTCTAACATCACATTTTTGACAGATTTCTTTAACTGGAAGCCTGGCTGGCAAAGCAGCATTTTATTCTGTCACCTTTTCCAATATTCTTCAAAGCTATTTGATGAAATAACACCAAAATTCCTTAAAAATCAAGTTTTTATACTCCTTCATTCATTGATGTTGCCATCAGCTATCACATATGTACACACACACAGTCTCGATAAATTTCACACCAATTTCAATGTCAACATTTCAGCCCAGAAACCCCACAAACTTTGCTGCAACACTGCTAACCTTTTTACCTTAGTGTAACCAGAAGCATAAAAAGCAACAATTTTAAAAACAAAAATGAGTCTTGAAGCCACTTGTTAAAAGACAGCATTTGTTTTGATAGGTAGATTTCCTACCAGATTTCCTATGAAAAACTTTCTGCAAATAGTTTTGGGGGTTTTTTCACAGGACATAGCTCTGTTATTTTCATTTGTTCTCTCTTGCCAAAATATGTCCTTTTAAATTTTCAAAGCCTTCCTCAACTGATAACTCTTCAACCCAAAACAGCAGCTTGTTCTGCTCTAGAAAAATAGATTGCATGTCCCTGTGAAGCGTAGTTATTTACAGTATCAGATCAAATGCATATACGAATCGGTTCCAATCTAAGGAATCTGTTCCAAGTAGGCAGTTTTCTTTCCTGAGGATGAAATAACTGATGCAAAAGAAGCAGTGGCAGTGGTAGAGCCTCTTGTTTACTGAATAAACAGTTGAGTTAAAGGATGGCAACTCTGTCAAATCACAATAGGACAGCCTAACTAGAAGGAAAAATTAGATAGAAGTTAAATGTTTACTTTCCATTTTTCTTCATTTTGTTATATGTCAGCTGGAAAAGAAATTCTGGCTGTAACACATGGCCTCATTACCAGTTAGAATTACTATCTTCTTTCCCACATTTTTTCTACATTATCGCCCTTTCAGTTTCTGATAACTACCAAATATACAGTTCTTCTACAAAATAGTCAGGTCAGACCACTCGCAATTTCAATAAATTGAAGGATTATGGACTGAGCTCCTGACAAAATTGTTGATTGCCCTCCTATTAAGATTCTCATCTGATATAAATGATCCTGAACTTTATATCTCAACTTTCATTGGGTTTGAGCATACTTACAGTCTGCTTCCTCTTATGGGATGCTATTAACAATCATTACAAACAACTTCTCAAAAGGAACATAACATATCCTAATACTCTGGAGCATTGTATCTGCATGTTGCAGGTACCTCTATTCTAAATTATCCTCCCACTCCACTATTACCTCACCTCCCACTCTCTGCAATAAAAACAAGATTTGCTTGATTTATAAAGGAAGTAAACATTTCAGTAGTTTATAATAGCATAAAATGGACTGATTATGGTTCAGTGATACATCTGCACAATTGCTTGATCTATAATTTAACCACATTGTATTATTTCAGCTTTACACTTTAATTGGCTTTGAAAGAAAGGCAGGGAAACTACATTTTTATGCCATTTATGCAAGATGGAGTCCTGATATTTTGTAACACACAAAATGACATTTGAAATACTGAAAAAAAGTAAGTCTCAGAAGACACCAAATGACTGAAGACTGCCATTATTCAGGCTCAACAGGAATCTCATTCTCTTCTTTAGATTTGTATGAATAAATGAAGATCTCCAAGACTACCATTCACCTTGTATAACTTATTTTATTATACATATAGTAAAAAACCCAAAATATTACAAATTTCCCAGACCAGTTTGTTTCCACTATAGCAGAAGGAGTTCCACCTGAAAGCCAATGTGGTTTCAGAGCCAACAGGAGTACCACAGACATGGTATTTGTTCTCAGACAACTGCAAGAGAAGTGTAGGGAACAGAACAAAGGTCTCTATGTAATCTTTGTTGATCTCACCAAGGCTTTCGATACTGTGAGCAGGAAAGGTCTATGGCAGATTTTGGAATGCTTAGGTTGTCCCCCCAAGTTCCTTAAAATGATCATCTCACTCCATGAGGATCAGTCAGATATGGCAATGCACTTCCTGAGCCCTTTCTAATAACTAATGGTGTGAAACAAGGCTGTGTTCTCGCACCAACCCTATTCACACTCTTTTTCAGCATGATGCTCCAAAGGGCCACGGCAGACCTCGATGATCAGGACGGTATCTACATTCAATACCGTACTGATGGAAGCCTTTTCAACCTAAGGCGACTGAAGGCCCACACTAAGACCTTAAACCATCTTGTCCAGGAGCTGCTTTATGCTGATGATGCCGCCCTTGTTGCCCACACAGAAGTGGCCTCCAATCGGGAGGTCTGGAGACACACCATCTATAACGCTGCTGATGCTTTTGAGAAAGCACACAGGATCACTCTAGAGGAGAAAAGACAACGCAGAAAGAATCGTGCCTTGCAGAATATACCACCTAAGGAGTCTTTCTGCTGTGCCTTTTGCAACCGGTCGTGCCTATCTCGTATTGGCCTTTTTAGCCACCAGCGTGTTTGTAACAAATGTGGATAGAGCCCTCCCCAAATCTTTGTTCGCAAAGCCTAGCCATGGTGATGATTGTTTCCAAGACATCCATGCTCTCACACATTTTTACAAGTTTTCTCAGAATTAAAAATAAGAAAATCCAACTAAAACTCAGTCCATTAAAATAGATTTTTCAGCTAGATCAGTCCCTCGTTCTGTTCACAATGAAGCTACACAGCGGTGGGTGCATTAACCAAGTAGGGTGGGTGCATTAACCAAGTAGGGATATGGGCTGTCTGCAGAGAAAAGCAAAAGAGCAGGAGAAAGAAATGAGGAAGGGTAGCGGGGGGGAGGAGGGTGTGAGAGAGTGGAGAGAAAAAGGAATAGCACACTGCTGTGCTTTTGGTGGCAGTGCCAGCTTACAGCCATGAGGAGTTCACAGAATCAGTTTCAGGTCAGTGCTTATTTGTGGCCCTGCTTCACACAGCTGTTTAAAGCAAGTTTTGGTGAATAATTATGCTTCCAGTAAAACTATTCTCTGGGACTAGATGTCCAGGATCTGCTAGTCCTTCCCTAGTAGACTTTGAATCATAGCACAGACCCATGGAGTTCATCCTCACTCAAAGCCAGGCCAAATTCTGTGCTGCTCAGGTCACTCAGGGCCATGTTCAGCCAAGTTTTGAATGTCTCTAAAGAATCAAAGAGAGACTGATACTGTGCACCTGTAATTTAAGAGAATACCTGCTGCATGCCAAATGCAGGTTAACCATTTGCACCAATCTTCCATTTTAACAGTTTTATTTATGCTCACTTATTTAAAGATTCCAGACTCTACTTCATATCACATTGCTAAGAGACAAAAAAATGGAGAAAAATTATGAAATCACCCCTTGAGCTCTCAATAATATAAGGATTCAGGGTTTCAGGAAGGAAAAAAACCACCTTTGAAGAACTGAAGTGCAATCATTTTAAGGGAAACAGAATGTTCTCACAGCCTTTTGCATCACTTCACCTTGGTTAAACAAACAAACAAACAAAGACAGCTCACATTCTGACTATGGAAAATTCTGTAGCTTCACTGGAAAAGCAAGCTACAGGAGAAACAAATTATTATTGCCATGAAACACCACCCACTTCTAAAGCAAGCTAGACAGCTACTTCTCTGAAAAATGACTCGGCTATTTAAGCTGGATGCAGGCACCTCTCACCAGTCTAAATAAATCTTCAGGCAGGGAATTTGAGGAAGCTAATGGGGTAGCTCCAGTGACAGTAGAGGAAAGATGAAGAGTAGTGGAACGAGGTTGCCTCTGCCTCATTCACTGCTATTTCCTTCCAACTCCTGTCTATAAGGGCAAGAAAAAATGGAGCAGTGGTGACAGTGCCAGCACCAGCAGCAAGAAAGAAGAATTTGGCACCTGAGACCAGAAAAGCCTCAGGTGCACCACTGATACTGATTACCTTTCTTCTACTGCAGGTCCTGAGAGACATAAGAAAAAAAGTTTGATTTATTTATAATGCTATGTATACTGAAAACACCTTTGTTGACTTGAGCTCAACATATTTATAGCTTATTAAGTAAATCAGATCATTCTAACAAAGAACAAGCCATTGGGACATATTCCAAGGGAGAAAAATACATAAAAACAGATGCTTACAATCAATTTAGTTTGTTTTCAGAACTATATAGTAACTGCACAGTTATAGCAGTCTCCTTTTATTGATTTATTTCATCTTTAAGAAACATTTCAAGAAGGCTAAAGCATTTCACATACAGTTAATGGGATAAACAGCTATTTCACTTGCTCTTCAAGGCATCCAATACCTAGCCTGCATTGCTAGAGACTAAAAGAGATTCTCATCTGACAGCTCTTCAGTGACTTACACAGTAGAGTACAGCAGAGTGTTGCGAGTAAAATTATATTAAAAACTCTTCCAGATACCTCTCCATCCCAAAAGGTACATTTCACTCTCACACCCTAGTCAGAAAAAGGTAGAAAACACTAAATAGTTTGAGATTGACTTGGGTGAAAAACTGAGAAAAACTGATGGAGACTCTACACTACTCACACATTTAAACCTGCATTATTTCCAAATTGCATACCTAAGACTATTTTGTTAAGATGCATTTTATCATTATTTTCAGGAGGCTCATATTACTTTGATCAAAATGTGCTCAGACAATAAATATAGAATCATTAAGGCTGGAAAAAACCTTCAATATTGAGTCCAACCATTTAACTAGGACCACCATGTTTACCACTAAACCATATCCCCAAGTGCCACATCCACATGCCTTTTGAATACCTTCAGGGATTGTACCATCCAGGGATGGTACATATGGCACAGCTCACACGTGCAATAAGATTTCACATTTGCCTCTCCCACAACTCCCTACTGGTATGTCTGGCAATATTGCTTGATCAGCTCTCCACACATATACACTGAGCATGTTTGCATACCCACGATACTTAGCATACATATGTATCCTCCTCTCCACTAACTACTCTGCCTATACTTTTGACTCAAGTTAAAATTGTGAAATGTTAAAATAAAGCAATCTTATGTAGAGTATTTGATCCCAAGACCTTGGATTTGTTGGATCTTTCTGTGGATCATGTCCTACGCTACCACTGCTTTAATGAAAGTAAAGCATACTATAAGACTATTGTAACCACTTAGTTCTTCTTTTTCCATTGGGAAGCCTCAAAACTCAGAAGGGTAGTTAAATATTATGAAAACTTAAAAACTCAGCATGACACCAGTCCTTCTAGGCGCCCTACTTTATGACAGACCAAATTCTTTACATAACATACTCAGGAGCAAATTAGCAAATTTGCATATTTTTCTATTTTGGTTATTCATTCTTCACTATTGTTTGCAAATACTTAAACTCTGGACTGACTAAATGGTCTCTGTTGCCTCTCTCCTTCCTCTTCAGTAAACACCTTTAGACAACATAGATTTTTGTCAGCATTTCTATTTCACTTCTCTTCCTATAACACAATATGGGAAAGTAGTTGTCCTCTTTCCTTCTTCCCATTTTAGAAAAGCATAAACAGTTTCTCAATGTAGATACAGAAGATATATCTGTAACTAGTTCAGAATCCTTGGCAGGGTTTTCCTGCACAACTTTCAACCAAAATTCTTACCTTTTAGTGAAATCCTAGGAAAGCACTGCTCATTTGTATTGATCCATGAAAGATTTTAATATTCGTATAAGAGAAATTGTATTTTAGAACATAACAAATGTAAGAGTATCTTAAGTACCTGGAAGAAAACTGCAGATTTGACTGTCCCTTTTACATGGGTGTCAGCACAGCAAATACCGGTCAATGCTCAGATGTTCAACAAAAGAAAATGACCTAAAATGGAGTCCAGAAATGCGTTAATTTTAATAATAAATAAACGGCATATTTAAATGACACATTCCTTTATGAAACAGTCTCTGCAAATAGGTCTTAAAACAAATTTTTACTGAGATGAAGAACAAAAAGCCTGCACACTAGGGCAGCTGATATACTTGTGGAATTTATTAAGTTCAGCATAAATACTAAGACTAAATGAGCTTCTTTAATTTCCGTAATGAAATTGTTTTTGTAAAGTTAAAAATACTGTAATGAGGCCAAAACGGTGTGCTTTCAGAGACTCCCATGGTGAAACAAATGAGATTTTAGCTCCTCTAATTGGGCATACTGCAAGCTGGGCCTGATGCTGTCCTCAGCACAGGATGTTTGTTATCCCTAACAAAAAGAGGTCTACAGCTGTCAGCATAATATCATATAGCTTCTCTGAAGCCAAGCCATCAGAAGGAAGGCTGCTGCTCTCTGACTGGGACCACCCAAAGGGAGAGATCAAGTAGAGAACAGCTCTACTCTTCCCTGATTAAGAAGTTATTCTTAAGGTAATTTGTTTACAGCTATCACAGAGAAGCTTTTGAAGCAAAGATTGAGTATGCCCAAAATCCTCCAAGAGAATTTTATTTGATTAAATAATGAATATGGATATTCCTTTACTCTTTCATTCCCACCTCCCTCTTTTCCCCTTGCTTATTAGATCTCATTACCTGTCAACACAGGCCTTTGGAGCCTGTCTGTTCCAGAGGAAAAAGAAAACTGTTAGAGGCATTGTGTTGCAGATTTTGGCAATACAGATGCTGGTTTGCTGCCATGTGCAATGTCGCAGTGCCAACCTCCAAGCCTTTAAGAATGTAAGGCTCATTTTGAATAAATATTATTTTCATTTTTCCCGTACACTAGCTCTCAGATATAAGTAGTAGGAAAAAAAATACCCAGCTTAACTCAGCAGCAGTAAAAACCAGCCAGTTAATTCTTTCACAACTAAATCATGATTCCATATTTGAAGTAAGAACAATAATTCTATAGAGGAAGAAAACTGATTATTCAGGGCTGAAACAAAGGGAATATCACTCTACATACTTTTAGAAACCCCATACAAGGATATTTAATTCCAATTAGTTACATGAAGCAGAGAGATTTCCCTATAAATGCACACTGATGGAGATTTCTACTCCTTTGCTCTAGACCTAAGCCTTCATTCGAAGATCAAGCTGTTAAACCCACACCATAACATTTTACTGGACTAAAAATGTCATGCCATAATTTTAAAGTGACTTTCTTACTATTTTAAATTTTCTGTAATGATTCTATTCATTGTTTTGTCACACTTGGAATGTTAACATATTTTTATATCTAGCCTTTCACTCCTTTCCTGATTTTCTGCTC
The DNA here is from genome assembly GCF_009829145.1 of Chiroxiphia lanceolata. Classification (NCBI taxonomy): domain Eukaryota; kingdom Metazoa; phylum Chordata; class Aves; order Passeriformes; family Pipridae; genus Chiroxiphia; species Chiroxiphia lanceolata. Next base: position 46,768,785 of record NC_045641.1, on the reverse strand, counting down.
TGCTCTAACTCCTCGAGATTTCAATTGTCAATCTGCTACAAACAAAAAATGGAAATTTTTACAGCAAGACTTTCAGAAGCTTGATACTTACCACGTGTTCTACAATTCACCCCTCTGCTGACTCACAAAAAGATAGGGAATTGTGGTGGTTTGGGCTAGGCCTTCCTTGGTGACCAGTTTGTAACCAAGGAAGGGTCCAGATTTACCCAGTATTCCCTACGATTTTTACGTAAGCCAGATTATAAGAAGAAAGGAGGAGAGGCCTTCGCTCTTTTTCCTTCCGGCGGCTTGGAGGTGCAGGTTCCCTGCTGTTGAGTCTGCCGTGTTGGGGAGCGAGGCCTGGTAGGGCCTTGTCGACCTTGGGAGGCGGAGGTTGCCGGCGATCGTACCGGAGCGACTCTCGGTTGTCCCAAGGAGAGTGGTGGGATATTTTCTTTGCTAACTCTTAGTTACTAGATCTCGGGCTACTGATTGGGATATATATATATATATATATATATATATATATATATATATATATATTATTTTGGTTTTGTTCCCTTTCCCTTCCCCCTTCCCCTTCCCTTGTGAAATTCTATATATTTTTAAATTGTGTATATATTTCAATTGTAACATAAGTGTAAATATATTTATATATATCACTTTAGCTGTCTCTCTCTCTCGTTTCGGGTTTTCTTAGTTGGTTGGTTTTTTTTTCCTCTCCCTCTTCTCCCTGAGGTTTTTTTTGGGGGGGGGGGGGGCTTATGGTGGTAAGGTTTGGAGACTTGGCAGGGAGCCAGCTTCAAACCATATCAGGAATATAGTCTTTATAATGAGAGAGCAAAACACATCAAACTTCTAATTTACTTTTATTTATTGTTCATCAAAAGAGGTTAAAAAAAGTAAAATAAAAAAATGAAGGCACAGGAGAAACAACAGGCCAAATTTTAAATTATCAAAATCAATGCATTTTTTGTAAATGGCTTTTGCCTCTGTGCTTAGGCTTTGGAGAGTGCAAAAGCGTGCAGCAAAACTGCACAGAAGGAAGGAGAAATAAGATTCTCCCACAGCAACCTGAATGTTGCCAGAATTGTATAAGACATCCATTTTAAAATATAGCATAGTGGGTAAATATTTAGAAACTCTTGTGATATTATGCTCTATGACTTATTTCCTAGACTGCATTAATGTTTTGTAAGGGAATGTGGGGAAATATTAGCAGGAAATAAGAAAATCATTAAGTTTTTTCATTTTAATTCAAACTTTATTCATTAAAGCCACCCAAAAAACCTCTACAGTACATGAATCAGATTCAAATAATGAGATATTTTAATTAATTTGAACTTGGGACTTCACTTTGGATCTCAGAAATCTTCTTAAAGGATGCTCAGAAGACCAGTATGGGGTAAAAGTAAAATATCACATTACTAGAAGTTCAAAGAAAAAATATCTTGAGAGCCTCCTACAAAGACAAGAATGATTCCAAGGAAAAAAAATAATGGAAAATTTATTACAAGTTTTTGCAAAACTGTTTTAAGAGTATTCAAGAGTACTCATCTTTGTGTCTGCTATGACACAGTAGGCTAAATAAGAATTCTATGCCTAGTGCATACAGTTTATTATTATGTGTAGTGAATTACTCAAAGTATACTATTTTAGGTTTTGAGAAAGCATAGAAAGTCTGAGCGCCTTGTGCCTGTATACTTACACTGTGAAACATGTTATTAAGCTGTGTATCTACATTAGCTGGAACAAGGGTCTAGATTATACCGCCTAAGGGACAAATTTAAAGATTAAAAAGCTAACAGCCTCCTGAAATAGGCATAAGACAGATTGTAACTGGCAACTGGCTGTCAGTTTTCAGAAACACCACCACTAGATGACGATGTATTGAAAAAAAATTTAAAACATTAACATATAAAAATATGCATCATCTCAGTGTTAACAATAGCGGCAGAAGGTTTTTTAATAGACCATTTGTGTCTTACTATTTAATTTGGATCTAACAAATCTACTGATTTATTTTGGTTTACCCTTTAAAAAATAGGATATCTTCTAAAATTTTTCTCTTATGCTTGGGTTGTAAAAGGGAAAAATGTTTACCATACAAAATATCTTTGTCTCACTGTTTTCCTTTTACCTACTGTTAAGAGGATGAACAAATTACATTGTCCCATCAGTCGGCACATCTGAGCAAGATCTATTCTGACACAAAGCAAATAATAAATCTCTCCCTGTAATGAGTTCTGCTTTCTAATAAATTTACCCATTATTTTAGTCTACAAGATTAAATGTTATAAAAATCTATAATATGAAGCACACACAAAATGTACATACATATATACACACAAACTTTGGGGTTAAACCCCATTTTGGTATTTGCATTATTTCACAAATAACATGTCACCTTTATTTAAGCTGATAGGGCCAGTATTTCTTTTCTATCAACTGAAGCAACTAATTTACTTTCATTGTTCATCCAGCAGTACAATGTACCACCCGCTTATTGTGATTCTCTCTGGCTAGACATTAAAAAACAAACAAACAAACAAACAAACAAACAACCCAACACTTTTCCCCTCCCCCATTCTGTAATTTAAATTTGTACAAATGTAATCTTAAATTCTTCAATTCTCTTGGGCATTCTGTGAGTGGCAATGCTGGGATTTTTACAGCACCACACCTGTGCATGCACATTGTGATTAATATAAGACAAATCCTTCAGGCATATTGTAACTGATGCAGCAAAGCTGAACTTATTTGAAGCACTGCAAAATTATCTGCTTCTTCAACTGATAATTTATTTCTTCATGACCAGACAGGTATAGAAGATTAAGCACTTCTTTTTTTCATTGTTGTACAAAAGTAGAAGATGACATATGCTGGTAAAAGGGCAGAAACTAGTGTTATAATTGGTTCTAATAACTTGGAAATAATTTGCTTTTCAGTTCAGATTAATATTTTAAAGAATTTCATAAGTTTTATAAAGTCTAAGTCACAATGGGATGAGGAATCCTATCTAGTCAAGTTTTCTTTGCTCTTTTTGTCACCAAGACAATTTCTATTGCCTGTAAACATTCACAACCCCACCAAATGCTAGTTCACACTTACTGCTGAAAATCAGAAAAAGGAACCAGAAACATGTTATGTTCAGTCTGCTACTTCGTTTTGGGTTAAGAGACTACAGTTTTGACAGTAGGGCCATCTGCTGTTAACTTTCTGTCTCATCATAATACCAGTCCAGTCAAAAGCAATTAAGTGTGTTTTGCCATTATGGTATGCAGATAATTATGATAAATTACAGTTTTTAAATCAGCCTCAAATTATGCATATGGTAGGTATTTTCCTTGCAGTTACTGATGTAAAAATATTCCTACATTTGCAAAATATTTCAGCTATTTTATTGATGATGTTAGTTCTGTAATGAGATATCTACAAGAAAATTTCTTGGGCACAGAGCCTGACAGTCATTAGAAATCTATTTATATCTCAGCAAGACATTTTGCCAAGTAGATAGAGTTGTAACATTTTGCACTGACATTACACAAAATGCTCTGAAAATGGTCTATTTCATTGCGTCACAAAAAAATAAAAAACATATGCAAACACATATATAAGTAGCCAGAAGAATATTTTACTTTTGGTTACAATGCAGAATTATTCAAAAGTTTAACATACATTGAAAAACCTGATAAAAATATAATTTTAAGGAACTACATGCCGATGCTCTTTTGTGTCGAGCTCCCTTTGGCATTGCTCAAGTGATACCCAGGATTAGCCAGGCATAAATAAGCAACAATTCAAAGTGGAGCCAATAAAAATCTGTCCTCTACTCTAACATTGGATTTGTCTTGAGGGTATTTTTCTGATATGGATTGGGGCATACTGTCATACTGTCTCAAAAGTTTAACTGAAAAAGCACCACTGTTAATATTTTAACTTCTTTTTATAATGTTTCCTCAGTATTTCTTTCATAGTGAGTGGACTTCCTGAGAAATAATCAGGTCGTACAATGCAACCACATGTTCTTTGTGGCCACACCAGCATTGAGTGATAATTCAGGACCCTTCATACATCTAGTTCTCACCGGGAATGTGAGACCCACTATGAAAGATGGCTCATAAATCCTGGACACTAACAGCAACCAGCAGCACCTGAGTCATGGCAAGCCAGAGAGGAATGATGAGGAAGAGGGGAAAGGAAAAAAAAAAAAAATACACAGTAAGGCCAGCAGGAGCAGAATCAAATCTCAGCTCTGTTAAACACACAGTGTCTGTCTGTCAATGGCCTTATCACCTACTTATCAGCATGGCCATGCAGTGTTCAAATACAAATCAGAGAGTTAGTTACCAAAAACAACTATCAATTGAATTTCAAGTTCCAAAACTTTTAGTCAAAGACATGAGTGGTATGAATTGATATTTAAATCTTTTCCCTCACACAATGCAGCTGAGCAATACTTCCATTTAGCAGCAGCAACAGAAGGAAATCCAGTGCTCAACATTGGCTCTGTTTAAATTTCAGCTAGCTCGCTCTTCAGCTGTGACTGCAATAACAATGTAGACTCAGAAACAGGAGATACCAACAAAACAATAGCAGAATATCCCTATATGTGTCTTCTGATTCTGAGCACTTTGAGACAGGAAAGGATAAGATATTTGGTTAAAACAAATGGAGCCTTTATATAATTCTGCTTGTAGAAGTGATACATGTTTTCTCCATATCCCCTTTAACAGCTGCCAGTGTGTTACCATACTTTTTTCTCCTTGGCAGGACAGGCAAATTGGTCCCCACAGAACAGATGCCAGTCAACATGGCAAAAGGAACTGTGTTGAACATAATTTCTCCTCCTGTAACACTAAGTTGTTTTTAAAATGTTTGGTTGCATCAGACCACTGCTTGGGGTGAGTTGTTGCTTCTAGATTTGTTTTCTTTTGAGCACAACATTAAGTTGTACTCAATTTCCATAATCAATTAAGAAAATGCAATGGATATTTTTATTTCAGAATTGCAACAAAATTTAACAAACCATTCAACTGAAAAAGGTCTTGTTAAAAAAGCTATTGAAAACTTAATGTTCAGCTAATTTATGTCTTAAAGATTAGTTTTGCACAGTATCGCAACAGCTAAATTTTACTACTTAATATAGTTCTCTACCAAGTTTTTCAGAAGAGGATATTTGCTTTGCAAGGCTTCATGTGTAACACAACAAGATACTGTAATTTTGAATGGGGAGAGTTGCGTGTAGCCTATAAACTACAGTGTGTAAATCTACAAACATATAAAATATATCCACATCTTGGCTGCTGCTTCAGAATAATTTTTTTTGCCCTTTGTAAAAAAGTCCTCTTTCCAAATAAAAACAAGAACTGCTCTCTCTACTTGACTAATTAGCTTGAATTCATGCACGAGCCAGCGTACTCACAGTATTAATGCAGGTGGCTACTCAGATGAGAAGAACATTCACTTAATCTTTTTGGAAACAGTAATGCTGACTTCTACCTTCTTAAAAACATATGTCAAAATCCAGAACAACTAAACAGAAATGCAAATCCAATTCAGCAAGATAAGTCTTCCCTTAAAGCAGAGAAGTTCTCAGAATAGTTTTACTACAAATCTGCTTTCAAAAAACAAATCTTATTACAAAACATAATTAGCACCATAGCTAGAATTAATAATGCATTAAAGGGAAATGGACTTAGTTGGACAACAAATTAACCAGATTTGGGGAGGCCATCTCAGTGGAGATGTTTCTGTTTGGTTACAGTATTGTATGTGCATTTTCAGTGTTGCATGAATAATAATTAGCATGTCCGTATTCCAACTAAGAAGCACTACCCCCAAACTAAAGTTTATACAAATCTTATATCTCCAGTTTACAGATAAAAATTTTCCTTGTCTATCGCTTGATATTCCAGTTGTGGGTCAAAAGAATGTCACCATAGGAAGCCCATCCACAAGAAGGAACACAATTTGAGGGGACCATGGCACTTGAGTAATTCTCCGGTATAATTACAACTACCAACAAATAAAAATCTGGGGAGAAAAAGGGGAGAGAAAAACCAAACCAAAACTCTTTCACTTTTGTCCTCTAAAATACTTCCATTTGAGAAGTGAGAATGTGTATTATTAAACCAGGTAAGGTACATAGGACAACATCTACAAAACATTAGCCATCATTAATGACTACATGACCACTTTTGGCAGATCCAGTATAGTGAAGATGTGCTCCCTAGAAAGCAATGCCTTGGTGCTCTATGTCAGTTGAACAAGAGTCCGGATCTTGGTGGATGCATCAAGCTCCTATTTGGTCTTCAGCCACCAATTTGGGAGTGATTTTTTTTTTTTTTTGTAAGATGGAAAGCAGATTGGTCATTTGAGCCCTGTTTCAAATTAATCTCTTCTTAAATCTAAATAGTGAAAGGCAAAGAAAGTGAAACACTTGAATTCTCTGAGACTAAATTTAAGAAACACCAGCCTTCACCATCCTCACTTGCATCAACTGTATCTTCAAATTTAATCTCACTTCCGTGGCATTTCAAACATTTTCTGCAAAGATCTATTGCAAGTTTTAATGTTTAGTAATGACTGAAAAACCTTGATATTTTTCATTCAAAAATCAACATCCCCATTTCATGCAACACTGAGGACTTCTGTATCAACTAAGCTGTGGTACAACTCTCTATGGGCACTCAGAAGGAACTATTAGCATTTAATAACTATCTTTAGAACTCTCTTCTATAACTGCTCCCTCCCTTTTGGTCCATTATCTCTCAAGAGTGGCTTCATCTGCCTGAAAGCATCCTTCTGCCACGAGCCTAGCAGCCAAAACCCTTGCAGTACTTTGAGGGAAGTACAGAGTGGGCTGGAAAAACCTATGGCACAACCTTTCAAAAACATATCACATCAATCTTCCCAGGAATGTCAAAGACACCAATTCAGACGCGAGAGCAATATCCAAGCACACAGGACAATGGTAGGGAAATGGAAGGTGAAAAAAAAGGTCCCTAAATTCATCTGTTTAGTGTACATAAAAAGGAGATAAACTTTAAACATTTAAATGCCACTGGACTTGCTTTGTTATCATCCATTTTCACCCTCCACTGAACCAGTTATCTGTGTTCCCAGGCAGGCTCAATGACCTTGAAGCGCTCAGTAGTATTAACAGTGCAGGCTCCCCTCTTTACCAATGGGCATCTGTGATCACTAGAGCTAAAACACGCAAAGCGCACTTATTGAGTTGCATGATTTAGCACAAGACCTGTTGTTTTTGCCCTCAAAGTACTGTGTATGCCTGAAGTGGTTTGAGATAGAGCAGGAATCACTGCACCCCCAGCAAAAATAACTGTAGCTGTGTTATTGTCCCAAATCTATCAACTAACAGGATTTACCAAAAGAAAAAAATCTACCTAAAAGCACAACGTGTTCAGTATATCTTAGCATAGGCAACAGTGAAAGTAAAGTCTCTACCTTTTTCAGTTTTCAAACCTGCCCAAGTAACAGATCAAGGAACAAGATAGTCGTCTTTGGACATACAGACATACAATGCAGCATCTCAGATATCTTCAAAATGCAGACTCTGCCTGAGTACCCTTTTTCTGAAATAGAATGTCTGCTAGAAGAGGATATCATCATTACTTTTGTTATCCAAAGTCAGAAAATCATAAGTCTTTAAGCAATGCAGGAATGAGCAATAAATTGGCTGACAATGCTGTCCTTTAACTCAGATTCAACACTAGCCCTGGCTGTGCCCACTTCCAGTACATGGTAATATGCTAGCACAAGGGCAATTGAAATCTTCTATATTCTTTTTCCTATTTTTATAACATTGATTCGGATCCTTAGCAAAAGAAGCAGAAGCAGTAAAAGTAGAAATATTCACCCAGAGTATCTGAAAAGTATAGATAAATTTCAAGACACCTCAGTCATAGTTTGAAATAGAAATCTGCTGATTTCTCGTATGGATCAGCTGGCTGAATTGCTTTGATTACTAATCCACAGCCAAGCTCTTTTTATTTATTCATTTACTCATTTGTTTCAGGGTTATAAAAATGTGTTTCATAATAAATATGGAGAGTGACAACACTGTGCTGATTAACAAATACGGTGTTCCCAATTTCTTTAACAGATTTCATTTTTTTGTGTCTGCAAAATTGTCAGTCCTAAACTTTATCCACGCCTTTGCTGTCACAACTTGGGGTTGGCTTTCTTTGGATATGCTAAATTAATAGATGATGACAAAGCTTTAAGAACTACAAGAAAGAGTCTATGTAGAGCACTTCAGCACTTGTCAGATCACACCTGTGTTCAGTTTTGATCCCCACTATACAAAATAGATGCAGACAGGTTGGAGAGGGTCCAGAGAAGGGTTGCAAAGGTTATCAGAGGGCTGGGAAGCCTGCCATGTCTGAAAGGACAGGGTTTGTTCACCTTGAGAAGGCGAGGCATTATCACCATGTTCCAGTAGTTAAAGTGGTTAAAGTGTGAATATAAAGAAGAGGAAGACTCCCTTTTTACAAGGAATCACGTGGAAAAGACAAGGTGTTCTGGGTACAAGTCACTCCTGGGGAGATTCTGATTGGACATAGGAATAAAGTTTTTCACAATGAGAGCAACCAGCCATTGGAATAACCTCCCCAGGGAAGTGGTGGATTCCCCAATGTTGGACACGTCCAAGATTCAGCTGGACAGGTACTGGGCAACCTTGTTTAGACCTTGATTTTGCCATGAAAGTTTGGACCAGATGATCCTTGAGATCCCTTCCTACCATGGTTCTGTGATTCTGTGGAATTGTGTTATAAAGACACATTCTCCTCTAGCACGGGATAACTGTGAGCTGCAAACCACAGAAGGCTAAGAGACTATCCTGGGGAAACAGAAATACAGGTATGTGGATATTCGCTCTGCTCTATGCACCTCCTATAGGCCATTGACAGACTGAGCTTTTCACATCTCTGGTCTGGCCTAATGCAGAATATCTGCATGAACTAATTTCCCAAAAGAAACAGAAAAGACAAAAAAACCCTCAAACCCAAACCCCAAATAACTAGTTCTTTGTTAGAGAAGACTCAGTTGATGAACTGAAAAATTTGGGTTGTAGGGGACTTCATGAAGGTACAACTCCTCACTCTAAAAAGAGGCAGCTCAGATGCTTGATCAGCTTGTTCACGGACTGAGTTCTTAACAACTCAAGAGTAGAGTTGTTATAACAGCCTTTTCTGATGTTAACCCTCATCATTTGTCCTTTTCTTCCTCATCTTCCTGAACTTCTCTTGCAGCAGCTTTTTGTTGCCTTCTCTTCTCATTTTAGTAAGGACCTCCAAGAAAAGTCTTGCTCCAAATTCTCTATAATCTCCTTTTAGACAACTGAAGACAGCAACTCAAACTTCCCCTTTGGTCTTCTATTCTCTATACTCAGCCAATCCAGCCCTCAACTTTTTATGTTCCCTTTTTATCTTGGTGTTCTTCACAGCTTTCTAGCCAGGCAGCCCTCACCGTATAGTGTTGCATACAGTTGTTCCATTCTAACTGCAGCAATTTGCATTTGTCTTTGCTGTAAGCAACGTTTCTACAAGCCCATTTCTTCAGACTGTTGAGAGCACTCTAAAGAGCAGCCCTGTGCTCCTAAAAATCAAACCCTTTCCTCCAAAAGAGCAACACTGGGCAAAGTTAATGAGATTGCATACAACAGAATCATACAGGTTATTATAAAGAAGCTGAGTAGTACTGGCTCCAGCGCTGAGCCCTGTGAAACTTCTAGGTCACCAGCAACTGGTGACAAGCTGAACTTCAGACCACTGACCCTAAGTCTTTGAGTCTAGCAGTCAAGGCTGTTTTACAGCTACCTTAGTCTGCCTAATTAGCATCTCATCAGTTTAGCCACAAAGATATTACTGAACCCTGAACTCCAGGGTTCTAATCTTGCTATTCACCTTCCTTACTTCCCTCATGATCTTAAACTCCACCACAGTTATGGTTGTATAGCTGAAGCTACCATAGACCTTCATACTCTTCACCAGGTCCTTGTTACTCATGAACAGCAGATCACCATCTTTGACTGATGGGGCAGCATTTACATCAAAAAACATCCTCAATACATCCCGAAGATCTCCTCGGTTGCATGCACCGCAAAATGTTACCCATTCAGCAGATGCTGGCAGGTCAAAGTTGGTCACAAGAAACAGTGTTTTCAATCAAGCTTCCTCCAGTTCTCTAAGGAAGGTCTCAGACAATTCCTTTTTTTGATCAGGCAGTCTGAAGTAGATGCTCACTGAGAGGCATTCATGTTGGACTCTCCTTTGTTCTTGACCAGCTTGTCACTCCTTCCAAAGCAAATCTGGATCTGCAAATTCAAGTCTTTCTTTCAGCTCACCAGTTGGTACTTCCAAAAGAGTCCGTATTCATCCACTGCAGCACACCACTTGCGTGAGCTATCCCACACCACATTTTTGTGACCCTAAAGAGGTATTGTGATGGTACACAGACTTCGTATTCCTCCTTCTTGCTTCATATGTACTACGTGTTTCTGTACAGGTACTTCAGATAAGCCACCAGGAAAAGCGTGAAAGGCTTGCTTATAATTCTGCAATGTAAGTACATCTCTGGCTCTCATTCCTCCACTTCTCTCCTTCATTTCCTGAAAGAAGACTTACTGAAGGTAGAGATTCATTGAAAGTGGTAATATCTTAGCCAAGGCTCAAACCCTTCTCCCTAGATTAACAAAAGCAGTTGTGTGTGCTAGAGAGCAACAACCCTATTACTTTCCAGCCAGGCTGCTCACTTTCCCTCACTCCTGAAGTCAGGAAGAACACCTTGGACAATGTGAATCTAACACATGTTGACATAATGCTTGCTTGAAACTGTAAATTACCTGAAAGGACAGTTCTAAAAACTACTAGAACCCATGCAGCTTAATCAAAGCTTTTTAGACAGCTGTTCAGATTTAAGATCATATGTGAATCCTTCTTCCCTGAGGATGATCCTCACATTAGAAGGACATTAATTTATGTTCATATTGTTGAAGAACAGATCAGTAGAAACCACAGAACTCCAAAGGTGTACAAGATACATGGCTGCTCTTGTGATGAGCTACTGAAATTACAGGAAGACAACAACTATAGGCAGTTTGGTTATGCAATGAGATATAGACATTACCCTTTCACCACATGTTCCAGCAATGCTTCTTTTTCTACTACTTCATATCTCTGTGAAGCAGAATTTTCTGGAAAATCTGTTGTTAAAAACAAGTACAGTAACCTGCTGAGTACTGAGAATGAGCTACTTTTATGTCTGAAACTTCCCACTGTTCCTAAACAGATTTGTGACTCCATGCAGACTCATCTATCTCATTAATAAGAAATACTATTAGGAAAAAGACAGAAACCTTTGAATTTAATTAAAATTCAAGTACATTTTGTCTGAATGCACATTTTTATATATGTTGTTACATACAAAAGGAAGAACATTATAAAATTGTATCTACGCACTTGTTTACAGAGAAAGAATAATCAGCCAATATTTTGAGAGAGTGCTATGAAAATATTCGAACAGCAGGGAAAAAGATACCAACTACTAAAGTTTGTCAACTCCTGCTTATACCTTATCTTTCTATGCTGTGTCCTACTCCAAAAGTTACCCAGAGAAAAAGGATGCATCTTGCTACCATAATTTCAAAGTAAAATTCAAATGTATTCCAGTGTAAATAAAAACAGTTGAAATGCAAAAGAGCATGGAAATCCACTGACCAATTATTGAATGGTTTGGGTTGGAAGGGACCTTTAAAGGTCATCTAGTCCTGCTATGACCAGGGACATCTTCAACCAGATCAGGTTGATTAGAACCCCACCTAACCTGACCCTGAATCCCAACTCCCGTTAACATTATAATGTGACTAGGAGGATGCACCAATATAAAAGTCTTGATCATACAAACATATTTTTAAGTAACTTTGTAATTTCAGAGGACTACTTCACAGTTGCTTTAGATAACTGGCAATCTTTGTAGACTGCCTGCATAGTGTGAAACAAAGCCTAGCCACTGTAGTTTTTTTTTAATTACGTAGTCAGTGAATATCACAAAACCTATAATCCCCTTTCAAAAGCTAAAACTAACAAAAAATATGTATTACCAAGAAAATATCCCGAAGAAGAGAGGAGTGGGGGGAAAGCTTAAAGATTCCTTTAGTTACAGAAGACAAAGCAGAAATAAGCATAGAGCTAAACCAGAATGAGTTTCAACTGTTCTTCATCTGAATTCTAAAACTTTTCTACTGATATCACTGAAAGCACACTTATTTTACTTTTTCTTCCCCAGAAACTCAGGAAGGATTACCCGAGGAGGTTCACTGGACTTAAGACAGTTAATGAAAAATTCTGCCCTCATGCTCAGCATCGTACATTCTGTTTTGCACAACAACTGACAAATACAATAAGATTCAAATAAATATCCACTTTGTTATAAGTGCTCTGCCCCGAGGGAAAAAAAAATAAAAGCTGAAGGCCAATAAAAAAAGCAATCAAACTGAACCCAACAATAACAACTTCAGTGTCATAAAGGACCCTCTGCTTCAGAAGCAAAACACATCTGAGGAAGCCCATGCACATGGTGGGTCTCTCCTGCAGCCTGAATATTACATATTACACTTGAAGATTGGCATTTGGAACCAATTTCCTGAGGTAAAGTCTCACTGACTTTTACTACTCCTTTGATGAAAAGGTATCAAAGGGGAGACATTTGTCATGCTCCTGTTTCAAATTCAATTTCTTCAGATACGTTCTGTGGTATCCAATCTCCAACACGAGAACTTACTGATAAGATCCTCTGGTCACCCCTGCACATATGAGGTAGAGCAATAGTGAATTCCAAGAGGCACAGCTACTGAGTACACCCCCAGACAGCTTCTGGAAGCACAGCTTCTGCAGCCTAAGCACAGTCACCAGACTGCAATAAAGGTAACCCTACTTGAGGCTCAGAGAACATTTCTCCCTGACTCAGAGCTTCATCCTTAGCAAGTAGAGAAATAACACGAATTTCATTTGAGCAGGTTGCTACTGTGGCAGAATGGGAAAGAAAGGTAGAGCAATATGACAGCCCCACACTTCATGACATGCTGCTGGACTGAGCAACATGCACACAACAGACCCACCTGGCGTACCTCTGGAAGCATACACTGCCAGTCCAGAGCACTCCATCAGTTTACCTACCCAATATATGTGAGGTGACTTCAGTCTGACAACAAGCTCCCGGTCTACAGTCACACTGTAGCTTAAAAGCGGTGATATCCTAAAGTCAGATCAACAAGGTCCCAGTGGTAGTTCAGAAATGAGTGTTACAGAGATGAATATCCAGCTCAGAGGTCATACTCCTGGAGACCGAGATGATAAGGGCTGGAAGCTCAACCTCATAAGAGGTTATAGCCTGACCAGGAAAAGCAGCAGCAATTATGTCCCTGTAATCTATCAGGGTCCTACACCTGTGAGATCCAGCACTCCAGATCAGGTTCTGGCCAAGACAGAAGACCCAGCGTAAGTGATGAACCTCCCAAACATCATCCAGGCAACTTTCTTTTCTGGGTCAGATCAAGAGGCCATCTAAACCAGCAGAAAACAGCTCATACTTGGATAAGAAATGGCAAGTATGGAATGGTCATTCTCAAATTTTACCTCCTGGCTTCCAGTAAAGCTGAAAGCTTTTTTTTCTTTTCACTGTAGGCACTCTTTCCATTTAATTCTACCCCAACAGAGTACACTGAAAGCTATAAATATCAAAGCAGATCCACAGTCTCCCACCAGTTCCATGGCTACAAACACCTGACATGTATAGGAGTAACAACCTTTTAGCTCTTGAGGTGCAATACTGAGGCTCCCCTGTGATGACAACACCCATTCACTACCACACATTCAGTATCACACTTGCAAGAGCTATTGATTTGACAACTTAGTGGCATTAACATATTTGACAAAGGCTGACATTGACCTGTGATACCTAGTATTCCATACAGAACACCTTATTTCTGGGAAGTCATGAGTCTTTTTTCTAATGAAGAAAATTGGCATGGAAGTTTCTCTCATAAACAAAAATATTGTATGCCAAGGAAAATACTATTCATTTTCAGAAGCAGCAGGTTCCTGAGGAAAGGGGAAAAAAAATCCAAACCAAAGCAAAACAAATCAGACCAAAACCCAACATACAGCACACAAAACCAAACACAACAACAAGAAAACTTGGTCCCTCAAGTCAGGCTCCCAGAAACTTGTTCAACTTTTGCTTGACAAACTTCAGAATTCGGAAACTGAAAGTTTTCCACTGCAGTGAAAGGCAGAACTTTAAAAAAACAACAAGACTTTAATTAGACATTAAGTAAGATAGCCCTTTCCCAGCTCCATCCCCTAGGGTATGTTCAAAGGAAGCTGCATTTGAACAATTTTCAGCACTGGTAAACAGCAGTTTGGGGAAAGAGCATTAACTTTCAAGGCTTTGCTTCTGCAATCTGACAGAATCATGCAGGTTGGAAAACTCTACCAACCTATCTCTGAAATACACCACAACACTTTAATGAAAACAGTTTTGTGCTTGTATCTTTGATCTAGGATCAAAGATTATCACTCCAGATGAAGCTGCACCAAGTATCCAGGTATTTCAAATACTGAATGACAGGTCAACTGAGGATTAAAGGTCAGGCCAACAGCTTGAAAAGTAGTAAAAACAGACAATATTGAAGAACATTTAGAAATGCATATAACCTTCAGGCTTGCTGTAAGTTTACTCAAAGTGAGACAGTATGATCTATTCAAGTTAGGCTCCAAGCTGGATGCCTTAAGACAGGGTTGTGCTCATGACTGTGGTATCAATTTGCTGCATGATCTTTTGGATTCATGATTCTTCCATGATTCTTTTGGATTCACTACTGACAGGGCAGATTTATTCTGCAGTTTTACATGAGTACCATGGGACTAAAACCCTATGCGATTTATATAATTTTACTTTGGGCTTCTTGCTGTCTGTCCAAAATGCTTTTGCATGCTGGTTTTTCATGCAGTTGAAAATGAGGCTGAGGCCTCCTCAACAATTGTGGTTTCTCAGGGACTATATATGAAATTATTACTACTCACAGAATAAATTCCCTGATATAGCATATTGATGAGGGCAAGAATGCTCTTTCCAATGGTTTACTTAGCCGCTGACTTTAAGTTTCACTTCCATGTAATAGCTTTTTGGGTCTTTTCATCAGAGATAAAAAAGTCCCTGAAAAGTTCTTCTAGTTTAATACTGGCTATCAGATAATCAAAGCGTTACCAATAATTCATTAATGGTCACTCATGGTCTTGATGTTTTGATCGAGATTTGCAAAACCACCACAGATTTTATTACAGGTCCATTGGAGCAACTAAATCCAAGCAGTAACTTTGCCAATTGCCCCCGAACTCTCTTTTACAAATGCTTTTTGGATTATCTCCTGCCTGCAATCACCTGTCTGCAGCAAACCTTATTCAGCTACGTGTTGACTGGTATGGTATCACAGGAAACAATAATAACTTCTACTCCTTGCATCAGCTTGACACTATAGTACTACTGTAGAGATACTACTTCAAAATATGAACATATTAACAAAAATCACATACCACACACACACACAAAAAGGTAAAAAAGGTGATTTTTGTAACAATCTCGTCTTGCAAAACTAAGTTTTGCCAGGTTTCCAGAAAAGGTGGATATTCACACCACCGAAGCTTAGCAGGCACTAATATCCTGCGGCTCTTCAATACACAACAGAGAAAAAAAGGCTTCTCCAGGAATAAATTCAGAGCAGAGACCCAGTATAAGCACTTTGCAGAAAAAATTTTTTCTAGAAGTGAAGAAAACATAAAAGGAACACAAGAGAAACTATCTGACTGAGGCTTAGTGGTTCACACTAGAACACAGAGAAAGAGAAAAAATCCTCATTATATCATACCGTTTCTTCAGGCTGGCAGAGTTCAATGAATCAGAATTCTGATATGACTGGATTACTGCCTTCTCATATTCTTTGAGGAGTCTTGCTTTCGGCAATTCTGAATGATGGCCACAGGAAATAGATTTCATGGATATTCTGATAAGAAGATAAACAGAGGTCATATCCTCCCACTATAGAGATGATAATGTTTATCTAGTTTTGGTTTCTATGGCTATACAATTTAATTAACCTCATGGCAATGTCAGCATAATCTGTGGTAGAATAAAAGATGTCTCACTGATTTCAGTTTTAATGTGAAGTTTCAAAGCAGTGTTTGAGAAAGTTGAACAGAAAAATTCCTATCATATCCTACAAGATTCCTGAGCAGAACAAAAAAGTACTGTAAATTACCTTCAATATGCAAACTAATGACCAACTATTTTATTTGGTTTTATGCCAGTGTGATTAGCATCTTTTAATGTTACCAACATATAGAGCTACATGGGGAAAAGTTGGTAATGTGGGTTTATGTCATCCACAGCTCAAGGGTTTCAAGGACTCAAAGATTCATGGGTGCTCATCACCTGGATAGTTAATAATCTCACTGATGGTCCCGTATTTGTTTATAGAGCAGATATCTTTAAGATAAAGGACTCAGGTCCTTGAGTCAATTTTATGTAAATCATGAGATCATAAGCACAAATTATGCATTTTGCAGGAGGGATGTATTTTTGACAGTTTGCACTATGAAGAGCAATGGTAACACAATTCACCTTGAGAACACCTGAAAGTTAGTCAGAGCATATGGCAAATAATTCACAGTAAGTGGTAGATGGAACAGAGATCTTCCTGTGGAATGAAGATCAGATCTCGAGCCCTGTAGACTTTCAGAGCTTTCTGAAACAAAATATTTTATGATTTTCCGGTATTATTGAGAGGGTTTAACACTTCCTAGATGAGTTACATTATTCAGGAATTTCTTACAGTAGCATTTTGATCTTAGTCTTACCTCTTGTCTTTTATTCTTAAAGAAAAAAAAAAAAGGGAAAATCTTTTCATTAGAGGAAACAAAAACATAAACTTTGTCATGGTTAGATTTTTTCAGTTTCAGACTAAGCCAGATGATAATCATTTGGTCAATTCTTGCTCAAAACATTTCTGCACCCAGCTATAATAAACACTTAAGAGTCATAGGAGTTGCAGAGCATGTAAGAATCCATAATCCAGGCTATAGCAGCCACAGCCAGCAGAGTTTCATGAAGGGAAAGTCCTGCTTGTCACACCTGATTTTCTTCTATGACAGGGTAACCCACCTACTTGATCTAGGAAAACAAGCAGGTGTAATCCTTTTAGACTTCAGCAAAGCTTTTGATATCATCTCTCACAGTATCCTTCTGGACAAAATGTCCAGCATACAGCTGGATAACTGTGTTACACAACGGGTGAGCAACTGGCTCATAGGTTGGGCATAAAGAGTTACAGTGAATGGAGTAACATCAGGCATCCTTTCAGTAGTGGGGTTCCATAGGGCTCCATCCTCGGCCCAGTTCTCTTCAACATCTTCATTAACAACATGGACACAGGACTGGAAGGAATAATAAGTTTGCCAACTACACTAAATTAGGAGAAGCTGTCAACTCCCTTGAGGGCAGAAAGGCCCTGCAGGGAGACCTCAACAAATTAGAGGACTGGGCAATCACCAACCATATGAAGTTTAACAAGGGCAGGTGCCAGATTCTGCACCTGGAACAGGAGGCTGGAGAGCAGTGCTGTGGAAAAGGACCTGGGGGTCATGGTCAATGGCAAGTTGAATATGAGTCAGCAGAGTGCCTTGGAGGGCCAACTCTGTCCTGTGTCCTGTTAAGCACAGCATCACCAGCTGGTCAAAGGAGGTGATTGTCTTGCTCTGTTCTGCACTAGTGCAGCCTCACCTTGAGCACTCTGTGCAGTTTTAGGCTCCACAAAAGAAAAAAGACATAAAGCCACTAGAGAGCATCCAAGGCAGGGCCACGAGGGTGGTGATGGGTCTGGAGGGGAAGCCTTAAGAAGAGCGGTTGAGGCTGCTTGTTTTGTTCAGCCTGGAGAAGAAGAAACTGAGGACAGACCTCATTGTGGTCTACAGCTTCCTTGTAAGAGGAACAGGAGGGGCAAGTACTGATCTCTTCACTCTCATGACCAGTGACAGTACTTGAGAAAACAGAATGAAGCTGAGTGAGGGCAGGTTTAGTTTAGAAGTCAGGAAAAGGCTTTTCACCCAAGGAGTGGTTGAGCACTAGAACAGGCTTGCCAGGTAAGTAATCACCAAAGCTTGTAGTAATTTAGTACCCAAGTACTCAGCTGTCTGAGTTCAAGAAGCATTTAGACTATGCTCTCAGGCACACAGTGTTATTCTTGGAGTGTCCTGCACAGGGCCAGGAGCTGGACTTGATCCTGATGGGTCCTTTCCAACACAGCATATTCTGTGATTCTATGATATCTGTTCCTCCATCCGGAATACGGGTAGAATTGTATCAAATCTTGGAGAAAGATGAAGAAACCCATGCAATGTTGTTCCCCTATGTCATACACAAAACAAAGAAGTCTGAACACTCCACATACTGATATATGATACCTTAAGTACACTTGTTAGTACTTTTAGAATATCTCGGCTGATACTTCAAACGTAGAAAGGAAAGATCTATGCCAGACATAGATCTCAGATCTCCTCTTTCACCCAAGACTTCTTCCTTCCTCCAGGTAATTTTTGTGAAAATAGTTATTTTCACTAAGAATATTCTTAGGGATATAAATTGCTGTAATATAAAGGTTGCTAGCCGGTGAGATCAGATGTGCAATCTGCCTAATACCACGTGTTGGATACAGATAATAACATGTTATGCCTTATTTCTTGTTTTAATTTTGCCTGTGGATTTGTAAGGCTGGACTCTTCTATGAGTGATGTGATTGCAAACATATGCCTTAACTTTCCATTCCAGCCCGTGCCACCCAGGTGTTCTTCAATGCTTGTTATGGAAGACAGGGTGATTACTGACATTTCTCAAAGGAAAGCATAAAAAAAGTGGTAAATGCAACAAAGAAGTGCCATAGTGGCCTGGAATAATTTCAGAAGGGAAACTGAATGCAGGGCACAAAAATTTTTATACTGTATTATAAAAGTGTCATCAATGCAACCAAAGAATAATTAGAAGCTCATAAACAATCTTTTTGGATTAATTTGCAGTCCATGTCTGGTCATCTGTGACTGAATTTCAGTCAACAGAAGGAACAGAAGAGCAAGTACAGGACCTTAAACTAACTGTTCTTTGAGCAGCTAAACTAATTTGCCTGGCGTCTCCCATGTCCCTCACAAATCCCAATTTTCCTTCATATTCTTAACACGTGTCATTGTAACAGCCCATATCCTCTCAACATGCCTAGAGCCACACTAAGTTCATATAGATTTCTTCAGTTTCAGACTAAGCCAGTTGATATGTTTTTGTTCAATTTAAAACACTTCTGCACACAGCACCACGTATGCAGGTTGATTCCTAGACTCCTCAACACAGTACTCTTGCTTCCTTTTCTCCCAAACAATGATGCATCTAACAATACATACTGAAAACAAAGGTGATAAGAGCAGAACTCCGCTTTCCTTCTTCACAATGGGGACATTAACATGGGTGTGGTGGTTTGAGACACCCAAAAATCCAAATCACGAGTCCAAGCCCCCCTCCCACAACTCACCCCAGTGTGAGAGGGGTTTTCCAGACACAACACAAGACTCAATATGGGGGGAAGGGGATTATATTACAGTCACTACACAAATAAATATTATAATACATTATATACACAATCTTAACTATCTCTCCTATGGAAAAGCAGCAGTATTTACATTGGATCAAATCTCTTTTCCCTCCAACAAAAGTCCAGAAGGGAAGAAGGAAAGTTCCTTTCCACTTTCAGAGCAGCAGCGTCTCTCTTCTTCCATGCAGCAGTCATAGTTGGATTGTTGTAGCTGGAATCTCTATTACACACAAGGGGGTCTCCTCTCAGCCCTTCAACTCCAAGCAAAGGTTTCTCTCCTGTGGACTGCGATGCAGGGACAAGGCTCGCTTCACCACATCATATCACGAAGTGCAGGGCATCTTCGTGAAGGTCCCTTCCTCAGGGGATTCAAGCTCCCCTGAGTCAGAACGTTTAGGGCAGCTTTCAGTTGAAAGTCTTTGCCGCAAGCGTTCTATCAGAGCTCCTGTGCTCTGTCTCAGTCTGCCAGCCTGGCAGCAGCGGGGGGGCAAGGCCACTTCCCCCGCATTCCTTCTGCCCATCCTGATCCAGCTTCATCTCTGAGCTTCTTAGCTCCTCTCTCCGGTGCTGCTGCATTTCGGGATTCTCTGAGAGTTTGGAAGTCCACCCCTCCTCTCTAGGAGGTCTCAGAGGGGTTTTGGGGAACTTTGATTCAGTTCTTACCCTAAAACTGTCTCTGTAGAGCTTAGTCCTCTCTCTCTCTCTCTCCATTAGACATCTCTGTGTCTTCCTGCTTGCCTGCATGCTGCCTTTGCTGCTTCTTATCTCTTTCTGGCTCTCTGCCACAGTTCTCCGTTCACTGCTGCTCTGCCGCCACTTTCAGTGTCTCCTGCTGCTGCTCACAGTGGAGAAACTCCTCCAGCCTTTGACCACGGCACCCGATCCAGTTTTAACACTGTTCCAGGCTTCTGCAGCCCCAGCCGGGGGCTGGGGGGGGGCCTAGTCCCCAGTGGGGCTCCTGGACCCCTCTCTCCTCCTGGTCTAAAACATGGCCACTTCTCTTCCAACTACCTCATCATCCTTCTTTTCTGGTCTGGTGTGATATGTTTTAATTTTGCAGGGGCGCTGATTGGGTCAACCCCAAGAGGCACCACCCCCTGGGGGGTTACCATTTTTTTTTAACTCCAGGGGGTAAAACACTTTTTTTCCCCACCACAGTGGGTTTCTACTCTGTGTCAACACCAATTTCATACAACCTCTAAGTCCTCAAAAATTTTAAGATCTTGCTTTAAATTGGCCAGAAGATCCATTTGTTATTAGAGCACAGACAGACATGGAGTAACGGCATATGCCTCATTTCCTTAAGCAGGAAGGCAACAAAATAGGTAGAAGGATGCATTTTAGAGAAAAACGTTCATGTCACTCTGAGAGCCATCTAAAATTTTCAAATTTTTAACTTATGTCACCTAGTGCACATCCATTTGAAAATGGCAGAATGTCAAATATAAAAAATACTCAAAAACATGTCTTAAGCCTAGTGATACGCATCCCAACATTATGCAGCTAGTTTAAATAAATAAATAAAATCTGTAACATTTAGCTAGATAAATACAATAGATAAGTACTAGCAATAAAATTACTAGTGCTTTGCTGCCTTGACAGTAACTCAACATAAAAGATTTTTAAAAATGTTTCCTGTCACGTAAATGACCTAAAATGCTGCTTCCTGAATAATAAATATTTAGACCATGCTGTGCTACAGCAAGTCCTTATAAACAGAATATGCAGTTAACAATAGAGATAATGGAAAAACTGACACCTTAAACATTGTTATTTTGCATTTTTTTCTGAAATACAGCAGTAAAACACTGTATGACACACTGCAGAGAAGTCCAAGAAAAGGACTCGGCAATTAAATTTCCTGAATTAATGACATTTTTGACATTTCTCTTCCATTAAGAAACTTCATGACATATGGTGGGTTTTTTGTTCTGCTTTTTGCTAGAAAAAACCAATCAGAATAATGATAGTAATTGGTAAACAGATGAGTGAGTGAGAAATCCCAGAAGCAATCTCATATTAAAAGGCCACACTACGTATTACTGAGGAATACTGCTCTATAACATTTTTGGTTGACTCATAGATGATTTATTTTGCTCTGGGTTGTTTGGGTTTTTTTTTTTTCTTCAAACAAAACTTTCCAGAAAACAAGATAACACATTAAGAAGGTCTCAGCAGGTCACATAATCCAGCTCCTGCCCCTGGTAGGATCAATCACTTCTGCTACAGACATCAACATAACTTCTCCAACTTCTGGTAGCAGAGACCTCCACAACTCTCCCCAGATGTTAGAGGAGGTTACTTCCCTCACTCACTTTCACAAAAGTAATTTTCTAACATCTAACCTGAATCACTCTCATTGCAAAATAATTCACTGCTTCTCCTGTTCTCAGTAGGCCTTGTAATTGCTCATTCTCATTATTCATACCTCCTTGATTCTGCTGTTTACCTCATTTTTCTTTAATTTTAGTGTCCCAAATGTGATACATCACTTTTGACAATATCCTATTATACACAACAAAATATACTGCTATTTATAAATTATTTTTAAATAGCAGAACAGTGTTGATTCACATTTAGTACAGTATCCAGTACAGCTATCATAACCTTTTCTTTGGTTTTGTCTAAGCAGGTGTTCCTTCACCTTGTATTTGTGCAACTAATTATTCCAAAGTGTAGCGCATTACAAAAGTCCTTACTAAATTTCACCCGTTTATGAACTATTGCTTCGGCATGTTTATCTTAATCCTGTCCTCCAAACTTCCTGCTTCTTCCTCCTCATGAGCACCTGCAAAGTAAATCAGTATGCTGAGCAGACCCAAACCAAACCCTCCAGAAACACATTCATTCCCCTATTCAATAGCAGATGCTTCACACAATTAGTATGCACAGTTTCTTAACTACTGGTTGATGCAGCTGTTTCATCTACCACTATTTCTTTTGCTTGCTTCTAAGTGCAGCATGCAAAAAACCTGTGTCCAGGTGTTTACTGCAAGATGTATTTCTCATCCATAGCCTCTCTGACTCTAAGAGGCCTGCCACTTTTATTATATTAAAATTAAATTAGACTGGTTTGAAGAGCATTGTTCTCATTTAAGATGCCCTGTTTGGTTTTTTTTTTTCCAAAATATTTGCCAAAGATTGTAAGCTCTAGCACTTTTCTTGAACTTAAGTTAGGTACATTGTTTGCAATTCTCTGAACCTCTTCTTTCACTTCCATTCTCTTTTTCCCCATCTTTCTGAAAACTCATTCTCTGCCACTGTTTTGTTGAACATAAATATTTTACCCATTTGTCTAAATGGGATGACATTCATCATGATTAGCCAATACAATAACAATCTTTTTCTTCCGCTTTCTACCCCTATATCATTTAGTTATCATGCTAGCTACATGAGATCACCATTAAATCCCTTTTCTCCCTTTAATGATTACCCATAAACTTTCATGCCCATATTCCACCACAGTTTGAACCTCAGAACAAGCATGTACAACCTTGAAAAGCCAATGTCACTCCTGTTAATAAGGCAATATAAATATTCAAGTCTCTTCACCAAATTTGTTATAGCATGTAACTTTGACAGTTCTCCCTCTTTATTTCTTGCATATCTTGTATGGCATTTAGAAATTTAAAATGGACAGCAGACTGCTGGGTTTTTTTGTCCTTTCCCCCATAAGCCCATCAATCATGAAGTAGATATCAATATGTCCTGAGGTTACCAATTATATATACTTTAACATCACTATGCCATTTTTACACTTCATTGACTCTCATATCAAGTTTTCCAGAAGAGATAAAAGCCACATTCCCATCCCAGCAACCACTAACTCAAAGTGTCATAACCAGTGTCATTCTTGCTCACCTACCAAACCAGATTTTAACAACAGGAACCCCAGAAACAAAAAGCCCAGCTGGACAATGCAAGTGTGAATCTTGGCTATAACAGAAATGTCTCCCCCCTCAAGCTGGACCTGTCTGTGATAAAACAAAGCAGTTTATCATCTCCAAGAAAGGATACACACAAACCATATCTGTGACTCTTTCACCCCATCTCACCTCCCCCACATACAAGAACTCCACTTTTAAGTCTCCCAGACAAACAAACTACATGCAGTGCACTCTCTCAAATAGAGGTAAATAAAAAATATTTTTAATTGAAATTGGAACAGATTAGCAGTAGCCATTTTGAAAAGAGTATTGAGACTTCCAAAACTGAAAACATAACTTTAAAGTAAATATCTCTCAAGAATATATTCGACTGCATTTTAATTTTAAGTGCTATGAAAGTAGGTTGGAAAAACTGAACCATCTGTCTTTTATTCTTGCTGTTAGAAAAAGATAAAAGGAAAGAAAATTAGACCTTTGTTGTTTTGGTTTGTGCTTAACCTCAACACTTCCAGGAAGTGAGATTCCAAGAAGTTTTGCTCAAATTACTTTAAATCTGTCAAAAGAAAAGGAAAAAGGGAAAAGGGAAAAAAAGAGAAAAGGGAAAAGGGAAAAGGGAAAAGGGAAAAGGGAAAAGGGAAAAGGGAAAAGGGAAAAGACAACAGTCTTAGACTTTACCACTACAATTTGAATTTTAGAAATATGTAGATTTTATTGAGGTTGTAGGTTGTAGTTTATCAGGACGTAGTGGGAATTTTTTCTACACTCCTTCACACTTTCCTAAGGTCAGAAACCAATGACTATACAGACAGTGACAAGAGCCTGTAAGCAGTGAGAGATAGCAAACAAACATTTTTCTAACAAAAAAAACATATATTTTTTTTTACAAGTATCTATAAACTCCACACTAACTACACAGATTAAGAGCATGCATATGGACATGCACACAGAGATCCCCATCTCATTTTATTAGTAATGAACTAAATCATTGGGAATTCGTAATAAATGTTATTAATTGTTCTCTCCTGTGAGTTGCTGGACAGCTTTGGTGTGTGTCCAAGCTCACTAGATCAAGGTCCAGCCTGGAAAGTAGGAAAAAAACCTCTGCACTGATTGCAGTCTCTGGTCTCAGGGTATCACAAGCCCATAAACTCTGCATATGACCTAAGTTTAGCTATTATCTTTATCTCAATTTCCAGAGGTGCTGTGCTATACAAAAACAACTGGCTTCATTGGAATTTGGGGTGGTGAGTATAACTAGCAGGGTTAAAACATGGATCTTCAGAAGCCATATTAAATTTGAATATCTAGTACTAGCAGGGTTTAGAAGACTTGTTAGCTGACAGGCACAGGAAATGCTATACAACCCCAAATTTCTTCTTGTCTTTCCCTTCCTTTCTCTCCTCTCCCAGTAGTAGATATTGTATTAAGTTTACATATGAAGATTCTGATTTCAACAGTGCTTTGGGAGAGGAAGAAGGATTCCCCATTGTTTTCATTCAAATTATGATATTGTAATTTAGAAAAAAGGCATCACACCTCACATAATGGATGCCAAAAAAGGAATGGCAATAACTCTCAGGAATTACTTATTGCCAAACTCTTCTTACCAGCAAGAGCAGGGCATATGTGAATTGCTAGTAGCAGTACTATCTCAGCCGTATTCTTTCCTGTGTTTCTTCACCCACCAAGATGTACCTGTCATCTTAAACATGTGACCAGCCGAACCTTAGCCCCATAGGTGGGAAGCAACCTGAACTGATTAATTTGTTTACCAAGAAGTGAAACGCCATTGGATTGCCTCTAGCCCACTGGTAGTAATTAATTATACAAACATGCCCTATATAAACCTTCCAAGGGGATTCTAACACCCACAGCCCCACAATCCATTCTCAAATGCCGTTTTATGTTAACTCCACAAAATATGCAAAACTTCATCAGAACTGAAAAAGGAAAATGCAATTGCTAGTAAGAAATTAACTCCACTGTTAATACTCTCTTCCTTTTCCTGAATCACAAAGCCAGGTAAAAGATGCATATTTTGCAGATTTCTACTCTTTCGGCTTTTATTCTTTTGTCACTACCTTAGTATTGCCTCAATGTAACTACAGTATTTGGGGTTTTGTTTGGTTGTTTTTTTATAAAAGCTACTTGGTAAAGTCCAATATCACTCACAGTATACCAAAAGCATAAATATTAAAAATAAAAAACAAATTATATTGAAGCAGCTATAATATCAGCAAGCCTCTCTCTTCTTACTACGTAACCTTTTATTAAAATCTAATACTAACACCAGATTAATGTGACAGCCGTGAGTATACAAACCAAGTTACAAAGGAAATAAGCTTTTATTACTTTTTCAAAGATACAGCTAGCTTAAAAGTAACAGAGGGATGATGAAAATCGCTAAGGGGAGAAAAAAACCCAGAGTATTTCTGGAAAAAAATATTCAAATTGCTAAGCAATTAATTGGATTGCCAGGCCACATTTAATACAGCAATTCTCCTTACACAAAGTCTTTACTTGTCCTATGTATTTCACCATGTATAAGACAAGTACAAGAGAATTTAAATAAAACTTTAGCATTTGAGGCATTTCAGTACTTATGATGGAGTCATAAACTAGTACACAGCACCAGTATAGACAATAACCAGGAACAGTAACAAAAAATAGAACTGGATTAGTCAGATGCCAAAAATATGCATAATAAACTACCTCAAAATAGTTTTTGTCCTGCTGGAATTCTCCAGGAGTGATATGACTTCAAATGCAACAGTTGCAGAGCTCCAGCTGGAAGAGTCCTTCTCAAAAAGTCATCAGACATCAGTGAGTCATTCTTTAGTGAACATTAATGATAGAAAGCTTCAGTGCCATTAGTGAAGTTGAATGTTAAACTTTTTCTAAACCACTGAACAGATGTTTCAGCCTTTATGTTAACATGACTTTTTTTCTAATTGCCTCTATTACATCCTACCAGAAACCTGTTGTTCTGGCAACTCTGCACAGGACTTGAACTTCAGGCGAAACTTTTCTCATCTCCTTCCACCTCTGCAGTTCCTTTTGCCAATTCCCTTGCAGAGGAAACAGCAGCTAACACTTATGCTCCTAACAGAGCCAGGTCTTACAAGCAGATAAAGAGACAAGGCTACAGAAGTAACAACGGCAGAGGAAGGAGGAATATTTGTCACAGGTGTGTCTGAGCACCAGAAAAGCACAGTGGTGGGACAGGAAGGAGCACTGAGCAGAAAGGGACCAGACACCAATCTAACTATCCTGTTTACCTTAGTCCCTCAGCAAAAATTCATTGTCATAGGTTAACGGCCTGTTAATCACAGAACAGGTCTTCAGAATGAGCTGTAATTAAGCCTTTTCTCTTCTTTACTCCTCCTTGCCCTTAAAGGCCATTTACTGCACATCCTTCTGCCCCATAAGAGTCCCAAGAGGCTGGAAATGAAACCAACACAGTTTTTTATTTTCAGAGGACATAACTGCAAATGGCTTCCAGCTGAAATACTAGAAATCTTTTCAAGTAAAGCGACTTGCTATGACTCATTGGCTAATGTCATAAGCCTGTGGCACAAAGCATCTTAAAGAAGATAGTTTTGTCTAACTGCTTATTAAATAGAGTCAGTTTTTATATTACTATGTTTTTGTTTTCCATCTACATCTCAAATAATCTAATTTCTCGACAATTAAGGAGTTTGCTTTAATATACTCCTGCTGATTTAAACAGGAAACAATATAATTAAAAGGATATAACCTTTATTAGGTCAGTGGTAGTTTCAACAGGTTGCAGTAAATTAAAAATTTCATTATATGCAATTAACCAACTTCATCAATATAATTGTCATTTTCTTCCCTCTTTTGGCTTAGTATATTCAGTATATGCTAATAATTATATTGAGATATACACTCATACATGTGCATACCTATAATGTCCACCTACTACACCTCTATATTACTTGCAGGTAAAAGTCAGTAATGTGCTTCTGAAAACCAGTTAAGAAACTACACCTAAAAACCAGCTTCCCATCATGGATAGTACTGTAAGAATCACCTTTACAGTGGTGTAAGTAAAACACAGGCAGGCATATCTGTTCCATATTGGCTCATTATTTAATCATTCTCTAATAAAGCAGAGCCTATTTGTTTTCCAATTACAGAGCCATGACAAGAGTCAGAACCTGGACTGAAATCTAAAATGCCATGGCACAATGCAACACTGCTCCACTAGCTGATAGAATATAGGTCTAAAACTTCATGTTTACAACTTTGCAAAAAAGGTAGTTATGTTATGCAACTAGTATAAAAAAAAAAGTCCAAAAATGTTATGATTGTCTATCTTGCAGAAGGGAAGCAATTTTCAGCCGAGTAATTGGTACATTTTCTTAGTGCATTATGTTTCTCAAAACATGTTACTGTAGGTGGAGATTAGCATCCCTTTTCTTCAAGAGGAAAATTACTTGTCTTCTATAGTGACTGGAGCTGTCATTCCAAGAGCTGGCAAATGTTAACAATCTCTGGAGGTGTTCTTTACAAACATCTCAAAAATAAATAAATAAATTCAGATAAAGAATCCAATGACCAAAGAAACATTATAAATAGAAGGAAAATACCACAGTTTGAATATTCAAATGCATTGTCCATTCCAACATAAGGACAACTATTTTAAACTATTTTAAAATAGCTTAATCGTCACCCTAGCAACTAATATGGAACTTTGACAGAGAAAGAACACAGAAATATTATTTATTAACAAAACAAAAACTTTGCTGTACCTCCCATTTTGCAGATAACATCAAAGAGGAAATGAAAGTAGACAACAGGTCCTTTCCAGCCATCCCATCTAGTCATCGGTGCAGATAAATTAGCAAAACCCTTACATCTGTGTTTAGAAAACTGTACAGATATTTTTGTTTAAATCGTATGTTTGTTGTTCCTCATCATATTCTCACTGCATTTTGTTGAAGCTGTTTCCAGTGCTTTCAACAACAAAACATGAAGCTGTACTGCATTATCTTACATGCTGAAAGCAGGTCCACAAAATCCAAACAAACTAATTAGTTCATATCAAATTATTAAACCACAATAACTACCATAATTTGTTTAAATTATTATGCCAATGCCCCAAGACATAACACACTTAAATATTTAAAATTTCAACAGTAAAACTCATCTCTGTTTAAAAAATGTATAGCAATAAACTAATATACACAAAACGAAAAGACGCACAAACACTTTTCCTGCTTTGCAAGCAATTGTCAACCGCACAACAAGGTGCTTTACTGAGATACTTTCTCTTACCCTTTCTGTAATACTTTAAAAAAGCAGCTATTAAAATCACAACCCAGTGGTGAAGCCTCTTTTCCCAAGGTGAGACTTTTCCTGGGAGCCACCTACCAACATGTCAGAAAACCTTAGCTAAAATTACAACTATGCATGATGTAGGACAACCTTCAGAGAACTATAGTCTGAACAACAATCAAAATAATAGGAAAAAAATTAGCAGTCAATACAGCTCACTAATGTAATATCCAAGAAAAGCAGGAAAGAAAGAACAGACTAGGAGATTCTCATTATACTTTCAACTTTTCATTTCTCAATCTCTCAATGTAAACCAAGGATTTAATTTTAATATAAAATTTGTGCTCTATCAGATGAATAACAGAAATATAAATAAATCAGCCTAGCAACTAGTTTAGCCCAGGGTTGTAAGTAACTCTTTCAAATGAACCAAGAAGCATGAATTCTCAATGCGTTTAAAGAATCTCCTTCTTGGAAGAGATGGACCTTCTTCATTGTGCTCAGAGTTAGAATTGAGCACATTACCTTTGAGCACATGATCATCATGAGATGGGTTCTGGCCAAGACACAACTCCATGTAAATTCATAGACTCTAAACAATGCAATTTAGAAATTGCGGACAAAAAGTTTGCTGTGGGGAGGAGGGGACAGAAAGCTTAAGATATGGATGACTTCAATCTTACTACAGAATTAGATCTCAAGAATAAAGAAGGTAAAGCAATACAGATTGAGGGCATTCAAGCAGGCAATGTTTTTTAGGATCAGACTATACCTGCTTTGTGTAGTAAAACAAGAACTGACAGCTTCAAATCAAGAACTGCAAAATACCCCACTGGATACAAGGCAGAGCTTCGTGTTTTCTTAGCCCTCCACCTTCTCCATTAGGAGATCTGAACTTTGCCAGATGTAGTGCCTGGTTTCAGAATTTTTTTTTCAGTTACTGTGGAAACAGATTACATCCCCTCATTCCGCAGGTGGAAGGGACACAAGGCAGCCCACTATGAATGAGCTACACCTGCCCCAGCTAAGAAACATGTTTCATGTATCCTCTCACACTTAGCCAATTATTTACATCCTACAAAGTTTAGGAAACAGAATTATTCAGCAGGATCAGATTTGCAGCAGAAAGGCAGACATCAAAATTTTCTTCTGCTGATTAGATGAAAAAGAGAACAACCTAGACATTTAAGCCTCTGAAAGGCTTAAATGAAAGACTCATTGTCATTTACTTCATTCAGTTCATTACATGAAAGTTCATAGAGTGGAGAAAGGAAGGAAGTTGTGTATTGTAGAAAATAACTGTGCAATATGCATTATTATATATAGAATACATTCTGCCATTATGCAGGTTAAGAGCCTAAGAAAAATACTGACTGTTTCTCCTAAAGACAGAATGTCACATCCATACTTTTTACATCTTTAAGAAGGACTGGGATTATTCCTTAGGTGACTGAAGCCTGCACTACAGTTCATACACTGACTTGGTGCAACGCCTATTATTAGTGACTTATTGGATCATACAACTTCCTTTTTTGCAAATAGGAACTGCTTTTTTGTCATTAGCCATGGTGAGATGCCAGTTTAACTTATACTGGAACAAGGAAGATGTGGGAGTAAGCCAAACTTAAAACTTTCTGATACTAAACAGCAGGTTGCCTGATGTCTTCAGCATTAGCATTGAAGTTCACTGCAGCTCAACTCATTTTGTATCAGCAGAGATTTATATCAAGCAGTGGGAAAGCATGTCAGCTTCTGGTTCTGTCTTACAGAATTACCATCAAGAACACAGATAAAATAAAAGCAAAGTTAGGGGAACATTTCATGTACTATCAAAACTTGCAAAGGTTACTCTGGTGCTAGAAGTATTTTCTAAACATCTTGCCCTTTGAGATACTCTCGAAATGAAAGATTTTCTTTTCTCTTCTAACTGACTTGTATTGTGAAGTGGAATTCTATATACATGCTAGCCAGTATCAAACTACATCATTTTCTTTGTCTTACACCATTCTGAAGAAAATTTACTGTTCGTTCATCCTTTTTTTGTATTCGTAGGCTGAATTTCCCAAAGGTGTAAAACAGTGCCAACTGCAAACATTGACAAGGGCCTTTTGATGATCTCACATTTAAGCTGAAACTTGGTATGTACCATGCCCTTACTTACATTTTAGCTTAGATTGGTTTGGGTTGGAGGGGACCTTTAAAGGTCATTTAGTCCAAGCCCCTTGCCATGGGCAGGGACATCTTTGGTATTATGAAGAAGGCACCATTTTTTCTTCATAATCCTTTCTCCTGAAAATAGATACTTTTGCTACACAGAAATTGAAATTTGCGTTTGAAAGACCAAACTTCCTTCCTCCTTTTATAAACCACGAAAATAATTATCCCACCACAAACTCATCAAACAATAACAATTTACTTTTTTTTAAACACAGGTTAAAAACTGCCTATCTTATTAGCATGACAGAAACAAGGATTTCATCATCAAAAATCAGCAAAGTCTTCTACAGAATATCAATTTAACTAACAGTATATCAACCCTGCAGCTCTGACAGCTTACGTTAATTTAACAACGAAGAAATAATTAGGGTTTCTTCACTTAACCAGTTAATAAAAAAAATGTAGGACTAGCTACTGAAGTCTGGAACAGTTTGTTGCATGTAAGACCTGCATAAGCATTCCTTAGAAACTACTACATGTCCTAGTCTTGCTTTGCAATTTTTGCTTTATGGTATTTACATCCTTTACAATTTTTTCAAAAATTATTCCTGTTATGAGCATTTTCTGGCTTTGAAAATTATAGTATTAGACTATTTAAATTGAGGAAAAAAGCACCTTAAGAGTGATACATGGGTAATTTACATCCTGAAAAAGAAAATCACATTTTCTATCTGGGAAACAGCAACAGAAAACCTAAGTAACTGTGATATCTCCTCTCTGATTCGTAAGCAAAAATATTTTCAATAGCAATCTCAAATTTTCTCTTTGTTCAATTATACAGCTGTGAACATACTTTTTCAAACACAGCACAATTACTCAAAACCAAGGAAATTTCACTGCCTTAAGATAGAACTTCTTTATTGGAAAATGTTTGACACCACCAAGTCAAAGAGAGCCCACATCCAAAAAATCCCTATTGTTCTACAGCATTCCATTTCTGTTACATCAGCCCAATATTTGTGACAAATTAACTCTACCCTGCAGCCAAGTGAATTTATATCAACGACTTCTTCTGGAGGAAAGTAAAAACAGCACAGTCAAGATCTCTGCTCATCAGACAAAGAAAGCTGTCATTCTGCTTAACTTCTACAATGAATGTCCTCAGACCCACGGGAGAGAAAAGAAACACTATTTGGCATTTAAACTTGAGGTGCCAGGATGCATTAAAGCGGAAAACAAGCCTGGATTGATTACTCCGATTTAAAAGGTCACGAATTGCTAAGGTTTTTTTGTTTGTTTTAATGCATATTTAGTTGATTTACAAGGCAATTGTTTTAAATTGTAAATTATAACCCTGTATAATGGGTACTGCCTTAATTAGATTTTAACTATATGCTAATCTGAAAGGGAGGGGGTTGTTTCATGCGTTCTCAAGGTCTGCTGATAAAGACTGCATAGCCCATAAAAATACTGATTCAGAACAATATAACTAACTTTTATAATCGAGTATATTCTTGTGGTTTAAAGTGCAGGGCTTTCACAAATGATAGCCTTTTTAAAACATTAAATTTTATTTGAAAGTACCATTTTTGTTTCCCTCATATGACCAGCGATTTACAACAACCCTTTTCCAAACAGATATGGAGAGGAAAGCAGTGCAGAGTAGAACAGCGTTACAGTAAAATAAGTAGACCAACTCATAAAGGCTTCATCTGTGCTGTGTGGTTTCAAGATACATCATTAAAATCAAAGTTTAGCTCAGTCTCAAAATCAAACCAAAGACTTTCTAGAATAAGCAGTATAAAAACTTTTTCACCTTCAGCATTTCACTCAGGCTTTACTCATGGACTCACACAAACCCATAGCTATCTTTTTTCTTTTACAGATTGTACTGATCATTTCATTTTTAATCCTAACAAATTTACCACAGGGATGACCAAAGAAAAGATAGAAAGCTTATCAGAACAATCAGCAGTAAAATAGCTGAAGTGCTATTTTCACTCATGACCTCATCTTTGAAAAACAAACTTTTTCAAAAGCATTTCTACTTAAAGAAAATAAACATTCTTCAGGCAGCAATGTCAAATTTAAGTCACTGAAAATAGAGAAGAAATAAGGCCAGGATGCCTGTTGCATCCATTAGACTAGGAAATGAATATCAACCAAACCAGGCTCACCCTTGAATGTCTGGATTTGGGCTTGCAGATCCCAAAATTAGAGGAGAAGTCAGAAGGGAGCAGAGGATGGCTGCACAGCTAACAGGATTTTTCAATCCAATACAGCCGCCACTGAAAAATTGCTTTAATTTGGTGGTTACCACCTATCGCTCTAATATCTTGGTAACAGGAAGAAACATAAATATGTGCTTAAATATGCTGCTGACATCACACAAAAGTTAAAGGCTAATCTTACTTCCTTTACATCAATTACTCCAATGGAAAATTGGTATGGAGGCAGTTCTGTTGAATCTGACCTTTGCAGCTGCATCGCTGTCTGAAACCACTGACCAAAAGACTGGTCCACCCCTTCCCATATCTTAATTTTCCACACACAGCCACCAAATTTCATCTTCAGAGTTTTGATTAATACACGTATTATCACATGGTTTAAAATGTATTTAAGGAAACTAGTTTAGACTTAACTGTTTCAGAAAGGCTCTATGTTAGAGCATGGTTAGCAATTTCTTTACAGGTAAGCTGTCCCTACACAGCATATACAAAACCTATGAAAAGTCACTAGTACCTTCTCATGCTTCTGAAATAGCTAAAGACCAAAGATTTAATGAGATGCAAAAATAATGCTCATACATTTTTCTCCATTATGCATCACTTCCAAAGTTCTCTTCTGGACTAAAGTGCATCTTAAGTTACTTCTAGAGCTTACATGCATAGAAGTCCAGAAATGGATCCATCCAAATGCTCAAATAATGTGCACTAATGTGCACATCCAAATGCTCAAATGTGCACTAAAATCTGAGCAAAGCTGCACAGAAAGTCATACCCAGCAATGCAATGAGATGTGGGAAGCAAATTAATTTTGATTTGTCAAAGCTGCCCATCTGGAGCTGTTAGTCACTTCTACGTTTACACTGGAACTTCAGAGCACACCTTAGTGAAAATACACACTCCTCCTGAAGCTGCAGAGCTAACATCCATCTTAGCACAAACTTAATTTCTGTCCTGAGCAGCATTCCAGACACTATATACCATATCTATGACTTTTGTTATGGCTTTTGTTTTGTCATTTGGGGGTTTTGTTGTTGTTTTTAACTTGGGGGTACTTTACTAAAGCAAATTGCTTCTTTCCATAGTGCATTGTCAATGACAATTCTGCACACTAAAATGGTATTAAGTCTTCATAATGAGATTTTCTGTTGGTGCCCAGAAACACATCTGCAAGAAAGGGTTTATTCAGAACTAGGTTTTTACACTAAAATATTATTGTTCGTGTTCCCTCTTCCTCACAGCTGCTGATGATTATAGGTTCAAGATGAAACACAGGCAGAGGTTGGTTCTGAAATACAGACCTTAAATATTGCCCTTTTATTTCACTGTTTATCTTCTGATCTGACTCTTGGCATCCACAGTTTATAATCAACAAACATTTTTAAAAGCGTTCATATTTTAATTACAGATACAGGTAGAAATAATTCAAAAGAACACAGGAAAAAAGACCTTCACACTCAAAGGGCTGGCTGCCTCCAAAATCCTGCCTGCCTATTTCACCCAGCAGATAGAGTGCTGTTGGAAGGGAATTTAAAATGTCCTCTGGTGATAATAACTAGAATTTCCCAATGTCAGACGCACATCTGTGCCCAAAGTCACCCCATGCAACATTGCCGTGTTTCTGCATGCTGCTGGTGTGCCTATGAAGGAATTCACTTCAGTGTGCTGAACAGCCTGATTTCTGAAGCTCTCACCTAGCAATGAAGCAAGTATGTACTCAGCTTCTAGGAATGAAAGGACCCTAGGGTTTAAGTGCATCATCCACACACATTTTGGAAACAGGCATTTGTTTAATGCACGTGTTTGTCTTTAAGCATAACCTCTGGACACCAATATTACATTAACAGTAACCACCATTAGTCAGGATGCAAGAGTAAACAGAACTGATACAAACAATTAAGAACTTCTTTCTGACTAATTGAACAAAATTATTCATGTTGGAAGGGACCCCTGGAAGTCATCTGGTCGAATTGCCTACTTAAAGCAGGGCCAATTACAGCAGGTTGCTCAGACCTGCATCCAATCAGGATTTGAATATCTCCAAGGATGGAGATGCCACAAACTCTCTGGGCAGCCTGGTCCATTGTTCAGGTGCCCTGAAAGAATAAATCTTTACTGCATCCAACAGATTTTCCCGTATTTCAGCTAGTGCCCACTGCCTCTCATGCTGCCACTACAGACCAGTGAAGAGCCTGACTCCATCTTCTTTACTCTCCCCCCTCAGTCAGGTCATTACACACATGGATAAGATCCCCCCGAGCTTACCTTCTCCAGGCTGAACACTCCCAGCTCTCTCAGGCTCTCTGTGCATGTCAGATGCTCCAAGGCCTTTGATCCTCTCCACGGCACTTTGCTGGACACACTCCAGCATCTTGTAGTGAGATAGACAGCACCAGACACAACCCTACAGCTGTGTCTCACCAAGGCTGAGTAAAGGGGAGTAGGATAAGTGAGGGTGCAATTTTAACTAGATTCAGGGTTCATACACTCTTCCCACATGGTTGAGAAGGAATAACCACTCTAAAAGATAGAGCAATCCTTTCTCATACTTCTGAACTACAGAATTTGAATTTTTACTTCAAAAGTTCACACTCCTGTGAAAGTAAAACCACTTTCATCCTGATGTGTAAATCTGAGTTAATAAAATCTTTGGGCTTGTTACCACATAACCCATAAAGTAAAATACAATCACAACTGTCCTTCTGCTTGTCCAAGCTTATCATTCTGATACCAAAAGCAGTATACCTGAACAAGTATATTTCTCCAGTATCAGAGAATTACCAAATAAAAGAAAATCATAATTCATATAAAACCATTATGACCTCCATCCTTCAGAACTTCCAGTAAAATAACATCAAATTAGAGACTTATAGCTAACAATAATAATAGCTAATGCAAAATCTACAGGACTCCATTTTTGTATTTGTGTACGTATATAAATCACAAAAATACCCATACACACGATTCTAAAAAAGGACCCAGATCATCTTAGATCTTAGAAGTTCTGAGCAAACACAGGAGTAAACATAGCTAAAGTTTAAAACTCTTTCTGTGATGATTCATTTGTTTTTGCCATGTGTCTTGTGCAATGGGATCTATATATTAGGACAATGAAACTGCCTTCCTCTGCGTGGGCAGTACCTAGCGTGCTGTCAAGGCTACTGAAACACAAGCAGAAACAATAAGATTAAAACAGCTTTTGAATGCAGGATATTTAAACAAAATTTAGAAAATAGATTTCCTGCCCCTTTTTTTTTTTTTTGAAGCTGAATTCCACCTTACCAGATCACATAGTTCAGCTCTTTGTACCAGAAATTTAGGTAAGACATTGCATTACAAAAACAACTGATGTGAAGGGCATTTTTAAAAGAGCATCAGTGTAGTTATTAGAACCAGCCACTTGCTCCTTAATGTGAATACACGTTCCAGTTGCTTTTTTAAAAAGGTGGTCTAACTACTCCACACAACTTTTCACTTCCTAATGTTTACTATTTTAGAAAAGAACTGAAAAAAATTAACAAAGGCATGAACACATCCCATTTTTGTACTACTGAGAGAAATCCTTCTAAAGTAATGTGGTCCTGTGATTCAAAATCTTGCACAGGCCCCCCTCTATACCTTCAGGACTGTATATAATACCATACAAGTGGATGCCTAGAATATCCTTGACCTAAGAAATGCTGGAGTGACAAACATTATCATATCCTGAAGACAGTCTCTAAATAAGTGTCTGGTTAACTTCAAGTAATTGCCCTTTTCAGGATTATAACTTTTTCTTTGTCATCTGTGAGTATACATATAGATATATATTTATCAGCAAAGGTTTAAAACTACAGCAGTAGGTAAGTGCAAGTTCACTCTGTCCATGGATTAGGAAGACATTTCTTAGTAGGATACAATCAGACTGTATGTAGCATCGTACATACCCAAATCCCATAGCTTTTCTGGTTTTTTTCTGGCTGCTGTTGTGTACCAGGCACCTTTGTGCAAAAGAACTGTTTGGGTACCTATTCTCACCTGTTTAGGTATTTTACTGCCTTTCTGCTTTCTTTAGATTTTTTCAGATATAGTTATGAAGTACTACTAGTCAGTCAAAAATCCCATTTTTCTAGTAGGTATTCATAAAATTGGAGTTTAGAGAACAAAAATCCCATACAAGCCATTATGCCTTCTTTACCACCTCTTAAAGTCCCAGTGTTAAACTCTTGCCATTCAGCAAAAGATTGTATTTATAATTCAGGAGAAATTATTTCAAGTTAAGGTAAAACTCTGCCAATGAAGTTCAGCCAAAGCAGAAGGTATTTTCAGGTCCAGTCCTAACAGCATTTTATCTCTCTGCCCCCTTCCCTCCAGTCCCCCTGCCATCAATTCTGGTTCTCAGGTCCATGTACCTGTATCAAACTGACAGTTTAGTTCAGTGACAAACAGGAACTGTTTTGAAAAGTGATTAATTCCACAACAGTTATGAAGTACTCCAAAACAGTCACTCAACAGACTGTCACTAGCATAATATGGTATTATTTTAATCTAAACACTGCAGATATTCTTCCTTTATGTTATAGGATCTTTAGGTATGAATTTGAATTTGACTTCTCCCTGCTTTGCAGAAAGAACAAAAATTATGTCAAATCTCTTTTTGTTCGGGTATAAAACTTGCTGCTAGAGACTAAATACTGAAATTTGAAGGCACAGCCTTATTAAATATTAATATTCAGCTGGATTTTTATATTCTATTTCAATATATTTGTGACCAATAACCATCCATTTTCCCTCACTTGCAGAAGCCGAGCAGGTGTGCAGGTAACCGGTTACCAAGACAACATACTGGCAAGGGATTAGAGCAGACACTTGTATGTGTATAACTCTGAATAATGCAAACACTGTTAAGTGATACATTTTTCATTATTTGAATATCACATGATGTTTTATGCCATTTAATTTTTTTTTTTTGCCTGTTGAACATGCTTCTGTTAAGGACCCAATTCAAACCTCACAAGCAAATGTAATTATAGTTTCATTATAAGAATGAAAATACCACTTTATGCATTTCTTCCATGAGCTCAATAAGTACTTATACAAACATCTGTTCCATTTCCTACATCTCACATTTATAAAAACAAAAGTAAGATGAAGAAACATATCAGAACTTTATCAAATATACCTGCACTTCACCAAGAAGGCTGGGTACTTTGACAAGGCATATCTTTGCAGTAATTCTCACCTCATTGCTCTAGAGACAGATACGAGTCCTTTAACAATATCTTAAATTTTGTTTTGTTAAACTGTGGAAAGCACTGCAGAACATTTGTAAGTGTTATATCAACAAACTGTGAATTCAAATGTTAAGCAACAACCTTTAATAAAATAAATGAGCACAGGTAAATAGAAGCTACATATTAAAAAGCCTTTCTGTTCCTAGGGATGACTTGAAATGCTCCTATTCAAAACAAAACCTTTATGGAGATTTGAATATATACCACCACATACTAATTTTAATGGTTCATTTTTATTTTACACGTACTGCCAGACAACAGAAAACCTATGGCCCTCTCCATATGTCTCATAATAATAGCACACTTTAACTACCAAAATATGTCATCTAGGAATGTGCAAAATAATGAGAGGTGGCCCTTTCTTGATACAAGATCAAACAGCTATGTTTTATAATTCAGCGAACCCCAATCCCCACTTTATTCATGACAGTGGTCTATAATATGCGAGAGACAAATGCTTAAGTTTCTTCATGTGGGTGGAAAATGTGAAGTGCTACTGCCATTCTGCTTTCAGCAACATGAGGGACAGAGGTCCAAGTATACAGTCCTTCAAACATGTATTTCTAGAACTGGAACTAGAAGCAAAACTTTAAGTGCTGCCACTTTAAATCTGTAAATTTCAAAATGAAAAAGGTAAAACCTGATGTATATTAATGGATTCTCCTAGGCTTTTCAAAGGCAAAGAAGGACAGAAAAGACAAGTTCATGTGCTTTTCATCTTCCTGTACTGTAACTGCTTTCTGCTATGAGCAAACCACCTTCCCTTTCCCAGAAGTGTAGCAACACTTGTTCTGCCTCAACAAACATTTTCAGATATATTTCAAAATCTTTATCAAAGTTAAATCTCCCCAAAATGCTTAAAGTTACCTGGGTTTAAATCTCACTTCCAACTTTTCACTGAGCTCAGAAGACATAGAGGCATCTGGTGGATGTTATAAGCGCTTCTAGTAATTGAAACTATCTTTTCAAATACTTGGTGGCTAAATAACTCACTCACCTGTCCCCGTGCCTCTGAAACTCCCACTAAAATCAAAAATACCTTTGAAAAATCTGCACATTCAGGAACTAAGGGTAGACAAGAATTAAGGGTAGAGCCTCAACAGCTGAGTAGCAGAAAACAAGCTTAGACTGCTGAAGTTCGTGGGGGTGCAGTAAGTGGTTTTGTATTTCTTAGTACTGTGACTTTAGGGCCTTCAATATCACAGAAAGCCAGCAGAAATTAGACTCCCTGAGCTTGAAAACCCTTACTCTAGATCTTTACATATTAAAGATGCAAAACCTGGAAACACTTCAGCACACATGACTGACCACTGGAGAAATTGCATTCAGTTCAATGAAGCAACTTGCATGGCCAAAATTATGCTTTTAATTAACTACCTCCTGGGTTAGCGTTTTTATTTTTCCTTCAGATTGCTCAGAAAAGATGAGAGACTTAACCTGTCAGCTGTCAATTAGACTGGGTTGCAGTTCTCAGACTATCTTCCTCCAAAGAAACAGCCATCTGTTTCACATTGCAGACATCACTAATGTCTCATCCTGCTTTATACTGAATTTAAGATAAATACCTCTTAAAATCAAAGATCAAATCATGCAAAGAGACACTTGTAGGGTTAATACCTCCATAAGCTCGCTGAAGTCAGTGAAACTTTACAATAGAATTAAGTTTTCTAACTTCCATAAGTGTTTTGTCACAAATGTCAACAATGGCTTTCTCAGGATGCCAAGGACACCCCAACTCCACTGTCCCTGCCCAGCCCCCTGAGCCATCAGTCCCTGCCCCAGCAACTCAGCAGGAGTGCCAGTCTCCAGCTCCCCACAGCCCTGCCCTGCCTGGCCACTGGACTGCATTCTCAACTACCCACAGTAATGAAGGATGATAAGAGATAATACACATTAATCAAAATTCCAGATAAAACAAGATGTATTGAAATTAAAAATGGCACAAGTATATTTCAAACTGTAATTTTTAAATAATTCAACTAGATCTCTGCTTCTATTGCTTTTCACAGAATATTTGTGCCTAACATGCAAAAGTGGTATAAAACACAGCTAAAGTTTCTTGCCATTAGAAGGCAGACCAGTATCTGCCTTTAACCTATCACAAGCACAAAGTGCTGGAGAAACCTTGGCAAACACCAAATGCCCACCCAGCCACTTGCTCACTCATCTTCAGCAGGACAGGGGAAGAAAACAGGATGACAAAGCTTGTTGGCAGAGATAAAGGCAGAAATATTGCTTATCAATTACCTTCACATGCAAGACAGATTTGACATGAGGAAAATTCCTTCAATTTGTTGCCAAGAGAAACACAGAAACATTAAACCCTTTCTCCTTTCCCTCCCAGACTCAACTTCACTCCTTCAGACTTCTCCACTCTCCAACTCCTGAGCAGCACAGGGGGAACAAGGGGACAGAGGCATTACAGTCAGTACGCAGTGCTTCCTCTCCGCCACCTCTTCCCTCTCAATCTTTTGCCCTGCTCCAGCAGGTTCTTCCCAAAGGCTGTAGTCCTTAAGGAAAAATTTTGGCTCCAGTAGGGGCTCCTCCTCAGGCTGCAGTATCTGCTCAGGCACTGTGAAGCATCTCCTGCTGATGCTCCTCCTCCTCCTCCTTCTCTGACCTCTGTTTCCCTCTGCTGTTTGTCACACTTTACCCCCTTCTTTCTCTGTCCAGCCTTTTTTGCCCCCTTGTCAGTTGTGGCTGATGGGCTCTACTGTGTCCTGTGGTGGGTCCATCCACTGGAGCTGCCATGTCCAGCATGGGGAAGACCCTGGGCTCTTCTCATAGAGACCACCACTGCAGCTCATCACCTTCAAAACCCTCCAGGGACACCCATTTCAATGCCCAACAGAATCCAGGTGCAACACCTAAAAGTTCTTGGAAAGAGATAGGGACTGAACAGTATATCAAAATCTCAAATCTCAGACAATCTAAACATCATGGCATCACCCATAAGGAATTACAGATTAGAATGGGCCAAAAGATGAAAACAACCCTTATGATACAGCATAAAGCTCTGGGGATGTTAAGGAACAGCAGGAAAGAATTCATTCTCTCAAAATAGA
Source organism: Chiroxiphia lanceolata (assembly GCF_009829145.1). NCBI lineage: Eukaryota > Metazoa > Chordata > Aves > Passeriformes > Pipridae > Chiroxiphia > Chiroxiphia lanceolata. The sequence continues at coordinate 46,727,184 of NC_045641.1, read as the reverse complement.
ACCATAAAGAAAACCACTTCATTTCAGCTCTTAGGGATGGGGAGAGATGGTTTCCTGAACTTAAAATCTGGTCATCTTCACAATATAAGCAAAATTTCTCAACAGCATTTACAGCAGTAGGACTGCAAAAGCCTAAGCAATGCTGACCTCAGTGGCAGCACAGAACAGTTTGTGTCAGAGACATCACAGGCAGGTGAATAACTATCCACTCTGCTCCAGCCATTTGAGAGCTATTGGTTTTTGAGATTTTGTGATTCTTAATCTTTGTTTTATTGTGCTCATATCATGATCAATTATATAGGGTTTAAGTTGGTGCATTTGCCCAAGTGTTTGTCATTTCAGTTATCTCTGCTGTTGTCAAACTTTGGTCTCTAAGCTTTATTCATTAAAAAACATATGCTTGTATCCATACACACTACATTTGCTTTACAGCATTTCCCTTGCTGAAGGGGGCTCTCTTACTTGCCTTCAAAGAGGGGTTTTCAAAGATCTAACGTGAACGTGACCCTGTTCAATTTAATTACAATGGAAAGAGAGAATTCCTGTGGTCTCTGGCACTCCAAACATTACAAAACAGAGACTTCAACTAAGAGCTAATCAGATGTTAAAAAACTTGTTTGCAAACACAGGTTTAGTTTAAGCATCCATAAGATTCTAATATGTTATATTTTATTTTCTTGAGGTTATGTATGCTATCTATTTAAGTGAGAATCTAATTCTACATTTTTAATAATAAACCTAAAGCATTTAAACTAATAGCTTTAAAAGATTCAATACCAATAACAGCCACCCTATTAGTCATTATCACACACACATAGCTGCCTGTACAAACTGTGATGGCCTCCAGTAAACAAAACTGGAATAGAAATTAAATTTTCACACTAATATAAATACAACTCAGCAACTACTCTTTCATAAGTGATACTGTTTATATATCAAAGTAATATTTTTCAGGCAAAATAAATTATAATATCCAATAGTACTATCTTTCCATATGTTTTGAGTGGGATTTTTTGTTTCGTTTTTTAAAATCAAAGCACTGCTGTAATTTGATCTTCTAATTCGTTACCATAGCCTGAAACTTCTGAATTGCAAAACACCAATTTCTGCATCCTGCTGTTGATTCTTCTTTAATGAAAGAGAGCAAACATTGCTGGTCATCCTCTCCAGCCTTTCAAATACCTTTTACACAATCAACCTTATAGTTCTACTGAATCCTGTAGAGTTAAACGGAAGGATTTCTGATAAGGTTTTCTATCAAATCCAGTGCCACTCCAGAAAATGAGCATTAACAGTGTTTACAAAACTGCTCCACCATTTCCTCCCACTAACAAGGAAAAAAATAAGCCAACTATACAGATTATAAAATCCTGTTATCTTTCATACTTTCAGTGTCTAAAACTGGCAGAACTGCAGTTGCTTCAAACATCTTTCTTCATAGCAAGAGACAGTTACAGGCACCTGTAAAGGTAACATTTTCAGCTGAGAACTCTTACAGGAATTGCTTTCCCTGGACATCCAATTCTGTCAATGCATACACCAAGATGATGAGTGCTACAACACCCACAGTGGCAATTTCTCATCATGTTTCTCTAACGTGTCTGACCTAATCATCCAGAGACACAGCTAATTGATTTTATAGTCGTGGCTAAAAATTAGTCCACTTGAATCTGAGGCAATATGGCCAGAAGAAAACAAATGTAAAAATCTAGCAAGGATGTCAACTCATGCTTAAAGGGGTGTGGTACGCCTCCAGTGTGCATTACATGCTGAGACTGTGTTTTGATACTCATACAGAAAACAAGTAATTGCATTCTTTCTGCATACACAATCATCTATTCTTCATGCTCAGATGAAAAAAAGGTAAAATCCCTGTTGGTTCCCAATAAGCAAGTAGCAGAATTCTTGAAGCCTACCTAGCATTTTTAGATCATCATGGTCCAGACACACATAACCAAACATTTATTCCTTTCCCAAATACTAAGTAAAGAGATAGCTAAAAACATGTGTCTTAAAGCTCTTGCTATAGGCTCACCTCTACCTGTCAGAAAAAGCATGGTCAGGCCATGTCCAGACACAGCAGTATTACTGAGATGAACTTTGTAACAGCACAGTTCAGCATGAATCTCACAGTACTAGAGCTACCAAACCCTGCCAGAACTGAACAGGTTCTTCACGAGGTCAGTTTTCCCATAGTCTTTCATTTCCTGATCACACACTGACAGCTGGAACCCCACTTTGCACCTGGACAAAAGATGTGGACATCTTCCTCCCACCACTCAGCGCTGTCTCCTCAGGTCACAAACTGCTTCAGCTTCCAGACTGCTACAATTTGTCAGGTGGATGGATCACGGTGGACAAGGCAGCAGACATGGATATTCAAGTAAAGATAACAATGGCAGCATACCACTAATAATTTTTTCTGTGCCCTTTTAAGCCCGGTACCCTTACTTAATTTCTGTGTTTTCACAGAAGCACCAGATGAAAACTAAAAACACCCCTGTGCTGCTTTTCGGTTTCAATTTGCTTTCAGAAGGTAACAAAGAGTCCATGAGTTGTCCACACAGAATTAGACTAGTACAGTTTAGATTAATTCAGAACTCACTGCATAGTTATGTCCTTATCATAGAGCAATTAGAGGTGGCTAAAATGTTTCAAAAGCCAGGTTGCTTTTGCACCACTCGGATCATTCTTTGTTTTGTGAACTTTCTTCAGAAAGAAAAAGCTAGCATCAGAAGTCTGCAAAGCCCCTAATTGCTAGACTTCTAAAAAAACCCAGAAAGATAGATCAATGCATTCAAATTCTTCCACAGAAACACTTTAAAATTCTGTGGCTTATTTTGTGATCTGCTCCACTGGCAACAGAGCTGCTCTGGAGTATTTCAGAAATATTGAGCCTCTCCCTCAGTAGGTCACGGAAGGCCCAATGCTAAAAAGAAGCGTCTAGCTTCAGATTAATTAAAAGATTTACCTGCAGCCTGCAGTACTTTTTACCGAACATGCATGCACTGGCTCTCATTGTCTTCTCTTTGTTATTTGAAAGACAACTCATATCATCCTTCTGCTCTCCCACAATAATTTTCTTTATTTCCAAAAAATCATTAAAAAAACAAAAAACAAACCAGAGACCTTTCATGACACGTGTGCAGCAAGTTGAATTTCTTAAAGTAAGCAGTGACAGAGCTATTAAATCAGCCTCTACCCAAGGGAAGAAAGTCTTCTAAGAGAAGGGTCCAGCCCCAAATAGTTACTAACTTCAAGTGAAGGAGAAACAGTAAAAGGAGATCTTACACATGGAAAAGGATAACTGCTGAATGTGTTCTGCTATGCTAAAACTCACAAGCACATGTGTCCTCAGAAAGATAAAGGCCCCGTTGCTGGGAAAGAAAAAAAAAAACAAACCACAACAAAAAGCCCCACATACCCAGCACATGAAAGAAGCGTGAAGTTCTTCATTGAAGTATAGTAGATCTCATGTGAAATGTACACATAGCTTCCAAAAGAAATTACTATCTCCACTCATTAAACAAACAAACAAACAAAAAACCGCAAGACCTGATGCTGAACAGTGGAGCAGACACACGACAGCTAATAAGAATGAGTTTTCAGGGATAGAAATTACTGAGATGGAAGCAAAATCCAAAAAACTTATTGCTGTCAAGTCTGGGCAGCAGAACAATCTTAATCACAGAACACCAAAAGAACTGGTACATGAAATTGCAAGTCTGATAGCACAGATATTAAATAAATCCATCAAATGAGGGAGTACCACATGACTGAAGAAAGCCAAATATGGTACCTACACTTGGGAGGAAAGATAGAGGGGAAAAAAGTCGTTTTGGTAATACAGACACATCAGTCATCTACAGATAGCACACAAATCTTGAAGAAAGAACAGAAAACAAAAGCATATAAAATGAATTACAGAAGACCAATCATGGCATACTAGTCCAAAATGTCTCTTTTCTATTTTATTCCCTCAAAAAATGTTGTGAATATAATATGTTTGGATTTTAATAAATCAATTGGCAAAGCACTATATAGGCTAAGCTGGGAAAAGTGGGAAAAGTCTGCAAAAGTATAAGATGTATAAGTCACATAAACTAAACAAGAGCAAGGGAAAAGTACCAGAAAGAAAGCTCCTTAGTAAGGAATGACAATGGCCTCCAAAGACATAGAGTTGATCATCAGAAGGGAAAAATCATGACAATGAACAATTTAAGATGCAGCACATGTAACAACTGTGAGTGCAAGTGCAGGATGATTCCAAACCATCAGCACAGTACCATCATGAGACCAGGAACGTGCAGCCAAGAGAACAGGCAAATGCAATTGATGTTGCTTTCACAAGTGTTTTGAAGAAGGGCCCTGAGGCTGGCCAGAGGCTTGAGGTGGATCACGCTACTGAGATACTGGATCTCAATACTGAGATTTCTAAAGACAAGCACAAGTTTTCTCCAGCAGACTTGAGTCTTCAATCTCAAAAGCTAGATTCTATTAAAAAACCCCAAAACCAGAATACTCAAATTGAGCTTGAACCTGGTCACCTGGCACTGAACTTTACACTGTGGCAACTGTGCTGCTATCAGTAAGCTCAAAGGTATTTCAGGTGTGTCTACAGGGGCTCACTTGCAGCAACAACTCTAAAGCATGCTCATGAGGTAAAAGCCACGTTTCTTCATGTAAAAACCACTGTGATTTATCTAAGCCAAAATGAAGGAAAAAAAAAAAAAAACCAACCAAAAAACCAGTCCTTCACACCAGAGGAATATATAGGCATTTGTAATATGGGTACAAATAAATTTAAACTCAAAATTACACAGGTTTGACTGCTAAAGAGTTTGGTTCTAGAGCAGCTTTTCAGTAAAACAAACAGTGGGGAGTTATTTGACTGATGTGAGGATGAGTTTTGAGGAGAAGCTTCACCTGCAGAGGACTACATGGTGCACCTGACAGTGTTAGCAGAGAATGAACCCCATGACTGTGTAGCACTGCCCACCAATCAACACCAAACCAAGCCACATCTACCCATGCCATCCCATTCTCTCCGTGTGTCACTCACTTGCTATGTCTTTTCTCAATTCAGATGGCAAACCCTCCAGGGCTGTAACTTGTTAGTTATACATAGGGTTCCTGACAGAAGCCCTAGTAAAGCCTCAAGGCTTTAGCAAACATATTTAGAAATTATGCAGGCATGGATAAAGCAGTGGAGCTTAACAGGTGGGCAGGATCCATGAGCACGGTCAGTGAAACTGATGTCGAATGTGGCAGTGCAGTGGGAATTTAGACTGGTTGAGCTGTTAGATCAGATAATTTTTATTTGCTTCCTCCTGTATGGAACTGGTAAAATTCATACTATAAACTCAATCACAAAATATTGTACACATAAGAAAAAAAAACCCTCAAGACAAATCCTGTTTTGGATAACTTTCATCCTATTTAAATCACGTCTCAGGTTAGGTTACATCTATAAATAACAATATGTTTTGCCAAAACAACGCGAGAATGATGTAAATATATAGATAAATATATATATATAATATTAATATATTTTATATATATAAACATATATATATAATCGAAGCTCAAATGAGATACACATGAACATTTTACAAAACAAAAAGTATAAATACTCTCTGAATCTCAGTGGCAAAAGACACTTATCTCTGCATGAGAAAACTCAAAGTGCAAATGCAGTGGCAGCACTTTTGTCATACAAACAGACAGAAATCGATGTGCAAAACCTGTTACCCAATCCCGGATCCAAAGACAGAATTTAGGCTCTCACAGGGATCCCTTCCTCAGGCTTGTGTAGCTCTTTATAGAAACAAGAGAGAGATGAGGTTTGAGGACCAAAAAAGACATTCAGAGACATCCCTGAGCAGACACAGAATATTCCAGTAGAACTCCTGTCTTCCAAGGCAACCTCCCTCCCTTTCCCACCTTGAGTCACCAGGGCCCATGTCCAAACCCCTCCTGTCTCATTCCTTCCCTCCTTCCACCTTCTGACACAGCCTGGGTTACATTTCATCTGCATTTAAATAACCTGCTGATCACCTGGTGCTTTGGATACAGAAGCTCTTTTTCTGTTTCAGATTGCAATTTAACCTCAGCCTGAAGCAACAAGGAACTTCTTAGGAAGATGTGCTTAAACATACAGTAAACCCTGGGCTGCAACATTCTTGCTTGCTCAGCAAGGATGGAACATGCACTGCTTAATTGCACAGAGGTGACAGGTAAGCTTTCAGAATGTTATTACTGACACATATTTTTCAGAGACTTCTAAACTTGGCAAGAATTAAATAGAAGCAGCAGAGTATTTTCCTCTAAAAATGCAGACTTCTGCCAAACCTACTCTGCAAAGCCCCTTCAACTGTGGTTGAAGGGGCTTTTGCAAGTGACAAAACATTTCCCCACCACCACATTCATTCTCAAAAATAACCATAAACATTTTGATGAGGCAACAAACAAAAAAGACAGACGGCGTGAAAACTTTCAATACCAATATTTAAGTTTATTACAGTTTACCGTGAGGGAGCTAGCAGGCCTGATAGAAAAGAGTATTCCCATCTTACAGTTCAGTAAGATAAATGGTTTTGAGTTCCATATTAAACTCACTCCAAAGAACAGACTACATGTAGAGCAAAGGGTATTTACTGTAGCAGAAATACCAGAAACCATTTAGAAATAAGAAAAAAAGAAAGTCTTCTCTATGAAGTTTAATTTTGAAAAAGACTCGATAATTTAAGTTGGGTAATCTGGTACAGATGAAATTGGGATGAAATTTTAGGCCAGAAAAAAAACATAACCAGCACCAAGAACTACTTTCAATTTCATGGAAACCACAAACAGGAGGCTTAGAGAACAGAAATATCAGCTCAATCTGCTCCAGTGGGAACTGCAGTCAGCAGAAATACTAATTCCATTGTATTAAGCAGGGAAAAAAAAAAAGAAAAAAAAAGAAAAAAAAAAGAGGCACATTGACTAACATCTGAAAACACTGTTTACAAAACTGACTAACAGTATATGCCGGTCTGGTAAACAGCAGACTGGTTCTCTCTGTATACTTCAAGTCACCACAGCATGCTGAACAGACTGCTTTAACCAAACTGCAGCACTGTAAAGCCTATACATTAGAGAAGGACCAAGGCAAGCCATTCCAGATTATGCTAAGGTTCCATTTATGAAGGGACAAATTTCTCTCATTTGACCAGGGTTAGGCAGTTTAACAGTAAATATAATGATAACCAGCCTATGCAAGTGCTTCCATTTTTGATGGCAAGGCTAGAGGTAAAGAAGCACTAGAGGAAACAGCTTAACAAATCCTAACAATGACAGCAACACCTGCACTGTACAGAGAGGGAACCGGACAAGTCTTTATTGCTGCTGTTGATTGCACAGAAAGAGGAGCTTATCCACAATGTACCAAGTTAGCCAAAACTGTCTTCCTCCCAAACTAATGTAAGATGGCTGAAAAACCTACCATGCAGTCTGACAGTGCTCCTCTAGTAAATTCTGAGCCTGACAGTTTCAACATCTACAGCACAAAGCTCAAAGAATGCAATGGGGAAGAGCTGGAATACTGCACATTGGTTTCAGGGGTGCATGGGGAGGCTGCAAGTAATGGTGAGCAACCAGATAAAAATGAGAGGTACTGATGGGACATCATCCCCCCACTGGGGATTCGGGGATGCTGGATATCAACTTGAGTGGATAGGTGAAGAGTGAACAACACTACAGGGAACCAGACTTCATTGATGCAAATATTCACAAATTATTGTTTCTTCATTTGTTGTGGTTATGTCCCATCCAATCCAAACTTGCCGTGGTGAAAGGTACAGATAGAGGGAAAGAAGAAGTATAATACAACATTCCCTCTGATTCCATTCCAAATGCCTCTGCATCCAGCCCCTGTTGCTCATGCATGCATCCTTTCTCACCTTCACTCCTCTGCGTAGTGCAGTTTTATATGAGTGTGAGAAAAACAAGGCTGCTGGAGCACACAGGTGGGATTCTCACATCTAATAACTTCTCAAATATTACTGCAAATCCCTTGCAATTCTCTCCAGAGACATCTTACTCCACTTATTATTTCATTTCCTGTTTGTTCCATTGTAAGTTTCCTTTTATTTAATTTCATGCAGCTTGGCAGAATAACATCAAGCAATTAAAATGAGGCACATATAACACTCACAAAACTACTGCAGAAGTCTCCAATGTTCTCTATATCGTTTGAATTAATTCACATTTCACAGATACCGGCCTACGATGTCTCTTTTACTCTGCACTTCATTCCCATTAGCAGATATTATAGTTAAATTACATAATTGAATCATTATTCATCAGCAAAACATCTAACTATCCACCTTCAATGTCTCTCATGCTAGAGTCGGCCCAGAGATGACGAGTCCCAAGGCAGGAAAGTTTCAGCAGCAGGAATGCAACCATTGATCTTGGCACACAACCACGCAGTAGGTGTTCACTCACTGCAGAAATTGCTCCTTGAGTGTGGGACCTCACCATACCAAAAACATAAGCTTTAATTTAAGAACAAAACACATTCTCCATTCTCACAGTCATGAAATCATTGACATGGACCAAATGAAATCCAATGCAATATCATCTTCCTTACTCTGGAGAGAGCCTGAGCAAATCTGAAAAATTAAAAACAGAGTCGTTCAGCTAATCCAGTTGATTCTGAAACCTAAATAGGGGAGGGGGACAGGAGGGGAGGGAGGAAGGTCTTAATCAATTTTGTGTCCCTGATGAGCTTCTCAGGAACATCTAGTTAAAACTGTCAATCTAAATTCAAAACTGTTGAAGTGTTCATCATCCTTTACTAAGCTATAAAAAGTCAAAACTCTTTCCAGCTCCTCTTTTAAAACTCTACAATGCAGTGAAGCAGTGTCAATATAAAAGTATAGCATCTTAGCACAGAACATACAGAACAATTATGTAAAATGTAACTCAATTCATAAGTTTCAGGTACCTGTTTATATGCTGCACTCCTCTAAGTATCCATCTTGCTTTTCCATTAGAAGTTGCTAAATTGTTTCTAGTTTACTGCAAAATTAGACCAGGATATATGTCCTACCTTCTATCGCATCTTTGCAACTCTATGCTGGTGTGCCAAAAACTTCAGCTCAGGAGCTGCAAGGAAATCTTCACTGCAAGTCTAATTTGCCCAGCAATCACATAATGCAGAGCAATCTCTCTGAACACCGTGTTTCAAAATATCATGCATTTATTCACTCAGTCCTTACAGAAGCACAGTTAAAACATGCATGAGAGGTTTAATTTTTGAAACCACTAATAAATAGATCATCCACAACTTCGAATCACAAGGGGGCACCACATTCACTGCACTATTTCAGGCCAATTAGCACATTGTTTGGGAATGAGCTCTTAAAACAACCAGTGAATTACAACATGAAAATAACAGTTTCCCAGTTGTTCTAATTAAGACAGAACAGGAAACTTAAGCAAATCCTCTGCTGGTATAGATCCATCTAATTCAGCTGAGCTCTGTTACAAATAATTTCAGCTTTATTACTTAGAAAGTACTCAAGTAACAATTAATTTGAAATAAAAAATCTCTGGCACTTTCTGTGGATCACCACATGCCTATTAAGATAAAATTAATCACAGATTTTCTATCTCAGCTTTGGTGGTTTTCATAGTTTCTTACTGTTGTAGCAGTGAATCTATACTTCCTCCCTGTAAGTAAACAGTAAAACACTGTCTAGAAGTTAAAGAAGTTTCCTGCGTCTTTCCATTGTCACGTTTATTCCCAGAGTATGAAACTCCTACGCTCTGTACTCGTTGGTTATGTCTTTCCCCCAGTTTCAGGATAACCACCTCTTCACATAATGCAGCTTTACAATCTCAGAAAGCAAAGTCACAGAATCACTGAATCAACCAGGTTGGAAAAGACCTCTGAGATCACTGAGTCCAACCCATGACCCAACACCACCCTGTCAACCAGACCATGGAACTAAGTGCCACATGCAGTCTTTTCTTAAATACCTCCGGGGACTGTGACTCCACCACCTCCCTGGGCAGCCCATTCCAATGTCTGATCACACTCTCTGTAAAGAATTTCTTTCTAATGTCTAACCTAAACCTCCCCTGGTAGAGCTTAAGACCATGCCCTCTTGTCCTGCTGCTGGTTGCCTGGGAGAAGAGATCAATGCTCACCTGGCTACAACCTCCTGTCAGGGAGTTGTAGAGTGATGAGGTCTCCCCTGAGCCTCCTCTTCTCAAGGCTGAACAACCCCAGCTCCCTCAGCCTCTCCTCATAGGGCCTGCGCTCCGGTCCCTTCACCAGCCTTGTTGCCCTTCTTTGGACACTCTCCAGCACCTCAGTGTCCTTCCTAAACTGAGAGGCCCAGAACTGGACACAGCACTCCAGGTGTGGCCTCACCAGTGCTGAGTACAGGGGCAGAATCACTGCCCTGGTTCTGCTGGCCACACTGTTCCTGATCCAGGCCAGGATGCCATTGGCCTTCTTGGCCACCTGGGCACACTGCTGGCTCATGTTCAGCTTCCTGTCAATCCAAACCCCCAGGTCCCTTTCTGCCTGGCTGCTCTCCAGCCACTCTGTCCCCAGCCTGTAGCGCTGCCAGGGGTTGTTGTGGCCAAAGTGCAGGACCCGGCACTTGGCCTTGTTAAACATCATACCATTAGATTCAGCCTATTTATCCAGCCTGTCTAGGGTTCTCTGCAGAGCCCTCCTACCCTCCAGCAGATTGACACTCCCTCCCAACTTAGTGTCATTTGCAAATTTGCTGAAGGTGCTCTCAATGCTCTTGTTCAGATCACTAATAAAGATATTAAAATCCAGCCATTTATCTTCAGCCAAGCAATCAAGAAATACAGTGACCATTGTAAGTTTCACTTTTAAAAGCTACTGTTCCTTAAAATGGGATAATACTTGTTTCAAATTTATTTACAAGTTGTTTATCCAACTCATGCAGCTCAATAAAATTAGAGGTTCATTATTCTACCCTGCCTTAGCCACATTTTAGATGCTTTATTTTCAGCAAAACCACAAGTTAATCTCTGCTTGCTTTCCCAATACATTTCAAACCAAATAACCATCAACCTTCACATATGGTCGCAAGCAGACATTTGACTTTGTTTTTGTTTTCCTCTGCTTCAACACCTCCTCAGATTACTCAGCTTAATTCTCTCATACCAAACACCCATTAGCATCCAGTCCTGTTTTATTTACTACCTCCTCCTGGGCTTCACCCACTCAAGATCTCCCTTATGGTTCTTCAGATCTGAAGCTGTATAGTGCCAAGCACACGGTGCTTGTTTTCCCTGTACTACAGATTCATGCTACAAGCATCAGTGTGACTCAACTCCAAATGAGCATTAGAACAGTACTTGCATTAATTGTTAGTTATTTCCGACAGCCCTGGAGAGTCTTCACATTAAGAAGTAGTCTCTTGAAACCATTTTAAGCTTGTTCCCCCATTACATGGCAACCAAAGACCAAAATGAACAGAAAAAAATAAGAGGGTAGACACTAGAAATACCCATTAAGAAAAGCTACATGGAAGGCAAAGAAGGTGATACTCTGCTGTTTTAACATAAAATGTACACAATGAAACTACTATAAACTGAGAAGATCTTGTTTTAAGGAAAAACAAAAACACTGAACTCCAAATTAATTGGCACAAAACATGATGTTCCTACAGACCCCAGGAGAAAGTCATGTACATTGAATGTGAAATATTCCCCATTACACTGCATTAAAGTAGAAAAACAAAAAAAAAAAAAAAAAAAGAAGAAAAAAAAAGCAGATCTTTGTCCAACAGACCCAAGGAAAACCTTCTTTCTGGTCTTGTTATTCAGTAATTACTCACCACACCATGTTGCACACCTTCCTGAGGCACCAGATTCAACCTAATATCAGAAACAGAGTATCAATCCAAACTACAGTGCTTAAGCTAGGACGTAACCCTAACATTTCAGAAACATGGAGTAAAGTAGAAGTACCTCTTTCCCAACTTGGCAAACTTCTCTTTTATGCAGATTTGTGATGCTGTTCTTTATTGCTTTATTTCAGCCTATTTGTCAGGAATATACTGCTTTTCTTCAAGTAAACAGAATAGCACTCTACTACATTTTCTAATAATAAAAGCAGAAGCACAACATCAGTGCAGTGATAGATGAAGAATAAATAAAAGCCATCATAAAGTAGCTAGAATGAAGAAAAATGTTTTAAGAATAAATATTTAAAATAGCTCATAAAGAACTATGCAGACACTGCTTTAACTAACATTATTAAAGTCTTTGAACCCTGAACCATTGCTTTTGCTTAATGTCATACCCCCAAAATGTGGGTGTTCCCTTGTTTCTGATGTAAATGCCAATGGTCATTACCATTAGTAAACAAGTGAAAGATAAAAACAGTCAACAGACTCTAGGGAAAAATAAGAAAAAGGGAGGAAAAGGTGTTTCAGTCATGTGAAAATGACTCCATGACTTCACAAGCACCTTGCTCTTCCTTGTCCTCGCTCCTTTAAGCACACTACAGCAATGTTCAGCACAGGTAGCAAAGCTGAAGTGAACCTGGACATGCCTGCAGACTGATGAAGGGCAGGATGTACACATACTACCCAACATTGAGCTCTTAAATTATCTACTTGGGCTTCAATGGAGGGAAATGTTTCCCCAGAGACTTACGCTCCTATGTGCCCTCACAGAAGTGGTGTCTTCACTGGGTGGAGAGGGGACCCAGCAAGGCTAGCCAGACAAGTTTAGCATCCATCCTCTTCTCCAAATGCCAGGGACATTTTTAAGCCAGACCCACTAGGAAGACAGCCAAATAAAGTCTTAAATGATACATTCAGTGTCCAAGGTCCCCCTCCAGACACAGCATGTGAGAAAGCATGCATCACCAGATCTCCGACCAGTGAACCCTTCTGCAGATGGATGACATACGCCCACACATACTTCTCCTGGCCTCTTCCATAGCAACTAGAAGCACCAACCACCAAAAGTCTCCTTGTTGCGCCTGTGGTGGCATCATAGGTGTAACACATCTCCAAACGCCTTCTCCTACCCAGAGTGCTATTATAGGACAGCAACCTGAAGGCTCATTAGTGAAGATGTTACCCAGGGATGTTGCTCTCTGCTCCACCTCTCAGCTCTGCACTGAACATAACATTTAGTTTGAAGTCTCTCTCTCAATGAAAAACTGAGGAACAAAGGCATCTGTAGTGCCTATACCACCTACTGAGAACTTTTTTTACCCTAGGACCAGAGTTGTATGCTACCAAAACTAATAGATTACCCCAGGAGAAGGCAGTGTCCTCAATGGCACAACAGGAAAAAACCATTCTCTCAGACAAACTTGATCAGCTTCTTGCCGTAAGTCCATTTAAAACTCTGAGCAAACATCTTCATTAAACAACTAATAAATAAGACTAAAGCTAAAACAAAGCCATGTAACTCAATCCTAAGAAATGTGATAAAAGAATCCACAGAAATTAACAAAAAATTCTTCTCCTTCCTGAACTACAGCCCTTTCACACATAAACACAGTCTCAGAACTCTTGTCAAGTTGAAATGGCTACAAAGGAAGAAAAAGGTGTCTCTGAGGACATGCTCTGCTGTGCACTGAAGCCTAAAAGAGTGGAAACTATTGAGACAGAGGCTTTAAAACCTCATTGTTGCCTTTAGTTCTTATTTCCTCTCCAACTGACCAGAGTCTGATAGGAAATTTTCTTATTGTTAAAGAGATACAAACACGATAGTCAGAGTAGCTCAGAACCCAATCAACACCTTACACAGTGGCCACAAATAACTATTCTGATCACAATTCCTCACCCTGTTGAATTAGCTTTAAGGTCATCTGGCCTTATTCTTGGTATTTTTTTCCTATCACATTGCTAACTCCTTTAATCCATAAATAGCCTGACCTGAATTTCCAAAAAGTGAAAACAAGTGTATGAATCCATGCTAAAATGTCCCTTTAAGCATCTAAGTATAAAAACCAAATGCTAAAGTTGCCACCTGGCCCCTGTAAGCACCTGGAGGACCCACATTCTCTGCTGCAAGGTACATGAAAAACCACTAAAATCCTCTCCCTCTCTCTCTCTCTCTCTCTCTGAGATGGTATCTTCAAATTCCTCCAAAACCCATGTCAAAGGGAACAGGAAGATGAAACCGCATGCAGCCTAGCCACCCTGGAGTCATGTCTGGCACTTTCTCTTAGTTATCTCACACAGATGAGACATTAGCAAGGATGGCTGTTCTCCAACAGCTGTCAGACCTTGTGTTAAGGTGACTATTTCAAAATTTAAGATAACTTTTCTGGCAAATGAGAGTGAATTTGGTGATCAGTAAAAGGTAACTAAAAGATGACAAGTTCATAGGACACTTACCATGAATGAGGAGAATTTTACCTCTAGTCCCTGCTCTACCTGAATTGAAACAGAAATACTGAGTAATCCTTCTGTTTGGCCGTCTTGAGCTCCACTACATAATCTTTCCTTGCAGCCAAGAGGTGCAGCAGGGCACCGCAAAATGTCAAAAAACACTTGGACCTTTGACTAGAGGGTCATATGCAGTCTACTATTAGAGGTGCAGAATTACAACAACACTGGATTAAAGAAGGTCTGGTCCTTTATGAAAGAGATTATAAATACTGACTAAAATAGTTTAAACTACTTTTCTCCTTGTTCTTAGCTTTAGGAAGTTTACTTTTTTCACAGTGGAAGGAAATGGGCCAATACAAAAGAGGTCATCTGGTACCATCCTATTTCTTCTTTAACTCTGCCTTCTATCCCTAGAAAGTAATGTAAGTCCTGGTGAATATGTCATACCTTAATTACCAAGAACAATAATCAATTAAGAAAAATCATTAAGGGCATATTGCTTTCATGTAGCTCTAAAATGAAATTTAAATCACTTTGCACCTCTTCAGCGTATATTTAAGAGGCTTCTTCAAACCGGACCTAACCTGGTACACCAAACCACTGCCGTGCCGCGTCCATCTCCGGAGGATGGGCACGGGCAGAGGGAAGCCCGTTTCGGCCGCGGGGGTCACGGCTCCCGCTGATGGGTAACTTACCGGCTGCGGCCGCCCCCGCCACGCCTGCCCCGCCCGGCTCTCAGCTCGGCACAGCCGCTCCCCCGCAGTCGCAGCCCGGTTTGGGGCCGGGATTCACCCACGAGCCCGGCGCGGAGCTGGGAGGGGGCGCCGAGCCCGCATCCAGCGCAGGGCGGCCCTGCCCTCTGCGGGGGCCGGGAGGTACTGCGGGGGCGAACAGCGCGGCGGGGCCGGCACACGGATATTGCACCAGGGCGGGTCTAATAGGAAGGTATAACCGCGGGGTAAAGCGCGGCGCTAGGGACCCACGGGAGTCTTTTCAGCAGTCACGGGCAGAACCCCTACGGAGCAGGAGCCCACAGGTACCGCACCTGCCGCTCTCGGTCCGCAGGGCACAGCAGCGGGTGAGGCGGGGAGCAGCGGCGCTCCTCCTGGCGCCGCCGCCCTCCCGGCCCCCCATCGCCTGCCCGCGGGCGGTCCTGCAGCCGGGACGGCGCCCGCAGGGAAAAGGCTGTGCCCGAGCGGCCTGGGGAGCTGCGCGGCGGGGAAAGATCTCGCCCGTCCGAACACGTGGGCTGCGGGCACAGAGCAGCGGGTCTGCTGCCGCCCCCACGGCGACTGTCTCATGCCCCCCAAGCTGAGCGAGGTCTCACTCATTGCCCCTTAGCTCCATCCTTCCCTCCACCTCTTCCATGTGTGTTCATCTCACAACCCCACAGGTACCAATTTATTGTCACGTTTTTAAAAAAGCCCTCAGACGAGCTCTCTAAAGTCTGATCATTTAACATATCCCACCCTCGGGGACGTTAATTTGATCCCTGATGCTGAAATAGCAGAAGGAGTAGCTGTACTGCTTTCTCCTCCAGAGAAGCCAAGGCATTATCAGGAAAACCCAATATGTGGCCGAGATAAGTATATGGATAGAAAAGTTTGTTTACGTTCAGCCTTGGTGTGATGGAGTGGATGCTCATTGAAAGAAGCATTTCAAGGACCTGGAGGGTTCCTGTTATTGAATCCTCAGTGCTGTGACTCAGTGTGTGGCAAGGGCTGTAAATCCTTGAGAGTTGTTTTCATTCTTAGATGCTCTTAACACACAGCAACAGTGGCAAGAAACATCTTCATCTTTTCCTCTGCAGCTGGAGCTGGCTTCTATTAGCTGAGCCTTGTGGTCCCTAGGTTAGGCTACCACCTAGTAATTTACTAGAAAGAGCAGCTTCAGTGTAGAAAACATGAAACAGCTGATCTGTGTAAGGGAGATATTAGAGG
This sequence comes from Chiroxiphia lanceolata, assembly GCF_009829145.1. Lineage (NCBI taxonomy): Eukaryota > Metazoa > Chordata > Aves > Passeriformes > Pipridae > Chiroxiphia > Chiroxiphia lanceolata. The sequence goes on along the minus strand of NC_045641.1, from coordinate 46,710,851 downwards.
GATTTATTTTTTTTAAGCATGTCGATTTTGAGGAGCAGTTGCACTAGTATTTAGGGTTTTCCCTTCAATTGTAGATCAGCTTTAAGGTCCCCATCTTCAAGGGAGATTAGCAGGTGAACCAGGTTAATTGTTCAGTCATCATTAGGTCTGTCTCTCCTTCTCCCTCCCTCCTAAAGATGCTATTTATGATCAACAAGTAGTAGGCTTTCTCAAGCTCGATGTCAATTCCTGGGAAAGGAGGACAAAATACAACACAGTGATCTGAGAGGTGGACTCTCCCCAGTAGTCATACTCTCTGTGCAAAAAGGACACTGCTAAAGTGATTGACAGCATTGTAATCAACTCCCTAAGACAGACAAATCTCCTTCTCAATACTCTCCCTAATAACTCTGGTACTATGTATGCAGAGACTAAACTGATGGAAGGCAAAAGTGACAAGCAGAGTAAATCATCGGTGAAATCTAAGGACTAGATGTGAAATATTTTGGTTTCTTTGCTGTTGAGGAATACATTCAGTGCAGGTAGCTCTGTGTGCAGCTGCAGTGGGAGCTGCAGGTTGAGTTCTGGGTGGCGAGAGCCACAGGCAAGGGGCCGTGACCTGCCGACCCTTTGCATAACAAAGGGCCCGAGGACCCGTGGCGCCGGCCAGGGGACCGGACACTCAGAGACACGGCAGGAGCCAAGGACTCCCAGACTTTGCGTGCTTGGACTGTAACGGGATAAAAGTCCAGGGTTTCCTTTGTTCGCAGTCCCTCCTCAGAGAAACCAGCTCGAGCTGTTATTTTGTTATTTAGTTATTGCACCACAATTAAATTATTTTAAGGATCGGGACGTCTGAGACTCTGCTACGGGAAACCTGGGACCAAGCCGGTAAGAAAACCTGGTCTGACTGTGTGTTGGGTGTGTAGCTGCCAAGGGGCTTCGGTCCCAGCTCAGGTGGTGCGAGTGTGACTGCCAGTGTGGCTCCTGGATGATCGATCAGGGAAGTTTCCTTAACATTTTACCTTACCCTGAGACCTCTTGACAAAGATGATTATTAGGTGGTGACTAGACTTGTCATTTCTGCAACTGTAAAAGCCTTGGTCATTGTTGAGAATGAAATACTGACAAGCTACCAATTCCCTAGCTCAGTACAAGACTACTCTTCCCATGAAGTTTGCCACACAACTGCCACTTAAATAAGGCAGAAACAAAAGTCAAATGCTTTCAACAGTGAAATAAATACACATGCTTCATGACTTGACACTGGATGTGTGAGAGGTCAGCAGCAATGAAGTACTGTTAATTAACTAAATGAAACCGAAGTGCATTTCAACTTTAAGAAGATAAACATTTTTTAAAAGATAGAGCAATGCTTATCTTATTCAGTCCCAATTGTACTTCCATGTGGGTTTATACACAAATCCCTGTATTTCTAAAAAGCATGGCATAGCTTTCAAAGCATTCATACCACTGACTTCCTTACTTTTCTTAGAGGTGGCAAGACCTAGCAGTCACACCGATGCTCCTGTTGTTTACCTAATACCTGGTGTAGAAAGGAACCTTAAAAAAACCCCCAAAACTAAACAAAATAAATAGCAAAATCAACTATGGGATGGGTAAACGCAGAAATTGTAGTATCATTGTTCGAGTATCATCATAGTATCGTCATCTGTCACAGCTGGGTTTTCTGTCACTTCAGAATAGCACAGGACAACTCAAACACATGTGACTGAAGTGCTATAAGCTCCCTGCATTTCTCCTGTTGTTCCTGGCTTTTTAGTCTTCCCCATTCTGAAGCATCAAAGTTACCATGGAAACAAGCAATGGCATTTATGTAGATATTCGTGAGCCCTACCCATGTGAAGTCAGTCTCGATTAACGGGTGTGACCTGCATCTGGTGGAGCACATCCCTGTGGAAGGACACCTTGCAGCAGGATATGGGCTCTGGCAGAATGAGACAGTGCCAGGCACCTGCCTGGACAGGGGCTCTATGAGCAGGGCCAAATGCCTCCAAGGAGAAGGAGACTTGCAATTCCTTCTGCTGTTGCTGAGAGGCAGGGAGTCAACAGCTTTCTCAAAGCTGGAGGAGCTGATAGGACTCAGGGGACAAATATTTTGGACACCGTGCAGGGACGTTTTTTCCCCACACTCTGGGAAAGAGTGGGAGTGTGACCTCCAGCACCACATGCAATTTCTTTAAGGCAAATGTGTCATGGAAAGAATTTGGGGTATTGTGGTATGATGACATAGGGTCTGTTTAAGCTTGCCTTAATTTGCTGACTTCTCTTGTCAAGAGAATGTATTTCAGTAATAAAATAACCAGAGGACAAATCTGCAGACACTTGTGTAACGTTGGAAATTTAAAACTTGAGTGCAGACCAGAGCGCTCTGACTCTTAAAGCACTAGAGAGATCTAGCACTCTTCTGTTTGTTGAAGTGGACTTGGATAACAAATTGCATCAGTATTCTGACTCATAAGGAAGTTCAGTGATGAGAACTGGAACAGCACAAACCCAGAACTGCTTGAGTTTAGATGCTATGAAACTAGGGGGACAATTCCCTCTACTTAGCCCAAAGCTTTCAAAAAATGATTAATTGGGTTTGTTCCCCTAATTTTTGATTGGCCAATCTAAGACCTTATGAAAATATGAAGAATTGGTATTCAGAAAACACAGCTCACTCTCTGCTACTTGATAATTATAAAAAATATCCCCAGCTGGACACCTCTGGGTATTCAGTCATTCTGGTAAGTAGTGTTATAATAATACAACTGAGCACTAGTATTTATTTATAGTGCTAATTTTTTAAAATTAATTCTGAAACACTTCTGTCCTGTGAGAGTTAATATGTATTTTTATAACAAGGAAAGGCACTTGTATGTAAATAACCTGTATAGGAAATTGTGTTCTTTTCTCATGTGTCCTTTTCACTGTGTAATTTCTTTCCTTCTCCGTTACTTAGATGACAACTAGGGACAAAAAGAATAAATCAGAATTACCATTCTTAAAAAATAATAGGCTGAGGAAACATTGTCTCTCAGTGATTTCCATATAGAGACAGAACTTTGTAGTGTAAGAAATTGGAAAGGAACCACAATAACTTTCAATTACGTGCGCCTTGCTATTTTTAGCTAGAATGAGAGGACAAATGGTGAATTCAGGAGAGAGAGAGCCCAAGGCACGAGCATTTGTAGTGCAACTCATACATGTTAGAACTAAAGGAGAAAATGATTCTGCTAACAAGAACAACAGAAGTTTCTACTGCTAGAACAGATCTCATGTGATCCTTAGAGGTATAATGACCTCCTCAGAGGTAAAATGATAGTTTTAAACTCCCTCCAAAGTCAGTTGCTGCTACAGCTAGGCCAGTGGCTACATGGGAAAGCAGGCAATACAGAGCTGGGCAGTTGTTTCAGAGAACTCCTGTAGTACATGATGGAGACTGGATGGCTTAGGACATTCATCAGCCAGTTTTAGAGCTCCAAGCCAGACACTCACAAAATTCTGACATGGTTCAGCATCAAAAAATATGTGCATTACTGTTCATATTGCACCAGCATTTGGAGACCAGAACTGGTTCAAAATGGGCATAGTCTAAAATAAACATGGCAGTTATTGCTCTACCAAACATCTTCAGTCATGATACAGTTTGTCCAGCAGAGAGAACGATGCTTTCTACTTGAGTTTAGGTCTGAATGTTTTAAGTACCAATGAGGCTAAGGAATAAATATCAGCAGTCTACACTTCTCTTTCCTCCACTTTTAGTCAGACATTGTCTATATCCAGGTGAAAAGAGAGAAACCTGGAACTTTCTAGAGATTTTAGTGGAGGTTTCTAAGCTTGCTCTCAAAGTTTAGGTGCCTTCTGGACCAAGAATACTTTTTCTTGTGTCATCATCGCCATCTCAAAGATACTCTTAAAAATCCACAGTTTATTATATGAACTGCCCCCAAAATTTCCCTGTTTATTTTGAAAACATTAGATATGCATTCTAGCTCTAGAGTAGCTTTCCACACAAAGAAATGAAAACATCTCATATGAGATGTTTTAGTAAAAGTGGCTCTTTAGCAAAAAGTGTTATTGGCAACTTATGCAGTCAGCACACTACATATGGCAGATCATTGTCCACATCAGAAGGATTGTGGGTCTTTGTCCCACAAATGTATCACTGCTTGGACTGCCAAAATTAGCTAAAAAGGATGTGGTTTCAATGACTTTTGAAATCATTGAGTATAATTCCACTGTTAAGTTTCCTTGTACCACGGCTGGGCCAGAGACAAATATGAAGTGCACAGGTACTGTCTATACTTCCTTGGCTACAGAGACATTCAGACTCACAGCTAATTTCACAGTTATCTTGAAAACACTTTAGAATTTTTTTTCTTGTTGCTCTAGCCTCATACCTTATCTTTGCCAGTGCCTGGCACAGGAAGCTTAGGGAAGAGTATGAGATTTTTTCTTGTTTGTTCTTTGAGAATTTGTTAATCAGCGTCTCCCAGATGCACCACAAGTTACATGAAAATGGCTGTACTCAGCCAAACAAGAAGGCGCAGCTCTTGACAGGCACCAGTAATGACCACACAGACACAAGGGCACTGGTGGGCAAGCACAGACACAGCACCTGTCAGTCTTAAGCATTCAGCAGTATCAGATCTGGTACCGTTATATACAAATAATCTGCAACCATTTTGTATTTTCAGTTTAAGTATCTAGGGTATCTCCTAGTAAGGAACTGTACGGTTTGGCAATGCAGTCTGTAAAGCATGTTCTTTCTTTCAGTATGCTGTGTTCCTTGTATAGGAGAAGCAGTGAGCAACTTCCAGGTTCATCCTCATGGTGCTTATGAACAGTATGGCGTGCGCAGGCACTGGTGGACTTTTGCCACGAAGTAAGGACATGCTGGCATCTTGCATTTTTATAAGAATAAATCATTTAGTCAAAATCAGTTTTCAAACCCTACATACCTTGAAACTGCAAATAAACTTCTCATCACAAAGGCTGTATGTGGACAAGAGAAGGGAACTAAAAAATGAAACATCTATAAGTTAAACATTAGGAAGACGCAGGATTTCCAACTCACCTGGAGCTTAGGAGACAAGATTATTCTCCCTGCCCAAAACATCTGCTTGAACATTATTTTTGGCTGAGAACTTGATCTCTCTGTTATGACTCTTAACAGTTTTCAAGTTGGAAGAAGAAACTGCTCATCTGTCCTTTACTCCAAAAGCACGAGGTATTGTGAACATTTCTGTGAAAATGATCTGATGGTCTACATGAACCCACAGAGGCAGAAGAGAGATTACTCAAGAATTTTAGACAGACTGCACCTGCTGAGGCATAACAATTACAACACATATTATTCTCTTTAATAAGCAAGTCAACACGGCTTGTTTTTTCTTCAAAAAGGTTAAAACAAGCTTTATTTTAACATACAAATCAGATCGTGTACAAGGCAAAAACATACCCCATAGTGATAGGCATATTGGGTCTCCACACACCATGTGTAGCCACTTGTGCTATAGTAATCCTGAGATATGGAAAAAAGCCCTAAAAATCTTTTTTAAAAGGCAAAAATACCTCCTTTTAGTCACTCTTGCTATAGTCACCTTCATTTGGGAATTAAGAAAAAAGATTATAGAGTTCTGAGTCAAGAAAACAAATAATCTACAAGCAAAATACCCAAGATTTGTCTAATTCCCTGCTGTCATCTGGGTACACTAGCAAGAGCACTTGGGGAACAAATCAAGAGACGCACATATGCAAGGTTACTTCTTTTAACACTGGAAAGCATGTCGAAGAACGCCAAGATATTTTTGCTACCTTCAACTACTACTGTCTTCACAAACTGTTTGGTCTATGTGTCAAGTTTACACATCCTATTAACTTAATTCTCTACACTGTGTGTGTAAAAACACCCCAACTATTCTTTGCTTCCTTTCACTATGAGGTTATACGTGATATAGAAATATCTTCAAAAGCTTGTAAAAGCAGTAGAACTACAGACAAAGTCATGTCTCTAACATTAAAGGCTACTTGAACACCTGCAGAAGATTGTATTTGTCATTAACTGACATTAAAAAAAGGAAGTCTCTTTTTAAAGTAAAAGTTAAGGGAAAGTTATAGATAGGTTTGGGGTTTTTTTTTAGTTTGCCAACATACAAAAATAAGTTACACTATATATTATGGCTTTCATTATCTACTCATTTAGTAGAAGAGTGTTATCATGGATTTAAACACTAGCTGTTGTAACTAATTAACCTGCTGTGTTCTTCAGACTTTCCTTCTTTGAGTTTTCAATTTGTGAAAAGAAACAACCAGATATTAGAGGGAAAATTAAGAATCCTCCCAAACAATTTAAATAGCAAGAAGCACTTGTAGGAGAAATCTTTCAGAGAATATTAAAAATTTTCACTTCATTTTTAAAGTAATTTAATATTGAATTTTTAATTTAATCTTCTTGGCACAAATAAAGGCCAAGCCAAACATCCCACACACTTCAACAGTCAGGACTTCATACTGAGTCTGATTTCAGAAATGTGTACACACCAGTATGATACTATTATGCTACTGAAGTAATCATCTGTCTTTAATGTTTGTTAACCATACAAGATAATAGTTAAATTTGGTATGCAGCTATCTTAAAAAGGCTACAATAATGCTAAGTCAAGAAGATTCAAAACTACAACACACCTGCTCAATATTAAGTGTTGTTCACTACAAATAGGGAGGGGAGGATGGGCACAAGATGCCAGAGTCAAAGACTGGAAAGACCTTGTTTACACATTGCTGTATTATTAATGGCTGTGCATACTTACATTTTGAAGTCTAAAGTTGAATTCGAATTGGACAAGCTATGAAAATATTCAAATACATGTAAATAAAAAGAATTCTATTTCATAACTAAAGCAGTAAAAAAAAAAACCAAACTTGTGCAGTTGAAGTAGCATTTGCAACAACAAAGTTTACAGCAGACAAACATAAATTTCAGACTTACAAATTCAATAAGGAAGATCGTGGCACCAAATTTGAGAATATTTTCAAGCTCTCAACTCAGGACAGAAGAGTTGCCAGTTGAATAAATTTAACCAACTACTTTCCAGCTCCTTGTAAACAAGGCTCCATGTGGAGCAAAAGAGGAGCTTTCTCTCCTCTTTTGCATAAAGAGAAGTATCTGAAAGGCAAGCTGCAGTGAGTGTTTCTGACAGCAGTAGAATAAAGAAGCAGATAGAAAAGTAAGTATATAAAAATGTTCTTACAGAAAAGAGATCTGTCCTGGTTTGATTTTGTTTATGAAAAGGCACTTCACATATTGCTAAAACTCAGATAACATACTTGTCCTTTCAGTTTTTCTGTTAGAAGGCTGTATTTCAAGGTGGTTAGCATGAGTATGCAAATGTTCTTTATACAGTGTCTATCTGTTAGAAATTTTATAATTACATATAGTATCTTACACCAATTAGTTAGAAGAACAGATTCATGTTCAAAATAATAGCAGGTCTTGAAACAATACTTCAGTGATGATGGACGATCTGTCATAAGCAACACACCACCTGTAGTGAGTTCATGCTAATAAAATTAGCAATATAAATCAGAAGTGAGTCCTCAGTCTTTTGTTTTCCTCTCGTAGTCTCTCAATTTCAGCTACTAAGCTTTCATTTACAGAGTACCTTTCAAGTAAAGCGTGCATTTCATTCTAGAGAAAAGAAAAAAGTCCCAATCAGTAGTAATAAAGTTAACAATTCCAGTTTTATCCTATCCATTTTCATATCTCTTTTGAAAATTAAATAACGTAGATAATTCTGGTTTTAAAAACTTCTGATAAGAAAAGTAAGGGGGGTTTTATGCTGACAGTATTTTGATCATTAATACATTAGTGAATATTTTATCAAAGGATATTTTGCAGACCTTCAGGAAGAGAATCTACTAATTCAGATTCCATTAAAATGCTCAGTACCCAGACAAGGTCTTTTTAATGCAGATCAAAAGAACAAAGATTCATAAAAAGGTGAAGCTAAAGAATACAGAACAGTTCAGTATGTATACAGTACCTACAAGTAAAGCTTTCTATTTGAATTCCATCTGTCTCCTCCTTACCTCAGCCCTTGGCCCTTTCCAAAGGACAGCTGAATTTGTTTCCCTTTTGCCTTTTTTATAACTCTTGAAGTACAGAATTCATACTTACCCAATCCATATGTTCCCTTTATTTAGCAAGCATAAAACAAGTTAACAGATTCCCATTCATACTTTCCCCCTCCTTCACATCAAATCCTCACTTTTTTGGTCTCAATAAGCAAAACAGATTTTCAGTTTTGAGAGAAGATGGCATGCCTTTGTATTACCAAAATGGAAAACTGAATATATTTCCCATCATGGTCTTTGTACGTACCAACTGCATATGGAATTGTTTGATCATCTCCACTTGCAAATTCACAATATCCCGATGGCATGCTTCTCTGGGGGAAGAATTGCAAAAGGACAATGCACAGATTTATTTAGGAAGCAGTCTTTCTCTCCAATCCTCAGCACCAAAAACTCCACAATTCCTCACTTCATAGCATCATGGAACAAGAGTCTAAAAACACTTCAATCATGAAACATAATCCTCTACAGCTTATTTTCTGGAATAATTTTGTTATGACATTGATTTTCACAAGTACCATTTTTTTCAGCATACAAAAAGATGTAGGATCTTTTCTGTTTAGAAACCAGTATATACATGGTAATATCAAGATTGTTTTTTCACTTGCAAGCTGTAAGCTTCTCTCCTTTTTATGATTCAAAGCTGATTTTCAATCCCTAGATCACAAGCACCACAGAGAAAGATATTTATCTGTAATTGAAGATACAGCTTTTCAGTACGTGAGTTTCAACACTTTTGTAAGATGGCCCAAAACATCAACTGTGATATGTGATACATACATTATTCTCAAGCCCACAGAATGCTCCAGGTTCATCTACATAAAAAGTAGTGGCAGTGCTGTCTGTGAAGTGACATGAATTTGTTAATTCATGGACAGCCATTCCACATTACAAAAACCAGGCTTGAAAATAGCCTCTACCCACTACATTAATACAGGAGTTCCAGATGCTGAGGAAGAACATGCACAGCTCACAGAAAAGCAAGAAAGCTCACAAGCCCTTCCTGAACAGTGTATCACAGTACAATCACCTGAGACTGAATACTGTGCTGTGGATACCAGTGGCCTGAGATAGTAACGCATTTCTTAAGTAGACACACACGGATCTTATTTCGTTCTCCTTTCCTCAAACACAGACCAAACCCACTTCCTCTTTCCACAGGTTATTGTGCTACAGAACTCCTACTGGAGGCAATCTTCTTTGAGTGTTTCAAGTACAGATGCCAGCTGGCAGCTTAGAAATTCAAAGATGTAGGTTATCTCCCAAAGACAGGAGTATCAACAAGCAAACAGCTTTTTGGAACCAAATGAATTATATATTCCGCCTGGTCCTTTTCTAAAAGTCCATGTTTTTGGGGTTTTTTTCCCATTACTGGAAGAGGAATGGAGGCAAGAAAGATAAAAATCCTTTCCTCAGATTCCATGGGCTAAAAGGTAGTTACATCAAGAAGAACCTTGCAATGGCTCCTTCCCTCTTAGTGACCCCATTACAAACAATCTTTTACCTTCAGTTTGAATATATCTACAACTTACAACTGGGAAAAGGGCCAGCAAAGCCTTCCAGGCACTCCAGGATGTATAGGTCAGAAGAGAAACGCAGTATCTAAGGCTCCAGATCTCAGATATTGGAAGTAAAAGACTGGCATCCCTTCCAATTCTGGGATGCCTGAACAGAGACTTCAAAAAAAACACATCTGCAATATACAGACTGCATTTTAAGTCACGTGAAGTTACAGGTTTTAATCAGATGTGTGATTATTGCCAAAAAATCCAAGGAGAGTTCTACTATACTATACCTATGCAAAGACATTTATAACCTTCAGTGTATTTTTTCTGTTGGTAGATACAGAACAGCCATAGCACCATAGCACTTGGACCTACTAGGCTAGTACTGCATTGCTTTTTGTCTTCAAGACAGCAGAATTATCCCTGCCCAGCAACCCTTTTCCTCTCCATCACCTCCATCAACACACTTCATCTTAAACACGGGTTGGGAAGTGATCTTAACTGCTCCACCTTCTTCAAACTCCACTCTCAATAGAACCATGCTAATTTGACTTCTTTCATGACCATTGGAATGATGGTTAGATATCCACAAACTCAGTGATCTGACACCAGCCATCATGTACAGCATGGACATTGTTTCAACGAGGAGCTTCACCAGTAGAAATACACACTCACTATTTTACCTTACATATGCCATGCTAACGACAATAAAGCCAACACAAATCAACTGTCTAAATCAAACTCTCCACAGTGTCAGTTTGAAGAGCAATTTCTCCTGCTGGAATGGAGAGACGAGCAGGGAGGGAATGAAATCAGCACAAAGCTTCAAGAAAAACAGGAAGGACCTCATTATGCAGATTAAATTTACCATCTGAGAAATGTTCAAGCACTCATTCTGAAAACACGTTATCAAAGTCATTCACTGGCAGCCCTCAGAGACATCAGTGTAATTAGTCATCAGAGCTATTAAAAACTAAGTTTCATACCTAGATTTCCAAAAATAGGGCTATAAATGGGCTATAAATTTTCTAATCCAAGTAGAAATTCGTTGAAGCAGATGCTAAAACATCTAAGAAAACGCGTCACTGAAAACAACAATATTCTGCCTGAATACCAGTACCTGAAGTCATCCATTGTTTCTTGTATCATATTCTGAATGAAGTTTATTTGCATTGATGTCAGAGGTGCATTTGGTCTGCTACTCCCAATGGTTTCTACTATTTTTTCTGACAATGAACTTGCAACTCCAGCAGTGACAGGTGATGTTATCTTTGGACCTTTACAATTAAAAATAAATTAATTAAATAATTATTTTTTTTAAATATCAGTGTAATGGAGTACAAGAGGGTTTTTTATTTGTCTTGAGGCTTGTCAATATTTTACCTCAAATATTACTTAGTTTAAAAAATAGATTTAGAATGAGTCTTTTCAGAGGCAACTAGGGACATTCTAGGAGGGCTAGCTGGATTTAAAGAAGAATCAAGAGCAGATGTTCTTTTTCAATGTTAAGTTCATTTTATCTGATTTCATATCAGTTTACAATCAACCACACCTAGAACTGGGCCAAAATTACCAACTTACTTGTTGAGGTAGTACCATTTACTGGTAGATCACATGCAGGATGGGCCTGAATATTCTTCATTAGTCTCTCATTTGTATCAAGAGTGGATGATGGTGGAGAACTTAAAGTTATAGATTCTATGTTTGATGAGCTTGGTTTTGAAACCTGACAATAAAAATAGTATTTTTTTTATAAAAAAAGATGAAATCTATGTACTACAATTGTCTAATTGCACTTGAAGACTAAGTTTACAGGAATGCACTTTCAAACATTTCTGCTTTTTGGAATCTACTCAGAAAGACATGCTTTTCATTTCCTAGCAAGATATTGAAAAATTGCTAAAACATTCAATATTGCCTCAAATGCACACACAGAACTGAGTGCAAAAGGCAATGGCCTCTTAATTTTCACATCCAACATTTTGTGACGAAATTATAGCATCATTCCTAGCAAACTCAACTTCTGAAAAGCAATACAAAAGCAGCTAAGGTCTCCACATAGGCATATCAAAGATATCTCAAGTAGGAAAAAGAGAGAGATGAAGAATAGGGAAAGAAGATGGTGGAATTTATCTAATAAACAACAAATAATGATACTGGTGCAACCATCTAGTGATCCTTCTTGATTTTCTAGAAAAATCAAAATACTTCTCAGGCTACACCCATTTTGTTTCATTTGAACTTATGTAACCAGAGCTTATTTAAGAGAAACATCCATTTCTCTTCCATTGCTGAAGGCCAAGATACTTAAAGTGTGCAAGGTTTTACAGATCTGTGTCAATAGTGTGAACAGAGTTGCAAAATAAGATTAGATGGGGCATTATTAAGGATTTTTTCTTCAAGTAGTAGTAGTATTCTGCTAAGATTCTAACAAGACCACTCATATCAAGAATACCTGCTTTAAGACTTCTTTAGTTTCTTGTTTTCCGAGACTTATTTTCTTAATGTCAGTCTCTGGATGTTCTTCTTCTTCTTTAATTGGAGACCCCACAAGTGCATTTATTGGGCTAGATTGTACCCCTTGTGCACTACTGCCCACTGGGTTTCTTTTTACTGGAAAGGCAGCAGGGAGCTGTGGGAGAAAATCCAAACCCACAAGGTAGGACTGAAAATCCAGACCTAAAACGAAACAAAAAGATGAATAAACAAACACACACCAAATCTATCCCACAATTAAAATGCCTGCACACCCATACAAAGTCAATTAAAAAAAAAAGCACCCCACAAAAACTAAATCCTTAAATCTAATTTATGCTGACATCATCCTTATCAAAGTAAAAACATGAAAAGCCTCTATATATCACTATAAATTGCATAAAGGAAAATAAAATAATCACTTTAGGACCATACTCTTGATTTCCTGTTGCCATGTTCTATCTTAGCACTTCAGTGTGTCAGACAATTTCCAGCAAAGTTCATTTGTTTCAGTGTCTGTTTTTTTCATGTGTTTGTTTTCAATGGTATGACAAAATCAGCACGTGAGAACTAGTATAGACTTCCAGAGGCCTGTCACTGGCATATGCTTACCATTTCCTTTTCCTTGAAGATCTTCAGTCCCTTTATTTGTAATAATATCTACAAAATACCAGAACACAGACAAATGAACTATTTCTTTGCGTCATTAAATCAAGTTCATAATCAAAGACTAATTAAAATATCAAGTAGGTATCGTGGTCAATAGCACACAAATGACAGTGTCACACTACGTGCAGATGAGTGATGCTTTACAAATTTCAGTATTAGCAACTTACCATCTCTGACAGGAGAAAACATATCTCCCAAACTACCTCGGCCCAAATGATCAAAACTATTTAATTCGGCACTTTTCCCGTGATCTGTTTCTTTAGATGGAATGACATCCAAGCTGCAACTATGGGGTAAACCTTAAAAGGACAAAAACATTCAATTACTAATTGAAGTTTTCCAAAAATAACATACATTATGCCTAAACAATCTCACAGCAAGTCCAGTAAGCACTTTAGAACCATCTACAGATGCCAGCTGGAGGGTCAATTGAACTCCCTCATTTGGGCTGTCAGCAAAGGTGGATGGAACTAAAAGCTAAGGGACTTACTAACAAAAATACCATACAGTCGGAACTAGTAACTGCACCTTCTGCTAGGAAGGTAACCACATTCAGATGATCAAAATTGAGATTTGCTTTGCAACAAGAGAAATTTGCTCCTCTGGGGTCAGTAAGTATTCTGAGGGAAATTCTGTGTCACATCTCTTTTAAAGCTTACCTAATGTTAACGCTTATTTCTAATATTAGGAAATAAAATTGGAGTTTCAGCTGCAGGCAAAAATAAAATAAAAAAAACAAACAAAAACCCAAAACAAAACAAACAAACAAAACAAACAAACAGCAAAACAAAAAAAACCAAACAAAAAACAAAACCCCAAACCAACAACTTGTTCCTAGACCTTTCACCACTCTACCAGGGGAAAAAAAAGTTAGCTTTTGTATGCATGGTACCAAGGACAGTTGTCTGAAGAAGTCCCCACCAAAAAAAAACCCAGTAAATATTCAAACTACTGTTTTTAGAGATGTGAACTGAACTGCTCCGGCAGCCATCTAAATAACTTTCACAATTTAGTATGTTTGGAAACCACATCAGGACTGCAAGCAAGCCATTATTCTGTCCTTACTGTACTGCTAACTCGAGACGTGTCTAGATTTTGAATTTAAGAACTAGGCACAGAACATTAGTGCTGTGCAATACATAAATAAATCTTTTATAAATAAATCACCTGTACATACAAAATCTTTACTTTGGATCTACTTTAATTTAAGAAAACCCCCACCAAACGAACAAGGTAAAAACCCCACCACTGGTTATGAAACCTCTAAGTACTTCCCTATGTGGGATTACTTGAACAAGTAATCCAGACATGACTGTGTGGATGCCTGCAATTAATCATGTCCAAGTATCTACATTAACTGGAACCTCAGTCAGGTTTAAGATTTCACTTTTAAATGTATTAATGTATCACATTTTCCAGTCCTTCAGACGTGTCAGTTGTGGCACATACATAGGATTGCACTTGCTAGTGAAGTAAATACTTGGCACACGGAGTCCAACTAGAAGTACAGAATCTAGAGGATCTATGTAGGAAAAAGCACAATGTAAAATAGGGCAAAAAAGTCTTCTCTGCATTTTTACCTGTTCCCAGTAATCTAAATGTAGTAAGTACCTGAACCAGAGAACAGTTGCTAAATAGAAGTTTATGGGAAGCCAGCTCAAAGTACATCCAAATTTCTCATCATATTCTGACAACTTACACTTTTGGACTTCAAAAATACCTGTGACAGAAAGCCTCAATTTTGTTTAAATAGGCTATCAGATCACTTTACTGAATGCCCCATATTTCTCCAAAGATAAATCCCATAATCAGGGTCTAGAAGAACTTCCAGAGTACAAATGCAGTTTGGGGTCTCTCATCCATTCCCACTTTTAAGTTTAAAGACCTGTCTTCTGGAGTATTCAGAGGTCTTTACTCCTGAAGTGAACACTCAGTTTAAGGACAACTATTTGTATTACTTAGCAAGCCTTTATTTTCTTAAAACATCTATTTATTACACATGGTCCTGTTTAAGGGGTAACAACCATCTTCAAATAAAGATAACAAATCATATATTTTAACTGCAATAAAATGTTCCACACCCTCAGTAATGTTGATTAGCAACACTTCTTGCATACACAGGAAGCCTTCTACTTCACCTGATACTTCACTGCACACCCAAGGGAGGTCATTAATACACGTCCCTATGGACTGCAGTGGCTTATTGCTTAATTACTGTTGCTAAATGTATTTCTCCTTATTTAAAAAGGGAGGGGGAAAGTGCTGTTGCTTTTAAATAGATTGAGGATTATTTTCAAGAAGCAAACTAACAGTGCTACTGATTTGATCATATTTTCAGAAGTCTTGAATTAAATAAATTTAAGAGTACATTTCACACAGTGGCAGAATTTTGGAATGCTTAAAATTCTTACAAAGAACTTGTTAATTTCAGAAGCATAAATAGCAAGTACTGTTATACAACTAATCATACTTGTAACTATATTTAACCTCTTTCCTACCACGTGATACTGGAATCATGCCTCTCACAAAAATACAGTTCAGTTCTCACTTGGGTTTTTTGACTAGGTATTTTTTCCTGTGTTTTGTTTGGTTGGTTTTTTTTAGATAAGGTCTGTTACTCCTATTTATTAACAGAATTACAAACCATTAGCTCTGCATTCCATGCAGACATTGCATCAGAAACTGCATTCCATACATAAGGATATTCTACATACATTCCATACATAAGGAAGTCAGAACAAGATTGTCCCGCAGTATCACCATGACTTTCTCCTTCAAAGTGTAAATACATACTCCTACTTCAAGCCCAGAATTTAAGACTTCACATGTTCTAAGCTTATAGTAGGATCCAGTTCACTTCCTACAGTCTTATAGTACATGTAATGCAGTAGGAGAAAAGAAGGTGCAGATGTGCATGCACATACACACAGTACTCCACACAATGCCCTTCCCTCAGAGGAAATTTGTACTGTAACAGTCAAAACATGAAATATTCCTTCCATCTTTCACATTATGCCAAATATTATTGCAAGAGTAGAAAGAAGACCCTACCTGTTTTCTCCTGAAGAATCTCTCCTCCCTTATTCTCATTTGGCAACATAAGATGAGAGGAAACTGTTGCTGATGTCTGAGAGGCAATGTTTTTGATGCCAGTATTTTGAATTCCTCCAAGATTACTACCAGCTTTGACTTCTACTCTTTTGGATACAGGTTTATTTGAAGAACCTGTAAGGTTAGACTGAAGAAAAAAAACAGACCATATTAAGAGAAGTTATTATTCCCTCAGCTAAAAGTAAAAATATTAGCCAATATACTTTCTGTTTCAAAACACTTAAAAAATTCAGTTCCAGTTGCAAAGGTTGCCTAGGAGATATGCCTTTACAAATATGAAAAAGGTATCTTAATGTAACTTCAAAGAACATAGGAAACATCTGTATTAGTATATAAATGGCAACAGAACTTAAGGTAACAACGGAGTGACCTGGCACGAGCCAATTTTGTTCCTAGGTTTAGACATAGGAAAAATAAGAGATTACATTATTAGCAACTCCAAATTTTACAGGAATAGTCAACCACTAGCAGGAAGTGTGCTAGAGGAGGAGGAAAGTCTCAGAGTGGTAAAGAATCCACTTCAAAGGTTCCCTCAGTCTCCACTAAATGAAAGCATGGGGTTTCTGGATACAGTAGAGCCTAATTAAGTCTTGGAAGAACCTCTTAAGCCTTCTCTGTTATTTAACTTCTCCACTGCTTTTATACATGCCTGCAAAAGACCATATATAGGACCATACAAAATACCTCAAAATGAGCAGCTCTGTGTCTTCCCCTTAAGTGGAAGGGCCATTACAGAACTTTCTGCTACTGCCTAAAACTGAACCTGAGGTGCCACAAACTGATCTACAATGGCAGCATATCCATACCAGGAAATTTAAGACTACTCAATTCTACACTGAGGGAGGAGTGAGGGGAATTCCACATTAAAAACCACTAAAACAGCACTTAGGACTGAGCAGTTTATAATTTCTATGTTGGCATGATCCAATTTTGTTGACATCTGTAATGCTTAAAAAGTGAAAGCTAACTTTTTTTTTTTAGAACTTAAACTTACGCTTTGCTTTCACCAATCTGCATATTGAACAATAAAAAAGAAAGCTTTTTTTTACCTTGAAAAAAGTGCTACTGAACTGAAGACGTATGCATTTCACACAGCCTTTGTGAGCAATAACTGTTTTCACTGGTGATGTCAGTTGTCTTAAGTCATACTGGCAGATTTTTCCCCGGGAACATCCTATAGCCAAAGTAGTACCATCAGGCATGAAGTCTACTGTTGTCAGAGGAAAATCAGCTACTATTGTTGTCAGTAACCTTCAAATAGGAGAAAAGACAGGATAAAGAAGCTTTTAGAATTCAAAAGTTAGACTTTTATAAACAGAGTATCTAAAATATATATTATATATATATATATATATGAAAGCTTTCATAATTCAGCTACAGGTCAGTAGTTCCACTTCTCCAGTGCCAAGTAAATTCAGTGACACATCTTATGAAACAGTGGATTAGGCTTATACTAAGAATTCATGCTTAACAACAAAAAACCTGCATATGACCCAAAAGATTTCAGGAGGACAGGATCACATCACCCTCCTAACAGCAGTTCTCACACCAACATTTTTTACTGGTATCATCATTTCCAGCAGCAATCATACTAACATACATCCTCTAGCTTTCCAAGTGTATCAACACTAATCTTCCCACAACTCTAGGAAGAACTTCAGGTTCTAGTTTGCATCCTTCTACTACATCCCCCCAAAATACAGACTCCTGCTGTTATTCAGCTAGAGGAAAAGCACAACTCACACTAGAACCAAGGTCCCATGAAACTACTTGCCATCCTACTCTCTTACTACACAGTACCATCACCTGTGTCCCATACTTCCTGCTTTTTCAGCCAATGCTCTCCCATATTTAAGGCTTGCTATCTCAGCAGCTCTGTGCACCACAGTCATGTCTTGTATATTGAACCAGAAAAGCAGGCAAGCTAAGCTCAGGTGGCTGAAGGTTTTCACAGGCTGTACTGCCCCTCAGAGAAGTTAATTGCTCTGTATCAACAAGAAAAGCCCATAAGCACTCGTAAGTGGTCACTCAGATGTAGCACCTCAATTAGTTCCCACATACCTTTTTTTTTTACTATTGTTTGCTTGGTTTTTAACTACAAAAGCAAAATGGACTATGGGACAGGTTCCCCAGTAGTGATATGCCAACCACTTCAACCATTCTGAATGTGGGCTGAATTAATTATGTGATGTCATAGCTAAGCATGCTTTTTCAGTTTTTAAAAGAATCCTTATTTGGGTTTTATAATCCAAAGGTCTTTGATATACTCACTTTTTACTTAAAGTGTCATAGAGAATAACTCTTTTATCCAAACCTACAGTTACAAGCAGCAGCTTATTGACTGGAGAAAAGCAGATTTCTGAGGCTGGTGCTTTATGAGTATTTTCAAAATTATGATATGGGTTCTGGCTATTTACATCCCACAGAGTTACATTTCCACTGTCAGAAACGCTGCCCAGCAAGGATTTCTTAAAGGATGAATATTTCAAGTGTCGAATAGGCTGTAAAACAGACATAAAAAACGAATTTTAATACCAATATCAAACACCATATTAAATTATTTTACAAAGGCTTCCACTCTGAAATATAAATAGTAAAACCCAGAAAATTCATTTTGCATTACAATGCCATTTTCGCTATCAGGGGGCAGACTTTTTTTTTACCATTACGGGGTATCATATGAGCTGATTAGCAAAATGAAGGATAAGAAAAAAAAACTTCTAGAAAAGTTTCTTAATTTTTCAGCAAGTCATACAGGAAAAACCCACGCCACATCTAAAATTAAAGGAGCAAAAAGGTAAATTATTTCACCGACTGGTCTCCTGCCAAAAATGTTAAACTTAACTCCCCTTCACTGATTTTAAGCACTTGGATAGAAGCCAATTTGATAAGACAGACAGAGTTAAGCAAGTATGTAAGTCCTGCAGAAGAACAGACTTCAACCTGTGGACTAGGACCACAGAAGAGGATAATATACATGGTTTATCACATGCAGCCTTGCTATCGCAGAATCACGTAACACAGGAACTTAACTACCTTTCAGAAACAGGTATTTTGTTTCCGCTACATTGCTTCAGAGGATGTTTCAGAACCTCACTGCTCTAATACTAAAATTACATTACTCAATTTCCTGATTAATTTTACCTATGACCCATCTGCACCAATTCACTCCTGTGGTCATAGTTCCCTTACACTTAAACTGTTTTCCTAACTCCCCAGTACTGCTTTCCCATTTTAAGGAACAGCAATCTCACCTTCATTCAGGCTTTATTTTGCTATAAACAGTAAGTCAGACAGTCTCCCAAGACTGGTTTTCCACTACTATCACAGTATGTTTGCAACTTTCCCAGTTTGACTCTTCCTTGAATACGGACAACTGAACTCTTATATGATCCTCAAAATATTTTGCAAAGGCAAAATGCACTTCCTCCATTTTGTACTGTAAATACTCACTATGAAATATCCTAGACTGCATTTTCTTTTTTGCAATCCAGACTGCTTGGATTGCTTATTGCCATTTTATATCAAGAAATCCAAGTCCTTCTTTCCCTTGGGAATTTTCAAATCCTAGTCTAGTAAGAAAAGCCTCAGTTGTAACCTAAGTCTGGTACCTTGATTTTCTGTCGTAGTTGTTCCCACGTCTATTGTTTTGATCATTTTTGGATACTGACACATCCCCTCTTACTGGCAATACCTTCTAACTGTGTTTCATCACAGCTCTACTTAGAATCACAGAATCGTTAAGGTTGGAAAAGATCTCAAAGATCATCAAGTCTGACCATCAACCCAGCACTGCCACATTCACCACCAAGCTATGTCCCTAAGTGCCCTACCTACACATTTTTGAATGCTTCCAGGGATGATGATTCCACCACTTCCCTGGGCAGCCTGTTCTGATGGCTGACTACCCTTTTAGAGAAGAATTTTTTTCCTAATATTCAATCTAAACCTCTCCTGGTGCATTTGCTCTTGTCCTATTGCTTGTTACCTGCAAGAATAGACAAACCCCCACCTTGCTACTACCTTTTTTCAGGTGGTTGTAAAGAGTGATAAGATTCCCCCATTTTTCCAGGCTAAACAACCCCAGCTCCCTCAGCTGCTCCTCATCAGACTTGTACTACAGGCTTTTCACCAGCTTTGTTGATCTCACTTCTACTATGATAAGCATTACTGAAAATATTAAACAAGATTAGATACTCAAAGATAATGTTTGTTTGGTTTATCAGTATAACCAATTTCTTACCCATCCTCTCTAATATTTTCTCACAAGGCAGTGAATCAAGTACAAGCCAATAACAGCTGTTACTATTTTATTTGCCTGAAAATGCTCTCAAAAAACTATTGTATTATTCTAGCATAGACCACACCACAATACTGGCTTTTATCCTATTACTCTCTTTAACTTCATTTTAATGGAGATATGTGCTGGTTCATATGCCTCCAGCATCATTTCCAGAACTTGTATTGCATGTCTCACTGGAAGCCTAATTGCTTCAAACTGCTTTAAAGAGGTGGCACCTTCAACTGCATATTCAAATAGGATTAAATATGACTGTTCATCATTATTATGATCCTCTGCTGGACACAATGGAGATATCTTTATCATAATTTTTCAGGTTTTTATATTGAAAAAATATTGAGCGATTCAGGAATAACAGC
Organism: Chiroxiphia lanceolata; assembly: GCF_009829145.1. Lineage (NCBI taxonomy): Eukaryota > Metazoa > Chordata > Aves > Passeriformes > Pipridae > Chiroxiphia > Chiroxiphia lanceolata. The sequence goes on along the minus strand of NC_045641.1, from coordinate 46,690,311 downwards.
TTCTATTACATACATGATCTACATGGGAAACATTCCTGTCCCTCACAGTTCTCTGCCATTTCCTTTTCTCCTTTATCCTTTTAATTTCCCAGGTCTGGACAAGTTCTCCATTTTCTTTCACATCAATACATTCCCCATATTACCACTGCTCCCCATTTTTAGCTTTAAAAGCTGAAGACAATTTCACTTATATGGAGTGGCCAGAACCCATCACACTTCTTTACAAATCAGCCAGCTGTTCAAACAGCTAAACTAAATCCTGTTGCTAGGAGAATAGCACCAGGCAGCAAAGACTTGAACAAACATTATGTTTTGAAACAAACCTTAATTCATCCTCACAACAGCAAGCAGATAAGAATCTGGTAGTCTAAATGAATGCCAACAGCAAAGACAAATTATGGGATCTGCAAACAACTGTGTGCAAGAACTCAATTCTAATAAAGCACACAGGTGTTTCTAAATTAAAATCAATTAACAGAATATAGGCCAATACTTTTATGAAGAGAAAATTGTTTAAAGTCACAGAAAGCACTGCAACCTTGGGCTATTCTACTACTTGTAGAATCTACACAATACCAGAAATTAACTGGCAAGGAAACTACATTTCACCATGTTGAATCAAACACAGGCAAGCTAAAATTTATAAGGTTAGTTTGACTTCACATTCCCCAACTCTAAAAAAAGTTACTAGGGAGTGGTGACCCCTCCTAAGCCAGATAGCTAGTGCCAGGATCAAACAGGATAATACACTCTTTATCTATTCAAGTTTACTCTTAAAGAAAACGGGCCCCTAAACTATAAATTAAGTAAAGGCTTTTTAAATTTAACAGAATTATACAAGTCTTCAGATATCTGCTTCACTGCACAATTAATCCTGCAATTCTCTACAAGTACCAATTAAAACCCAAAACAATAATAAAGGTATTTCTGCATATAAAAGTAAAGATCATTTTTAGGGTCGAAAATAAGCTGATAACTTGAGATATCCAACTGGCCAACTCATCACAAAGTTATAGCTCAATTCCGTTTTAAATTAAGGTTGTAATCAAATAACTGCCCTCCTTAAGAAAATGTTATAGACCCTTTAGAATGTGAACAGGAGCTCTGTGTTTGCAATTACTTCAACACTTCAAATAGCTTTATCCATCCTAAAGGTCACTCAGCTTTGCAGTAGGCCTTTTGATTTCATCTGACAAAATAGTTATTCATGGCATATCACTCACTCTTAATCACTTTTTGGTGAAAAGAATTGAATACATCAAACAAGTTGATGCAAATCGTCCTCACAAGAATTTCCTCTCAACTAGCAGCATAGTCCCCACCCTGAATATTCAACCCAGCCATGGACTTCCCTGTAGCCCCTGCCTCACATCCACATTCTTCCTAAGATCGTAACAATCAAATCAGAAAAATGAACTGACTACATAGATGGATTTTTAAGCTCAAACCAAGTATGAAGTACAATTTTGCTTCAATATAAGTACGAGACTGGTGATAGATCAAAGACACTGCAGCACCTAGGAGCAGAGACAGTTTGAATTTAACAGAGATTTTTCAACAGAAAGTATACCATAATTCCCAAGATGCTATGAGGTTGTAAGAGATTTTTCACCAAGTTATATTGTTGGTGCTAGACAGGAGAAAAATTTAACTTGACACCATCTGCAATCTAGGACTGAAAAAGTTGTTGTAGTAACAGAAAAGGAATAAGTCACAACTTCAGTATTCTTTGCAACATTAAAGACCAGGTTTAGGACCAAAGCAATGGTTCTGCATCCCCTAGGTAGCTCCTACCTCTATAAAAATGATTCAGTAAAAAATGAAAGAATGCCTAAAACACAAAAACATGGCTGTCTCTAAGACAACACTCACACCAAGAGCACACACTGTAATTTCCAGTGGGACAACACAGCTCATTTACTACTGCAAATGCTCTTATATCAAAGGTATTGGCTTGTGATACCCACCAATTCTTTTAATATCTTTTGAGTCTGCCAAAAGGACCTGCAGTGCCTTCCAAGGTCCTCTAAGTAGTACACATGCTTTGTGTCAGTCTTTTGCACAGTCTTCCTTCAAACTAGTTCTCTCAAATATTATCTAAACACCTAAGTAGCTAAGATAAAACCTCATCACTTTTCTCTTTGAGCAGCTGTGCAAGTTTAATCTCCAGATTAGATAAACTTATTATTTCCAAATAACAGGCTTATATTCACCCTTACTGTACAGATGGCTTTCAATAAGTAAGTCAGAACTCAGGCTACACGGTCTTTGTTCTTTGCAGCAATAATTGAGTTGTCCATTGAAATCCTGCTTTGGTGGAGCCAACTGTGTGTTGATCAGCTCTAAGATCTAGAAGTTTGTTCTTGAGGAACCAGTGTCTATCAAGTAAAATTTGCTGTAACCTTTATAGAAGCAAAGGTATTTGAGAAATTTGTATTTCAATGCTACCTATTATTTAAGGCTAGAATGCACACAATAGTCTGCTTTTTCCTTTCCTTAAGGGCACTCTTAAAAATTAAAATGAAACAGAATAACAAAACTTAAAAGCTGTTGATACATACTTTCAGTTTCTAAAAACTGTCAATTAAAGCTTGGTACCTGAAAGGAACTTAATTAGGATAGCCTACCTGTCGAGTGCCATGACCAAAGGGAGTACTTGATAAATTGGTGGTAACACTGTGTAGGATAATTTCACCACTCAAAGATCCGGAAGCAATGTAGCCATCATTCCAATTATATGCAATGCATGTGACTTCATCTTTATGATCCTGTAGGGAAGGGAGGTTAGAGGGAGAGAGTTAACGATATTCTTCCTAATTTATGCTTTTGCAGGAAAACTTCAGCTTGATGGGGTTTTTTTCTGACCATCTGTAACACTTAAAAATATTATTTAAGAGTTATTATGGAATATCACAGAAAACAGCAGCAGAACATGCTGAAGATCAATCATAATACTTTAACCACTTCTGATTTTTGCAGAAGATGGTTTTAATAAATTAGTAAAGATGATGGTGTAATTATATACAATGTTTTAATAAGACAACTAACAGCTATATCTACCACAGGTGTTCTTAATGTTATTTTTAAAGTAAAGTCTCCCAGAAACCAGATGTTTGAATAAGCTTTCTGTTAATCTGATGTACTACTGCCAACTTCCCCTTCTGTCACTTTTAGCATTAACACATATACTTAACAACTAGCTTTTCAGTATAATCATTTGCAATGATATTGTGTATGAATATATAAGGGAAGATAATCGAGTACTTCTAACCCAAAACTTAGGAATAGATATTTAAAGTATTGTACTATCTACTTAGCAGTTTTGTTTCAAACTCTAACTCTGGAAGTCCAAGAAAAAAGAATAAATCAAAGCTTAAGTTTCATAGCCTCTTAAGTCAGTGGTGCTAAACGAAAGCAAATCATCTACTGAAGGGATCTGGGAAAGATATTAGACCATCCTATGTTTTGTGCATCATACAGAGTTTTTAGAGAATTCATACTGGATCAGTTAAAAGACAACTATCTCCCAGTTTTGCATAACACTAGTTCTACTACAGTATTTCACAAATACAAGTCTTTTCTCCCGTGACATATCAGAAGGAGCAATTATTTGGAATGCATCCCTTGAAAAAAAGCCCAATCAGAGAATATCAATAAAAATTTGCAAAATTAGAAGTCCATTCTGAAAATTTAAACATGCATTGTTATAGAATTGTACTTTGAAGGCACTGAGTTATGCATGCTTGTTAAATTTGCTGTTTACAGCACATAAAGAACACAAACTTGAACAAGACACAGGTGTCTGCTAGCTCCTATCTGTGACCTTGATCCTACAGATACCTGACAAAGAAAGTATATTTTTTATAGCTGGCAGCAAAACCTGGAAGACTAGAAAACTACAGTTCTTCCTCAGCCAAACTTACCTTAAGGCTGCGATAAATCCTTCTGGATTTCAAATCCCAGATATTGACTGTGCTATCAAGGCCTCCACTCACAATATATGAAGAACTAGAATTCAAGCTCACACATGTCTGTTTTGCCTGATGGAGAAGGGGGGGAAAGCATGTTACAGATAATTAAGGGATTTATTCAAATCTACTTAAAAGCACATTGATGTGTTTTTGTTTTCATCAGCACAAACAGTCCCACTGACAGAACTATTAGTAATCTACAGTCATTTCCCATAAAAAGGCATTTAAAATCCAATCCAGTTTGGACATATATTTAATATACCTTAAGATCTAAATATATTAATTAATAAACTCTCAAATGTTCACATTTTCCCATTCCCATTTCAAATTTTTTTAGCGCCTTTTCCTTCAATATGTGTTTTCCCTTTAAACTATAGCTCTGCAAAGTATAATCACAGTCTTCTATTCAGTACTGAGTTTATAAAAAGAAAAAATCCTAAGTTAAGGCAAAAAAGCTCCTTAGAAGAAAATCAAAAAGTTGTCTAAGTCACATATTTCACATTCCCCAAACATTACAGAGAATATTATAGCGGCAGACCTCATAATTTGGTTAAGTGATTCTTTTTAAAATAATCACTGAAGTACTAGCTTTTGAAAAAAATGTCAATCTTAATGATAGACCTACATCGAGGACAAATTATTATTCAGTTCTATCCTGTTGAAAATTCACTTTTAAGTTCTCAATATTTGAGTGAAGAAAAAACAAGTCCATCTAATTATTGACACGGTAAAATTGGAAGGGATTGCATTAGTTATAGATCAGATTCAGTGAAATCTCCAGGAAAAACACTCTGCCTTTGAAAGTGTTTGCCTCAGCACCCTAAAAGCAAGGTTTGAACAACTTTACAGAAAATTTCCCAGTCCAAATTAGCATTAGAACAGCTATCCAAGCAGAATAATTAGAATGGTTTAGAACACTAACAAGTCATTCAAGTGACTGTGTCAAGAGCGTCTTCTAAAACAAAGTCCACCTTCTTGACATTCACGGTACCACATTTCCATTTAACGGGAAAAAGAAGCTTTGACTGTAACAGAAATTCTCCTGTTTCTTACAATTCCAGAAGATGGCATGTGTACGCTCCAAGAACAACCTCTATATAGATTCTTATGTTTTTCAGTGTACAATTCACAGACATGCACGATACTGACAATTCAAGTTGGAAAATGAAGTTTGAACTTGAGCCCTGTTCCATCCCCTACACATCAGATCACTTTTGAACCACTGACTGCCTCAGGTTATCAGTACTACTGCATTTGTATTTTTTTATTGTATTTCTTATTTTTATTCCCCCCCTTTATATGTGTTTAACAATATACAAGCAAATGTTTTTACATACGTGTCATAACTCATACTAAAATTAAATTGATCCCAATATGCAGAACAGATTTGAGACACATAGGATACAAGGTGAAGTGGGGGAAAAACCAGGGAAAAGCATTTACTCATACTTACTCCTTCAGCTATTTCAAAGAGTGGAACAGGTTTGCTTTTACAGCTTGAAACAACTATTTTATCACCAGCAGCAGAAGCAGTGGCCAGGTATCTGTCTTTGTCACAAGTTAAGAACAATAACTGTAGGATACTAGTGATTAATAAAAGCAACAGAAAGTTTCCTTTACTGAACAGAAGACAGATTGTCTAAACAGCCTAAAGCACTGCACTTTGAAGAGACCTAGAAATAGAAACATAAGGCTATTTTCCAAGCTTTCATTAAGAAGCTCTTGAATTAACTACAGCCCTTACTTTCCAATACAAGGCAGAACAATTTCTTTCAGAGAGAAGATGAGAAATATCTGGCAGATATTATTTAAGAGCTCTTTACCACTAAGGCAGCTTATCCAGTCTACAATTCTGTCTCACCACCACCCCATTGTAAGAGCCCCATTTATCACTACAGTTCAAACAAATGTCTGATGCTGTTAGCAGACTATGGATTTAAAGAATGGTTCTGTTCATGACACATGTTAAACTACTTGACCACACAGTTTCTAGAGCACAATGAGCACTTGCAAATTTGTCCCCCTCTGCACTTAAAAAAGAATACCAAAAACCCAAAAAGAAACTTTTTGTGAAACCAGGTACCCTAAAGTAATAAGAAAAATATTCCATACAGAGCTACAGGGAAGGAAGACTGCCTCTGCACTCCCACCAAATAAACCAAGTAATCATTTAGATCAGTGTCCTCTATGTCTTCAGGCCAATATCCATTGTGATTTTATATTTGCTTATTTAAGAATAATACAGGTTAATTGGCTGGCTTTAACACAAGAGAACCGGTAGGCAGAGTAGTGCTTGCTATTCCTTTCATTATTTTAAAGCACTTTTTCAGCACACAGAACTATGCAGAACCAAAACTAATGCTTTATCCCTAACAAATTAACAAGTATATAGAGCAAGATACTTCATTGTTTCAGTTTTGGGAGATGAAGAGGAAGCATGACAAGACAAGACCTATAGCTAAAGTTTATTAAACACATGTAAGTGTGTATACATATACATGAAAATATTTCATCTGTGCTTCAATTTCTCTGCAAGCTCCATAGCTAAAACATTCATTTGTGTTCTGATTGTTTAAACTTTTCATATATTCACTTATTTGCAGACTTAGAGGACAGACATTCAGAACTTGCAGGACAATTGCTATGTACCAGCATACTGTCCTTCTTTCACATCAAGCTGAGACACCACCACTTTTTCCTGTGACTGCCATACAAGCTGTTCACTTGACAGCACATTAAAACTTCTTATATATTCACTTGGCACCTCATATCATTATCCTAGAACAAGCTTCCAAGTCAGAGGTGAAAGATCTAAATGGGTCAGATCCATTTTGATGCATAAATCACCACCATCCTACAGATGTTTCCTACATAACCAACACATTTGTACTTCCTCTCTACATGCTACCAACAATGCAAAGAAAACCAGTAGCTACAGGGTAAGAGGTAAGTGCTATCAAAGACTATCAGAATCAATGAGAAGCTGTTCCAGGAAAAAAAAAAATCTTTGATTACAACTCTTCTCTACACTATGTATAGAATTCTACTACACCAGAAATTGCTTTGTTCAACCTTGCCAGTAAATTAAGCATTGCTTTGAAAGTGAGTATCATAACCAACTGAAGAAAGAAATGAGTAAGCTTTACAGCTGGCAGGCAATTCAGGCATATCATAATCATTAAAAAAGTTTTTGCCTCCTAAAGGATGAGAAACTTCTACAGAATCATTTACCACTGTGAGTTAATTCTCTTCAACACAGAGAACCACAAAATTTTCTTCACAATACATACAAATCTTTTTATACAAAACTTCAAAAAGGCATCAGGCCTGTGTTCTACAAACACCTTAGTAAAAGAAACAAAAACATCAGAACCAAAACAACAAAAAACCAAACCAAAACAAAAACCTCACCCACAAAACTGGCTGAAACTGTAAAGGATACTATTGCTGGCCCAGCATAGTGAGCTGACTGGGTGTGAAGGTGTATGTGGGTTGAACTGTTCCACCACAGTCAGCGATGAGGAATCCCATATTTTAATGTCATCTCCTGCTGATGCAAAACGTATGCTTTCTTGCATGGTTGCACCTGCTTTTGCAGAAATAAATAAGAAAAGTGAAAATACGTGTAGTAAAAATATGTAACAGGCAACCTCACAAGTTATAAGTAACTTCATCTGCACCATTAAGATTGTTTTCTTGATAACTGTGACATTTATGTGGAGAGTTACACAATGAGTACTGTTCAGCTGCACATACTAGTGAAAGAAGCAGACACTCCACATTTTTGTTACTTGAATTCTTGCGGGAAATGTGTGCTTTCCTTTTCACAAAGCCATCCCCTCTATGGCATCAAGAGACTAAAATGAAGCTTTTATCTCCACAGTTTACAGCTGCCTGCCACGAAACCGTGAGTACTCCAAGCACCCATTTCCCACCAGTAGATGGGGATATACAAACCAGAATTAAACTGCTGCAGGGCAAGGCTGGAAGTTTAGACCTAAAGGACTCACTTCAGCGTTCATCTCACCACCCAAAAGGAGACATATGAGAATCCTTTAAACTAAACCCCTGACAGCAGAATACGAGTGACAACCTTTCATCGCAGCTTACAAAACATCAGAAAACAAACAGGCCAAGAACAACGCACAGCTACTTGTTCTAATTGACACAGCTACTTGTTCTAATTGACACCGTTTTAAGAGCTAAAGCCAATCTAACTGAATCCTAGTTTGTAAAGTTTATTCTCCGTGTTTTACTCCAGGTAATTGTAAACTGCCAGCAAACAAGAACTCAAAACGTGAGCCTTCCCTTCAGCTGAAAGCACAGCCAAAGTTTCCGGGACATTTCCGCACAGCTTTAGGCCATTCATTCTCACTGCCGCGAGCAGTAAGGCTGACAAGACCAGTCACGAAACTCAAGGTCCACACCCGCCTTCGCTCGGCATCAGCCCGCGGGGCTGCTCCTCCCGCCGCACAAGGAGCTCCTCTCCCGCTCCTCACTCCAGGCCCGGAGGCCGCAGCAGGAGCCGCTCCCGCGCCCCCCGGCCCCGGCCTCGGCCCCGCTCGGCTTCGGCCCCGGCCCCGGCCCCCTCCCGCGCTTTCCCCGCAGTGCTGCGCACCTGGCCGGGCGGGCACCGGGCCGAGCCCCCGTTGCTTTCCCCGCCGGCCCGGCCCAGCGCCGCTTCAGGGACCAGGACAAGGGCCGGGACAGGGCCTGGCACCGCCCCGACCGGGCCCGGCTTCCCCCGGGTCCCGCGCGCGCCCGCCGAACGAGCGCCGCCCGCGCGCTCCGGGCCGGCTCCGCGCGCCGCTCCCAGTCAACATATCCCGTCCCGGCAGCCCCCGCGCGCCGCGCGTGCCGTACGGCGGCCCGGAGGGACGGAGCGGGACCCCGCGCCGGGAAGGGCCGGGAGGCACCTGGAGCTGTGACGGGTCACTGAGCCTGGCGGGGGACACGGGGTCACTTCGGGGGGGTGAGGGGGCGCTGAGCCCCTCCCGGGGAACTGCTAAAGGAAGGTGGCGCCGGCCACGTCTTGGCAACAAACGCGCCACGGGTGGGTTTGAGGGGCACCACGTCCGGCGTCGGCCGCGCTCGGCGCGAGGTCAGTGCTCACAGCCGGCACGGGCCGTGCACCAGGGATGCCGCGACATCGCGGTGTCAGGTCGAAATAAATGACAGCAGTTCATACATTGCCAACAGAGAATTTCCCGATGTGAACCCATTAAGTCAGTTTTTAATTACAGACTTTGCGTTAAGAACATATCTATTTGTAACATACCCTGTTACACCCTTTGAGTTAATTCCAATACAATCAAGTAACAGTGGATTGCTGCGTCTGTTTCCTGGTTGGAATACAGCTGTTACTCTGGCCGTGCTGAATTTTACAGAAGGAGAGACTTTTTTGTTATTTTCATCTGGTAACATAAAAGCTAGAACTCCGTTTAAGATAACATGTATTTTAACTACCTCTGCTTTCTAAACCTAAGCACAAATTTATTTACTAAAAAATTGTCTTTAAAGGAATAGTAGACCTGGAACCTGTAGCAAAATGGTTTCTGTAGAGATGTGCTTTCGAGTGAGTCTTTACTCTGTGTACCCTCAGAACCAGTAGATCTGAAATGCCTGATTTACTTTCTTTTCTGATGGAGTCTTGATTTTCCAGGTTCATTTAATTTCTAGTCTGCGTAAGTGAACTCAGAATCAGGGAAAAAGAAATCATGCCACTGTTATACAAATGCTGTTACTATTATTTCCCTACAGCAATGAGGATCATGTCTTTATTGCATCTATTAATCCTCATTAACCAATCACATTTTATACCGCCTTTATATCGTCTGCCTTCTCAGATAGCTGAGTATTAAGGGATCCACAGCATTCCTACAAGTCTTCTACTCTCACTCTGTTGTCCTAATTTGCTTTTAAACCTGTCATGTTTCACTTCTGAGGTCAGTATTCCTTATTCTGTTCTAGCTTCAGTACAGAGAATCTAAAGTCTTTTCTTTCCCACCACCATACCCTCTGGCTTATTTTCTTTATCTCCTCACTGTGGAGCATAACTGTTTACAGGCAGGTAGGTGAGTACCTGCTTTCCAAGAGAGCAGAGTGGTGCTGTCACTGAATGGGCCACCTGTGCAAGGCAGGGCATTCCCAGCAATTGTGCAAGGCTGTAAAAGAGACTCCCCGAGAAAGTTCCCTCACACCTGAGACAGACAGACCTGGTTTGGAGGGAACTTACCTTGCAGGTCGAAGGGAAATCCTCTTCAAGGAGCTTTCCAAATGAGGAGAATTGGCCCATCTCTGGGAATCTCAGCCACGTACACAGTCTTTGACTAATGATTTTGTACAGCACTCCAAAAGGAAGTAACTTCTGTCTTCCAAGTGCAGGTTGCACTCCTTTCGTGAAGCTTTTTGCTGCATGCATGTTCAGATTTTAAAACACGTAAAAGGTCCAATCAGTTTGCTACCACTGAGAAGAAAAGAGAGCAGTTGCATCGCAGCTGACATAATGACACAGTGGAGAAGTGCAGTCTGGGCAGGACAGTGCAGGCCCTGAGGAGTGGAGGCTCAGGACAGAGGAGAGGAGTACAGACGTGGGATGAGAAAGGCTGGGGCACATCTCTGGCACTGCAGACCCCACGGCTACAAATTACTTGCGACCTCATGCTGGACAAAAACAGTTTTCATGTGTAACAAAAAGAAGAAACCCAAGTACCTAACATGTAAAATACCACGTATATTGAATTTAGGTGTAACATGAAACTACAAACCCATGAAGAAAGAGCAAGGTGCGTGTCAAACACATAACACACATCCAAATTGATCCTAGCGCAAGGGAGAAGAAAACATCAACATTGTATTCTTCCTGGCACGACTCCAGATGTGATGGAGTCACATCCTAACAGCTCCTCACACACACACATATACCATCGTGAAACCACTGACCTCCAGACCCAGGGAAGCAGTGGAAGTGTAAGCAATACACAGGTGAGGAGGAGGAGTAAAAATAGTAACAGTTTATATAATAATTTTAACTGTGTTTTTATTGTTAATATTATTATTAAAACTTTTTCTGCACAGAAGTATTATTTCTTTTCCCATAATAATTAGATCTGGATTAAAAATTATTTTTGGATTAGGCTAAGATTTCAGTTATACATTTTTGGCTTTAAACATACATTGGTTTCCTCGTTGCCCATAAACAAGGTTTTCATTGTAGCAGCAGTGACAAACTGTAGGTTCTGAATGATGAGCTGCAGAGTTCCTTGGCAATAAGACCAGTCAGGACAGTAGAGAAAAAAAACCCTGGATTTCATTAAAATTACTCTTTTAAGCAGTTTTGAAACAGTTGGTATTACTCCACTTGGTACTGGAATTCTAAGAATGTAACAGAGCTAATTAACACAATGCACATTGTATGATGATAAAATGTATTCAGTAATTTCATAGGATAGACAGACTAATGACTGTTACCAATAGCTCTGCCATATACTAGCTATCTGATGCCAGCATCCATGGGGAATGAAGCGTGATGGCCAAGAAGCAAGGAGCTTTGACTAGGACATTGAAATTTTTTGATGGCTGCTGAAATGTTCTTTTCAATTCTGGGTGTCTGGCCAGGAGCTAAACCAGCCCTGTAGGTGCCCTGTGTCTTCAGAGAACTTCACTCTCCACACAGGACTATAGTGCCAGGTCCATCACCACGTGATGATTCCTTTTGTAGCATATTCTGGTTTTTCACTTTGTGATACTAAGATTTTTGGTGTAATTTGCTTCAACACATACTTTTTTTTTCATTGCCCATTAAGTAGAATCTTAAATCATGCTGACATGGAAGACAAATGAGAATAATTCTAATTATCTCTGGGGTTTCAAAGTAGAAAATTAAATTGCAGTGGTAAATATTTGACTTCAGCACTTGCCTCTGGACCCTTTCACCCACTCTATTTTAAAGATTAACCTATGCTTCATATTTTCACTTTTCTCATTTGATGATGTACTCAGTATCTTTTAACTCAAATCTCTGGCAAGCATAAATGGCTCTCTCTGCTGTCTTAATTAGTTCAGCATATTAGCTTGTAATTCCAACAATTAACTCTAGTTCCATCATTACTCTTTTTAAGAATCTTTCTTCTTGGATTTCAGTGAAAATGGATTTGGAAACAAATGACTATGCCTTTTACAGTGCATCTCAATTGAATAATAGCATAAATTCCCTTTCTTTTTCATTCAAGGATCTGAAAATATTTTGCAAATGTTGATGCAGAAAACTTCAAATCCCTCACTGATGAGGGGATTACTGTTATCTTCAAATAAAGAAACTGAGGTATAGTGAGGCTAATTACTACGATTATTTTCTTAGATTGATGTCATCAAAAAATTAGATAAAAACTTTGGCCAACAAATAATGAGTGTGAATTGGAGCTATAGTGAAATTTAAAAACCAGTCACATACAACTGAATAAATCTGTGTGAAATTACTCATTTCCACATCATAAAATTAATTTAGGCAGACATAATTTCAAGTTACTATATATTTTTAGGCATGAAACAAATCTTGTGAATGCCTTGAATATACAACTCTATTTCAAGGGAGCAATATAACTTAAAAATATATTGAAACAGTATTTGAAAACTGAAATATTTTGAAATCCATTCAGACCTTTCAATGTTAAGCTCCCTGTTCAATTTCAATTTAAGATCTAGCATGTTCTTGATCATGCAATTATTAATTACAGGACCAGAAGCTGGTTTTGTTCACAGAATGCTTCATTCAGTTCACAGAACAGAAAATACTGAATTAATTTAAAAAACCCGAACACCTCTTTTTACTGTTCTTTAGGTCCATACAGGTCCTTCTTGTCCCTAACCCAGGGGCTGTGCCGAAGATAAAATGGCATTCAATTCAGAATCTTTCAATTTGCCCCCACAGTGCTCTTTACTCTCTCTCTTTCCTTGCCCTGTCCCACAACTTAGCAGATAGGGAAGTACTATCCAGTCCTTTCACAGGTGTAGAACGGAGAAATATTTCAGTTAAAATTTGAAAAGAACTGGTAAAATGCCAGTGGTTCAAAGCTGCCAATATGGTAAGTAGCCCTTCGGCATTGTCGTACAGGGCAGATCATAGAGCAGACCTTCCCACAGCAGGAGGGACATCCCTTACACACTGAAATCAAAGAAGGTGCCTTTCCTCTCTTCCTTTTTTTATTTTGGAGACAGTGACACAGACAAGTATTCTATGGAAATTGAGAATGGTGCTGACACAAATTTATTCTGGTTTCACATATTGAAAGCTTTAGTCTGCATTCATTGCTAAGGAAAAAAAAGCACCCAAAATACTGTAATGCATAAAACAAGAAGCAATTTACTTTGAAATTAACTTTATACTTTTATTCTGTGCAATTACTGGAGATGTTTAGATATGAGCTTCCTCCCTTACAAGCAGATATTAACTAAAGAGTTTAATTATATGCTAAAAGAAAAATGTTTTCTCCAATATTTTCTTCTGAAACCAGCATTGAATACTTTATCCTGTGTTTATGAGAATAAAATCTGCTGCTATGGTTACAGTGAGGTCAATGTTTCAACATTATTATTTTATTGTGCTGTGTTAAAGGAGATGGTAGAAAAATATTTTTCTTTCAACAAAAATATCTTAGAAAGTATAATGTATTTTAAATGAATACGTAAAGCCTTTTATTTAATATTTCTGTTTCAAGCGTAGGAATTATAACAAGGTCCAGGTAGGTAGCATGAAAAAACACCTTGTCTGTAATAGAATTTCACTTCCATTTTCATCTGGTGCTATAGTGTGTTTTACAAATATTAATTGAGCTGCACAAAAGTCTTATGATAATCCTCAAGGTGACCCCGAAGAGAAAAAGAAAGATTTATACTTTTTACAAGGAAAGACTGAACAGCTTTTTTTTTAAAAAAGAGAAAAATGAGTAATGTTAATTTTATCTTTCTTGCTTTTTGAAGCAGTGGAGAACAATAAACTCTTTTAATGAAAGAATAATGCTAAGGAGCATCTCCTCCAAACTGGCTGTTAGGCAGTTGAGTTAAATAATCATACTAACTCAGTTTTAAAATTGTCTTGCAAAAATACCTTCCCTAGCAATTACTCAGTTTTTGCTTTCTCTTTATCATTGTATCATAATCCTTCTAACTTTCCTACTACCTACAGCATTCCAGAAGAGACGACACAAAAAATAGCACAACTTTTAAGAGCTACACGTAACACAAATACATCCAGTCTTCTTTCTTTTATAGGAATAGAGAAAAATAGCAGAAAACCTCACCCTATTTTTTCCTGTACTGATCACATTGAAGATACTCATCATGCTGAATCTTACCTCTCTCTCCCTCTCTCTCCCTCAAAGAAACTTCACTCAACCAGGTAACATTTTTCTGAAAAGTACAAGCCAAGGTAAATCTGCAATTTCCAAATAGCTCAAAATAGCTTATTGTTTTATCATTGGGCTACAATACAGGGAGAGCCTGACTGAAGTAAAAGGGACTGGCATTTTTCACAGAAAATGAACCCAGGAATGGTAACTGTTAATCCTGAATTTTCATGGCAGCACTGAAGCATAGCTAGTGATAGAACAAGTCTCACAGGTCTTCTGCCCAAATGTCCTGGTTTTTTTGCTGTTTGTTGCAAGCAAATCAGTGTAACTAGTGAAGGAGTGCCTGGCCTTGAGATTTGAGCAAAACCAAAGGGCCATGAGCACTCTCTTGTGTGCAACTAACTCACTTGTTCATGTCAGGTTCTCCATCTCTAGCACTGGACAAGCATATTGCCTCAGGTGGCTGTTGTTACGATTCATTTGTGTTTCTTCAGCACTTTAAAATAATATTTACAGCAACATACATAGAGGTTTAATTAGCTTTTTAGAATTATATAAAAAATGTTCTATATTGTACCATTTTATTCTTTGTTCTGGCTTGGGGCGGTTAGGTTATTTGTTGTGAGTTTTTTGCTTTGGTTGTTGTGTTTTGTTTTGTTCTCCAAAAAATGCTTTGAAATTATAAAGACATCTGAACGATCACTGGCACCCTCAACAACCTGAAATGCTAGTTTCCAAATAGATATATAAAAGAACAAACTCACTAATGATTTTAGGTCCCAAAAAAATTCTCAGCCTCATAACTAACACCAACTTTTGGTAACTGAAAAATCAACTTAAAAATTGCTGATGAGAATAAAACTTCTGGGAAAAAGGAGTATCTGTTAGCAGGCACTAGAAGGCTACAGACCTATTCAGCTTTTCTAAACAATAAGAAATTATTGAAAAGCTAAAAAATCCTCTTATTAAGAAACTACTTTTTAAACACCTAATTTTCAAAACAATTTAGGTTTAAATATTTAAAAGTAAGAGAAAAATAAAAATTATAAAACACATCAGGAGCCAAATCCTTATGTGATTAATAAAGCTGCTTCTCTAACATTAGAAATTAAGCCTACATCTATAGCACTCAGCAAATTATTGTTACTGCAAAAGAGAATTTAGTGAAGCAGAGAAATGATCCAATTGAAAAGATTTTCTTCAGTTATTATACATCCTTTGGCAGGGTCAAACATATCTTCCAAACTTGCTATTGATTGCAAAGTAACATCAAATGGGATCTGGGAAAAAAAAAAGGAAAAACTACCAAATTAATAACTTTATTAAGTTTAGAGGTACCAAAAATACAAATAGCTCCACATTAAAGCCAGATTTCTAACCCACAATCAATAAATAAGTTAGAAATACTTATTGCCTTAGTATAAATTAGTGGTTAATGACATCTCTTGCAGGAAACTAGTAAAAGAGGATTCAAGGGAGAAAATTTCTGTGAACAGTCTTGCTCACAAAGTTTATCCTGATCACCTGTAGGTACAGTGAAGATATCAGACAAGAGCAGCAAGAATGATTAGTAATTTGGAAGGCTTTTCCTAAAATGAGAAGCTGAAAGAGTTGAGCTAACTGTAAAAGGTGAAACAGAGGGCAATGAAAAACTGGTTTGTGCGTCCATTGAACATGGAGAACTATTTAGCTGTTCTAGATATCAATGGAAAAACAATTAAGGAAGATAACTTGGAGTAGGCTACCTAGGGAGGTTAATTTTTAATGGAATTCTTTTATTTATAAATTTACTTTTAACATTTAAAATTGCAACTTCCAAATACTATACTTTGTCTCCCTCAAGGACATAGCTATTCATTAAATAGCATTGAAAACAAGCAGGCTGATCAATTTTTATTCTTAAAACAGTTTTGTCATTTTAAATGAATAATTCAATAAAAATGCACTTTTTCCATTTATAAATATAATCCAGGGCTGAATCAAAAGCACCGTAACACACAAGAACGGAAATAAGAGAATCAAAGAAGAGAAGGTGAAACATGACAGGAGTTAAAGTGTGACAGCTCAGACAGTAAGAAAACAAATACCACAAATTAAAACTGACTTTGTCCAATTAATTCACCAAAAGATGAGCAACAAAAAACTGTGTGGTGGGAGAATGCTGTCAAACTACATATAAGTAATGTATCTGCTGCCTTCTCCTGCATGCTTGAAAACAAAGGGAATGTACTGATCCATGGTATACATAGTCCCACTCTGAGCTTTCTGTCTCTAGCTGAGGTAATGTCTGCATACAACTTATCTGAAAGTTTGGAAATACTACTTTGAAGTATGCTATACATAATGAAGGGCTGAACAGCCTACAGGTTCCACTGACTTCAGGGAAGAATGAAGGTACTCAGCATCTTGAAGGATTAGGCTTCAGCTGCTCAACCAAAACTGCCATATTTAAAAGCATCTTAGTTTGAAGTCTTTATTTGAAACTTTGTGATGAAAAGCCCATTGTTCCACCTATTGAAACATTTTAGCTTGGGGAATTTAGCGAGAATAAAACAGAGCAGTAAACATCACATTCTTGCTGGAAGAACACCACTAAATCTGCTCCCTCATTTCCATCATAGACCCACAAATAGAAGCAGGCAAAGTCAAAGGAACTCACAAGAATTTAAAACAGTTCCAGGAGGTTTCCATGATTCTATGAAAGCTTGGCTGTATCTTTCCCTAGGTATCTGTCAACTCTCTCTACCATGGAAGATATCTCAGTGGGACTCTGAAAAGTGCAGCTTTGCAGAATGAATGTGTGTGTATCCTGATGCATTGATAAAGCCAGACTGAGGGATATGAAGGTCTGAGAGTCATTTGAGAGAGAACTTCAGGAGGGGTAACAAGGGGTGGCAAGAATGGTGCAGTATGGGAAATATGGACTCTTAGGTACCGGACTGCAGGATGCACAGCACAGTGTTACAGACTCTCTCTTCTGCAATAGGCTACTAGCCCAACTGTTCTCACATAAAACTCAGGATCTTCTTCTGGTAGGAAGAACTACCTGGCTGGAAGTCTACAGTGGATGCCTTATCGTTATCATTCCATTGTGAACAATTAAAGGTAAGATATTTGAGGATTAGTGGAAGGAGTGATATGTTACAGTGAATTTCAAAATCTTCCTTGGAGTCCCTTGAGCCCTGGCAGCTGTGGTGCTTTCCTGATCTCCCTACGGTGGCTGAGAACACTGAACCACACTGCTGCTCGCTGTGGGCCAGTTCCCATAATCTCCTCTGGGATACTGACTACAGCTGGGTAACAAAATGAATGCAACAGGCTGGACAAAAAAGTGGCATGCTAGCTCTCAGAACATGTCATGGGCAAGGCAGAGAAAGCTAAAGAAAACAGAATGAAAGCCTGAATAACTGCAAAAATGCAAGGATGGAAGGAAATTGATTTGGCAATTGAGTCATGGAAATTCACTGGAGTCTGTGTAAACAATGACCAGAGAATGGTGGACAACCTATGTTAACCACTGTAAGCAAGATTCACTTTTAATACATTTTTGTATGGATGAAAAGGTGATTCTAATGAACAGTGAAGATATTCATAGTTTGTAATCATGCACATTTGTATTTAAAAATAAAACCCAAACAGAAAGCCCAAAAATGTATGAGAAAAAATGGGAGGATACTTAAGGGTATAATTCATGTTCCAGTTTAACTAAACAATTGTTTTATTGCAGAGAACAGATTTTTACTCTTAATAAGAACAGCATACCTCAGTTAATGGTGAGGACAGGGCTGGAACAACAGACAGCAATGCTTTGACTTCAGATAAACACCTTTTAGCCATTTCCTAATGGTATAAAATAAGAAAAAACTGATGCTGTACTATCAGTCTCCTCCAATAAGCTAACAGATGGCTCAGCCTTACAAAATTTTTCAGAACATTCAAGTTTTAGGTTATTCTAATTGAATTCACAGCAAAATAAACTTTAGCTGATGAATATGAATTTTCTGCAACACAAATAGTTGTGTTTGCTGCACAAACACAAGTGCCCAAACTTTGTAGTTTCTACTGAGGCAAAATTGCCCCTGGTTCAGGTTTTAAATCCAGTGACTGAGCATACTTTTGCTACGTGTTTAATGAAGACATTATAAACAAACACCTTGACAAGGTTATATTTATATATGTATAATGCATGACATGTTAATCTTATTAGTATTCTAAATATTGTTTTTCCAATTACTGACATATATTAATGAAAGTTTGAGCAAACCCCTTCAGGTAATCAGAAACACCCACTAAAGGACAGGTCTGTCTACCCTCCCGAGAACTATGATTGGCCAAAATACCATTTGTTCTCCAAGCTGGGCAAAATACAGCCTCATAATAATGGTACAGTGCACAACTGTCACTGTTTCACAGCATCCATCACACAAAGTGACAGCCTCTACATCATTAATCATTTCATATAATAGATATAAAGAGAATCCTGTCACATGATAAATGTCTCCCACTTTGAAAATAAACGTCTATTTTGCCTTGGCATTTATCAAGCAGCAGTTATGCTGTGGCAACATTCTATTCCAATGACATTATCTCAAACAGACCATATGGAAAATTCTGAAATTACCTTTTTTGTATGTGTATGTGGGGAGAGTTATTTGCTTATGGACAATATTCAGCTTTGCTAATAAAAAGAAAAGAGGAAGGTGGCATAGAGAAAATGAAAATAAATTCACTGTCAGTTCTAGTCCTCTCTCAATGACATTATTAGAAGGTTCTTATTTCAGAAACCACCACTGCCTGTTTTGCATTGAAGATGTTTAACTGATTTTTAAAAAGCACTTTCAGGTTGATCGCCTTGCTGATTTAACACAGAGCCAAGCCTTTTCTGATGTAGATTACTATAAATTAGGCACCAGTTTCCAAATCTATGTACCTGAAGATGTAGCCTTTATTTTCAAGTGAAAGGTGAGAAAATGCTGGTTTTTTTGTAAAGTGACAAGCAATATATAAGGAAGACAAAAAGTTAAATATTAAATTAAGAATGAAAGTATTTCAACATTTCTTGAAAGGAGTGAGTGAAACTTAATGTCTGTCTTTATGCCTGCCTTCCAAGTTACCTGTCATTTATTTCCCCAAAACAGACATTTTAAATAAAGCCAGAAATATTTAAGAGCAGAACTTACTTCTGTTTTTTCATCAAGAAGCACTTTTGCAACACTCATTTGGGGGTTTTTTGAAGGACTTATCTCCAAAGTTTCACTCTGTTCAAGAAAACCTGTAGATTCTAAAGCTGATGACAAACTTTTAGAACTTTGCATCAATATTTCAACTTGCTCCTTCAGATTAGACAGTTTCTTCCTTATAGAAATAATTCTGAAAGAAAACAAGGTTTTTTCATTATTGCTGTTATAAAACAACAATATTTGTTGTTTCCAGTTTATAATTAAGCTGACCTTGCTTTTATCACATATTGATTAGCTTCTACATTTTCTCACATTTCAGAACCGATCTCATAATTTTACAAAAATAAGTTTTTCATTAAAGAAAGTGGAGATATGGAATGCATTAGCTTTTTACATTAAAAATTATAAGAAGTATTATTTTAGGAACACCTGTCTAAGAAGTTTTTTTCATCCAACCAGTACAAGAGCGGCAGAGGCTGCAACTCTTCTTGGCCTGTTATTCCTTCCCTTCTACCTGCTCAGTAGTCCCAAAAATTTTGAGGCTAGATGAATGACAAGGAAGAAGTAATGAAAAATGCCACACGAAGTAAAATTAAGGGCTGCATCTGGGGCTACAACTGAGAAAAATCGTTGCATGCTCAGAGTTGTAATATGAGGTGGAGAAACTACTTGATCCAGTGAGAGAGTGAGAATAAGTGCTGGGACTGCTTCTTAGATCTGCTATGTTGCTATGCTAGTGTATATAATTAGCACGTGTTACTCAGTTCTTTAAGAATCAAAACTAACATGCTAATGCATTGAAAAAGCATTTGTTTGGATGGGTTTAACACTTTGTACAACATCTTACAGTTTTTATAGTGAAAAGCAAAAATGTATGCTTTTAAAGATTTATAGCTCTTTGATATTTTGTACTTTATTTTCTCTCATCCTAAATGGTTGACTGATCTTTAATACAGCATGAAATAACAGGATAAAGTCAGTGATTATTTACCTAGCCAATGGAATCCACAAGTGGCCTGAAAACACAGACATTGCACTGAAAATCTTGATGTTGCTAATCTTGACAGGCTGTGTATTATAAGCATAAAGCAGCAAAACCTGTAAAGAAGAAGGAATGGCTAAGGTGTCATGCAATATGGTATAGAAGACCTGAGCTATTTCAGTGATACAAGATTATAATAAATATCAAATACAGTGTATCGATGAAATTGTAGATAACTGACCTTTAAAAACGAGGGGAGTGTGACCTCATATGAATTTGTGCTATACTCAGTTTTTATAGGCCTTAAAGCAGTATAATTATTAATATAATTTCTGTGGGTTTGAAAATCAGTGATACCCCATAGAGTCATCATCAAAATCCCACTGTTGTCCTGGTCAATCAGTCCCACTGATACTCATGTCCAAAGTTCCAACTGAAGTTATCCTGAACAGAGAGCTTTTACTGAATTTCCAAAGGCCCTATGTAATTAGCTAAATTTCCTATACGGCCTTGTGCATGGCTGTCATCATACCAGGTTTAAGTCCATGAAGTGTGCATAACTCACCAATCTAATAAAGCTGCATCAGTATAAGAAAATTAAACAGAATGTTCTCATCTTTCACTGCAATAGTTTGCTAGTATGATTGAAAATATGCTTCCTAGTGGTAGCTGAATATTTTGACTATATGGAGAATGCCAAGAGTATGGCATTCATGTATTAGGTGTTCTGAAGAGTTGTCTCTCGACCTCTGCTAATCTGTATGGCCATGCTAAAGTAACCTGCAAAACTATATTAAGAAGTACATTATTTGCATTAACTCCACAGGGCATCTATAGCTTACTAACAGTGTTAAAAGGGTCTAATAGAAATTCAGACACTGATCTGCTATGCCAAAAAGTTTGGAGATCGTGGATTTCTATTGCAGAAGCAGAAATTTTACCTACACATTGTTCCCTTGTTTAAACATAAAACAAATTCTATGTCCTAGTCTCTTGCTTTCCTGTAGCCCTTCCATCTCTTTTATCTTTCATGTTTAGTCTGATCCTTTAGGAAAATGAGGTTTACAAAATCCCATTTTCCTTGTATATATATATATATATTTCCTTTTCCCAACAGCCTCCCATCAAACTATTATTTGACTGTATCAGTCAGCTCTAACCAAACTTAACAGTGGGGATCTTAAAGACATCACGGATCTGCAACAGGCATGAATACAACATGGCCTGGAAGCTCTATATGCTAAACAAAGCATTTTTTTTGGCCTGCCAACAAAAAACTGTCAGGGCATTCTGTTTTCCTGCAGAGCAGTTTTGAGGCACAGTAAATATATAGCTCCCTGCTGTCCAGCTTGCCTACCAGGATATGTATAATTCAATTAAAAACATAAATATTCATTGGAAATGAGATTTAATTTGTTCCAATACCTAAGGAACTGCTTTGCCCTAGTTATACCTTAGTTTCTGTATCATTTGATGGCTTTGCCATAGAAGAAATGTACCACTGAATGTTAATTTCCTTATTTGAAGCATTTGCTGCCCTACTCTCAATCTGACTGTCTTCTGCGATGACAGAAGCTGGAGAAGCTGTCCTCACATGTGACACTTCTGATGTCATTTCTGTAACTTCAAGAGAAATCTGAAACACAAAAATTTAAATTATATTTTCTCTAGTGAAACATGCAAAATCTCTTATAGTATCTTCTAGAATTGGTATGACTTTCACTCCTGCACAAATATATGCTCATTTAGATAAATGGGTGGTTTTAAAAGGTGTCCATTTCACCAAGTTAAGGCTTTTCAAAGCTCACACAATGAGACATTTCTAAAGGTAATGCAAAGCATCTTTGGGCTGGCTTAGAGAACCCACAGTAATAATGATTGTTGCCTTTGACTTAGAATCATTATGGCATTATGTTTTTTTCCCAAATCTATTATTTGACATGCTGATCATACAAAATATGCTGCTGCAAAAGTAATGTCAGCTATATATTGCTAATTAAAATAGCATTCTGAATGTTAGAATAATGCTTTATTTATGTTTACCTATCTGTTTTCTCATTATCTGTGCAACTAACAAAGGGTGACACCTGCTGAAAATTCCATCACTTAATTTTTGAGAATTCATTGTATGTACTAAAATACATAGAGAACATTAGTAGGCCATTCATCAAATAGTTACTGTTGGCTGTATTTACCAGGGAAGTAATGGAAGAAAACTGTCAACCAACATTCATTCATGAACAAAAGCTTTCTTAAAATTTGTGAAACATTTGATTTAAAGGCTGAACAGCACCACACCATCTCTACTTTTTAGTGTTACGCAGCTATGCAAGACAAAGAACAGCAGCCAAACAATGGCATTTTGTGGGAATATGGAAGCTATTTGAAAAGGTCCTCAGTGTCTCCATCATTGATTCCAAAAAAAACAGCTGCCTGGGGAGTTAGTTGTTTTCAAATTTGGAATGTTCATTGCTGGAAAAAAAGGAAGAATTTTACACACTTTATTTTCAGAAGATACAGCTCGTGACCAATATAGGGCAGTAAACGCAAGTGAGCAGAACACGGATTTTTCACAATAACTTAATCTTACGTCATAAAGCCACTTAACATCCCACAGCAAAATTTAGTAGAAGGGAAGATAAAGCTGAATCCATGCGTGGGAAGTCATGTGGTGTTTGAGTATATGGATATGCCTTCAGTAGGCAGTGATAACTTTGGCCATAACCCATGGTATGGCATGAGATGTGCATGGATGACCCACCTACTACAACCATCATTTACACAGTTCAGGAGTGAAACACCCACTATCCTGCTAGTGTGGAGTGTAAATGAAATTAGGAGAAAACACATATATGGAGGTGGGAGCAACCTAATTTATGCTGTGCCCCTGAACTAGACCTCTTAAAATTCCCTTTTATGCTATATATTTCTTTCTAAAATGTGTGCTATGTTTCCTTTTTTGCTGAACTGCATCTTTTGGTTTTTACATCATATTGAATCTTTTTGAGAGAGGATATTACAACTGCTCTTGACAAACTGGAGTGTTGCTGAATTACATACATAAATATTTGTCTGTTCAACTTTCTCAAAAGCCTGAAAACAACGAATTATCTTAGTTAAATGTTTCCAGTCCTACAGACTATCATGGAGTGGAATAAAAAACAGGACAGAGAATTTTAATTAGAATTAATGTAATTTGGATTCTTTGTTCAGCGGACCTGAAAAAAACTTCAAGAATAAAAAAGAGAATTACAAAGACACATGTAAGTGAACATAAAAATCATTCTTTCAAAAACTATATCTTTTTGTGCTGCTAAAAATCCCAGTACTAAATTACATTTTTAAAATAACTTATGCAGCCTTCTGAATAGTAAAGGATTCTAAAAATGTTGTGATAAAATCAATGAAGCTTAGAATTAAAAAAAGTAAGAGCTTTATGCTTGTTAGCTGTCTACAATAGCGAAGCTAACACATGATTATGCAGCTTGCACCCGTCACGAACATGACAGTGAGCTCTGAAGCTTATTATTCCATGACACTGTAATACTAATTATGTCAAAAAAAGAACAGACAGAGTAAAATAATTTTTGATATATGATGGCTGTTATAAATGTCACATACCATATATTTACAATTTATTCAGTGGCACAGTCAGCTCTTTGTTGGGAAATGAGTAATGATATGCTGTCCAACACTGCAGAAAGTTCACCAACTCTAGAAGAGCTATCACAAAAGTATTTTTATTCATTTTTATAAGATACCAAGTTCTCCATCCTGAAGGCTCCCCGTCTCCATCTAATACTGAAAATAATAGGTAAAAAATAAGCCATAGAGAGTGACCTTTCAGTTTAATTTTTTAGTGTTAGGATAATTACTGATGTGAGAAGTGGGATGGAGAAACTTTGAAGACAATTATTTTTACATTGGACAAACTTCATTCAATGTTCAATACATGTGCCATGGCCAGCATTGACTCCAGAATTCCAATTCAGGTTTTATCTGAGTAATATATTCTGAGTTGCCTACATTTTAAAGCTCAAATAGTTGTTTGCAAGCCAGAGATCTAAAAAGGTTGATTTTCTAACCGGATGATAATAAGTGAAAAAAATTGGCACACAAGGCCTTCAACAAATTTTGAGAAATTATAACATATATTTTTGTAAATCATGTTTTCAAATTAACAATATAGAGATTTGTACATATAAATTACAAAACAAACATCAGGACATTTTTGGTTTGAAACATGGAGACCTACAAGATTTAAAGCTTCAGTCCTACTGAGTAGAGGAGCCAACTTAATTAACTAATAAAAAAATATCTTTTTAAATATCATTTTGCCTAATCTTCTAGGGTCTAAATACACTGGCTGTGGGACTGAGATCATTTTTGCAGGAATGAATAACACATGGATATTTGCATTTGTTAACTAAGTACTTCGCTGCTTGCACAGGATTTTGGTTTTATACTGATCCTCTGCATAATGAATTTCATTTTTCTCTAGTGCTCCCAGAAATATCACCATTGGAACTATCAATTCTGAATGAAATACCAGTATTATATTTTTGGAACATCAAAAAGAACAGAAGTACCTCTGAAGAATCAGCTGGCCTACTGAGTGGCAATTCTATGTCATGTAGCTCTTCTGGAAAATTTTCAAGACAACATTTTGAATATTCAAACAAATTTTCTTTAAGAAAGGAATGCATTTCTGCTGTGCGTAGAACAATTCCTGTGTCAGAAACAAAACTAAGGTGTCCATCTCTTGCAGAAAGTGATCCAGGTCCTGAGTTAGGGGCAGCTTTGAAAAGAGATGTTTTTATTACATCATTATTTGCCATTAAAATGTAAAGTTTCTACAGCTAATCTATACTCCTAACTTTTGAAAATAAACTGTAAACAGATTCAATATCAAAGAAATGGATTTCCAACAATTATACTGATTGTCCTTAAATATTACTAGCTTATGCTATTTGTATTGCAATTTTTCACCAGTGGTCTGATAATGAAACAAGCTCTGTCTGGATATTACAAAGTAGCATAAAACAGGAGGTGTAATTTTGAAGTTTACGTACTTAAATTCAGATGTGTAAGCACCAGTATGTTCAGTAGGTATCTAAGTACCCACCAGAATAAATGCATATTTATTCAATACAGTCAAAATAAGCTTTAAGGACTTTCAAGACCCCAGTTTAGACAACTAGAGGCTGATCAGCTGAGTTGCTCCCTAGGCAAGCTGAGAGATATATGCACATTTTGACACTTACTGTCCTTATAGTTCCATGGTGAGCCAGAATACTTTCCCTTCACTTGGTGCTGCGAGTTAAAAACCCATCCCTCTCTGAAATTATTATTTTCACAGTTGCTAGATTTCTCTCTAAACAGCACCTACATGTACACTCTAATTTTGTTCTCACCTATCAGGTCATCACTTGTATATCCAGAAGCTGGCCATCACATGTAGATGCATAGTATTAGGGCCTTGTAATTAATGGATTCTTAGTTTGTTTGAAAGGTCCTATCTGTTACCATAGATTATTATAGCGAAATAACCCAAGTACGTAGATCACATCTGGGGTTTTAAGTAAAAACACATTCAATCATGCTCAGCCTTCCCAGCTACACTAGACATTCAGTCATGCTCAGCCTTCCCAGCTACACTAGACTCAGTTCTCAAAAACAGTACCTCAAACTGAACAGATTTATTTCTGATGGGACTTAAGTTTGATGTATCTAGAACTAAAAACAATATCGATTATAAATTTTTTAAAAATGCTTCAGATATAGTAAGAAAAATTAAGTTTTGAGGGAGCTTTTCTGGTTTTGTGAAGGCTTATGAATACCTATGTAGAAAAGTAGTAATATCTTCATTTAAAGCACTTGTAATCTGACATAAATCTTGATTTCAGTGAAGATTTTTTTGCAATTAGAGAATTTAAAGGAAATCAAAATTAGGCTATTTCAGATAGCCTTTGAATCTGACTCTGTTGGCCCTCAAGAACAGTATCTCACCAATGGCAGTTTTCTAGAAGAAAATAAAAATACATACCAAATTGAAGGTTTGTGTTAGAAAGCCTTTTTAAATAACTGTGGTAGCGAATTAGGTGAACCCATGTTATCGCATCTTTCTTCTCACTGGCCTTGGTGGCAAGACTTTCTGTTCCTTCACTTTCACTCTGCTTGTCTTCTGCAATTTGGTTGTTTTCAGTAGAAGATGCTTTGGGACTTTCAGAGACAACATTGTATCCATCTGCAAATCCAACAAGAATTCAGGAACACGCATTAAGTGGTTGGAATTCCAAAGCTATTTCTGCATTGTGTTTGAATTGACCAATCTGTAACTTGTGAACTTGGTTATGTTTTTCATATAAGGAAAATTCTTTCTATTCTGCTTTAATATTAGTGGAAAAATTAAAGAAATTGTTTCTCAGATTATGGTCAGGAACCTGACTGGACCTTGCAAGAAGTTAAAAGGAGTAGACAGCAAGGTCTGAGAAAAGGAGAAAGCAAGGTGCTTTCTCTCCCTCTGAATTTGCATATAAACCCATTCTTTCTACACACAGTTCAATAAAAGACATTTACAAAATGGAAACAATACAAGGAGTCATCACTCACAACAGCTGAACTTCCCAGTTATACTGACCTGAACTCAGTACACTTACGTATTCTGAAATGTTTATTGTTAGCTTCAATCCAGTCCCTTTTAGATATTAAGCACATTTTCCATTAAATGTGTTCTTGATTGTGGAACAAAACAAAAAATAATATTTTCTTTGGGCTACCTTAAACTCATACTTATGCAAAAAGAGGAAAAAAATACCAGTACAAGTATCACTATATCACTGCTTATATTCAATATTTTTTTTCACTGTATTAGTACATGGCTCTCTCAAAAGCATACAAAATTCTTCTGCTGTTTCTCACTCCAAACTGAACAAACATTATGTTATAGTAATTCCTAATAGTAAACTTCCAGAAAATAATTATGACTGCTTGTATAAAACCTGAATGTCTCTATTATTCCTGACATTTCACTGTCAATTCCAAAAGTTAAAATGGCCACATTGTTTATAAATGAAAACTTAAACAATGTGTTTCACATAGGGTTTTACAGAAAATATTTAGGGTGCTATGCTGATAATTTCCATTTCGATTTACCTTTTCATATTTTAGCCTACTATTGCTTTTCTACATTTTCTATTCTTCTTTCTATTGGCTAACAGACCTATCAGGAGAAACACCTGCTGCATTTGGTAAAAGAAGAAATTATCTGTAATTATAAGCAAATAGAGCTACTACAAAACAATCAGATTGATGGGAAGTCTTAGCATACAACACTTGTTTTCATAAACCAATCAAAACACATATGTTTAAACACTGTACAGTAAGCAGACATTGCTCAGCTTTGCCAGCAGCTATCAGACAGAGAAATTCAGTCTTTGTCAGTCACTGGGGATGATTGAAATTAAGCCACTGAACAAAAATTTCATCACTAAATTAACAGTTCCCGGTTTAAAAATAAATATGGATATTTTGCCTTAGCGTTTACATAACATCTAGCAATCATTATTCCAGTATTCCTAGTTTCACTGTTGGGGTTTTTTTAAAATCAAAACCTTCCATTTCATCATCTCCATTAGCTGAAAAATAAATGCAGAAGTTGGAGATAAACTGGGCAAAGTTCTACCAAGCTAATGGAAGCATCTCTAAATGATAATCCATTGGACTGAAAAGACAGTGAAAATTATACTGACTTTCACTTTTAGAATAGAGTACCCAGGCAGATGACTTTGCAAGAGTTTGGGCTTGTTGGTTTTAGTGGGCTTTGTTCGTTTTGGGTTTGGGTTTTTTTGCAGTGGGATGATGATTCAGGGAGAGACAAGCTATTCAACACCAACATCTCTTTGCAAAATCAAGAGTAAAACTGAGGATCTCCAAGGAAAGCTAATATACCTAGGGAAAAAATATCAGTTATAAGCCAGTGATTGAAGAGAAAAAGCAGTGATGACTGATGGGGGGGCCCAAGACTTAATTTAGAAGTCTGGGGAAGTCCTGTAACAAAGGAGCACCTGTTTTTACAAAATTATGGTAGTATGTGCATTCTGTCTTTCTGAGCCACAGTATGCAAACAACAAATTTTTCTTAACATATTGAACACATGCAAAGGCTGATATTTGAAGACCCATTAAGTTTCTACTTAATATTTTGTACTGCTATGCAGGATGAGGATTTTGCTTTTACTTTCCAAAACTGATTCATAATTTTTCAAAAATTAAAATTAGATATTAAATGTATTACTAGATTACATGGCATATATAGCTTATTAGTTATTTAATGTTCTGATATTACTAGGTGTAAAGGAATACCACATAAGAAATCTCTGTATGAAGAAAGAAGATCCATAGAAGCAAATTCCGGGATTTTCTGTTGCACTTCAGCCTTTATGCTGTGTTCTTTAACGCTCTTCATTCCAATTAATAGCTGAGAAGCAAGCACAGCTTCACTGACCTAAGAATAATATTTATTTTATTCAGAACCAGTTCACTATGATATTTATATAGATTTAAAAATATTAGAGTAGCAAAATGATGAAAAAATTAATTATTAAACATACCATATTTTTTAAAGTCAGGAAAATATTTTATTTCTTTTTGACATATGGTACACATTATACTTAAATAAATCATTACTGCTGACAGCCTAATTACTACATAAGTGATTTCAAACCAGATATCCTCATCTGGATGCCACTGGTGTCTACCCACATGTCAAACACATGTGCACACGTATCAGGTCGTGTGCTGTTTTATTTGCACTGAACCCACGTTGAATTAAACAGAGTCAGATCTGTCTAAGAGAGATTAAACATGCTATTCAGACTGTTCCATTTTAATTTCCTCAAATATTACCCATGCCAGAAATTTCAGGAAATCTTAATACTTCTCTTGTTTGCACTGTCATGTTTGCTTGTGTAAGTAGTGTAAGATAAAATGTTAAAAAAAACCCAAAAACTACTCTTCAGAATATTGCACCAACCTTTGTAGCAGCTCTTATTGCAATCCAGGCTTGTCCTTTGTAGACTTCTGATTTCAAAGCCTCCTCAGGAGAATAGAGTTCTCCAGAAGAGTTCTAAAATTATACACCAGTTCATAATTAGGATTCTAAACATATTATGCTAAAATACATTTTAAACATAGAAAAAAGTCCTCCTACTTAATAATTGTTTTATTTGCAAGTTGTAAAAACTGGTATTGATTGCAAATCCATGGGTTAATTGCTAAAAATGAAAAAAATTATCCAGAGCATACTAACTGGCTGCTCCTGAAAAACTTTCTCAGAGCAGCTCATATTATGGTCACTACTGCATACATTTTTGCTATCATTTTCCATTTTCTGGAATCTTAATTACCTCTTTTCTCTAACGTTAAACATTTTGCTTTCCATCTACAGCTTCAAGGAATTATAACATGGTTAAAGGCACTTATTTTTCTCATGCTGTCATTCATATTTGTATGGAAAATTTGAACTCTGGTGAAGTACAAATATTAGCATTTACAAAACCAAGTTTAAATGTCATGTTTTCTTTGCAAGGTACAAATTAATTCATACATAATTGGAATTGAAAACATTGTTGGTTCTGTGTCTTCCTAATATTTTAAATATTATCAGTCATTGCAATAAACATCAGAGATAGCATCAAACAAGATTAAATTCTACTATATGATTTCTTTGTGTGATTTTTCTAGGAGGATTTTCAGCATCAGTATGATTTATAAGTCACTGCAAGTAATAATATGGCAAGATGCACAATGTTCTAGCAGAAATATATTTCCTGCTTTGAAGAGGCCACTACTCAAAAGATAGAAAACATACACTTGATTTGGAAGGCACCATCTCATCTGTCTGTGATACAGCCTCATTATTTGTGGCAAAATGCAAATATAATAGTGCTATTTCAAGGTATGACCGTCTTATTAACCTGTAAGAAACAATACACAGAACAATCAACATTACTATCAAAGTCAGCATTACAATGATAAAATCTGACTTTTGCATAAGACCAGCCAGGTAGCCTCACCAAATAAATAATTCACCCAGCCCTCATCATCTACTTAAACTGTACCTTCTTTCAGAAAGCCATGGGATCCTGTTATAAAGTCATGTGAATCTAAAACATTTCTATTGTATGCTTAAAAAATAATACATTGATTTATCAGCATATCAAATATAATTTGCATTATGTGCAACGAATATTCTGTAAATGAATTGCAAATGTTTAGTATGAAAACCATAATTCTGCAAGGCAAGTGATCTTTCTGTAATGTGTTTCTTCCTTCCTCAAGTTAAGGCATGTATCTGTTGTCCTGGTTTCCCTGAAACACAGGTGGCTGAATTTGGATACAGGTCCTCAGTCAAACTCTTGCAAGAATCAGCAAAAATACCCACAGTGACCAAAACACTCTTTTGTTTCCTCATTGGGCTCAGCTGAGGAACCTTCTTAGTTCTGAGTTCTGTACCAGAATACCTTACATCTTCAGACAGTGCTCACTAATTCCTGCTCTCTGCCTATGCTTCCTCTTTTCAATGATTTTTACAGTAGTATTGTAAACCAAGCAAAAATCATAGAATCATTGATTGGTTTGAGTTGGAAGAGACCTTTATAGATCATCTAGTCCAACTCCCCTGCAATGAGCTGGGATATCTTCAACCAGATCAGGTTGCTCAGAGCCCCATCCAAACTGGACTTGAATGTTTTGAGGTATGAGGCATCTACCACTTCTCTGGGCAACCTGTTTCAGTGTCTCACCACTGTCATTGTAAAAAATTTCTTCCTTATATCTAGTCTGAATGTACCCTCTTTTGGTTTAAAACCATTACCCATTGTCCTATCACTACAAGCCCTATTAAAAGGTCTGTCCCCTTTAAGTATTGAAAGGCTGACATAATGTCTCCCCAGAGCCTTCTCTTCTCCAGGCTGAACAATTCCAACTCTCTCAGCCTTTTCTCATAGGATAGGTGTTCCAGCCCTCTCGTAACTGTTGTGGCTCTTTTCTGGACCCGCTCCAACAGGTCCATGTCTTTCTTCTGCTGAGAACTTCAGAGCTAGATTCAGTACTCCAGGTGGGATTTCAACAGATCGGAGTAGAGGCGCAGAATTACTTCTCTCAACCTGCTGAAAATCACTGTATCTGGAGAACTTCTCCAAAATTTCTATTCCCAATGGGTTTATAACAGTCTTCTTATGCAGATTCCTCCTGGCTTCGCAGGTTTCTCCAGATCTCCCCTGTGAATTAACTTTTCCAAGCATAGCAACAAACTCCTGCTCATGTAGTTACTATTCTGGACAGAGTCACATTGCACAGAGTTGGTTGTTTATACAGTACAATAAATTCCAGCTTTAGTATGATTTGTGTAAAGCAAAATACAGAAGTCAAAGGGTACTGTTCAGTTCAACTAAGTGAGAAGATGGCAAATTCTACACTTAGTTGGCAACAATTTAGTTAATTTTCTAATCTTGCTAACAAAAAAGGATTTGAGACATCAAGAAACAATTTTAATTAAGCAATCCCATAGATATCACAGGGCTTGTATAAATGTGATCAGGATGTTTAGTTGTCTAAAACAAGAAAGCTGAGATCCATTGATGTTGCTGCACATTCTTTTAGAAAGATGGTAGCAAATTAAATAAGAGTGTAGCAAATTAAACTTGCAAAACATGACCACAGTCCATTTCTGTACCATCTTCCATCATGCTGACTGCTTGTTGAGGTTTATTACTGTGCTACTGCTTCTCTGTTGAGTTCTGGTTCATTAACTTAAGTAACAGAATATCCAAACAAGCAAGGTAAATTGCTGCCTTTACACTGTCTGTAACCAGACATGGCACATTATTCATTTAGAATGGTCAAGAAACTAAAAAAAACCTAAAGTCTAATGTATTAGAGCTACTTGACAGAATTTATTGGCTGTCTTGGCTCAGCTCTTCAGGCATCTTCTACACTGATAACTAATTCCAAAGTCACTGTCCTGATATCAGTTACAAACACATTTCCTATGCTCCTTCTGCCTCTGCTCTTCTGACTATTTTTGGCTGCTAACCTTTTCAAGCTGGATTTCTGTTATCTGGAAGGGGGCAGACTACAGCTCATCTTCTGAAATATGAATAAACCCGCTGTTTAATTGATAGCTCTTTTCCTGGTGTTGACAGAGAGAGTGTAAATTTGGAAACAGAACAGGAAGCTGTAACTTTTGTATGGTGTAAAAAATGCTTTTAAATGTTCTCAGCATTTGTTTTAAATAAGAGAATAAATATATTTTTATATTGCAATAGAAGAAAACTCTCTAAAACATAAAAGATGCTCCATAGTAGAAGTCTCAGACCAAATCTCAAAAAACTGTTAAAAATTCATGTATGATTTAAATTATTTTGAAAGTTATATAGCTAGCTTCTTACTCATATTTTTGATCATGTTGCTGGCTGAGTTTTATAGCTTCCGACAGGTTTTCAACAGCTTGAGATAACTTGTTATTGCCTGCTTCAGTTATCTGGCGTTCTACCTTACCTAAGAGAGAAATATAGAAAGTAGATTTTCAAGATATTATTAATTTTTTTTTCTCTAAGATGTGATCTGTTTTTCCATCCAGGAAAGTTGAACAACATAGTACATTATCTCTTCTCCTCCTGATAAGCAAAATCTATTCCAGTTTGTTTAAAAGGTAATGCTTGTACAACAATTCTCTTCATAGAGTAGCTAAAATAATTAAATTTGGGAATCATAATGACCCCTGGCATTTACTGATCCTGACTAGCAGACCAGTGGACGTGGAGGAGTTAATGCACAAGCACAGGCCTATGCTGTGCTGTGCTGCACATATAGTGTGGCCTTCAAGTCTATTTTGTGGTGTGCACATAGCTACAGGATAAATGTAGCCAGCTTGCACCTGTTTGCAGCATCTTCTCAGTACCAGTGATTACACCACCTGCCCTTTCTGTAAAAGTGAAGCAGGAGGTTTTTATGTGGATATGCTTTTTGTTTGACAGTAGAAATGATGAATAGAATTGTTTTCTCTTAAGAAAGTCCTCTAACAGCTCAAAAGACCAAAATGAGGCAAGCTTTCCACAGACAGGATCTGCCTGTTGTGCTACCCTCTAACTGGAAGTGTTTCAGTACTGCACAACTGAGGGTTCTCAGTCTCTGCAGGAATATAAGATTATTTACACTATCTCCTTTTTCTTTCATAGTGTTAACTCCAATAAATGGCATTTTAAGATATACATCAGAGAGTCTTGAACATCTTTCTGGCTGGGATCCTCACAAGCCAACACCCTCTGGTGCAAAACATAATGTCCTTAATTTCATTGGCTACACCTTTTGATCCCCAGCAACATACATATGAAAGAAGTTCTACTGCAGTTTTGAAATTATTTGTAGCATAATGCACTCTGAACTATGCTGGTGTGATACTAAACACAGGAGAGAGATCTGTAGCTAGACAGTGATAAATATCCAATTCTGTTCTAGATTTACAGTAAAATGTCTCCATTTTATGAGAGGCCACGTGCATAACATTGCCTAGGATGGCAATCATAATGAACAAACAAGTTTATTTACCTATCTGAAAAAGGAGTTCAGCTTCCATGTCTAATTTTTTGGTTGCAGATGCTCTGCAAAGTTTCAATGCTGATTCTAATTGTCTGAGAGCATGTAGCCATTGCAAGGGATCTCCTCTTGCAGCTGTACAAGCTACTTTTTCAGCTAATGTGTGTCCTAAAGGAAAAAAAAAAACAGTTCTTTGTAAATTATTTAATAGACAACCAATTTATGCAAAAGAAAGCAAATTCCTTAGAACAAATGCTGTTATCTACTTACTGTTACAATTTAATTCCCAAAAATTCAAGTGATTGATGGATATAAATACAGAACTATAATGTCTTTTCACTACTTTATGATGCCGTTGAGGTTTACCTCGTAAAGAAGCCCAAGCTACACAAATCAACCCTTGCACAAACTAAATGGAAAGACTAGCAGTAAGCCACTTCATAACTTCATTTGACCTGGCAGTTGTAGCCAAATGTAAACCTCTCTGAGCATTCCAAAATTCCCAAATTCCTTTTGTACTAACAATTTCTAAAGGCTTCTTTGATGTATTGCATACCTCTTATAGTGTACTCCCCAATATCCATCTGTATTCCTAGGCTCTTCCTAAAAATGTGGATTCAGAAACATGAACAGGCCAAACACAATCATTACTATGAGCGAGTTTGGTCGTGCCTGCTCTGACAAGCAGTAAAGCAGAATAAAAGAGTGAATCTTCAGAGCAAACCAGGTGGTATCGAAGACCTGAGAGCCACAGCAGTTATGTTTTCAGAGTGTTTACTTTGGACTACCTCTAGTCTAATCCTAAGAGCTGAATACAAAGTAGTGGTTGCAGTGCACCAATGTGGTTTTGGAGCATATCTTTCTGAAAAAGAATCCAGAATACACTGAGGCTGCTCCACAATATGTACAAAAGTGCAGTAAGTGAATTCTAGATTTTGTAATCTATTATAAATCAGATGTACTGCAAACTAAGTTTAGCAGAAGGAACATGGAGACAGTATCCCTTTCCCTATATTTGATGTACAGGAACAAATCTCAGACAGATCTTCAATGTTATCTTCTGTTAGTATTCAACATATTTTCCAGCTTCTATATAAAGAAAACTTATCAAGAAAAGTTGTTAAATTAAAGGGGGGCAATGATAACAGACAGTATTTATTTTATTAGGATAGAGAATTAGCACTTAAAAAAGTTAAAGTTCCCATTAGTTTCATCAAGCTATAATGTTAACATTTAAGTCTTTGTTGATTATATAGTTTCTGTAATTGTACCTTGCTTATGCACATTGCATGGACCCAAACAAGCATCTACTGTTGGTTTTCAAAATATTTTATTTGTATAATGAAAACAGTGATTTATTACTTTTACTTCTAATGTGTCAGTTTATCTGCTGTTGCATAAAATATGAAAGAAAATTAACTAAAACTTAAAAATAACAATGATTTGCATTTTTCTTACCGATTTTCATTTTGACTTGGGCTAGCAAGTTAATATGTGGCAGGTAGATATTTTTTGTAGGTAAGACCAGGCAAGTCAATGTACTATCTTCTATTTGTTGTTCAATGGGTTGGCCACAAGCAAGAATCTATGAAAAGAGTATACTTAGTAAAATCAAGTTGCAGACAGCAAATTAAATAGCAGTTTGAAAAAGTAAGTTGGGTATTGCAAAACCCTGGAACTCAAATGTGTCTTGTAAAAGAGCATCAGAAAAGGACTCGATATGCCTGAACTCCTTTACTTTAGTTTATACTTGGATTGTAGAGGACTCTGGTGATGCAAATGAACAATTTCAATGAACCCTTGATTGAATTTAATAATGTTAGTCTTTGGTTTTTAAAAGAAAACTCCCTCAAATCAGTCCTTAAGAAATAGATCTCACAATTAACTCGAGCCCTAGAAAGAAACTGTCATTTCTACAAAGAAATCTGACATTCAACAAAAGCCACAAAAGAAAAAGAAAATAGCATGTATGGACCAGTCAAACTTTTCATTCATGGAGATAACACGATGCAGACATCCTGTAAAGTGTCAAGTCTCTTGACAGCTAGCAAGTCTCACAACTGGAAGTTTGAGTCTGAAGTGATTAATATGATTCTTTATTATTTAGGGAAATAAATACTTCAATGGATTACATTTCTGTTTAAGGAAATATAAGGAAGGAGTTGTATAAAAACTTTTCTCTGTAAACTGTATCAAGAACATATATATGTATATGTATGTAGAAGTATATATGTATTTTGGGATTACAAAATAGGTTAATGGTTTAGTACTATACATACCTCTCACAGATTTCATGTCCTTAATTTTTTTTTATTTCATATTTAAATATTTACATGAAAATTATTTCTTCATACCAATTTGAACAATCTGTCAGTCTAAAACATTGTGCTACTTTACATAGATTGTCCTGATTCAAATTATTCTAAGATACAAAGCTAAATTCTTAAACTTGGATGCTCAAGAGTTAAGAATTTAATGAGATGTACATCCTCCATGAAGTGTTGAGTATGAACATGTGCCTCATTTCAAATGGGAAAACTGAGTGTTCTGCATTTCTTCAAAATTCAAACTACATGTTTCAGTTTTCACATCTGGACGTGCATTTTGGAAGTATTCAATATTTTTAAATTGTGTCAATATACCAGACTACATATGTGAATATGCATCATGAGTATGGATAAATAACTCTGGTCAAATGAATTACCTCTTTACATTATTATAATCTCGGTAAAACTGAAGTGATCAGTTCATAAGAATAGCCCTTTTTAATAAATTGTTAAAATAACTTCCAGAATAGATAATTAAGATTGTTGGAAGGATTTGCAAATGCTGTGTAAATCATCAACATATACTCACCGCTTTAATAGTAAGCTCATGTGCCAAAACAAGTAAGTTTAATGGTTCCACTGAAGAAGAGCAATGTTCTGTATCCTCTACTATTTGCAGTGGTAGTATGTCTGCCAGCAGAAGCATACTTTTCACAAGAGTCAAAGAAGCTGGAGGGGAAATGAATGTATCCTCTTGGAGTAAACCGATGATATTCTATTTGGACATAGAAAACATAAACCAAAGGAGTTACTACTTTTCCTGTCTATGAGGACAAATCACAGACATTGAAAAAAAAATCTATTTTACAGGCAATATTTCAAGCTTATTTAATGCTGCCATCAGCTGTTCTGACTACACGAAAAATGCATCAAAGAAAAGTGAACAGTTTCTCCTTTGTGCTCAAACCTGCAAAAGAAGTTTAATGCCTTCCATGGGACGTTTGTCTTGCAGGTCAAGAATAGCAGCTTGTACCATAATTTCAGCCTGAGTCTCAATATCACCAAAGGCTTCTGCCTGTAGTATTACTTCTTTTATCACACTTCTGCGCTCACCCACATCATTTTCTAAAAGAAAAGAATATATGAATAGTAAAAGTACAATAGAAAAGACTTTATTGTGCCTTCTAGCATTCTTAAGAAGTAACTTCTACACTCAAATGTTACAGAAAAATATGACATTATAGATTCCACACTTATCATTTCATCAATTCTTTGCCAAATTTATTTTTAAAAGAAAGAAAAGCCACGTAGTTTCTAAACTGCACTCTGTTTAAGTTCATCCAAATGCATGCTTTATATGTAAGCCACCAGCATAAATAATAAGATATTGTACCCTACATATTTAAAAATCTGATTTTAGTTAGAATTCCAAAATAGTAACAGCCTTCACAGGAATTATCCAGAAGTGATTAAATAAGAGTTTGACTACAGACTTAGACTGTGACTTTGATACTTGAGGTGAGCATCAGAGTTTATTTTAAGTTCATAGAGCTAAGGAATGAAAAATATTTTATTCATAACCAAACTACAATAAATGTATTTTGTAACATCTCACCTAAATTCTTTTTAAAATAATCCAGAACATTTTTAGGAGCTATATAGGAACATTTCATTTATCGGAGATATAAAAAGTGAAAAGAACTTTGAGACTTTTAAAATTAGAAGTGCTTAGCATACTTTCTTAATTACACTAGAACATTTGAAACTTTTACACAAAAGTGATTTATTGAAAGATAATGACCATTAAATGAAAATTAATATAATACTGTTTGTTTCCATGATCTAGGGAGAGACTGTACACAGAAATATATTTTCCTTATTGGACTGGATGAATTTAATATAAATAATTCTTCAGTGATAATATAGCCGCAGAATTAATGTTAATATTTTTTATTTATGAATAAGAATTGCGGTCTGAATAGTCTCACTTGTTCATTATAATTCAAAAATCTAAACCAAAAAAGAGTAATACCTTTCATATTACCAACACCATGTATCTGTGTTACTAGTGCAGTCACTAACATCGTACGACACCTTAGCCACAAACGCACATTCATATGGTCTCGTGCTATTTCACTACGAGGCAGCCAAACATCTTCAGTTTTGGAGTCCTAATAATTTTCAAAAGAAAGAAAAATGTTACTTTCTGAGTCACACACTTCACTACAAACAAGGCAGCAGGGCAGCATCAGTCTAAAATAAATCAAATTAATACAAATATATCACAAATAATAACATTCTAAACAAAAGCTGATTTGAAGGTTAACTACATATTTTTAATAACAGGAGAACATTTATTATTTAAATTTTATATATATATGTAAATAATTTTAACAATTGGAAATTAAATCAGTTTTTATGTGAGACTAAATAAATATAACCATATAATATGTTTTTTATGGAGAATAATTTTAACAGTTTAGATTTTATTCTTCTCAAACAGGAACATTACACAAAATTCTAAGGCACATAGAAGTCTAATTGTAGAGCAGGATCAATATCAATTTCTGGTACCTTACTGGTGACTACAAAGAAATTTTTATTTTTGATTTCTAGTTTTCTGTGTTTCTGGTGCTTCGAAACAAATATTAGTGTAATGTAGTACTAGAAGTGTTTGTGAGAATTCTCAGCTCAACTCACTATGCCATCTTCACACATTATAAATAGTCTTTCTATTACTAAAATTCTACAGTCCATATTCTGCAATTTGTTTCAGCAAGCAATTAATGGACAATGCACCACCTGCATTTTCCGTTTACAAAAAATCATCATGACTGACTTGCATTGATGCAAATGAGGAAAAAATATCACTAGCTCAGTTACTGTCGACAGGAAGGTCCTAAGAAAACCTGGAAGCAAGTGCAGAGAGACAGAAGACCTTGATATGCAACAGAGACAGAAAATAATTACATTGCATGCAAGAAAGTCCAGTCTCATTATGCATTATTCATTACAAAATCTGAGCTCGCTGCTCAATTGCTCTGTCCATGTGAGTCAGTTTGACTCACTGTGGTGTCTGACCAACAGGCTTTGCACATAGGCTTCCAAAGCACACGTCAGTACCCCTGTGTGTCAGACAACAGAAGGCAGCTGAAATCTTGCTGGAAGCGGAACACAGCAATGATGTGAACTGGTCAGTCTGTCTCTTCAAAAGGGAATAATCTGAAGTAGGTTTTCAATCGAAAATCTTAAAATACCTTAGCTGAATAATGTTAAGATTTTCACCTGATAGTTATTTTTTACACTTCCTGGTTGTTTGGGGGCTTTTAAACAAAATGAGATTTTTCAGTACTGCCATTTGAGAGTATACAAACAAAAACTGTATTTCCTAACCACATACCAATTATAATGATGATTACAGACACAATGAGTACACCTTAGGCAATCATGTACCTGAAGCATGTCAAAGATCATTTTTTCCCCAGGTTAATGGTAAATGCAAACAACTGCTATGTTCTAGTATTATGAAAATCACTCAACACTTAATACAAGAATTCGTATACTAAGAAAGATTATTTTAAAACAAATATCCACACATACCAAACACTCCCGTTCATCCTTTTCTTCTTGAAAATGTGTCACTTCCATCCTAAAAACCTTTGCATCTTGGAGAAGTCGAATTGCAGAGAAAGCCAAAGCAACACTGTGATACAGAGCAATATTATTTAAAAATACTAATTATATTTGCCACTTCGTGCTTTTATTAAAATAGATACTTCATTTTTTACTATTTCAGAGATGTAAATCAGCAGTTATAGATTTTTGCTTCAGTAGAACAAAAAATTGAACTCAGTATTTTCTGAATTTGTAGGTACTGCATTATGAAACCGAGAAAGTATGAGAAGTAGTTTTGTCTTAACTCAATAATAACAAATAAACTAATACATATCATATTCTGTTGGAGCAATCAAAACAGAACTCTATTATAACTTTCAATCACACACAGAGTCATAGAATCATTTTGACTGGAAGAGACCTTTAAGATCATCAAATCCAACTGTTAGATCTAGTCCAACCACTAGATCAAGACTGATGATGGCACATCTGTCTTCAGGGATGGGTTCTTAGAAATTAGAATATGTAAAAATACTGAAAATGAAAATATATATTAGGAGAGTTCTGTATCTCGACCACAACTGGAAAGGTAAGGTAACACCTTCCTCCTTAAACCCTTTCCAGGCTATATGTTAATCCCTCTAATAAATGCACATTGCCAAATACCCACAGGATCCCAGTAAACACCAAAAATTGACCTAGATGCTGTCCTGGCAAAACCTCATCAGTAAGCAATCACATGGTAATCACTGCCCCTTCCCCCCCCCTCCACCATAGTCCTAAATCCTTTTCTGGAGTTCACTCTGAAAAGCATCTAGAAAGATACAGATACCATTAGGACTGGTGCAGCATTCAACACCACATGTAAAAAAATGGGCTGGGATCTCAAAATATTGTCAGGTTTCTTGAAATGTTGACTACTGGGGTTTTTTTCCTTTTATGCTGTCTTTTTAAAGCTCTCAGATATACATTTTTATACATGTAATGAAAATGGAACAGTGTAACAGCAAACTTTTAAATACAATTATTTTTGTGCTATGAAGACACCTGCAAAGCCATCATAGTGAGAAGATCTTTTTCATAACAGGATATTGTCCAGAGAACACGCCACCCAAAATATTCTGAGAACTGCCAAAATCAATGCCTATTTGAATTGGTTTTCCATCTCTAATTGCACATTTTCCTCTACATCTGTAAATCTCTACTTTCCTACCTCTTCTCTAAAACATTTTTTAGTTTAGTTTTGTGTTTTGTGAGGGTTTTTTGGTTTTGGTTGGTTGGTTGGTTGGTGGTTTTTTTTACAATTCTACTTATTCTCAGTCCACAGAAAGATTTTTTTAATAATTGAAAAGTACCAGAGAGTATTCCTACCTCACCACTTAAAAGATATTTCAACAGATTAATTGTTCCAAATGTAATCACAAATGTTCCAAACCATAAGTTCTCACCTATGCTGTTTTTTTACACAGAGAGACTGTTTTTATATAGAGACTGGCTGCTATGAAGCATATGAAAAAAAAAGGAAGTCCTTGTTACACTGCTGGAACACTGTAAAGAGCTATTAATACAAGAGAGATTCAAGATCTGTGTGAATTTACTACTTTTAAGGTGTTCTAGACTAATGGTTGCAAAGACAAAGATCTTGCACAAAGAAGTCTGAACAAGAGCTGAACTACTAAATTACTCACATTATTCTGTCAACATATACCTAACCACAGGATGGATAACCTCCAGAGATAAGAGGGTAGTTAAAGTCTTCCTGTCATTTCTGATTCTATCCTGCTTGCTGTTTTTGTGACACAGACCTGGATGGATTACACCAATTCAGCACAAATAGACCCCAAAGTAACAATGAGAAAGAAAGCTGTTAATATCTTGCCTTTTACCTCTCAGAATTCAATCCTTATGAATCTCCTTCATCATCCTTTTACCCCAGTTTTATTCAACAAAATGAAAACAGAATAAATCAATGTTGAATTTGATGATAAGTTTCTTTCTAGCAATGGAAAAGGCGAAACAGAATTTGCTTATTAAAGCAAACAGACAGTAAGGATAATTCAATGAAATATTCCAACTGCTTTTCTTTCTTTTTTTTTTAAGAGTTCTCCCCTGAAACCAGGCATCAAAGTTAAAATTACAGCAAAACCTGGCTTTTTTCAAAACATTGTGTGAGATGCTACATTGGAGAATGTACAGCACCTAAGAGTATATAGGCTTTTAAGAAATATTAACCTAACTTCCTGAACAACACTGCCTCCAGTTAACTGCTGTTGTCAACATTTAGCAATTCTGAAAATGAGGCTGTTTTTACCTACATGCTTACATAAAAATGCCACAAGTAAAAGATAGGCCACCAGCCCAAAGACTCATATATGTATTGTTTTAAACAGTATTTTATTCACATAAACAGACCAAGGCACATTTAGGTAATTAGAAAGCTCACGTTCTTAGGACAGACACCATGTAAGTACTCTCCTTCAGATCAATAGAATTAGTCCTATACATAAACTTATTCTGAGGCATACATTTTTTTGCAAGGCAGAAGGTGTAATGTAGAAACTTCCCTTGATGAAATTTTTGTGACCCTCTTCTGCTGTCAACACGAGTGATGTGTCTATATATTTCTCCTGACAAAATACACACCCTTTCATCAGCTGAATCAGAAAGTGACAAGATGATCAAAATAGGAAAGTACAGCTGACTATAACAATTTCACCGCTAAGTCATTTTGCCAAAGGAAAAAAAAGATGAATTTCTGTAATATCATGCAAAGTTTGATTTCTAGGCTGGCAGACAGAAAACATTCAGCTGTCTGAAGAAATGTTTCACTTGTATCTGAGGCAGATATATCAGCAGTTGCCATGGATGACAGTGCAATAAAATTGTAAAATAGGTTAAAAAACCCCAAACCTTTACTTTGTTTTTTGATGCCTTTTTTTTCCTGCTGCTGACCACTACCAATATATAAGGCACATTAAACATCCATCAAAAATTTGAGAGTCACAAAAAGTGATCCATAAAATGCTTGACATCCATTGAAGTCCTTGATATTTGACAAAAAGTTTCTTCAGTCTAAGACAATTTATAAACCAACAGAGAAACTAGACTCTAGGATATAACTGCATGGCAAAATGAAGGGTCCTGCACTGAAAATGGGTTGCATACTGGAAACAGTTCAGCAGGGTGAGGAAGTTTGGGACAGAACTTTACTAATGCAGGTTTTCCCAAGTCTAGTATCAAGCCAAGGTTATGCACAAGATACTTCATAAGTCTGCAAATTTCTCCTTGTTTACTAGTATTGTATTTTATAAAATCCACGACATTCAAAAGCAT
Organism: Chiroxiphia lanceolata; assembly: GCF_009829145.1. NCBI lineage: Eukaryota > Metazoa > Chordata > Aves > Passeriformes > Pipridae > Chiroxiphia > Chiroxiphia lanceolata. Next base: position 46,647,019 of record NC_045641.1, on the reverse strand, counting down.
GATGAGGTTACTGCCCAGTGATTGGTTGATTTTTCTATAACAATTTATGGTAAATTAATCTAATTCAAAGGACACTGAAATAGACATATTTCATGATGAGAAATGTCCAAAAACAGCCTACAAGTTCTCACCTTCACACCTTGACTAATGACATTACTACTCAATCACAGAATCGCAGAATATGCTGAGTAGGAAGGGACTCACAAGCATGCTCAAGTCCAACCCTTAGCCCTGCACAGGACCATTCCCAAGAGTCACACCATGTGCCTGAGAGTATCGTCCAAATGCTTCTTGAACTCTGTCAGGCTTGGTGCTGGGACCACTTCCCTGGGGAGCCTGTTCTATTGCCCAACCACTCTCTGGGTGAAGAATCTTTTTCTAACATCTAACCTAAACCTTCCCTGGCACAACTTCAGGCCATTCCCTTGGGTCCTATCATCAGTCACCACAGAGAAGAGATTGGTGCCTGCCCCTCCTCTTCCCCTCATGAGGAAGTTGTAGACTGCAATGAGGTCTCCCCTCAGTCTCCTCTTCTCCAGGCTGAACAGACCAAGTGGCCTCAGCCGCTCCTCATACAGTTTCCCCTCAAAGCCCTTCACCATCTTCATTGCCCTCCTTTGGACTCTCTCTAACAGCTTAATATCTTTCTTATATTGCAGTGCCCAAAACTGCCACAATATTCAAGGTGAGGCCACATCAGTGCAGAGCAGAGTGGGACAGTCCTCTCCCTCAATTGGCTGACGATGCTTTGCCTGATGTCCCCCAGGACACGGTTGTCCCTTCTGGCTGCCAGGGCACTGCTGACTCATATTCAACTTGCTGTTGACCAGGACCCCCATGTCCCTTTCTGTGGCACTGCTTTCCAGCATCTCATTCCCCAGTCTGTATGTATATCTAGGGTTCCTCCATCCCAGGTGCAGAATCTGGCACTTCCCCTTGTTGAACTTCATATGGTTGACAATTGCCCAGTCCTTTGGTTTGTCAAGGTCTCTCTGCAGGGTTTCTGTGCCTTCAAGGGGGTCAAGAGCTCCTCCCAGTTTTGTATCATCTGCAAACTTGCTTAATATTCCTTCTAGTCCTGCATCCAAGTCATTTATGAAGATGCTGAAGAGCACAGGGCCAGAGATGGAGCCCTGTGGAACCCCACTAGTGACAGATCACCAGTCCGATGTCACCCCATTCACTGTTACCCTCCATGCTCAACCCATGAGGCAATTGCTCACCCACCACATGATGTGTTTATCCAGCCATGTGCTGGACATTTTGTCGAGAAGGTTTCTGTGAGAGACAGAATTGAAAGTTTTACTTAAATCCAAAAAGATTACATCAGCTGGCTTCCTCTGATCAACTAGGTGGGTTACCTTGTCATGAAAGGAAATCAGGTTTGATAAGCAGGACATTCCTCTCATGAAGCTGTGCTGGCTGTGCTGGCTGTCTTTCAGGCGTTTTTCAATACTTTCCAGAATAATCTTCTCCATAACTTTACCAGGCACTGAAGTGAGACTGATAGGCCCTTAGTTTCCGGGGTCCTCTTTCTTGACCGTCTTGAAAATCAGGACTACATTTGCCAGCTTCCAGTCAGCTGGGACCTCTCCACATTACCGAGACTGCTCAAAAATCATTGAGAGAGATTCTGTGATGACATCAGCCAGCTCTTTGAGGATTCTGGGATGAATCCCATCAGGCCACATAGATTTGTAGGGATCCAGCTGGAGCAGCAGACTTCACACAATTTCAGGGTTGAGTGGGAGTACAGTCCTAATATCTGAACTTTCGGGAAACTGCTGTCTTTTAAAATAACATAAACAAAACCTGAGTGAAAGAGCATGCTGTAGACTGTTACTGTTCTCAGTTCAGTAGTCTATACAGTACTGTGAAGCTCCTGTTAATTTTTTTTTTTTGCCGTGTGATAGCAACACAAAAGAAATTGTGCTATTTAAAAGGTATTGATTTGGAGGTTTGTTTATTCACCTAAGGGAGCTGAGAGAAGAAAGGTGGTTTGTTTTGTCATAGAATAAAACACCTTTTTTTAATTGGGTAAAAAAATCATATTGAGACTGATTTATCTATTGGCCTGATACTACTTCATCAGTAGGAGTGTTAAGCAATCTTCATCACTACTGCAACAATAAAAAAAGGTTCATTTTTCTTTTTATTTGATGTTTACTGTGATATAAGATTTATTGTACCAACTCTGGTGTGTTTAGTCAGATTAGACCTAGAAAAAATTACAAATACTGATTACATTGTACCTAATCTCAATATAGTCTGGCACATGATAGTGCTACATCTCTGTATACTGCATCTGTAGTTAGCCATTTGTATTCTCAAAAATTTTTCCATCTAATAAAAAATTAGATAAAAAGAGCCTCTCACTAATAAAAATGATGTATTGTTAAACTACTCTCCTTCTGACACAGATTAATATAAAATTACAGGTATACTAAACAGAAGAATCCTCCCAGCTAAAAGATCCAGCATTTAGAATGTAACATCTACAAAGACTTAATATATTTCTGTATGTCCAATATATCAAAGAAAATCAGTTCTTCTCTCATTAAATTCTCCAAAAGAAATCAGAATCTAAAAAAAAAGTATCACAGAATTTGGGAATTGTAATTTGGGGAAAATATCAGGCAGATCCTGTAAATACAACAGTATTTTACATACTATCACTAACTATATAATTAATGCCTGCTAAAAGCTACTCTAATATGTTAAAGGTTGCATCAATGGTTTTCAATCACGTTATTTAAAAAATATAATTTTGACATTTTAATTTGAAACCAATAAGTACATCAAGAAGAAATGTTCTTCAGAACAGTAACACAGGGCATTCTAGAACAAAGTAGAATTCAGTAGTTCAGAGATAACATTAGTGCTCTCTTGTACACTTTAAAATTATAAGAAAATGCATGACCTAACACACCCAGACTTTAACAAAAACACTGAACATTGTAACCTTTTATTTGTTTTTATATAACACTGTGTCACAAAAACAGCTCACAGAGAAATCATATAGATGATCACAGTTTAAAAAGTAAAATAAAACAATAATGAAAAAATTCAATGCCTGTGTATCTTACATTTGTAAATATAATAAGGAAGTTTTTACAGATAACTATTAAGACTTAGAATAATAATGTAGAAATAAAGAAATTTTTTAAAAATCTTTGGTAGTCAAGACTGTGCAAGATAAAGTTGGTCATAACATTACTTACCTGAAAGCTGCTTGATGCCTTTGCTGAGAAATATAAGCAAGCTCAAGTTTGGCCTCAATAAGAGCCTCTAAATCTTCCGCAGAATACCGAGATGTGTTCCCATCATATTTTTCCTGTATGTTCTGTACAAGATGGCTAAGACTTTCTTCAGCTTCTGTCAATAAAATCCCCTAGAGAAGAACACAGTGTTGTATGATTTCAAAAAATAAAGAAATAAAAAATTTCTTTGAAAGTTTTTTTTTTCTGTTATAGCCTGCTATCACCGCACCTTAAAATAAATCAACTTAAATGCAATATGCCCTTTCTATAAATGGGGTGGCTGTGTGTGTAATTTTGCTTTTCTTAGGTTTATAGAATTATTGTGTTCAAAGCAGCAACATCTTAACTGTGCCTATATTATTTATTGCCTACATATTTTAAGGCTCAGCAATATTAACCACTAATTTCCCATTCTTTATCTAATAGCTATAACTTGATAATTTTATACTATACTACTAGCTATGCTTCATCATTTTAAGCAATAAAATACAGTATTAAAAACAACATTAAAGATGTTGCAAGAAGTATTGCATGCTTTACTAGCTATACTTTGACATATCCTTGAGTGCAGTATATATCTTGAAAGCTGAACTATAATTTACAGTCTTTCTGATAAACAAAGATGTAAGAAGCTGTGAAAAACAAATCTAAAAAGAAGTTAATTATGAAGAAAAGCTCAACTGTGGAGCTTTAAGCAGAATTAAAAATTAATTTAAAGGTCTGTATCATCCAATACCTTTTTTTGATCAGTTTCATCAATGAATTCAGAGCTCTACTTCAAAATAAAAAACCAAATACAACAAACCAAACAAAAAACCAAAACAAAACAAAAAACCCAAACCAAACAAAAAAAACCCCACAACAAAAAACCCCCAAAAGAGTAGAACCATTAAAGAAAAATCAGAAGGGTAAGAAATATCTCTTATATCAGCCCTATAAAAATTAAATTATTATTTCTATTTTAGTTATTTTCAAGATGCTATTTTCAAGTTATACTAAAACTTTCAAGTTTTTAGTTATGACCTATACCAACTGCAATACAAAATCATCTTCCACTGTGCATTACTGCACAATGTGCAGTATTTTGTGCATTACTTTGCTTGTAACAATGGCCAAAGTAGATACTCCCAAGACCCCTTTGAAATAAGAGTATGTCAGTCCTTAATTTTGGTTTTTTTGTGATGTGAAACTGCCAAACATAGAGTTTACAATTAAACAAAAAAAAAAAAATACAACCAAACAAAACCCCTTCAAACAAAGAAGCTAATAAGTTGTGGCATATTGTCTTCAAAATTAAGTATCAGAAAGAACAACATGAAAAATTTGAGACACTGCACATATGGTAGAGAATGGTTTTCCATTTATTTGTAGAGCATACTGCACCATCAAAGAGTCTCTGACATTCTACAGGTGGCATCTTCTGAAAGGAGATGATTTTATCTTGAAATCCCGTTCAGTCTTTACCCTTTATGCTCTATCATACTATATCAGTCTTATTGAGATCTGACTGTAAAAATATTTCCCATCATTTGAAAAACTGCACCAAACAATCAACATTTCATGCACACCTAGTAAGATTACAGTCAGATTAGAAACAGAAATTTCTAGTCCCCTCATTCATACCATCCTCTCATCATAATTTCTGTTACATTGAAAGCATTAGCATGTTTTTGGCAAAATCTGCAGTTTCTTAATCCTTTTTTCCTAAAAACCAAAATTACCTTCAGCATGGCCATATTTAATTCATCTTTACAGTCAACAAGCTGCACCATTGTGTCTCTTTTTTCCTTTTGTCTTGAATTCTGATCAACATCAACTGTCAAATACAGATAAAATACAGATAACAGACACAGAACCAAAGCATTCTCAGTAATTTAAAGAATATGGCCCTTTTCTCTTTATCTACAATGGGGACTTTCAATATCAAAACAAGTAAGTAATAATGGAATACAACTCTAATATTAGAGACACTAGCTAAAAAAATCTTGACGAACCTTAATGCTTATTACTTCAATAATGACTGGTTTTTTAGCAACATTTAATATTAATACTGCTCATAATATGACATATTGATTCATACGCAGTTAAAAGCAGAAAAAACATGCTTGAAACAAGTTGCAGAATAAATGTGCTTTTCCACCATCCTTATAATTACCTTTTATTTTTGATGCTGCAATTTTGCTTGGCTCCATCAAGCTGTTGTCGTCACCAGAATATACATGTTTTTCAACTTTTGCAGGTATATTATTTATTGTGGCAGAAAGACAAATAATGAAATGCATTTTGACTAAGGTTAATTTATTCATAATTTGTTGGTTGCAGAGTGGCGCCATTGTTAAAGATAGACTCCAATTAAATATGTCTTCTAGTACCTACAACAAAGTTAGCAATTCGGACTATTTGAAATGACATATTTTACATTTTTCTTTAGCAAGACATATTCTGCTTCTATTAATAATTACACTTATCAACAACTAACATGAATAATATTAGTAATATGTTCCGTTCTGAATAAGTTGCTGGTTTTCTTTCCAAACTTCACCCCTTAGTAGCACTTGTTACAGTTTCAGTGATCAGTTTTTCAGCAGAAGGTACATTTATGAAGCTACAGCTCTTACTCTGTGAGAGTTCTAGTTTTCTGCATTGTAGGTAAATTTGTAGTTCAGAAATCTCAACTCTAAGGAATGTGTGTTGTTACAATTCACCCAATCTAGAAAGATTAAGCAAAGAAAAAAGTCTTTTATGAGACCATTCCAGTGTATTTCGTGGAATCTTTTTGTTATTCATTATAGCATCCTTGTTTTATCTCAAGTTTAATATCCTCATTTCAGATTAATAAATTTACAAGTTGAAATTCTACACAGATTTGGGAAATCATAAGGAAACCAGTAAGAGCCCCACATGTACTGTGAAGTGTTCCAAACTAAAGCTCAGGATAATGCACTACTTCAAAATAAATCTGAAACTGGTGAGATCAAAAGCTGTAAAGATAGACTTCTCATTTCTATCTTCTAATATCAACTGTTGCAGAAGACACACAAACTTACTGTAAACAAAACAGAGAAAAGTGTACAGGAAAAGTGTAGGGGTTTTAATTCATCAATTTAATGGTACAACTTTTTCACATTCTGCTAAAATTTACCCCTGCTAACTCAACGAATCTGTGACAAGGTTAATAAAAGGAAATTACTAAAAGAGAAAAACACAAAATAAGTTATGGATGAATATGTGATTTTAAATAAAATGACAAAATGACTGTTCATCAACTGGTTTACACTGTTTTAATTTTTTTGTTCCCCCAGAAATGGACTTCAATTCCCATCTGAATTAGGACAAGTCTGTGAAGACAGCTCTGGTTGATAGAAATGATGACATTAAATGACTGATATTCTCGGTGTTTTAGCAGCATAAACACCAGACCTTATATATCACAACAAAACCTGAATCATTCTACTAGTGTTTTGCACAGACAAGTCACAGAGTTGTACATATTAGGTCCTCCATATGAAAAACGGTGATAATGGTATTTGCCCCTCCCTTGAGAGGTCTGCCATAAAATTAAAATTTAGGAAATGGTAATTCATTTAGAAGAATATGTTTTCTATTAACTGGGTTTCTTGATAACAAGTAGCGTTTCTGAACTAGACAATCTCTGTCTTAAGCCAGAGAAATAAATATTTATGTATAGCATAAAACTTTTAACTCTTTCAGATTTTTTTACCTGCAAATTTGTAACAGTCATGAGAGATTTTGAGGAGTCAAATTTCTGTAATGCCTGTAAAACAGACAAAACCAAAAATAAGCAATGTGTTAAAATATGAGTATAAAATAAATGAGTTGGCAGAGCAGTGGACAAGGGTAAAGGAAGCAAACATGAAGTCATAGAGATGGGTTAGGAATTCCCTTTTCAGCACTAGCCTCTAATTATCACCAGATTAGAAATACCATAGAAATGTCATTAGAAATACCATATATTGCATATATGGAAAGAGGCTGTACAACCAAGTTAAATCCATGTTGCTGTCAAAAGGGGTGTCCTCACCTGTCCCACTAGTCTCCAACCAAACAGAGTCTTAGAATCATTCAGAGGTTGAAAAAGACCTTTAAGATCATCATGTCCAACTGTAAACCTAATGCTGCCAAGTCCCACTAAACCACGTTCCTAAGCACAACATCTACACATCTTTTAAATGCCTTCAGGGATAGTGTCTCAGCCACTTCCCTGGGCAGCCTGTTCCATTGCTTGACATCCCTTTTGGTGAAGAAATTTCCCCTACCATTCAATCTAAACTTCACTCGGTGTTCAGTCCAGATCTCTAGTGCTGGCACACATAGTTTATGATGTCACCTACCCAAAAGCACCACTCAGATAGGGAGACCTTGATTACATTCATCCAGGATTAAATCATTAGATTATTTTGGTATGGGCTAGGAAAACAAGGAAAGGATACACTACTGTTATGGGGGAAGCTTGCCCCATAACCCAGCCTGCACAGGTATGCTCACAGGTAAGATAAAAGTCCAGGTCAATTGTTAACAGCTTCCAATCCTTGTAGCACATCAGCGGCTAGATATTGAAAAAATCAAACTGGTCTGAGGTGATGTGACTGTCAAGGCTCTGAGGGCATCAAGAGGTTGCACTGCCCAGCATCTCCTGATGCTGCCCCTGCCCTGCCCAGGACTCCATATCGGCCCCCTGAGGCCATCATTGGGCCAGTCTCCAGCTCCCCACAGCCCTGCCCTACCACAGACCCCCCAAGCTGTTCTCAGCCAGACCCAGCAGCCCTGTGCGGCCATCCTGGGGCTGTGTCTGAGCCTGGTTCTTCTCCCCATGCTTGACCCTGATCCCCACCTGCAGGCTGATGTCCTGGCACAGCCCCAGCCTGTCTCTGGCCCCAGAGAGGTGCCACTGGGCTGGGGCTGCTCCAGCTGCCCTTCAGCTGCCCTGCTCCTAGCTGGGGCAGTGGGAGTTCGGCCATTAATGGTGCAAGAACTTTATCCATATTTTTCATATCAATACTTATGAAATCACTTTTTTTTTACAGTATTATCTGCAGTACTCACTGTATAAAACAGCACATATGTTTCAAAATTGATTTTTTTTTCCTGTTGTTCAGTGAGAGAAATTAATGTCATTCGGTGTCCACTATTTGACCCATCTATTGAAAGAAATGTAGGAATTTCTTGGGAATATGTAATAACTTGCAGATACGGAGTATGTGCAGTTTCATGAAGAAAATGGAGTGTTTGATGTTATACTTCTCTGGTATACCTTCACTGGTTCAGTTGTTCTGTATCCTTCAGGTATTTTCCATGGAATTCTCTCTCCACAGTTAAGCAAAGACAGTTCATGAAAGGCCTCCGTAAAAAATCCTATATCTGTAAGTACTTTAATCTGTGAAAAAATAAAAAAATAAATTACCTAACCCATATTAGCATTTCCTGAAAATAATCTAAACCCAATAATACTTGGACTCTTAATACCAGTTAGATTCCTTAAAAAAAAAAAGCAAACACAAATCAATAAGAAAAAAAACTTAAAACAAAACAAACAAGCAAACACTGGTGAAATGACAATTCCACCATGACAGTGATAACAAATCCAAAAGCAAACATTTTGAATAAAAAAAAAATTGATGTTTTGCACTTGAGAAAACATTTAAAAGAAAAGTAGAACAAGTTAAAAAATACCAATTAAAAAGTTTGGATTGAGGAAGGAAAACCTTCTCTTCATTAAACAGAGAGTAGAAAGAAATGACGGAAGCACTCAACAGCCTCTGTAGAAAATTAACAGTACAACTGTATAAATAACTCTGCATACTGCTAAAACTGAGAATATAAATAATAATTGCCTTTACAAAGTAGCCCTACAACCTGTTCTGCTAAGAAACTAAGCAACAGCTGAACTTCAGAGCATTATTTTTCATAGTAGTGATATATGAAGATTAAATTGACTACATTTAACAAAGAAATGAAAAGTTTATTTGAAATACAATGTGTTGTGAGAAAGTTTATTTGATTACCTTGAAGATTCTCCCTTCAATACACTTAGCTGGGTCCTTACAAATCTCAGAAACAATATATTGGTATAATGTGAACAACGGTAAAATCTGTAGTAAAATAGTATGTCATCTAGTTATAAACATCATACAGGGTACAATTAGGGAAATACACATTGCAATTACATATCGCAAATACAGAGATAATATGGGATTACTGCTTTGACTGTCACATATCACCGCTACTTCTCTTATGCTCTGTGAAAGATGAATGTGTTAAAAAGTTCTTCAACTGGCTAAAGCTACCTTTTATACCACCTTATATGCAACCCATAACATAGCAAGTGAATTTTCTCCAAATTATTCTCTGTGTTCAAGGTGGGGTTTTTTACTACATCATTAGTGAGTAAACCTATTGGAAATAAATTGATATAAGGGATTTCTAAAACTCTCTGCATCTTGATGCCATATTTTTTCAATATATGTAACAGAAGAATAGAATTCTGTAAGATTTATAAAATAAATACAGTTAAGTCCTGCAACTCTCTAAGTGAAATTACACCAATTATAAACTAAACTAGACTGTGATGAGGCTTATTGACAAATTTATTTGTACTCATTTCAAAATGAACGTTTTTGTAGGAGCAACTAACAAAAAAAATCCCTAACATTTTAAAATTGAATTCTATTATAGTATACAGAATGTACATCCTTCGAATATCTGAAGGGGGCCTAAAGGGAGAGGGACTCTTTGTCAGGAGCCGTAGTGATAGGACAAGGAGTAATGGATACAAATTGAAAGAGCAGAAATTTAGGTTAGATATTAGGGAGAAGTCCTTTACTGTCAGGGTGGGGTGGAGATGCACTGGAACAGGTTACCCAGGGAGGCTGTGGATGCCTCAGCCCTGACAGTAACCAAGGCCAGGGTGGATAAGGCCTTGAGCAACCTGGTCTGATGGGAGGTGTCCCTCCCCATGGCAGGGGAGGTTGGGACTAGAAGATCTTTAAAGTCCCTTCCAACCCTCAACATTCTATGATTCTATTATTTATTGTTATATAATATTTCAGAAAAAGACGATTCTTTCCTAACAGATTTATTTGTTATTGAAAATGAAAGAACTTCCAAAATTTAATTACTGCTCAGCTTTTACATTAAAGCTCCACTTTAAAATGTCCCCAAGCTTGGAAAATGCTAACAGCATTGTTAGATTTTTGGCAAATTCACTTGAAGTTTTCATAATGTAGCTTAACACTTCTGAATTTGGATTACAAATGCTTGAGGCAAATGTTTTAATTGTACCCATACAGTTTCCTACTGATATTTTGAAGTAGTTCAACAAAATTAGTCTTTGAAGTTTCATTTTTAATAAAACTTGAATCTTGATGTATTTTGATTTAAGTGTCAAATCAACTTAGTGCCCACCATCCAAAACATTCCCACACAATAAGCATTCAGTGGAAATGAAGCCCTAATCCTGCTAAAACTGCAATTGCTTTGACCATGATCTATGACCTGGATCTATACTCTGCTGGTACAAGTGCAGAAAGAATCAAAAGTGTGCATGGCCACATGAAGCAAGCAGTCAACTTAAGTGCCCCTGCCTCCAGGTAACTGTCTGCTCCTTGATTTTACTTGATCTCCCACAGCAAGGACAGTTAGATAAATAAGCCAAATAAGTAAGCTCAATAACAAAGTGAACTTCAGTAAAGCAGGATGGGAAGAAGCAACAATGGGAGGTAAGATAGACAGTTAGCCTGAAGTTCCAAAAGAAATCAATCCAACAAATGGCTTGCTGACAAAAAAAAAAGGTGTAACATATTTCTGCCTCCTCCTAACTCCTCTTCCATCTCTACCACTTAGCCTTTTCTTACTCCTCTGCTGCCGGCCATGCGATCTTTCCCCCCTCCCTGGCGTTGGCTCTGCTACTTGCAGGATCTTGCCACAAGTGCATTCAACCCATTAAAGTGGGAGGAAATAAGTTTTTCTGAAGGAGAGTTTTCTGACATGTTTAGAGTTATTTATAGAGTTACATAATAATGCCTGACATGAAATTCTGTTAGAGCATACAGGACTAAACTAAAACAGAATTGCACCTTTTTCAGTCCTAGTAAGCAATTCAATCTATTTATTCCAATGCACCTTTGAAAGAAGTTGGATTAAAGTCAAAATGGTCAGACATTGAATGGAGGAAATAAGCACATGATCAACGTAAGAGGGAAACCGTAAAACCACTGCTGCATACAGGAGAATAACAGAACATGAGAAGGAGAAAGGCAGAAGGGACTTTTATTTACTGAATGTGAATGTAAAATTAATGAAAGCATTCTGGACATAATGCATTTAAGGTAATTCTCAGTACAGTGTATTTTAAATTGTATATAATAGATTTCCTCTAAAATGCCTAAGCTAAGTGAACCATGTGTTGTCATCTTCCAGAATAAACAAGTTCCCTGGACATCTAAAACTTGTATACCTTGCTCTATATCTCAGTGCCACAGCACTATTACAGGTATTTTGCTAGAGGTTCTGAGGAATCTCTTAGGTACACCCACAGAGAAAATAAGACTTGTTGTCTTACAATTAATTTCCAGAGTATGAAAATAATACTTACTATTAAATTTTGTTTTGCACAATGTAGTTCAAACATAAGGAAATCCAGACTTGCAACTACAGTAGAGATATCAGCTCTGTAGCGATCAGAGAACAGGTCAATACCAGGAATAAGAATATTTGTTTCATATTGTACAAAGTCACAATCAGATGTTGGATGTGGAAGAGAAGCTCTAAACAGGGTCTGAAAGTAATAATAAACTATTTGTGAAAAGATGTACAGGTATTAGTGAAATAAACTCGAACTCATAAAGGACTTCATAAATGAAACTCCATCAATGCCTTAAGCATCCAGCTGCTTCCAGAAAAATACATGAAAAACCTTTTTAGAAGAAATGCTTTACGTGTGAACTTAATGGAGGAAAAAAAGGCTGTAAATAGTCTAAGGACAGTATCTCTCCCATCATTTCTGAGAGAATTGCTGACTGTAAGGCCAGTTAAAATCTAGTTCCACCCTAATTGCACCTTTAACTGGGTCACTTAGTGCAGCTTATCAGCTAGTGCAGCTTAAATCATATAACTAAAAACAACATGAAATTTAAGTAAATCATTTAAATGTTTCTCCTTTGAAAATGGAGGAGTGCTAGCATTTTATCTGATGCTGGATATTCCTTCCCAATTGTGTTTATTTCAGTGTGATTAGCAATAATATGCTAGAGAAATTTGCATTTACATACTCGGATTTGAGATATTAACAAGCCTAAAGCCTATACCAGAGGTGGAATTTAAATAAGGTTATAAAAGATTTCCAATTCAAAGAACAAATTATGGGCTTGAACTTCACAAGGTACAGTGACAGTAATTGATTATATTTTTCAAGACAATCACCCTGCAAGCTGCTCCTTCCCAATTAATATCAGACCCGCTTCAGTCAAGTTACAATTATTTCAACTGGAACAAATGCTTACTACTATTTCTGTCAAAAGGAGGAATCACCATTATTCAGTTTTGTAATTGTTCAGGATTGCAGTGCTAGAAGTTAGTAAAAATTATCCTTTATCTTTGTTTCTTCAATTTGTGCTCCCTTTGGTGAACTTAAATAGATTTTTAGCACAGATCACACAGTTACAATCACAGCACAAGATAGTAGAAAATAGCATTGCTTGGTTTTGGAAGAAGACAGATAACTTCCTGAAGCTGCACTAGGATGAGTAATCATTGATCCAGTAGAGTACAACTGGCAGAATACTTGCTGGTTTTTTTCCTATAGTACCTTAGTTAACAGAATCTTAAAACTTCCATTTAAAAGTAAACCATAATGCTTTTTTTCTTCTATATTTTTTTCTGGAAGTTTGCAAACTTAATTTTAATGATCATACTTTCTTTGTAGGCGAAACTGGATCATTTTTACTATCCTCTACTTTTAGTGCTAACTTCTTATAGAGCTGAGATTTTAGTATTACAAACTAAAATCTTTCAGTGCTAAAAAAGATTCAAAAATTTCTTTTTCTAAAGAGTCTGTGCCCTTGGTTGAAAATTTAAAACAATCTGTGAAGACTCTACAGATCTAAAAGAGAACACTGTGCTGTTGTTGATGTCATTCAGCTCTTCCTGAGTAGAATACTTCAAGAGAAGAAAAATATATTTGACTGTCAAATATTTTAGTCATCTTCACTTTTCAGTATTTCATTATTTCTCTGAGACACTAGCCTCCTATTGAAGTGATAATTTTTAAGCTGTAATACAGGAATACTGTTAAAAAACAAAGAATAAAAACATCGTATCTAATGTGCATAAATCCTCAACTACCTCTGATCTACATTTTTCCTTTACAATCAAAATAAAAAGAAAAATATTTTAACAGAGAGTCATTGAGATTTAAGTTTTAGAAGCAATTTGACAACCTCATGAATTTGAACTGAAATTATATTCTTACCTTAAAAAGTATAGCAGAAAAATAGCAGTATTTTGTTCTTAATCTCATCTGTGCTGTTGTTATATACCTAAAGTACAACAAATAATAAGAAATATGAATGTGCCCCTCCATATAAATTACTGAAATTCTTTTTTTTTTAGTCTAATGTAATAATGATACTAACACAATCTAGATGTTTTCCCTACTGGAAAACAGCTGCCTGTTCTGTAGATAGGTGCTCAGTAATGCCATGCAAAGAAAGAAGCACTTGACCAAAGACATACCTAGACAAAAGTGAGTTGTGAAGATTCTCTTTAAAGAAGAGAACCAGGCAATCTCAATGAAAAATTAATCTCATGCAGGACTAAAAAGATAAAGCAGATTAGGCAACTCACACCTTAAAGTGTATTTCTTTCCATAAAGGAAGCCTAAGATAACTAGCACATGTGAATTTTTCACATGGTAAGTGTCTAGCTAAATTTAATGACTCCCACACAGTACCTTATCAGAGCTTTAAACCATACAGGTAGCAGGGTACTACTCTCATCTACAGGAATCTTTAATTCAATATTAGAATCCTTTAATCTGCATTTTACAGCCTGTGACTAAGTTGCTGTAGAAAGACCAACTCAAAGGAAAGATGTTTAACAGTCCAAGTCAGGCCTGAACACAAAAGAACAGCCTGAGGGAGAAGCCAGAATTTGGAATGCACATATTGGCAGCAAAGGAATAGTATAAAGTGCAGCAAAGAGGTGCCACAAACACTTGTAAAAGCAGGATTGGGTCTTGCCTGCTTGGACCAGAGACTGAACCACAGTTCAGAATTAGAAGAGCTGTGGTTTACAATCCACTTAAACTCACTCCTTTTCCTTTTGGGTGCTAATTCTAAGTGTGGCAATGACAGTTAATCCTGAAATACCCATGTTAATACTTTCAAAGCTGCCTTGGTTTACAGATATTTTACAGTGCTGTTAATACGATCTGCTCCACTGATAAGGCAGTTTACTGGGATGAGGCTCTGCCTTTTCATGGTTACAATGTTTCTAAGGTCATTTAAAGCTGTCTTGGATACTTCTAGATTTTATGTTTTGTCAATACATTGAGGAACAGCTCAGAATTACATCCATAGTGTTTTACCAGCAGTCAAGGAGTATTGGATGGAAATATTTATTGATGGTAGACTTTAATACAGTAATTCAAATTTCTTTTAGTTTTAATTCACCAGAACACTAGTACTTGAGGCAGTAAATCTGCTCTCAAGATACATTAATATTTAATATGTGCAATGACTTGGGAGATGTGATATTTTGATTGAAAATCAATATGACTGTAAAATCCTATATAAAATGTCTTTTTATCATTTTGTTTTATTTCAGTGATCTCTCCATATAATATACAGCTACAATTATGATCAAAGATGAGCACTCAAGAAAAGGGAACAAACAATATTCACCAAAAGAGCAGCTTTCTTCCTGGAAGGAAAAATTCCTCTACTTTTGACGAGTCCTTTTTATACCAACTCTTTATTGTTCTCTAATTAATTTCAAATTGCATAATATCCTGAATGACCAATTTGTTTAAAATATGAAAGAAATACATATATAGATAAGATACTTACTGAGCTATCTTAGCCACTAAGACTGCTGCATGTAAACAACCCCAAACTCCAGCCTGAGAAAGAAATTTCTGACTCATATCAGTCCATCTTCCAACTGCAAAGCAGTCTGTAGCATCTTTTGGTAAACCTAACTCTTGCCAGTTGTTAAGAGCATCAGCAATGTTGAGTGTTTCATCAAGGGCTTGACTCCAATATTTAAAAGCAGCTCTGTGACATAAAAAACATGGTGTTGCTGACATTCTCCAAAGTAAGATAAGACTTGCTTCATTTGTCCGTTATTGCCTGAGATATAACTAATTCTGATTGGGTCAAAAACTTAAATACAGTTTTTACAACACAGAAATGATACCACTCCTGGCCAAAAAATTTATTGGAACTCAAATTAAATCATCAAGCAATAGATATTGCTTCTTAAAAACACAGAGATACAAAATTCATTTGCTTAATGGTAATTAGGTAACTAAGAAAAATAAACAATGTCTAGGAAAAAAGCCTGTCAAAATATACACAATAGTGAGTTAGAAGAAAGAAGTTATAAGGACTTGAGGACAGCACAAGAACTTACATGACAATTGAGGGGTATAGGACTGCCAATCAAAAAAAATGAAACAATTCACTTTTTTAACACAGTAAATATGTACCTTTTGTTTCCAGCATAAAAGTGAAGATTTCCAAGTTCATGTACAGCCTGTACCTTGAGGTCTCTCTGCTTATTCATTTCAAGGATTCCTGTTATTTATTTTTAATCGATTAAAAAAAATAGTCACATCACTAAACCAATTCTTGAATTGTGAACAAATTTTGCTTGAGTAGACATGAATTCACATGTAATTCAATGCACGAATTTTCTTTTATAAATTTAGTGGACTTGTATATCTTACCTTAAAACGTACTATTTCTTATTTTTACTAACTTTGAAAACAAGAATAGGACCTAAGTTTTTCTAGTTTTGTGTTTTCAGATCTCTCAAATTTTTTCCTCTGGGAGATAAAATGCGAAGCAGGTCATTGGCCCTGCTAAACAACACTGCCTGCATACAGCTTCTATTTTAATCCCTTATTTCAACAAAATCACTAAGAGCATGTGTTGACCTAGTACACTTGACCTGTTTTGCCATACAGCAAAAAGTAGGAGTAGTGAGGAGCTGTAACTGTATGAGTAAAGCCATAATAGAATGTAAGATGGAAGCTAAGTAACTCTATCTCATTCAAATGCATAAAATCTGAAAAGTCTGTTTGCTAGAAGAAAAAAAACCTGTCATGGAATTAAAATTAATCTGCTAAACATATCAAATTCTGAATTGTGGATTCATCAGTATAACACCACTGAAGTAATGTTTTTTCATATGATAACTGGAGAGATTATTGATCTAAGTAGTGTCTTATTTAGCATCTAATGCAGATTTTCTCAGTCAACAGGAAGAAGTGTTGTGTATTCCTGGAAACCAGCTTTCAGACAGTTACAGCTGTCTGACAGAGCGAAATAATACTGGAATAAACATATATAAACACAGGCAGAATGTTACTATTCTTAGCTGAAAGCAGAAATTTATGAAAAACAATTACCTATTGTTTGTTCATAGGAAGAGATAATTACTGAAAGCTGTGACTGTGGTATTGGTTTACTCTCAACCATACTGGAGAAATTAAATTTTTCTTGAGAAAGATCACATGGTGTTGGTAGAAATATCAGTTCAGCTCCCACGTTAAATTTCAGCTTTTTCTTTGAAGAGATATGACTGCTGATTGCTTTACCATCATTTTCTGGATCAAAAAAGTGATTTATATGATCAGTTTGGAAAAGTATTATACTATTTCTAGCACCACAAATATTTCCACACCACATTAGTCAAGCAAATATACAATTCCCGAGCAGCTTATTTTCATTTGGTTTCTTATGCTATAATTCTGAGTGTCTCCTAATTAAAATTATTGGACATAATTCATTGGTCAGTGTAACCAAATGAAAATATGTGCTCTGCTAGTGAAAACAAATTTGGGAAAATCTGCCAGTCAGTCCTCTGCCAGAGGTATGGCTGCAGACAGACAAGTGACACAGTTGCATAAAAATAAAAGTCAGGCTTAGAGCTCGTGCTTATAGAACTTCATATATAACTTCATATTCTATCTTTTTTTTAGTTGTCAATAACAATAAAACTTAAATTTAGAAAAATCTGTTCCTTTCATTCTTTATTATTTTAAATGCATATACATTTCATTAAATGAGAAACACTTCAATAAATAACTACCTTGTGTGTGTGCAAGAAATAATGAAAGTAGTTTTCTGCTGTGTCTTAGTGCTCTGCTGTGATATTTAGATTTTTGTAGAGTTTCTCTAAAACATCTCAGTGTATCATTCACATCAAGAGGCACACAAACTAGGGCTTTTGCCTGGCTGTGATCTAAAAAGAATTAATAATATGGAGAACAATTCTGTAATACATATAGAAATATTTTTAGTAAATCACCCTGTAAAACATATTTGAACAATTTCATAACTTTAAAACTAAAGTACATTAAAATTTTCACTTCTGTTTCCTGTTGGTTTATGAATTACATGAGATTGTTAATCACCAGGAACATTGATTCTATCGATAACAGTGCTGGTTCACCCTAACTTCTGGGTACATTGCTGGGTATCCAACAACACTGACAGTAAACTGGACCAAGACTACCAAGCTCACTCACATACTGTAGTTCATCTGACATCTGGATGACAACTGCTTTTCTCTGCTTTCAGATACAGTCTGAATATATTTTGAAAGATCTTGACAATATTACTACCCACCCAAAATATTAAGAACAATAAATTTGAAGACAAAGCTGAGTTTATATTAAAAGAAACATTATAGGAGTAGTGAAGGAACTACAATAAGAAGGAGGGGAAAAAAATTAAAAATCCAGTAGGAAACAAAGAAAAGAGTTTGGCAGAAAAGAGAACACACAATACTGAAATGTGCTCTGACCTGTAGAATCATTTTTCATCTCAGGATAGAAAAAGGATCCAGGAAAAATCTGTTCACTGGCTGAACGGGCAACAGGTAGCTGTAATTTGTGTCCTATATAGTTTCTGCAACTCATCTAAAAAGCAAGTTTTGTTTCATTATAATTGGATAATATTCAGAAAAATCAGTGTTTGGTGCTTTTAGTTGAGTATCAAAACAGTCATATGACAAAATAAAAAGGACTAATTAACAAAGACACCAACGATCTGTAACTAGTGTTCTTGTTAGTAAGAGGTGAAACATTCACACCACCTAAAAATTGGATATAAGTGTTTCAAAGTTATTGAACTAAACTCGTATTGTATTTGGTATTTGCCATAATCATGAGAAACTCCTCAATGTTCATCAAATATTCCACATTTCTTTCTTCAGACGAATGCATGATTGCACAGGACCTGTCACTGTAAATGTGCCTAAAGGGCATCTTATCTGTAAAACACAATGCAGTGCTGCATAGGGATATACAAAATACCTCTAAGCAAGTAACAAAAGCAGTCTAATCCTGTCAAAGAAGCAAACCTCCACACTTCTATAAAGGACTAATCTAGAAGAGAACTTTTATTTTGCTAATGTAGTTACATCACTTCAGAAGCAGAAGAACCAGTTCAGGACTATTTCTAGACTCTCTGAATGGCCCTGCATTATAAAATGTAGCCACAACCTCCAAATCTCCAACTCAATAATGTCTTTTTTGAACAATACTTATTACTATTAACCAAAACCAGTCTTTATTCTGTAAGCTGTCTTTCAACACTATGATTACTTTTCCAAAATGCTCAGTTATCAGCAGTATGTGGTGGTTTGCCATGGTGCCCTTTTTTAGACACAGGACTATGCTCTGAATAGCAGGGCCTGAAAGAAGTCAGCAGGAAACAGCTACAGAAAGATAAGACAGAGCACACCTCAGCTGCCTTTCATGAGCCAGGAGTGACTTCAGAGTCCCTACAAGCCCTGGGCACCAGTGTTCTGGCTCTACAAAAGACAGCGGCTCCTGAACCCCATGTTCATGTTCAGAACAAACCTCTTTGGTATTCCAAATGCCACTTTCCCCACCTCTCCTTCAAGTCCTGTCTTTATATTAGTAATAGAAACATATTAAAAATACCCACAGCGTGACTGACTTTAGCAAAACTTCTTAGAAATAAACCTTACATTAACAAAATAAAAAGGAAAATCCTAATTTCTAATAGGTAATTTGATGAAAAATTTCCAACTGTCACTGTTAAATATATAGAGCCATGGTTTTTAATGAAAGGTACTTGCTGAGCATCCTAGGGGATCTTTTGGTGGTGATCAAGTTTTTTCAAGTTTTTTATTGGCATTGTCAGTGTTTGGGCTAACTCAATTTTACTAGCTTTGTTCTTTAGGAGCAGTGTTTCAATGCAGCAATCTTTGTATTTAATTTTAATTAATCACAAAGACTGCACAATATCCACATAAATGTTTTCAGGTTAAAAGAGTGGCATTAAGAACTAACGTGAAATTAGATTTAGGCTCATAATACGGAATGTGTACGTATTGCATGGAAAAAATGTTCCTTGGGTCATCTGCTTCTCTTGCAATCATGTAATACAAGCCTTTTCATGCACTGCAATCAATTATGTTCATTAATTTATTATAATTGACTATTTCGGAACATTATGAGAAAACATATTAATCTAACTAGTGAAAGTGCTTCTCCATATTTAGTTCACATTATGAGTCAGTGCCCCCAAAAGAAATCTATGTTTCACCTTATGTGCAGTATCAGATAGGTATTGTATGAAATGAGATTCATGGCTGTCTGGGCCACTGATTTGCTGTATCCTTTCCAGTAGCTGCCTCTGAGCATACACCAGCAGTGGACTCACTTGCTCTGTGTATCTCTCACTGGAAAAAAAGCAAATTATAGTAATTATAGTAATTAAGCAAAATAATCGTATATTGAACTACACAGTGTTAGTTTTTTAGTTTTTATTGGAGTTGGTGTAACTTACTGTGTAAATATATTAAATTGAACAGTTATGTGTACCAGTGCTTCCCACTTCTTCATTTGATATAACAATTCTATTGTTTTAAGAATCAGGTTACATATCCATTTCAAGTCAACCACATTCACATCATCCAGGGGAGGCTGTGGATGAAGATTCGAACCACCATTCTCATCCATAATACCTCCTAAACAACTGGGAATGCAGAAGTCTCCCTCAGGTTCCACAATCTACAGGGAAAAAACAGTATTCTACCTGTTATTTTCAAATGTGTTTTTAGGACAAATCAATTACAAAGGTTAGAAAAAACTGTAATCAGCTAAAAAACTTGTTACAGAGAATAACTTGGATATATATTGCAGAATATAATGGAAGAAAGAGAAAACTACTTCTAGTAAAGACGTAATAATAAAGAGTATATTGGTTTAATAAAACCAATTTCTACCTTAAGAGAACTGCTTGCTTGTAGTTCAGTTATCATATCAATCATCATGTCTGATGCCAAATAAAATGGCAACCAGATGGTGTTCCTAAGAAAAGCCCAGGTAATGGGAAATGTATCCCTCTGGGAATGTGAATGGTTAGCAATCAATTGTAATTCTTGCGTATAGTTCCAAAGTTCTCGACAAGCATTTTGAAGCAATGTCCAGTGGCCACCACGGTGAGCAAGAATCTATGTAATTAAAATATAATAAACAAAATATAATTATACTTTTGAAATGCAGAAATTAAAAGCTTCATTCTTTTATTGCAAGACTTAGGCATAAGTAATCTTTCAGAATTACAGTCTAAGCGTTATAGAACCTTAATTTTTAAATTTTCATAGGAGGACTAATTTATAATTGAATTTAATTGTTGGTTTTGGTGTGAGAATAAGAAATAAAAATTAATTCACACCACCTATACGTGTATTTTTATTTGGGTTTAGAAGAGTAGTTAGTCTGCATTTCCTTTCAATCACTGGTTCTTCTGTTCATAGTGTGACATTCACTAGGACCTGTAAAAGGAAAGGTAAGTCCACAAGTATTTTCAGAAAATTTAACAAACATGAGAAGGAAAGTTATGAAGATGAAATGAAAAATAGAACAATTACATTAAATTATTTTACGTTTTATAGAAATATACATTATGACTGATGATATCTCTGACATTTTGTACATCGTACTCAGACATTTTTCAGAAGATGTGAAATCATTGCTTCTACCCAGTGAAATTTTTTTTGAAGTTTCTGAAGTTTGCTTTTTTTAATGTAGAAAGTAGTGAGTATTGTAATGCAATGTTACAATAAATAAATAAATAATAATTAATAATTTTAATAAGAAATTGTATCTTACCATTGCTCTTCTTAAATGCAAGAAGGTTTCTGTAAAATGCTTCAATAAAGTGGTATTTGACTGAAACTGGTTCTGCTCTTCTGGGAAATGAGAGATTGATATTTTTGTATCTTTTGTTGTTTGAGTTTGAGGAGTTCGACTCTGTTTAATTCTGCGCTTAGAAGATTTATCTGTATCTGAAAAATAAAAGTTCACTGGTTAAAAATTAGTTAAAGTTCTCAAAAAACCCTTAAAAAATAATTTTAAAAAAATCCATCAGCTAGGATTTTCCTGTGGCAGCTAAATACTTAAATGGTATGAAATGCCAATGTTAAGGTTATCATATTTGTAAGGTTATGATATTTAAAATATAAGATGCTTTTACTTAAGCATTGGGAGAAGCAGGGAGGAAATAAGTTCAAGCAAAATAGTAACAGGTACCAAATAGTTTTCAGCCTCAAAGCCAAAACACGACCCTCACAGAAGTTAAATTTTAGGCAAGAAATCACTTGGCAAGCTCCCAAGAATCTTTCTGAAACAGAGGTCTCTTAAAAGAAGACATTAGGAAAAAATTCTCAGGTATGTGTATAATTGCTTCATTATTTTACTCATACCAAATATCCCCCAAGGAGGAACACAAAAGTTCATGGTTCTGGAATACGATAATACTTGAACTATAGGTTTAGGGCAGAAGCTAATTTCAAGCTATATAGTATTTGAACTATATGGCAAACTACACACTTTATGCAATTCTTTTTATTCAGAATTGTTGCAAAGGCTAGGAGATAGCAAACAGGACTTTTATCAGGTTTCAGCAACTTTTAGTGACTTGTAAGCATCAAGACAAAACTGTTTAACTAAAAGTAAGCTGTTGCAAAGAGAACCAGTGAATTCAAGTCCTAGGTTTCGCCACACCTCCTCGGAAAAGGCAAAGAGGACAGTTGATTCTACTTAAGGAAGTCCCACAGGGAATGACAGGAGAATTTTGATCTGTACAGCTCTGGTACAATGTGTCCCTGAAGCGCTACTGAAAAGACGAGGCTTGTGATTTCTTTTTGAACTTATGGAGCCTAGGCAGAATACTTTGTGTTGACTTGCATGTTATCACTAACATCTGAGGAAATCAAGGTCCTGCATTTCACAGTTACCCACAAACAGGAACCTTTTGCCTTCTGTTGAAATCTCAGAGGATATAATTGAAAATAGCTGGAATAATAAAACAGTAGAATGTGAAAGACAGAGAATTGAAGTGAAAGTGGTAGAAAATAAAAAATTGATCTTGAGGTAGCTTCTTGACACAGAAAATACTGGAGAGTACATAGTAGAGAAGGAAAACTAAATTCTACTTAAAACTTGAAACATAATAATAAACTTCAGTCTATAATTTTAAGAATAACTTACAGAATGAACCAGGAAATTACTGACCTGCTAGGAAATGTAAAGGAAACTACAGATCAATTAGGAACCTCAGAAACAGAAACAAATTGTCAATGCATCTGGAATATTATCAATGTAATAGCTCTAGGTAGTTATAGACTTTTTACTAAAGTATAGGATAAAGAATAACTACTTGATAAAATGTAACATATTTATCAAATACAGTAAAAAATGCTCACAATTATTAGATATGCCTCATATACTTGTTATACTAGGTATGCCAAAAAAGTACAGAGGACAACTGAAATCTAGAAATGTCTTCTCTTAACTTGGCATAACTGTTTTTCCGAAGTTGATGTGGAGAACTAATGATGGAGGTCAAGACAGAATTTAAGAGAGAGAAAAAGTTAAGTTGAAATGGATTTCAGTTGTGCGCCCAATAAAAGTTCTTACCAGTTTGATTTTCGGTCATTTCCAGCTTTTCAAGGAGAGGAGGAGTTGGTTTTCTCATGTTACTCTCTGTGGCTTCTCTCACCATCACAGTGCCAGAATGGTTTAGTGAGAATATCTCTGGATCCAAAATATTGTAACTGTAGAATGGGAGAAAGAGAAGAAAGCACAAAAAAACCCCCAGACACAATAACAAAAAGAATTTAGAATACACAAATTCAGTTTCTTAGAAGTGATTACTTTCCTACAGCTTCAGGAATCAGAAATAATGAATGACAGCCAAAAGTTATAAGGAACCAAAAAACAACACAGATAACATATTTCAAAGCTGTCATCTGACCAAACAAGTGAGTAACCAAAAATATGCATGATGTCTACATGATGGAAAGTAAAACTTGTTACATAGCAAATCAGTTTGTATTTGGAAGCGAAACTGTTCATATGACAAACTGACTGATGACATTGTCATTCAGATCTGCCTGCATTAACAGCAATAACACAATAATCTATATTAGTAGCAACCACTGATATTGCAGTAAGATATACCTCTCCAAATGCTGTGAACCACAAATTCCAATATTGTATTGCTCTTCCAGGTTCTTTTTAAATAAGTGGTAGTGTGCAACTGCTAGATAGATATTCATCTGGGACTTCCAGGGCATCTCTTCAAGACACATGTGACGAAACCTTCTTCGCTTTAAGTAATCACCCAGCAGTACCATTAAGGTCTGTTGAGCTGCTTTTTGCAACTTTTCCTTGCCTTTCCTAACCAAAACATATGAAGTAGCAAAAAATGAAACTGTGTTTTCCTGAAGTTCTAGAAAAGAAAATTATGGTAAAGATACACAAAAGTATACCATTGCATATCCACAGATTTATATTAATTCCGAAGCATGTGACATTCTAACGAAAAGATTTTTGCTTTAGTCAAGAAAAGCAATTATGTTTTCCCTCTCTAAGTGCACTTAATACACATTAAATCCCATTTTATATTTTACCAACTTCCATGTTTAGTTCTGTGTTTGAAGTTATTTGTGCCTGAATCATTCAAACAGTATTATAGCAAACACAATGTGCTTCACACAGTCTGTTCAGGAGATGGAGGGTCTACTATTACACTATGAATTTGGATAATTCTTTTTATTGCTTTGCTTTGGTAGCTAATCATCCTCACTGTGAAGAAAACAAACTATTTCAGATTTAGATGCCCGGTTTTAATTTTCAGCCATAGTTTTTTATAAGTTCAAAAAATTCTGTATCATCTCACATGTGTACATCGCTATATGCAAACCAAATGTCATTTATTTCTTTTTTTTTTAATAAACTATTTTTTCTGCCTGTTTTCCATCTTTAAAATGTAGGCAGAATAGTATACTGTATAGAATTATGATCATATTCTACGGTACTACTATTATATAAGATACAAAAGAGTGGCTGAAAAAGCAAAAAACCCAGGATAAGTTTAACATCTCCACTTCTGCTGAAAGCCATGAGAATCATTTTAAGCAAGGTGGAGTTTTTTCTGTCAAGGAGGAAGAAATGGATGGTTTGGGTGAATATTTAGAAGATTATATGTAAGACTTTTTTAGGTTATTTAAAACACTTCCAGAATAAATTACATGATTGCTTATGTGCAAATATTTACAGTTTTCTACTTGCTAATTGCTGGAAGCATAAGTGACCAAAACACCAGGAAATGAATACTACATATTCTTTTAGGTCAGAAAGTAGTGTTATTATTAATATATACAAGTACCTGCCAAAAAAAGAGGTGAGTGAATATTTATTTGTTTTTATCAAGAAAGTTTTCTGAGAGCTACAGAACAGATAGTCCAAAAAGACTAGCACAAGGATGACAGAAATCATTCTGAAACTACCTGAACATCAGGAAATAATAAATATTTTTTTATTAGATTTGTGTCAGGTAAGCTCCCCAACACAGTTTGAAAAACATTACAATACGTAGATTAACATAACTTTTCCACCTTGATGAATCAATATGCTAATGCAAATGAAATACAATCTTTAATTATTAATACAAAGACTTGAAAATATTCAACAATTATTTTCTGAAACAGAAATGAGAGATTCTGTTTTCTTGAGAGGAAGCCAATTTTATACTAAACTAAAGCAGAAAAGTTAGAAGACTGTGCAGAAATTCATCCCTTTGATATAAAAAAAATTAAATACACACTTAATTGTAAACTAAATTTCAGTCAAAATAATTTTTTTCTGTATATGAACCTGACAACTCTGTTCATTTACCTTTGTGCTTCTGGAGAACTCATTATATCTGGCTGTTTCTTTAAAAACTCTCTAAGAGTCTGTTCTTTTCTGGCAGTTGATTTCTTCGAAGGTGATGCCTTTGGTTTCTTTAAAGAAAGAAGGCATTCTCTTTAAAAAAAAATCTTCCACGAAAATCTTAAATGTATTTTAAATACTTATTTATACCTACATTATCAATTATTTGAGGCATACAGCAGTTTGGCTTACACAGGAACAGAAAAGAACACTAAAAAAAAAAATCTGGAACTGGTTGTCAAAATAAGACTGCAAAATGAATACTTAAAAATTCCAGAGAGCTTCACAATTTTTCTGGAAAGTACATGTCAAACACCTGACACTAAGAAGCCAGCCAGGTCCTCAAATATTTACTTTCATATACCAGTATTTTCATCGCAAAAATAACGATATTTCTTTTCCTAATCTTATAAATTATTATTATTTATTATTATAAATATTGAAACTTTGCAGTGCAAAAACTAAGACAAAAAAATCCTTTCCCTAATATATCTCAGATGCTACCAGCATTACAACATTACTAGGTGGGAAGAAAACTCTTCCTCCAAAACAATGCAAATCCATTAAGATTATTCTCACCTTCCAATAAAAACAATAATTTATTTTAAAATAATTCTGAACAAAAAGTCTTTACAGTGCAACTAGAATATCTGCACAAGGAGTTAACCATGAACAACTATTCATGAAAAAGTGTATGCACAATATATTGTACAAAAAGGCCTGAGCTGATCTCCTTTTCTTCATGTGAGGGTACCCAAGGCATTTCCTATTAATATTATGGTTTTTTAAAGGGAGGTGAGGAAAGGAAAGTTTCCGCTGATTTTTTAATGCATTACTCTGACTCATCTCAAATTCTCACAATCAGTCTTTCAGATAAATCTCATGCCAACTTTTCTTCCTGGTTTTAGGAATCCAGAGGTGAGATGAGGACTAGAGTTTGTATCCCAAATTTTAGCAATTCTGCATGTCTCTTGTTGAGGTTTTTATGAGACAATTTTTAGAAATTTATTTTTGTGCTTATTGCTGCCCAGGAAAAACACACATGACTCTTTAAAAATAAAACTCACTTTCTCAACTCCTGTAGTGCGTTTGCCTTCTTGCAGAGGGAGAGAACTTGCTTCTTGTGTTGAAATTCCATTACTACCTAGAATGATGTCATTCCTCCTGACAAAAAAATATTGTTAAAATCATCATCATCATCATTATAATCATCATGTTAAACTCCTATCTTTGGGAACATAAAGGGCACATGCAATTCCTATTTCATTGGCAGTTTTAAAATCAGTAGACTTTCTTTCCTTCCTTCCCTTCAGAAAATAGGAAGTGCTCACCTTCAAGGTTTATTACAGAAATCTGAATTTGTAAGTAACAACTCTCTCACCTTCCTAACTCCTAGTAAAACAAAACAGTTTCCTGCACTACCCAAATTAGACTACAGAATTCTGCAAAGAACTTCTTGTTCAATTTTTTTGCAGCAAAAGTTGCTCTTTTAACAGCAATTCCTGTTCCCTAAAATATATATCTCCTTTTTGTTGATTATTTTCCATTCAGATTTTAGAAATACCAGGGTGCACTTCTAAAAAAGTTGAAGTTCTTTTGGATCCTTTCAAGTGAATACGTACAATTTGGTTCCACTTTTCTGTATAGGATTTTTTTTGTGACCCTATAGGTAGGCCCTGATCAATTTGGTTTTGATTTAACTCAGCATACTCTTCTAATGGCAAATTCCCATAATATTATGTCTCTATGTATAGTCAGGTCACAACACAGTATTTACTGTAGCTATATAATCCTCTGTGTTCATGGAACTTCTGCAGACTAGAAGTCATGGAAATTACTACAGATGGGTCTTTGACCAGGTATAACTTACAGTTGCTGCTGTAACTGACTCTGGTGAACCTAAGTAGTAGTTTTTTGCTACTACTATAATAGAGATCTACCTTTTCAAGTAATCTTGCACATTGTCGGCCCATTCCAGAACGCATTGAAACTTCTCTTCATTCAGAACTTTTTGCAAAAGTTGAACAAAGAACTCAAGAAAACGTGATTGGTTTCTGAATTTAATCACTGCAATAAAGTGACAGATAACACAGTATTTGTATTTATGCTGTATAAGGATTCTGAATTCAGCTACAAGTACAGCTATGTAAATCTTAAAGCACATATTTATATCATGTTGCATGCTTATGAAGAAAAGTCATATTGATACTGAAATCAGAGATACACAATAGCAATTGCTAAATACTTCCTCTTGTTGGGAATCCAGACTCACAAGGTTAGTCTATTTACACTCTTAGAATGACAAGCTTTCTAGGGACAGAGACTTATGTGAATTCCTCTTCCAGTAAAATAATTAAATGTGGAAATGCAGTAACCCAATTTAAAAAGAACGTTTCATACAAAGAGAATCTTTAAAAAACTTGGCACTATTTTATTTTTTTAAAATTAGCTCATTTCTAAGGTTACTAGAAAATAAACATCATTCAATTTAAAATATTAGTACTTTATATACTTAGCCTCAACATCCAAAATGATTTGTTGCATACACTTCTATATGTGACTATATTAAGAACTTCTTATAGGTTATGTTTCACTTCATTTTGTTTATTTGATAACCAAATGAAGATAACATTTCCAAGAGCTTATTTCAAGTAAAAACA
Organism: Chiroxiphia lanceolata; assembly: GCF_009829145.1. Taxonomy (NCBI): domain Eukaryota; kingdom Metazoa; phylum Chordata; class Aves; order Passeriformes; family Pipridae; genus Chiroxiphia; species Chiroxiphia lanceolata. Next base: position 46,618,601 of record NC_045641.1, on the reverse strand, counting down.
AGACAGCTTTACTGGCAACTTTCTCAAGTAAAGAAGCCTTTACAATTAAAATAAACACCAATTATCCTACCTTCTCGATAAGCACGATCTGATTTCCAACATGAAATTACAGGGTAGAGGAACAAAGGATATTCCTTTCCTGTAAGCTCTGATCCACGAGCTAGATCAATAACCAAATAAAATCTGTTATGATAAGCAGTGATACTGTGCAATAGAAACTCTACCAGGAACCATAACTGAAGACTAGAAAAATTCTTCTTTAGCACAGAGTTTGTTTTTAAATCTCTCACTGTCATCCAGTGAGAAATTCAAATGCTTGCTTTTTTCTTCTACCAGAAGTAGCTATGCAACTTAAATAATGAAGAGCTTACAGATAAGACTGATGAACTTCCAGCTACTAGACTAATAAGGAGAATGTCTGGAGTTCACCAGAGGTCTAACAAAGATCCATTCAAATCATATGTAGAGCATAATGTGCAGAAAGGACAGGTCAAAAAATGTATTTAAGGCTATACAGCATGAACTGATCACAAGATGCTACTAGTGACCAGTACTTACATACATGCTCCTCATATGGATAGCATATGTAGGGAAAGGATTTTTTTTCTTAATCTAAATATTTACATAAATATATGTCTACAAAAGTGTTTATATTATATATTTTATATATATAAATGTAAATAATATATAAATATATATATATATATACAGATATAATTAGTATATATAATACATAGGACAATAACTTGGATTCAAGCTTCTGAGAGTTAAATGCAACTGCATTATCAGCTGATGAGCACCAGAACAATGTTACATGTGCTAGTTGTTATTTTGCCTCGATAAAGAAACATGACCTTCATATTTTGCGCTTAGGCAAGTCCTGTGGTTGAAAAAGATCAATGCAGCAAGTCCCTGAAAAAAGTGAGGTTAAAAGTACTCTCTGGAACAAGTTGCAATAATGGATCAATAGCTACACCTTCCAGTGATAGCAGTCAGTTTAAGTCTGTTGAATGCAAATAATGTCCAATCAAATAGGACAGCCAGCAGGAAAGCAGACTTTTAAAAATTTTCTTCTTAGGACAATTCACACCGTTTGTTAGTACTCTCTCTTATTCGACAAGTTCAAAAATATATGGCTTCAAATATGCATTTTCACAAAGAATAATACCTTCCAAAAATGTTTAAATGGAAAAAGATTTGAAATTCCAGAATTTAAATTGTACTGTGTATGAAACATTTTGGTTTTCCCTTCTTTTGAAAGAGGCAGATGCAACTCTTTTCCATTTTTCTTGTAGATTGTGTTGGTTCCACTTTTAACGATTTCCCATGACAAGTTTTTTTCCAAATATTTTTAGCAGCATGCCCTACAGGTGTCCACATTGTCCTAAAACATATTTGTAAGGACAGCTGTAAGCTTTGCATGGCCTCAGCAAAAGGCTTCTTCTCAATTTGTATCCTGAAACTTATTGACAAATACGCTATTTCAGCAACAGAGCAGACTTCAGAGATCAAGTATTTGCCAACTACTGAAAATGTGTTCTTTTCTAACTAATCAGTCCATTAATTTAACTTTCTATTAAGTAAAAATGGAACAACTTTTTTTAAGTAATCAATGTAATTTTCAATTAACTAACAGAATTCTTTCATTCTGTAACTTGTTCTGCAGGAATGCAGGCATCAATGTCAGCAGCAAAAATGAAGGATCACTACACTGATGAATGGAATTTTTGCATTGCCCTTTATGCTTTCTCTTCCGAGACGAATGCATATACAGAGATGATGGACCATAACTAGAACATGAGCCATCAGCGTGGTCTTGCAGTAAGGGCCAGTTGCATGCTGAGCTATACTAGAAACAGCACAGCCAGTGAGTCAAGGGAAATGACTATTCCCCTCTGTTCAGCACTTGTGATACCACATCCAGATTACTGTGTTTGGTTTTGGACACTGTAGTACAAGAACTGACATACCAGTGAAGGACAACCAAGATGATAAGGAGCTACAGTGCACAACAAAGCAAGAAAAGGCTGAGGAAATTCAATTTATTCAGTCTTAAGAAGGGAAGGCTTAGAGCAGTCTACACCTACCTAATGGGAAAAATATCCTCAGACTATCCTCACTGGTAGCAAAACAAACAATAGAAACAAGCTGGAAATCAGACAGATCCAAACAGATTTAAAGAAAAACCTTTCAACCCATAAGGGTGGTCAACTATAGAAACAGGTTGCCCATAAAGGTTGCAAAATATCTTTCTTCAGAGAGATTCAAAACTGGACAAGTCTGAAAGCAACCTGATCTAATTGTACCTCTTTTGACAAGGGGATTGGAATAAATACCTTCCAGAAATCCCTTCCCAGCTAAATTATTCTCCAATTCTGTCCAGGTTCCAAGGAATACAAGATGTCATGCAAATATAATGGAAAAAAAATCAGTAGTGGCTCTGAGTGGCTCTTAAGTTCTAAACAAATTTTCTTTATAATTCCTACTTATTAATTCATCTAACTTTGGCAGAATTATTAGCGTGAAAATTCTTATGCTTAATCCAGATTCTAAGATATTTCAAAGTTGATATACTCATTCCAGAGTTAAAAGGTATATGCTAGTATACATGCAATTCCTTAACAAAAAGGACAATTTCTGGGAACTTTCATCAGGAAGTGTTTTCTCTCATAAAATTTCCTGCAGTGGTCATTGCTACTAGCACTGGTAGAGTACTAAGACATGCTATAAATGTACAGTGGTCTTTGCCACTGCATTTTCTGATTTAGGAAGATAGAGCAAGCCTAAATAACATGGAACCTGATTTACACAGACTGGGAGAACATACATATTTGCAGAATAACCACAAATGAATATTCCTTTGAAAGCAGAAATGAGTGTTCCGGTGAAAATTATGAAAAATATGATTAAAGGTCATTACACACATCACTACCAGGTATAAATAAGATCACTGTCATTATTTTATTATTTTGGTTGATTTATCATGGACGAGATAAGAAATAAAAGTATTTCTTAGGTAAATATTTTTTACAAATAAAGCATAGAAAACTCCATAGAAAAAGGTAAGAAGTGTGTCAATACTACACCCACCTGGCTCCGTCAGTCTGAGGAGATCTGATTCAAGAGTGCTTAGATTTTCTGTTGCTTTTGCCATTGCAGCTAAATGGGACACCTTTGAAGAACTGGCCTGAAATATCCAATACTTTGTTATAAAAGCTTAGCTTTAAAACCAGCATGTCAATAGTGGAATTTAGGTTAGATCTGAAGTCTTCTGGATCTATATCTGATAATTTCATCAATATTCTCTCATTTTTCTTTTGAAGTGAAATAAAAATGGTGTTCATGATTTTTTTTAGTGCAGTATATTTTGTTAAGCAGTCTGTTCCAATATGTTGTTGTCATAGCACCTTAAAAATCCATTTGGTAGTAGAGCAACTCCACTTAATCCCTCAGAGATTAATCAAGAATGAATCATTGCCAGGTTTTTGGTTTGGCAAAACATGCCATTTTCCAGAAAACATAACCTTTTTTAGTTTACTTAACGCCTACAGAAATAAAATCTTCCTTTGGAAAGAAAGTTCTTCTTTTTTTTTTAAATTTGGTGAAAATATACTTTTCAGTCAGCCCTACTTGGATGAAGATATTGTTTGTTCCTATGATCTTAGACACCTTTCTCTTTTTTGATATGAACCTGGGAGCAGCTAACACAAACTCAGCAATAAACAACAGACAAAATTTTGACCAGTGTTCTACAGAAACTCTTCCCTGTAAGCCAACTGACTTTTTGTCTCTCTTTAATATATCTCCATTTCATGTCCCCACTACTTCCTTTCTTCCTCTCTCATTTATTCTACTTTCTTACCTCTTTTTCAAATCTCCTCTTCAGTAAAATCTCTTTTAAGATTCTTTTAAAAAAAACCAGAACAGTATGGAGAATCAATATTTTACTCTGATTCTCAGTTGCAGGAAATCCTCACAACCTGCTGCATCTCTTTGTAATTGAAGTACTATGGTCCTTGAGGTTGGAAGTTCTTCCTCCCCTGAGATATATTTTTCAGTCCACACAATTCCTAAGATACTCCTATAGACTCAGTTTCAAGCAGCTTCTACACAAAGTGAAATGCTAAATTTCTACACTATTTGGGGTATTTTTGCTCTTCTTTCCTTAAACAATTATTTGTTCATTCTTGGAAACTATATGTGAAGATTATTTAGTGATGCTTGTATAAGTATCTGCAGAAGCCTCTTGGCTCTGAACAGTAATATTGCTAATCCCCTTCCAGTTCAACAAGATGAGAACCTGTATACACTTCAATTTTATACTGATCTTAACAAAGATGGCTACAATTAAATAGAAGCCTTTCAGCTGTACTTTGGGAACTTTTATTCTGCAAGGAAACTCTTCTTCCATACAATCATTTCTGAAGTGCCCGGAGAGGTTGTAGGCTCTCCATCTCTGGAGGTGTTCAAGACCTGGTTGTATGGGGCCCTGAGCAATCTGCTCATGGCAGGGCCATTGGAACTATATGATCTTTAAGGTCCCTTCCAACCCAAACCATTCTATGATTCTAAAACAAAAAAATTAATAAATCTAGTCTTCAAAATAATACAATACAGCATTTGGAGAAAATGAAAAGTAAAAAACAGAGCAACTACTTTTACTTCTTTGCTAGTGTGTGTTTCTTCAGTTTTCATAGCTCCAGACAGGCAGAGTGAGACTGTTGGTGAGGAATCCAACAATTTTTTCCCATAGTTAATGATAATTACTGCAAGTTCATATTCTTTCCATGAACGTAGTACCTATTAAAGAATCATCTGTTATATATTTTGTTTACATAACATGTAATTTTTCATTATTGTCTACTTACAATTGTCAAAATGCATGAATATTAGAAATAGAAATTAATTACTCAGTACTCAAGTTTCTTTTAATTAAAAAATGAAGACTATAGACCTGTAAGATAATTGGAATTGCAGATATATTATCTATGGGTTCTGCTTCTGCTTAGCCTATACCTCAAAGAATGGAAGTATCTATTTCTGTGATCAACACTCCCTGTTCTCAGGCAGAGCTGCTATCAAAGAACATAAAGGGTAACTAAATGATCCTCATTTACCTCTCTGGTATCAAGGGCACATTTTAAAATTCCAACTGTATTAGTGAAAGGAGTGGTGACATTTATTTTTAAGTTACAAAATTTATAAATTAATGGTATAGGGAATGTTTTTAGATGGCTTTATCTTATTGAGATAGAGCTCTAAAGGCCCAAGTGCTTTCTACTATATGCAAGCTAGCTTCAACTAAGGATGTTTGCCTTTGCAATACTAAATAAGTGTAGAGATTACCTTAGCATAAGTACAGTACATGAGCTGACTCTAACTCAAAAGAAAACCATATACCATGATTTAATCAGAAGCATTTGTAATTCACTCATTCTGTTTACTATTCTGTATACTATTCTGTTGAAACGCTACCTCTAAGGAAAACAAAAATTAGCAACATAAGTGACAGTCACTTAGCTGAGGAATCCAACAACAAACAAACACTTTATCACGGTTTCAAGGTTCCTAACAGGCTTTATTTGCCTTTATAGCATCCACCTGGGTGCCCCCGCCCCCCTCTGCCCTGTGGGACCAGGAGCTCCCTCTCAGCTCAAGCCTAAATCTACAGTCCCTGCCAGCTCCTGTGTATCAGGAATGCTGACCTCCAGCTTGGTCCAAGACATGCCTGGGCCTGGCAATGGATCCACTGGACTGGGCACCCGACCCATGGACCAACTTCTCAGCTTGATCTCAGACTGTTCCTATTCCGATGCACCAGCCTGCTGGGCTATTTTTGATCCTATCTAAACTTACCACACCTTAGCCTGACCTGTGGACTGACTTTCCAGCTTCAGTTCTGACCTGCCTCATCATCACAAACTCACCTGATAATCTGAGCTCCTGGTTGAACCTGACTACTAGGTGCTGCCCTGCCAGCCATAGCATCGCCCTTGGCTCCCAGCCTCACAGCCATGAAATATTTGATTCATACAATGAAAATGACAACACTAAGGCTTAAGATACTCATCTTTAAAGAAAGAATGAAAACTGGGTCTTCTTGCAGAGAATTTTTAGGGTCATTTGATATTGATCTGGTCTTGTGAGGTGAGCACAGAGATTTAGCTCCTATAAGACCAGGGTAAAGAATTACCAACACAGGAATCCCTCAAACCATTAGCCACAGCTCAGCTTCAGTATGAGCTCTTAGTTGAGGCGTACTCAAAGCTAGAGGAAAGCTGACTTTTTCAGTATCATACATTTATGATGGTGAGTAATTTAACTGTAGCATGTCTCTGTACTTGAGGAAAAAATTCCAGTACCATTTTTCTCCTTATCTCACTAAATAGATTGAGTATCTGAATCATAAATGTCATCTACAGATATATATTATGGTTAAAATTCAAGGTGTTTATATTTCTGCCAGCATGTGAGACAAATAATACAAACTCTCTCGTATCTAATTGGCAAATAAACCAGAAATGTTAATCTGATTAAAACTACAAATATGGCTTTTTTGCAGTAAGTAGACTTTTAAACTCACATATTACATATAGGCTTTATTGAAAATAGCACTACCTTTAATGTAAAAATACACACAATGACATAAAATATAGATTTGATGTCATGGAGTAATAGCTTCAGTCTATTTTTTGAACAAATGAATATTAAAAAGTCAAAATGTTATTATTATATAAAATGCACTGATACAAACATACTAATAAATATTTGTATACCTTTACTATTTAAGAGTGCTGGTTCTCTAAGATATCATTCTGAAGGCCAGCTTATTAAATCTCATTTTTTTCTCTAAATGACAAGAGCTGTATCTCAAATTAAGCTCTAAGCACAATAATGCCATACCTTTGCTGTATAAAATGAAGTACAAGCTATCATATGCTGAATACTCTCATAACATCCTTCTTGTCTCCTCTGCAAAATATCACTTGGAATTTCTTGGAGGACAGCCAAGCACTTAATGAGAATCTGTAAATACAAGGGTTAAAACAAAGTTTGGAGTCTGCCACACACTCACAAGCCTGTACCTCTGTACAGCTTATTGTATTTGATGGTGAACTTTAAAAATACTTCCAAATCTAATGGATAGAAACAATGTTAGCTCTACAAGTGCCAATAATAAAATTTCCATTTAATTTAACGGTGTCAAGATTTCAACCATAGCCCTTTGGAATAAATGACACGATCACATAAAATCACAGATGTTAAATTTACAGATACATGATAGATATTTTTGCTGATTTAATTAACATAAAATCCAAGAATGCTTAATTCAGTGAGATGACATACTCCTCCTACTGGAGGACTGCTTAAAAAGATATCGAAATAGTCAGAATTTCAAATAAAATTAAAATATTTCCTGTATGCTGTAAAAATAAAATACTTCTTTGCACCATTTTTGTCTATCAGATATGAAAAGAACATGTGACTAAATTATTTTCACTTAAATTAGGAAATCTGAAACAGGAGCCATTTCCAGTGGCTAGCTGTTCCTTTAGCAGGTCATGACAGCCAGTAACTTCTTAAGAAAGAGGCTACCCCTAATTAAATAGATTATATTTTTTTTCTAAACATTCTTCTAAAAACTTCTCAGAGCCCTCAGTCCTCCAGTAGCTCTCCCCTGAGCATCCTCTCTTGAGACATCCCCTCATATCTTCTGCTCAAGGGCCCAAGAGTCCCAGTTAAACTCAAACACAAGCCTTCAGTCCCTGCTTGACCAGTGGTATTGGTGTGCTGGTCTTCAGTTCTTTCTCCTGGATTGACCTCAGACTTGTGTTGTAGCCTTGTCTCCAGTCTCTGGCTCCAACTCCTGCAGCTCCTGACTTTTTCACATGGATGGAGCTCAGGCCAGTCCAATAACTTCACCTTCTCTGGACTGTCAGTGGATCCTCTTCCCCATGCCCTGCTCTGTCTGCCATGTTCAGATGCTGCTAGTCTGTGCCTTGTCTGCAGTGCAGTTACCTCATCCTTTCTCACAGAGCAAATATGCTCTTACTGCTGCCCCCTAACAAAGCTACCTAATTACAGGAGGAAAAAATTGCACCTTTCTACTGTATCCTCGCTGAATCTAAAAACCACATCTGCTGCTTCAGAAATGGCAGAAAAGGATTCAGGCACTCTGTTTTCAAAGAGAAGGTGCTTGCCTCTGGAAAGGAGCACATGCCTGAAAACTAAACACTGCATTAACAAAACATTGAATAGATTTCTTTTTTTAAGAAGAAAGTTGTATATGAAGCAAACATTAAAAAAAAAAAAAACCAACCCATACACAAATTCCTCAAAATTGCCATCTGCAAATAACATTCAAGTAGAAGTTACATCATAGATTCTGCTATAGTTTAAAATACCAACAAATAATCCTGAAGAAACAACCAATATTCTGCAGTTCCCTTGTCATACCTGAGACCAGAATGTGTGCAGCCTACACTGAACATATATCCATTGGGGACACATAAAACTGTAAAAGACTTTTCTTTCATCAGCTATTGAGAACTCGAAGCCTAGATATTTAGCTTTCCCACTGTACTCTCTATTATAAGTTTAATTTGAATCACTGTAACTGCACGGCTTGAGAGCTACTTTGTCTTAAAATGCTCTCACCTGAACTACTGACACTGAAGAAATCTTGTGATAAATAAGTGGAGCAAGGAGACCATAACATTGTACAACAGACTGCAGGGTGTAACTTGCATCATTCAACCAGCTGCTAAGTTCAATTGCCACAGTCATTGTTTCACATTCTGCTAATCTAGCAACCTGTAAAAGAAAAACACTTTTTGATTTAAATATGAATTCTGTTGCTTTAAATCATTTGAGAGTGGAAGAAGACAAATGTTACTGCAGTTTCAAAAGCAGCATAAGCAGCAAGTAAGATGAAAGTTTAAAAATTAATTTACATTGACACCTATTAGAAGTGTATTAAAAATGTGATATTATTCATGATTCTAAAGGAAACAATTTCTCTTGATCTAATTGGGCACTCTGAGTTTGCTCATATAATTTACAAAATCTGGTTAACAAACTCAGCCTGTGTGGAGTGGAAATTTCACGTGCTAACCTCTCAGAGTAGGTAAGGGAAGGATAACAATTCCTTCCTATCCCTTCAAGTCATCTGCTGAAGTCCTTGCAAGCATGAGTAGATCCAGTAAAATCAACGAGTAATCAACTGCTTGCATTTTTTACAAGATAAATACTTTAGCAAAGAAAAGAATAGAATAGGAATGTAATAATACAGAAGGCAAAGCTTGATTATCCAAATAAAAAAGGGTTTTTTTGGTCATTAATATGCCATTATACCATAAAGAAATCTGAAATAAGGTAGAAGACAATTAGTATATTAAAACCATGAAATCCTGTTAGAAGTTAAATCTTAATTAAAATATATGTATTAAATAGCAGAAACGTTTAAAATTAAAAATTCAAGGTACATCTTAGTAGGACTAAAGTAACAATTATTATATTTCTTTATTAAATTATAATCTACCACCACTGAAGTCAAGGAAAATTCTTTCTCAGTAGGAACCAGTGGGCTTTGGATCAGGCAATAACTGATTCAGAAACCATCATTCCAGCAGGATACAAATAACCAACAGCTTCTAAAGTAGTTCAGAAAGAAAGACCATATAACCCACAGTAAGTGGAGTATTCTGAATATAGGATTAGTAGATTGTAACATCTATCTCGCAATGACGAAAAAAACCTAATCAGAAAGTAAAATCAAATCCAGTATATTATTTTAAACCACACATACTTGTTCCTTATAAAATATCTCATTGGAAGAGATGGAATCACAGAAGAGTGCTCCTTCCATGACACTAATGTCAGAGACAGCAAATATATTCCTCAGAAACAGGTACAAGGTAATAGGAGAAGTCTGAGATACAGCTTCAAAACGTAACCTATGAAATACAAGAGCAAAAGAACAGTAAAAGCATGTTAATTATGATTCAGATCCTTGCATGCCTGAAACCACATTATACTAAAATGGAGTCTTTAGTTTTAAAATTATGGACCAAAAGGTTTACTACAGCTTCTTCAGGAAACAAGATTTATACGTTAAACTGAAAAAATAGCTAAACCTTTCTAAAAAACTAAATAAAAATAATATGACTCCTTTTCAAATTGCTGTCCACTTTCTACGATTCTAAGACAACCTTTCCTTATTTCTCTCATCTAATCCAGTGAAAACTATTTTCAGCTTTCTTTGAAAACTTGGGATTCTACAGCTTATTTATTTTCACTGTCTCCTTTTACACTTTAATCTTGTGTATTCTGTCAATGATACATGCAGTTGTGAAGCCCATTACTAAGTATCACTAACAGACTCCTTTACACGAGCGATGTCTTGTATTACAAGTCTCAAAAGAATTTCTTTTCTTCTGCCTGCTTTTCTGTCCCATTGTTTTTAGTTGGTTTTTTTTCTTCCCTGAGGCTAGGGAGGCGTTTGTCCTTGATATATTTTTTTAATATTTTTGTTACAGTAAAAATCCTATGATTTTGAAGCACAAGAAATAAATTCCTTCTTCTCTCTGATTGTATTTCTTGAAAAAGGCTGAAATTCGAGAAGGAAGATCAAATAGACACATTCACATACTTGACATTACCAAGATATCACCAACAGGGCTTCTGGTTGGAAACAAGAGGTTTTCTTTCCTTCCAGCTCCCTCTGCTGTTTCTTGAGTTCGTGTGTACTTTCAGGCTAGTCCAATTTCTTAGCTACTAATCAGTAAAACTGAAACTGTCTGATATTGCATGTTAATCGTAAAGAAAAAAAAATTGGCTTGGATATAACTGTCAGAAAAGCAAAATCCCTGAAACTGCTTTGCACATCTATTTAAAATTTTCTGTCTTCACTTGATTTATCTGAAAGTAGACTCATTCAAATGTTATCTCTAGAGCTGCGTGTGTTCAAAGAAAAAATAATTGCTTATAAAAAAACATTAATGAAAAACAAATGCAAAAAACCAGCACAATAATCAGACTTGCATTCCTGCTTTGTTGCCTAGGCCAGGGATAGATTTAAAAAACCTACATAATCATGAAATAGGATGTCTAGTGATTATCTGCCTGCATCAATGCAGTCTGCAGGCTGCCTGTAAATCCCAAAAGCTGCCATGGCATGTAACATCAAGAGCCTCCGTCAATTTGTGTGCTAGTATCAGACACATGGTGGCACTTGAAGGACAGACAGGATATACACCAGTGGTCTGGCTGAGCCTGGAATAACAAGAATACACTTAGACACACTACTTTCTCCCATAACAGGAATCAAAACACACAAAGTCTATGCTATCTGGTTGCAACCAAACAGCATTACCATGAGAAAACCAGGGGCTCTGATGCAAGTATATAAAAACAATACAGAGACAAAACTCGCTACATCTCAGAATAGCTGATTACTGGTTATTTTGTGTGCAAAGCAGAAATGGAAGTATTCTGACAAAGCTTAGAGGAAATCCCTCTAATACCTATTTCTTGAAACAAAGATCTTTATTTCTTCTTTAATTCTTGAAACATTCAAGAATTATTAATACACATGCAATAACGTTGCTTCTTGTCATTACAATTTCAAGACTAAGCCAGCCTGTCAAACTGAAACAGAGATGCTGTGAAACTTTTCTGTACCTCCTCCACAACTTTGCCAAAACTTTTTTAATGAAAGAATTAGTTTTAAAAGAATTACATACAAGTGAAGATGATTATTTGTGTTCAATTCTATTGGATGTTAATTAATTTTCAAAATAATAAATAGTTGACTTACAACTAAAATTATTTTATTACAATATTTCATGTTTATTACTTAAAAAAAATATCTTTTATCTGTGAGTAAATTAAGTTTTGATGTATTTTGATTCTGGATCTATTGAATTTCAGTAAATGCAACCACAAAACTTCTAGCTGGGCTTTGTCATCATGAAAAAGCTGTAATATTATGGTTGAACATTTGAAATTTATTTATAAAAGAATTAATTTTAAATATCTCTTCTAAAGCCCTTTTATTATATGCAAAGGTTATTGGCAAATTATATAGCCACTCCAAAACAAAATTAGCAAGCATTTACCTATTTTGAGTGGTGTTCTTGACAAAATTTTCACAATTTCTGAACCCTACTGCTCTCTTAATCGAAAAGTTAATAACCCAGTGCATATTATACATTTTGCATATGAAAATGCATCACACAAAACTAGCACCCACTTTATATGTTTCCCAATTATCTTAAGAAAGCAGTCATTATAAAGAATTAGGTGTGTAAATCTTAGCAGTTCCATAAATAGCAAAAATCCTCTGCTAATTATAAACCACTATATTTTTATAACACATTTCACACTTCTTTTTTCAGAATGTTTTTCATTTCATAAGCCTTAGCAAAACTGAACAACCTGGAACTCTTTAAAATAAAATGTGCATATCTATAATTAACTATTATTTTAATTTTGTTTTCGCCAGTTACCTTTTTTCAGATATAGTCAAATTACTACTTGCAGAAATAACAGCTGCATTGGCAGGCAGTGGAGAAGAATTTAAAACAAAATAATCCCACACTGGTGAAAATGCTTCTCTGGCTAACCTAAAGTTTCCAGTCTGATAGGCTACCTACAAAACAAACAAACAAAACTTAGCAAGTTGACATGTTCATCAAATAACTGTGCCAGATATGATTATAGTATAATGAAGGTTTTAAAACTCCCCCCCAACATGAAAAAATACAATTTCTCTAAGAATATTCTGGTATATTTGAATAAAATGCATGTAGTAATAATCTGATTCTATTAATATTAGTTTGGTTCAGATTTAGCATCAGAGAAAGCAAAAGAGCTTTTTGACTGTGGACCAAGGATATAACTCCACTTTGTGGAATACTTCACAGGTCTCGTGTTGCAGTTTTTGAAAGCATATTATTTCATCTAAGTTTATTTTACTTTCGCTAATAGTGCAGAATGCCCTGCTTCTCTGGATAATGGGATGTAAACAAAGCCAAACAAGTAGGCATAAATTCTTACTCTGGAATATTTTAGGAAATCCTCTAATCATTCCCCACAATCTATCTCTGGGCTAGACAATTTAATTTTTCTCCATGTTAAATTCTGTTTTAAATATCCTTTATTAAGAACACAGAAAATTATGATGAAGGTCTGAAAGAGTCTTTGTGGTCTTCCACAAGACATTACAAAACTAATTTCAATATGAAAATGGTTAGCTTTGATACCTGGTAAGTCCAATCACATTTTTCATGCCATACCTTAATGACTAATAAGATGATTACTAGTACGTGGTCTCAATCACAAAAATGAAAAAATAAACTATGAAAAAGAAGAAAGAAGTTAAATGCAGACTGAAAAATAGGGACAGAGGTAAGAAAAATATCTGAGAGAGTCCTTTATCCTTAACATGGAATTTTCAATAATTATGAATTGAGAATTGAGTTACTCAGATACACTATTTGTTATGCTAAAATTGTGATTTTTGCCTATCAAGCTTTTGGCAAGAAGGTCTTGAGTTTTTACCAGAGGCAGTTCAGTTTTAGAGCTACCAGAAACAACAAGTAATTACAACCAAATTAAATTATGTGTTTATTATCAGACTCAAACCCTACCTGAGTTAGATAGGATCGAGCAGTAGTAGCAGAAAGGGGTGGATAAGCAAGGATTGGCTTAGTCATTTCCCCAATGGCATCACCAATAAGTTTTCCATCAGAAGAATATGCTGCAACTGCAAATACATATTTCTCATTGGCATCTAAGCCCTGTATTTCCAAGAGGCTCTTCCCATCAGCTGGTATCTACCAATAAAAATATTTTCTAGTTACACCTACTGTACATAGCAAAAACAAATCTCACGTTCTAAACTTTTATTGTTAAAAAAATTATTCAATTATCTTTGATCCGAAGTACAATCTAGATTGTAATGTTTCCATGTAATACTAGGTTCTTCAAAACAATGAGAAAACAGTGAAATGATATGTGAAAAAAAGTATCAGTCTTCTCTGGAATGCTGTTGCATACACAGAGCACATAACCTAAGAGAACAGTTAAGTATCAGGAGCTGGACTTTTTCTAAGATACTTTTGTCCATTTGAACATTCACACTGTGATTGTGCATGCTTGCAGTCATTGAGCTGGAAACATTCTGGCCCTGAGCTGTGCTTCCAGAGAAAGAGCATATTGCTCTCCTCCATACACGCCACCTTCTTGTATCAGATATGGACAGAGGATATCCCAGGTCCTTTCAGCACCATTAACAGCACTTTGGAGTTTGTGAAGAAGACACTATACTTTCAAGATCTTAATTTTTCCTTCAAATAATTTTGCACCTGCACTTTAACACCACAGCTCACTCCTAACACGCTTTTCTACCTTGCCCCCCATAACAAGGACAACTTACACAAGGAAAGTTTGAAGGTTTAAAGATTTTTGAGATCATCATAATGCAACATCAATACAGTGCTCTTCATCAAACACAGTCTGGACTTCATAAGGAGACCTCTGAACAACAGAAATCCCTTCAAATGCTGGGGCTGAATGCTGAACCAGCAGACCAGAAATCAGAGTACGACAGTCTGTTGCATCCCTTTAGAGCAAGATTTTCCAATATTGATAAGTTGATAAGCTGGAGAATGTTTGACCCCCAAGAATTTTTCTTGGAGCAGGCAGATAGTGACTTTGTCTGCAGGTCAACACTTTGCAAAACCACATTCTAAAGCAAACAGAAACTCCATTGGTGAAGCATTTGGTTAACCTCAGGTCTGTGCATCTCCAGTGCCTGCCACAGCTGACAGTCAGTGGTTTGGATGGATTGCAGCAAATTCACAGAAAGAACAGCTGGCAGTGGGGTAAAAGTCACCAATGAAACACAATTCACCAGGAGAAACTAACTCACTGAACATCACAGAAAACTTGATTCTCTGGATTTGATGATCAGAGAATCAGGAAAAACATCAAAGCCTGTATTGCCAGTACCTCCACACACCTGTTCTTTTCATACACCTTCCTTTAAGGGAAGGAGCTAGGAGAACAGGTGTAATGGGAAAGATTTCTTCTCCATCACCAAAGTCCATCAGCACTAGCATAGAGCTTGCTTATAAAGCCAGGAAAGCTTGAAACATCAGGCAAAAGCAGCTGAGGTCACTCTTCTGTCGCAGAACCAAAGAAAGACCTGCTCTGCAAAGAACAGAACTCTCCACGAAGATTTCCAGATATAAAAATGATCACTCAGGTCTGAGACTACAGAAAAATCTGCTGAAAAGGATATGTTGAAGCTTTTTTGCCCCTTTCTTAAATCACAGTATTTGGATGGATCACAGTTGTCATTCAGGAGGACAATCTAATAGCATGCATAAGTGAATGAAAACCAGAACTCTCTCTTGTCTGTGCAGAAACAGCAGAATGTGATCCAAAGAAAAAAGAACAAAACTACACTAATGAAAAACAAAAACAAAACAAAAACCCCCAAACAACAACAACAAAGTGAACATTTTTAAAAAATTTTCAAAACATTAAGCATCAAATTATAATGAAAAAATAACATAAGACTACCAACACAGTCAACATGATCAATCATAAGTAATCAAAGATGTGTGGGATGATTATCCATACCACATGCTCACAGCATGAAAAGGAAAAAGCATGAATCTACAAGTCAATCATGTCTGAACCTGTAGGTTATTGAAGGACTTACATTATCATGTTGTCAGAATTAAGTAAGGCAATATCTGGTTAAGAAGAAATGGCTGCTAGAAGTTATGCAATTAAGAAAAATAATAACTTTTTTATCCATTTATAATTTCTCTTTTTTTGAATTCCTGGAGAGAGTAGTGTCTGAAGCACAGTATAAAAATACACAATATACTTTCTTTTACTTTTGCGGTTTTTAGTTATCACTCAAAAGAACATAGTTATAACAGAAGGGACAGAGACTTGCTTCACTTTAAGTTTTTGAATAATTTATTATTCCAAAAAGATTCTTAGAAGTTTTTTGGTGTAAAGATCAAAACGTTTGTCAAATGCTTGGCCAGTTACATGATTAAAATATATGTCAGATATATAGATTTAGAAATTTGATGTTTTTTAGAGGGAGAGAGTATGATCTAAACAAGTTTTACCTCTGTCTTACCTGTTCTCCTGAATTCGGAAGTTTATTGTTATTTAACCTTACTTTCATATTCCTTCCTCCTGCTACAGAGCCAAAAATACTGTACCATGAAACCTTTGAAGAAAATGAGAATAAAATTCCTTGATACACCATAGTATTTCCAACTTCTGCATAGTGTAGAATGTACAAATTTTGTGAAAACAGTTTCTGCAAAAAAACCCCATCTTAGTTATAAAAAAGTATAGTCTAACTGCACTAGAAACATCAATTAATTTATTTAGCTGGAGAACTAGATATACTAATATGGTGGGTTTCTGTGGCTGGGTTTTGGTAGTGGGGGGGGCTACAGGGGGGGCTTCTGTTAGAAGCTGCTGGAAGCTTCCCCTGTCCAGTGGAGCCAATGCCAGCCGGCTCCAGGACGGGCTTCCTGCTGCTGGCCAAGGCCGAGCCAATTAGGAGTAATAGTAATGCCTCTGTGATAACATATTTAAGAACAGAAGGTTGTTGCACAGAAAGAATTCCAGCCAGGGAAGAGCAGAATGAGAACATGGGAAACACAATGTAGACACCAAGGTCAGTGCAGAAGGAGGGGCAGGAGGTGCTCCAGGCTCCAGAGCTGTGGCCCCTGCAGCCCGTGGTGCAGACCATGGCAGAGCAGCTGTGCCCCTGCAGCCCATGAAGGACCATCGGGGTGCAGAGACCACCCGTAGCCCATGGAGGAGCCCATGCTGGAGCAGGTGGATACCCAAAGGAGGCTGTGACCCTGTGGGAGCCTCAAGATGGAGCAGGGTCCTGCTGGAGACCTGCAGCCCATGGAAAGGGAAGCCCACGGTGGAGCAGGTTTTTTCCTGGGTAGGACTTGTGGCCCCTATGGGGGACCCACGTTGGTAGAGCTCATTCATGAAGAACTGCACCCCATGGAGGAGTGACCCACGGGACAGCAGTCTGGGAAAAACTGCTGCCAGAGGGATGGACTCATGCCGGAGAGACTCATGTCTCCCATGGGAGGGACTCCATGGGAGCAGGGGAAGGACTCCTCTCCCTGAGCAGCAACAGAAACAAAAACCGACTGTAACCTCCATTCCTCATCCCCCTGCACCACTGGAGAGGAGGAGGGAGAACATGGAAGGAAGGAGGAAAGGTGTTTTTAAGATTATTTTACTTCTCACTCTTTCGCTCTGACCCTGTTAGTAATAAATTCAATTAATATCCCAACTTTGAGTCTGTTTTGCCTGTGATGTTGATCAGTAAGTGACCTCTCAGCTCTTATCTCAACTCATGAATCCTTTGCTGTTTTTTTTTCTCTCCTCTGTCCAGTTGCAGAGGGGAGTGAGAGAGCAGCTTAGTGGCTACCTGGTATACCCACTACAACTACAGTGGCAACAAAAGCAGATTACTCTCCACTATCCTCTTCCCTACCCTGAGCTACGCTATTCCTCAAAGCTATCGCAAAGCACGAACTCTGTAGTTCATCCCATGGATTTGATGGCACCTAGATGCATTATTTGATGGAGAAAATTGGTATTCTTCTAAAGCTGACATCAGGTTCTGATTCATCAAACTACTTGTGGACAGATCCTTAAAATCAGGCAAAAGAAATGCAGATATGAAACGACGCAGTAATATTTTCCAAACAAGCCATGTTCTTAGCTCCTACTGAAATCAATGTCTTTTAATGCCATTCATCTGCTTATAAACCCATTGGGCATATCATCTACACTTTCCAATCTTTAACAAAGGAAGAATGTGAGCATACAGTCTTGGATCAGTGTTCACTTGTGTCCAGTGAGATCAAACACGGAAACCAACCCCCTGGATGACATCCCTTCCTTCTGTTGTGTCAACTGCACTGTGCAGCTTCCTGTGGTCTGCAGATTTGCTGAGGGTGCACTTGATCTCACTGCCTGTGTCACTGATGAAGATACTGATGAGCATCAGCCCCCAAACAGAGCTAACCCTAAGGGACACCACCCATGACCATCCTCTACCCAGACACAGAGCCACTGACCACAGCTCTCTGGCTGCGCCCATCCAACCAACTCAGTGGCCCATCCATGTCTTTCCAGTCTGGAGATAAGGATGTCATGTGGGACAGTATCAAAGGCCTTATTGAAGTCTAGATAGATGACATCTGTCAGTCTTCCCTTGTTGGCCATTGCCATCACTCCACCACAGAAGGGCACCAGATTGGTCAGGCACCATTTGCCCTTGCTGGATGCCTTGGATCATCTCCTTGTCTTTTATGTGCCTTAGCACGTCTTCTAGGAGGATCTGCTCTGTGGTCTTCCCAGGCACAGAGGTGAGGCTCACCAGTCTGTAGTCACATGGATCATCCTTTCTCCCTTTTAAAAAACAGGAGCAAGGTTTCTTTTTTTCCAGTCACTGAGGCCTTTGCCTGACTGCCATGACTTTTAAAATATGATGGAGAGTGGCTTGGCAACAACATCAGCCCGTTCCCTCAGGACCCTGGGATGTCCATCATGAGGTTCAATAGACTCGTGGCTAATCAGCTTCAACAAGCCATCCTCAACCTGCTCTTTGCTTACAGTGGGAGGGATTTCACTCCTCCCACACACACCCAGAGGATGAGGAACTTGAGACAAGCGGGAAGCTTCACTGCCAGTGAAGACTGAGGCAAAGAACTCATTGAGTACCTCAGCCTTCTCCATATCAGTCGCCACCAGTTTACTCTTCTTGATTATCAGGGGAAGTACACTCTCCTTGGCCTTTGTTTTCTGACCTATGTACTTACAGAATCCCTTCTTGTTATTCTTCACGTCCCTCACTAAGTCCCGTTCCAGCTTTGCCTTGGCTTTTCTGACCCCATCCTTACACATTCAAACCATATCCTTCTGCTCTCCAAAGGTCACCTGTCCCTGGCTCCACTGGCTGTGCATTTCTTTCTGTTCCTCAGTTTGAGGAGCAGATCCTTGCTCAGCCATGCTGGTTTCCATCCTGCCTTGCTTGATTTCCACACCTGGAGAAAGTGCTCTTGAGCTCTAAGAAAATTTGTCTTACAATGAATACTGACTGCTTTTCAGAAGGAGTTACTGAAATTGAGAAGATTATTTTCAGTAAGAGTTTTACTATCAGAAAATTTTAGAGATATTTTGACTCCTAGTACAAGAACTATACAGGTCCAGTTAAATCCTGGGTATACATTTATGCTAAGAAACTAAGTGTCCAGTTAATAATTTCTTCATTAAAAATACCTTTCACATCTGCTCAACATAACTTTAGAAAAAAAATTCTTCTAGACTATCTGGATATAAGAATTACAATAATAATAATATATAAGAATAATATATTATAAGAATAGTAATCATATTCTGCCATCTAGTGGCCCAATATGTTGCATTCATTCTCCTGTATCAAAATGAAGTTTGAAAACTTACTAAAACAAATGAACTACTGAATTTTAAAGATTTTTTAAAATTTTATTTTATACTCCTTAAGGATAAAAAGGATTAACTTTTCCCTAAGTCATTAATTTGAAATTTACTAATAAAACTGCAATAAAACTGCAAGTTATAAAACAACTGTTCACAGAAGCATTCTTACCATTATTAATAAGATTTGAGTGTAGCTAGTGTATTCAGCCTTTTTGAACCCTTTCTGGACATGGAACAATCAGCATGGACTTACCAAGGGCAAATCACATCTGATCACCAGGACGGGCCTCTGTGACAAAACTACTTGATTAGCAGAGGAAGGGAGATAAGTAGATGCCATTTACTTTTCACAGTAGTGCATGCTAGGAGGATGAAAATCAATAGACTTAAACTGAAGCAAGGGAGATTCCAGCTGTACCTACGATAAAGAGTTTTCCCTATGAACATGCTGCCCTGTTGGAACACATTGCCTAGAGAAGCTGTTCAATCTCTTGTTTTCAGAAGTGACTGCATAAAGCCCTGAGCAACCTGGTCTAATCTTACAGCCTTTGAACAGAAGGTTGGACTAGAGACCTCTCCTAAAATCCCTTATGATCTGCATAGTTCTGTGACTCTATACATGTTCAACAGAAAGTAAACTTTTCCACCTGAACTATGTCACTTCAACACTTGATAACCAGAGACTTCAGCGTGGTACTTTCTTGCATCATATGATGCAACAGTCTTGCATCTCTTCAGAAGGTAACTAGGAGTATATCAGCCCCCAAGCAAGTAAATGAGCTTTTGGTAAGTGGAATAAACAAGTGTTAGACAACAGAAGCACCAAGAAACATGATGCACTACATTAAGAAAGTTTCATATAAATCTGAAGATCAAAACAGTGAGTCACAATTGACTCAAAGAGGGGGAAAAAAAGGATACTTAATTAAGTCAGAATAACATAATCTTAAGAACAGAGAAAAATGTGATGCTACAGCACTGCTGAAACAACTTGTCCTCTTGTGTATTTTTTAATTATTTCTCATGCAGTCATCATGAAAAACATTACCTGAATATCTGAAGAGAACGGGGCTGGTTTAAATGTCATGGAACAATGTGATCTAGAAAGTAAAAGAGGAGGAGGAGGAGTTCTGCTTTTTTTCTTGTTGCTCATAACTTCTTTGAGACTGTGATACAAGGCACTTTGTTCAGCTTCAACTTGCTCAATTAAAGTTAGTGCTGCCTATGATTTAAATTAAAACAAAAGGGAGAAACTATTAAAATATAACAATCAGAGAGATTTAGCACTCATAAATACTTTTCGGATTATCATACAAAATTTCACTGCTATGTAGAAAATTTTTACAGATTTTTGAATCGTCTTACATTCTAAATCAGGATAAACAGTACTTTGTGTAAGCTTTCATATGTAGATTAATTTCACAATTAGGGAATGCAGGATTGCATATGAAAGAGATAGGGTTGAGGCATATCCAATTTTGGAAGAATCTATAGGAAAAAAGAGAATGATTACAAATAATATTGAAGCAATTAGCGCCAAGCTGTGATTAGCTCCAACAAGAAACAAAAAAGATATCAACTCTTATTTGAGAGAAAGCTGAAAATCTAATCTGTGGAATTTCTGCAGGAGCTGTGGCTGTGGTTAGACTGATTTTCTGTACTTTGAAAATAGAGGAAAGAAATAAAGTCTAGAAATGAAGAAAAAGGAGGAGAATGTGAGAAGCATCCATACCTGTACAGTGGTTTACTACATGAGAAATGGTTATTTGTATGCTCCTCAAAATAAAATAAAATGCTACCTATTTTGCTATATAATAATAACAACAGGCTTATATGATATGTGCTGAGTACAGTAGAAAAGACCAAAATATAAGAGTAATTCTATATAGAGCTCTAATAAAAAAGGCAAAAGCATGAAAAGAAAGGTTTTGTTGTTTTCAGGGGTTTTGCTGTTTATTAAGTGAGCACTGTCTACCTCAAGGAAGAAAATTAATTGAGCATGTAATATCAAAGGAGATCATACTAAGTTTGTCCAGACAAAGTGGATTCTTACATTTTCTGGCAAATAGCTGCAGATATATTATATTCTTTTATCTACATCTTTCTTGGTGAAAAGTGAACAGAAGCAAGATGAAGTGAAGGTCAGTGTAAGGCCTTGGCAAATATTTGTTTGGGATAATCACACATTTCTTGGAAATTGCTTCTACATCTTCATCGGTGACTACAGTTACAACTTTCATACCATATCACTACATCTGGTATTCATAAATAACATATTATACAAATATATGAGAGATTTTTAATGTATATCTTTTCTAATCCAGTTTTTGAATTCTTCCGACATAAAAGATATATGTACTATCATGCTTCCAAATTTGTGGCACTTAAAAGAAAAACACTTTCCAGTATCCTCTTGTTTAAAATACTCTTTCATCTATTATATACTGAAAACTGTAGATTCTGTTATCTTTGTACAGGCTATAAAGAAATTTAAAGCCCTGCTGATGAGGAGGCAATTTTCATGGACAGATGCTGGTACAAAGCTCAGTAGAAAGACTCTCATTGATTTCAAGAGACTTTGAAATGAGACTATGAAGAACTTCTAGCCCAGATAAATTCCAAAATTCCAATTTCAAAACTTTTATTTAATAAGTCACCAGCCAAAGTATATTCTAAGGCAACTTAAAGATCTTGGAAAACGAACAATGTTGAAGACTACAATAAGGAAAACTGCATGACATTTTGGCAAGGCACACATTCATAACGGTAAAGTCTGGGTGATTAAGTGTAGAAAGAAAGACCATATCTTCTTTCAGGTTTCCTGAAATCTCCATCTATGCACAAATTTTGGGGAGGTCCTCTTTCCTTGTTTTAAGGTCACTTTATTCTTTTATTATAATGAAACTTCTCACAAAAAAAATTGACAATAGCAGTTAAAAACACACACTGTTCCTCAAGTTCCTTCCATTTTTCTTTTTTTTTAAGAAGGAGTAATTCCTGACTTAATTACACAGAACATGAAAAACTGTGATAATGATAAAGAATTTCTGTCATAAGATATTTCTTATTACCTCCAGTAGCTGCCTTTGGGAAGTACTAGTTAACTCTTCAGGGAACTTCTGTGCAGCCTTTTGCATCAAAAAGATTGCTCTGGATAGCTTATTCTTTTTTATTTTTTTCATTATAAGTGCCTCTATAAAACAGATATTTTAAGACATCTATAAAACAGCAGCAATAATTTATTATACTTCTAAAATCTTAATTAATAGGCCTTACCTGTTAAATAGTGGAAATCTTTATTTTTCTTCACATCAAACTTACTAGACTTAAGACTTCTGTCATCCATTTCATCACCTGTGTGGGAAGGAAATACCAAGTTATTTATTTTGATAGTGCTATTGTGAAAAATTCAGTGAGAGGGGTTAATATGTAGTTTGTAGTAAAGCTCTGCTCCATCTCATGTTCTTCTCTTTGGTTCAAGTAGAATTTCTTGAACAGATCATGCCACTGAAAATATTCCACCCTCCTGCTCTAACATCTCTAGTAGTTATCCTAACATCACAGAAAAAAAGAGCTCTTGTTTCATCATAGGGAGCACGGCACAGGGGAGCTCTACAGTGTCAAACTAATGCTAGTTTTTAATTTTAAAAAACCAAAACAACACTAAGAATGAGAGAACAAGTAGAGTTTTTTCAGAAGGCATTTGGCAAGAGTGAGATATCTGCTGACTGAAAAGATATAAAGACAACTTTATAGGAGTAGAAATTCAAATTACCAAGAGCATTGAATAAATATTCAAGGCATTCTCTAGAGAGAAAAACAGGATTACAGAAAAAAAATCTGCAGAACATCCCCCCATTTTTCTTTACTGGCACTGTAACAGTTAGTAACTAAAATACAAAACCAAACTGTCTAGGAATGAAATCCACTACTTGTAGCAAAGTTTAACTCCCATTGATTGAGTAGAGGCTAGAGACTATTGTCATGCAAATCTAAATTCTGCAAATTCAGTACAGTATTTCCGTCTATATGAGGCATACAAACTGCCCAACATCAGCTCCTCTTCAAAAAGCAGGTACTCCTTTATTTCTTAGTATTACAAAATATATTAACAAAAGGACTCTAATCAAGCTGTGAAGATTATTTAACTTTACTGAAACCTACCTTGTGTAATTTTAAGAAGTTTCACAGCTACTCGATGTTGGGCTTGAATGAGCTCCAGGTGTAAATCTGCTACAAAACCATTATCTGTTCCTGTTTTGTCATTACCACATCCCAAAACAGAATTCAAATTCTGATCATTTGAGTCCACCTAATAAATAGGAAGTGGCAATTAAGCAAATACACACTTTTTTTACTTAGCTTACTGCATTTTTCTTAACACTGATATTATTTCAGTACATTGATAAACACTGAAATTTGTCATATCTGTCTAATATGCAATCAATCAAGAAAGCATGGTAGGAAGGAAAATGACCAGGCAGAGAAAGCATAGGCAATGGAGAGAGTAAACTAGACAAAATCTGAGCATGAATAGGAAACTGGATCAATAATAAAGATGAAACTGCAGAAAAATACATTTTATTGTGTTACCAATCCACACAAATAAATTCATATTAGTGTAGAATGATAATACTTAGAAAATCTGAACTCACATCAACAGCAAAAATTAATTTTAATAATAAACAGTTGCAAGCAATAAATATTAAAAGTATTTCTGTTTTTAATTTATAGAAGAAATCTATATATTATAATTATTTCAAAAGAAAATTGTAAAGAAAACTTAAAAGAGTTCATAATTTATTACTGAAAGAGAAAAATGCTATTTCAACTTGTGCTGGTTTGGCTGAGGTAGAGTTAATAATCTTCATAGTAGTTGGCATGGGGCTGTGTTTTGGACTTGCGCTGGGAACAGTATCGATAATGTCAGGGATGTTTTCATTATTGTTGAGCAGTGCTTACACAGCATCAGGGCCTTTGCTGCTCCTCATACCACCCCACCAGCAAGCAGGCTGAGGATGCACAAGTAGATGGGAGGGGACACAACTAGGACAGCTGACCCTAGCTGGTTGTATGGTATGGGATATATGGGGTATGGGATGTGGGATATCCCATACTATACAACCTCATGATCAGTATATAAATCTGAGTGAAGATGAAAGGAGGGGGTTGTTTGGAGTGATGGTGTTCATCTTCCCAAGTAACTGTTATGAGTGATGGAGTTCTGCTTTCCCGGAGATGGCTGAACACCTGCCTGCCCATGGGAAGCAGTGAATAAATTCCTTGTTTCATTTTGCTTGTGTGCACAGCTTTTGCTTTACCTATTAAACTGTGTTTATCTCAGCCTATGAGTTGTCTCAGTTTTACCCTTCCCCCATGTCCCTGTGAGAGATTGAATAAGCTGCTGTGTGGGGCTCAGTTACCAGCTGGGGTCAAATCACAACACTGATAAACAGATTTATTTTTTCTATTCTCTTCTTACATAGGGCAGGAAGGCGATGTACATTTGCCAGTACTAAAATTCCTAAGTATAAAGAAAATATGACATTTGTGTCATCAAAAGACAATATATTATTCATGGATTCTTTTGCAGTGCAGCTTT
The DNA here is from genome assembly GCF_009829145.1 of Chiroxiphia lanceolata. NCBI lineage: Eukaryota > Metazoa > Chordata > Aves > Passeriformes > Pipridae > Chiroxiphia > Chiroxiphia lanceolata. The sequence goes on along the minus strand of NC_045641.1, from coordinate 46,593,460 downwards.
TTGTAAACTTTACCTTTGTACAGCAGTTGTCAAATATTGACTTTCCATCTGGTAGAAGGGTCATTAACCGAGATGTGTTCATTCCATTAATTGCTTTTTCAAGACTTTCGTAAGCAATTTGTAATTGTTCCATAGGAGTTTTCTGAAATGAAAACACATATAAACACATTTTATTAGATAACAGCATTAAAAACTGTAACATGGACTATCAAAAGTAAATTGCTATAGTTTTTAGCTGCTGAAGTTTAAAATTTGTCAAATAATCTTTACATAGGCACTGCTCCCCATGCTTTCATATACTCATATCAGTGTTTTAAATTTCAAGTAGGACTGACTTTCCTTCAGCTCCAAAAAAAAAAAAAAAAATTACCAGGAGTTAGCTTATAGCAGAATGAAATTGAACTTCAGGAATTAAGTTGAAAACACGGTATTTTTCACAAGCAGTTTTTCAATGTTCCATTAGATGTTGTTAAGAAAACACTGTTTTTTCAGAAAATACCACCTTTAAGTAGACTGTTGCTGAATTAAGCCTTCTCCGTGTGTAAGCATTAGATATATCATTGACAAAAGTCCTGAATCCTCAGACTAATGCATATCTTTCCTTCTTAATGTGTTTTAGTAAGTCATTTGATTGGGCAATTCTCCAAAGTGCTGAGCTATTAACACACTGAACAAAGCAAGGACACTCAAGACGTTTCATCTATTCCATACATCCCTTACAAAAACAAAGAAGCAAAAGTACAACCCAAAATATTTTCCTAAATGAAGCAAGGACTAAAATTTCTACCATCTTTAAAAAAATGTGCTATTAAACCATTTAAAGCTGGTACTACACATTGGCATAAAAAAAGGGTGTATAGCAGAAAACAGTATGATCATGCTGTAAAAGTTTCAAATAAAACTTCTGCCATATAAAGGATTGATAAAAAAGACTCAGGGAAAATTTTCAAATTTTATTTCATTTGAAAAAATATCTTTGTTTTTTTCCTCTGCACTAGCAAGATTGTGTGAAACAATCTTTGTAAAACTAAATATAAAATTGTATTAAAAGCTTCAAGCAGAAATATTCTTACACTATTTAAAGTCATCGTATTAATGAAGATAAATTAGACATTACCATCAGTATTTCAGGGATATCACAGGTTTCATCTTGTGACAGAGAGGCACTTCTTTCTGCTTTTTTTATAGGAAGAAAATCAGAAGTGAAAATTAAATAAATTCAGAAAATTTTAGTTCCATTTGATTAGCTCTACTAAGAGTCTGGCAATAATTCAGTTCTTCAGTGCTTGACTATGAGAGGTAGTTATATTGATACTTGAAAAGCTTTCTGGGGTTTAGACACGTAGCTACAATATGTACAGTTATATTAATACAGGAGATGATTATCCAATGATTTTGCATTTTTAAATTTACCCTATATTTCACACCAACATTATATCTAAGCCAGCAAAACTTGGACTCATTTTGTAGTTCCTCACATTGTTGTAGCATTCATATCAATTCTCCATTTTGAAATCAATTCAAATCTATTATTATCTAATTCACAGTGGGTTTAATGCTAATTTTACTTACAGGAGCATTTTTAAGTATAGGTGGTCGTGTTTTTATGACATATACTATTTCAATTTAATATTTCTCTAAGTGGTATTATCACCTTTTAATGTTCACTTTGACTGTTTAAATTTTTTTCACTTATAAAGAATGCATTTAGACTTGTGTTTTCTTTTTCAAAACAAGAGGAAACAATTTATCAGTTCTGGGTTGCAGCCCTCTAATTTCATTTCTTTGCTAAAGTAAATCAGTTTTTTACCCTTTCAGAGGGACAACCTGCTAGTCACTCCACTTTTGCCTGCTTATTTCTGCTAGTTCACCATCTCTTTCTCATAAATATGAAAATCTATATTCGCTCCATTTAGTAAATAGACTTAGCATAAAAATGTGTTTGTCTGGCTATTTGTCAGCCTGTTTTGACCAATGGTTCCTATCTCTTCAGGTTTTTTTTCCTCCAAAAAGACATATTTAAACTGAATGAAAAAGAAGAGAAGTGGTTCTAAAAGGAGGATTCCTCCAGTCTCCCTGAGAACAGTATCATTTTCATAACACCACCAAAAACAATATCTACTCTACCTTTATAATGAACAGTAGTTTTCCAAGATTTTTTTACTTTCAAAAGAGCAAAACTATTGTCATTCCTTTCTGTTTCTAGATATGGTCTAAAAGGATCCTTAACATTTACTCTTTAGTTACCATAAAGAATTTATGAGAACTATGATACATATTCCAAAATACACAATAACAGAGAACTTCTAAAAGTGTGTCTAAATATTCATATTTTACAGCATTAGTTAGGCTTTGGAAGGAAAGATTTTAAATGTAATTGTGATTGCATTATATCCCAGTAGTGTCAGCCAAGTTCAATTTCAAAGACAATTGAATTCCTATACAAAAATCAAGGGTGAAAAAATCAAGAAAACCAAACTGATGACCCAGTAAAAGCAAAGCTTCAGTATGACCTCAATATTTTCCTCTTTTGTTTGACCTGCCAGTAGTTAACCAGCATTTGAATGCTCCAAATGAGCTGTAGCACATACTGCCTTCTGCCCAGCCAATATTCAGGGAACGTATCAGTGATCTGAGGCTACTCTGAAGGGGCTAAGACACATATAGACCCATGGGGAGGGCAAGTAATAAGAGGTGTAATTCAAAATGGGGTTACTCTGGTATAACTGGAAATGTAAGGAAAAAAGGCATAGATCTTATGAAAATCAGGTTTCATTAGTTCCAATTACAGATGAAATTCTGTGCAAAAAATTATCATTCCACTCTCAACAATCTCTTTACAACATTTTTTGAATACCTATGTTGTCAAAGTTTTCAACTCAGAAAAGTTCCTATCTTGAAAGTCATTCTTGAAAGAAAACCAAATGTTTGTTGAAAGCTTTACCTTCTTTTTTCTTAGATTCACTCATAGAATTAGCTATGTTTTCCAATACTTCAGTTAGACACAAAGTTATCTCTGCAAACATTACATTCGTGTCTGCTATGCTGCTCTTCTCAATTACTTCATTTATTATCCAGAGTATATGAACCCACTAAAAACGGGGGGAGGGGAAAGAAAAAGAATCAAGGCAGAGTTAAAACAAATTTTTGGAAGATATTTTTGTATTACAGAGGTAGATACGGTTTTGCACTCAAAATTGTTTAAAAATATTCATGAGCATGCACACAACTCCTTTCTTGGATTGGTCTTCTTTTTCTGAATGCCATCAGATTAAGATGGTGAATTTATGCTGTTCCATAGCCCCTCTTTCTTCAGAGAGCAGACTTTTTTTATTTTAGAATATTATCATTCCTGCCATTCCTTTGAGAAAGGTTTATGAATGTTCTACAGCCACAACTTTTATACCTTGGTATAGTGTAGTAATTCTTCCAGTAGATTTGATCATATGCCTCTCATTTATCCCAATATCTTCCCACTTAAACAGTATAAGAGACCTGAATGCTACTGTTGTACGTACAGAGGAAAGTAACCATATACTACCTCTTGGTGAATCTCTGAACAATTTTACTAGAGGGACCAGGTCACAAAATTAACTCCTCCAGGAACTGTTTGGTTAGCATCAACTGGCAGCCCAGAGAAACCAGTATGAATTATCTTCAGAAGACTGCACTTCACAATAGTCTCTCAGTCTCAGGAAAAGTTCAGAGTAAGGTTGTGACTCTGTCCAGTGGGACAAATACTATTGATGCCCCTCTGCCTTGTCTTAAGCTGTAAGGTTTTTGCCACTTTGTTCAACTATCTAGAGAACTTCCTTGAAATATATTGATATTTTCTGCCACAACATATCAAATGTTTCTTCTTTTATTATGCCCAAATGCTTTCACTATTTTAGCTTCTTAACACCATGGCCCACTGGTAGAGAATGGGTTACTTTACTGCAAAAAGACTAAGAGATATTTTGATGTTGACATATGGGAGCACAGTTTGTTCAAAGCATATATACAATTCCTATTTTCAGTGAAGAAGACTATCTGCATTTCACCACAAGAAAATGTACTTAGGCTGGATACCAGTATTTTATCTTGGCTTAACTATAATAGACTGCATTCATATTAAGAGAAATACATTATAATGAAGGAGTACTTGGTAAGCTTTGTATTTGTGGATATATTCTAAGTAGTCACTTCCACTTGTTTGGATTTGCTGAAGTTCCATTTTACACTTCTGCCACAAACACATTATTACATCAAAAAGTATTTCTTTGTCAGGATGGACATTCTGGAAAGAAAAAAACAATATAATTGTGGAAACAGGTAGGCATACAAACACACAAATAATCCAGTATATCAAGAGTCTCAACATTTTTCAACATAAGTAAATAAACTATAATCATATGTCATTTTCTTCCAAGGAATGACAACATTTTGACAACATCTTGAAAGCTTAAGAAATATTTTTAAAAAGTAATTCTGGTAGACCACACAAGCTTTTCTTCTCCCAACAATACAAGTGGATTTAGAGGTTTGGGGGCTTTATTTCTCTTTTTTATGACAAGCACTTAAAAGTAACGCAGACAAGGAAAGAAGTGAAATGAAAATTACACAAGAAAGCAAATTATCTGTGAAATGTTACAATAATCGACACATTCTGGAGAAACTTTACTTTTTTTTAATTACAGTATTTAAATATTTGCAGAAGAAAATCTAAATTAATAAATTAATAGTTTTATTTTGCATTGAGAGAGTACTTCCATGGGTTGTTGGTGCATCTCAGATGATGGAGCAGTGAAGAACAACTTAAAGAACTAGAAAAAAAAGCTTGGAGTGAAATATCTAACAGCTGAAAGAAATGTTAAGCGATATCTGCATCCTGTGAAGAGAATAATTAAGAAATTCAAATCTCTATTCAGTTACCCTCCTAATTAACACATTTTAAAAGGCAATAGAGGCCATCTACACCATGTAAAACACATTCTGATCAGAGAGTAAGGACAGATTAGGTATCAAAGAGATTTGTGGGAAAATGTAGAAGAACCAGAAGAGTTTAAATCTAGGTAACTTCCTCCATGATACAGAAGTCATGTTATAAAACTGACAAATCATGCTATCTAAAGGTACAGCTACCTCACAGGCAACGTATTTTGTCTGACTATAGTACCCTAATGCTAAAAATGTGTGTGCCCTAATTGTATTCACATTGTGTCAATATTCAAATTCTATCTAAAATAAATTTTGCAGTAAAGACATATGCCATGTTAGCAGAACAGGTTTTTTCTAAGGAAAATTTTTCATTAGTCTTTTGGATCACAAACTATTTCAATGTAAATGCTATTAATGGAGACATTATATATACATGTATATATACAACACTAGGTTTTTCCCTCCCAGTAGCACATTAAGGGGAAATCTCAGTTTCAGGATGTAATATATAAGTGGGAATAAACAATCAGATGTATAATGGGATTAATTCTTCAGCACAGAGAGTCCCACTCTCACTGGTTTTGTTGTTGTTGCTGCTTCTTTTGCATTTTTTGCAGTGAGAATTAACCTTAAATTGCAGACATACTGCTGCTATAAAGACATAATTCCTTAGGGTAACTGCCCCCATTTCTACAAATATTGCAGAAATGTTTTCTACAGCTGAGCGTATTTGCCTACCTAAATCTAACATACGTCAAGAAATTTGATCTCTGCTTGATAAGTGGAAACATGCAATCAGCTCTACAGTCTTCCAAATAGATTTAATATATATTAAACATTTTTAAGTAGCCTGATTACCTAGCACCAATTTTAGAAAATTAAACCATTTTTTAATCACAAATTGATTAAATTTTGTAAGTACATTTTTTCATTTTTTTATATTCTTACAGGTTGTTAATCATGCAACTGATTCCTTTGGTCTTCAATTATATGCACTAATCACAAATTAAGTTATACACTTAAAAGAAACGTCTCTAATTCTGTTATTACCTGCTGAGATGTGGAAACACAGGAAAACACTGTTGTTGCCAAAATGGTAAGATCGTTATAAGGCTCTCCATGCTTTAAGGAACCCTCTACATTCAATGTTTATAAAAAAGAAAGAAAAGGACAGGCAAGACATTATATCTAATTACAAACCTATGTTTGAAAACATCTGAGTGAACTGACTTACTAAAATATGCCAGCAGATAATGTGGTCTAAGAAACAGTAAGTACAGCAGGGACAGATATTCCCAAGTTTACTCACTTCTGTGAAAAGTGAGCATTTCTATTTTTAGGTAACAGAAAGTTTTCAAGAAATTTGCAGGGTTTTTTGATTGTCATAGAATTAAACTGCAGTTACTCTAACAAGTTTTTCTTGCTTCTATGGAAAGAAATTTTGCATAAATCAAGTATAAGAGCAGGAAAAACCCCTTTTTTTCCTGAAAACATCCATTTGTTTTATATCTTTGCTTATAACTTGATGCATGTTTAACATCCATCATGCATTTCACACTGGAGGGGACTTGTATAGTCATATTTTGACAAGTGAAAACTGGACAAAATTCGATAGGTGGTAGTTTCTCAATTGCTAGTTTTCGTCATAGAATACTGCATGCACCATATTACATAGTTTTTAAATAATTAACAAAACCTCTTGCTGCAAAAATATTTTAAATTCAAACACAACTATAACTGAGTAACACTCACCTCTAAACGTTTGTGTCTTTTCAGAACCCTGGGGTGTGCTAGCTTCTTTGCTATTATCTTCACTAACAGAAGAAACACATTCAAATTTTCTTGGAAATAGTAAAGGTTGCATCAATGTAAGAAGCTTGAGCTCCATTTCAGCTTTCTTCCATGTTGGGTCATCTTGAGCCTAATTGAGAGGAAAAAACCCACAGAAATTGGTCTTTAAAATATGTCCTTTGAATACTTACCCTCATAAAAAAAGACTAAATAAAGAATGTCTAAAAAGCATCCAGATTACCTGAAGAAAATTAACAACAAGTTGAACAGCAGAATCAAACACTTCCCATTCTTCATAGCTGAAAGCTAATTTTATGAATTTCACAGCAGCATCTCCAGACACCCCCTTTTCTCCTGCAAAAATGTGATGACAAAAATATTTTCTGTTTTATATATATATATTCAGAAGTTTATTAAATTAATCTAATTTAATTTAATAATTTGAGTATTGATAAATACAAAGATAAAATTCCACGTTTTGAACAATCAGCATATTCTTGAAGGATGCTTTCATAGCTCTACAAGAAATGACAGCTTTATTATTTCATGATAATGTCTATGCTTACATGCGACTTTAATGATGTATCTGCAATCAGAATCATAAAGGTTTGAAGAGACCTCCAAGACCATCAAGTCCAACTTTTAACCAAATACCACCATGCCCACTTAACCATATCACAATGTCCTGCTACATTCCAAAGAGGCTGTACTATTATTGGTATTAACATAACTCTGTACAGAATACCAAGGATCTAGTCCTTTCTGTTACAGGAAGAGTTTAAATCTGGGATCACCCCATAATGACCCTTATTGCCAGAAATTTAGATTAAAATTTACACAGAAACACATAAAATTTCTTTCAAGATAGTTAAACATTTCTCATTATGCGTCAGAAAGTGTTCATGTATACATAGGGAGCCTATTTTCTCACTCTTCAAGTTTATCCAAACCCCAGCAAGGCAGAAAAGGGACTTCATGGTCCTTGGAACTTCAAGTAAATATCTCAGCTAATATATTTATTCAGCAGTGTTCTGCAGTCCTAGCAATATGCCACAGTCACTATCATATCCCCTGGGCACATGGTCACTCAGCTAAAGATGTCAGCAGTATTAACTTAGTAATGGAACTTAGCTGTGATTTCCAAAGCAGCACAATGATTGCTCCAAGGATCTCAACAATCTTTGTGTTACTGCATCCCACTTCTCTTCAGTAAGAAGGTACCAGGAAATCATTGCAGAATTTGGCCTTTCAACTATTGCTGAGGGGCATTAACCTACCTAGAGGAACTTATATGCTGAACAGTATGTGATTACGATGTCCATATATTACAGTATGTAATTTAAATAATTCTTGTGTTAAGAAAACTGTAATGATATATGTACATAATCCCTTCTGAATATCTTAATATTACATGTGTAAACAAACATATCTCATAGAATCACAGAATATCCTGAGTTGGAAGGGAAGGGAACCACAGGGATCGTAAAAGTCCAGCTCCTGGCCCTGCACAGAACCACTCCAATGGTGGACACCATTTTGCAGTCCCTTTATGCATACAACTACTTCTAACATGAAAATTAATTCTACTTACTGAACATTTGCATCACTGGGTACAGAATATTTTGAAATTCAAAGCTAGCTTACCTGTTACTATCAACTGCAGAAGGGTTGATGATGGATTAATGTTACCAAAATGATTGGTGCCACTCCTTGCTCCACCTTCAATACAGACAACTCATTAAATCAATTTATAATGTCTTTGATTTGTTACATTCTAATTAGCCAGTAGTCATATAAAGAAAATATCATTCTGAAGGGTATTTAGTCTCTATAAATTCTTGACAAAATGACAAAAATTTTCTATACCTATGGCTATATGCAGCCCAGAGCCCAGAAAGAAAGGTGTAGTAGGAACCATCTAGTCCAGTGTTTTTCTCAAGTTTTTAAATCTTTGAGTTATTTTTTGGAAAAAAAACCAAACAATAACAACACCAAACAAAACCAAAAACATCAAACACCATGGTATTTGACCTTGCCTGGCACCTAGACCCCCACCCAGCTGCTCTCTCACTCCCACTCCACAACAGGACGGGGGAAAAAATAAGATGGAAAGCTCATGGGTTGAGATAAAATACAGTTTAATGAGAAAACAAAGGTATGTATGACTGCAAGTGAAGTGAAAAAGGGGATTTATTCACTATTTCCCATAGATGGGCAGATATTCAGTCACCTTCTGTAAAGCAGGGTGTCAGGATGTGTAGCAGTTGCTTGGGAAGTGCCCCCATCCTCTCCCTTAGCCACAGGTGTTACTGCTGAACACGATGTTTTATGGACACTTGGTGAGTACAGGTCAGCTGTGCCACCTGTGTCCTCTGCCAGCCTCCTGCCTACGCCCAACCTGCTGGCCTTAGGGCACAGGAGGGTTGGATAGACAGCCTTGATGCTGTGCAACCACTGCTCAGCAACAGTAAAAACACTGGTGTATTAAGAACACTGCTTTAGCCATAAATGCAAGGTGAAGCACTGTAAAGGCTGCTACAAAGAAAGCGAACCCCAGTTTACTTAGAAAATATATGCATAAACTACTGCAGATTTTTACTGATATAACAGACCACAGAACCAACCCCGATTTTTATCTCACATATCATGAAGATAAGAAAGATTACCTGTGTTTACAGGTGCTATTGTTATAAATGAAATATATGCCTTCAGGCAAGTTATTTTTTTTAATAGAAAAGAAATAAAATAAAACAGAGGTCCAGGCTCCTCACCTCCTCCTTTTTGCTTCTTTAAGCTGTTACCTGAGAGGATTTCTAGGCCTGCAAAAAACAGCTCTGAAATGACATCACGAATTTCAATTTCATCGGGAACAGGTGGATGAGGGTGCAAGACATTCCTGCTACTATCAGAGAGTGCTTCCAGGATGGCAAGGAACTGAGCTGCGGCACCATCAAACATTTCCACCAGCAGCCGTTCAGTAGTAGTGCGAGGCCATGGCAACTAAGTAAGAAAAGATAATTTAAGCCTTGTGACATCTAAACTGACTTACAATAGAGCAAAATTTCTTTCAAAACAGTTCTCCATCAGAAAGTAAGTACACGTTTAAAACAGAAAATAACATACTGTAAAATATATTGTTGTCATTAATTTCATGCTTCAAAGGCACAGCAAAGCCTTATGCTAAGAGGATACACTACTTAAGAAGGGTAATAATTTCATAGCAACGAGATGCCCCACTGCATGGCATTTTACTTCAAAAATAATACAATAGAAATTATGAGTGAGAATATTAAGGCCATGTAGTTTAAAGCTAAGTAGATCTCTCCTCGTAATTTTCTAAAGTAGTAATTACTACATCTTCCCCTCTTTTGAGTTTGCTCTGAGTTTTATTAATAAATTCTGCTAACTATGAAACTGAAAAAGTAAAACTTTCTGCTTGTGTATAGCACCATGTGTATTTAGAAGAATTATATCACATATTCATCACATGCAAACCGTAAATAAAGAGAAGGATTATATAAAATGTTAGACTTACATGCAGTGCTTCTTTTGGGCTAACTCTTGAGTCACGTTGAGAGCTTTTTGACTTTCTTCTGGATTCATATACTGCTCTTTTGAAAATCATTACTGACATCTGACACAAAGAAAAAAGTAAGTAAATAACTATGTTATGTGTTCTGTTCATAGAGACCGTAACTACTCTACCTGTTTATAATAAATTGTAGGATGATACCTTTAGAGTCGCCTCTTTAAAAATCTTTCTCCTCTCTGACTTTTCTGGGGAAGAGCTGATATTTTCTAATTGCTTCAGTTCATCAATTTTAACCAGACCACGGCGAGCAAATACCTGTCCAAAGAATTAGAAAACAAAAATTGATACTCTGTTCATATTCTGAATGTTGGTATTTAATTTTAGAGCTGGCCACTGCTTAATGCTAGAAGTCTGTGACTGTGAGTATATTACAAAGAACTATTGCATTTAACTTTGAGTTGATATACTCATTTACATGTGGAAACACATCTCCACTTTGCAGTTAAAATTTGGAATATTGGCAGAACTCTAAATGCATACAATCTGATAATAAGCAGGAATATTGAAATAAATATTTCTCATTCGATTGCATCTGAAATGCTACATAAGGTAAATCAGGATACCTCTCCATGAATGCTGGCTTGACAATCAAAATAACACTGAGAAACTGCAGTATATAAGGTGGCTCTCCATGTCAAATAATGTACAGATAAGAGTGGAATGGATGATTCCATACATATACTGGCCCACAGTAAGTACTCCAGAACCTGTGTTGAAGAAATTCAGTTTCAAAATGAATGCATTTTAACCTACATAAATATACTTCCTACTACTAAAGGACAGATACAAGGACTTATCCTCACCTGGTAGGACAAATTAAGGGGGGGGGAGGGGGGGCAGAGGGGAATCACAGAAATTGTATTAATTTTTAACATTTTCATTGACTTAAAGCATACCTCCTGCATAGTGTTGCTTTTTTCCATCTGAAACTGTGGTCAAGCATTATATTTTAGCCTCCAAACCACCTTAACCACTCCAGTTCACAATAGCCTTGCTACCAGACAAAGGTCTTACACTTTTCTCTCCTCTGCTCTTCCCTTGACAGTTATCCCTCTCCCTTCTGGCAGCTCTAGTGATCACTTTTCAACAAGATCAGCAAGCTTATTTGGGCTGCAATGGAGTCTGTCTTCTTTGGTGACAGCCTGGGCTTAGATTAATTTATAACCATGGAACTAGACTTTCGGCTCTTAACTGGTAGAGCAACATAGTCTCAGTCTCATTTTAAGATCAACAGTCTTATTTTAAGAATTAGTCCTACTAAATTGATTGAACAATATCTTCTCTTTATTATTTTCTTTGGATCAGCTGTTCCCTGAGGTATATAAAATGTGCACAACCATAGTCCTAAATTAAGTCAATATACAGATTTTCTTTTAGTCTAAATTTAAAGAATCTGAAATATCTGCGATCAACTCATTTGTTTCCTGTATAGTAGGAACCTGAATATGTTAAAGGAGGTGCTTAATCACTTCTCATTTCAATAAAAGATGTCCAAAGAGAAAAAATCTTTCCTGCTCAATGAGAGATTAATATAACCAACATATAAGGAAATATACTGTGTTAAGGCTGAATCATATTCTGTTCAAGATTTAGGTGAAAAGAGTAAAGCTAAGACAAACAAAAATTACATTCAGTCAAAAAGAAAAAGGCAGGAGGGAAAGCCCAGGTAGTTTTTAATCAACTATTTTCAACTAAAAAACCCAGCCACCAGGTGTCAGTACATTTCCGCATTTTAGGAAACAAAAGACCAGTTCTTGGGGCATGGCACAGTAATCCAAAACAAAGCACCTAGAATCCTCTCAAACGGCTTAACACATGCCACCTAAGTGTCCAGCAAGACATTACTCCGGGCTCCATTCGACAGCTGAGGAAGGAGCAGACTCCTGAAGGCATGAGGGCTTAGAAATCGGCCACTTTGCAATATAGACATTTTATTTCCTTGTGACCAAGCAGTACTCTTGGCAATGATGATGAAATAGAGACATCAGGGCACAGTGTTATGCAAAATACAGGTGCATTTTCCAAACTCCTGTAAATTTTTCAAGGCTTTTAATTTATTTTGCCATACCTTAGCAGACTGACCTATCGTCATCAAATGTCTGCATATGGTGTAAATATAAACAGTACCTGCAAAAAAAAATTAAAATAAATTAAAAAAACCTGATAAATTCTATCATCCTACATGAAATTTTGTTATGTTAACCAACTGAAACCTTTTCTTATTGTTCAGGTTGTTATTTCCAGAGAAAAAGAAACTATTGATTTTTCATTAAAAAACCAAAAAATAAACTAATGATTTTTCTATTAAAACTTTTCAATTAGAGAAGATGAAGCCATTAAATTCTCTGATGATATTAGCATCAAAAATACCTACATAATGAAGTAGTACAAGAAAAGAATGAAATGTTAAAAATGTATTGTATCAAATTTTTATTAAGTAACTGACAGAGAGAAAAATGTTTTCATCCCCAAATGCCAGAGTCTTTAAAACAAAATACTACCTCTCCTCACAGAACTCACCTTACATGATTCTTTTAGTCTGTCATGGCAGTGGCCTGGCAGACAACGCCACTATTACATGATATTAAGTATGATAAGTGACATGAAGAAAATTGATAGCAAGTTGAGTTTTCAAGAGCATCAAAGTGACTTACAAATAAAAAACCTGTCAAAAATTTACTTAAGCTATGCCATAAAATTGCTTTTCAAAAATCAGTCCAAGAAGTATAAAAAACACTGCAGTTCTGGGGGGGGGAAAAGCCTATTCTTCTGTCTGTATGAATGTTCAGAAAGGGACACCTGTGGCAGCAGGAGGCATCACAGTGTCAACTGTCATAGCTAGAAGGGTGTTATTATGCCAATAAGCTCAAACGGAGCAAGCACTATGAAGATTTCTTTTTGTCAGTCAAATGTGTAATGAGGCACAAAATCTATTGTTTGAAATTGCAGAAAAATGCTCAGGAACTCGGGAAAATCTGAGTTCCTGCCTAATTCTAATTAGAGTAGATTTTTGGCTAGGATAGGTACATAGGCCTGTCTTGCACACAGGTAGTAGGATGTAAAAATGGCAAGTGAATGTACTTTAATTCTTCTCCCATAGAAACAGACAATAAAACACACACCTCAAAAGTAGGGATGGTAAAGGCAGTCCCAGCAAAACAGAAGGATAAGAATTTTGACAAATTATAGCTCAGAGAAAGTAAATTTTTTAAAATGAAATTAAATCATATTATCTCCTCAATTTATATTGTAACAATTGACCATAGCAATTCATAACACATTCATAACAGCATTTTGACTTGGGTCTAAATAACACTGCACTTCAAAGCAAAAATATACTGTTGTTATTCCTGAAATGAAAATCTTGATACATCATTCTCTTTCTATCTAGTCTGCAGAAGTTCCATTCCTTCTTCAACTTTTTCCTAATTCAAGCATTTACAAGTAGCACATTAAAGGCTTATATAGAGATTAAAATTCTTAAATTTCATATGGTATTTTTAAAATGGTTTTATTACTAACTGTAGCCTTCAAAGTACTTTAGAAAATACAAATATGTAACGGCAGGCAACCACTTTCTACTCTTAGACCTGTAATCCACTTTAAAAAAAACAAAACAAACCCAAAACCAAAACAAACTCATAAACACAAACATTTATTGATAAAAAAATCTTGAGGGTGTTTTTGTTAATCAGGATTCACTCAAAAAATGCCCTTACTGTGCTGTTAGATTTCTTTTTATTAGTACACTGTAAACAGTTATGATAAAAAAGCTGTTGCTTTTACAACAGTTCACCTGAAAAGGCACACTATGTAGAAACTTCAATCTTAAAATCCCTTCTTTTAGAAAAACAAACAAACAAACAAAACACAAAAATAACTCCCACAACAACACCAAAAAAAACCAAACCCTAATGTGAGTGAAGACTAACTAGAAGGCTAACTAGAGATTTATTCATGACCATTAGGTTGACCTTAAAGAACATGTACAAAAGTTTCCCTCCACAGCTTTGCTTAGCAAAAGAATGTACCATTGTAGATAAGCCAACACAAATTCTCCCAAGGTAGAGCCACTTGCATAGTGAGCCGTAATGAGGTCAAGACATCTAAACAAGTCTGCAGGGACTCTTGATTCTGGAGATTTCTGTCTCTGCTGCAAACCATCTGATAAATGCAAACATTTCTTGCTTGCAAAGCATGGAACTAAAAGAAACAGAAACATATATAAAATTAATTAAAATACAAGCATATGTCAGTTCACATCATCAAAGTACAATGAAATGGTGAGTTGGAAAAGATCAAGCATATCAGAAAAAAAATCAGCATGACATTGAAATGAGCATTAGAATATACAGAAAGTGCTAAAGCTTTAGGGTTGCTGTACCATTAGCCTGAATCAGTTTCCACTGTGTCACAGGATGAAAATGCACATAGTGCACTAGGGCTGCTGAAAGCAGTGTAGGTAGAATGAGGCATTAAACTGCTATTCAAACAATCTGGCTTTAACTCTTGGCTTCTCCGTAGATGTATCCATAAACTAAGGCAAGTCTTAACTTTTCTGGACTTCTCCGTCTCTATCACCAATATCTTATTTCTCACTCTCATCTGTTATTTTTCTCTTCTACAAATGGATTGGTCCTTCTCTTCCTTGTAATACCTAACCTAACATGATCACAGTATTGTCTGGAGTACAGCGTCATCTGAACAAACCAACATGTGAGAAAATGAGCTAAGTGAGACACGGCCAGTCAGTACCCATCAACCTCTCAGAAGATTACTAACCTAATAATCTTTTTTTTTTGCGGTTAATTAACTGAAGCTGAAAGTTTCGAGCCCTGAAACTCCATTTCAATGATTTTCTTAGTGTTATACTAAAAACCAAAAGCTAGCTGCAGAAACCTGGCCAAAAAAAAATTACACCTAAAGCCTTTAGATGTAATCATTTGACACATTATCATTTTCCATTTCCAATTTTAGGGATCATTGTCAAATTAGATTCCATATCTGAAAATTTATGGATATCTCAGTCTCTAAACTTATAGAACAGGCATTTAGTATAGACTCATGATAACATTTGGCACTAGTGTTGGTTCAAGGTCTAGGCAGACATACAGGAAACAGAAGAAAGCATCTCTGGAACTTCAAATGTGTTTACAAAACATTTTTTTAAAAATGGATTAACATAGTCTTTCATCATATTCTTTCTAGGAAGCTGAACCGAAAAACAAAAAAATTACACAAACAGAATATCTCTTCTACCATGACATCTGCTCCTAGCTTTTAAGCAAACTGTCTGCTTTTTTCTCTTCTCTAAACACCTATTTGCATTCTGACTAGAGGAATATGAATTTGATTACCTCAATACACAGGAGATGCTTACTCTTTCTGTTCATTGCTCTTGATCACAGAGTAACTTGCATTAGCTAATTCGAAATATCCACTATGTATGAAGATAGACCTTCTCAGCAAAAAACTGCTTATGGTAAAATCTAACACGTTTTTAGCATTCCCCCTATATCTACTGAAACACTTTCCTCCACGGATAACAGAAGATATACTGCAAGTCCCTACCTCAACAAGCAATTAACAAAAAGGGGTTCCAACACACTCTTGAGGTCACTCAGCTTCCCAGAGCTTAAAGCAGTTACAGAACTATCCAGCATTCTGTATTTTTTGTTCATAGCAAGCAAATAAGCTACATGGAGTAATGCAATGCTGCTTTGCTTACTATCATGAGCTTTTTTACCTGTAGCATTTTTGTGCGTTAATGGTACAAATTACAGGACAGTGTTTCAATTGTCTTGCACTCTGCCTAGTTCTTAGATCATACAGTACAGAAATGTCTACAGTTGCAGTACATTTATCAGACTTTGCCCATATCCTAATTCTGACAGGGGATAATAGCAACTATTTCAGAGCAAAAACTGCTGTAAAGAGTTACAGAATAACCAGTTCAGAGAAAACTGCCTTTTTTAACATTAAGTTGATAGTGGTTGGCTTATGCCACAAAAGCATTAAGCACTTATAGCCTCTTAAAAATATACCTCAACTCCAGACGTTCATATCATGCACATGATCATTAAATCGCAATACAATTTATAGCAACAAATTAATAAAGATTAGTTAATGTTAATATATAATTAATATGAAACACACTAGGGGAGGATAAAAAAAGCTACTTACTTTGAATATGTTAATGTCTTTGACCAAAAAAATGAAAAAAACCCACAACCTACCGTAAGTGCAGCGTTTTTGTCTCTGAAACCATATGGAAAAAAGGTGGATTTAAATTGATGCACATCATCCATGATATCATCAAGGTTTACAGAAACAAATTGCTGAAGGTATCTTTCATAGCAGTGGAGAAGTGCCAACTTATATTCCTGAAAAATGAATATGTTCTTTTTATTGTTTGTATATTATGTTTCTATTTCCATAAAACATATTATTTTTTATTATCCCTATGTAAAAAAGTATCAATGTGAAAGAGCAACTGAGAGTAAAACACTACAGTTTTACATAAACATCCAACAATGTAGTGTGAACACAGCATATGAAAGGCTTGCAAGTTTTTGTGAGTTTCTGTTTATTTTATTCATAAATATGAGCTATCACAGAACAACTGTAAAGTAGGATCCCGGGATAATGTAATAAACTCAAAGGGTTCCTGGAATGTTCTGCAGCTTTGCAACAATAATGACAATGACACTACAATTCTGAGAAAAGTATTCAATAATGTAGAACTTTATAAACCATACAGACATCTTCACTTCTCTCCTTGTTTCTCTGTTGTCAAAGCCATTTTTTTTTTCTATAAAAGCAGAGAGGAAGATTAAGATGCACTAAAAAGAATGAAACAAGTGACAACTGGAACTTACACACAGCCAAGAAATCAGCCACTGGGACTTTAAGAACTGTTAACAAACAGATATTGAGCTCTATATCTCATTCAAAATAGAGCTCCCCAGCAACATGTTGAACCACTAACATCATGCTGAGACTATGGTTCAGATCTGACTCAGATGTGGAAGTGCCATTTACCGAGTCACCACCACCTCTTCCGCAGCGAAGATTATTAAGAGGTTTCTCTACCAATTTCACTAATTCTAGCACACACACTGAATAAATGCTCAAAGTAAAACGTAACTAATTCCTATTTGTAAAGATGATCCTTTCATGTTTAATCACAAAAAGTTCTTATGTATTTCCTTGTACTCACTTTTTTTTCCAATATAAATTCCTACCACCATAGTAACACCTTGAATTTTTAATCATCTGAGGAGTCTAACTCACATGGCCCTATTATCCTCTTTGCTGTGTGACAGCAGCAGCCATATACAGAGACTTTGACTTTCCATGGACATTTACAGGCAGTGGTCACTTGTGTGACTTAACACATAGATTCAGGCTGTGGTAACACTTAGAATCCAAAGCCGTGGATCAGAGTACCATTAAGGTAGTTACTCATACATAACAAAAAGGTAATTTCTCTCTTAAACAGTTTAAAATATGGGTGTATGACCAGAGATAACAGGCAGATACAGGCAGAGAGGGAGGCAGGGAAAAAAACGAGTCAGTACTGATCAGCATGATGACTAATGGACTAAGTAATTTCCAGATACATGACTTCATGAATGTAGGTGTGTCCTAAAAAATACATAGCAGATGTATAATAGGAAGTAATCTAAAGTGAGAAGGCATTAAAAAAATAGCAGCAGAACAGACAGCTAAGTTGGTGATTATCCACTGACTGCTCATATGCAATAATTATTATTTAAAGACTACACATCATTAATTATTATATAATGTAAAAGCAGATTAAAAAATAATCAACAGTAGTTTTCAACTAGGAGTCAAGAGAAGTACTTATGAAATGGGCTTTACCCTACCTATCACAGAACTTGGTGTTACATCACATTCATCTTTCCCGTAATACAATTTAAAATTTGCAATGTCCATCTCATGTTGTTTCTGTCATTTTTGCCCCCCAGGAAAAATACACATAGAATGAAAACTAGGTTTTAATTCTGAAGTTAAGTCAAAGAAATGCACCTAAAAATGGGAGTTCCAAAAAAAAGCTCATCTCAAAGTTTTAGGCTGGCCAGCAAAACAACTTTTTCAACAACATTGATAACTTTACTTCTACTGTAGAAAAACACATTACACTAGAGGATTGAAGTTGCATGCAGAAGTCTTTACCCAGAACTCTAGATTATTTTTAGGCAGCAAGCAGAAATCATTAGTGAGAACTCTAGATTACTTTTAGGCAATAGAGGGCCCAGTCATCAAACACCTTGAATATCAAGGACCAAATATTTGAGTGGTGCTATGAGAAGCCAATGTAAAGTATAGAGAGCAGGGTTTGATGTGTTTGAAATAACCCTACTGCGCACATCGGAAGAGCAGCAGTTCCCAAGTACTAAAAGCTTCATGTAAAGTTTCAAGCAATTCCTAGGGCCCAGAAGCTAAGAAAACTTCAGGAAAATATGAAGAAAACATGAATGGACTTGTCTAGGCAATAAGGGGACTATTAACAACTGTTATCCAAGCTTCCTTAAGCATTTCTATATTTCTGTATTTCCATTTTTCTAAACCTACACCATGACCTTCAATTAGAATGGTTCCACAAATGCAATGAATGATATATAAGACTTCATAACATCTCCATGATATGCATACCTTTCCTGTGGTCTGTGGAAAAGCTCACCTAGTAACCACACGTATATACTTTCCACAAATAGCACAGATAGCATTTATCATTGCTGTTTTCCATAATCGAAGCACACAATCGTGAAAGAACAGCTTCCCTAGATATGTTCCTCAAAAAGATGGCCCCTCAAACTATCTTGATACATTTCCAATTATTCCCTCTTCTTTTCTAGGGCAAAAAAAGGAATCTAAAGTGACATATGCTGCAGAAAATGAAAAAGAGTGAATACCAGTGACAATTGGCATTTAACTGCTTTTCGAACACAGAAGTCAAGTTCCTAAAAGTTATTTCAATTTAAACACAATGTCAGCTATCTGTTTTTCTTTCCGGGGGGGGGAGGGGGAGGGGAGAATTAAATTTTAATATTCTTGTTGTGAAAAAAATACGAACTTTGTTTAACATAATTTTTTATTCTCATTATGTTAAAAAATAATTAGAAGTTACAGAAACCATTCCAAAAGCATGGAAGAATTCCACTAATAAATTATAGACTTCCACAAACTTTCATCCTATAAATATAATTTTCCTAGGAAAATCAATTATTTAGAAGACTAATATCAAAAATCTGTGTCTGAAATAGGTCTGGAAGACTGAAGAACAAACTCAAAATACATACTTCACTGTCCCATAATACAGACAAACTAAAAAGCCAGAGCTTTAAGCCAGCAAAGTATATTGACCAAATAAATATCTTCTAATATGTTCATGGAAAAAAAGTTTAAAAATCCACTGATGGATTATTACAAACACAAAATCACAGTAAACAGACAGCATCTGTTTAGGAGCTGGTCCTTACTCTAAATGATACTAATCCTCTACACCTTTAATTGTATTCTCTCAAGCAGCTTTTTAAGTACTGAACCTTTATCATAAATTAACCTATAATTCTGTAATTCTTCAGTATTTTCACTTCATAACTGTATCTCTCATGACCACACACCCTTCTTCAAACCTAAAAGAAATTACTTGCAACTAGCTTTCCCACTATACATCTCCGAGCTGCTTCTGAGTGTTGTTTACTAACTACCCGTGAATGCCCCAGATTTTATGAGATGATCTTCTGACACAAATACCACGGAGGCAGTGAGTGGCTTGGTCTTGATGGATTTTTTTCCCAGAAAACACAAAGGACAAACAGTTTATAAGAATATATTTGCCTTACTGAGTCAGTTTAACAGTTACAAGCCTGGTATCACATCTCCAACAGTAGCTGATAACAGATGACTAAGTAAGAGCATAAAAATACAGTTATCACATAGTGAAACATCTGCCAAATACTCTCAATCTTCAACAATCTAGCTCCTTGTTTCAGTTGTGATCTAAATGTTTTGATGAGATCAGAAGTGCACACATAATTCAAGATGCAGGAGCATCACCAGTACATATAGCTGTAATTGCACTCTGGTTCTTGTTCTCTGTTCCTCTCCTGTCTTTTTGTTCACATTTGGTTAACTGAGCACTGAGCTGAGTCAGTGGAACTGCTCTATCATTGCCAATTTGTACTTAAACAACATCTAAAAGCGCAGTCAGATATTATACTCTACTGTGCTGAAACATCGAATAAATATTAAAGAAAAATTTTAGGGTGTTTAAAAAGGCAATGGCTGCATAGAAAACATAGATATAGAAAACATACCAAAAAATCATGGCAATTTTACAAAAATAAGCAAGAGACACAAATCACCAACTCTCACTGGAATTATTTTGTAAAAGTTTTAGCTACTTTCTAAATAGCTGCCAGTAAAATACGATTAAAAATTATAGTAGCACAGAAACATAATGAAACAAACACTGTGACTGAACCTTTTTCAGTTTCATATGACTTACTTTGATCTGGGCAAGGGAATCACCAACTTGCACGAGTCTTTCACTGTAATACCACTCTGGTATTTTTGACTTATAGTTGATCCAAAGGTTAAACAAAGCATTTGCTCTAAAAAAGATACAGGAGAAAAGGTTTCAGATTAAACTGGCAGCAGATCTGTCATAACAAGTAAACAAATCAGGAAAACTTGAAATGGTGAAAACTCCTTTCTTCCAAATCTGTTTGAACTTCTACATATTTCAAAACAAGTGATCATTAAAGCTGGATTTAGCAAGCAGACAAGGACATTTCTAGGTTTCATTTCTGTCACCAGTTTCTATCACACATTTTAAATAGGTTGAATTTTCTCCCATGTAAATTCTTATTAAAATGTCTTAGTATTAATCCCCTTGCATTGTTCAAACATGGTCACAAGTGGAAAATCTGTCCCACCTTTCAGCTAGTTCTGTTTGAAGAAACAATTTTATATTTTAAACTCAATGAATTACAGCTCACAGCAATTAGTGGACTGAAAACTACAGATGTTAGGAGCAGGAAAAAAGATCCCAAAATAACAATGTATGTCAGATAGCTGCAACATTGGGAAGTAGTAGCCATGGAATAAACTGAGCTATAGAGTGTGTGTGTGTATATATATATATATATACACAATCTACAGATTATATAGAACTATGGTATTTTGAGCTCATGGTATTTTGAGCTACACCATGAATCATGAAAGAAGAAATGCTCAGGAATTTTAAACTGTAAGGGGTAAGATTCAGAGAGAACCAAATGACACACTTGTTAAAATAAACAGGATTTTGTGGCAATAGTTGTGATGCTCTTCTGTTGCCTCTGTCTTATTCTAGCCACAGCTGCCATCAAGGATGTCTTTGGGTAACAAATTACTCATTTTGCTGAACCAGCAAGCCCCCCCTCAATGGTAACTAACTCTAAACACTTAGCCTCTGCTGCAGAGGCACTGACTACATCATGCCAGTACTACAGTCCCTACTGACTGTGGTTCGATGGCCCAATGCCCTCGTGTACAACTTCCCCACACTACACTTTTTTAAGAAAGCTACAGTCAAACAGGAAAACAATAACCGGTCAGACAGACTGACAATAAGCACTAGGACTTTTTCAGAAAAGAACCATTACCAAATAGTTAACGGTATTGACAGTGTTCACAATGCCAGGCATCTCTTACATTTACTCTCTTAACAAATCTCTTGTACAGAAAACTCAGCAAAGACTGCCTAGTGAAACCACAACTGCTAAATTATTCGTATATAGCAATTTATGAGGGAAAAAAACCCTGAAGAAACAGAAATTAACATTTGAAGACATTAACATTTGAAAATACCCATCTAGCTAAATTGTCATGTCTAAAGCTTATGCTTATTGCTGTGAGGTGGCTGGAACTTTTCAATCTCTTAAAACAGGTACGGTAGACTGGAATGCAAGATGCTTTCTTAAACTGTTTTCTGACACTCAGGAGCTTGGAATCCATTCTCACAGTGTCTCATACAGCTCTTCATTTCAGCTTGTAAGAACACTCCCAATAAAAAAAAAAAGCACAATAAGTAACATCTTTTCCACACAGAAAGCTGCAAACCACCTTCACATTTCAAGGTGAAACAGATGGCTTTATAAAAAACTTGTCAAAATGATCTTTACAACAAAGAATTGCAACAATCACAATCTTTTTTTTTTCCCTAAAAGTATCATGTCAGCACAATTCTCAGTTCTTGAAAGTAAGCAGCAGAGAAATAAGTAGGACATTCTAGAGGTGTATCGTAAAGGAAAAATGCAGTAACAGCACAAACTAAGCCAAAAGCAACAAACTGAAAAAAATGTTCTAAGGCATTTTTAAGGTGAATTATTTTGAAGGAAACCATAGCCCAGTTTAATGAAGGGCATCTTCCAAATGGGACTGAGTCCCTCCTGGTCCACCCATAACAATTAACAGGCTGGATGGTTACTGACTTCTCAAGCTGAGAGAAGTATTCCACACTAGTTAGTATCTGCAAAGAGGCTCCAAAGCAAAGGAATCTGTCAGGCATCTGAGCAGAGTTCCCTTGAACTATCAAAGGAACAAGCTTAGGAAAAGAGAGATTTGATGGATATTATGGGGGTGGAGAGGGGGGTGGGAAGAAGGGGGAAAAAGGATAGTAAGAATGACTGTGGATAAAGCTCTGGAAAGGTGACACATTTCTTTAAGACTCATCAGTTGGAAAGTCCCCAGTGAAGATCATCTTCATTTTTTGTTTCAAATGCTCATATTAACATATGAGATTCTTAGATGTAATAAACGAGCAACAAATCTGTAAGAAACTACTTTGGCAAAGTAGTGACAAACCTGACCAGACTTTTCAACTTCAATGGGAAGATTAGGGGAAACTGATTCACTACAAGTGACACAATGTTTCTTTGACACAGACCCAAACAGCTCATCAGCCTTTCCTTTAAACAGGCTGTAGGACATCAGAGTAACAAGTTAAGCAAGTGAATTCTTAAAAAAACACTGAGCTGTTGGAGCTCAGAGGTGAAATTTCCTTATTCCCAGCCATTCTATGAATAACAGAAAAAATGTCCCTACAGTTCACCCATAATAGTGTGCACAGGGTAAGGCCCTCATGGCTAAAATCTTTACTACAAGTAGTAAAGCATTCACTGATACTGATCAATAAATAAGGGTGGCTAAGTCATACAACATGAGATAAAATCCATAGTTCAAGGTAATGTTTTTATGGCCCTGCTGCCATGAGAAATGGGGTAAAACAACTTCTTGTTTAGTTGAGGAAAAATTACCTTTGATTGCTACTCCCGGTTGAAAAGATTTGTGATTCCAGGGCAGGTCCTCAGTAATTTTTGTTTTACGTTAGAACATTGCAAGTGCCTAAATTATGGCCTTACTGTTGACCTATCAACACCAAAGGCTAAAAGCATTGGAGGAATGAAGTTGACAATTTTATTTTTCTAAACTGAACATACTTGCCATGTGGAAGCTGGTTTTCTTGCTCCTTGAATAACAAGAACACTTTGATCTCAACCCAGACCAGGAAAAGTAGATTGACAAATGACACAGCATGAAGTCTTTAGAGCATTTAGGAAAGCATCTGTAATAGCCATTACCTTCAGAAGTTTTTAGGAACAACAAGAGTAAGGCTGGTTCTGCAAGCAGCACATGCTCCAATTTTGAGTTATCAAACAATGAAAGGCTAGGGAGAAACAATCCTGAAATTTCACAATAACAAATAAATAGTCATGACTTTGCTAGCTGCCTGAACATATGCTATTCACCAGAATTCCAGTCTTCTATCTCTGCCCCTATACAAATGAAGAACGCTTGAGGATGCAGAGCTACTGGGAGCTTCATGTCACACAACATTCTCAGTGCCCGGGAATTTTGGTAGGGATCATCAGCACTAGTGTCTTCTGGGATCAAGACCTTGGTAGCATTAGTTCTCCTCTCCATGACGAACACTGTAGATTTCTTCAAACGTGAAAATGCTCTCATGCCAACTGTGTTATACATGGTCATGGGTCACATTCACAAAATACCAGTTTGAATAAGACAGAGTCTACTTAGGTCAAAATATTTGAGAGGGTAAAGTAAAGAAAGGCTTGGAGACCTTGTTTACAAAAACTGATAATATGGCAATCCATTGCAAAGTGGAAGACTCAGCATGCCCATCTCCCAACCAAAGATACAAAGGATGCATAGAAGATTCATTATTGGCAATTTTGGTGGTGTCTGAAGAAGCGAAGGAGGCCTAGAGAGGATAACTTTTAAAATAATAATACAGATCAGCTAAAGCAAAAACAAAAAGGCCTGAAACTACAGAAAGCCTTCAAAGTTGCAAAACACTGAAATCAGCTGCTGAAGCAATATAAAAAGATACTGAGATTCGAAACACCTGGAGACTGATACCTGCATGATACACCTCAGGCCTAGATCTGACAATGAACAAATTAGTAATCCAGATACCTTAGAAAATTAAGATCTCCAGTTCAGACACATGCCAGGCTGCAGAATCTGTATACCTTCTGCAAATGTAAACAGATCCTTTAGAGAAGGGTCATTTGTGGACTACATCCAGGAAAACTACTGAGTGAAATATGCAAGGGTAGAAGCTGCACCTAAGTGACAAGGTAACCGCCCTGTAACCTAATTCCTGTGCTGTTTTTGAAGGAACTTTTGATACCCTGGGAAATTTGTGGGTTTTGTGTTAAAGACTTGTAAATTTAGAATAGAGCACTGTTTGGATAACAACAGAAAATTAACTATTCATCTTAAAAGAACCAGTTGAGCTCTTATATCACAATGTACCTAAATGCTACATGAGAAGTGCACAGTCTGTAAAAGACATATGCAAGCACTATGAATCATACACCCATTCCAGTTGCTCTATCTCAACTGCAGTACAAAATCTAGATTTATGCATACCCACAGATATGCATGTATGCAGGCAAACAAATATGCACTATTATACTCGCCATATGCTCTGCCCGCACATATGTGTATAAAAATATACCAACGCAGACAGAGACATATGCCCAAAAAGAGCTGTGTGGTGTTACCCTCGTGTAGCTCTACTGCAAGCACATCTTTTAAAGGCATGAACGTGCCCACAAGTGTCCACCCTCGCATGCAGCCACACACACTGGTGCTCTGCCAGTTGCTCCAGCACTACGAAGGGATTTTCCAACCAGCAAGCTCAGGCAACTCTGATGGAGCCAACAGTGGTGGCTGCCAACTTCCATAACACCTTGTGCTTTTTCCCTAAAGCACTGACTTCTAGGAAGTTCTGAAAAAAACGGCTGTCTTCAGATTTTGAAGGGGTTTTAAAAAATGAAAAGAAAAAAAAAAGAAGAAAAAAAAGGAAAAGGATTACCGGTGCTTTGGCTCAGTGCTGGTAAAGCTGACCGGGTGAACAAACTCCTGGCTAGCTCCCAGTCCAGGGCGAATATGAAGGAAAGGTGCTGCCCAGCCCGTGGGATGCAGCGCAAGGGGGAACCCCGGAAGGAGCGAGGGGGGGCCGGGAAGGGCAGCCCGAGAGCCGCGGGGAGGCGGCGCGGAAAGCCCCGTGGGGCGGCCAAGGGGACTGGAGCACGGCAGCAAACGAAGAGGGGTGCAGCCGAGGAAGGGGGTTTGAGGCAGGGGAAGGGGGAATGGCAAGCGGCTCCCAGAGCGGGCGCAGGAGCAAGGGGCGGCGGCGCAGCCCCTACCCGCGGCGGTGCAGGTCGTGCTGCGACGGCTTGGCTTCCCCCGCCCCCGCGCCTCCCAGCCGCCGCAGGAGGCCCAGGGCGCCCCGCAGCTCGGCCTCGAAGCTGTCCACCGCCGGGTTGCCCCGCGGCGCGGCCCGGAAGGAAGCGGCGGGCGGGGGCTGCGGGCCGGCGGCGCGGAGCGGCGGCGCGGCGGGGTCCGCCATGGCTCGGCCCGGCCACGGCGGGGACGCGCAGCCGTCACCGGGCAACGGCCGCGGGCAGCGGCCCCGAGGGGTCACTGCCGGACAGGCCGGGAGGGACAGAATCACGAAATATGCTGAGCTGGAAGGGAACCACAGGGATCAGCGAGTCCAGCTCTTACGCCTGAATAGAACCATCTTCAAGGGTCACAACAGCGTATTTCACCAGGGATGTCACTTTGAACTGATCGTGCCACTGAGCCTGCCTACTGCACGGCTATAGAAAAAAGACGAAAGTGTACTTACCCTCTTAATGGTTATATTTGTCTATTAAAAAAAAGAAGGTGGCGAACTAGGAAATAACAGCCGTATTTATGATCTAGGAGGTGGCCATAGCAACCTATGTGTTTTGAAGTTCATTACAGACACATGCTAAAGAGGTTTGGGAGGGATGTGAAGGAAACCGGCTCCGTTGCCATGTCCATCATCATGATGAGCATAAGGGACAGCTTAATTGAAAACATGAAAGTGATTGCTTAGAAATGTGAGTGAGCAATGAGTGCCGGTAGCCAGGGCCAGCTGGAGGCAGTTTCTTGACATTGAATGGAAAACGATCAATAGAGAGGAATAAGGCAAAGAAGTACTTGAAAAACTCATCCACGGAATTCATAGATGACAGTAAAGGAACTACCCTTCGAACTACTGGAGAGATGCAGCATCAGCATGCTGAATGATTGGAATCAGAAAACACTGCATTAGCGAGGCCAAATAAACGATATGGGAATCATCTACATATTATGGGTAAGATGCAGAAATTTTAATTAACTTATGACTAACGTGCCTGACTCATTTTACACAATGATTTTGTATTGTATCCCACCTGCTGGGAGTTGTGTGGATCCATGCCCAACAGGTATTGTGCGACTATGGGAAGATGTTAGCAGGAATCATTACAGGCAATTTGTATGCATGAAGTCAATTCCAGTGACAATGGCTATGCATTTAGGTGGGAGCAATTTAGGCTGAATGCAAGAGGAAATGGGTTCCTCAAATTTCTGTGGAGGTAGTAGAAAACGGAGCCTGCAATGAAAAGATACAGCAAAAAGGTGCTGATGCAGGGATTTAGAAATCACTGGGTACAGAAGCAAATTTTACAGGATAAATGAAATATGAGAACTTGGCTTGGAGAGCAATTACTGCTACATTTAAAGATTTTGCCTGTGCTTTGCCATGCTAACCAAAGAGCTCCCTATGATGGATTCCAGATGAGTAATAAACACTGGCCTCTTGTGAAAGGCAGCTTGTGCCACCGTGAGTACTGCTGGTGGCATCCGTTTCAAGTCCCTATGAAGTTCTGAGCTAGTTTGCCTCACTAGGTGGTGCTGCATCCCAAAGGGCTGATCTTCACATTCACGAGGTGCAGAGACAGCGCTTCACAAACCAGCAGTGCCAGAAGCTTCAAGGGGAACTTGAGATACTGGAAACGAGACTGCTCAGTAAAACTTTGCATATCTCTAATATTTTGCTAGCAGATGATGGCATGACTGTAATATTTGCAATTTGGATTAGTGTTTCAGCCATAGAAACAAACTGAGTCAAAGAAAACAGAGAGACGGAGTGTAGTCATTCTCCAAAGGGAGAGATTACAGAACTATGTAAAGATAAAGCATTAATCACTGGGAGGTTAACTCAGGGCGTAGCTGGGTCACACATGGAGAGTTCAGTCTAAAATTTACGTGTGAGCTCGACAGGGTGCAAGTGTGCATTCCGTGCAGGTTTAGTGTAAAGAGGGCAGTTCTGACCCTCTCAGCACCCAGGGTGGATCATAGCAAGGAACTACACCGCAGCAAACGCTATAGTATGTGTGTCATTCAATTCTGGATGCTTACAATATTGATTCCTATTTTACTGTGCTGGGGAAGACTCAAATTTACACTTCAAAGAGCCTCCATCTAACATTTAATGGGTCGGACATTTAATGGATCCCAAAGACAAAAAGGCTTATGGACAAATGAATGGAACGTTTTAACTTTGGAAAGAGTATAGATTCTTCAGAAGCATTCAGCTTGTATAATCTGATCTTTACAGAGAAAAACCTGGTGTGTGCAAAACAATAAGAGAGTGATGGCTACTGAAGTTGTAAGAGATAGGATAAATTCCTCAAAAACTTAAGTTTATAGCAATTTTTTGAATTACATACATCCCTACACCCTAAAAAACGTGATCTGTTGATTGGAAGGCTAATGATTTATTCATCATTGGTAGATGAACATTTAGGTAGTAATTTGAATTACAGTAACATTAGGGAGAAAGTAAGTGAGATTATGGAGCATTGGCACAGACAGGCTCCCAATAAGTGGAATTTAGGTAAATCCGTTGAACCAAGCTGAGAGGTTGTAGCAACCTGTGATTTAACACCACCAGGTCAGATAGGAGAAAGCTGCCTCAGAAACAGAAGGACCCACAAAGAGTTAACTTAGTAAAACCCGATATTGGAAGTGTCTGCTCTCATGGCTATAGGACCATGAGTATGCTTGTGTTGGAAAGGGGAAAAACTTTGCTGTTAACTCATCAAGCTGCCTGCTTACTTCTCATGTTCCACTTGTGTGAACAGCAGTGGTTACTAAGAGCAGACAAAGGGGGGAAACATTGTATGATCACAGCAGAGCTGGGCAGGAAGAGTGTCCAGTGGTATCTAGGCACAGGAGCTGAGGTAATGTCTGCTGAGCCCGATTTGGTGCATCAGTAGACATCTGTTTCCTATGAATAATTCTGAGATGCATGATCAGATCCCTTCCTAGGTGCTTGTATCAAAGGTACACCTGAATTATGGTGATTTTGCTGTTTGATATTCAGAGATAAGAAGTGGTCATGGATGCAACATGACAGTCCTCATAGATTTGAAAAAGCTACATTTATGTCATCTCTTCCGTGATGCTTTCAGGAAAAATAGTCTGAGTAGAAGTGATTCTGGGCCATCACTTAGCATCTTCAGGCTATTAGGCTAATGAAGACATGACACTTTAAAATAATGCTTAACATATTTATGTACTAGCATATTCAGAACTGGGATCTGCATTTACTGTACTTGCAGTATGCCTGCCTGTTCCTAAGTGCCAGTGGGAATCCACTTTCAGTAGGGAATCCCCCCTTTGAGTAGGAGTGCGTTGTTGGATTTAAAAAATAGAAGTAAATCTAGAGAAAGAAGCAGTGGCAGATGTGTGCTGATTCTTACAGAGAAATTCAGTTTGTGAGTTAGTCAAGGAAAAGAAGGTCAAGGAAACACAATGTCTTGTATGACAGTACAGCATTTGCTATTCAGATGGTATAGGGGAATTAGATATGTTACAAACTAGTAGCTCTAAGTTACCTGATAAAGGTCCTTAAAAAGCCATCAGATAGCTGAAAGAGATGAACTAAGTTGCTGAATGCCAGGAGTACTGGCACTTTATAAATGTGATGGAGGGAGAATTTGTACTGAGCTTACAAGAGGCAAAACGCACACTGGAATCAATGTACCTTTTAAATAACTAACTGTAGAGGAAGCAGAGACGTGCAGCAGACCTGCATGTTTACTGCTGTTGCAGCCTGTGGCACTTGTCTATACCTGCAGCTAATGAGACAGATATGGGAATACAGGGCTTTTATGGGCACCTATGAGAGATTATACTGTCATCATTTCCTTCCCGCCTTCATGCTTTAGGGCTGTTTGGTAATGCTGCTTGTGGCAGCTGATAGTGTCTTTAGACTCAGATGCCTTACTTAAATCTACCTTTACATTCAATCAGAATTTGTGAATTCCTAGCCTTATCTAAGGGCTACCTGCTACCTTTTAATGGAAGAGTTAGTAAGGAGATGAGAGATATACTGTCATGTTTTGACAGCATTTGTGTATTTTTTGCTGTACCAGGAAGAAACATGTCCTGAATTAAGATACATGTCTGATTGCAAAGGTACAGAAATGTGAAAAGATGGTGGAAATGGCTTATTTGGAACACAATACAGATAACTTTTCAAAAAAAACAGCGGTTCCAGTCCTTTACTGAGACAGTGACACATATTTGTAAAATATTCCAATACCATTCCTGTCAGTGAGCATTATACAAAATTTGTCAGACAATGGAATGGTCTTTGACATCTGGAACACAGATTAACAAAGCAGCTGAGACGTGTGTGTCTATTGACAAGCAATTGGTGGTCTTTTAAGATACGCTGAAAGCAGATCTGGGACAGTTTTAATGCAAGCGAATGCTAGGAGAAGGAAAATGCTAAGTTTTTACTTGAAAACGGTTGTTAGCTTCTTTTCTGATCTAATTCATCAGTGTTGGAAGAAGAAGGTAAAGAGTGATCAACACGAGAAAGAACTGCAATGACTGAGAACTGTGCAAGCTCCAGGTTCTTCTGGAGCTGCGTTAGAGTTTGGGGTGACAGTTGTCACTCTGTTTTGATGGTATCGTATGAAAGGTTTCAGTGCCAAACTCTAAAGATGAAGTGTCAGCTTTCAAGGTTATAACATAAAAGTTGTTGGGTTTTTTTTAATGTGAGTGTGAATGCTCACAAAAAGGTTTTCTCAGTTTCCTTTTATCATTAGGGAAATAGGCATATAGGTGAATCTCAGTTGACTTGCAGAAAATATGTTATCTGGGAGAAGTGACCTCGTTCAGTTGAATCCCCCCACACACACATAAAGAAAGTTGTAGGAGTGTGTAATACTTGTGTGAACAATCTGTGAGATTTGACTCACCCACTCAGATTGTATTGTTATGCACTGAGTGGGTTAACCAGTCTTCGGGAAGCGAGATGCAGCAGCGTTTTTATATAGCTGCCTGAGTTTGTCAGAGATTTAAATTGAAACACATCAGATTCTAAAATCTGCTTTACGGACTTAAGTACCAAAGGTAACTGTTGGATATATTAAAGTCCATTAGTGACTTTACAAAAATAGAAATCTTGCTTCAATGAGAGAGTTTGCCTACAATTCATGTTATTTTCTATATTTGTTTAAGACACTTTTCCAGTTTACAAGTAAATTCTACTCAAATAGACATCATTTGGTATAGTTTATTTTTTAAAGACTTCCAGGAACTTGCAAATATTCTGTCTAAGGATGTACTAATTTCAGTTCACTAGCAGACCATGGAGGAAAGTTCTTGTCTCACTCAGAGATCTTGCCTCAAATCTCAGGAAACTGTAAGGGTTCTTCTAATGAAGAAGCTATGCCTAAGGCTAGTTAGAGCAACAGTAAAGAAGTCTTGTGAAAAAGCCCTTTCAATCATGAAGAGGTGAAAGTCTGAACAAGATTTTTAGTAATATGCATGGAAACTGCATCTTAGAAACACACTAAAAAAGTAGAACACTTAGCTATCTATATAAAATCCTAGAGAGAGGCCTGAGCTAAAGACAACATCCAATTTATTGACCAGAGAGACAGGCAAGATGGTTCTGTTTTCTATGGAATGTGAACAAAGGAGTGGCAGAGAAGGACTGTGGAAATTATTTCTCTTTTAACTACATTCAGCTTAAGCTGATTGCTAGGTAGGCATCTAGTAACAAGATTAGATTTTGGAAAAAATGGTGACTTTTTTTTTAATGTATTTTCTTCATTTCATAAATATTCTCAAGATAAACTTTAAATGAAAGTATGGCCTATTCCAAGAAATAAATTCTGAAGATCTGAGTTCTGAAGATCTTCCCAAATTCTCTTGAAGCCAAATATGACAATGCATTTTTATTCATATTCTCCTGATGCACATTTGCTGTTTATAATTCTGAGCTGCTGTAAATGCTGTAAATAGAAATCTTCTTGGGAAAATAACACTATTGTTTGTATATATAACTCCTGAGTAGCCAAATGCATCCTTATCATAACACTTTCTCTGTTGTGCATTTGGTCTGGGAGTACTCACAGGATCAAAATAGACTCTTCTAGGAATTATCTATTGGCAACAAACAAAGGGTCGCTTAAAATAACCTGGTGATGCCCTTCAGTATTTTTAGATCAATGCATTTCTGTTCAGGCTATTTCTTACTGCGTCACAGTGTGAATTTTGAAACTTTTTGGCATCGTTACTTCCATTTGCCATTCTTATAGTTTCACACTCGCAAGAATATTTCACTCCAAGGTCAAAGTATCTGCTGATTGAGGTTTTTTCAAGCAGCTGACAGAAATTGTTTGGGGCAATAGCCTGACCTTGAACTAGGAGATTTAGCAGCCTGGAAGTCAGCAGTAGAAAATGACACAAAGTGGAAGAGCAGCTATTTGTTGATTATTAAGCATTGCTTATTCAAGGAAGTAGAAAAAATACCTTTGTTTTCACATAGTTATTTTGATTTTTCATATTTTTCAGTAATACTTTTTAAAATTTGCTATGTAATTATATTTCTAGTTTTTTCTTTCTATTAATATAAACCATTCTGAGCTTTTGATATATATTATTTCTAATAATGATATATGTAATTTTGTAATTGTGAGCTTTTATCTTAATACTTTAGAATTTTAAGAAAATTAATGTTTAAGAACAAGTAGTTGTTTTGCATTTTACATACACGCAAAAAGATTAAATAAAAATAAAATTGTAAGCTTTACCCTTTTCTCCCTCAGAATTTCAAATTAGCAAAACTGAACTATTGCCTTTTCTCTACATGATGACACTTTAGAAAAAACCAGAAATTGCTATCAGCACTTTACCATGTTTAATTGATGCAATAATAAAAAGTAGTTAGACATTGGCCTCACAAATGTAGATGAAATTTTGCTAGCGAGTTTTGAAAATTTTGCTAAAATGCTTTCAGGTAGACATATGGCTCTTCCTCTATTAGATATGGATATATTAGTTTTGGGGTTTTTTTACTCAGTGGATGTACTTCATATACTCTGGCACATTTTTTACATTTTGAGACAAAAACATGGTATTTGCCTTTGTACAATCAAAGTAAATGAGCTAGATTATATTATTCTTCTCTATTGTCAGCAATAGAGTTGCTTAATAAATTATGCTTAAAGAAGCAAATTTTGTTATGTTGTATTTGTATAATTCCATTATAAGACTGACAGAACGGTTCCTTAAAGAAGGCAGACAGAGCTTCCCTGAAGTAAAGCATTATACATCCGTCTGAGTTAGCATAAAGGTAATTCAAATATAATTTTACATCAGAAAAATAATCATTAGGTAGCAAACATGAAATACAATTTTAACATCGGGAAAATAATCACTAGGTAGCAAACATGAATTAAAAAAATCCATGATAATTTTTAGGTCTGAGATGCATCTACATTAGCAATTTGTTTGTGATCAAGAGTACACTTCTGAAGTACCTACAGTTCTGCACTTGTTGTATGTTACAGAATTATCGTGAGTGCATGAGTTGGACTCCTCTGAACAGACCTAAGCTGAAATGTGCACTCCACGAGCAAATGCAACATCTTCCAACTGGTACTGGCGATTCAGTTTCTGGGAATAGACTAGAACAAGTTCAAAGTAAAATCCCCCAAATGTGCATTATGTGAACATTTGGTCCCTGGAACTAGTTTCACAGTATAGATCTGCTCTGATTACACTGTTTTCCTTGTTAATACAGCCACAGACTACTTTGCTAACTGGGAAACAAAATTTTTTTGAAGCAGGATGAAAAACAATTATGCCATTTTGGGAGAGTTGTTTTTAAAAATATCTCTACTTGAAGACAGCCTTCTAAGACCTCCACTTTTCTTTGCAGAGAGAGGAGAGGGAAATGCTTACAAACTTTATGCCATAAGTTAAGCATTTTTTACTTGTGACAGAACTACATCTTCTGTTTGTCTTAAAGAGCTGAAGAGAAGATTTTCAGTGTTTCCTCAGTGCCATTAACACAGAGGACAAAACTGCAGTGATTATAAATACCTAACAAAACATGCCAGTGCATTGTGTATGGTATGGTATCAGTTTCAAGGTTAAAGTTTACAAATAGGGCCTATGCCCCTGGTCTGTAGTTTGTCTCATGGTTAAGTTAAGAAAAAAGGACCACTTCATTAAGCTCTTCTACAAAAAGTGCTCTCCAGCTCTGGAATTACAATGTCCTTATCTTGATATTTTTGGTTTATTTCCTTAAAATAACAAACTCTAATGTATCATGTACTTTCCTAAGAGCCTCCTTTTTTTCCAGGCTACTCTCCATATACCATCTACATATAAATGCTGTCCCTAAGCCAGAGACCACTGTGTCTGGGCAGCTCAGTTGGTAGGCAGCAGATCAGTCTCAGACTGTAAGGCTCAGTGTGACAGCTCTGTCCACACTGTTTCACTGCAATCATTTGCAGGGACTGAGAGACTAGAGAGCCTGCCCTCATCATACTGCAGAACAGCAGAGAACCCATAATAATTTCCTTAAAACACTTACTAAGAAGCATGTCTGAGGATAATGTTTATCCTACTATAATAATGGTCCTGCTGTTGGTTCAGCTATCGCAGCAATACCCACCTGGCCCTCACTCAGCAATATGTACATTCCAAGGAATGTGCTTCTCTGCAACTTTTCAGCATTTATATGATCTGTAGTTCACAGGAGCCTCATCACTCAGGAAGAGTATTCAGGTATGTTTTCAGGGAAGTGTAAGAAGAAAAGGAAATGAGTGGACCAGTGCCATAATGCCAAATCCCTGTTTCAGTGAGAGGTCAGATGACTCTGTTGCCAGTTCTGATCTGACATCAGATGCAGTATCTAAGCCAGCTCTAATCAGGCTTAGCCACTTGGCACATGCTGAACTGTGTGGAAATACCAAAACAATGTAATTACAGCAGAAGGACGTACCAGAACAGTCTGTCTCTGAAGTCGGTGTATCTGGGATCATGTTGTGTAGTTATGCTCGGGTGCTACTTTGCGTAGTGTGGGTGCACATTTAATGGCCAGTGTTCATAGTACAACAGGTGCACAGTGAAGGATCTGGTAAATAAAAGTAAGGAGATGACAAGATGGGAGAGACTTGATAATGGGATGCAGAGACTGCGATTTGATTTGGAAAGCTCAAGGGCTCTGTAAGATGCGGCATCTGGCATACAGGGAGAAGGGAGTGTAGTAGATGGTAGTACAACTTCTGTTGTAGTTGTAGAGGATGGAAAAGAGCATGTGAATGGTATTCTCTTTTGGTATTCTCAGGAGGACAGTCTTTCCTTAAGAGAAAAGAAATCATGCCTTGAACGCTGCTGGAAGTAGGTCTCTGAAGTACACCTCCAGAGGTTGCTCAGGGGAATAGTAAGAGACAGTCTAGACAGAAGAAGGAAATACATGAAAAATAAAAAATAATACCTTTTTCAGAATCCTTCCTGGAAGAGATACTTTCACTTTTGTATATGTTTGCTGTGGTCAGGATTTTTGGGCAAAGAACAGGATGAATTTAGCTATGGCAGTCCCTAGCCTTTATTTCTCAGATCTAAAATTGGGCAAACTTCCCTTTGATACCAGCAACACTGACTACTCTCTAGCTCCAGCTACAAGTATGATAGTCATGCTGGC
Organism: Chiroxiphia lanceolata; assembly: GCF_009829145.1. Taxonomy (NCBI): domain Eukaryota; kingdom Metazoa; phylum Chordata; class Aves; order Passeriformes; family Pipridae; genus Chiroxiphia; species Chiroxiphia lanceolata. The sequence goes on along the minus strand of NC_045641.1, from coordinate 46,557,737 downwards.
TGCCTTCAGACATTAAAAGGGGAAAATGGGAGTTCCAGGCTCATTTTCTGGGGAAAAGGGTCTTAATTCCTGAGGTAGGTTTTGGTTTTTGTTTTGAGTTTCTTTGATTGGTTCGTTTGCTGGTTTTTTTTTTTTTGTTTTGGTTTGGGTTTTTTTAAGTTTTGGGTTGGGTCTTTGGTTGGTTTGTTTTTTGTTGTTGTTGTTGTTTGTTTGTTTTGGGTTTTTTTCTTTTTCTTTTTTTTTTTTTAAAGGCCTACAATTTCCATTATCTGAGGTGTTCTTTCGAGAAGCACTTGGAGTAGAAGTCAGAAAGTGGGAGTGCTGAATGGTAAGGTGAGGGGTTCAGGCAGCTCTCCATGCAGCAGGTGGAGCTCCCTCAAGCCTCACTTCCACTTTCAGAGTCAGAAAATTCAGGGATGACGGTGCCAATTATGTATGCTGGGTGCAGCAGAGATCTGAGATAAGGAGATAATGGTCTTCCTTATAGCAAGAGAAAGACAGTAGCTGAGAGCAATAGAAGAAGAAAGCAGGAAGAAAGGAAAAACATTTAGTGGGAGTAGGTCAAGGCATGATGGTGCTGGAATTTCAGGTCTTTAAACCTCTTCAACCTCTTCCTCTCTGGGGCTCTGTAGCTATTAATATGGAAGCAAGACACTGAAATGTAGAGAGACAGTCTGGCGCTTAGTCCCTGAGAAGTTTGCAGAGAGGGAGCTAGCTGTGGGAAACGTCCTCAAGGAAAAGTGTTTTGCCCTGAGGCTACAAATGGTGGAACATATTTTCAGTGTTGTTCCTAAGCAAAGGGACCTAGGGAGGTTCAGACCAAAATGATCTTCTCTGCATTAGTGAGCTGTAAGAGGTCCCAATGTGTTTTGGAAGGCTTGAAGATGTTGCTCTTTGTAAGTGTCATGGGATTACTTTTCAGGTTCATCCTGTTATAGCCTGAACGATTTGATAATGTCTACACTACACATCTCTTACAGCCTAGGGATGTCAGGATGTCTCTGTACTTCATTAACTTTCTTGGTAATAGGTTTATTACCGAGCTTTGGTCTGGTGACTGCATTTTGTGTCCTTTTTTTATTTCATTTCATTTTATTTTACTTTTTATTTTTAATTTTGCCATCTAGTGTAAAGTGGTTACAGCACTTTAATAACTGAAATTACTGCAGCATTTGGGAAGTAAAGAGTTGATCAGTAGTTAGGCTGAATCCAATTCCCTTTAAAAGGCCAGTTACCCAATGACAGGTCACCCACGTTTGTTACAAGCACACTGGTGGCTAAAGAAGCCAATACGAGATAGACACGTCCAGTTGCAAAAGGCAAAGACTCCTTAGGTGGTATATTCTGCAAGACACGATTCTTTCTGCGTTGTCTTTTTTCCTCAAGAGTGATCCTGTGTGCTTTCTCAAAAGCAGCAGCAGCGTTAAAGATAGTGTGTCTCCAGACCTCCTGATTGGAGGCCAAGACACAATTAGATTACTGAATAATGCAAACCACAAGAGACATTTACAGAGAGGAAAAAGAAAATGCAAGCTAATGGCTAGCTCAACCCTCATTAAATACAAAATACAAAATTTATGGTAAAGTTTCCAAATTCCTTAAGTGTCCTATATAGACTAAGGCCTTTGTTTCAAGCCTAGAGCTGTGCAGCCCTTCCATTTAATGTGCACAATAACTGTTCAGGGGAAAGGAGATTTTTGGATTTGCAGACGCGTATTTATTCAGTAAAACAGTCTCCAGCAATTGGTGAGTAAAGCTCTCCAGATTCTTTCTACCTCAGTAGGACCCGCAGAACTTAGAAACACAGTGATTTCTGAATTCCCTTCTAAAAGTCACTCTGATGTTGGAGACGTTTTTATTTTATCTCAACTCAATTTATCCTGGTCAGCACCTCAGATGTCTTCTTTGTTGTAGTTATTTGACATCCATCATCAGTGCACACTATCAGGCTGTTGTATTGCAAAGCACTAAAAATCATCATGGTGAATACTTGTATCCCTCCAGAAGACATTATCATTTTAAAAACTCCTCGCAGTGCATGCCACATGAGTATGTTTTAACAGGATAAACTGAAGCAAAACATATATCTTAATTTTACTTCTCTAGTTTCTGAGAGAAACAGGAAATACAAAAGGAAATTAATACATCCAGCACTCTTGGGTACAAATTAGCTTAGGCATTTGAAAAGCAGTCACACAGAGAAGAATATGTGCAGAGTCAGAGACTGCAGTGACCTCCCACACTGCGAAGTTCTTTAGAATTACTGAAATTATAAACAAAGTAAAAGCTCTTCTTTCTGAAACAGCCGCCTCGATGTCACTTGTTTCCACATTCCGGCTTCTGTCGCTGCATCCCACACTCTCTCTGTTGCTAAGTGCTTTAGGCTTCTGCAATATGTTCCAGCAGCTCCCTGTATCTCTCAGATCTCCAAATGTGCTATCATCTGAGAGCAGAATGTCTAGGTTTATCTGACATAGTAAGAAAAAAAGATTAAACTGTACAAATTACAGCTTCCTAAAGAGCACTAGAATTTTCCATATGAAAAAGAAAGGTCTTTGTAATCTTGCATGTCCTTTCATAACATTTTGTTAGAACATGTTTTCAATTCACTGTAGGATATGTGAGGGACTGTGGCACGTAGTGGCTCCTGGGAGCAGCTGTAACTAAATCTTGACTGTGACAATAGCTGCAGAGCGGACTGGGTACTTGCGAAAGCTTAGATCGGTGCTGCCACTGAACTGTGCAAATAAAGAAGCTCATAAATAAATGGAAATCACAGGAAAAGTGAAAAAAAAGAAATACAACATTTAAGAATTTACATAATTTTGTAATTATATTAGTAAATATAGACCTTACATCTATTCATCAGTCTGACTTGAACAATTGTTTGGTTTCTTCTACCCTCGTAGCAGACACAATAGTAGCTTCCATTTAGGAGAGAATGTTGTCACAGTTATTCACTTAGCTATATCTGTCTTTTTTTTCTTGGTGAGTAGGCATCTTACCAAGTGCCATTGTCAGCTTGTGTGCCTTTACCCATCCTAGGGTACAGTTCCACAGCTCTCCCTGTATCCTTGGCTACGGTACCAGTATTGTGATTGCTGGCAGGTTTTGCTGTATCTCTTCCATTCAAGTTAAGATGAGCAACATCAGCTCATAGTGATTGAAGAGCTGTTTTTAGTGATTAAAGAACTAACATATGTAATTAAACTGTGTGGGCATCCCCCTGATCAGATACAAGTACATTCTAGGTACATTTTTAGGTTAGATTTGGCATTTCCCAGAGCCAGCTCAAGGTAGAGGCAAAGTAGGAAGTATTTTCTTGAGAAAGTAATCCAACACATAAGGAATGGATTGCTAGAACAAAACAGTTGATACTAAGGCACCTCATTTTTCCATGGTATGTGTTTTGGGGTTTTTTTCTGGATTATATTTAGCCTGGTCACCAGAGCCAAACACCTCCACTATACATGTGTTTCAAAGCTTTCTGAGAAGAAAAGTGTTAGGTATGTGCTAGAGGACCTTGAGACGATGCAGCTCACACACTATTTTGGAACCTCTTGTCCCCATTAGCACTAGGTTATAAGTAGAGCAGATTTGAAGCAGAGCTGCTGTTTTCATTTCCTCCTTAAGGAATTTAGTTTGTATGCACCAAAACCACTTGGAGAACTGAAACACCACATGGTAAGTGGAGACAATGCACTATTGCTTTGAAACAAGTTACTAATGTAGACACAGCCTTTGACAGCTGCTGAGGCAGCAATCTGCTGGTTCTGCTAGGGCCTAGGAGAGAAGATCAGCTGCTTTAGGCTGAACCTGTTCCCTCTGTATAGACCACCTTTCAGTATCACTGCAGGCCTTCCTGCTCTTCTATTGGTGCTCTGTCTTATTCCTTTTCCCACATCCATTCTCACATGGGAAAAGGTCCCTGGCCTGCCCCATTACCATCTGTGTGGAAGGTAAAGGAAGTGAACTGTGGCTGCTGAAAGATGGTGCAGGCTGTAGAGTGAGGACCAACAGCTGCATGAGACCTGAGCATGGAAATGCCGTAGACAAAGAGAACTGAGAGAAGTGCGTCTCTTATTCTGAAATAGCTCACTTGCTAGTGCTGAAAATTTAGATTAACTACACAAATACAAAAGTTTTAAAACCATGTTTCAGCAAGATGCTTTCTCTCTGCCTCATTCTCCCTACATGGTTGGTAAGAAAATTTCTTGTTAAATCTGTCTGGTTTCTCCTGGTTCCTGGGCCTCTTCTTTGCCTCCAGACATGTTCTTTTAATAACTGTGTGCTGAGACAAGAGATATCTTGCCTCTGTCTTCATTCCCTCAGTTAGTCTGAGCCTGAGACCAAAGCTGATAACCACTCTTTTCCTTAATCAAAACCCAGGATGAGATGTTCTGTTGCTTGACATCTTAAAGCTTCTGTGAAGGGCTGGGATTAGGACATCCTCTACCCTACCCACCCCAGGTTACTTTGAAGCACAGAAAAATACTAGCCAAGGCAGGCAATATGAAGCAAATAACAACTACAGAGCAGTGCAAGAATCAGCTGAAAAGCACGCTTCATCCCTTTCTACCTGGACAAAGTAATGGCATGGCCCCCACCAACCATGTAAGGGACACATAGTCCCTGCACCACACTACTTCCTGCTTCTTTTCCCCTGAAGCACTGGTTAAACTATGTGGATTTTACAGTGTACTCATATACTCAACTTGCTAATAATCAGCTCAGTGTAAATAGTGACACAGTGCTGCAGAGAAGCCCAAATATCATCGTAACCATTCCCTTGGATCACTTCAGCATGGTGAGAAACAGAGAGAACAAAGATGCCAGAGAACAAACAGGTATGCTACAGCAAACATGGAGGAGCAAAATGGAGAGAAGCAAAACTGTGACAGAGCTGGTAAAGCTAGGGTCACCTGAAGTCACCCAGCTGGACCGATATGGTGGAAAAGTAATGCCCTACAGAGCAACTACAGATCCACAAGAGGTGACAGCAGTGATACAATTTTCAAGATTTTTCTATGTTAGAAAGAATGGGATGGAAAAAAATCAGGGGCAGTAGTCAAAACAGTTTTAATTCAGCTGACAAGGGCCAAAAGCAGTAAGTGTTTGTGTAGTTCATCAGCTAGCATCCAATTAAAACAAAACCAAAAAATAAAACTCCAGCTGTAAGGGACAGCTGTTTGACATCTTTGCTGATATGCTCCTATGAAGGGCAAGGAATAATGTGGGTAGAAGCAACCTGCAACTCACGTGTAAGATCAACCTAGGAAGCACCGAGACATGTTGTATTGCAGTGCTGTACCTGCTACAATTGCAGAAAGACAACTCTCCCATTCCCTTGTAACAACTACAAATGTCTCTTTAAAGGCAGTATACACAGATGCAGTGTATTCCCTGGACTCTATTCTTGGTATGTTACTAAGATACGCCTGTTTCTATGGAGAGCTTATTGGTGGGCAAAATAAACTATTTTGATGAATTATAAAAAAGATAAATTAATTTTTCAAAACAAAATATTCCATGAGAATGCTAGTGATATGAAATCACACTAATATAGACTTTCACGTACCTAGTTGCCTCTTCTATTATTTTTCTTTTTAATTTCTCGTAGACATTTATCCTAAATTCTGTATTGTCTAGAAACTGATATAAATTATTATCAGTCCTGCAAAATAGTTAACTAACTGTAATAGCCACCTATGTAGTGGCTACAAAAGCTCCCACTGAATATTTCTTTGTTTTTAAAAGGTAAGTATAATTGTACAGGAATTTACTGTGGATTATGAGTATCTGCATGACCATGAATATGCCACGTTGTGAAGTGAATAAAAGAGCTTTGAAATAAGAACAGTAAAGGCAAAGGAAGAGCGAACAAATAAGTATGTTAAATAAAGCTCAGCATTTAATTTTAACATGCTTCTGTGGTAACAGCTAGACTCTACAGATGACAAGTAATAGATATGTGGGGGGTTTGTGGTATTCCTGCTTCTTTTTTGTTTGTAGCTCTAATTATTTTATTCTGTGCTGAAACAGACATTGAAAAATGCTGCTCTTGACTTAAAGAACAGTTTACTTGATCAATCAGCGATTTGGCAAAGTAAGAAGCTACACAAAAAGAAATCAGTGAGGAATTTCACAATTAAAGCAATCGGAATTTATGAGTGACCTCTTTTTTTTATCTTTACATCTGTAAAAATTATTAATCTCATTTAAAGATGCACTTTGGTATTTTCAGTGTCAGAAATATTCTATAGGTTAGATATCAGTTTAATCAACCCTAAATGCATATGTAGGTATGTAAAGTTTCTCACTGGTACCTATGAGGCAGCATTTCTTTCCATGAGCAGATAGAAACTGCCATCTATATCCTTCTGGTTTTATGCCACCCTTTTTTCTCTCTCACTTGGTTGGAGTTTTCCTAATCTAGCACCAACATATGAATATACACATGGCTGCCTAAAGCAGGAAGATTCATAGAACAGCAAAATTAGTTAAGAGAAGCCTGACTGATCTGGCTGTGCCGATTTAAAAAAAATTACAGACCTCACAGCTTTTTCCCTCCCATGTGCCAGAGGGTGCCATCCCTGTAGGAGGTGTGGCAGAAGAAACTACAGGCATCTGACTCACCTGCCTCAATGTCCTCACTGGTGGTTAAAGCTAATTGCCACACTATACAGGGAAATAGATATGGTTGCCGTCTCCTCTCCCTCAGGGTGTAACAGCTTGCAGCAGAAGGGTAGGGCAACTAGCTGGGGCAGTAATGCATTAAAAAGTAACATCTTAGTTCTACCTATCTCCCCTGCATAGTTAAGTGTTGATAAGATTGTAAGACAGTAAAGGCCTTTGGCCTAGACTGCCAGATGAAGCCCTACATCTACTTACCTCCTAATTTCCTGCATCCTTTTTCCATATCTTCTCTTTTGCATTCTCTTTCATCCATCCCAGCTCTCCTTAGTGCTTGTTTTGCAAAGGCTATTTACCACTGACATCTCCAAAGCTACCATTGTAAATTTGAAAGCAGTCTGACAGCCAGCTTCCCATGCACAAAAACCCCCAAAATGTAATTGATTTGAGCATGCACACTGATCTCTAGAATACATAAGGAATTCTCTGCACATCAACAATATATTGTATACCCTTGTCTTGTGGCACACAGAACAATGTGTGCAGTACTCAGTCCTCACTGAAGTAGCCTATGTTTCCCTCAGCCCATTTAATTATGTCCCAAGATTTTCTACACCTCGTTTTATCTCCATTCACTATGCACACTGGTTCCATTTTCATGTACCTTTTCTCATAGTCTTCAAATTCTCTTCATCAGATTTTAGCTCCGGTCTCACTTCTTTTATTCCCATTCTACACCTTCCTGTCCAGCCTAAAAAAGATTAATTTGGGAGTGATTTGGTTTCATCTTCGCTGGAACAGATACCATCTTTCGTACAACAAACTTAGGTTTTATGTAGCAGGATCAGAGGAAAGTCATGACTGAAAGCACTTTCACTTAAGTCCTAAAATGCTCTGGATGGAGCAACCATTACAATAAGGAAAAAAGAAGTTTGACACCTATCGTCTTGTAACTGCAGGAGTCTCTGTGTATTTAGTACTTAAATTTCAAATTCACTAAGTATTTTGAATTGGCAATGTTACAAATGTTCTGAGATTCACTGATGGCATTTCTAATCAATTCAGTGAATAATGACTGCAAATTTCTATGAAGCAATTTACTTGTAATGAAGAAGAAAGAGAGATGCTTGCTATTCTGTCTGAGACACTGAACCTGCATGAAAGAAACAGAGGAGAAGAATAGGAGTCTCTTCCCTGGACATTTCATAAAGGGAGAAGTGTATCCATGAATGGTACTTGAAAAGGAGAAGCAGCATACACAAGTGACTAGTTTTCATTACCTGCAGATCTTCATTGTTTTGCTCAAAATCTTTTCACCAGTTTTAGTCTCCAACACAAAATGTAAACAAAAAATATATATAAAAAAATCTTTCTTTCACTAGGCTAGAGTTTAATAATGACCTATCATCTACAGCACAAACGATCTACAGAAAATACTTATCCATTTCCTATCTGAGTATGATAATTGCACTGGGTTGAGGTAGGCCTAATATCTTGTGTTTTGCAGGATGTCCTGCCTTTCAGAGCAGTAGAGAAATAAAGGAGTGCCTAGTGTCTGTTTGCAAACCCAGGCAAAACTGTACAAAAAGTCTCTCTCCATGCTATTAACTTCCTTCTACAAGGATTAAGCTGATTCTTGCTGAAGTCAATAGAAAGACTTCATTTACATTAGCCAGAGGAATCTCCAACTGGAGAAAAAAATAATCAAGATAAAGCATGCAATGAAACTAGATTTTCCACTAAAGCAATGCTAAAGATCCCACAACTGGTAGACATTTTGAAAATTCAAGTCCCAGAAACGCCAGATAAAAATAAAAGCATCAACTCGGTTATTGTAAAGATACAAAAATTATTATCTTCATGAATGATAAATATTCTTCAAAACTTAGTAATACAAGGTGTAAGGAAATGAGAAACAATATTTAGGTAGCATTCTGATAGGATATTGTGAAGTTACATACGGTAACTAAAAGGTTAAGCAACATAAAGCAAGAAAACAGTGACAATGATATGTCATATGTATGTCATGTCATATATTACAAATAATTATATGCTAATAAATAACAAAATAGAGATAGGGAATATGGATAGGATGACACAGACCTTCCAGTAACGGTAATTTCTCCAGCAGTTGATCAGTCTCCAAACACCTGTATTACTACATAAATGAAAATCTCAAGTGCAGATAATGACTACTCCACTATTTGCACTTTGAGAACACTCTCCTGCTTGGCAAAAAGCAAGGTTTACAAGAACAAATAGTAGCTTTCCCTCCTTCTATGTGAAGTATACAGTGCAACTAAGTCAATGACCAGTTATCAGTGGTCATTGTAGAAATGATGGTAGAAATCATGGTAGAAATGCTACAGGTCTTGTTAGCAGAAGAACCTTTTGTTTCTTGCAAGGGCAACCTCCTTCTTGTTGCTACTTCCTGCTTCCATTCATTCAAAGAGGAAGGGGTTTGGTCTTCGACTGAGGTAAGAGAATTTTACTTTTTTTAGCCTAAAGGCCTTGTACCAAATCCAAGTAACCTAGAAAACACTCTATATGAATACCAACTTGGTATAAGAAAGCAAGAAACTATCTTAATTTGATTATTTTAAATGGATTGAAGTTTGTGTAGGTAGAAGACAATCATTACACAAAGGAGTGCTACACAGACTAATATAAAAATAGCTCCTGCTGTGAGGAGAACAATAGCTCTGTTTCTTTTCTCGGAGCACAGATACAATTAGTTAGAGGATATTGCATTCTTCAGAAATTTTTGGCATCCAATAGAAAAAAACAATTGCATTTCAAAACAGAATATTGTATTTGAAAATCATTTCCTCTTTTAATAACCTGCCGAGACTTTCAGTCTTTCCCCTGCAAATGAACACATCCCTTGTAGTTTAGCACAATGCTTTCCCACACTGCTGGCTGATTGTGAGGTTGCTGACTCCTGATGCTGTGACACAGAATCCTGAGTTTGGCTTTTGGCAGGAAAGTAACTGCTTTCCACATACATTGTGTGAAAAATGCATACGTTTCTGTAAGGTTTCCATCTACCATTAAGTGAACTCCACTGATTTAACTCCTATACTTTTACTGTCACAGAAAAACTATGTACTTTTGTTCAATAAATGCAGAGGTAAAGCCAGTATGTTTATTTTCAAAGCAGGAAATCTCAGTCCCCTGACAGCACTGTATTCCTGCTGCTGGATTTATATTCTAATGGCTGATGTAGATTTCATCAGATTGTCCAGTGGCAATAATTCATTGCATGTAACCTGGGTGTATTCCATTCTCACTAGCTTAGAGAGCAGACCTATTGCACTCACCAGCCAATCCATCTTAAAACTAGTTTAAAATATTAATAATCATGGTTAGCTAGATGGAAATATGATTGATTGCTACATAATCTACTAAATAGTAAAACAAAGCAATAGATATAAAAGCAGGCCTATGGGATAAATTAATCAAAATCAGTGCCTACATTTCAAACTTATGTCTGTCACTCTGTCTTGCTTATGTACTATCTTTTGCCCAGATGTGAAAATCTTTGTCTCGGGACATGAAGTAGTGGCAGATACAATGACCAAATGGATATCAAGTGTTATACTGTTACAAACTCTCCTCTCTTAACTAATTATTCTCCCCATTACAAGTGAAAAACCTTAAAATACTCTGATTATACTGCGATCAGTGTTGACCCCTTGTTTCTTGGGTTACTCATCCTAACAGCTCTTTTTTTTAGTTTCTTCTTTTGTTTGCCATAATTACTTTTCCTGTCATAACAGAAGTATCAACAGCAAACATGGATATGTATCAAGTAAAACAAGCATATTTTACTGATATGTTTAATACTTAAAAATATGGCTTCATAAACTTCCACTTTCTCTCTGTACCTCATATATGGAACAGCATTTACTTGGATGTGCTGCAATAAATGCACTCATTGCTGTGCTGGCTCACGAACTTGCTTCACAAATCATGTATATAGTAACAAACTTGCACACTATCATTTATAATTATATTACTTACCCAAAATTGAATAAGATAAAACAAAACACACATCATCTTGTTAGCATTCAAAGATTAGGAAAACTGGTAGGTCTAGCTAGAACTGGTAGTTCCTGAGCTTTAAAGGAGATCCATAAGGAGTATCTTTGCATTACCAGGAAGTTCAAAGCTTGTGTGTCTGCTTTCCCTGTGTTATTAAAAATCCCACAAGTTTTGCAAATGTAAGGTAGCTATCCTACATCTTGAAAACATTCAGAAATACCTTGGTAGTCATGTTTTGTCTGTAGAAACAGCAAGTGTGTTTCTGAGTCATATTTACTTCTTTTTTATCCTAAACCAATTTCACCAGAGGCCTACATCAGTATGAACAAAGTGAATTTCTGTGCATGTAAGAAGTGGTTTCATGCTTGCACTCTTTTTTTAGGCAAGAGCAAATGACTTCTGTTTACTGGGAAACATACTCGTCTGTGTTCTGGTTTCCTCGTGCTGCTGGAAGGGTCAACAGAGCTGGAAGCAGGGGAATTTTCAGCTGGCTCTGCTCCTGTGAAGGCAGCTCCCACTTGGCCCTACTGTGGAGAAGGACTGGCTAGCATAAGCTGCGCATGGAGTTCCTCAAGATCAGGAGCTTGCTGCTGCTGCAAATTAATATATATGCTGGTCTCCACCTAGACAGCATAGTGCAGATCCACCTGCAGAATGAAGGAGCTTCAGCCTCCCTCAGCACTCACAGCAGTGTGGTGAAGCGAAGACCTGTAAGGCCTGTGAGTGAGTTCAGAGCCTGTGACATGACCTGGCATATTCAGCCAGTAACTCTGGTATCCACGAGGGTGGGCAAAGGCCCTGTGACACTGAACTTGAGCTGAAAAAGTAAGAGAGCAGGCACACAGTGAGGATCAGCAGATGTCCAAAAGGAAAAAAAAATAAACAATTTGCCAAATTCTGGCCTAAGTGTACCTATGATCTGGTACTTGGAGTTCAAACCCATGTCACTAAAATCACTTCAGATCTGGCCTTCCTGATAAATCTTGCTCTTTGCGTGGTGGAAATGTGAAAACCACAGATAGTGCAGAATAGTTGGACCTCAAGACTACCATTTAGGTTTTGTTCATTAACACAGAGCCTAAGAAATGTAGGGGTGGAAAGGGTTGAGCAGTGAGGAAACATACTGGATCACTTTGAAGGGAAAAAGATTCAAAGCACAGGAGGGCAGCGTAGTTGGTGCTGGCAGAGCGATCACAAAGCAGACAAGAGGGATGGTACAGGAACCATGAATGCAGGACATAAAGGAAATAAAGTACCGTAAGAATAAATATGGGGAAACGTGAGTTAGAAATCGATCTAAAAAGCCACACGGCTTCCTTTCAGTTACTGATGTCTCAGCCGTGGGAAGGGGGGAGCAGGGGGATGCCTCAGAGATGACCTAAATCGCCCCACAAACCCAAGACGAAACGCTGCCAGGAACCGGAAAAAATGAAACCAGCAAACGCCCCTTTCCCAGCCTGCCCTCCCCGAAACCGCTCGGGGAGACCCCTCCGTCGGCCACCAGCGGGAAGGGCCTCGGGGCGGCTTCCCGGGAGCCTCTGCCGAGGAGACCCACTTCCTCCCGCAAGAGGAGGCGGCTGCGCAGGGCCGCTGAGGAGCAGGGAACGGCAGCAGCGCCCCGCTCGGCTCGGCTCGGCTGGGCTCCCCCGCAGCGGGGAGGGCTGCCCAGTGAAGCGCTGCGACAGCCCCCGCTCCCCGCCCGAGGCATTCCCCGCGGTGCGGGCCCTGCGCTCCGCCCTGACCCCCGCGCTCGCCGCGCCGCCACCGGCTCAGCCGGGGCCGCCGCCAGGTGTCGCCGGCGCCCGGGCGTCCCCGGCCCCTCCTGCGCCCGGAGCCGGCGCGGCTGGCTCAGTGCGAGCGGGCGGAGGCGTCAGCCCGCAGCGGGGACGCGCAGCCCAGCCCGGCTCGCCTCGGCTCGCCCCTTCCTCGCACACCCCCGCGGCCCGGCTCGGCTGACGCTCTCGGCAACGTCAGCGGCCGGCCGGGAGGCTTCCGACCGCGGCCTGCGGCCGCTCTCCGGCGACGGCGGCGGGGAGCCGCGGAGAGCCGCGGCGAGGCGAAGGCTGCTGCGGCGGCGGGGGGAGCAGCCATGTTGGAGCGGGGAATAAAGTGACTTTCCTCGGGGAGGGAGCGCGGCCGGCGGCGGAGAAGGCTCTCAGGGCAGCCAGGGGACGGAGGGGTTCGGCTCCTGGCGGCCAGATACCGCTTCTGGGCGGAGGAGAAGGGGAAGGAGAAGGGGAGAGGAACCGCCCCCGGACCCGCGGAGCTCCGGCGCTGCTGGTGAGTGGTGGCTGCTCATTGTCTCCCGGCCCCGGGGTGCGCGTCCGGCTCGCGGGGGCTGTCGGCTCTCGGCCTGCGGTGCGTGGGACGTGGCGGGGGTGAGGTGACAGCGCGGCCCCGCAGGAGCGGGGGCAGCGGTGGGGGAGCGCCCTGCGGGGGGGGGGCCGGGGGCCGCCCGGGAGCCCTCGAGGACGGGCAGGGCCGCTCGGCGCCCCCGGCCGGGGTCGGGCCGGGCTGTGGGGGATTTCCGCTGCCCGGTGGCCGCTGGGAGCGGCTCCGGGGGGCAGCTGCGGGAGGCTGAGCCCTCTGCGAGGGGAGCCCGGGGAAGCCGGGCCGGAGGGGTGAGCCGGGGCTGCGAGCCCGTGAGCACCGCCGGAATTTTTTGGTGAGCCTGCGTTCGTCACCGTCCTTTCCCACCGCCTCCACTGCTTCAAGCGAGGCAGCGTTCTCCTGACAGCTCTTCTCCTCGCAGCCTCCGCACGTATGACACATTCGCTCCTATTGCAGGTTTCCCCCCACACGCACACCCAAAATATATAGGTTTCAGTGCGTGGTATAGGAGTTTTTGTGCCCTGAGCTTTGAGTTCGAAGATGACAGGATACGTGAACACTGGCTGACCCTGAACTTCTGTGAACTCCTCCCTCCTCTTCCTTTCTCAGATATGTAATGGCTTGAGACCAGTGAGAGCAAAATGGTTCTCTCTAAAGGACGGGGGAAAATCTGGTGGAATTACGTTTATTTTATATCTCATTGCTGTATTTGGCACTTTACTAATAGTGGTTAACAATATTATGGGTGTTATGAGCAAAAGGGGTATGAGTTACGTCATAGTCCAACTCAGTAATTTAAAAAGCATCCATTTCCTTTTTTTTATTATTTTTTTTTTAATTTTGGTGATTAACTTATATTCTTTTTATAATTTAACAGAAGATCAATAGCAACTTTCTTGTAGCTATCACGGCATAGATATAAGGAGAAGCCTGGTTGGACATTCTTCCATTTCTTCTCTTCCCCCTCCCTTCTTTTTTAATTGTATTAATTGAACTGGAAACTAGATCACCAAAGGTTAAATACTGGGAAGATGCAGGGCAGAAGAAAATGTTTATGAAAGGAGACTTAGTACCGCATTCAGCTTTGTTTTCTTATTAGAACTGGGTTAAAATGAAATAGGTGGGTATTTTATGTGCTTAAGATGTTAAAGAAATTGCCATATTGCTTTGTTGTAAGAATTCTGTGTTCTCGTACACAGCTCTTGTTATTTATATCTGCACTTCAATAAGTGACATGAGGAAAGCTTGTTTTGAATAATTAACACAGAAGTAACAGATACGAAAATGTCAAATTGCATGTTTGAAATGCATAGTGAAAAATTTCCTTAAAAATTGCTTGTGCTTGAAAAACAAACTGGATTTACTTCTCCAACATAGATAAACCATTATAATATTAACTTGGCATTAAAAGTGATACATAAATTGGAAAGATGAAAGCATCTTTTTTTTGGTGGCATTATTTAAATACTGCTTTAACAATAATGACTCTGACTTAGAAAAATCTGTAGGAAGCAGTGAAGTTCATACCTTTATTTTGCATATTGTGTGGTGTAACCCTGTGTTTACCTGGGATAGAGCTCTACACAAATCAGGAGGTGGGTTCTGCCTACATCCATACCAAAGAGTTTGCAAATTAGAGCCCGTGTTGTCTGAAGCAAATTATAGTTCAAAAGTGGCGAGTCATTTATTTTAAGCTTGGCTAAGGATGTGCATTAATTGATCTTTTTAATATGTAAAATGCAACTAAGGTGTAGTGAAATACTTGATCTATAATTACAAATATAATTCAGATTGAGAAACAGATCAGGACTGTGTATTTCCCCGGAATGGCTCTGGCTTCAGTTTCTGCCTAGCACTGCAGTGTGAAAATATGATACAGCTTATGACAGGGATGTTAACATGTTCTATATGCCTGTGTTACTGTTATGATCTGGAGCTCTTACAGTAAAATGGCAGAAATTTTTGAATGGCCTACTAACATAGAAAATCTTTGAATTTCTTAAATGACTACCTGCTGCTAGGGAAAAAACCAGAATGCTTCACTCCTCTTAATAAGTTTTGGTTCAGAGCAGTACATTTGAGTATTTACACCTAATAAGTGCAGTCGGGAAAGGCTTCTTTGGAATCCAATTCAGTGAACAGTCTACATTAAAATCTTTCCATGAATTTAGTCTTTACCCTCTTATCATGTTAATGGAAGCTGTTGATATTTCACATACTAATCAGCTTTTATTTGTTGTCCAAGGAAGCTAATCAGCTGTATTCTAAAAATGTGTATGTACTAGTTGTGTCCTTATTGAATGCATTATCTGGTAGGATGTGAAAATGGACAAGATCACGTCTAAAAATCAAGCTCAATAATAATGAAGCTTTTCTAGCGTAAGTTCACTAAACATTGCTTAAAGTTCTTAAGTTACAGATATCTTAGATTGTTAGCTGCATGCGTGTTAATGCTTACTTTTTTTAATTTTGCAGCAAGCTCTGAATGGCTGTTGAGGCAGCTGGACAGAACTGTGATCAGTGGCACTTCAGAATTTGATATAATGCACTACTGCACAACTTTAGCATGTAAAAGTGCTTTTAAAATGCCAAATGTTTACTTGACAGTTAGGCTTCACATCTAAAGAACAAACTAAACCAGTCTATTGCTGGTGATCACTGTCCTTTTTTTGCGGTGCATGTAATTATAGCAATGGCTTTCCTTCTGAGTATAAGAACTAAATTTTTTTTTTTTTGGTTCCTGTTCACATATTGATATAGAGACTTGGATGTTAGAAGTAAAAGTATTTTATATTTAAATATGTTGATCACTAGACAAAAATTTTACTTTTAAAAAAACAAGTCTGGGCCTAGGAGGCTTTTTAACTTTTTGAATATTTTATATCCTCTGTGTATATCTTCTGGGTCCTAGTAACATTTTTCCCCATGAAGCAGGAAAGAACAGGGCTTCCTCCAGAAATACCTGCTAATGAGGTGGGATGTTTTCTTTTTTCTGTGGATTTTGTGAAGAGTTGTGATGCCCTTTTAACAGCTTCAATCTGAAGAGTGAAAGTTAATGCTTGTTTGGACAAATCATTTTTTTATAATTCTGTATTAAATACAAATCCATATATACACACTTTTAACTAACTTGATGGATTGGCAATCCTTCCAGAGTTGTTGGTTTCCTGGATTCCTTTTAGCAGTGATGTCAACTCCAGAGTTTAGTAGAACTGGCTAATTAGAACATCTACAAACAGTGGTTTAAACCTCGAGTGATTAACCACTGATGTCACAGGGAATAAACAAAACTGGAACTTGGGCTAATTTGCTGAGTTGGAGCACAAGGACATTTGGAAGAGAGAAAAAAAAAGAATTCTTTAGTTCTGTGATCCAGTTATATGGAAAACAATAACGTTAATGGATACATAGATCAGGTAATGTGCATTGGACTGGCTTTTGATACATCAGTCCTGGCTTTTGCCACATCCTTGAAGATCATTAAACCCTATATTGGGGTGTATTATGAAATACTATAGACTCATTGATACTGGACATCACTGTAATTCTGTTTTACTGGCATATTTGGGCTTTTGTAGTCTAGTGCCTGCTTTTAAAGGATTAGAAATGTCATTCACCAGGAAACATCAGTTTATCTGGTATGGTGTGCATAAGCATGAATGCTGGAGAAAAAAGAAATGTGACAGCAGCATGCTCAGTGCAGCAGCAGAAGAAATAACTGTCAAGTCACGTTTAATTTTTCATGTGGTAGGACAGAATTAGGCTTAATGATTTTAAGAAGACTGAAAAGTATCCACTTTATAACATTTTTAACTAAACACTCAAGGGCTTCTCTGAATTTCGGGACAATTTTCTGGTTGCTTATTTCAGTAATACCTTGAAAATGCAGTAAGCTGAAGGACAGTTTTATCCTAGGTTTTGATTCCGACCTTTTTTCCCAATTTTTTCTTTTTAAATTTATCTTCTCTGGAGCAACTTGTTTTGCATATATTACGTTGATCTGGGCTATGTTATTATACCAGAACAAAGAAATGATATATCTTCTAGTTGCACTCCTAGCTACAGTTCTTACCTGTCTTTGATTTTAGGTTGAACTTGTCAGGTATCTTGCATAAGTGAATGTTACTTTCTGCCCTCTAATCATATTTCATTTAATTATAATCTGTACCTCGTAATTGCACTCCTTTCTCTGACTGCTGTTTTTTCCAAAGGTTTGGCAGAGTTGCACGATGGTCTCTGATTTTTAACATGTGTATTTTGTCAGCTTCACTAAGGATACTTGCATGCTTTCAGTTTGTGTTTTAAGTTGTCAGAATCATGACATTCTTTTCTTTGCTTGGTGGATTAGAGCATTTTGCAGGCACATAGCTGTACTGCTACAGTAATATCACAGTCATAGGCCATAACCTGCATAGTCTTTCAGAAATTTCTCTTCCTGAGTATTTCTGACTTCCTATTCTTAACCTATACGGAAGTATCTTTGTTTACATGTTGTTCAGGTACGTGCAATATGTCTTTATACAGCAGTCATTAAAGTTAACATTTAATGAGGTTTACAGTAATGCGTATTAATTAGTGTTCACTGAAATAAATATCTTTTTGAGATATGGATTACTGAGAATTAGTAGTCATCAGCATCATTATTAGTCATCAGCAAACCCATTGTCCTGTAGCTGAGAGAAAACTGTTTGGGTTAAAAAGTTACAGTCTCCTATAGGTCAGTTAACAAAAAATGTAAAGAAGCCAGTTTACAAAAGTATGAAGAAGTTGAAGTTGAGATCAGTTAATATGATTGATAAGAGAGGCCAAAGGCTGTGATGAGGAAAACCTGTTCTATGGCCAGCTATTGCAATAAGGCAAGGTGTATTTTAGGAGGAAATTGAATTCTAACAAAGCCACTAGCCTTTTAGAAGTGTAAAGAAAATGTTAGTGTTTGATGTTCTTAGAATAGTGCTGTATAGGTTGATGTTCATTAAATAGTGCTGTATTCATAAGTAAACCAGCTGATAGTCATATGTGGTTCTCTGAGACTTCCTTAGAGAACCTGAAGGTTTTAAACAGCTGCCACTGAAGTTGTGTGGTAAGAATTGTAAAAGTTGACAGGGCATTTTCTGGAATGGTAATGCTGCTTATATTTCTCAGTATGTCTCAGAACACTGAGAAATTGTGTCATTTTTGCACAATGTAAGGTTTCTTTCAGTGGTTTTAAAAGTTAGTAATATGCACAGTAATGGATATTGACAGAGCAGGAGTTTAAGTAAAGAAAACAGCTGTTGCTCAACATACATTTATAGAGGACCGATCTGGTTAAATTAACTTCTGGTTCTCTTGATAAGACTAAAAAATTTGTTTGGTATGTTGTTGATATTTCAGACAGGCTTCTCTGAAACTTTTTACTCGGCTGTTACATGGCACTCTGATTATAAGGAACTAGAATGACAGATCGAGTGTCTACATATGACATGGTTTACAATCTGGTGGATAATATGAATCGAGTGGTTAACTATAAATAGTTGCTGTTACGTAACTGGGTGTGATGAGGGCTCCTCATCATCAGAGTACGTTCAGGAAGGAGTGCGGGGAAACCTGCTCAGTGCCGGCTGCTGGGCATTGCCGCTGATGAAGTGAAAGCCAGGGACAATTGCTGGTCATTTTTGTAACTGGCAAAGAACTGCGAAAACAATAGATACTGCCGAAGGGGTAATTAGCACAGGGTTGGATGCTTGGTAAAATGGCAGTTTCCTGATTGTTTGCTTGATGTGGTATTTTATATCAGGCTTTAAAAGACTGAATACCATGTGCTAACTTTTTAAAATAAATTAGTTATATTTTGTGATTGAAACACATATAAGCAGTTATTAATATTACCTTTTAGTTTGGGAATTTATTTTGTAAAGGTTTGGAATAGTTTTTCGTGTATAATAGAGAACAGGTATTAAGTGTTGATCTGCATTCAGTGTGTGGGTTTTAGAGAAAGCTTTTATTTTGAAAATATAGTAATAGAAGTAATGATATGCAAGAGGAGAAAAACAGTTATGAAATAATAGATTGCATGTTATATTTCCATCACTTTTCTGTATGTCTTGGAGCAAAGTTGAATTTCTGAATGTAGAATTTGTAAATGCTCTGTGTAGGCCGAAAAAGATGTGGCCATATTTATGTTTAACTGGAGAAAATTAAGAAAGCCTTTTTTCAGTCTGTCCTTAGTTTATTATGAGCACAGCTTCCGCTGTTGTTTCTTTCCTTGTCAGGATCTGGTTGTCATAAACAGCAGTAGAATATTTACATATGGAAGGGGCTTGTTTCCTTCTTAACCACCATTCAGTCTTAAAGCCGTGTCATAAATATGTTGCTAAATTGTTTAAGCATCTCCTTGTAGAGCGTGAAGCTATTTCGTAATTCACTTTATTTATGTTTGCTCTGAAAGCTAAATGTAAAACTAAAGTCTTCTTATATGACTATGGGAGACTAAGTTTGAGCTGGTGCTGCCTGCGAATGACTTTGTTGCTCCACAAACAATTCAGCCTCTAATAACTTTGGCACTATTGCTCAAAGCTGTGGTGGTTTTCCCCTTCTCTGGCTACTCTCTCATCCCCACACTCCTGCCTTTGTACCAGCAGGTGTGTTGTGACTGTCAGGGAACCAAGGAGGTTACAATAAATATTTAGGTTCAACTTTACTTTTGTGTTTACATGTAAATAATAGTCACTTTCTGCAGAATCAATGGAAAACCAGCAGTTTGTAATTATTTATTTTTTTTAAATATCCTGAGCAGATGGGAGGGGAAACTTCCTGTGTACAGATAGGAAAGGAGGTGCTCAGCTGCTAAATATATCAATCATATATTCTCTACTAAAGTCTTTTAAAAATCATGTGTAAAACAGCAGCTTAGAAGCTTACTTTGGTACTCAGTAAGAAGGGAAATAATTACTGATAAATCTTACAAGATATATTCTTAATTTTTAGTATGAGTACATCTTTGAAGTGAAAGTTATAAAAGGCAATAGGAGTTTTGTTGTGGAAAATGTCAGTGCTGGAGGAAAGAAATCTAAGGAAACTAAAAGTTATATTTATTCTTACAAATAATATTTAAAAACTTAACTACATAAGCTGAAATTGAGCTACAGAAGGAGTTTGAAAAATTTTGGAACATGCAACAATGAAAAATCAATAACTATAGTATTCATATTTTAAAGGAGCCCAGTAGTGGAGATGTCCAGGGTCCTTGTTTTTTTGTTTTTTTTTTTAATTGATCACCTCTAGAGAGACCAAATGAGATCTTTGGCTTCATTGAAGCTGCAGTTTGGATGTAAAACACTGAAATTTACACTGAGCGTTCTTAAAGAGTGAGAAAAATGTCCTGTACAAATACTCAGGTAAAGCAATTTCAGAGGCAATTCCAAAAATTTAAGATTCTCCATAATGTTTCATTACCTTTGTCAATGTGATTCAGTAGGTTATGGCAAAGAAGCAAAATATTTTGAAGCTTATGCTGTTTACCTTCAGGATTAAACAAGATAAACAGCTTACAGTGTTCCCATATGCAGAAGTCACAGTATTTTTAAACCTGCTGCTTGTAATTCTGGGTTGTTTATCAGGGAATGCAGTTAACCTAAATGTTTTTTGGAGGCTTGTTTCTGATACATCTCAGTATAATTCTCAAAAACAAAGTGTTTGATCCATGAGCCAAAAAAACAGCTTTAAAATGTATTTAGGCAGAAGGCAGCTTTTCGTTATTAAGCATACTCTTTTTTATTTATTTTTTTTTTTGTTGTTCTGGACAGCACAGGAGAAACAACATAATTGGTTTGCTCAGTAGTTAAATGCTTTTCTTCTTGAATTATGCAATTTTAGTAATTTAGGAGCAAAGTAGATTATGAATTCTGAAGGTATGAATTTGATGTGCTTTGGTAGTAAGCTTAGTTACTGCATTCTAAAATGTTTTTGGTTTTAGTTTATGTATGAAGTGTTGAGTGCTGTTAACTAAGAGTTCTGAACCTGCATCCTTTAAAATGGGCTTGTTCTTTTTTTTCTGGTGGTTTTACATAATGGGAGTTTTGGTTTCCTGGTATTTGTGAATATTTCTTATAGTGGAAGAGGCAGACATTAGTTGAAGGCTTTAAGTCATTAGTTGTTTGTCATTGTTAAAAGTTATTTTGGGGATGAAGGGATAGCCGGTGATCATTTTCACCTGTAGCTGTGTCTTAACAAAATACCTATATTCTTCTTAATGATCTGTTTCTAGGAGTGGGTAGCTAAAACCTGGGTTTTTTTCTTAAATGCATATCTCTATAATCAGTAGAGAGAAACAGGTTCAGAGGGTAATCCAAAGATCTTAATATAGAGCTGTCTCTCTTTCCACATTTACCTTTGAGGGAGCCCATCACAGCCATTGTTTTTATATTGCAGCATTACAGTTGGAGCTGAATTAGGTGCTTACTTCAGAATAATTTTTCTTGCACGGGTAAGTGGAAGAGGTTTCCACAACTATCTGCAAAGTACTGGAGGGAAGAGAGAGGGCAGGCATTACACAGTCCATGGTGAAGAAGGAAGAGAGAGTGGCTGGGGGATGGAGTCAAGCATTTTTTTACTAGTGATGGGAAAGTGTAAATTGACTCTAGAACTGGTATGAAACTTTCTAAGTGCTTCAGGTCCCTAAAGATGAATAGAGTCCCACCCCCCTGCAATTTATGCATTTGGGTCTTTTAATATGTATGCAATAAAACCTGCAGACTTTCTTTATTCTTCACTTCTGCTGGCAAATGCTTAACATGAATTAAAATTCTAGTCATGTGAGTATTTGTGATAATCCATTTTAATGTTGAAATAGGTTCCTGAATGATTTGTGTTCATTTTATGTTTTGTGGCAATTTCAGAATCTAGGGTTGCAAAATAATAACTCTCTGGTGTGGGTTTTTTTGTAGTATGAGAACCTGGTTCTTAGAATATATGTGCTCTGTGATAAAGTAAGCCTAGTGAAGATTTTGGCATATCCTACTCCTGCAGTTGATGTTCGTTATTGACTTTTTAACAATATAATGCTGTATTAAGCTAATGGTAAATTTACATCCTTTCCATGATTGGATTGACATATCTGCTCTTGGTAACTGAAATTGTATCTTAATTCAGAGTTTGTTTTTTTGATTTTACTTGGAAGATAGGATATGAAGTCATTATTTTACTTCAATATTGAGAATTATTTTCTTGAGCTGATTGACATTATTTGCCAAGTTCTATGCTAGTTTAGATAACCTGTTGAAGATGTTATTTTAGGATATAACTGCAAGAGGCTTTGTGTAGTGACATTGCCAGTTCTCATGAGAAGAAGTGCATCACTACCTAAAGAAGTATGTAGGAATGGATTCTGACAATTTTTGGTTGCTTGACTTGAGGCTTCTTTAAGATACTGATCTTCAGGGTGTGAGTGCTGAGCATGTTTTGAAAGTCAGCCTTAACAGGATTGTCTGCAGAGGCCTGTTAACAGAGATAATACCCCATCAGGGTCGGAAAACTTAGTAAATTCTAGTAAATACTTCTAAGAAACAACTAAAGGAGAAGCAAAGATCTATCAAATACTAATAAGCCACCTCTACACTAACAAAATAGGCTAGCTTTCCTTTTTCTATGGCTAGATGTTATCTTGCTCTCAGTCTTTTATACCAATGTAAATGAATCTAACTGTGATTATTTAATCTACATTAATACTTTATGTCTCAGTCTAGGTAATTGCACAGGGCCTCTTCCAGTCGTATGTCAGATAGAACTAACACATACGTAACCTCACTGCTTCCAACAGGTCTGAAATACAGATTTGGAAAGCAGCCCTATTGACTGTCTTCTATAGGGAGTATTCTCTTTTAACTGCATTTGGTATACAGAGCTTCCAGTAGTAGACTGTTAAAAAAAAAAAAACAAACCACAAAGGTCTTTGTCACTGAAGGAGGAAAAAAGCCTCAAATGTCTGATAAAGCACAGGAAGCAAAATTGTTGACAAAGAAAATTCCTTTTCTGTATAGTCACTTTTATGAGAAGAGCCACACCCCAAAGGTAATATATTTAACTGTTGGTGGATCCTAGTAACATAATAGATTTTTTTTTTCTCTTGTATTCAGAGGTTTAAAAAGGATAAAGAAAATTATGTGGGTTTATATCCTTCCCAAGTTATTTGTGGTAGTTGCCACATTATTTGTGTTATGTTCTAATTATAATGTTTGCCTCTCCTTGATCGTAAGAGGCTTTGGAAAAATAACGTGTACGACTTTGTGCAGAAGTGGGAGACATTTATGGTGGTCCTATTATCTTGTTAAACTCCTGTCAAAGCTCCTTCCACAGTGTGTACAAGCCTAGCTTTTCTGCTAGGTGGTAATATTCCAGTTGGATTGAGTTATCATGGCTCTTTATCATGAAGTCTAGGAAGCTTTTTGATTAAGCAGTATGAAATACAGAGGAGCTGCACTCTGTTTTACAGCATAGAGATGCATTTTTATGTTTAATAATATTCCTCTCCCCTCTTTGGATGAGTAGCTTTGCTGTATTTTTGAACCAAACCTTAGGGTTAGCTGTGGTTTTATTGGGTAGCAGAGGGGCCAGACCAAGGTGGGGAGAGGAGTGCATAACCGGGGCCAAATGAGAGCTTTACAAGTAGGGCATAGTATTGCTGTGCACAGATATTACTGCAGCATGTTCTTGTGAAATACTGGGAACCTGGTAGGGTGGGGGCTTTGGGGTTTTCTTTTGGTTGGTTGTTCTTCATTTTTGGGGAGGGGTTGGAGGGGGCCTTCAGGTTTTGGTTTTTTGGTTGGTTGTTGGTTTTGGGATTTTTTTGTTTGTTTTTTATTTGGTTGGTTTGGGGTTTTTTGTGGTGTTTTGTTGTTGCTGTGGGTTTTTTTTCTTTTTTTTCAGTGGTGATTTTTAAGCCAGAGGAAGACCTAGGGGTTGTCTTAAAGCTTTGCCATCTGTGCTATCAATAGTATTTAGATATAAAAAGTCAGACATCTATGTTTATCTAGTGAAAAACAACATATGTAAATTTGCTCTTAGATCCTTGCAGGTTTTCTTTGAGAGATGCTGCATACAGTATTATTCATGATATATGCTGATTATGTGTTCTAAGGATAATTAAATGTTTTGAACTCAAGTAGGCCATAGGAATGTATCCAGGTATTCTTTTTTTTTTTTTTTTTTAAATTCCAGTCATGAAATGCTGTAGATTGAATAATAGGATGTAAAAAAGCTAGAGGTGATTACTGAATTGGTGGTTTTGATTGATGTCAAACCCATGCTCTGCAGCATCTAAACTTTTATGACGCAAAGTTTGAATTTAGACTAAGAAATGTTTCGTGTGTCCCAATGAATTGTCTTGTAGTGATACTTATTTAATCTTATCCATGATTCTGACACAATTTTCCATTGACCAGCCCTTTACCAGAACACTGTTCACATCTGCACCTCTATACCCATGAATGGAGTGCTGGGCTCACAGTTATGCTATGAAGTGCCTTGTACTACTCTTTTTTTAGTACCTTGAAGCTTTAAGTGTATGCGAGTTAAATACTGAGAATTCTGTTATTAAGGTTTAAAGTTCTGAAAGGCAAAAAGCAGCTTTTCTCTTTAATTTCTGGTACAGTTTTGTTAGCTTTTTTTTTGTCCAGCAACATTTTGGGAAGTGCTGTGTTTCCTTAAAAATGTTGGTAGGGAACATCAGAAGAGGCAAGCTATATTTTTATATACTTTTATATACCTAAATCTTTGCAGCTTACCTCTTTTTTTGTCCTTGACTTTTCTTAGTAATTTGACTTCTACTAGAAATGACTAATATTTGAATTTGAATTTTAAATGTTTAATTTTAGAGTTCTTAAGACCGCTTAGAATATGTTTTTGTCTGCTGTGTTGATCAGATGTCAAATCTGAAATTTTTGATGTTACTTCAACCATCTTAGATCACTGAGAGGCAAAGTTAGTCATAGAATCTTGTTCTCAGCCCAGGTTTTCCATACTGTATTCTGTTTTTTTTCCTACATACATTGTGCAGAAATTTATTTACTCAGATAATTCCATGAGATTAGCTGTAAGAATTTGTATTATAATAAAGATGGAAACTTGTAGCTTCTGATCTGGGAAAGTTATGTTTGAAAAAAATAGAAGATTGTAGAATTAGTTAGTTCTTTGTCATTTTGAGACACTACTTAGAGACTGCCATCTATTCTGTTGAAGGGATTTTTTATGTTGAATTTTTAAAGTGGTGTGCTATATAACTCTGAAATTCAAACAACTAGAAAGAGAAAACATGATCTATCTTAAATGTTAAATAAATTAATAGAAAAGAGAAAGGCACCTGATGGATAGAAGAACATTCTGACCTTGTAGAAAACAGAAGGTATTTAGGATTATAATAAGCATTAGTAGGCCTTTGCATATTTTGCTTAAGGGATCTCAAAGTAACTTTAACAAATGTGACCTATTTTTAGAGTTTGGTGTATTGAAAATCCTACTTATGATGTATTTGAAACTGTTTTTACTTGAAAAATGAAAGTTTCAGATATTCCTATAGTGAAGCATTCACAAAGAAGGAGATTGAAATTGCAATTTTATGCCTGGGTGAAATTTGTATATAGGAAATGAGATGTAAAAAAAGGCAACCACAGTTACTTTTGTTGCACACTTCATGATTAGTTAATGCACACTGGGCATGATATAAATGCATGTCTGGCATATCAGAATATGATTTATACTGTGTAAATCATAAATACTTTATTCAGTATTTTCACTGCTCATTACACAGAATTGTCTAGCAGCACTTGAGAGAGTAAATGAATTCTCCTAAGACACTTCTAAATGCTGTCATCAGCAATATCTACGTGTTTACATTCTCAACTGCATGGACCACTTTTTGAAATAATCCACTGTGTGAATAAAGAATATTCAAGTCTTTGTCATGCTAAAGTAGAAGTTTAATACAAGCACTAAATAAATTAAAAGTACTGTTCTTTTTTGGTAGTGAAACTGTCTCAAATTTAGACATCCAGGCTCAAAACAGCAGTTATTAATCATTTAGCTGGGTTAAAGAGGTAGTTGCTTTTAAAAAGCTCTTTGTAATTATTTAAAGCTAATTGTTTATTTTAAAGGAATAGGAACTTTCCTTGTATAAAGTGGTGTACAGTGCTGAAATTAACTTAATTTATACCAAGTGATGTACTGTTTATCAAAATGATGCACTGTAATTTAGAATCATTTAATGAAAATAGTATCTTCTAGGTGTTTTTATTTATACAATCAGATCAACATAAAATAATATGAATTAAAAACAAAAGGCATAAAGATGTTTTTGTTTGGTTTTTTACAAGACTTTATGCCTCTCTAGGTGTACAGATATCTGGGAGTGGCATTCCTGTCCTGGAGGGTGTAAGGCTGAATGAGTCAGGGCATGGCAGGAAGGGGGCTCTTTGTAGCCTGGCTGTGCCACGAACAGTGACCTGGCCACCATTGCTTCCCTTTTGGTGGCTCTAGTAGGTGCATTCTGCAATGATTAAATTAGCTTTAAAGCTCAGAAAAGCACCTTAAATTGTTGCATTAATCTTTCTACTAGGGATATTTGGTAAATTCCTGAGTTCTTGTTCCTGTCTGTATTCTCACTAACTTGGTCATTTGGTCTTCCTAGCTGGCAGACCAGTTAAAATGTGATGTTGGTACCACAATAAAGGTTTCTGTCTCTAACAAAGAGACTAGGTTGAGCATAGTGTGAGCTACAGGGAAATGAACATTTGCAGGATATTCACCTGTTTGCATCATACTTGTTTTAAGGATAGGTTCGAGAGTAGGAAAGTTTTGAAATGAGTGTGTATTTACTGTTACATCCAGAAGTCTTTGCTGGCTAGATTATATACCAGTATGGACAGGATCCTGTTGTGGTGAAGTATTTTCTTAGCTCTACCTGTCCATACAAAAGCTAGTAAATCTCTGTGTTACTCTGACTTAGGGTTTTAGTTCATCAAAGCTGTAATGTGAGGCACAAACAAAAACTTAGCTGTGATACTATAAAAAGGTTTCTTGAACTGAGGATTTATGCCTGGCACTATTCCCTGCTATTCTACAGATCCAGCAGAAAAAGTGATTGAAAGCCTGCTTTGATGGCACTGGTAAAGGTCTTTGTGTATAAAGTCTGGGCAGGAGTGTGTGTATTTGTTTTTTAGTACAAGGCTGTTCCGAGGCTGAACCAAGTTGAGTAAATGTTTTTTCCCCTGCTGTACTGTGCATGAGGCTGAAAACAAAGTTTTGAAATGGTTAACTGGAGATGGCCATGGGTCATTGCTTTAGTCTTGTCTCCACACTATTTTCCTTTAATGTGGTGGTCATAAGACTGGAGTAGAAAGATGGCCTTTTCCGTTATCTGATGCTCCAGGACAGGTTTCCTGCCCCGCAGACTTCAACAGAGAAGGATTCCCACCACAGGGTGGTAAATACACAGTGGTTTTCTCTCTGGATGGTAGCTTAATTTAATGGCGTTTAGAGGAGTTCATGGTTACCCATCTCTTTCTCTTAGCTCAGTTATTTGCTCTATATGCTCGTTGACCTAAGCATTAGTGTGCCGAACTGCTGATAATCAGACATGTACATTCCAAAAAATTGCACATTTGCAATTTGTCCTCCAAGATGCTCTGTACAGTAAGTGCAGTGTACTACATAATGGAGGGAGATGGTTAGGTCTTCTAGTTGACTTGGTGATTAAATTAGGTAATTCTCACAGAGGATACTTTTGACACTGGTTATAAATTAAGTGGTCACATGAAACCTGCTCATTATAAGACTAATTAATAAGAAACATTCTATACTTACACCTCATAACCTCATCTTGTTTTACTAAGTGTCACTTAGTATAATACATAATTAAAATATTTTGAACAATTTCTGGGGCATCATAATAAATTGTAAAACAAATTCTGTCAATCCTGTAAGTCATATCGAAACAAGCTGCTTTTTGAGCTTATTGTGCTGTCTTAGTGAGAATTTTTGCTGGTGGTTTACAAAACATGAATTGGGGCAGAAATTAAGTTCCAGAAGTCTGTTGAGCTGTAGATAGAGTAATTCTCTTTTGATAGTAGTAGAAAGACTCTGATCCTTATTCTTGCTTTTATGTCATTGTGAAGACTCAGTGTTTGAGTACAAGGGGTTCAGCATGGTATTTGCAATAGGATGTGTTTTTATTATACCTGAGAATGGAAAGTTTACTGTCGCATGTCTTGCTAGTGTGAAAGGCAGTATGTGTTTTGATTCTTTGCCTCCCCCCTCCTTTTTTTTTTTAATGTTCAGTTGGTTCTGTGTTACTGTGAAGAAAATATAATAATGTGTATTTTAAAGAGTTGATACTAGATACAGAGTGTATTTCAAGTGTTTACAAATCGTCAGGTTTGGCTTAAAAAATTAACTTGGTCTATGCATGTACCAACTGCATTGGAATGCCACTTGTATGTAGCTTAGATTCCAATTTGGGTTTTTTTATCTCAAAAGTTGTCCTTCTTCTACCAAATAAGGGCTTAGTTTGACGTACTGTATTTTGATATTTTATATCATCTTGCTGGGATACTCATGAGCCTTTAAAATGTTAATTTACTTTATATTGGAATTTCTAAACAACTGGAAGTATTTTCTGCTTGACTTTTGTGCTTCTTTCTAACTCTGTCATGTTTCAGTGGTAAGCAAGAGCTAATCTAGTCTGGAAGGAAGCAGGATACCTTGTTTACATAACTCTGTTGTAACAGATTTCCACAATATGCAGAGAGTATGTGTAGCAAGAATAGGCTTAAAAAGAGTTGGTCCCAACCTTTCTTTGCATTGTAAATCATATTTGAATGTTTAACCTGCAAATTTAATGATGAACATACATTTGAAAAACAAATCAACGGTAATTTTATTGACCCTGTAGATGGAAGATTCTTTAGTGGAATGATAGAGAATTTTATTTTGAAGTCTTGTTAGAGTGATCAAGAAGTGCGGAACACGGATGTAGAAAAAAGGGCGGCTCTAACAGACCGGTCAGTCTCATTCCTAGGGCACCCTGACTCTGTGTATGTTACTGACATTTAGCATGTGAGCTCTGCGATTTTTCTTTCCTCTGATATCTGATTTGGGATACGTAGTAAATTTCATGATAATTTTAATTTTTTTTCAAATTCAAAATTTAGAGCTTTTTCAAACAGGTTGTCAGGTAGTTACTTCAGCTCAGAAGTTAACTGTGCAAATATGGTAATTTGTTCCCTGTTGAAGGGAGAAACTGCTCTTCAGGCATCAGTTTATCAGATGGAGTATAAATGTGTCAGCATGAGTCCTGTTCTCTACATGAGTCTAAGATCTTGTATCTGTGTAGGCCTGCAAGCTCCATGTAGTTATGTTTGCATGTTCAGGATTTTTTTTTCCTAGTCTCTAATACTTAATGAAGTTCTTCAGGCCTACTGCAGGTACAGATTAATTCTTCAGAATATAGTTGATCTGTTCCTACTGAATTTATGCAGCATATGGGAAACATATTATCTGTGTTAAGGACCTGATTAGAGTTCATGGAAGCATGTAATGGCGAATTAGATGTTGGGAAAAGAGTTACCTCTGTGCTTGGCTTGTTTCAGATTTGCCTCGGTAATGTTTGACTGTCTTTGCTTTTTTGCTGTCAAAATGTCATTATTTGGATCTTTCCCAATGTTTTTATTCAAGTGATAGGGAACAGAAGGGAAGGAACTAATTGGTATGAGTCTGGAAAACATGCTCTGAATACCCATGCAGCATTTGTGCTTTCTTATCCAGATTTCCAGCATGTGAGATATGTGATGGCAGAAGCATCACTGACAATATAGTTACAGCTCGTGGGGAGTCCAAAATGTATTTTTATCCTTACTGCCACTAAAGCAAAGTGTGTGTATTTCTCTCCTTGCGGAGGTTCTCTTAAATTCTTGCTGTATAATGAGAAGCTTGTCTTGCTAGTTCATTAGTAATGGCTACATCCTACCATCTCTTTTGCCAGCAGGGGTAGGAATTCTTCCTACACCCAGGAAATAGGCCAGATTAATCACTGATCCTGTAAGACAGCAATTTGTTCTTTAGATTTTAGATAAGTGGTATCTGTAGGGGGCTAAGCAACACTGATGTTGCTGTGCAAAGGATATTTCCACGTAGGTCATCTGCTTGTGTTTGGACTGGCTTGCATGTATTGACGTTACACATGTGATTAGGGCATAGTGGAAAGCTACCTGCAATTCAGAAGCACCTGGTACCTTGGTTGCTTCACTGCAAGAGGCCAGGGCATTTCTAAAACTCACTAAAATCCTAAACTGTCAAGCTTATAATTCTGTTTGTGCTTCGGCATATTGCGAGGGCAGTATAGGTGGCAACACTCTGAACAAAAGCATGAGAGGAAATAGCTTGTGGTGGGTTGTATATAACTTTCATTATTTTCTGTCTGTACTGCAGTCACAGCAGCAGTGATACCTGAGCTGGCTATAAAGTAATTGGTTTGCATATTGCTACTGACAGAAGTCTTTCACTGGAAATGGTTGCAAAAAATGTTATAAAACTTTCTATGAAGTCTTCCAGTCACCTCCCTCCATGACTTGAAGGGTTTTATTCCCTGCAGGCTAAAAACCTTTCACTTTTCTGTGTTCCATTTAGCTTCAACTTTCAGGGACTAGAGTCAGTGTTTTTTCAAAGTTAATCTGTTTCTGGGTCTGTGCCAGCAAGTGATCAGTGAATGTTTATTTCCCCCTCACCCTAAGAATTTGCTATACAATTTGAAAATACAGTCTATTATGACATGTCATGCTAAGTTGAGATGTTTGCTGAGGCTGTGCAAAGCAAGAGCTTGTTTGGAAAATGTATTTTGTTGGATTGTCATCACCTGCTATCATATTACAAGTTTTCAAATCTAAAATTAAACTATTCCACAGTTGGTACTGAAATACACAATATCAAAATGTTATATGAGAAATAATATTTGACAATCCTTTTGATAGTCTTTTCTGTTCACTGTTATCATGCTAGTAGACATTTTTCTTGTGGGGATAGACAGCTTAAAACATCCTTATGTGCTCAGAGAAGTGTATGAGTGTAAGTGGTCATGAGCTTAAATGGTCATGATCTCCACTTGAATCATCAGTATGAGTTATGTTATAAAACTGGTTGTGTGGCATTGCTGACACTTCATTCTACTGAACAAGAAAATAGCTTGCAACTTCTTGCCTGTAGACCAAGCCTTCTTTTTTTTTTTTTTTTTTGCGCATCTGGGATGTCAGGTGGTTGGTTTTCAGGCAGTCAATTTTGCCTTTTTTCTTCTTTATTTGTTTAATAGCTTGATTATTTTGCCTTTCTCTAGACACCAGGTATCCACAAGCATAATGACTGTTAGCTCTAGTTGACTTTCATATTGTCAATCTAATGGCAAGATTGAGATAGAAGTTCATATAGAAAAGACAAATAATACTTTGCAAAAATGGAGAGGGGAAAAAAAATTAATCGATTTTTTCTTTTTTTTTTTTTTTATGTGTCAAGAGTATGAAGTGTATTTGTTTAAATTCAGATGACTTCTAATATTTTTAAGGTTAAGGTATAACATTTCTGCTGATTTTTCCAGTCTATAGGATGGATAATTATTGGTTCTTGGGGATCAGTACTTGGGCTGAATGTTTTGATGGTTGATAAAGAAATGGATTCAATATTTCAAATTTGCTAACAAGGTGGAAGTTACAGATTTTAGCCAGAAAAACTAAATCAAACGTGATCTTTATTTTTTTCAAAGAACTTGACTGCGTATATCTGTACTGTGATCCCTGTTCATTTTTTCAACTTTTCTTCACAATAATTTATTTGACTCAAGTTTGGGAACTTAAGAAAAATGATAAGATTTCTTACGTATTTCTTACGTATCCTGAAAAGGGTAGGATTTCCTACATAATTTACTCAGCATCTCTCAACACTAAAAATAGATCTGTGAAATTCTTGGCAATTTCTCATTGTAAATGTAAATTTTGGGTATTTTTATTTATAATAAATACTGTAGCTGATGTTTACACAAACTTTAGGCTAGCTTGGAAGTGGAAATTTTTAAAATCAAAGCTAGAAGAGGGGAAAAATCACTACTAAAAATATTTGTCAATATTTTAGCCTTAGAGTAGCTCATTTCTGATACTTTCAGTAGAAGCCTCTGTCAGATCATTATTTTGTTCTTTAGATTTCAGATCTTTGTAGCTTTGTTTATTTGACTATATCTATTTCTTTACATCCAGAAAGGTTACCTTCAGCAGTATGGGAGAACTTAATCCGTTGCCTATCTAGTGCAATCAGAAATAAGCTTTGACACACAAGGAAGAGTAGGCTAAAGAGCAGAAATGCATATTAAAGTACTCTTACATAAGGAGAGTATTTTTAAATGGTGCTGGCTTAGTGCTGTGGATTTTGTAAAAGCACTCATATGGTCTTGTAAACACATGCAGTTAAAAAGCAAGACTGTCTTAAGCATGAGAATTTTGGTTCTGTTGAGGTCATGGAGGGCTGAAAGACTGCTAAATCCATTGTCAGTGTTCTTTCTCATTTTATTTGAAAGGTTTGAGGGTTATTTACTGGGGTTTTTTTATTGTAGTTTTTACTTCAGAGCCAGGTTCAACTTGCATGCATTTTGCAAGAGCTTTCACAATTTCCTTTTTTAATGCTTCTATTAAACACGTTAAAAAATGAGAGAAAAAGACAGGCACACACCTCCAAGGCATACTCAGCATTCTGAAAATGCTTCTCGAAGTGGTGTCCATCATAATGGAATCTGAATCAGACCAGAAGCAACTGTAAAAGGCATTTACTTTCTTCCATTGTTAGAACAGCAAGATGTGAACCTCAGCCATAGAAAGAGACTTTTTCCAAGGGGTTGTAGTGATAGGATAAGGGGGAATGGATTCAAACGGAAAGACTTTAGGTTTAGATTAGATATTAGGAAGAAATTCTTTACTGTGAGGGTGGTGAGGCACTGGAACAGGCTGCCTAGAGAAGTTGTGGGCTGCCTCATCCCTGGAAGTGTTCAAAGCCAGGCTGGATGGGGCTTTGAGCAACATGGTCTAGTGGAAGGTGTCCCTGCCCACTGCAGAAGGGTTGGAATGAGATGATCTTTAAGGTCCCTTCCAACCCAAACCATTCTGTGATTGACAGAATCTTACCATAGAATCATAGTGTGGCCTGTTCTATAGTTCTAAATATGGCTTTGATATTTGTTTATGCTATTACATAAGATAAAATAATTGTAGCTTACATAATGAGGGAAAAAGATGGAAAAATTAATTAGAAAACAACATTAATATTTTATGCTTTGATATCAGGCTAGTAGTGGAATTTGTAGCAAGGTAAACTGTCCTGAAATCTGTGGGGGAAAAATGTTTGTGTTTCTGTAGTATTGATTTACTGACCACTTTACACCGTTTCTTGTTTGATTTTGATGTGTAACTATTCTGAACATCTTGCGTGTTTCAGTTCCTTGAAAACTTTCATCCTAGCATTGAATCCCAATTTGTCTGGTGTATGACTTAAATGATCCCTACGGAGAGCTGAAGATTGCTACATACAGTTGTCTAGAGCACATCCCTCTTTGAAGATTAGTATATAGATTCATTGTTTACATTATTTTCTTTCCAGAAATACTGTTTGTGATTGCATACTTTTCAACAGTAGCCATGCAAGTACAGTGAAAGAAGTTATGATTTTTTTGTATTAATATTTTTCTTGTTAAATTAATCCATTTGTGGCAAAATAGTGAGACTATTCACCTTTAGGGAAAAAAGCATCAAGTAGCTGTTTAAGTGTCTGTATTGCTATATATTTTTCCATCTATTCTTTAGCCATACTTGCTCTTATATATAATCAAATACTGCAAATGTTTTGAGTAAGTGTACCTTCAGTAATAATGCATTTATTTCCAAGCAGTCTTGTTGCTGTTGACTGACATTAAAATAATTTATAAAATGTGCAGCATTGAGAAAATGAACAGATAAATCAACAGTGATGGCCACATAGCCTTTAGCTGTAGTGTATTACTTTTCTTAGTGAAAAAGAATCTTTTTTGCTCCCAAGAAATCAATTCCATCATTAATATTTAGGCTTAAGGAATTTGCTATTACATGACTGTTACTGTATTCATCATATTTTATGGATTCAAACAAAAATTTATTGTAGGTTAATAACTTTTTAGTTGTAATTGCTTCAAAACCAGATAAAAATATGCATTGTGATAATGCTGAATTATGTAAAATATCAAACGTTCCTGTCAAATTGGCTGAGTCACATATTTCTCTCAACTTTTCTTTTTTTGTTATTTCAAATTTTAAGGAACTGTTGTGCAGGGTACAAGATAATTAGAAATAATAACACACTTCAGTAATTTTACTTGAATAGTTTCAGCTGCATGAAATTTAAATTGGCCATCTAAGCTAAGGGGCTGAACACAGATGGCAGAGTAATGGCTGGCTAGTGATCTACTTCAGAGTCGAAAGGAGTACTTTAATTTTACAGGCAAGAAAGTATAGTTTTGAAAACAGACTAGAACAATTCATTTTTTAGAGCAAACAGTTTGAGTAGAACTAAAACTGAATAACTTTCAAGTGTTTTGCCTTTCCTTTAAAATGTATCTGATTCAACAAAACCAGTAAATTTATTTGCAGCACACATTGAAAATTTCATCTAGACAGTGTAAGAAAGAGGTTTGTGTACTGCTCTGTTTCTTACTCTGTGTAAGAGCTGTCATTTGGTTTTGTGCTACCATCTTCATGTAAATCACAGCATCTGTCTTTTGCTGTTTCTGAAAAAGAAAGAAATTGTTTTTGGTTTACCTGCAAGGGGATGAGTTACAATTTTCTTAAAGAGACATTTTGAATATCATCTTATTTCTGAATAAAACAAAATTCCTTTTTGGGTTTTGAGGACTTTTGATAAATCTGTTCTTGTTCTTAGACTTTATTCTTCATTTTCTCATGGCCTGACTTCTGGTTTCTTTACACTTTTGGTCTTCCCACCTTTTTTGAGGATGGGATAAGTGAAGAGGGTACCAAAATAGAGCTTGCATTTGTGTTTTGGAGGAATTAGATAATTTCTGTGTATCTGTACTTACTATTCCTTTGACTAAATGTTCAAATGATTTTTAGATAGTAACCCTGCGTTGACTTAAGGCTTCCTGTGTGCAGTAAAGGAAACCAGACAGAAGATCTCTGGAGATCTTCTGTCTCATTCTCATTTAAAGATTAAAACTTGCCATAGGCACTTAAGGGCTCGCTAACTGGATGTGGCAGATCATTAATACATTTTATGATAGAGTAAAAGTGATGACATATCTTCAACCTTTCTTGAGTTATTCTTGTAAGAAGACTGCACAACTACAAAGTAGCCCAAACTTTGTCCTTTACTCTTGTGTGTCCTTCTTAGGAGTAATTTCTGAAGGAATAACCCCTTGAAACTAGACACATTATAGATATCTGACCAATTTTGCGAAGTTAAGAAGTAAAAATCGTGACATTGACTAAAGAGGAGAATGGTATCTTGACTGAACACTTCAGTTTTTGTTCCTATGCAAGACAGAGCCTTGGTTTCGAGATGGTCTTGGTTCTTAAGCTTAGGAGTGGTTCTAGTACATTTTTCCTGAAAACACTTGAGAATTGGGAAAGCACAGGTTTGGAAAATAGAAAATTTCATATTTTACTATAAACCTTCTTGAGCTGATGGAAATTTTTGAAAACTTCATTCACAAATGAAATTTAAAGGAAGGCTTTTAGTGTCTGAGGTGTCTTATGTTGCAAGTTGATGGAAGTTTTAATGCCTTCAGTGGGAGAGTAATTAAACCAACAATAGAAATTTAAAAAAAAAAAAGGAGAAAAATTTTAATCAGGTAATGGTGGGAAAGATTTTTTAAACAAAATACTAAGTAAGAACATCAGCCTGTAATTGGACTTCTTGAAGACCCTTGTTTCTTTGATGCCTGGAATAAGATTGCTTAGGGGGCTGTAGGGCTTTCTGATTGCTGTTTTACTCCAGAAGGCTGTCACTACAGCTATCTCTGTGCAAGCTCCTGTACCTCAGATCTCAGCTGCACCTCTAGCAATAGCTGATTTGTTCATTAGTCTCACTGCAGGATCACTCATCAGTGCAAACTTGGTCCAGATAAAGTGTAAGCAAATAATAACACTTCTGTTGACTTGATCAGAACATGGAACAATGCTGCTTTTCAGCTTTCTGGTGACTTGTACAACAGTTGATCCTCTGTTTAGTGTAGGTTTGGAACAGAGTTATACTTACAGTGTTTTGGACAGATTTTTGCAGAAAAGCTGGAGAATTCTGCTGCTTTGCATTGTGTGAACGTGTGGGCTTTTGATCTAGTAATTAGGCAGCATAATACTCAGTTTACTGTCTTGAAATGTAGCTCAAATCTCTTGTCATCGTTTTCCCTTTTTATTGGTGAGAAGACTTGTTGCATGCAGCTTACTCCAGTCCTTTCTCTCACTTCTTTTCAATACCTTGTGAGTCTCCTGTCTTCTTCAGTTTCTCCTCTCTTGTAATTTCATAGTTTGTGCCTGTCATTCATTGCCCATTGCATTTCCTTGCTCAAGCGTCATTCTCCAGTGGCTCTTGTTGCTATCTTATGGAAGCATCAATATATGTTTAACCTTAAAACTTGTTTTGTTGCAACTCTTTAAATTGTAGGTTCCAGAGTAACTTCTCTTAACAAGAGCAAGCTTGTATGTAGTGCTTCCCAATCTTTTCTAACAGATGTTTAAATATAGTTAGGATACTAACTGAAAATAGCTGATTTCTTTTTTCTTTTCCCTAAGACTGCAAGGTGATTGTGCATAATTTCTCTTCAGTAGCTTGTATGCTTTAATGTAATTGAAGACTGATAGGCTGAACAGACAATTGAAATAGCTTTTATATAAATTATAATGTGGAAATCGAAGTAGAGGTTGAGCAGTTCAAGTGAAGATCACAGCAAGTTTAGGAATGTGTTTTGATCATTATAATCTGTGCAGTTCTTGTATGTTTACCTGGTTGCTTGCCACCCTCAAAGATTTAGCTCTCAATTTTTTCTATGTTGTTTGGTTTCAGTAACAGTATACCAAGATAATACATATTTTTACTTGTTGTTTCTCTGAAT
The DNA here is from genome assembly GCF_009829145.1 of Chiroxiphia lanceolata. NCBI lineage: Eukaryota > Metazoa > Chordata > Aves > Passeriformes > Pipridae > Chiroxiphia > Chiroxiphia lanceolata. The sequence goes on along the minus strand of NC_045641.1, from coordinate 46,520,578 downwards.
TATTTTTTTTTAACAAACCCTCTTTGATTTAGCAAATTCGGTCTTCAGTCTTGAAAACCACCTTTGCTTTCATTAACCTGAGTTTGTTCTATGTTTTTTGTATAAAGCAAAAGTGAATATGCTTCTACTACAGTTTTAGCCAGGCAGAAGCACTTTATGCCTAGCACATCTGCTACCATCAGGATTCTCCTACAGCTCTTTTCTCAATAATGAAAGGAAATATTTCATAACCACATAACAGTTTATGTCTGTTTTATCTTTATTCTTGATAAATGGCTCCATTTTTGACCCTGCTTCCAGCAGTAGAGATAGCTAAGTTGTGAAGATCCAAACCTATAGGATCATAGAATGGTTTGGGTTGGAAGGGACCTTAAAGATCATCTCATTCCAACACCCCTGCCATGGGCAGGAACACCTTCCACTAGACCAGACTGCTCAGGACCCCATCCAACCTGGCCTTAAACACTTCCTGGGATGGGGGTCTACAGTGTCTCTGGGCAACCTGTTCCACTGCCTCACCACCCTCACAGTAAAAAGTTTCTTCTTAGTATCTAATCTAAATCTGCCTTCCTTCAGCTATAAGGCCATTCCCCCTTGTCCTATTGCTACATGCCATTGTTAAAAGTCTCTCTCCAGCTCTCTTGTAGGATCCCTTTAGGTACAGGAAGGTGCTATAAAGCCTCTCCAGAGCCTTCTCTTCTCTGGGTTGAACAACCCCAGCTCTCTCAGACTTTACGTGTAGGAGAGTTGCTCCAGCCCTCTAATCATCTTGGTGGCCTCCTCTGGACTTGTTCCAACATGTCCACATCTTTCTTGTGTTAGGGGCCACAGAGCTGGATGCAGCACTCCAGATGGGGGTCTCACAAGGGCAGAGTAGAGGGGGAAAATCCCCTCCCTTGACCTCCTGGCCACGCTGCTTTTGATGCATCTCAGGATACTCTCTGGGCTGTGCGTGCATGTTGATGAGACACGGTGAGTTCTTGTCCACCAGCAGCCCCAAGTCCTTCTCCTCAGGGCTACTCTCAAAATAATTTTTCTGAATTTCTGAAACAATTTTTGTAAATGTTCATTATCTTACTGTATTTACATTGGTTTAGTCCTGTGGTGGATTCTATTTTCAAATGAATTATGAGAACTTAAAAGTAGATGTCCTGAGCAATTCATGTGCATATTATGCAGAAGGCAAGTGTATGCATATCTGACCAGATAAAGGAAAGCGTGTCAACCTATAGTCGTTCCTTGGCAAGGAATCTTACAGTCTGTGGTAACCATAGCATTATATTGAACGAAGAACCTGAATTGTTGAGACAACAAAATAATTTTGAAGATCTAGGTTTTCATATAACCCTCAGGTTACTTAAATACTCTTGTAAAAATCCCTTCAAAAAGTGTTCCTTATAACCTCTGCTAGGGACATACAGGGTCCAGAGATGGACAGCGGAGAAACATCGTAAGTTTCACCAACAGTGTGGAATAAAAGATACAAATATCCCAAAAAACTGTTGGAGCAGTTAGATGGTCCCAATTGTTTTAAATGACAATACTAAACAAAACAGAGTCCTGAGAGAAAAAGAGTCCATGAGATTAATGAAGTCAGCTGATACCTAATGGTATTTAGATTTGCTCTCAATAGTCAAAGGCTGTGGCTTGTTCTAGTGAGTCATTCTGGTGCAAGAAATGGTAATGCCTAGAGAATTACTGTTAGAAATAGTACCTATATAACATGTACCATGTTGGGAAGAGAAAGGTTTGAGTTTATTTTGCTCTATGAATGTACAATATACTTTTATATGGGATATTGGCTGGACTGCAATCCAACAGTTTACTTCATATAATTAAAATCAGAAATGGCACAAATGAAGAGTGCATGTCAACAGTTGAGCAGAAGGAAGCATACACAGTTCAGTAGACAGATATGGTTGCTGTAACTAGGCCTTCATTAGAACTACTATTTCTTTGTAACTAGTGTAACTTAGTAACTAAGTTTACTTATTGATACTGAGCAGAAACATAAATTTGTCTAATTGTGTGTGTGTATCTTGTTTCTATGTGAAATAAACCTGTAGTTTACTGAAGTAAATAATAATAGTGGAAGCCTCTGCTGTTCTGTTTTATCATTCAGCTGATGAGAAGTTTAATTCTCAAGTCATGTTATAAAGATGTACTAAAAACACAGAGGACAGGGAGATAAAAAAATGACTTCACGGCAACAGTCTGGCAGATTTTTTTTCTGATGTAGCTCAGCTGGACTATATTGAGAGTTACCTCGTCTAGTGACATTATAATAACAGTTAGGGCTCTTTTTTCCTCCCTTGGAGTTTTACAGCAAAACTGCTTCAGTACTTCTCCAAGTGAAAAACTTAGTTTCGATACAGATGTGTATTAGACTATGATATTAAATGATGCCAAAGTAAGTTTCTTTAGGGAATTTGAGTCTCTGTAGAGGCAGCAATTTAAATTTACCTTTTCATAAAACATTTTCTGTTTATTAAACAAATCTTACAGTTTGACAGCTTTATCCAGGTCACTGACAGCAATAGCAATATCAGCCTATGCAATGTGATTAACATCCAGAATGGGAATTAGTTTGCTGTGGAAGAGTTTTTGGCCCAATGTTAGTCCTTGCCAGGATGAGACTCTGTAAGCATTAGGCTTTAACAGCAGAAGAATGCTGGTGTTTATAAATCGGAAGAAATTATTTTGAAGACAAATACAAAATGTCACTTCTTTTCTTCTTGCTCAAGAAACAAAAGAAAGCAAATGGATCTGCCCAGCACAAATACCTATTTCAGACCAGTGCTCTGTACATACCGTGTGATCCTTTCACTGCTGCTTTACAGAGATTTTTTAATAAAATATCTGTCTGTCCTTACTCAACCTTAAAACTGTAGCTTGCAGGGTCCTAGAGAAATTCTGATTTGTCATGTATGTGGGCCTGCTTTTGTTGACAATATCAGTGTTGCTTGCCTGGTATTAGTCACAGTTATTTTACCTTTTTTAAATTCTGTTAAAAAGAAATCTGGAGACTACTTGTCTTTCAGGTTTTGTTTGCTAATTCTTTGTGTCTGGTGTAATGGTATTGACTGACATTAATAGTTGTTACTTTCCTAGGTTTCCTATATATTAATGCTGTCTTACTGATCTGACGGTCACTTACAAATACATATTTTTTCCTTTTTTTATTTGTTGCCATTTGTCTCCTCTTTACTGAGTCAAGCTGAAGTCTTGTCACTCTCTCAGTTCTGTATAACCTGTTGTTGTTTCCTGATCTTCAGCTGGTCTCTGTTCGAGGTCCAGAAAACTTGTTTGGATACCTTCAGGTAGAGAATTGTTTATAGTAAGAGAAGGTAATGTGATGTTTTAGTAAGTGTCCTTTGATGTGCTAGACTGTTTGCTCAGTCTGGGAGGGAGTGGCCTCTCACACTGATTAACCAGAGTCGCCCAGATTACGTAGCTGTAATTTAGTTGTTCTGCTTAGTTTCAGAATCTGGGAACCTTTGTCTGAATAGCCTCAGTTACCTGGAGGAAGACCAATATGTAAGATTGTGAAAGACACATAGGGAAGAATTACCTGCACAGGCAAAGAAAAGGAACATCAAGTGATCTTTAGTCTCTGTATGTGTTAGTCTCCATGTAGGGTTCTTGTTTTTTAAGCCAACAGTGGCAGTTGTGACAGCTTGATGCATGGCAGTTGCTTTATTTTGTATATTTAAATGAAGATATAACTTTTTTTCCCCTGGCTCCTTGAACCCTGAAGAATACCTGTTGTAAGGCTGTCAGCTGCTCAGACTTAATATGGGAGCAGGATGTTGATGCAGGAGAAGTATAGAGACAGAAAAAGAGGCATTTGCATGTAGTTATTGTGTGATGGGAATCGTAAGGGGCTGAACCTACTGCAGAGAATGAAGCCACTTGTGTTTCATTCTATTTCATAGGCATTTGTTCTTGTTTTCCCATGTCATCTTTCCTCAACAGCATTTGCTGTTGTTCTTTATTTTGTTCACAGTTTAGTTTTATTTCAGATCTCAATTTTTGTTTAGCTAAGCTAAAAAAGCTTAAGGCAAAACTGCGTTTTTTCAGGCGACTTTTCTGGTACGCAGCAGTTCTGTCATAGTGCTCCCCGTGAGGACAGTCTTACCTTGGATTTGATTTGTAGTAGTGATCAGTACTCTACTTCTGTGGAGGTATTAAATTGACTTAAGCAGGCTCGTGCTTTCCTCTCTGCCTTGTAGGGCATATTGCCACCACCTTTTTGTTGCCAACGTAGCTATTTGTGAAGCCACTTGGAAAACATATGTTAAAACTCTTCTTTCTTTCCCAGGTTGTCAGCTAGATAATAATTTGCATTAGGAACAGTGCCTTACATGTTTAGTATCCTTGGCAGTGGATACTAAAATGATCCATGTGTGCATATTCAGTTGACCATTAAATGGCAGCATGAATACTTCAGACAGATGTAGCAACATTTGTCTGAATGTTATAACAGAACAAATTGGTGCCATGCTGAGATATCTTGACTGCTATGTAAAAATCAATACAGCAGAAAAAAATTGTAATTTACTTACTGTTCAGAGATTTTCTGTTACTGAGGAGTCTCTGAAGTTGTACCAATTACAAGATTGGAGAAGGGAAGAAACTACGGTAATTTGCGAGTTTTAAAAAATGTATTAAATCAGAGCAGTTTATAAGTTTAAGTAAAAGACATTCATGAATTCGAACAAATTTTTGAACCACAGTTCAAAGATTGTTTATTACAAGAATAAGTTTATTTACTGCTCCTTTGGAATTACCTTTGAAACACCTCAGTGGAGGTATTAAATGTGCTCAGCCTGACTATAAGAAACCTGTTTAGGCTCTTGTTTCTGTCAGTAGTTGCTTTCTTAGTTGTAGCTAAGGTATTCTATCTGTCTCTCTGTTACTTCAGGAACAGTAATTGTACCATTGACAATATTTCTATCATCAGAAATCTCTAGAAAAATACAGAATACAGAAAAGACTGATAAATCATATGAATTAAATGTCTCCAAAGTGTCAGTTTTATCATACCATTTTTTTCTGAACATCTTGTTTTATGTAATGCCTTCAGTGCATCAGATCTGATATGTTGCGTGTTACTTGTTGGAAAAATATACATATATGTCATCAGTACTGTAGAACATGATCTGTACCATGCTACTTATCGGTCTCTTAATTCACTAATTGAAAATTCTTCCAGTGTTACTATATTGTCCTTTCTTAAAAAAAGACAATCAACCAAAAAAAAAAATCAATAAAACCAAACTGTCAGTTACTGTGAAACAACTTTCTCCTGGGCATTTTTTTTTTAATCTTTTGCATGTACGTAGAAATGTAACAGAAATGCATTCAATGCTGTCTGTTTTTAAACCATTCATGGCTCTTTAATATTACTCTTAGGCACAGATGTCTGCCTACAGTAATTGTGGAAGGGTTTGATTTTACATTTGCTTTGGGGGCTTTTATGTCAGGCCTTTCTCTCTGGTTGCTTGGTGGGGATTTTTTTGTATTCACGACTATACAGAACGTGTACTCAGGTTCAACATGTCATAAACCCAAAAATTTGACATTTGTAGGAGAAATTGTGAGCTGTAAATTTATATAATGATTAGCCACAGAAAACTAATTTTTTATGACTGCCTTCATTTTGTCTGCAGTCTTAACAGTTACAAAGATTTTTTTTTTTTCCTGGGGTGAGCTCTCACTTGGTGGTGGTTAATTTCCAGGCGGGCCACCATAAAGTTTCCTCAACAGCTTCCCCACTTAATGAATTTTTGTTTTAAGAGCAAAAAGCCAAACTGTTTTTTTTATCTTGTTTAGAAACTTGTTCCCCTCTTCTTTGTTTATCCAAATCAGGTGTCTCTTTAGGTTTTTTTTGTTTATGTTGTTCTGGTGTCTTTGTTGTGTCTCGATGGTTGATCCAAGAATATTGAAGTTGAAAGCTTGTCATTGCCTTAGCTCTGGTGTTGTAAATAAAACTTTCTTGTTAGCATAACAAGAAGCAAATGTGGAAGACTCTGGTCATGGGAGTTCAGATGCTTACAGGACGGGTGGTGCTGGGCTGAGAGCTACTGGAGTTTGGGAGAAGGATCTTCAGTATGAGATTCTTTGATTTGATGCCTGAATTGTAATGGGGGGGGGGAAGGCGAGCCTTGACAAAATTGCTCAGGCTCACAAAAGATTGCAGATGCTTTTCAGTCTTAGAACCAACATTGTCTTCTAGAACCCAGAAGAGGTCTTCCGCTCAATTTTCTTCCAAAAACTTGCTGGTTTGCAAGACTGAGGAAAGTTGTCCTAGATGGCTGCAACATTGTAAATATGTTACTAAAATAATCTCAGTATTAGGGAATAGCAAGCTTTGTGTGCACAGCTTCTTTTTTTTATAATATCTTTTTCCTGAATGCTGCATTAAGGCTTAATACTTACTAATCAAAGCTCATAAAATTACAGATATTGCTTTTGGCTTCCACTGCTCACTTATCTTCCAGGATCTAAAGTTCTGTGGCTCTCTGGTAGTATTTATGCTACATCCATGCATAAATAGTTTTTGCCTTTCCCTTCAACAGAAAAAGGACTTTCAATTTATGGATCTGACAGCAAGTGCAAGAAGCTTTGCCAGTCAGCTCATTTGTTTTGTTGGCTTAAATGTCAGCCAATTTAACCAGACTCATACTGTGTTTTTTCACTTGGCACTTGAGAGAACAGAGCCTTTGATAATTAACATGGAGTTATTAATCAGTACAATCTATCTAATCTAGGGAGATCTATCAAATAGTATGTCTCTGGTGATTTTGGTGTTTGGTATGGCTTGAATCTGTGTGGTAGAGAATACATGTCTATATTGTAAAGAATGTAGACTTGCAGTGATTACTTGAGTAAAGTTTTTTGAGTCCAGAGAAAGAAGCATAGAATATGAAAAAAGGACTGCAAGATTGACCCTGTTGGCAGATTTGGTGGTTTCGTTGATTTTTTCATTCTTTTAAATTCTATACCAGTAGTTAAATATGCCTATGGTAATGATCAATATGCTTTTTAACTTAAAGGATTAATTAAAAAGAAGCCAAAACTCCTTCTATTAATTTCTGTCCTTTGCTACTCTTTAAAGGCAAAGGGATTGGGGGGGGGGTGAAGATACAGAAAAGTATTCACAGGCTAAATTAAATTAGAACAGGGTAATTTCCATATATTTCCTCTGTTTGCAATGGTTCTTCCAGCTGATGATCTAGATCAGGAGCTGAATATAGATGCTCTCATTCCCTTTGTGAGGAGCCTCTTTGCCTACATTACCTAGTAAAACTATCCTCAAGATAAGAAGTTAACCTTTCCTTTCTACCTCCGATTTTGAGTAATTGTTTGGCTGTGATTCTATAAGTACATAAAAAGGAGCTTCACCTCAAAAGTTTAGTTCCATAATGGATATTGTTTTATTCATAAGAAAAAGGCTCTGAGGGTCCTTTTGCCCTTTTTGCACTTGGGAGGTCAAACTAAGCTGTGGTATTTGACTTCACAGTTATTTTTCTTTCATCAGTAACAAAGGCCTTGTTTGTCAGATGTTTATCTGTACAGTGTCAGTTCTTTGACCCAATGCAGCATAAAGCTAATAACTTTTTAAGTAGCTGTGTTCCTGACAAGAGAGTCTAATTGCTGAGTCTGGTATTGTTTCTAAAGACTAGAGGTAGAAAAATGCAGTAGAAAATTTTCTTCATTGAAGTGAACAAATGTAAGTTGAAACAAATACGAAGAACAGATGCAATGACTAAGATGCTGTATTTATAATCCATTCTTGTAGAGTAGAATTGTGATTGTAAGGAAGTGTGTCTGTACTAGATGTGAATTTTATGTGTTTAAACTGATGGTTCATGATCTTGGATAAATTATCTATATACTTCTCATTAGTGTAATTAACAGTTTGCTCTGTATTTGATGTGCAACATGCTGATGCGATCAATAGTTTTGTTTTTCTAATTCAGGTAGATCAAGAACAGTTTATTAAATATAAATTACTTGATGGAAAGCTGGTTTTCTTTTTAGAATTCTTTTTTCCTTGACAGGTGTTTCCTGTTCCTGTTTTTAATTAATATTGTTTGCAGCACTTTAAGCTTTTCAGACCGCTCTTTCTGACACAAGGATTTCATATGGTGTGCTGTTACCTGCTTTCTTTGATGGCTTCTGCCTGTGGCTTTAGTTTGCCAACCTCCTTAGGGGCCATGATGCATCCATGCTGTTGCTCATGCTGTTAGGTAGGGTTTCTGATCCTCTCCTTTCCTCCCCACTTCAGCTGTCATCTTACAGGTGAGTTTTCCAGAACAAGAACTGCCTTTAGATGTTTGGAAAACACCTTATTGCCTTGTAAAGCAGCTTGTAAAAGCAGTCAAATAGCAACTTCAGTGTGTATCTAAGTTGAAAAGTACTTTTATAATGCTTGATTTCTATGTAGATGTATCTTAATGCAATATAACTTCTGGAAGCAGAAGAGTCAGCACTTAGACTGATGCAAAGCTTGTTGAAGTTGAAGGACAGGTTCCCTTTGACTTCAAAGGGCTTTGAATCAGCAAAATCTTAGTAATCTTGGTATTTGTGACCCTCCTGAAATAAACTGACTAAAATTTAAGCTGTTAAATAACTTAACTTTGAACATTTTAGCTGAATTTTTTTAAACTTACGGGGATTAAGCACACATGTTGTGTATGAAGGTCTTATGAATTCCTTTTTTCATTATCAAGGTACCAGGGGTCTGGGAGATTGAAGGAAGTGGTAGGGTTTTTTGAGGATTTTAGCCATTGGCAATCTAAGGCCTCTGATTTTTGGTGAACATACGAGTGCGGCATCTGATTGAGTTACTTCTTTTGGAATCAAAATGCTTTAATGTCTGTCTGGTATATAGCCAAGGTGTTGTGAACATCTGTATGTGCTGAATGTGAAGTGCTATACTACAGGCACTGTGGGAAGGATTGGTCTGATTCAGAGAAGGTGAGCCAGAACCCATATGTTTAAATCTGATCTTAACCTGGATGATTTAAAAGCTGGAGTTTGTTTTCAGAACTGTATTATAAAGACCACATTTAGAGACTTTGGGGTCAAAGCAGGGGTTTAAGACTATTGAAGCAAACAGTTAATGACAGTGTTGGAAAACAGAAAATGTAAATTTTAGCATTTTTTTCAAGGATTAACTTATGTTGCTTTTAAAGACAAAAAGACCAATTTTTCAGGGTTATACTGCAGATCTTCTGTAAGAAGCGGCAGTTCCTTTAATACATTGTTGCTTCCTTCATTTCATATCATATCAGTATAAGGATTGAACAAATATGTCTTTGCCAGCTTTTGTGGGTTGTACCAGATAGTATCATATGAGATTGCTTGTCCTCATTCTGTCTGCAGAAGACTAGAATTTGCCTTAGTTGCATTCAAGTGTATGCATCTATCTGCTCTGACATCTAAAATATTTGATTTGCATATTATGTATTCAGAGTAGGTAAATTTACAGAATAGAACAGTCAAGCTGTGGTTTCTATTCTAAAGCTAAATATAAAAATAACAGTATATTCTTCTCACAATTTTTAAGAATTTGGAGAAACAAAATTAGAAATTACTACATCTAATCATTGCTATTACATGTCTGTTACTAATCAAGTAACTCCAGTTTGGATTTAAATTAGATTTACTGTTAAAAGGAGGTAAGTGTGCATCTGTTATGAATTGGTGAAAACGAGTGCCAAGCAATCTCCCTTCAGTTTTGTTAAACTGAATTAAAAGGGACTTTTCTGCAAAATTGCTGTCATTTTAGAGAAACAGTGCTAGCTTTGGTTTGTATAGGTGACATTTTCAAAGCTCTGTTCACTGATGTCTGGTCTCAAACTACCAAGACTTAGCAGGCTCTACAACTTAGGCTGTGAGAATGAAGAAGTCAAAAAGACAGGATGTTTCCAAGTGCTCGATACTAGTCACTTCTCCTTCCATTCTTTTTTCCCCCTCTCCTTTACAAATCTGAATTAGCAAAAATACTAGTGCTTTAAGGGAGGAAAATTTGGTTTCATTTCTGTGAGCATCTTTTCCTTTAAAAAAACAGAATTACATTTTAGTAGAAGGAAGCATTCACTCACATGTACATTCCCACTCCTTATTCCTTTTTACTGTTAAATTCTTGGAAAATCAAGCTGTGAACTTATTCAGAATCCTAGCTGCTCCACGAAACATTCCTTTAACAGGAGAAATGTTGTAACTATAGTTAACAAAATACTTCCTTTTTTATTAGCTTGAGATTTAGAATGTCTCTTAGATTTTCTAATCCACCCATCTGTTAATTTATAGGTAATATTCTTCAGCAGTAGACCTTCTTTTTAATTAAAAAATTGTATAAACTTAAATACTTGCAGAATCAAAATCCAGGAACAGCCTGTTTCCCTATAAAGGCACCTGGTTTTTTGGTTACTGCCCAGGTGGAAAATTGGGAAGAAATTGTTGTGCTGTCAAGTAGCTTTAGGGTATCACATACCTAAAAATTGCATGTATCTTTTTGAGAATAATACATGTAGGAAAATGCAGGTTTCAAAGAAAATTGTGGGAGAATTGAGAAAACTACATATAAATGCTGTGTCCTTCCAAATATTTTACAAAACTAGGTTTTTAAGAGAAACAGGAGCCATTGTTTTTGAAAAGTTAAATGCAGAAATAAAACCGTTACAAGTAAGGTCTTTAAAACTGGTCTTGAACAGGAGATTTAAATGTTCCCCTTGGAATGTTTTCTGAAGGCAGGTTTTTAACAATAAGCATATCCTGCTTTTGAGCAAAATTACTTACACTAAGCCATGGCTTTATTGCACATACAGTAGTACATTAAAGGGACAGTTTAGAAACTGCTGTCTTAACTGTATCTCCATCAGTATATTTTATTTCCTATATATCTGTACCCAGTGCCCCACTATTTCTGCTTATACTAACTGTGGTTGTCTGAGATGTTACCGTTTTGTAATCCACCTCTTTCCCTTTGAATGCAGCCGTTGCCTTGCCAATGATTTTACTGTTCATCTCAGACTTTGGAGCTTATATCCCAAAGGTCTTCTTTTATCCATCCCTAATGTGTTTTTCTCTGTCCTAAGCAATCAAGTGTTGTGATAGTTTAGTCTATGTATGCATTCTCCCACCACCCGCAGCCACTTCCAGGTTTATTCCACCAATTTGTTCTCCTTTTTATTATGGAGCATCTAAACAAAGAGTAAGTTCCACAGCTGAAATGTGTATGCTTAAGAGAATGCTGTCAATACAATAAATGTAGATTTGTGGCATACTACTTCTTGCATTTCTCTGTTTAAAGGAGAACATCGAGGAAAATTTGATTTTGTATGTGAATTATGCATTTTGTAATGCAAAAAAGCTGACGGAGGGGAAAAAATACATGAGCTCAGACTTAAAACTATGCTCTGCTTGTGTCAGACACTGCACATGTGAATCTTGGAGGTTGTGAGCAGATGAACAAGTTACTGTGAAATAACATCAAGGCTGAACTGTCCATATAGACTGAGGAAGGACTCGTGCCTCTTGTCACGCAAGGGCAAACATATGGCACACCACAAAGTTCACTTACCAGCTTAGACTTGTGGCAACATGTTTATTGACCTAGACCTTTGTTATTACAGCTTGTTAGTTTACCACTTTCGATGGAGAAAGTGCCTTCTGCTTTGTTCCCAGTTTAGTCCTACTGCTCAGCTTTAGAGAAATACCTGTTTTGGTCACCACTGTCAGGCCTTGGCTGTCTTATTTCCGTAGGTGGGATCAGGTTTGAGAATTGCTTTTGTGTTTAAGGCTTTCAGCGTTGTCCCCTTCCTCCTTTTGTGAAAAGGGCAAAATATAGAGAAGTTCAGTAAGTGATCATCATAAACAAATGGGCTTAAAAAGAGAAGGTTACAGCCTCTTTCTGCTCAGTGGATTTGGTGGAAGAGGCTGTGGAGAAAGCGATGGAGCACACGCTCGTCAAGTTTTCAGATGACTGTTTGTTTTATTATCAGACTGTAAAACTAGTGATCAAATTAGCTGTTTTGGTTTTTTTAAAAAAACACAAAGATTCTCATTTTCCCAAACAGAAATAAAAATTGCAAAAGTGTGTGGGCATCTGCCTCTCAAGACATTCTTCTTCTATCCAGTAGAGTAATCTTGTTTTAAGGATATTGTTTTAAGGATAACTTGGATATTGCCTAAATTTTCTGTAAGCCTTCTTGCATTTTTATGTCAGGCAATTAAATTTCATTTTCTACTTATTTTTTCTCACTTTTTGTTGTTTATTTTTGTTTTCAGGCTTCCTTAAGCCAGACTTAATATTGATAGAATGAAAAAATTTAAGAGGAGACTTTCCTTAACCTTGCGGGGAAGCCAGACCATTGATGAATCACTGTCTGAGCTGGCAGAACAAATGACAATTGAAGAAAACAGCAGCAAAGATAACGGTAAGCATGTCTTTCACTTTGTAGAAAATGTAAGAATTTTGTCAGGCCCTGCTCAAGTGAGTGTTGCTGGGGTTTATTTTAGTTTTCGCAGCTGCAGGGACTTCCTTCCTAACCATTTCTTTTGGTTTATCTTATATTCAACTGCTCTGGTTATTTCAACAGGTTGATATTTATCAAAATATCAAAAAATATACAATATTTATCAAAAATATCAAAACAACTATTTATCAAAATCTACCTAAATTTATCTTTTTATGTCATGTGCAACAAGGCTCACAGATGCTCTTTCAGTAAACAAACCCATTGTATGAATTTACTGGGTCCCATATCAGCTCATATGGCTTCAAACTGAGTCTTTTCTCAAAATCATTATTTAGTAATATGATTGATACTAATTGCTTAAGTATTATACATAAAACTGTTTACCTTCCCATTGGTGGTGCAGGGCACTAGTCTGAATTCTGTCATCTCTTCACGTCTCTGTCGTACTTCTCTTCACCAATATCAAGGTGACTAGAAACATTCAGGATAACCAGCTTGCACCTGTGTATCTTACATAAGTCTTTGGCTGATCCCATAAACATACTAGCTGCTGTAAAGTCCACACTAATGATGATACAGCTTTTGAATGCAATCTGCAGTAATAATGACTGGAAGGGGTTTTGTTGCTTGTTCTGTTTCCTGGGCTGAAGCATTTAAGTCATATTTCATCTTCAGTGCTGACTAGTGTTATTTTTTACTCTGCCGACATCTAAGATTTTTCTCAATTATCAAGTGGTCTGAATTTTATTTTTCCCCCACTTCACAGCAATAAATAATTCTGAATTTTCTCACTGAAAACTGACAGGGCCGGGAAATTTGAGCAGAGGTAGAGGCAATGGAATTTGCCTTGCAGACATTTAAAACCCCATTCTAGATAAGTTGCATACCAAGGTTTTGGAAGTTGCATTTACCTTTGGCAAAACAAAGTTAGTTATGTTTTTCGGTTTTGCCCTTAATCCCTGGTATATTCGTGCTTTTGTCCTGTTTTTATCATGGACCTTGCCCAGTATTTTGGGAAACAAGGTTTATTACAACTTTTTATGTGTTGATACAGCAGGTCTGCTCTGAAGCAACAATTACAGTATTTTTACACTGATATTTACTAAGTCCTTTCTGAGACACTGGGTTGTCCCGCGTGATTTTATTTGTATTCACCTTAGTTACTGATGCATATTTTCTTCAGACCTGTATATACTTCTGCAAGATTGATTTCATTATGTAAATAAGTGCTAAGAAAACTATTTTCACACTAAGAAATAAGCATGAAAAATTGTTACCAGCATCAGTGAATGTAGTGGACTGGGTTGCTGAATTGATTCATTTGAAAACTGAATTCAGGAAGAATAAAAGCATTTTACTTTAAACTGGACCATGTCCTGGCTGTTAGCTCAAGAGACAGAGAACACAATAACTTGTTTACAGAAATGTGAGCTTATGCCATCTTAAACCATGTGTGAATCCATTTGCGGCTTGTAATATTTATCTGAGAATTATCCCAAACAGCAATACTTAGATGTCTTCTGCATGTTTGTTGCCAAACTGTGACGAGCAACTTCTCAGCAGATACTTAAAGTGATAAAAATACAATTCAAGAAAATATTTCTAATTGCAAATTTTTTGTTTAGCTTTTAGTGCTCCTTTTATTTTGCTTTCCATGTTATTTAATTGGCCAAAAGGAACTTCATATGCTAATATTATGATACATTATATGCTATGCTTATACATGCAGAATGTTGTTGATGCCTTAGTAGAGTCTTTTCGGATGCATTCGAGGTGTTGTTGGTCTCTTGAAAGAAGAAGAAATATAAACTGTACTTTTGCTGTGTGTAATCTTTACTCATCGTTTTCTGTCACTAAAAAAAGTTTTACTGACACTTGCTATCTTTTTTGGATTCTTACAGAATGCATTTATTAGTATCTGTCCTATCTTTGATCTTGCAGAGATGAACAGGATACTACATTATGGATTTTTATTTTCCTTTGTTTTTCCTGTCCAACCCTACTTTTCTTAGAAAGTAGGGTTGGAAAATGCTTGCTAGTCCTGCTTTTCTAAAGGAAGCTCTAACTTTGCCACAGATGAAGAGATTTTGGAAAGAGTAGGGTTTGGGCAATGAAAAGTGCTGGAAAAACAGTCAAGTAATGAGTACTCTCTTGGTGAAAGACAAATTTAGTAGAGAGCATGGCCTGGAAAAAAATCCTTCAGTGGGCATTTAAAAAAGTTGCTTAAAAAGGATTGCTTAAATGAGGATGGTTTGCCTTGGCATCTTATAAAATCAGAGTGATAAGAAGCCTGTACTAACTCTAAATATCCTGCTGGGACACATGAGAGGATGTAGTCTCTTGAAGAATATTTTATAAAGTGATAGCTGCATTAAGATCTTTAAAGTGCATCCTTTACTGCGATGGTGCTGGTCTCAGAAGGCAGGAGTAACCGTCTCCTTAGTTCTGCTTTTAGGAACAAACAGCTCTTTTACCTTGTGGAACAGAGAAACCCAAATGTGCCCAGTTTACAGGCTTTGAATCTGCTCTTAAAGAAACTTTAAAAGCACAGTTTAAAAACTTTAAAAGGCATGCCAATATCTTGATCTACAGAGAATCAAAGCCAGAGATACAAATAGCCTTCAGAAAGTGGTTCTTCATATATGCTTTATTTTCAAGCATTAGTACATCATCAGCTTGAGACGTGAGAGTTGAAGGGCATTGCAACTGTGCATTTTATGCCAGAAGTCAAGGCTAGACCCTGAACACTGAAGACCTTTACAGCAGCATTTTGTTCCGGTGTTGTTGTCCAATTTTGTTTTATTTTTTTTCTTTCTGGCAAATTGCTCATCTTGTCTCCTGTCATTCCATGCTGATGGCTGTGTTCACTGAAGGTTATAATTTTATACGTGCTAGCTTTTTTCCTTCCTTGGAAACAGCTGTGTTAATGGACTGTAGAGATTGTAGAGACTATGTCCGTAGAAAATCACATCTGTGCTGACCTAGTGTCCACGCTCATGTCCATCTGATTTTCACGTACATATCCCGTAAAATCTTTAAAATAAAGTTCCAGTTCAGTGCTGCCATTCCAGGTGTAGATCACCTGTACATAGTACCTTTTCTCATGATCACCCTTTTGCAATAACCTGTGTTGTTCAGTCCCCTGTCAAATGTTTCTTCTCCCAAACAAGTGCCTGTGATTTCAAATAACTGTTGCTCCCATCCAGAGGCCCACCTTGTCATTAGCTCCAGCTTTGAGTGGGTTGTTTCAAGACTGAAAGCACAGTACTCCTAATGCAGAACAAATTGTCCCATTTGTAGTTCACAGACATAAAAATAGATACATAACTTTTCATTTCTTTGCAGTACATTGATACCATTGAATCAGCTAACCTTTTGTATGCGATCTCATTTCATACACATACTCCTTCATCATGTGATGTCAGTACAATCTCAGTATGCATCACTCATCCACGAGCAGCAAAATGGGATTAGCAGGGATCAACCCGCATTGTTCAATGCAGTAGCACAGAGCTATTGCGCTGAATGTAGAATAACCATTAGGTTTGGTTTGTTTTGAACATCATCAAATTATTTAGTGACCAGAAACCTATATGTAATTAAATCTTCCTTACAAATTATGTTCATCATAATTGGCTTCTGGGTGAGGAAGCATTGCCAAATCATATGCATAAACCATAAAAATAAAGTGACCGGTGAAGTGCATAATAATACATCTGAAGCCTTATGAACTGTGGACTGTATGAAGTATACTTCGGGCTAGCCTTTTAGCTAAGTACAAAAGCTTTTCATGATCTCTGATGTTTCAACATATAAAATCAATTAGGTGGATTTGTTGTTTATTTTTCATTTTGCCATATTTTCATTCAGCATACTAACAATGTACCGGCTTGCTTTTTTAATTCTAGGTTCTACCTTAATGTATGTATTCAGATTAATATTAAAAATACTAAATGGTAATTTGTAGAAGTTGATGACTAAATTTGCTCCTGAAATTTTCCTTTGCCAATGACATACTAGTATAATTTGGCTAGAAGTAATATCCAAATCATGCATATTTTAAGCCCAATTCGGTGTAAAATTTATGCAAATACTTTAAATACATATGCTCTCTAATAAAAGCAGAAAATGTGGCTGTATTGTCTAATGTTATGAATTGCATTATCACAAACTCCAAGCATGCTTTTAATAATAATTGCAAGACGTGTTCCAAAATATGTCCACAGCTCTTACATTTATATGTAAGTAACTTGGAAAGCATTCTATTTTGTCAAGTTTTGGTTTTATATATAGATAAATACACACACACATAATAAACAAAACAAGTGAAGTTCTGATAGAAATGGCTATGTGAATTTGTAGAATAATATTTATCCCCATTTAGTCTGTTTTAGCTCGGTGATGTGATCATAGGATCCATTCTCACGAACACTTGCATAATTTTTTTGTAATTTTACAGGTGTGAGTAATAATGGAAGGATCAGCTACGGTAAAGTGCGTAAGTGTTTTTTAGGTTTAAGGCATTAATGACTAGTTAATACTCTGATAAGAGGGGTGAATGTTGATAAAAATTGACACATTGCAATACTGTCTTGGAACATCCAAATGCCTTTGTAGCTGTAATCATGTCGCCGCATACAGAGCTGAGAAATTCCCATTCCATCTGCTTTGTGTGATTCCTTGAGCGTGGAAGTAAAACAGTGTGTTGCAACATATTTTCAAGACAGTGTTCTTGAACTGAAAATATAAGCATAGAAATGCTTACTGGTAATAAATCAGTACATTTTTTCTGTCGATGTTGGAGGGAAAGTATCAGTATAAAAATGTGGGGGGTGGGAGGGAAGAAATCCCCAGAATTGCTAGAGCTCATTCGAGAGCTACAGATTACTGCAAGTCACTGGCAGTTGTCACAGCTAAACACTGCACCTTGTACTGTCCCTTGCACCATACTGACAGTGTTTTTATTATAGTCTGTATGTACCCTTCTGTGCTATGGTATACATCCATTTTTATTATTACTGTTCAGTGTGGTTTCTCCATCCCACGTACACTGCACAACATAGTGTTCTTCCCTTCCTGTTTTGTTTCTTCCCACAAAAGGTAGAGGCTCTGTTCATGTGTGGAAGTGCTTATGAAATGAAATGAGCATGAAAATTCAGTGCCTGAAAGCATGCTGCAGAAATTCATAGTCTTGGAGGGCTATGTGTAGGTCTTGTCCACTCATAATTGTCCTCCTTCACAAGTAGAATACAGGTTTGGCAGGAGAACATGATGCTTAGATGCAGAAGTGGACTCTCTAAATACACCAAATTTCTGTTAGCGTAGGCTCACTGATGTATATGTAGAGATTTGTTCTCAAAAGGTGCTCAGATGGAGTTTCTAAGTACAGAAAAGTAAAACACACATAACTAGCCAACACAATTTATTTCTGAAAGTAGGGCGAAAAGGAGCCGGATCCTCTGTTTCCTGGTTTGGTTGGCAACGTGGTCTCACAGATGTTTGCATTGGGAGTTACAGGGTAGCTGTGTGTGTGGATGCAAGGATAGAGGCCAGGAATGCTTGTATCTTGGCTATGATGCTGCCTCACATTGATCTAAATTGTAGCTAAAACAGTTTTCTGAAGGATTTGGTGTAGCGTGATGCCTTCTGCAGTTACGATTTTAAGCTGATGGTTTGCTATGCTTATATGATTTGAGGTACAGAACTACCATGCTTGTGTTCCAGTGCAGATCTGATGAGCGAAAATACTGCCTGAGAATTATTTTCTCAACACTATGAAATATGTAAATCTCAAAGGCAGGTTTTTGGCTTTGAATATATTTCACTTGATTGTAATCTTTGTCCTGGTATCCAGACCAGAGGCAAAACCTCACTGCGTGTGAAGTCAACTTTGAAAGGCTTTTTTTAGAGTGTTTTTTTTTTCAGATGGCTTGATCTCATTCCTTGCCTTGTGTATTATCTCTTGGTTTTGTAGTTTAAACAGAAGCCTTGGAAAAATGTCTGCCCTTTTTGTCCCAAATTAAAAAATAAACTTTAGAGGACATTACAGTGCCATTTTAGTAATTGATGTACTTCATTTCTCATCAAAGGTTGAAGACTGTGTTTTTCTGGGTTTCTGTCAGCATATTTCTTCAAATGTGCTGCCAAATTTTTTTTGCCCTGTGTCTTCCAAGTGAAGAATATTTGCTCTGGACATCACTGCTGCACTCAGATGGATAACTTTGAGCAATGGGAGGAATCCCTTGAGGTTTTGCTAAGTTTTTAATATTTTAATAGTCAGTATTTCAGAGGTTTCATCTTATTATTTAATGAATAAATACTATTTTAAGTGATATTGAGTGGTTGCTCTGTTTTTAGAGTGACTTAATGTTTTCCTGGGTATCACATATTGGAGCCCAAGGAAACAATCCCATAAAATAATGTATAAATACACAGTATTTTGTAGTGTTCCTCATCCAGCTCCTTGAGAGTACATATATAGAAAACATATTGCTGCTTTGAGTTATTTAAATATATCTTATATGGGAGCTGTCACCTGCAATCAAGTAATTTTACTGAGTGGATCTGACTGCCTTATAGCAGTATGATTAAGTATTGTACAGCACAGCATGCCAGCTCTAAAATGTCAGAAATTCACCTGCTTACGTTCTACACTTTCTGAAGAAATAAAGACCTACTTGACAACAGCTTCTTCAACAGTTTGTTCAAAATATTTTGTATTTCCAGTAAAAAAAAAAATCCGTTTTTATTGCTGAGGCACGGGTAAAATTTGAGTAATTATTAACAGAGCATACATTCAGATCAGTTAAGTGAATGTGTAGTAGATGATGCCAAAATATGATTAAGCTATATGACAGTGGCATTTGAGAGGCCTATATAAATAATCTTAAACAGTTGTCATAATGCATCACAAGCTTCATGAATGCAAGGCTGTTTAGAGAACGAATACTTAGTTTCACAAATGTAGATTTTTGACACTTTTTCATTCTCTATCAAAATGGAAAATTAAAAAAAACCCCAGCCTTCGAAGTTTTCTGGAGCAACGGTGAGGTCAAGGTGGGTGGAAAAGAAACTACGTAGCATCCTGACCTATAAAAACCGGTAGGGGATTCTCGGGACATTTACTGAGATTTTGTTATAGTTGAGCCAGTCCAGAGTCAAGTCGCAGCTAAGAGTGGTGAGTGAGGTTCTGCCCCCACCTTTCTACCAGCACACGCTGTGTGTACCCCATGGTCATCTAGTTCTAAAACCTAAGTCAAAATTACACTTCTTTACTGTGAGAGGAGGACCTTGAGCTACGTTTTAGGTAGCAGCAGTGAATTGTGGCAGGCTTGCTGTCACCCAGAGTTCATCCTTATTTAGAATACATGCCTGGGTTCAGTCCCCATTCTGTACCCAAATCAGCAAACAAATTCTATGTCTCCAGTATCACTTTTTTTGATTAGAAAAAACTCCACTCGTGTACTTTATTTGTATGAAGTTAAAATACATATTTATGTATTTGTATGGTTTCCATGTCCAGAATGGATAACGGTTATGGAATAAAATATTTTTTTGCAGACTTAATTAGCTCTGTCAGAGATGTTTGATTTAAGGGATAATGTCATGCTGTATGACAGGTGATTTTGGTTCTTTATTAAAGCTAGCTGAAGCAAATATCATTCCAAAATTTAGGCAGTGAAATCTGAAAACCAGCTTGGTCTTTTTGTCACATAATAGAGATACTCATGGGACATAAAAAAAAGAAAGAGGTAGTTGAGTATGTGATATTATATATTCATAAAATGTGTTTTAAAATGCATTTACATTCCTAATGAAAACACTTTCTTTCTTTAATCCACCAGCTGACTGATGTGTGACAGTATGTCAGTTGCTGAGGCCTTGCCAAGAAATGCCAGGCAATTCTGCAGGCTCTCTGGAGCTTAGATTAAGTAAATCCAGTTAAGTAAATCCAGCACAGGAAAGAAAGTGGTAGTGTAGGCCTTTGTTCTTATAGATGGACAAGGAAAAGAAACATCATGGATTTATTGAAAAATTGCTTAACTCAGGAGTAATTTCAGGTCAGGCTTTGTGGTTAATTAAATTGCAGTTAAAGGAAAAATCTTTATGAAATACTTGGTTTTAGCTAATTCCTCAGACAGGCTACTTAGTTATATACACCAATGTTTTACTTGATTCTGGCAGTTCTCATAATTATGAAGTAATAAAAGACAGGTCCACTTATGTTAAAACATGAATTTATGTAGTTTCATAACTGAAAGATTTCAGTGTCTCATTTGAGTTATTTTCTGGGTTTGTATGTTTATTAGCATTAGCGTTGGCATTATTTCAAACTTAGCAAAGCAGTGGACCTTACTGGTTACTGTATTTTCTTAAAGTATATGTATGTATTCTAAAACAAATCAGTAACATGGTCTAGCAACTCTTACAAGGTTAATAAGCCAGGCTTGGTTGTATTTTATACAGTGTTGTCTTTGGATAGTGCTGTTGTATTTATTTTGGGTCATGCTAATAGTAACGGAAGTTTGAGTGATAGAAAGTGAGAAATACAAGATAATTATCCAAATGAAATAAGTGGTCAGCTCAGCATTCACCAGACTTGAAAATTGAGTAATACAACACTGCATAATCACCATGCATTGCCCAATCTTCAACCTTGCTGAAGGTGTACACTTAAACAAGATAACATGAACATGGCATTAAAAAAGGGGTGTGTATGTTTTTATAGATGTAAAATTAATGTGTTTATATAGATATAAAATATTTTTTATTGTAAAAAGTGTTCAGAGACTTTGAAAATAAATACATGTGGTCATCCTGTACATCAGTATAACACTTACATAATTCATGATACATAATTTATATTCTCATTGAGAATGTTAACTTTTTCCACACTTAAAGACTAGATTTGTGTGATAGCTTAGTAGGCTGCATAAGAAATGTAAGAGTTGAAATGGCATTTCTTGAAAGATGAGTCAAAGATCTCATGATTTTTTAGCCAAAATAGGAAGAGAATATAATAACAACCAAAGAAATACAGTTTAAAAAGAACCACTGAGAAGTCTCTGCTTCAGCTTCTTTCCATATCAGTTTGGACTTACGAATTATAGAGCAGGATAAGGAAAGAGAGCTAGAGATAAATAATTGACAAGACCCTTGCTGGAATGGTTGTGGCAGCAAGAGCCAACACGAGTGAACTGCCCAGGTGCTGCAGAAGTCTTGTGCTGTAAGGACAGTTGGAGTTCTACCTGTCTGTTCTCCAGTCTCTGAGGATGACATTTGAGGGCAAGTCTAAGATTAGAGCTCAAAATATAACATCATTTCCCCAGAGAACTGTACTGGTTTCTAGTTCAGAGCCTTCGTGAAGTAGGCGAGTCTCTGTGTGGTTAGTAACCCTGAGCAGATTTCTTGTTCAGTCTCCCCTTGAGCCTTGTAAGTTCCGATAGTTGTAGTAGTTGTAGCCTCCTGTGCTGAGGAAACACCACAGACTGTGTGGTGTGAAGAATCATTTCGTGTGCCGTTTGCAACCTGCCACAGCTGGCTCTTTCACTACCCTCCCTCTTGTGCTGAAGGAGGTAGTGGATGCAGCTGATTCCTAAGTGCCCTCTTCAGTCCTCCACAAAGTCTGTGGGTTGTATCATATTTCTACTGGTTCAGTCTATATGAGAGAGGAAGACCAGACTGTGTATGATACCAAAATACAGTAGATCCATACACTTGCACAGTGAATTTTCTGGTGTTTTTTTACTCCCCTTTTAATTTCTATCATTCATTTTGACTGTGGCTGAATATTAAAGCAACAGTAGCATGAAAATACCTACTGTGCTGCTGGAGACACCTCCGTCATGTCAGCTAAGCCTTTGAGTGGTTACTTAGTACAGTGACACTAAGGTAAGGAATGTTTGTGAGTTTTATATAGGGAACCATTTTTTTAAAGGCAAATCAAACCTATAATCACAGAGATAAAATTATAGAAGCAGTTTATAGATGTATATAGTATATGCATTTAACTTTTACAGTGTCATGTGGAATAAGTAATAGATTCTATTAAAAAAATTATAAGGAATTTGCTGCCTGCTGCCCTAGGATAAACATGCTGTTGAAGGAACACAAGAAGGAAGCTTATACCATGCTTAAGTCAAAAGGAATGATGCAAAGTATTAGAAACGTAAATAAGCATTTGGGACAGAGATGTGCAGAGTTTTGAAGACCCTGATTATACTTTATGAGGATATACATGGATTGGTGGTGAATTCTTCATCATATTCACCCACTTTGAAGCTGTATTTATGAAGGATGCAGGCAGGTTTATAAGTGCTGACATGTCCTTTCACATTTGGTTTTCTGCCTGCAGCATGTTTTTTTTCCCAGTTGTTTGGGTTTTTTTTCTGCAGCAACTGAGTTAGTCTTTTCTTGGTGTTTCCTTTTGGGTTTTTTGTGTTTGTTTGTTTGTTTGTTTTGTTTGTTTTGTCTCACTGTGTTATACATGTTTATTTGCAAAAATCTATTGCACAATTATTTCTTAAAGTCACTGCCCTGTCCTTGGATAGTTCTGTGTACTTCTATCTCTTTGCTTCAGACTAGTCATAGTAATATATGCACAAGGTTTTTGTATATGTGGGGAGAGAGTGGGTTCCCATCAGGATCCTGCTTTTATTAGAATAATAGGTATTTCTTGCTGTTATTTTCCTTCACCATTGAAATTCTGCTTTCCCTACAAAATTTTCTCCTAGCTATATTGTTCTTCTTATCTTATTTTGGAAGGGAAAGCGAGTTTTTGGGGTCCCTGCATGTGGGAGTATAAGTTGGGGTGATGAAATGGCATCCCAGACTACTCCCTGTTCCAGTAGGCCAGAGTGGAGTTCTGAGAAGATCCTGTCTGTGCTACACTCTGGGAGCAGTGGCTCCAGTAACACCTTGGTGGGTGCTGCTCTGTTCAGTAGCACTGCTCGTGCTGAGGTTGCTCAATGCGTGGCTGCTGCGTTTTCTGTCTTCTGAATAGTACCAAACAACACAAATCTGTAATGTTAATAAGAATCAAATGATGGAAAAATAAAATTAATTGAATCACAAGTGGTTTTTGAGCGTGTCTTCTGGTCTTTACCCTAGTACAGGGACAGTGCTTGCGTGTAGCTGCCAAATGACTCTGATCTCTTTTTCTGAAGTGAGAGTATTTCTCCTTTATTTTCTGGTATGAATGACTTAATTGGTGGTTCTGATAAGTCCAGTTTTGTGACAGTCAATGCAAGCTGACATCTGTTCTGCTGCTTCTTGGGGTAAAAAAATCCTCTTGCGTTTTTACAGTTAGTCTGCTTCTAGTGCCATGTCGATCCTTTGAGTGCTAGTCCATGTGTGCACAGTCAGGTTACTGAGAGAACATGAACATTCTATTTCTGGGCACACTTGTAAATAAGATTTTAAAATTTATAACATTTTATCTTTTTAGAAAGTGTTTATCAGTAATAATAACTTTTACAAAAATCTCAAAATCCTAGTTTTAAGTACTATGAACTGTCTGAAGTACAATCCAGTAGAAAGGCAAAATAACAAATCGAACACTTAATTTTTCTGATATCCTGTAAGTTAATAACTTTAATTATGACATGACAGCTCTGGTAGGTATAGACAGGTATGTTTACTTCTAAGGATGCCCAATAGCAAGACCTTGCTACTAGTGACACGCCAGAATTTTGAGAGGGGGAATGTTTGCAAAGGCTTGCAGTTGAATTTGCTCATCATGGTTGATCTAACAGCTGTTCGGTTTAAATTATAGTAAAGATTAAACACTGTGCAGTAAGACAGTAGAAAATAATTACAGTGTTCTCATTTTCTTGAAGTTCTAAGACTGTATATTCAGCTCATTTACTCATCCAGCATCAGAGTGACAGAATTTAATAAAATTAAATTTGTGTAATACTTAATGCCATGTTTTGTACTCATTTGTTAATAGAGAAATGGCAGTAGTATGATGGTCTACTGTTAGCATGAAAGATAATCTTACCAGACTGGTGATTTCCTGTTTAGTAACTGGTTTTTTTCTTTTTCTTTTTTTTTTTTCCTTCTGGCCTGTTCCTGACACTCCTACTTGCTTGTGGCAATGAATATTTTGATCCTTGTGAATTGTAGAGCCTATTGTGAAGAATGGCAGGCCTCCAACATCTCACAGCATGCACTCGTTTCTCCACCAATACACAGGATCTTTCAAGAAGCCCCCTTTACGGAGACCACATAGCGTCATAGGGGGCAGCCTCGGCTCCTTCATGGCAATGCCCAGAAATGGGAGCAGATTAGGTAATTTCCTACATTGTTTGTTTAAATGAAGTTTTCTGTGAAAAGTAATGTTTGTATTGATTCTTAGGAAGATATATGATTATCCTAATGCTTTACTAAATCTCTGGGTATGCAGTAATTTTTTCTGGAATTGTTCGAGAATTTTGTTTTTGAGGCACTGAGTGTCTCCTAAGGTTTTCAGGAAGAAAGCAATCAGAAGAACACACAGAAATCACTCATGAATTTTTGACAAGTTGCAGTGTTACAAAAGTTACAAAATATTCTTTCTAAATACTTTGCAAGGAATCTGTATGTCCATCTCAATTAAGCATTGGCAAGAAGTACAATAAATGTAATATGTTAAAAATAGAGAATAATCGTCCTATATGTGGAATTTTAAAAGAACTTCGCATTATTATAAGGAAAAAATGTTTTTTTCAGTGACAAATTAAGACCACTCAACTATAATTATCTTTTTGTTGAGCTCCCGAGGTATATTTGTGCCTCTGTAAAGCAAAAAAGTTGTGAAATATTTTCTCTTCTACAAGTAATTTGTCGTGTTGCTGCCTCCAGTCACCATTAATGTTTTACCCTGCTTTTATGTTATTTTAAATTATGCTTAATTAATTGATTCTAGAAAATGAGAGCAAGTCACAGCTTAATTAGAATTTTATGATTTTTTCAATCTTCTGCCCTCCTTTAGAAGTGTGTGATAAACTGATCTTCAAGATTAAGCTATGAATCTTCAAGATAGTAGTCAAACCACTTATATCCTACTCTGTTGTAATATCACTCATTTTCAAAAACATGCCTTTTTACTGCGTGTGCTACCATTCAGACTGAATCTGTCTTCTTCAAACTGTCCTCTTGAATTGACTATAGCAGCTGTCATCACACAAGAAAATGGGTATTAGTGTGCACAGTTTGACTGCTATATCAATTCCTGATTTCACTCAAGTACTGTACACAGTATTTTATTTTTTTTTTTCATTTTTTCCAAGCCAGTCTTTAGTTAACTTGCCAAGAATCTAAGAGGAAGACAAAGTTTAAAAAAATTATTGTGTACTTAAATTTGTCAAAGTAGATAAATATAAACTGTGTGCAGGAACAGCAGAGGTGTTGTTGAGTACAGAGGTGCTTGTACTCTTGTACTTGTGTGTTGACTTTACTATCATTCTCTTAAGATTTTGAAATGTAAATTTACCAGTGACTTATTCCTCTCCAGAATTTCACTTCCTCTTCACGAACTTCAAATGAGCTTTGCAAAAGGAAAATTCATACACAGAATGACAGAATATTCTGAGTTGGAAGGGATCCGCAAGGATCAAGACGAACTCTGAAGTGAATGTCCCATAACAGTTTTTGTTTTCATTTAATGATCCTTCAGTTTTCTCCAAAGCTTTATTTTTCATCTGAAAAAATATGCTAATATATAAGTATTGTGGAAGAATGACATTAGTTATATTTTTCTCAGATGATCACATTTTATAGGTGAACTATTGTTTAAATAGCACGCGTGATTTGAATATGTTAGTCTGTACAAAGTGCTATAATAACATGTTTTAAATAGTTACAGATAGCTGTACAGTTTGTAATTTTGTCGAAGTAGTATGGAATAGATGCACAGAATGTATCATAGAATCACAGAATGGTTTGGGTTGGAAGATCACATAGTCCCAACCTCCCTGGAGGTTGCCATGAGCAGGGACAACTTTCACTGGACCAAGTTCTTTATGTGTACATTAAACACCGCTTTTTGCTTTGAATATGATGATGCCATTTTTTTACTCCTTATTTGATGAAAATGTAAGCTACTTATACATGTTATACAGTGGTAGAAAACACAAGTACAAGTATATGCAAGCATAATTACTCTTTCTGCTCCTTTTTCCCATTTTTCCTCCTTTTGTTCCTACCATGTTAGAATGGTTATTGCTCAACAGGAAGCTGAGGTTTTGCCTGTTGGGATAATGACATCGCAAATGAAACAAGTCAAATGTACTACACTACTTTTATTTTCTTTGCTTTCTTCATCTGTCCTCTTTTCTTTACAGTTTTTCCTCTATTTCATAGGTAGAAAAATGTGGTCAGAGAGATATCCTAGAAATATCACAAAGTGATGGCAGTTAAAGGATGATTATTTGGTTAAAAAACAGATGAAACTGAAACCTGCCACAAGTGCATCTTCATGGCTACTTGTTTTTGAATAAGATTTTCAACATAATTCATTGAAAAACCAAGGAGTGTTTTGGAGTTTTGTTAGCTTTTTGAGCACTGTGCTTGAGTTCCTGCAGTTGTCGTAACGTGTAAAGTCCAAAAATACTTTAAAAAGAATTTCTACTTGGAAACTCTCTGTTAGCTTTAGGTTTCATAAAATGCTGAGTAAAATAAAAATTTTTGAACTGTACCTCTGTTTAAAATTTGTTTAGTAGTTATTTCATTTAGTATTCAGTTATCAGGATATTTTTAAATAATGTAGATGATTCCCAGGCCAAACTGTGAAACCACCAAATGAGGGTCTAGCTGAGGGATTTTTTTTTAGTTCACTTGGATCTATACAGCTTCTACAGTCACGTACCTCTGGAAACATTTAACTGCTCCAGTCCATGATGAAACCAGAGCTAATAAACTCTTTTTGACCCTGACCTGGCTGAATGCAGAGCAAACCTGATTGTCCTTGTTCCATGCTTACGTTAATGTCACCTCTGGAGAGGCACCTGGAATGTGCAGAGCCACCTGAAGCTGACCCTCCTGGTGAACTGTAGTAACGGCCAGGAGAGAATTTATCCTTGCTTTTGCCAGTCGAGCTGATATAGTTGTGGAGAAGTTTTCATTGTCATAATTATTAAATGAAAGGAATGAGGTTCCCATACAGTTTTTGTAGTTCGATAACATTAACAGCAAAGGCAATTTCTATGGCCTTCCTCAATTTGAATCCTATTATTAGTGAAACTAATCTTAAAATGTAGTTACTTCATAGAAAAGTAAGCTTTGGAGAAGTGTGCCTTGGAAGGAATCCAATAATCCATGTGATTATTTTTGTAATAATTTGAGATAAGGTAGAAAGATCATACAGTCTGACTCACTACTGACTAATTAGTGCCTTTGATTATGGCTCACTTGGAGGAGTTCTCCTTTGCTGCACTATAGGTTCCATGTATTAATTTCTTCTGTGATGTGTTCCTTGCACACCCTGAAATGAGGACTTCCCTGAAATGAGGACAGCCTTTTCTGAATTGAGGACAGCCTTTTCCTTTAAATGTACTTCCATAGTTACCCTGTTACATTGTAGTCATCTACAGCTTTTCATTACATGGCCATACTGGATATTTAATAAGATGTGTAGAGTACATTGAAATAAACACCTGTGTAAGAGAATGGCTTTGATATTCAGTGAAAGCAGTTCAATACATTATTGAATGTTTAAAACCTCAGAAGACCATTGCAAGTAGGCTCTGATGCAGAAGAACTTATCTATAGAAAAGCTTAGTGAAATTAAGGAAATATTTGCATGATTTTTGTCATTGCTTAATCAAATGTCATCATGCACCTGTGTAAAAATTATTAAAATGTCTAGGTTAATACCTTAGTCTGGGGTTTATGCTATTAAAATAATGAACATAAGGCTCTACTAATGCCTTTTTACTTCAATAAAATAAAAAGATGAATTTATATGAGATGATGACACAGTCAAATTATTCCTAAAAAGCTTAAAATTATATCTGTTTAGAAAATAATTAAAACATCTGCAAACCCTTACAGATAAGAGCAGTTGGGTATTTAGCCCATTGGAAACTCAGGCATGCACTTAATGATACATTTTTGGATGCTACAGCCAGTATCCTGCTTAAGCCTGCTTGGTTATGGGTATGTAGCTTATCCAGACTTACCAGAATTAATCAAATCACAACAGTATTCAAAATCATCATCTTATATAAGTCTGAAATACTGCATGTTTAGACTTGTGTGGTACAGACCACTTTGTCTTCACATTCCTGATTTATAAAGAGCAGAATCTCCTTGCAGCTACATTTTTTGTCCCAAATGTATGGGTTTGTGTTACTGGTTCTTGAAATAGTCCTCAGTTGTGTGTCATTACATAGGTAATCTTCTTAGTAGAAGAATTACCTTTGTCAGCTGGAGTGCTCTTTGTAGTTCTGCGCGTTGCATTTTGAACTGCCCTTTTTTTACTAGTAACTTCGTAATATGGATGCTTTTGTGAATTGAACGTGAAAAGTATGACAGAATCAGTCCCATAATTACTTTTTAATAAGTGTCAGTCTTTCTAAAAAAGGAAATTATGTAATTGCTCCATGGTTTAAAACACAGTTTTTTAAATACAGTCTTTTATTTTGTGGAATTGCTGCGATAACTGTCTCTTACCTAGCTTCCATAAAGAAAATAGACTTTGGGACCCAATCAATGGGCTTGTGCTAACATGAGGATAAATAGGTTGGGGAACAATTGTCGGTAGGTGCTACACTTCATTTTACAAACAGAATCTTGAGAGCTGTAATTGAAAAGAGGATATTTATTAAATAACTGATACTGTGAATGTGCTCTTTACCAGATACAACAGCACTGTCATAACAGCTTTGCTGCAAATAATGTTTTCAATGATGCTTTTATATTACTAAAAATAATTTCCCACCATTTGTTAGAGATTTTTAAAAATACAGCTGTCAAGTCTGTACAGAGGGTAAGAGAGATTTCTTAGCGATCTGGCAAAAGAGAGTCACATTTTGTTTGCTTAGCTTAAAGGTAAGGCTGATCTTTAGGAACCACTTTCTGGAAATCTCTTCCTGTGGTTCAAACTACTATGCCTTTAGAAGCATTGATGAATATTTACCTTGTTTGAAACCAAAAGATTGCTTCTTACTATGTAAGGAGTGCAGGTTAATTTTTCTTATTCAGTCCAAATCTGAGCATGACTTGCACAGAAAATTCTAATACAGTGTGGATTTTTAATCAAATCCAATATAAATCCACATCACTGCTGGAAAATATGCTTTGTGCATGAGATGCATGCTTAGTTTGTGTGTTTATTTGCAGTATTTTGTGTTAAAATATGTGTTGCTAATTCCTTATGAGTTAATCTTTCTTTTTATATCCATTCTATTTTCTGTAAAAGGAAATTCTTTGCACTGAAGAAGAATTTGTTCCTTTGAAGTCTACATGATTCTGTGTGAGACAAACTAGACAAGTGAAGATGTGCTGATAAGAAACATTGGCCTAATGGCTTTTTTCCCCCTAGAAAATCCAGTTTTCTTGCTTGTTGATAGTGAAAAAACTTGCAGTTTCTCTTTTGTTTTGGTTTGAGGTTTTTTTTAGTTGCTGTAAGGCTTTGCAAATGATAGATACTTTCATGTGTGTTGGTGGTAAGAGTGAATTGATCTCTATGTGTTTTCCTAATATTAGCATTTTTTTAGGGGTAGAGGTCTGAGGTTTTTAGTTCTTCAGGTTCTCTTTTACCTTGTACAAGATAATGCTTAATATCAAGGATCAGGAGAGGGCAGGGAAATGGGTGGTTTTTGAAGCACCTAGTATTTAATCGCTAGAGTAATTTTGAGTTCAAGTATTTAAGAAGTAATAATGGAGCATTACTCACAGTGAATTGCTTGTATGACCAATTTCCCACGTGCGTCCTTTTGCAAATCATTTGGCTCTCTACTATTAATGACACCACCTTGATTTCCTCTTGTCATTACGGTGTCTTCCAAAGTCTGGAAAATTCTTTGGTGCTTAAAAGTAAGGTATATTATACACAAAAACTCTTTTGTATGGATGAATCTAAAGGATTGTTTTAAAAATACTGATTTCAGTTGACATGAAGATCCTGCAACATCAAGTAACTCAGGCAGTCTGTTATGTAAATTCCTCCATGAGGTCACAAGTTTCACTTAATTGCTCTTAAATGTCAGGTCCTCCACTGAATGCACTTGTACGTTGTGGGCCTCTATTTAGATGATCATAATACATCCCATCCCTCCACACTTGGACACCAGAGCATTTTATTTCTGAAGTTCTGGTATTTGTCGTTTCTGAAAATAATACCTATACCTCTCCATTTTGGGTTTTTTTAAAGCTTTCTGAAGATACATTTATATCAGGTATCTTATTCTGAAGATACCTAATATCAGGTATTCTGATTTGAAAATGCTAAATATTCTCAGTAATGTTGTATATCCAAGAGCAGCTAAAAGAGAAGAGGTACTGAGGGAGTTTAGCCAGAAGGACCTTTGGGAATTAAAATTGGTATTGAAATGTTTGTCTTTTGTTTTGGAAAACTGAGTTCTGCTGCAGTCCAAGTAAGAGAAAGAAAGATAAAGTCTGCGTAGAAGTCCTGTAAAGTAAACCTGTTCATTTTGTGATTATTCCTGAGCCATAAAAAGTGTATATCAAGGCTACCATGGCTGTGATGAGCCTTTGACTCTGCCATGTAATCCGAAGCGCAGTAATGATTGAATTGTTTTCCATCTCTTCAAAAGAGCTGATTAACTGTTTTCAATTCTTTGGATTATTTTTAAGATATTGTTCATGAAAATCTGAAAATGGGGTCAGATGGGGAAAGTGACCAAGCTTCTGGAACATCATCTGATGAAGTTCAGTCTCCCACAGGTGTTTGTCTCAGAAACCGGATACACAGACGAATCTCCATGGAGGTAATTTATTTTTCATATAAGGATCATTTAAATTGACAAGAGAGTTGGGGGTTGCTTTAATTGTTTGTTATAACTGGTTGTCTTCTCAATTAACTATAATTGTTCTGACATAAAATAGTTTCAATTCTGCACTAAATACGTCCTCATTTGTCACACAGAAAGATGGTTATCTTGCACTGTTTATGAGCTGTTAATTTTGAAAATCTACATATGGTTTAAAACTTGGTTTTTTGGGAGGAATTTCTTGAGTGTAGCATTTGAATAGCATTCCGTCACATTCTGTGCAGTTCACTGAATGTATTCAAGAAGATACATGGTTTAGACATTTTTTTTACTTAACACTGTTTTCTGGTTTTTGCAAAACTAATGCTACAGCAGCAGTGGTCCTGACTGCTTCAGCCTTTTCCTTTCTTCCTGTTTTTTTCATAAACGGAACTTTACAGGATGGTAAACAAAAGGAGGAAAAGTACCTTATGAATAACTGTGCACATAATTTCCTTTATTTATGAGTCTCATTATGAATACTAGCCACCCTTGTGCTTGCTTTGTTGTCATTTCCCTTTGTGAACTAAAACAGAACACTTCCTTTTTCTTGAGTGTATAAAAGTTACAATTATAATGATGTCTTTGTTACAGAAGCATGTAAAATTTTTTCGTTGCTGCTTTATAGTATACATAGCAATATGCACAGTTTGTAGGATTTTAAATCTTCATTCAAAGCCTCATATCAAATACTGGATTGGGAAACAGATTTGGATAAGTTACAGTAGAGTGGACGTGCCAAAACTTTTTTTATTTGTGAGGCATTCTGTTATGCTTGGAATTCCAAGACTCCAAGCATGTAATGCAGATATGAATCCAAGAATGTTGTGAATTAGCTGTATTGATTATTTATATAATTTCTTGCATGTGGAAGATTTTGTCTTCAGAAGCCTGAATTTGTAAATTAATCTCAGGTTTGATCTAAAGACTTCATTCTCCCAAGTTTGCTTGCTGGAGTTTGCTTGGGAGAACTAAGGTGGGCCTATTGGTTTATGAGGGATACTTAAATTAAGAAAAAAAGTCATTGTAAAAACTTGCTTGTCAGAATGCATGCTGGAGAAACTAAAAATCAAGGAAATTATTTAAAAGGATTATTTACTTTTTGTTCATTGTCTGTTTCCTCTGCATTTTGAAATGCACACTTAAAACAGGAAAGAAATACAGAAATTAATGATGCATGATGAAATTACAAACTGAAATGGAAATCTGTCAAGTCTTCCGGAGAGGGCTAAGAAGCATTAAAGAGTTCTCTTTTATATTAGAATTTAAGAACTCTAAAACAAATTACAAAAGAACTCGGGAAGAGTCAATAAAGTTAAGGAAATTTCTGTGTAGTTTTTCATAAGGTGTCAAATAAAAGCATCTTTTCATTGACCTCTTTAATTGTGTAACAAACCTAATATTACTGGTTAAGAGGCTTTGGGAAGCTTCTAAGTTTTGTTTATGCAGTGCTGATTTTCTTGTTTTCCTCCAAATTCCAATGCTTGTTTCTGACTGTTGAAATTAACATCATTTCTTTATTGACTGGCTCAGTCAGTGAGAGCAGGAATGTTTCTTTGGCAGCTGTTCATGTATATTCTGTAAGAAGTGCAATGTTTCCTTCAAATCCCTTTAGTACTGATATGGTGACTTTTCCCATAAGATTTCATGCTAATGTCTGCCAGCAACCTCAGTTCTGAATTTTAAGAATGCTACCATTGAGAGATATTTTTGGTGGACTTAAGTTTACTTCTTAGAAGTGCTTAGGTGGGACTTTTACCTGTTTGTGCATTCCAGAGGGAGAAAACTATAACAATCTTCATAGCTTTGGTTAAATTACCTTTCTAATGATAATCTTTTCAGTCAACTTTCTAATTTCCTTAGTGAAAAGGCCTTAAGTGATTACATCGTCTGCCTGTCTTTCCCTCCTCCTGTTTATCCCGTGGGTCATTTTTAGTCAGTTTTGACAAGTGGGTAGAAATCTTAGGTGCTAATTCTCTATTAATTTCTGTGAAAAAAAAAACTCTGCATCGGGAGACATTGTCAATGTATCCACTGCTAGGAAAGATGCAGACTTTATCAAATGCCACAACATCCATATATGAGTTGAGCTTCAGGATATAAGTCAATAGAAAACCCAGTTTTACTCGTTTTGCTGTTTGTGGAACGGGATCGCTTGCTTCCTTGGCCTTTGAGGGAACCAAAGAAAGGTTTCCTCTTGCAAAAATCATGCCTGCATGCCTTGTGTGATTTGTGCCATGGAGCTGGCTGGTTCAATAGTAGCAATGTGATTATATAAAGAGAAAGAAACATCTTTGTTGTTAATTAAGTTTCTGTTATTTCAGTTTTATTTTGCTGGCTTGTGGGGACAGTTAATCTGTCATCTCTAGACATCACTGAGTAGCCTATACTCCCTTTATAGCCATTTAGGTTGAGTTATAGCTGTGTGCTGTACATACACGTTGGAGTAAATTAGTGTATGTGTGACAGTGTGTTTTTGCTGTAGTCTGCTGAAGTCATCAGTCCCACTTGAAATCCACTGTAGAATGTATTTGATTAAATGTACACAGTTGGATAAACGCGATAAATCAATACTCTTGTTCCTCCACATTAAGGTGAATGTGCCTGTCACACTATGGCTATGTGCTTTTTTTGTGTTTAGTTTGGCCAATATTCACTGTATTTATAGTGGTTTTGTTCATAATTACTTTGTTATATATGTTTGTTTCTCTCTGCTGAATTGACAGAGACCCTGAGTTGTTTTGAAGGTAACTAATCAGGTAAAGCTGAAACCTTGGAACAGTCCTTTTTACTTGAAAGAACTTCGTGTATATAACCAGATTTTTCATGCTTAGCTTGACCTTCCTCTAGAATTCTGAAAATTATCAGCCCATCAAAGAAAAACTCAACCCTTTTTTAAAAGTGCTTGCTGAAAGCATGCATACTGTACTCAAAGTGCTAATTAGAAAAACTGAGTATTAATATTCCTGGCATGTTTTGTCCATTAGAATACACATTTTGATTTTTAGTGCCTATCCCGACTGCAATCAAATAATACAGAACTACAAATAAAATGCTGTCAAAGAACAGACATATTATCTGCTACAGAGTATATGAAAGACTCTGTTGGGAAATAAAACTTGATGTTTCTAAAATTTTTGTATAGAAATATCTTGGAAGATAGAGAAATGCGAAATAGACAATGGAGAGAGAAGTGGAAAACATGTTTGTTGTAGCAGAATCTCCATAACAATAGAAAGCTGAAATTTCATAACCTTAAATTGCCCTGCTTTAGATAGGAAGTCATCATACTGCAATGTAACCTAAATATGAAGCATTTTAGATATGAAGTGGTGATAGTGCAATGACAAAGAATCCTACTCTGCAGTGAGAAGTCTGCTGGGGTGAAAACTTTCCATACATAGAGATACCAGCTTTCAATTTGTCATATCCTCCCCCATCCGCCCCCCCCTTTGACATACAATTTAGGCCAGCGTGACTGCTGCAGACAGGGAGATGGTGTGCATTTGCTTCTGAATTCGACAACACTGCAGTTGAGGTTCTAATTTTTTTTTTTAAATGATTATTTCTTGTTATCATGTGTTTAGAAAACAAAGAGAACATACCAGAATCTCACTGTGTTGCCTAGATAAAGTTTATTTTGCCTGTAATCCACAAGCTACAAATTGTTGGTAAAGCAGTTGTGAGGTCTATTATGTGAGGACTTTGGCTTCAAACAGCTGTTGGGTTTCAATTAAAATGTCTACTATTCTCATGCTAATATTAATGATTACTTAGTAAATCAGTAAAATTATCAAAACAGTTGTATGGAATAATTTTTTCAAGTGTCAGAAGCAGTACAGCTTAAGAATGACTACATGTGTATCTCTGTTTTAAGTGTATGTGCTTTCATCATGTAATGAGAAACACTTCTCTAGATCATGGAGCTACAACTTAAAGCATTTTTCACTTTGATTTTGCTTGAAAAGAAGACATGGGCAGTAAGGCATCAATATAAATTCATGTTTCAAGCTGTAAGGGTTCGCTGGGGTCCCTGTACCCATGCACTGCATAGTGAGTGCATCATTAAGAGCTATGGTGGATAAAAAATACAGAGAAACAGTCTGTGCAAATTGAAACATCTGTTTCCCTTTCCCAGAAGTCCAAGGTCTGTAAGCTGTTTTAGCATGTGAACTGGCGGAGGGCCATAACCCACTGTTCACCAGCCTGTTTCCCAGATATTTTATCCTGAGAAAGAGTTCCTATCCATAGGACTGTCACATTAGTGACAGAAGTGTGTTCCAGATCAGACTGCTCCTACCACACTGCTATAGAGTATAATTCTCCCCTGGGAGGATTAGCTGAAGGGTCATGCTTTTAGCTGAACAGAAAGAAATAACAAAGGCTGTGAATTGATGCTGTAAAGCAGGTGAGCATTGTGCTGGTCACCTTCCAAAAGGAAGAGTGTGGATGAGAAAGAAGTTTTCGATTAGCTTCACTCTTTTACCAGGGCTGTGACTAGTTTAGGGGGTCTTGACACAATCTGAGTAACTCCTGAGAAAACCCCACAAAATTAATTGGTGTTTCAGCTGACATAGTGTTAGGATTTTGTTCATAGGCTTCAGATTAGAATGTGATTTATAGATCCCCATTCACATGTGCTAACAGGGCACTCTTGGATCTGTTCAGTTGCTTGAATGCTTGAACAGCAGACTGGATGGCAGTACTGACACAGGTTTTTGGTTGGGGCAGTGCAGTATCTTCTCCTTCCATTAGTTTTGGAAGCAGGAAGCCACTGTATCCAGGAGAGCCTGAGCTTTCAACCCTACATATCTTGCCCCTCGAGAGGCTCCCATGGATCCCCAGCAGACATTACTGCATGATGCCTTCTCTGAGCAAAGTTTCTTCCTTCCCTCTTCCTTCTGTGCCTGGCAGCTGCAGAACTCTTTCTGCCTTACTTACTGGGTTTTGCCTAATTTCCTTCTCTTTGGCTCCTGAGAATGCATAGCTCTTTCTTCAGTTGTCTCTTCTGAGAATCTAAGCATGTAATCACCTACCAGAAGATTTCAGTACTAGACAGACAAAAAGTTGAAGCTAAATACAATCAAGACTTTTTTTGATTTTCAGTGGTCACTGTGTTATCTCCATTCAGTTATGCTTGGCAGCTGTCTCAGCCTTTCTCAAGGTAACACTAGAAAATGTATTACCATCTTTGTAAACTCCTGCTTTCAAGTTCACAGGAACCTTGATGAATTCAAAGTCCCTCTTCTAAAACCACAACCGTACGTTCTAAATTACTAGTACAGTTTTGATGAAACTGATGGACCTCCTTTTGATCTGTTTGATTAGCAGACTTTAATTTCTTTTGCTTAAAAAAACTGTCACTGCAACAAGAAAAATAATTTCAGTTTGGATAACGGAGGACTTTAACCTGTTTTTTGCTAGATTTTTTAAAGGATAACTGTCTTTGTTGTAAGCAATTGATACTTTTTTTGCCTTTCTGTTAGGAACCTTTGTAATCCCGGTGCTAAAGTTCTTGCATTCCACTTGCAAATGCTTCTTCCTTTAGAAAAGCTACTGCACTAGGCAATACTCTTTCTATAAGGAGGGACTGTATGCTTTTTTGGTTTTGCATTTTCATAACTCGGATTTCCTTTAAAGTTCCATTTAGGAGTAGTCTGATATAACATTGGGTGTGTTCAGCCATCTGTAAAACACATCTCTAGTAATCACTGGAATGCATCGGATGAGAAGTAGTAGGTTGCAGTTTCGTACCCTGCACTCCAGCCACACTTCTATCCAGGAAGGTCAGATTTCCCGTTCTCACATTCAAGAAGTTGGTTTGTTTTGAATTAGCTAGTTTCTTCATGGGACTTTCCGTTTGGTACTTGAAACTTTGTTGATGGTGTGAATGCTAGTGTTAATAATTAACATTACACAGAATTGTTTTAAAGGTCCAAGTTTGCATTTTTGCAGTGGCATGTTCTATTTCATTTCTCATGGTATTTTTTCCTTCCTCTCTGCCTCATTCACCTGGCAAGCTGATAAATTTGTGCTACCTTCTTTCTTTTGGACAGTTTCTCCTATTACTATGTTACAGAAACTGATGAAAACATACAGAAATCTATATTTAAAAATCAGGGCGGTGTAGTAGTAGATGAGGCAGAGCTTACTTTATTAGCTTCTGTTACTGCCCAGCACCTACCACTGAGTCAAACAGCCATCAGACCCTGGATTTCAGCAGGGTTTATGTTGAGGCTAATGCCACAGAGTGATATCTTGATAGGTGATAATTTAGCCAAGCAAACAAAATCAGACATGATCTTTTTAGGGTTGTCATTATTTTTTTTTCATAGTCTTCCTTATATTCTGTAAGTTCACTTCCTTACAAGCTCTCTGAGATGCAATAAAATAATAACAAAACAAAAGTAAAAGAAAAAACACAGAAGAACTTTTAATTATTTCTGGCATAATCTGTCACAGATTTTCTGTGTGTTTATACACTTGATGAAAAGAAAGTTAATGTCTCACATTTGAGTTTCATTTCTCCTTTCTCAGATTTTTCAAAACTGCTTTTATGACACATGTACTTATTTTGTTTGTTTTTCATTGGTTGTGAATAGAAACTCCTGGACTGCAGTTTCTGAATACTCTGTGCTGAACAGTTTCAGTCTTTCCCTCTAAAACTACTGGGAGATATGAAGTAAATAAAAAAAACTGCCTGTGTTTTTTTTTGAAAAAAGAAAGAAAGAGTAGTTTTTATTCAGCCAGTCATTAGTCTAAGGAGCATATCCATGAAATGAAAATTCTTGCTAAAAGTATTTTGAAAAAGAAAGTGTTCAGAATTCATATATTTTACTACTTCCATGAAAAAAACCTGTTGACCTATAATTCTAATTTTGTGCCTTCAGAAATACTAATTGTTGCAAATACTACTGAAAAGATATTTAGCACATTTCATAAGTTTTTCATGGTACTAAAGTAAATTAAAGCAAAGATAACCTAACTTTAACCTAGTTTCTGTGCTTTTTATTTTTATATTATTTATTTTATATTTTTCTTTGGCCATAGCTACTGTACATATTGGGATCAATTCTGTCCCAAATATAAAAAGCCACTTGATTCAGTGCTCCAGATTGATGCTTTCTTAAATTGTGTTGCAATTAAATAGACTGGCTGAAAACCAGCATGGATTTATGGTACGAGAAGTAGCAGTGATCCTTTGTAGTCTTAAGATTATATTTTCATTATTGCTTCTAACAGAAGAAAAGGTTCTTTGATGACCCTTTCCTCAAGTTTACCAGAATACTAATTGATTAATTGTGATTTAATGTTTTCAGTGAAATAATAACAACAACATTTAAGTATAAAGAAAAAATGTAGTATTCAGATAGAAATCACTCTGCTGAAGGCACTTTATCCATCATAATGAAATTATAGCTAAACCTGTCTGTTGCAGGGGGGAATGATGATTGTTTTATACACATATAAGGAAGACTGGTATAGATAACTCATCCCAGCTGTTAAAATAGACTTTCTGGCTACAGTAATTGAGGCCTATTTATAGAGGAGTTAAAATAGCATCCTACAAGGATGCTGTAGGTTTCTTTTGAATGTGTATACTGGTGTTTTTGATTCAACACCTCAGAGGTCTACAGAGCTGTAACCAGTTCTTCACAAATATGTTCTCTGATTTGGGGTTAGTTTTTTTTCTATTTGCTTTGCCTCTAGCAGTCTTGTTGTATGTCATAGTTTCATAGAGGATCCAGTTGGCTTCAACTGTGCTGTCATTTGACAAAAATGCACTGAAATTTGATAAGGCAACCTTCAGAAAAAACTCCACAAGCTGAAATATTGCAATAAGTATGCTTAAAAGGTTGTATATTAGAATGTTTAAATTCTTACTGGCATAAGCAAGTGTTCTAAAATTAATGTTTGCTTTATGTATCATGAAGTAGCACCTAATACACATTTTTAGTTGAAATATGCAAGGCAAGAATAGAGGGAAAGGTTGGTTGTTTGGGGGTTTTTTCCAGTAAGCATGTCATGAAGTTTAACTACATTGCATAGAGGGTTATATGATGTAGCATCGTAGATGTCATTAAGCATTCTCTAGTGAACAAAAGCTCTGTGAGTTACTAGTGAACAGCTTGTGGTTGCAGCTGACACATCTCTCTGGTCCTTGCTAAAACTGGTGAGAAGGCTAATTCAGACCAATGCTTACACAAGAGAGCATTTTCATTTGATCTATAGTGGATTGTTTGGCTGTCAGACTGTCTGTATTCTTAGAAGAACAATTCTTTTTTCTTTGTGAGGCTGTAACAATATCTTACCGATGGAATTTAGCAATATTAACTCTTAAAAGATGAGGTACAGTTTAAGGGAGAGATGGAGAGCAAGTTGTCTGCTGCCTTATAGTAAAGTAACGATTGGTCTGGAAATGTAACTTATCAATGAACTGAAGACCCAAAACAATAAGGATTGGTATATAATGATGTAGCTTGACAATATAGTTTGTCATGCACTGACAAAGACAGCTTCCTTCTTGGCTTCTAAGCTTATATCAGTGGATAATTACTCACTTTGCTTTGAAGGGGTAGTTATCTGATAGTTCACTTTCTTACACCATATCACTGCATCATCACCTTAGAGACCATTCTCCTCCAAACCCATCTGGCCACACGTAAGGAAATACTGGGTTTGGAGGTACTCAGCTGTTAGGTTGGCTAAATGAAACATTCAAGTAAGAGTCAACTGTGGCTGATGTTATCATGGTTTCCCATTCCAGTTTTTCTAACAAGTCATTTGGTATTACAGGATTACCCTTCTTGTGTTTTATTTGCATCCTACTGCTTCACTGGCAGAGGCACGAATCTTTCTTCTCTTGTTGTAGTTTTGAGTGCAGTGCCATTTGTAGCCCAGTAGATTTGAGAGAAACTTATTGTTGCAGCAAGATAGAAGCAGTCTGCAAAGTGGCACATTTGTTAATGGATAAAAATAAAAGTAGCCTTGTTTTTTCTGCTTTTTGTAGTGTTGTAAAAATTGGGTTCAGGAAGACCTTAACAAATCCTTCCCTGGGGCAATTTTCTGGTTATGTATTTTATTTTTGATTGTAGTTTTTCTGTTTTGTCAAAAATATTAGTATCTATTGTGTAAATGTGCTATGTAAGTCAAAGACATAATGACTCGAGTTGTCAGAAGACAGACTAAAAGGTGTGAATGTTTCAGATTATTTCTTTTTTGAGCAGTTTCAACATGTAGAGTTCAAACATTCTCTGTCCTGTGTTAGGTACATCTTTTTTTTAACTTTGGTGAAATTTAGTGAAGTATGTAGTGCATCTTGGCCAAAAAAAAAAAAAAGGTGAGTTAAGCATATCCAGAAGTTTTTTGTTATAATATCTGATTTAAAGAGTGTAAAGTTAACAGTTTTCTTTTCACAAATAAAAGTAGGCTTATCCTGTGGAAAAATGTACTTTTTTGACAGGGTCTAAGAGAAGTGAAAATTGATCTGCTGATCAGGAATGAGACTTTCTGAAAAGTGTCATGCTGTGACACTAAAGAATATTTTATGAGTCAAGTCAGGAAACTGTAAAGGGGAATAGCTGGTAAGTTTTTTTTATGGACAGTAGGAGATGAGAAAAGGATAAGTAGAAAAGGAGAAGTTTGACAGTCAGATGTGAAAAAAAGAATGTGATAACAAAATTCTAGTATTAAAGTCTTGGGAATGGCTTACTGTTGGTGCCAAGTCAAGAAGCTGATATTTGCAATAGTATTTTAGGCCATCCGAAAGAGGACTATAAGTAATGAAATAAAAAAGTGTTAGGAGTTTTGTTTTTCACTTTAAACTGTGGGTGAAAAGCAGGCTAAGTTTGGGGGGTTTGGTCTTGGTTTTTGTTTGTTTGTTCATTTTTAATTTAGAAGACGTTTTGTTTACTCTATAATGTTAAATTCCTCAACTCACAGGACCTACAGGATTTAAGTTGTGCCCAAGTGTAAGTAGTCAGTGGTAGACAGAACATGCACATCAAGTTACAGCAACACAGTTGGGTGCTAGCCAGATGAAAGAAAAGGCTCCACGAACTGTAGCTCTTCTCAGAGCATTTGCTGTAGCTGGCATTAGAAATAGATGGTAAAGACAAGCACGAGTTAGGGTAGTTTTTCTCCACAGAAAACAAAGTGATATTAGTGTCACAAGTGCTTAAATGTTTATCTGCCATCAAACAGGGTAGGACAAATGTGATTCTCATTTCAGACAAATTATAAAAATAGATTGCATTTCTCTGCCAGTAATACCAGTAGTAAAGGAAAACTGAGAATAAGCATTGCATATGAGGATAGAAAATGTGTTTTTAAGTTTTAGAAGGAGGGGGGAAAATGCCAGAAGCATTCTGGTTTCCCTAGCAAATCAAATGGTGCCTGAATATGCTCTCCAGAGTGTAGTCTGGAACTGGATCAAAAAATAACTCATTAAGTAACATACAGTTAACCTTAGGCATTTCAGCATTTACAGTACCACACTGATATATTCTGTTGCAAGTTGACCCTAAAGATAACTGTAAAGGAATTAACTAGAAAATGCTATGAATTGACAAGCTTTTTCATATATCTAGACCTCATTTGGAGAAACAAATCTTAAGTGACATGCAAGAAAATAATATAATTTTAATTTTTTTAAAGAAAAAATTGTTCTACCTGAAGTACTTTGCTGTCCCTAAAAGCTAAGGTTCCACATTCCAGTAAACCTTTGCTTCTTAAGAGTTATAAAGGAATGTACCCAGATTCCCTCTGCATAGTTGAGGGTCTGTGTACACTACTTACACACCTGTTACGTTTAAGAAAGGATATATAAAATAACATA
Source organism: Chiroxiphia lanceolata (assembly GCF_009829145.1). NCBI lineage: Eukaryota > Metazoa > Chordata > Aves > Passeriformes > Pipridae > Chiroxiphia > Chiroxiphia lanceolata. The sequence continues at coordinate 46,478,273 of NC_045641.1, read as the reverse complement.
GAGAGTTGCTCTGTTTTACTACCTTTAAAAATTAAACAAAAATTTAGAACGTTTATAAAGGGATGCAAAATTAGTGTTAAAAATGGACATTTAACTCTGAAGGATTGACTGTCTCAAACTCTTAAGTATCTGAAGTTAAAGAGGATAGGAAAACTCAGTCCTGCTGTTAATTTTACATGCTTCCTTATTCTTTTAACAGCATTGTAGCAAGATCTTCTAACGGCCTGCATTTTTAACAGCATCCTAATAGTTTCAATTATAAAAGCTTTCTTGGTTTTAATTTGTTTTTTTTTCTTATGAGAAATGCTAACAGGTCATTGCATTCAGTTGGTCATTGAAATTAGTGTGGACAAAGTCCTTTGTCCAGAAAGTCTCTTTTTCATTGTTTCACGGAATTCTGCAGAGATTTAAGAGAATTAGAAATTCTTAAAAATCACTGTTTCCTACTGTTGCTGGCACCGCAGCCTGGTTCACACCAAAACAGCAGCAAGCTGTGGGGTTTGGAAGAGCAGGTTTTGCTGCTAGTAAAGCAGCAATGGCAGGACTGTGGTGGGATGGCTGCATGAGCAGAGTGAGGGAGCGGAGCTGGAGATTGCATCTAACATGCAGCTCTGGGCTTCAAACTCCAAGGGCAGCCTCTCCATAAAGGCTGTTCAGCACCAGCAGGGAAACAGGTCTCCCCTGGGCTTGACAGCCAACCCAAACTGCCCAAAGGGCTATTCTGTACCATCTGGCATGGCACTCAGCAATAAAAGCTGGGAATAGGAGGGAGGAAGGGGGAACATTTGCAGGAATGGGGGAGGAAGGGAGGACATTTGTCTTCCACTTCTTGAGCCACTGCCATGCATACTGAGGCCCAACTTTCTGGGAAACAGATGGACCACCTGCATGCCGATGGGAAGCTATGAATCAGTTCCTTCTTCCACTCTGCTTGGGCACACAGCTTTTGCTTTCCCTGTCATTCCCTACACCCACAATCTCCTCACCACCCTTCTGTCTTCTCTGCATCTCACGGGAGCAGGGAGCGGGCACTCCTCTGGGTGCAGGCTTGACTGTGCACCGGGGTCAGCCCACAGTGGGAGGGTAAGTCTCATGCTGCCATCAGATGACCAGGTTGCCCAAGCATCAGCAGACTGCCTGGTCTTGAACTTAAGGCTCAAAATTGGTGGGTGTGTGGTCGGGTTTTTGCTTTTCTTTTAATGTTATCTCAGTTAAATTAACTGGGTTTTTCAACTGTGTCAGACTGATGTGATTTCAGTTTCCAGTTTTTCTGTTTAGCCACTAGGAAACGTTATGCTTATTCCTCTTATGCACATCAAATGAATCCCCTTTCATGTTATCGTATAGCATTTAATTATAATTGCTTGCTTTTCCCAAGAGGTGGCTACTTCAATTATTGTGAAAACTGGGAGGAATTAAGGTGGTACAGAGAAACAAGAAACAATAATTTCCATTTTTCAGATATCTGGGGTTCCAGTCTAAATTACTTTCTTTAATTTTGTCTATTTTAGGTAGTTAGATAAAGGATAATTGTAATACAAAAAAGACTTCTTATTTATGATTCTATAATCTTTCAGATATTGATGTCATAAAAGGTTTCTGGCTGGGAGGTAGCAGTCTTAATACATGGTTTTAAAAAAGAAGTCTTGGCTTGGTTGGCATTTCACCACAGCCAAATGTGCATGAGTATTGCAAGTAGAATAGTAGTATAAATCGTTAGGAGGAAAAATCTATAAAGTATCTGCTGCAGTTTTCATAAAATCATTATGTTTTTGTCACAGAAAAGAACCGTTCTTCAATTCAAAGAAGTTAAGGAGAATAGATAGTGTTTTGATTTTATTTACAACATGGCAAAGATTCAGGCTTCCAGCACTTAATACTTTTTTTTTTAAGGGGAAAAAAGAATGATTACTATCATGTATAATCCATTATATTACATTCTGTTAGAGAATAAAGGAACAGGAATTATGTAATAGATTTACAAATACCTCCCATTATAATATTTTCTGGTACTCAAAATATTATCTCTATTTTTTTTTTATGGTACCTGGGCTTCAAAGTAAGGAATTCTTAAAGAATCTTAGACTTGTTTCCCTTTCTCTCCATCTGAAAAGTTATGTTTACTGATGGCAGACGCTGTGCACAGTTAATGGCATAATTTTCAAATTGCCATCACAGCCTAAAGGCTGCCTTTGCTTCCTTCTTCCTGTATACCTATCGACTTTGTATGCTTGGAAACGCTTCTTGGAGGCTGTGGAGCCAGGTTTGAAGCACCACTTTGGCTGCATTAAGAATTAGTGCTGTAAGAGGAGAGAACATGCAGATTGAAAGCTTTGGGGTACAATCAACTCGGTATTTCATGAGGCCTTTGAGTTGTGGTCTGTGATTTCAGTGTCCCTATAAACATTCTCCGTTAAAATCCCTAGAAACAGACTGTGTTAAAATACATATTGTCAAACAAGCACTGTCAACAGTGAGAAGAGAGCACTGCATAGCAGATTTCTGTGCCATAAGAGTTAATGGATAGAAGTAGGAGAAAGCTATTTTGCCACACGGTATATAGGATGTTCAGAAGGTTACGTTGAAAAATTCAGCTCGGTGCTCTTTTCTTCTGCTGTCTTGGTATTTACCAAATTGTTCTTGAGCCATCAGAAAAAGAAAATGAGGATATTTGGCCCAGTGTTGATCTGGGATTACAATAGGAAGGTGGAGTAGAGTGACGCTGCTCCTTCTTCTGTCATCCCCGTCTTGTTCCAGCAGTCTCACGGTTTTACTCTGCAGTGAGATGTCAAAGCTGCTTTCCTTAAGTCAACATGGCACGCCTTCCTTTGTGCTCAACTGTTTTGAAGGGCTACCAGAATTTTCTGAAAAATGCAGTAAATTATAGGATGAAATTATTTTTCATGATCTGAAGCCCTCCTCAGTAGGAGAGAGGCATTTCTCTTTTCAGATGACTTTAGCTTCACTGAATTTTAGTTGCTTATTACAAAAATGGCATTTGCATAGCCTGGCAAAAAGAAAGAAAATATTGTAGTGGAAAATGCCAGCTTACTGTAGGGAATACTTCTAGCTCCTGTTATGATTAGTTAGTTCCACCACTCTCCCAAACACCACACAGGCAGTTTTACAATTGCCAATGTTTTGAAAAATTTGAAATACTCAAGTTGAAAATGAGTTAATAAACTTAAACTAAAAGCTGCCAGAACGGAGCCATCCTTTTATTTTCTTTTGATTTAACTTCAAAATGTTGGTCAGAGCTGTCATTCTGTGAACAGCACTTTTTTGTTTAAAGAAAATTTAAAAATTCTGTACCAAATGAGAAGTAGACACTTATTTTTTTCAGTTATGCAAAGAAACTGATATTGGGCAGCAAAGCAGGAGCTGACAGACTTTGTGCTCTGTACCTAAGGAGGTGTGAGGAGCAAAAGGAGAAAAGGAGGATCATCTGCCAGAATTTGGAGCTTTGCTGGCATCTCTAAAAATTTCTGCCTGTATCCAGTGGCCATAGTGAATAGCATACGTAAATCATTGTGGGGGGATATATATTAGCACTTCAGTCCTACGTGAGATTCAACTAATTGCCAATATGTATAGAAAATATATATCTTTAAGTGATACTTCTCGCTTAGCTTTTGCTCCAGGTATGTGTGCAGGTCATGAATATACATGGCTCAAATACATTCTCATCACTGAAAGCTTAGGAAGTAGTTCACCAGGATCTTGAGTCTTGAAAAGTCTGACGATCCAGTTCTTTTGTCAGCCTAAGCCAATTTGGCTGTCGGCTTCCTGGGCTTGCCCTGCCTCTCTTGCCCTGCGTTCAGGCTATGAGCTTGTGTGACCTTACACTGAACCTGTTTGGAGCACAAAGCTGGCAGGAAGCTTTTGCACTTTGCCTGAGATAGTTTCTTGATGATTTAGCATGCTGAAATAGTTCAAAGCTGCTGCAAAGACATGAGTAGAAGCACATGGTCAAGCCTGAGGGGAACTGAACTGGGATGTAGCTGCCAACATTTTAGCTCAGGATGCCCATCTGGAGGTGACTGGTAAGATAGAAAAGGGTAACTTCCAGAATGCCTTGCTGCCCTCAGGTCAGTATTGATTAAATCTGAGCTCCACCAGCAGAAATCTGGAGTTCCCCTCCTGTGCTGGAGAAAAGTGTGAAAACAGTGGTGCTTCCAGAGGTGTCCTCTTAACTTTAGGGTAGAATCTGTGGGAGTGGATTGTATACTGTGACGTTCTGCATGATTGTCTTTACTTGGATAAGCTACCTTCACCAAAAAACAATTCCTGCTGTTTTGCAAAAATACTTCCCATGTTTTGTGAGTTTGGATATGTTGTCCTTTTATCTCTGTCATGGCGACTGGCCATTTTAAGAGAACATTTGATATTTTGTTTTCTGACATGTTTGAGATTAAAGCCAAGCTAAAAATAAGAACAGTAAGAATGTACAGTCACCCCAAAGAAATCTTCTCCCTCCCATTTGCTGAAATGTGAAGTAATTTTGTTTCCCTCTTGTCTTAGAAATAATGTGTGTTGTTGTTGAAAAAATTTACTAGTGAAAAACAGAATCTGGTTTAGGGAAAACTGCTTTTATATAATGGCATTTTCATTTTCTAAAGATCCTATAGTAAAGAGTTTGAAATAGAAAAAATGTAATAATACTTGTTATAGTTGGCTCTAATAATGAAGCAGTTCTGTTTTGTAAGACTGGAAAAACTGGAAATTGAAGGAAGTCTGTGACTTCCAATAGTCAAGAGAAAGAGAGGGTGATATATTTTGAATCATGGAGATCTCTTGTTATTCTAATGTAATTGCTATAAGAAAACAAATGTATTTACAAGTCTCTGAATTCTCAGTCTCTAGTGTTCAAGGTATGTATAAGTATCCAAGTAAACTCAATACATTTGTCCACAATGTAATTAATTGCATTTTAATATTTTATTCCTCTTGTTTGATTAATGAGTTTACACAGGGTTTGTTTTTTTCTAACCTGTTATCTAAGCAAGTTGAAGTATTGTTAGGAGAGACTATGTTTTTAAAGCAATTTCTGCGAGATTATTTTTAATTGTATAAATCTTTCAGTTTTAAATAGTAACACTGGAAAACCAGTAACACTACAAGTGTTAAAAAATGTTTGACAAAATTATGAATTGTATTTGACCCTTCTCTTCTCAACATTCTTTGCTGCAGGATTTGAACAAGCGCTTGTCCCTGCCCGCTGACATCAGGATACCTGATGTCTATCTTGAAAAGCTGCAGATCAACAGCCCGCCCTTTGATCAACCCATGAGCCGACGTTCTCGTAGAGCATCACTAGTAAGTGTAATGCATCTGCCTTTCTAAACCAGCCTCTCGGGTCTTCAGAATCCATTTACTGCACGTGCTTGTATTCCATGGGTATGTTTCAGCTTCATTTGCACCTTGGCTTTTATGTCCTGTCAAAATCCAATTAAGAATTTAATTTCATTTTTCTCTTGCGATCTTGGTCCTGTCGTTTCTCACTGAAGGTCTTGACCCATGGAAATCAGTGGCTAAACGCAGCTCCTGAAGTACATATTTAAATCCTTTTGCTTTTTAGAGCAGGGATGATCTGTTTGAGCAATAGGCCTCACAGTCTTAGGTCAGGGCTGGGGCCTTCATATGATTTAGTAGGAAGACCCTAAAGCAGCATAATAGGAAGGCAGGTCCTCTTTACTGTTCTTTTTGTGTTGGATAGCAAATTTTCTTTCTCAGAATTGCTGTTGAGATGATAATGGGTGTTTTGCATTTTTGTTGTTGTTGTTTTAAAGCATATGTGATTTCCTAAAAGAACAAATGAATAAATTCACATACATCTTTTTAGATTATTGAGTTACTTTAAAAAATAAATGTTTTTCTTGGAGATGGCAGAATGAGTATTTCTATACTGTAATTAGAGTATAAGTCCTAGAAATGCTGGATACTTGTTCATAGAAAATATGCACATCCCTGAAATAATACAAAAAGCACCATTATTGCCTTATTTTACAAAAAATTGCTACATTTCAGCCATAATTTGGTCTATCGGCTTTCTTAATGTTAATTGAGGTTTTAAAGAGTTGCTAGACTGTTACTGAATTCCTGAGCAAATTCTTTAGTGAGAAATTCTTCACAGAGAAAAACTAAATACATTTTTGAAATGCACATTGATGTTTTCTTGATTTAATACCTTATTTGCTGAAAAATTAATATCAAAGTACCTGTAGTGAAATAGTTTCATTAACTGTGAAATATCTTTACTCATCATGAATAATGTTTTTAACAAAGCAGTGGTTGAGATTTCATGTATTTTTACCCTGAAAAAAATACAATTTAGTTCACTAGACTGACGAAGCTCTGATATGCATGCCACCTTTTACAGGAACAATATTAAAAGGAAAGAAGATTGGAGTAAAGCTCTGGAAGTAATAATAATGTAGCTAGCTGAAATATTTATGCCAGAATTTTGTAGCTCATTGACCCCTTAGTTACTGATGTAGCATTGAACTGAGGAACAGACTTCTCCAAACCTATCTTCAGATACTGGCAAAATACCTGCTCAGTAGAACCTTTTCAGTGGAGTCCACTATTTGGGGACTGGGGGAATTCTCCTGTATGTTTAAGTCTCCTTGCTCATTTAACATTGAGCCCTGAAGTTCTCTGTACCTTCTGGAAGACTGACAGAAAAACAGTGCCCTCTAATGAATATGGTTTGTGTGTGGAATCAGCATGCTGTCATAAGGTTGTTTCATTTCACCTTTTAAAAATGCTTTCATTTTTAATGGGCTTAAAAGTCCAAAATGAAACCCGCCAGCAGTGTTGTGGAATGCAGGCATGCATTTGCTGCATTGTCCTTTCATGATTTCAAACTAAGCTTTAAGAAAGAGAAATTCAAGGACTCGTTATTCCAAAATTGTCATTGAAAGCCTGGTAGCAGACTATTAATTACAATATATGAGTACTATGCTCTGTTTCAAAGGCATGTTTCTTTTCAAGGCTTAATAGGAATCAAAGGAAAAAGGCTATAAAAAGTACCAAGTGAGGACTTGTTATACTTTAGGTCTGGATTTTGTGCATACATGTACAGTATTGCATGCACAGTGGCATAGGTGTAACTTCTGCACCAGTTATTAGAAGTCAAAGACCAAAAATGCAGTGCTTCAGTGTTTCTGTGTAAGTCAAGGTAGATGCATATTGCAGAAAAAAATGAAATAGTTCAGAAATTATTTTGAAGGAAAAATGAAATTGATCTTAGTTTGAGGAATGTAAAAATTAGTTTTTCTTAGGAGTAATAAGCAACCAAAATGTGATCAAAAATTTAAACACATAAAAAAGCAGGTCTTGGAGAATATCTGTCTTCTGTATGTAGGAAATATATTATGGTTTTATTGTATAAAAAAAGATAATGAATTTATTTAGTCTTGGCGAAATCATCAACGTTTCTTAGTAATTAGACTGTCTGGCAATAATAAGACTAAGGGCTATGAGTTCTCCTTTAGTTTCTCCTATAAACTAAGCAGCCTATCTTTTTAATTCTAATAACATCTAATACTCACTTCAAGATATGTTTGTTTAAGTAGGTCAAAATGCACTTTGGAAACATAATATTTATTTTGCTGACATCGTACCTGTATAAGTGGTATGTTTAAAATCTCACTGGAGCTATAATCCCTAAGGCTTGCCAGATATCAACTTTGCTTGTATTTTGAGATAAACAGCTTGTCTTTGACAAGCTCCTAAATATGTGTGATGCTAAAGTAAGTATCACTGCTTAGGCAGTTCTAAAACATTTCATTTCTAGCAATAATTTAATAAAGCAGATCGACTCTTAATGCTGTGTTGGCATAATTATATACCCTTTTTTTCTCTTAGATATATCAAATATGTTTACAGACAAGATCTTATACTTACTTCAGATGTATTTTCTTCCATATGTTCTGAAAATTAAGTATTAATCAAACTTTTCTTACCTTCATATTGTATTGTTGTCAAATCTGAATACAGTCATCAGTATTTTTGTTACACTGTGTTACCATGAAATAATATAAAACTTTAATACCCATCAGATTTTTAGGAGCAAATCAGTGTGTTCCGATGTGTGTACCTGGGCACTAAAGCCAGACCAAGATCAAAGGATTGTTCCTGGAAATAAATAGCCAGTGGAGGGCTATGTTTGGAAGTGAAAGGTGATGCTAGGGGAGAAAACCTGGCTTTTTTGTCTTAGTGTGTGTCCAGTCATAATCCCATGAAGCCTATGAATTTTGGGGTTTGACAGGATACAGGCTATAAAATGTTGTAAAATGGTTTAAAAATTTACATGCTTACATGTTTACTTTCAGCATTCTTTACACTGCAAGAACAATAGAAGGCTTTGGTGTAGTTGACTATGGTCTTATGTGAAAATAACTATTAGAGACAACCATTTTAAATATGAGAGTAGCAGTGAATTCGAACAGGAAAAGAGCAATGATCTTACAGTCTTCGGAAATAAAGGTGTTATATAGGCAGGCAAAGCCTTCTGGCTTGCATTGAAGAGCTAAGCTGGTGACAAAAAAAGAGAAGGTGAATAGATCCAAGTAAAATACACAAAGATGTGGAGTTATGAGGTAAGAAATATAAATTGTTGAGACAAAGCTGAAGCTTGTGGAGGAATTATGTTTAGGGATTTTCTTAGCGAAGTTTTAGTCTGAAAAGCATTGAGAGTCAGAACGGGAGAGGAATCTCAGAGCTGGAATCTTGAACATAGCAAATAAATTTACTTTGAAAGAAGCAGCAACATATGGTTATGCTGAGCAAGAGAAAGAATGGACTAGTTCAAGGTGACTTCTGTACTTTGAGCTATAACAACCTCATTAGTAGTAATCGGATCAGAAAAGTGGAGAAGACCTAAGTAGGAGGTAGGTTAAAGTGAGGGTTTGGTCTAAGTGTAACTCAATACATAGTCCTTCCAGGATACACAGGAGACTAGCCTGAGCTGAGCATTAGATGCATTTATATCATAACATGCTAAATTTTTTTTAAAATAGCAGAGTTATGTGGTGTTTACTATCAGGTAATTTTCTGAAGTGACATTTGGCTTGCTCGTTAAATGATGTATAAATTAGGTGTTCGGTTTTAGTCATGAATTTTCCATTTATTTCATTGCAGTCAGAAATTGGATTTGGAAAAATGGAAACCTATATCAAGTTAGAAAAGCTTGGAGAGGTATGTATAGCTTTCTTTTGGAATGATCACTGCTTTGATGACAATGTCTTATATAAAATTTCGCATACGTGTTAACCGAAATTCACCATATCCCTCAAAATAGCAGTTGAATTTATCTTTTCAGTAAACCAAACATATTCAACACATGTAATAATTTCACAACCACACGAATGTTCTGTGCATATATAATAAGCAAAAAAAAAAGGAAAAAAAAAAGCAGGAAAACTGTCGTAGAGCTGAGGAAGAACAAGACTCCATTAGCCAATGAGCTGAGACCTTCTTACATAGGCTGGCCTTTTGTAGTATAGACAAAATTATTCTTTTGATAATAAAACTAATTAAGTCCGGTGTCCTCCTGCCAGGAGTTAGGGAACACTCATGATGGACTAGAGGCCAGTGCTTGCAAGGAGCAGGCAAGTAGCTATGTGTGTTCTGGTAAAGAAGCCTGCATGCCTGAGCTGGGCAGCCAGCCAGGTGCTGCCAAGTGACGTATGGAACACTTTGATTTTGCCTTTCCATCTGGGAGGGCAGCAGGCTTTCCACCTCCACTCAGCCTCTGACTTCCAGAGAAATAGCAGGTGGGTTGCCAAATGTCAGTCCTGTACCGACGGAATCAGAAATGGACAAGGAGCACAGGAAAGGGGTGCACTGAACATTGCAGAAGGAGGCAGGGCTGGTCAGCATCTCTGCTGTGAATGTTGCGGTCCTCCATTTGCAACATTTTAATTTCCAAACACATTTATTTTCTTATTTTGCCTCTAGTGTTTGTTAGATGGATCACTAGACATGACATAACAATGCCCCTCTCTAGAGGAATATTAATTTAATAGCAATCAAGTGATAGTTGTGGGTGTGCATAGTCTCACTTGCTTAAAAAATATAGTGAACGGCACCAGTTTTGTAGAATCACAGAATTGTTTAGGTTGGAAAAGACCTTTAAGATCATCGAGTCCAACTGTTACCCAGCACTGCCAAGTCCACCACTAAACCAGGTCCCTGAATCTTTTATCTGTCATCTACACATCTTTTAAATACCTCCAGGGGCAGTGACTCAACCACTTCCCTGGGCAGCCTGTTCCAATATGTTTTCATTAACGCTGTGGAAGAGTATGTCTGCAGCATAGTGTAGAGATAGCCAAGCTAGGTATCAGTAGTCTAACAGAGACTTTCAGGTGTGTAAATGATCCCAGCAGTGAACTTCGTAAACTCAACGCTACCTGATCTGACTTCTTTGGTAGCTCTCTGGTATACAGATTTCCATGTAATTTCCATACACACCCCATGTGTCTTCTGTGAGTTCGGTCCTGTGCCTGAAAAATACTTCTGTACTTTTACATAATATCAAAAGAACATAATGTAAAAACTATTCATATCCAAAATGAAACCTCTTAGAACCTCAGACCAGAAGTTTATATTTTTTTATTTAACTAAGGATTCAGTGAAGGAACAACTTGTAAAAGTTTCCTTCTTTTTCCATTTTATAGGGTACTTATGCAACAGTTTATAAGGGGAGAAGCAAATTGACAGAGAACCTGGTAGCTCTGAAAGAAATACGCCTGGAACATGAAGAAGGAGCACCGTGCACAGCCATAAGAGAAGGTGGTAACTTTTTCTTTAATTCTTGGAATTTCAGATACTTCTGGATTTGTTTTTTGACCAAAGAACCATCAGTACTTGGAAATACATAGACTACATGGGAGATTAGTGAAATTGATATTAGTATAGATCAGGAAAATTTTAGTGCAAACATATTTAGAGATTGTGTTTCAGATTTATTTGCTTTATGGGGGATGATTGTGATCTCATATGCAGTGTTATAAATGGATGATTTGATACTGAATTAGACGACTATTCATGAGTAACTTCCAGGGACTCAGAATACATTTTTATCAAATTACATCTGTCTGAAACATATAATTTGCAGAATACTTACAGTTTATTACTCAAGTGTATGTTTGATGCTTTGATTAAATACCTTTCTTATTAGCTTAATCTATGAGAGTATTATGTTCCTAAAAATAGCTTTTTAAGTAAAAAAAAATCAAATAACCTATATGTATGAACTTTTTAGAAATGCACTTAATGCTTGTGGGTTTTGCACTTATTTTTTTACTTACTATTCTCTTTTGCAGTGTCATTATTAAAAGATCTGAAGCATGCAAATATTGTTACATTACATGATATTGTGCACACAGACAAGTCTTTGACTCTTGTTTTCGAATACCTGGTAAGTGCTTAAACAATTAGTGAACTTTACATTCAGTTTATTATTTCTAAGAAATGGAAACATAGTGAAACTCTGTACTCTTTTTAAAAATACTGGGGCTATTCTAATTTACTCCTGCATCTACAATCATTCTGCTGAAAATGAAGAAAATGTATTCAGTTCTTGGATTGCTGTAAATTAGTAAACGCTGTTGTGATCATTTCAGAGTTTCATTAATAGCAGGTAGTTGTGGTCTACCTGAGCAAATGGCCTACTTGTCCAAAATCATTAGAAAAGGGTAATCACACTACTGTTCCTATGATATTTTTCTCTTATGATGTATTCACTTCCAGAGTAATTGGAGAATATACCAATTTTATAAAATACTGTGCCACACACAGATGGAGGAGAAGGCAGTAGCAAATAATGTTGCCTGAGCTGATGCAGCTTGCTGAAAAACATGGGTATTTATATCCTGTGGAAAGCCAGAATTTTCTGTGCCCAGGCGTTTGGGTTTTCTATCATTGAATATCTTTTGCAGAAAACTCATTTTTCTGATGTATTATTTTAGTTCTACCAACAAATAATATTCATGCAATCTATTGTCCATAATTTGACTGAACAACAATCATGGTGTTTTGATAGGACAAGGATCTGAAGCAGTACATGGATGACTGTGGTAACATCATGAGTATGCACAATGTAAAGGTGAGTGTTTTTAGTGACAGTCACTGCCTTCAACTTTGTCCTAAGAATCTCAGAGAATTTAATAATCGGGAGCTATATGGTTTAGTCTTTTTGAAAACAAAATAAAGAAACAACTTCCTTTTTGACCTTTTGGCCTACATTTGACATCAAATGGAGTCTTTATGATTTTGATGGGGTTTAAGTGTTTAAAACATTGAAAAGAGATTATGTAACTTCATGTATTTTCATTCTCTTTGAAGTTATATATCTAAAATTTAAAAATTCCTAAAAAATAATACACTCATAACTCTTTTGGCCTCTTCTTGTCCTTCCATTGTTTTATACTCATTTATTAAGGCTGTAATTTAATATATCCTCAAATAAAATTTATATATGCACACTATATACATGCATACTATATATATGCATACTATATACACAGAAAAATGTAGCCTTGATCATTAATGTGGTTTTGGGTGCCACTGCCTACCACAGAAATAAGAAATTAAAAATATATGTTTAAGAATGAGCTATGTTCATCTTTCCATTAGTAAGAAAATGAAAGTAATTTTCTTTAAGGCTTAAATTGCCTGTTTCTTTTAACTATGGCTATGACCTGGTCGAGTGACTAAGTTTTGAATCTGGCCTGCTGAAAATGACTCAAGTGTTACCTCTCTCATAACAAGCAGGTTTTGATTTGGAAAACTGGAATAACTCTTTATGTTCATTAATACTTACGGCTTTATAAACAAGGTTCCAAACAGAGGTCAGTGCTATCTTGAAATGAGTGAAGTGAGTTGGCATTCAGTCTAGATACTGGTTACTGTTTGGTTAGCTTTCTCTTTTATTCTGTTGTCACGTTACAAGAAGTATCTCTGTGGAAAGACTTCTGCCCTTAACCTACTCTGTTGCTTCCTTTGAAAGTCTGCAAAAAGAAATTCTTTAATTTGTTTCTACTTTGGAGAGACAACAAAAAAACATAATTACATTTGTGTTTTTAATTATCTACAAATTAATAAGTAAAGCTTTAAGCCTAAAAAACGTAAGGGAAAGCTGTAAGTGGGAGCCTGACTCCTATAATAGGTGCAGTTAAAGAACAAGCAGAATCTGGTTGTGGTAATCCAAGCTAAGCAGAGGAACTGTTTTTCCTTGTTTGCCTATGGTTTAAGCTGTGCTTGAAGAGCAGATTTATATGGTCACTACCTTTGGCACTGATAAAACAGAACAGTTTCTTAACTGTGGTAGCTGGAGGTGCTCACCTTGCCATAGCTGTGGGGGTTCGAGTCGTCATTAACATTTGAGAGACCTCCCTGTCATCACTCCCCTCACATTCCTCAGCTAATTTTAATTTTTTTGTGTTTTGACAACATGAAGATGTGTGTGATTTCTGCAAGTATTAGTTTCAACGAAAATTTTGAGCTAATACATGGCATCCTGTGCATTTCCAAAAGAATCCCTGCCAAGGGTGGTAAAGATGCACAATTTCTGTAGAATAACCTACTTTTCATTCTTGACTAATCCTTGCAGTCCCAGTGTACACTAAAGATTTCCATAGCAGTCCTGCTAATATAGCTTGGGACTGGCTACCCCTGTAACAGTATGGACATGAGTAGATTGAACAAAACTTGTTGCTCCTCATTCTGCTCTTATAAAAAAAGAAAACAAAGAAAGAAATCAGTCCCAATTCCTGTTTTTTGAGAACAGGTAAATCCCACGTCAGTAGACTGAGAACAGATGGATATAACTACACCTGCTGTGTATTTACCCAGTTCACGAAAAAGAATTTGGTGGTGTCACTTGGTACAAAAATAAACTGATGTGTTAGAAAATGGTTATATAAAAACATTCTAGTGTTTTCCCTCCAAAGGTCCAGTTCTATGATGAATGTGTCACATTGGTAAACATTGCTTTCAGTACTGCTCTATGTTTTGTCATTGTATATTTGATCACCTGTGCTGACTGAGGGCCATTGTGTGGTAAATGCCAGCAGTGGCTACCCAGAAGTTTTTCATGGTCAAGATCAGACCCTTTATGCATAGAGAAACTGCAGAATAGTTCTTAATGCAGTGATATAGTAAACTTGTTTGGCTGCCAAAGCTTTCTTCACCCCTTACTACTTTAATATCTATGTATGTGCAGCATTAATATGCATAACTGGAGCTGCTTGCTCGGCTTGCTGTTGCAAAGGACTCAAACAAGCCTGTGTGTGTCAAGGTGAGGGGATGAATGTAAATGCCAGAGGCAGTTGGGCTGTTTTAGTAATCCTTATTTCCCCATCTCTCTGTGAGAGAATCTAAGTGTATTTTTCCAGTAGCATGCCAAAGCATTCTTTACATAGTTCAGCACAGTTGGATAGAAAGGATGCTGTGCTGCATTTTCAGAAGAGATTCTATGGCAGAAGGGAACTTGAGTATATAGTCAGAGACAGTTACCTTTAAAAACATCAGTGTGTGGAAGAGCAGTAGTAAATGCTTACTTTAAAAATAAACAGGCCTGTGGTTCTCTTCAGTTAAACAGAACAAATTGCAGTGCATTAGCATAAAAGGATTTTAAATCTCTGAACAATAATGAAGATGTTCAGAATGTGTTCATATGGAAAAGTAACTCACCTTTTGAGAAGTGTTTTTGTCCTGCTTACAATACAGAGACTTAACTCTCCAGTACCCAGAAGGGCTGTTACAGTTGTGTAATCTGTAGACTAACATTCTTTGTCTAATTTATCTAAATGTTCTCTTTTGTAGCTATTTTTATATCAGATTCTTCGTGGTTTGGCATACTGTCATAGGAGAAAGGTGTTACATCGAGATTTGAAGCCTCAAAATCTACTCATTAATGAGAAAGGAGAACTGAAGCTTGCAGACTTTGGTATGGCCTGAAATTATTCTGTAGTAGATATTTTTATCTCTCAGCAAAATAAACACTTTTTTCCTTATGAAGGAGAAATGAGTACATTGGGTCTGTAGGGAATTTGGGTGTTCTCAAAGGGAAAATGAAAGTCAGTCTTTTACAGGGAATCAGTAATCAAAGTAATACCTGTATGGATAATACCATCACTTGAGTTGTGGTTTGAAAGTAGTCTTAACAGCTTCCTTTGAAATTGATACTTAGTCAAATCTTTAAGGTGGAGCTCAAGTTGCTTCTCCTAACCCTCCACAGTCACTCTAAAGCAGGGTAACCGTGACATGAGGTGAGAAAGAAAGGGTCATATGCTAAATTGTCAGGTGTTGCTCCATCACTTGATACACCAGTTCCTTTGGGATTTACAGTAGGTGGGGCATGCACATTTTCCTGTTACCTTCCGTGTCTGGAAGATCCTTCAAAAGTTATGATACCACTGGTTGTTCCCCTTGTGTGTGAATGAAAGTTGCTCAGAAGATTGCATCTAACATGATAGACCTGATTTTTATTGAAGATATTACTGACAAATTGAAATGTTAGGATGGAAGAACCCTGATGATCCAACACTGATTTGGTCTGTTTCCACTGTTTCATTATTCGTTTGTTGCCTTCTGCTTTTTGCAATGTAATTTTCGAACAGAAATAGAGCAGCAGGGTTTTTGCAGTGGGGAGGTGTCATACTGATCTAGTGCTTTGTTGATTTAACGAAATGTATAGGATTAGCCCAGAATTTGATCTGTTTACTGATCTTCTGTGCTTAAAAATGCCGACCGTGAGATTGCCGTAAATACCAAAAGACGAATCACAAGTTGTAGAAATGTATTTATTAGGGCCTTTAAATGAGCATTAAGGGAAGGTATTTAGCAAGTATAATAAGGTTTATTTAGTTCTTAAAAATATTTTGTCAATTTCATGCAAAAAGGATTTCAGCAAGCTGCATATGACTCTTCCTTTCCCTATTTATCAAGGATTGGCAAGAGCGAAGTCTGTTCCTACGAAGACCTATTCCAATGAAGTTGTCACATTATGGTACAGACCACCTGATGTTCTCCTCGGATCTTCAGAGTATTCAACTCAAATTGACATGTGGTTTGTATAGCTTTGTCTAATTTAAAGTTTTGTTCTGAGTGAAGTTGAAAAAATGTTAACTCTGCTGTTATATAGTAACATTCAAATACTCATATACTCAAATCCTTTGAATTTTTGTAGGCTACAACTGAGTTAGATGCTTAGAGAAAAAACTGGTAGACTGGGAAGGCGCTACTGTTCCTCTCTGAAAATGCAGAGTACCTTTTTATTGCTCGGAGTAAGCAAGCATTAGGCCCACAGTGTTAGGGGGAAAAACAAACCTTATTCTCCTAATGACATGATAATGTGGTATTTTACTGTGAACTTTAATACAGTTGATTAACTTGACATCTGAAGGAAGGGGATATAATATAGCTATGACACAGGTTTTGTTCAGTCTTTGACAACTCTTTTGTTGCTACACATCTTTCTAAACAGTATTTTTAACAACTAATTTAATAATTTGTTGTAATTGAAGAGAAGTTGCAGAAGTCTTTAAGAGCTGAAATTTTAGGATTATTTCTGCTTTATCTTTTTCCTGTTTTTATAAAGGGGTGTCGGATGCATATTTTTTGAAATGGCATCAGGAAGGCCTCTTTTTCCTGGTTCGACTGTTGAAGATGAACTGCACTTGATTTTCAGACTTCTTGGTAAATGAATACTTTTAGCAGTAATGTTGATGCTTTATGTTTGTATGACAACTGTAGATCTTTATAAACAATGATATTTTATATCGCATTGTAATCAAGGTGATGGAAGATTATTCAGCTGAGTGTACAGCTGAGTTTGCAGAATATAGACTTACTGAATGATTTTTTTTCTTTTTTAAATTACAAGATAAATGCTTATTCATGTCAAAGTTGTTTGTTCGTTTACATTTTAAGCTGAATTTGTTGCTGCTTTTAAATGCAGGAACTCCGTGTCAAGAAACGTGGCCAGGCATTTCCTCCAGTGATGAATTTAGAAACTACAACTTTCCTAAATATAAACCACAACCTCTCATCAACCATGCACCAAGGTACTTTGTGTTTTATTAATAGAAACTACACGTCCCTGTGGCTTTGCATATTCGTAAATGGGAACATATTTCCAAGTACAGTCTGCTACTGAATTCTGTAAAACTGCACATCAGTTGTGTTATTGTGGGGAGATGCTAATGTAAAGCAGAATCCTGGTACTATGTGATTACTTTGTCTAATTTCATTCTAGGAACCACAGCTCCTTAATGACCTATAGAACTATAAACTCCAATTAATAATGTCTTTATAGTAGGAGTATTCACACAGCATTTCCTAAATAACCCAGATTCTCTTCTGGTTATATTATTATGGTCCATGCCATTTGTTTAAATAGCCAGATTTCCTTGGGTAGTTTCTTGAAATAATGTTAAAACTATAATGAGGGAGGTGAAGGATCTGTACAGTTAATATAAATAAACTTTATAATATAGACTACAGCATTTTTTGTTGACGTTGTTTCCTAGTAAGTGAGTAGTATTAAGCTTTAAAAAATAATAAAAAAATTTCAAATAAATAATCCAGGTCAACCTAGTAAATCACAATTCAAACTCAGGATTTGTCTATCCCCAGTGTTTTCCAAATAGTCTTGTTCCGACATACTGGTACTCATAAGTACACAGTTTAACATAGGTAAATGTTGTGTAGGTGAAAGCATTTCTATGTTTCAGTTTAATTATCAGATTTGTTATAATTTAATTGTTAGTTCCTCAGCGGTTTTACTTTTGTAAATATAGTTCAATAACTGTTTTAATTTTTTAAAATATTTTTATTTTTAGGCTAGACACGGAAGGAATTGAATTGATAGCGAAGTTCCTTCAAGTAAGATGTGTTTTGTGGCTTTACTTTATAAAAGTGCAAGTTTAGAGTTTTAATATATTATTTGCAAAATGTATTAGAAGCGATAGTATCTGGTCGATCTGTCTCAAAGAGAAATGTGTAGGTGAGTCTGTAATGGATGATGTGAGAAGAATGAGTTTTGGAAAGCCAGTGTACTGTGAGAATTAAAAAGCTGATGTTTACTTTTTTTTTCCCTCATAACTGATTTCTTTGCATACTACTACTTGTAAGAGTAGAATTTTCTGTGTTAGCAATACCCTGAAAAAACTAAACCTTTTGTGAAATACAGTATTAAATCAGAACTTTTAAATACAAATGCTATATTTCCATAGTGATGAACTGAGTCAGTACTAAAGAAGGAGTTACTGAGATGTAACTCTTCTATTTGCAAACTGCATTCAAAAGGTGAAGTACGTGTGCTTAATCTTTTAATCTGTATTAAAAATGAGCCAGAACAAGATAGAAGGCCAGCTCCTAAGTACATGCAGCACTTTGACTTCACAATGTTAAAAATTCTTGTTACCTAAGGTGGAGTGCACTTACTCTGCTTTGCAGCTTGTGATTTAAATTCTACAATAGGTCTTCTTCTATTTACACATTGTTTTAGAACAGTACTTGCAGTCCAAACCAGAACTTCGTTCAGGATTTGTATACATCATTTTAAGTGTCTGCATCATTGTCCAGAATTGCATGTATGCCAAGCAGGAGACATCTAAGCATTGCAACAGCTATACATAAAGTATATTTTTGACTTGCATCCATTTACAGAAGTTATTTTGACTATGTTAACAGTCTTGTTGGCACTACTGATTCAGATAACATCTTAGATTTTTGTGCGTGCAATATAAGTAATGAAAACAAATTTGTCCAAGTGCATTATGGGAAATACTGAGCAAATAGAACTCTGTTTTTCCCTTTGATGAAATCACTCGGTGCAAAGCGATTTTAAATGGAAACCAACACGCTTGTATGCTTTTATATTAATAGTATGAATCAAAGAAGAGAATTTCAGCAGAAGAGGCCATGAAACACGCATACTTCAGGAGTCTTGGAACAAGAATACACACTCTGCCTGAAAGTAAGACGAGTAGTAAAGTAGCAGAGTATTGTTAAGATAGCACATTAGAGCTAAGTATGTTGCATAAGGAAAAATTCTAATCTATTAAAGAAGTCTGATATATATTAACTTAAATATTTGTTAATAGGAAACTTTTTTATTCTGAACTATGTAATTAAGAATATAATTTTGTTTATTAAAACATAGTTGTGTTTGGATGTGATTGAATTTCTTTGTTACGTTCCAGGTGTTTCAATATTCAGTCTAAAAGAGATTCAATTGCAAAAAGACCCTGGCTTTCGAAATTCCACTTACCCAGAGACAGGTATGGAAAGCTTGATTTTTTTTCTTGTATCTGCTAAAAGAATGCTGTGCCAGAGGCATTTGTAATTGAAAAACATTTTGTTAAATTAGCTTGTATAAATGTACTCAAATATCAAGAATGATTTGCTGAGATTCCTGTAGAGACATGCAAGCTAAAGGCACAGAAAGAGGTGAGTTTTGCCAGGGATGGGCAGAGGGACTGTTAATCTGAGAGTATCTTGGAGATTCAGACCATTACTGTGTGGGTGTGAATGTGGCAAAGCGAAAAAAAATGCATTAAGTGCAGTTAAAACAAAGATGCTGATACTGATTTAAGCACAAAGAATATTCTCTTGAAATAGAATGAAGATGTAGATAATAACTCAGTACTTCTCTTGTGCAAATGCTTAGCTTTCTTACCATGGTCCGTGTTCTGTTGTAGGACATGGGAAGAACAGAAGGCAGAGCATGCTTTTTTAAAGTAGGCAGTGCAGAGTCAAGCCCAAGACTATCCTGTCGATCAAGGACTCGGATCCAAAGGCAGTGCTTTCTGTTGGTGGACTTGGAATCGCAGTTTGTCTACACTGTCCTCTTCACAGTGGAGTCTTTTTATTTCCAACCTGCAAATTATGTTTTTATATTTGTTGTCACAGTGTGACAATTTTTTGTACAGTTGGTTTTAAGGTCTCCTCTGCCACTAGAGCCAGTAGGTTACAGCTGTTGATGTAACTGTAGCTGCAATTTTTGTGCAGGACTGAGAAACACAGTGCATTATTTATTGCGGAATCATTGCTGCTAAATAACTACTGTCTGTATAGTTAACACAACAGTTCCATGCCTGAAAAAGTTGCAATGGCTTTATAATATGTGAATGCATCTGTTTCTCTTGATAACATGTTCTACTGCTGCGGGGTTTTTTTCTATTTCTTAAACTGCAGTGTTTCCTGGAATGTAAACTTAGCTTTGCTTGGCTATAGGTGAGCCATCTTTAATGCTCTAAGTTCTTGGCACTTAATTCCTTATTTAACATTGGAAATATGTGTTGAAATAGTTGAAAAATTATAATGCATATTATATTTTTGAAAAGCACATGGTGTGAAAGTTGATTCCAACAAGTGAACAGTAACTATGATTTGCTCTCAGATCCTACGTTAGTTATTGATAAATTAAAGCATGGAGGCTGGATGATAAATTTTGTCAGGCTTACTCCAGCATAAAATATTTGCACATTGTTGTGCATATGGGGCCTGAAGAAACAATTACTTTTTTACCTTATTTTTAACTTAGAAATACAGATAGTAAAAAGATAATCCATATACATTGGACCCTGACTTACTTTTCGTTACAGAGGAACAGGACAACTAATTACAAGAACACGGGAATAATGTCACACTTTTCCCACCTTGTTGCTCTGCCATTTGTGCATTATTCACTTGAAATCAACTGGAAAGATGCAAGTTTGTACTTGATAAGAACTCACTGTGCTACAGAGCTTTTACAGTGGGAACTTAGGGAGTTTTTCAGATCTTAGATGTTATCTGTTTTCCAGAGATAGTAAACATATTACTACTATGCTTATGCATCTCAGTGAGTATCATAAGTACACCTCGGTGATGGTTACAGTATTTTTAAGCATTTGTGTTCACCTTTATGAACCTATTTGTTTAGTGCATCTTAAAGAGACTGTAAATCTTTATTGGTATATTTTGAAATGTTCATGTAAATCTTTGGCTGGTATATCATGAAAATAGTCATAGGTAACTTAATTTTTCCTGACATTCACTGTAAAACGTTCAGGGGTCCTACCATTTCTGTTCAGGAAATCTTGTAGTTTATTGTTATTTAACAGTATTAAGTGAATTTTTGTATATTTCATTTTAACTTTATTTGTGAATAGTGATTGTGGCATGTTTGGGGGTGTTTTATTAATATTTCATTGATACTGGTAAATTTGAATTGGGATTTTTTTTTTATTTTCTGGAAGAGAGAAATTCATGTGTAATGGTGACTATTGGACCACTACTGCTTTTCAGCATTTGTAAACTGGTTTTACGTTAAATCTTGTAGACCTAACAAACTGCTGTTATTTCTAACTGACCGACCTGTATTAATATTGTACTTTTGAAAGTATAAATATTATGTGGAATTCTTTGGTTTTGTTTTGAAATTTATAATAAGAAAAGCCCTGTGTTGTTAAAAATACAGACTAAGTGAACTTGCAGTTCTTGGGGCATTGTTGGAAATGTTTCGGTAGGTCCGTGTGTTGTGGGAGCCGTCAGTTTGAACTCTGGCCGCTTCCTTGATTCATGGAACGCAGAAGTAGTGGCAGTGGAAAGTAACGTGGCTCATCCGTGACTGAGGTTGTTCAGGATCTTACCAGAAGCACGGCCCACAGTGTCATTATTGGTGAGCAGGTCCTGCGTGTCACACGGTGTCAGAAGTCTTGCCCAGGTCTGGGAGCGTAATACATGTCTTGGACACGCGCATAGGTCTCCACTCTCGAGTGGGAGTTTTATGTGTGTGTCAGAGGCAGACGTGGCACTGATAAAAAAACCTTGTCCTGAAATAGTTGTTATATATTTTTTTATAGTTGCTATGGATATGATCTAGATTTTATACTGATTAACTTTGTAGGAAATACATTGTAGATGTGATGGTGTTGAAGAAAGACGTATCAGAAAAACATCTCCTTTTTTTACAGAAGTAGTGAAGATATAGAGTAAATGTTCACTGTGGATAAATGTGGGATTTAGCATTTCTAGAACAGTAATATTTTATAGATCATAAAAGAACAAGTAACAATGTGACACTAATGAGTAAAGGACTTAAAGGTTTAACTGGTAAAATGAAGTGCATTAATACATTTAGAAAGGGATCTGCTGCAGTTAACAAAAGGATGTTCCATTTTAAGTAGGAGCTCAGCTTTTTTGTAACAGATGCAGATGAGAAGATCTTCCATAAAATTAAAGCACTCTGCTTATAAAGAAATTTTTTCTAAGGACCTACAAGTGAATCTGTTTTCTTCATTAGGAGGTAGCTTTAAAGAATGTATTTCTTAAAAAGCAAGGCATCTGTGGTCAAGCCAGCTTGGGGGTTTTTCTTTATTCTCTAATTGAAATTCCTGCATCAGCAGAGACAGTTCTGTGGCAGCTGCCTATTTGGGGCAGTAGTCAGCAAGTGTGAGGTTTCTGAGCATCTCTGTGACATCCTTGTTGTGCAGTTCAATGTTCTGCCTCCTGTCTGGCAGAATCAGGTACTATGGACTTGGTTTCATTGTCCCAAGAACTGTAAGGAGTGTTGGCCTTTTTGGGAGAAGACCTCAAGCGTGACAAAACCCAAGCAGATAGTCACCAAAAATGGGTGACTTTCAGTGTTTGGTATGACCACCTTTGGTTGAAGATGAGTGATCAGTTTATGAGAAATGGCCTGCAAGTTGTGGCTGATTTGAAGTAGTTCTTTTTAGAAGGCACCTGGTGTATCCCACCTACCCCAGTGTAGGAAGGCCAGGGAGTGGGTGCAGGTCCGTGTCAGAGTAAGGTGGGCTCGGAGACAGGACAGAGGCAGGTGGTGGCGATGTGGGTGTGTGCACGCACAGGTGGAGTTTGAAGGGGAGAGAGAGTGGGTGGAGGACGGGGATTGACAGGACAGGATGGGAGATGGACAGGGCAGGGCAAACCAGCTGCTCAGCAATGCTCTAGAGGAACGTGCATCTCAACATGGCTGTGTTATTTTTGTGCTGCTTTACCACAGCGTTAAGTAGCCAGAGTGTATCCCTGAATTGGGCAATAAAAGTTAAAATAAACAATTGTTAAAGAATCAACATACTTTGTATTTGCAAATCATTTGAAAAACTTGCGAGGTAGCGTTCTCTGGGCTGCTTGCTCGTTGTTTGTGCATGAGTTTTTTCAGTGTAATAAAGGTACATTGTTTCTGTTTTGCAATGTTAAGATGGAATTAAGGTTAAGAATACATTCAGTTATTGCGGACAAAATATATGAAAGGTATGTTGTAAATATCCCCAAGCTAAGTATTAGAAACCCAGGAAATACTCGGAATTAAGGTCAGATTTGAAAGAAATCCAAACAAATCAGGGTATGGAAACGTGCAACTATTATAGCACATGGTGACACTGAAGCAAAATCAGAACTTACTTTGTCTGTGACAACATGATGATTTTGTCTGGTTACTGATGAGCAGAGTTGAAGTAATTCTTAGCACATTTCAGTACCTTTTTTTACTATAAGAAATTTTGACTTTAAAACAAATGTAACATTTCTTTGAAATGCCTTAATTTTTGGAAGGAACTTTATACAGTTTTTTTGTTTTTATTTTTTTCCAGAGTTTGGACTTGTTAGAGGTTTAATGCTCCCGTTTGGTCTTTGTGTTGTTCAGCAACATCCGTGTATCTCACCAACATCCATGTCATACCAATTTAGGAGATTGGCAGCATGTAGAAATTATAAAACATAAAGAAAGCACCATGAAAATGTGTAGCTAGTTGGAACATTGTAAGCTCTGGCTGTACAGGTGGGGTGATTATGAACAGTATAAAAATCAAGCATGTATGTGGGCTTTGTAATTCCTACCATGCACCCGTTTCATCTGTGGAGTTCAGTTGCACAAAAATCATACTCTTTTTCTTGGCCACAGTGAAAATTCAGTTTTTCAGAACTGGGATAAGAGTTTAGCTATTCTAGATTGTTTTTTTAATCTTTTGTATGTGATTTTTGCTAGGCAGTACTGTGCTTCTCTGAAAGAAGAAGATTGATGTCAGTGGAAAATACACAATTTTCCATAATTTTTGCATGTTTTCTAAAATCCCTTAACTCATTTAAGTTCTGTAATTTTTGAGCCAGTTTAAACTGCGAATGCACACACGTGCACATGCTGTCGTGGTAAATAACTTCTTAATTTATTGTCCTGGCTGCATCCTCCAAACTCGTTCAAGAAGCAGACCTGCCTGAGCACATTGCTTTTATGGTCCTCTTAATGAAATGTGAGTCGTACTTGGCTCAGATGCCCTGCCTTGAGACACATTTTTCCCCAGAGAGCTATAAAGTTTCTTCATTTGATGCGGTAGGATCTCTTTGCGGATGGAATTAGCATTGCTGCAGATTGCAAACCAGGGAGAATGCTCTTCCCTGTCTCCTCTCTGACATACTGTCGCAGAACCCCTCTCTCCAGGCCCTGTGTCTGTGCTGCCACCTGCCCCTCCTCTTTCACACCCTGAGCTTGTTTTTCAAAGACTGTTTTTTCCTTTCTTCCCCATCCTTTTACTTAATTTGCAGGAGGAGGGAGCTGGCCTGGAGCCATGTTAGGAATAATTAAGGTTACATTTATTCATTCGTGCATCTCGTGGAGTGAATATGAGCTGATGGGAATCTTTCACAAAAAACCATCAACGCATCCTAACACCCTCTATTCTAGGATGCTTTTCTACAAATACCACCACTCACCTAAGGCAGGCCATGATGCTGATTGTTCCAGAGTCCTTGCTTGAGGTTCTTTCTCCTTTTTTCATTTAAATAAATTTATACTGCTCCTCACTAGTGCTGTCAATCT
The DNA here is from genome assembly GCF_009829145.1 of Chiroxiphia lanceolata. NCBI lineage: Eukaryota > Metazoa > Chordata > Aves > Passeriformes > Pipridae > Chiroxiphia > Chiroxiphia lanceolata. The sequence goes on along the minus strand of NC_045641.1, from coordinate 46,453,435 downwards.
CTTTGCCCTCAAGAAGTAGGTTTGCACTCCATCTTGTGTAGGCAGAGCACTCACACATTAATTGGTAAGAGCAGTTACAGTTTGGGGCTAAAAGGGATTTCAAAAGTTGTAGTTTTCTAATAACTCTGTAGGGATCTGAGGGACCTGTGTGTGTTTGTCCTACAGGATATACAGACAGTCACAAGATCAGAAGCGAACAGTGATGCCCTTACATAAAAGACTACCTGTACTTACTGTGCCTTTTCTAAATCTGTTTGGATGTCATGATGGCTTCTGAAGATTCTTCCTGTAGGCACAAGATCACACAGCCTCGTAATGCAGAGACTTGTTCCTTTACATACTATGATCTGTTTTAAAGGACCATCTCCCCTTTAAACAGTCATCTTGTTGACAGTTATTTACTTCTTTGGTAGGTATTTCCAAATAGGCAAGTGCCTGTCTGATAAGACTAGTTTTATTCAGACAAAACAAATTGTTCTTTGTTGACATAATCGATGTGTGTCAAATCTTTTTCTATAGTTTATCACCCATCACTGTTTTCCCCACCTTGAAAGTTTTCTTTAAAACTGAAGCCACTTACTGGTGCCAGGGCAGAAGGTGTGCACAGTCTCTCGACAAAGCTGCTCTGAAGCTGTGACCCTACTGGTGGATACTTGGCCTTTCTGTACAGGTAAGCCAAAACCAGCCTAATCGTGCATCCAAGCCTATATAATCTTGGAAGGATTTTGTGTATTGCTGAAACATGAATAAAGTGTAAATCTTAAAATAAATCCCTCAATTGTGATCAAATTGCGATTACTACTAAGAATACTGAAGAGAGAATAACTCCCCGTTTACTCCCCAGGATTGCTGGCTTGGAGCTCTCCATGCCACTGGAAATACTGACACTTTCACAGTATTTATTTTAAAAACATTTATTTGATTTTTCTCTACAGTTAAAAAGATATCTGTTAATAAAATTCAGTACAAGATTAGCAAGAGAGTTTTTTCTTCAAAGCGTAAGGCATAACCATCTAGTGTTTTATGTAAGTGTTAGACTTGAGAGGCTGGACTTCATTTGTGTAAATTCTTCTCAATTGGAAAAATTTTTATTCCACATTATTGACCAGTTTAGAAGGCAGATTTCATTTTGATAACCTGTTTTTTTAATTGAAAAGTCAATTAGCAAAAGATGTGTTCTTTTGCTATTTTTATTCTCTCAAAGAATAGAGAAGAAGACAGCGCTGTTTCCCAGTTGCTGTCTGTCTTCCATTAAGTTTTACTGGATTCTCCCATATCCTTTAAAATAATTTGTTGAAATAGGATTTTTTTTTTCCCAGAACAGCTGTTTCCTCTTATTTTTAAAAGAAATCCACAATCACTCAAGAGGCTGGAGGGTAGGAGGGAAGATGTAGGTGTGTTGAGACTTTTGAAAAGAAAAGAATCTGCCTTCTTAGTAGTAAAACTTTGGAAGAAATAAAATCATGAGAATCTGAAGGATTTTTCTTTTAAGAATCTCTTCTCTGTCACATACTCCCTACTCTCATGTTTATCTGGTTTTTTTGCAGTGTGATATTTGATATTTAAGTTTTCAGGAGTATCTGCCTCCACTTTTTGAACTCACAGTGAGAAACACTCCATCTCTATGCTGTGTTCTCCCGTTGGCTGTACTGGCTGGTACAAGGTGGAACTATTTGCTGCTCATGCCTTATAGATATAAGTAGGTATGTATGCTTCTTTTAAAATGAGGCAAGAGTTGGCTCTAGAGTGCGAAATATTTGCCTCCCTGTAGCTTAATTATTGAAAAAGATTCCATGTACCTGGGAGGAATGCATTGGAAGAGAAATGTTTGATCTGTGAGCCCTTGTGATTTATCTCCACTAGCCTAGTCAATCCCATCAGTTACATTCTGCCCTTTCTTCCAACCTATTCTGATTTCCCTTTGTATGAAATTTGCCCTCACTCATAAATTTAGTGTCAGTTCATCTTCTGGTTTTGACCCAGTGGGGTGGTGCAGCTTGGAGCTCTTAAAACTGCACCATTTGCTGAATGGAGCAAATGACTTCCCAAGCATTTCATCCGTTCTCCTCATGTCTTGCATCTAATTGCTCTGTTTATCAGCTGGTACTTCTTAGAGATACAGCAAGTTTTTATCTTGTTAATTACTGCAAGTGGAACTGAGGAGTCATTTTTGATTGTGCAATCCAGGCGCCTGAGGAAAATTCTTGCTGTCTTTTGTCAGACCACCTCTGCCCCAAAAATGGCTTTTCAACGTCAGAACTGCATTAATAAAATGTTTATTTAGCACCTTTCAGGTTGAAGGATCCAAAAGCACTTTACAATTAACTACACACATCATCACTGAAATGCATCCAAGCAGAAAATCAGCAGACAACTCACTGCATACATTTCAAAAAGAACGGTCTTTTGGCCAGAAAGCAAAGTAGAGGCTCTAATGACCTGTCGCAAACAGGATTCTGATTTTGGTTTGGTTTTTGAAGGTCTCATCTGAAAAACCTACAAGGTAAAGCTGCATTCAACCCAATTTAGCCACCTCAGAAAAATGAAGATTTGCATCAGCCCTGCCAAGATTAGAATCTGTGGTGCCAGGGAGTCTGGCCTAATCCTAACCTGACATTTAGATGACTAAGCCATCACCTCAAGGCAGAGAACATACCCAGAAAGTTCAAGTTACAAATATATAGTAACACTGTGCTGTTTTTTCATCCAGAATTCAGCTGTTTATACATAAACATCCCACATGTACAGTCTCTGCCTCTTTGCAAGCACCAGGCATTAATTTACAGACCTGTAACTTTTCCAGCTTTGGGGGAAGGGGAAATGTGACCTTCTGAGCTTGAGTAGCTACAATAATCTTTCCAAGGTAAGTAGTAGAAGGCACTTGGCATGGCTGAACAAAGCACCTGGAAATTCTCTATCAGGAATGATCCTCATTCCCTAGGAGGACAGAGGTTACCTGCAGTCCTTCCAGCTTGTTCATAAGAAGTATAGGCCAAATAAATTTTGAGCAATGTCTCCTTTTCTACAGAAGTATTCTCAAATGCTGGAAATGTCTCGAACATACACAGCCCCGTTCTTCCCTGTTGCAACTCGCCAGAAGAACCTGGGCATAAATGTGGCTTTGTTACTCCTAACTACATCTCCTGACTGTAACGTGGATTACGTTTTTCATTTCTTCAGCAAACAAAAATTATAAGGCTATTTTTATACAATTTGAAAGCACTTAATACAAAGTTACATTAATACACTGCATCATATGGCCTATCCGTGGAGAAAATACTGAAATACTATCATAGGGCTGTTCAATACTAGTTTTTTTCTTTCAACTTTTTATCTTAATACTAGAAAATATATAAATCATTTACATGACTTTATGCAAAAGAAGGCACAGCCGGTTATAGTTTACACAAGCACAATGCATAATATGCAGGAAAAGGGATTAAAAAGAAGCTTCACATCCCTATTAGATACATTGTTGCAAAACATTAAGAAAAGTACTTCAACAACAGAAGTGTTCAACACTTGAGAGCTATGATATAAAAAAATTATAATTCATTTAACGCATAACAGATTTATATATACTTTTATATATAAACACTGTTGAAAAATGCTAACATAATAAAAGTAGATTATCCATGTAATGAAAAGTGCAAACCGAAGTAATAAAGGGTTTCACAATGTCCTTCTCATAACACAGGAAAAACTAGCCCATAGGAATGAAGTGTTAAATCCACCAGTACATCCTTGGTGTGATGAGGCATCATCAGGATTTCTGAGCGTTTGGAGAAAGCAGTACTGGTGAAGAGGCTCTGTCCAGACTGGGGAGTGGCACTGGTATGTGACCATTTAGCAGAGTTGGAAACTGTAAGAGGCCAAAAGGTAAAAATTACTCTTTATCTCAAAGCATTCAGCCCAGAAGCACATGGATTTAGCATTAGCAACTGGCTCCAGATGGTTTCAAGGCTTGTGATGTCTGTACAGTAAGATATATATCCCAAATGCCTGCATCAGCCATTAGGAATGCAAAATAGAGGACAAAACATGAATAATTTGTAAATATATGGGGATACAGAAACCTATTATTGGCTATATTTTATATAAAAATTCACATAATACATTTATCATTGCCCTGGGAAAGTGAACACTGTAGAGAAATCTTTGCCATCCATTCTGTTTCCAAAAACGTTTTTCAGCCTACAGCCTATTAATTACAATACATCCTTTTTGTCTGCCCTTCTTTAACACTATGCAGGAAAGACCTTAGCAAAAGTGAAAGTCGAGATGTAAATTTAGGGCAGAAAAAGTACAATGGGGAATACAAAGCATAGGGAAAATTACTGTCAAGTAATTACAATTTCTCTCTGTATTCACTAAGAAACTACAGCTACACCAAATCATTCAGCAAGTGAAGCAGAACAAATTATTTATATTAATCTGCTACTTCTGAAATACCATGCAAAAAAATACTTATTCAGTACAGAAGCTGTATATTCCTAGTTCATGACAGCATCCTGACTGTAACTTGCCTGCAGTGATATTTATTGACTAGTTCTTAACATCTGACCTGAGAAAAAGTAAAGCAAGTAGGTGGAATAAACTTGCTGCAGCATGAGGCAAGAATTATCCCAGTGGTAAATACTGATCTGGCCTCAAAGCCCAGCTCTATGAGCTTGAGAGAGGCAGAGCTGAACAACAGAGCTCTCAGCTTCAAGCATCTGGTGTATTTTTACCTCTTAGAAGATCAGTCCTTCAGCAGCCAACTCTGCTGTAATCACTCCCTATACATGCACATAATCTGCTCATAACAAGTTTACTCTTCCACTAAGATGTCAGTTAATGATACCTGTCTTCCACCATTCTGTTGAAAATCAGGCAGAGCAGCACAGGCTCAGCAGCATGTGCTGCAGAGGGGCTGGCACCATGCTCCTGGTGTGGCCAGGACTGCCTGATGCCTCTCTTTTAACCAAACCAAATTTCAGGAAATGTTTCCCTGACTTCTGCCAAGATTCATTAGAACACAGACCTTGATTACAAGCTCTTCCCTGCCTAGCTGCATGGAGTGTGGGCTGGCTTTGCAAGGAGACTGAGGAGGGCTCTGCCTTGACACCCACACTGCTGACCCACCAGTTCTCAGTGGGATTGGCTGGGCTTCAGGCTGTGGTTTTCATTTCCAATTTGCTGTTAAATAAATCTTTGTGCTCTACAACTTGTCATTGTGGCCTTTGACTGAATCAAACATCGTTTGTAAGGCCCTTGGGGTCTCTCAGAAGGGAAAGCCAAGGCCACTCCTGACTTTCAGTTCCCACAGGAGGTGGCCAGTGTGTATCCATAGCTGTCCAAGCTCATTCCAGGCCTTGGCGCAGGCACTTCTCTCAGATGAACTGTCTGGTTGATTTAACCACGTGTGCAAAACTAGGGTCCAATACAAATTACTGAGCTTATCTGAAACACAAATAAGGAGCCCTGAGCTCCATGTGCAGCTGTCCCACTGGAGGCAGAAAGGCTTACTCCCCCAGTGCAGACTGTACCTGAGCAGAGCACTTGAGCTGAAGCCCAGCCTTGGATTCAGGCAGTCAGTTTCCCTGAAGGTTCAGAGACTAACACAGGGTCCTTGTCTAGCAGTATCTTCCTCCTCTGTAAGTGCTGGCCCTCCACAGCAGTCGAGGTGTTGATTCCAGAGGTGACCCTGCATTCTTCAGCTGCACAGATGGCCACTGGGTTCCTGTGCTTCTTGCCAAGCAGCAGAACAGCATAATTTCTTCTGATTTAATGAATGGGCTGTTTTGCAGCAGCTACAATTGGAACTGCTCATATCATCCCCACCATCTTCTTCCTAAGCCTCAAGCAGATGCTGCAGCTGAGTGCTGTGGCCATCATGGTTTACTCAATAACTTTTGAGATGTTTACTCTGCCAATACCCATGAGAGAGTGGACACAAAGCTGCCTTTCTGCTGTTACAGAGAGGTCATGCTCAGCAGTATGTCCTCGGTTGAGGACACATGGATAATTTGCAGGGGAACTGGAAATGGAGCCTTTAGGTTCAGAGTGCCCTTACTGTAAATACAAATATGTCTTTCTAGAGTGAGAAGTAGCTAATTAAGACAAGAGGATAAACCTACACCCACCTTACTGTGTGAGACCCAAACTGCTCTTGGTTTTCCTGGAGCTGTGTTCCACCCCTCTCCTGGCTGGTCCCTGACCGGTTTCCACTCTCTTCCAGAAGCTCTGAGAGCTCTGTTACCTTCTCTTACTAGGGTCCAGCATTTATTTCTGTTTCTCTCACACAGCATGTGTGTGCTTGCTGCAGTGGACACTGCCCTGTAGGTTCTGACTGTGCCGCCAAGGATTTAAAGAAGGTACAGGTAAGTAGGCAGGCCTCTCTATAAGAAAGTGCCTGTTAACTCCTGTATTTTCTTAATCTGTTTGAAAAGCTCCAGACTGGTGTAAGGAGATGTCTCTTCCACATGTGCACCTTTAGCAATGAAACCTGTGCATTGGAAAGACCTACCTGGAAGAGAGTGTTTGGTCCCTGCAGCCTGGCAGGACTCAGAGGAGCAACAGGACTGAGGCTGCTCCAGAAATGAATGCTAGACAGCAGCGGGCTGGGGGTCAGCAATAATCCATTGGGGGTCTGCAAGACAAAAAAAGACCCCATGACACATGGCTCAGGAGTTACAGCTCCATCCAGCAGTCACCACCCCTACAGTCTTACACATCACCTACTGGCTCTATTTCCCAGTTAATTCCCACATACAGCAAGGTCAGCAGCAGCTGCCCATCCAGCCCTGCGTCCTGTCTCGTCAATACTGGATACCCGCACATGTAATAGTCCTTCATATGCAAATTGATTTAATTTCTGTTTGCTTAAGGAGAAGCAGTTATTGTTTACGTGAACCACACTCATGCAGCTGTGTAGAATAATACCATGTGTGCCCCAATGCCTGCCAACCCTGCCTAGGCTTTTTCAGATTCGGTCTTTACCTTTTGAAGGGCAGCAATTGCTTGACCTGACTGCAGCTTTTCAAGTATTAATGCAATCATGTGTGGAGCCAAAAGAGTCACTTGCCGCTTTTGAAGTTTAATCCCCTGATGGCGCCTCGTCATAATGGAAGAGGCTTCAAGAAACTGGCAGTGCCCAAGCTGACACGGGGAGGGGCAAGTGTATGGGCTGGGTGCCCAGAGGGACAGCAGAGAGCACAGCTGATTGTTTGAAAAGACTCAAAACGGCAAGAACTAAGAATTCAAAGCTTTTCCCAACTCAGAGGTGTCTCATTCCAGTGCCGTGGTGCCTAAGAATTGCTGGGAATGCATTCAGCATTTCTAAGCACAATTGGAGGGGAGGTAGAGTTAAAGCACATGCAAATCTTGATTGAAATGAAGAATCACTCAAATTATTCTGTATACAGAGTAACTTCTATCATTCCATTCCAAAATAGAACATGGAAGTGATGTGACAGTTTTGAAAAAGTATTTGGCGTAATGAGTTAATCTCACCAGTAATCTTGATGCCAATTATCAAAATCAGTCCTATTTACCAAAGCACTTAATGGATTTGAGTACACACTTAGCAAATAAGCATGTGCTTTGCTGGGTAGGATAAGTGCCTCAGTGCTCTGCTGAACTGGGACACCCATTTTTCCAGACTTTAAAATATGTACAGAGAAGACAGAAGACAGAAGATAAGAGAGTATTTCCCATAGTAACCAGCACACCATGCATTCTGGTACCTGCTAGCTTCCCACCAGGACAGAAATATAAATTCCCACATGTGGCAATTGCAACTGGGGTCACACTTAACAGCTGCTCAAACCACGGACCATCACACCCCGTTACCAGGATTCTGCAGTGAGCAGGCTCACACAGGCAGCACCACAGGTCATGTGGATTTTCAAATATGACACATTATTTGCATAGCAGCACCTGAGGGATCAGCTGTGGTGTTTGAGGCTCTGTGCAAACACACGGGAACACAGACCTGCTGTGACGTGTTTGCACTGGAATTCACAACAGGGTCAAACAATTAGTTTAACACTAGCAGAAGGGATAGACAAGGAACAGCAAACATTAAAGCCCTCCCAGTGATTCAGGTGTCTGAAAGGCAGTTTAATACAAAGGGATGATTTCTCTAAGGAATCTCAGAAGAAGCAGGGTTTGTGGAGAAACATCTGCAGGGAAAGGACACTGCCACCTTCCTTGTGCTGAAGAAGGTGGATCAGAAACACCAAATCCCATGGAAGAAACCACAGTTATGTCCCAAGGAGTAATAAACCTGTGGTATCACTGGGAAAGCAAAAGGTGTTGATGCAGTAAATCAGCAGGTGTAGTGGTCACAGGAGTACCAGTGAAGTCAGGGTTGGGATATATTTGCATGACAAAAAAAGGGGCAAAGAGTGGGTGGAGGCCTGGAAAGGAGAAGACTTCCGTCTTGATCTCACCAAGTGACAACTCTTGTCAAGATAGCTGAAAAAACAACCTTGACAAGCAGGCACCTGTGAACAGCCCCCTTACAGTCGTTCTCTTCCCACGACCATGGTGCTTTCATGGGGCAGGAAATCAGCAGCACCAGCAAGAGCCCCTTTCCTGTGCTATATTACAGGCTGGTGCTCCATTGGCAGGCGGCTATTGATGGAGATTTATGGGACTGACAACACACTGAATTAGGTCAGGATAAATACTCAGATCTACTTACAGAAGAGCCTACTAACCTTAAAACCAGATATGTAAGCAGCAAAACCCATCAACATTCAAGTAAGGACACAGTACCAAGAGCTCCAGTGAGCAGCCTCAGTTCTTTACTTTTGCTCTAAGAAACTGCAGATAACCAGAACTGAAAATGCTGCTCTCTTCAAAAGAGAGGGTCTTTTGAAAATAATGAGGAAAAGTTGGAGGTGTTTATTCCTACCTAGATACAGCCAGAGAAGGTCTTTGGAGAGAGAGGGATTTGAAATTTAGTTGCCCTCGTTCATCTCTGGAAGCGTGCTAACGTGCCTACCAGCAGCGCTAAGCAAAAGCTCATGTCCTCTGATGAGGAGAGCACTAGTGTCTGCAAGTTCTGCCAGAGCCAAGAGCCAGCCAAAGCAAGCCTCCAAATCTGTTTAATATTTAATGCAAAAAGAACACAGAGCCTCCCAGGCTTGTTCTCAGTATCACCATCAGCCAATCATCAAAACCACCAGAGGAAACATAAGTGTAAACAACACCACAGGGCAGGCTATCCCTAAATTACATGGGGAAATTGATGTGTCACTTCATTTTCTGCCCTCATGCAGCTGTACATTTGGTAGTAGATGTGGAACCCATTGGGAAGTTCCTACTTAAAAACATCATTATAACCTAAGTATAGGAACAGTTTAAATAGAAATAATTCATTGCACAGAGAGGATTATGTTAAGTGACGATGCTCATGGCTCCTGACTTCTGAAAAACAATGTGTGTAAGTACAATCTTGTCACTTTTAGCTGCTAGATAACAGACAAGTGCTGTCACACATACATTACTTCCCAGATCATTAGGCATGTGCTGGAGCCTGGGTGGTGTGTGTGGATACAAAGCGGAGCTGGCTGCAGGCACACTACTTTGTCCCTAAGGAAATGGCATGTTGTAAATGTAACAAATGCTAAAGCAGAGGCCTGAAGAAAGAGTGCAAGTCAAAATTATATATCCACATTGGCCAAGGGAGAGACAACAAAAGTAACAAGTCTAAGTAATCTGCAAAAGAAGCAAGTGCTGAACAAAACCTAAGTATCTCTCTTTGAAGCTAACCAAATGGAAAGCTAACATTTCTCTACCAAAGTAAGGTACTGTATGCTCTGACACCCTCAAACCTATTTTTCTGTTCTGAAATACCCTCTCAGGCCACAGGACCTTCTCTGAACCTACATTACTACTGGAGTAGACATCCTGTTCTGCACTTACCCCATGGCAGCAAGTGTATCCTACTAGGATCTGATAAACCAGGGAATGTTTGAGATATGATGCATGTTCTTCCTTGCATAATGGGATGAACACCAGATCCAGTCTAAATTATCCTTTAGTTATCTTGCATCATGGTGTTACAGTCATCATGGCCTAAGCAGCCATCCCGCTGAAGGAGCACCACAATCCTAATTCCCTTCTACATCTTTCAGGGCAGTAAGTACACTAGTTTATAGATGAATGGCGAAATTGAATGTTTAAAGATATAATTACAAAATGAGGAAATAAATCTCTGTTCATACTGTGTTTTGGGGCAGCAGTAGATTAAAGTGGGTTTGTAATAATTTATGCTGTCATTGTGTCTGGTTGGCATCTGATATGATTTGTCAGATTTTCTCCCTACAGGCAAAATACTGTGGTTATACCACAGTTAGAGGTTATATGAGTTTGTCAATGCACCTCAGTTTTGGTTTGCCACACTTCTGTTCTTCCTGCCAAACGTACCTTCACTTAAAGGCTTTATGATGTCAAAAATTACAGGTGACAGCCTTTCTTGGTGACACAACTTTGTATCTTGGTGGTTTACAGATGAGCCTGAACTGCACAAACTTGCTCTGCAGCCAGCTGAAAATAAGAGCAAGTGCTGTGCTGGCTGAGAGTACTTGCTGACGCTCTCGCTTCTGCCAGGCCTTTGTGCCACGGGCACACGACGCTGCCTGCACCAAACACCTCCAACACCCCTGAGAGGTGCTGGGTAATGAGGTAATGGGATTCTGCATACCATATGCCTCCTAGACAGCCTGAAGTGAGTGATGGCTTGTAACACACCTTTGTATTTATTTATTTGCCGTTTGGTTTGTTACATTCAATGCTAGTATTTGCATCGTTATTTCAGGGCTGGGGATCTTAAGGGGTGTTCCTCAATTGGGATAATTTTACTCTTGGAATTTTTGTCTAATTTTGCAGTGGTACTGTAAGACAAAACTCACCAATGAATGCACTGAGTCATATCTATGTGATTTTCCTCTTCTGCTCTGAACTTCTAGATCTTTTTTTCATAGACTGGCATGAAAATGAGAACTCGCTCTTGACATTACCACAAATAAGTGATTAAAAAGAACAAAATAATCTTCTGGTTATTTAGTAGGTCTGTGCTGAAAAGCAGCTCTGGCAAGTACTTTGTTGATCTGCACAACTTCATAAATCGAAACTGGCTTCAGAGCCTGTCTTAGAAACCACTTCATTTGCTCCATATTCAAAAATTAACGAAAAGGTCACACCGTTTGAATGGATACAACATCTAGCAGAGGAATCTAACCAAGCATCCCATAATGCACGTGCTCAAGTTGTGATCTACAAAACCCCTGTGGTTTTCTTTGTGGCTTTTTCCTGTTTGTTTTGTAGACCTGGAGGCTGGTTTGAACTGATAAACAATTCACTAACGGCTCCCTATCTCCTTAGCCCTTCAGGCAGTCTGTCAACTGTGATGGCTTTTCCCACACTCATGTAGGAACAAACCCCAGGAGGAACCCAGTTTCTACCCCTTGTTCAGACCACTGCTATGTTTCACTCTTTCCCATATGTTTTTTTTTCCCATCAGATGATGACAGGCCAATAGAGCTAACAACTCTTGGCTACTTGGAGTGAATGCCTGGAGACAAGCAGGTATTACCTGTGCAGTGAAGAAAGCTGGAGTCAGGGATCCCGAAGGAAGCGCAGGGCTGTTGAGGGCGATGGAACCGATGTCGGTGCTGGAGAGAACCATAGGTGGGGCAGAAATTTCCAAGCCTTTGGGTTTTTTAGCCTTTGGGGGAAGAGATGAAGATTTTGCCTTGGAGCCTGAGGAGAGGTTCAGAGGCTCAAGGGAATCTGAGTCGTGGCAACTGGACTCAAGGAAGAAGCTCCTGTGTTCTGTAGGGAGGGGTGAGGTGGGAGACAGAGAAGGCGACCTAGAGGAAGATGATGATGGAGATGAAATGCTGGCACTGTTGGGTAGCATTAAGGAAGATATTTTAGCTGATACTGAAGAGCTGAGGAAAGCAGAGGCAGCTGCTGTTTCAGAAGTAGAAGGCAATGACACCACAGGCCTCGTAACTTGTTTGTCTGTTTTGTTTGTCACAAATCTGATAACAGTCCGAACTTCTTCGACTGGTATGTTTCCTTCTGACTTCTCCTCCAGTTTTTCTGTTTTGATTGGCTTGTAAGGGTCTGGCTGGTTCTGCAGAGAGTTGATAGTGAAAGAGGAGTACAGGCCAGAGTGGATATATTCATTACGGCTTGTGCTTTTCAGTGCTGACAAGCTGTGCTTGTGCTGATCCCTGCTCTCAGAAGGCATATTACAGTCGCTGTCCTGCAGCAAAAGGCTCTCTCTGCTGATTTCCACAGCATGTGGATCCATTTTTAAAATCTCAGGAAAGGAGACAAACTTGTATACAAATTTTTGTCCGATCACTTTCTTGATGATGTTCTGCAAATACAAAAGAAGATGCTAGAAATATCAGCATGTCAGAGGCACTCGGTATAGCAAACACAAGGGTACGGGGGCACTGCTCCCTCATCAAGTTAAGCAGGTCATTCCTTGGGGCTCTTAATGCTGATCACCTCTGGCTCATTCCAATACCTCTGCTCTGCCAGGGAGTCCACCCCCCTGCTCCTCATGTGTCCAGCAAAATCTCTATCACTAGGTGATAAAAACCTGCTGGTGGTCTCTTTTACTTCTGCTTCCTCTGAAGCAGCTTGGGAATATTTTCTTTCCAGTAAAAGAAGTTCTGCTGCCTTGCAGACTTGAGCTATGCCATCATTTGCATTCCACAGCAAAGGCAAACTCCTTCACTTATGCCTCCCAAAACCGACACCAACCACCCTAAGTATGAAGTACTCTCAGAATGTCCATAAGGGACAAAACCACCTCAAGCCTTCTGGCTCCAGTCATTTACCCTCTCTTCCTTACACCATGCAGAAGGATTGAACTAAACTGATGGTGACTGACCTTCTTTCAATGGTCTGTGAAAAATGCAAGCGCTTGCATGGGCTGGAAAAGTATTGGCATCCTGCTGTATCCCCAGCACTATCTCCAGGCTTGCATTAGGCTCTCGATGCTCACTGGTACAGGCTGTTTTCATCAGTCTAAACTGACTATTGAAATTAATGATTGAAAAAATCCCAAACCTCTCAAAGGTTTGTACAACTATTTCTTTTTCTTTAAGTGTCCCATTTATGTAAATAACTGATTCCCTTTGAGATCTTACTTCCAGTCCTAGCTCTCCTCCTGCAAACCCAGGTATGCTGCCTGCTCTAACACAATCCTTGCTATCGCCAAGGACATGTGAGTTCCTCCACAGAGGCACTTTATGGCACCAGGCTGGGCCTAGGAAAGGGACTGGAACACTTCATTTACCACCCTAAGCCAAGTGTGGTACAAGAAGCAATATGTCCTGAGATTTCCATGCTAATTTCTCTCTTCTTGAAGCCCCTGGTGGAGAGTTTGTCTATGAGTCACCTCTGAAAAACCCTCTTAAAAAATAAAAAAGAGGAAAAAAAAAGAAATACAAACATCATCCCTTTTTATATATGAACAGTACATAGTGCTAGGTGCTTGTAGTGCCTGCACTACACCTTGTTTTGTCACAAAAGCAAGGCTGATTTTGTGAAAGAAGACTCTGCACTTGGGTATCAGAACCTCTTCTGTCTTTCAGCTGAGCTACTGCACCCTGTAATTCATCTGTCCTGACTGTCCTGGCATTTCATTCAGGGCACCTTCTTGAATACAAAACTAATCCTACAAAGAGCCCTGAGATGTGGCTTTGCATCACAGGTCAGGAGCTGTGGCACAAATGGAAAAAGTTGTTTCCCAAGTTAATAACAGGGATCTGTAGCAAGGAGGAGAATTAAATTCAGCAAACTCAGACTAAAGGCGCAAAGCTGCCCCTCTTCCATGCTGAATTGTACACGTATCTACCCACCTGACAGATGCTGCAATGCCTTTTTTTTCCCCTTCAAAGGTTCAGGACAAATAGTTAGCCCACAGGATCTCAGTCTGCACGAGCTTCACTTCCCGTGGCTTTGGGCTTGGCCTAGATTTTTTTTTCCTGCTAATTAGGTGAAACATTGGATGGGTGCACATTCTGTGCACTCTCAGTATTGCATTCTTTTTCAAAAAGGCAAAACCTCCAAACTACTCGCATATGAAAGGAAACACCCCAGCTGGATTTTTGTTTTCTTTTTCTAATATATATATTTTAATTCAAAATAATACCTCCTCTCTGCTCCTGGCAGCTTTGAGTTATTGTTATATCAAGCACTGGCAACTGAGATCCTCCTTGGAAAATGTGACTCCCAGCAGAAAAAGAATAAATGTATTTAAGGATGGCACTTTTTCACTGATGCAGGCTTGAAATGGGGGAACATTGCTATAAAAAGCAACTGAACAGGCTGGTGAGTTTATACTTCCTTTGTTATTATTAAATGTAGTTATATTTTAAGAAGGTTGCAGTGTCTCTCCTCTGACTCCACCAGCCTGCAGCAAAGACCCACTTAACGATGGCTGGAGATGAAAAGGATTCAAGTGCAGATCCCTCAAGCACTTTGCAGGCTTCTCTTAAATGTGTAGCCTGAGGAAATCTCCATCAGTGTGCAAGAGAAAATAAGGACACAAATTAATGAAGTGCCTCTGAAATGCCACTGACTTTCTTATATTTTTTTGACAAATAATTGAAGTGAAGGTAAAAAGCAGCTTATTTCTACCATCACCTCAGTGATCTGTCAGAATCATTCTGAACTGTGATGGTTCAAACCTCAAAAGACAGTGACAGGCACCATGACAAGAAGGGGTTTTCCTCCCTCAGTTTGAAAGGGCAAAGAATGCTTCCTTATATTAAGGACTGCATTTGCAGGAAGACTAGACCACTTGCTTGGTAGCAGGAGAGTCGGTATATGTGCACACTTAGCCCCTTTTTTTGTTGTTTGAATTTTCTAGGTAAATTCCCTTATGAGCAGGCTTGCAATGAGTGCTAGTGGCTGCCGGCCAGGGCTGCTGGGAGCTGGGGAAGGTTGGGGCTGTGCAGCTGGGGAGGAGAAATGGGCAACCACGCCAGGAGCAGGGGCTCCAGTCCAACAGCTTAAAAAAAAAATCTTACCAAGAGACAGCGCTCTTGGACACTCAGAGAGAGGGCAGGGAGCAGGGAATACCCCTCTTTTGTTGACTTCTTGACTGTTCTTTACACTTTCTCTCCTCTGTCCCCAGTCTGCAAAACAGTGACTACAGGAAACATGATCATGCCACCCCATTGAAAAGTGCTTTGAAAGCTGGGTAGAGCCCTGCCCGATGTTTGCTCCAGTGCATCAGCCGTGTTAGGGAGCTCAGGCTTATTCACACCCCAGCATTTCAGGCACTTGCTTCATGAGCCCCTCCAAAGACAGCCTCACCCAAGAGCTCTGAATCACCACCTGAACAAATAGGTCTCTCCCTGTCCTCCACAGAACAGCTGGCTGAGCTGGATGCCAAAGGCTCGGTGGCCTGGTTCACCCTGCAGCTTAAACCAGGCTATACTGTGGGGGAATTTGTGTCAGCTATGCATATGCACTACTACTTTTGGAAGCCCTCCTGAAATCTATCATGTGTTTGTGTTTTATTTTCATCAGCTCTGACTCCTATTCTGTGTTTGAGCCATTTAGAGCAAAGGCGTAACTATACTACCAGTGTGACTGAAGGATGTTAGTGGCTTGGCTCAAAGCTCTTAGCTAGCAAGTTTGCTGGCAGGAGCCACTCAGGAAACTGAGCTGAGAAATGGGATCCACCTTCTAGTTGAAGACTAATGAGGGGTCTCAGGAGCAGGAAGACCAGATTGGGACTTTTCTCTCCTCCTAAGGTGACGTATAATCAGGGTGCCTGAGATCTCAAAACTTATGGTAGAGCAGGATGAACTTGTCTGTAAGTACTAAATATCCCTGCTCAGGAAAGAAGAAAGACCACAGCTGTAGCTGCTGCTCATAACTCCCACTTGGATGTGTTGCAAGTTCCCTAGCTCCAAGGGTACCGAGGGATGCAACATGTGTAGGGACACTTAGGCTACAAATTCCTCACAGGACTCTGTCCAGGCTGCTTCCAGCTATTGGGATCCCTACCCAGAGAGAGGGCTGCTCAAACTCCATTGTCGGAAGTGCGTAAGCTGGCAGGAGGTACCTGTAGCTGCACGGTTTGTTCTGAAAGATGGGGGTGTGCCCATATCAGCATGTGCAGGCAGGCAGATTCTGCTAACACCACAGATTATGCAGTTATGCTTATTATACCATGTGTGTAGAAGCTGGATTTGTGAAATTCTTGATGGAGGCACAGGTGCTACTAAACTGGGCACCTATACTGACCTTTGGAAGATCAAGGCTCTCATTTAGCTGTATTTTGGTCTTTCCTCACCCACCTCCATCTAGAAGACAAAGGCCATTTCTCTGGCTGGCACCTTTGGCCAGGGTCTCTGCTCTCTCTACTGCAATTCACTGGACATCCCTTTCCTCTCACATCAAACATGAACAATTTTATGACTCTTTTCAAGGCAAGTGTTCTTGGTTTTTCTCCTCTACCCATCACCTCTTACTGACTATCAAATTCTTTACTCTCATCTCTCCATATGGACAGCACAATATAACCACCTTTATGCCATTTCAGTCAAGCACTTTCTTGACTTCCACACATCACTCTCAAAAGAAGCTCCTTCCAGTTTTCCACAGAGGTATTTTCTAATGCTCCTTCAAGTATTTCCTGGTAACACCTCTGACTTGTGCCACTACAAAAGGAATAGCCAGCACTCTAGCACCATCACACTGCTATTGTTTCTTTGCAGGATTCTATTTCCCCTGCGTTATCTTAAAAGAAAACCTTGTCAAAAGCAAAATAATAGTTTCCATTATCACTTTATATCCTGAAGTTCTGTAAGCAGACAAGAAAAGGACCCTCTTCCTAAAACAAGTCTTCCATGCTGCCACACACACTTGAGCATTAAAAATAGGAACTAGTAACCAGGATACTGGGTTTGACCTGTTATAGGAGGGGAGTGAATGTGCTGGACACCCCTGAATCTTGAGGGCACCTAAGCAGCTCTGTTCCCTGCACCATCATGAAGCAGCCATATTATTTATATATAATACATCATACTGCCAATCCATCTAAACAAGTGGGCAGCCATTAACTGAAACTAAAACTGAAACAGACTGAATAGCACTCACTGAGTAAAGCCTGGGGCCACATACTGTTCAGAGAGGATGCAAAATTATTGAATAGCTGCTCATCACAACAGTATGTGGCTGTGTAATTAAAGATGCAGCATAACTCATGCAAACATTAAGGTTACCCAGGGAACTGTGATTCTTGTATTTCCTAACTTCTGAAGGCTTGACTTCCATAACTGCTACATCCTATTAAAGTTGGTATCTGCATGTAATTTCCTGGATTTGCCCTCCTTCCCTCAATAAAAAACCCTCATGGGAAAAACTCACTAGGTCCCCTCTTGTGTTCTCATCTTGAAATATTCATGGGGACTTTTAGTAGCCCTGAAGCCCTTAGAGACTTCCAAAAGATATCTGCCATTATAGCTATCAGAAAAACAAAGTAACTGGGCAACTTGAACAAAAAGAAATTTACTAACCCTATTTATAAAAGTATTTTACTCTACATATCAAACTAAAGTGCTCTGTGTGGGAATGGCATCGAAAGGTTTTGTTCCCTAAAAGCATCAAAAGGGATTTCTAAGCAGCAGAAGTGTGTGATGTGATGGACACAAGCTGTAGGTAGAGAGAGTGCAGGAGGCCAGCACTATCTGTCATCTGTTCTGCTGTTCTGTTGGAGCAACAGGGGAAATGCATTAAATAGAAATAATGGGGGGGGCAGAATTTGGGTAACAAATGAAACAGGAAATGGAATCTTCAGATTATCTACAAACCTTTAGCAACCATAATCATGGTAGCAAATTACAATCAAGACATGCCATACTCTACATTTCCTGGGGTGCTTTTTATGTGAATTTAGCATAAATCTAGCCATCAGCCTCAACAGCATGTCATGCTTGTTTTCAAAGCCAGGCTAAGGAACTTGTCCCAGTTGTGTTATTTTTCTCCAGTACTGGAATTAATTTACTTTTAAGTTCAGATTAATCAGATGATGAATTTTAACAAGCCAGTGTTCCCCCAAGCAAAATGCAGAGCTCATAAACCCCCATTTATCCAGTGATCAGTTTTTATTTCTCCATCGTGAATAATTCCAAAGACAGACCATGAAGCATTAGCTCAGTGTCAGCTGTATGCAGTAGGAGCAGAGGGCAGTCAAGAAGGAAAGGTCCAGCCCATGTGCCTTGAATGGACAGCTTGTGTCCATCATTTCTAAAAAATCACTGCCCTTTGTCTCAAACTCACATGCTGCCAGATCACTTGGGTTATAGGTAGAAAAGTCCCTGTCGATAATTCCACAAGGCAAACCGAGTCTTGTCCTGAGTTCTGCCTCTTGTCTTTCCTGCTGCCACTCCCTTGTCTGCAACAGTGTTTATCCCATTTGCTCAGTGTGCAAACCATTTGCCCCAGCACATCCAGCTGCCAACATATCCATCACTGCCAACAGCTAAGAAGGAAACAAGGATCTCAGAAGGCTCCTTAAAGCTACCTCAGAGTCCAGACTGCTCTTGGTTTATCCAACAAATTGGTGAATGGTCCTGGGGAGAAGAGCACAGAAGTCTGAGAGGCTCTTTCATCTCACCAGCCCTTCCACTTTTGTTGCAGAGGGGAAAAAAGAATGTCAAGGAGCCTTTCCTTCCTTTCACAACTTCTTCCCTTCTGTGCTATGCAGTGTAGACTGAACTGAAGGCAGAGGAAGTGTTTAGGACTGAACCCACTGCTGAGCACTCACTTGCTGCCAGTCTACTAGGATTCATTACTATCTTATGCCAGTATCTCTCACACTTCAAAACCCACAGAAGTTGCCCTGTCCCTTGGCACTCTCCCAGTAATCCATCTTTTTCTACTGTCTGGGAACCTACAGGACACAACACACTACATCCACACAGAGAGTGAGAAGCCCCCATTGTTTTCTACTAAAGGAGTTACTCCTTCAGTTTGAAAAGCAATAGCCATAGGTTTGGTTTGGGGTTCAAACCCTGATCACAACACATCCAGGAGCTATGACCTCCATTGGGCTGCAGAACTCCTGGAAAAATGGCCAAAATCCTTGTGCCACACTTAGATAAAACTGTCAGACAGAAGAGAGTGCACAACCCAAGAAAGCAGCTGTAGGAACAGCAAGTAATTGCCTCAGCCAGAGCCCTGATGAAGAAACTGTACAGCCACTCTGGCAGATGCTGCATGAGCAGAGACAAAACAGATAACAAAGGTACATGTGTGCTGGGAGGGGGGAACTGAAAATAGAAGAGGGGTTAAGAAAAAAGTTAAAGCTTAAAAGAAGCAAGGGAATCTCAAGTAAGGAGCCATTATATTCCATTAATTCGAAGAGATCAGAGAGATCTCAAAGGACAAGTGCTACAAATATCTGGTCCTTTGTTTTAAAGTGATGTCTGTTCAGTCAGTAACTGCGTATCTGGGCTCTGCCTGGCTATGCTGTTCATGCACCAGCAGGCACTCTGTCTCCATTGATCCCAGTCAAGTTTATAATCAGAGGGGTTGGAGTAATATAGTGAAGTGAGCTTCCCCATGCTGAGCAGAAGCCTTTTTAGCACTTAGTGAAGGAGAATTCATCATACCAACTGCTCAGAACAGCCACTGCACTGTCCTCGCTGAATCCTTTTGTGCCTCCTCAGTCAGGCCACCTTTGAAACACGTTAAGTGGGAAAATCTGACTTCTAGTGGACAAAACACTAACAGCTCTAAATCTGAAACTAAAAAAGGAGTCCTTGTGAGTAATGAAAAGTCTGATCATCAAATTGTTCATAGTTAATTTGCAGTCAACATGATTTTGGTTGCTGTGTTTGACTGCATAACACCCAGCCCAACTGTGCCCTTCAAGAATTAGTGCACTACAAATAATGCATGACAACAGTACTCTGAGCTCAGTCCAGAAACAATATCTAGTTTCCTCTGCCTTGTGCAGGCAGCAAGCATGCCATAACTGTGCTGAACACTGGTGTTACTCACTGCGTAATCTCATATCACCGCCTTTTCTGAAAATCGAGATGAGAACAGACCACTAAGCATGGCTATGAAGTTTTCCTTTTTAGTATACAAAATCTGTAAAAGTCTTTCTTTTTAATATTTAATCTACAAGAATATAGGAAATAGTAAAACCTAGTAATTTAGAATTTAGATATATTGTAAAAAATATCCATTTAAGGGGAACTAATCCTGAAAAAAATTAATATTGGTAAGTAAAAGCAATATAATGTTCATCCAAAAAAGGTTCCTTGAATTTACTGGAGTCTAAAACTGAGAAAGGTGAATATGCAAGATTTGTGTTCTACAAGATTTGTGTACCTGTGTTCTATAATTTTTTCCTTCTAGTATCTTGACATATCTGAGAGATTTCCTTTCAATATCTGTTACAGCAATCTAATACATATCCTGGCTACTCCCTGTTCTCATTTTTGCATTCTCTGTTGTACTGTTGTCACCTTGCTTCATGCTCAAGAATAAGACCAAGGACTAAATGTCAAAGTGAAGGAGAGTGACAGTGATCTTACGAACCCCACTATACTGCAGAAATTTTATTTTCAGAGGTGCTAGCTACCAGCAACCTCTACTGACCGCTTCTAAATTGTGGGCATGCTCATGATGTCTGATATTCAGAAGCAAATAGAACAATCTAACTGATTCCAGATTACTATGTTCATATGTTATTATTTCAGATTACAGTTTTAAATAAAGAAGTAGAAAATGGAGTGGCAGTAGCTAATAGCTCTGCACTAAGTGCATGCCTATCTATCTACCTGTAACCAGCTTCCAAGAGTGCACAAAAAAACCGCAGCTTGCCAGTTAGTTAAGGTCTTATTAGTTCTATCAAACCCCAACAGATGTACCTGTGGAGGAGGGCCAAAATCCATTAGATCTAGCAAGGGAGAAAAATTGGATGAAGAAACCCATATCAAAGCACGTTTCACTATTTTAACTTGAGATACTCGGAAGGTAAGTTCTGAAGTGAGAGTAAATTTAACATTCTACAGCAAGTATTCAGCTGAGATGAGCTCAGCATGAGACTACTACCTTGAGAAACAAACCCAAACATATCACTGCTCTGTCACCCACCATCTCACCAGCGACCTTTCCCTGCTTGCTACTCTAATTCTGCATCTTCATCCAGTAAGACATCACATTAGTGCTCTTTCATATATATTGCTGCTAATTAAATGACAGAAACATGTAATTTAGACTAGCGTTGAAGCTAAGTCAGATTTTGTCCTAAAGTGATATAGCAGAAAATTTGCAAACTCTTAGAAACACCGAGCATTAGCAGAGGAATAGTTACAGTGAGATCCTGCTGAGGAAATACTGCACTGTCACAACTGTAGAAGTGTTTCAGCATTGTATTTCCAGCTAATACAACTGCAGTAAAAATATACCAAAAAGCTCAGGCAAGACTAGCTAAAGCAGTGGTCAGCAGGTTCTATGGTCCAAAAAACGTGTCCCATGAAAACGCAACCCCGCCCTCTATGCTGTTGGGTCATTTGTTTTTTTCCTTGTTTCTGACTCAGGCAATACTTGCTAGTAAAGCTGCCATTTTGCCTGCTGCATTGCAGAATTCCTGCTTTCTACCATTCCAGAAGATCTTATGCAGGCTCTAATAATCAAGCAGTTCTCCGTTATCAACAGTTATTTTATTGTTGTCAAAAGCTACAGAAAATATTGGGCAGCCAAACGCATAAACACATAAAAGCATCAGTAAGTGTAAACCCAGGTCAAAACTCCCCTCCTCAGGAAACAGGATGTACAGTGTTTTCCTGTGCATCTTTCAGCCTCTTATCTCCACTGTGATCATATTCAATACTGTTGTCTGTTGTAAAGACTAGTTAGAGGAACTTCTGAATGGCTTCCACTGAGAGAAGAAATGTTAACTGGTAGTGTTTCAATTTTCTTAGTTTGCATGAGAATAACAAAATTTACCTTGTCATAATAGTATCTGAGCGCTCGGCTCAGCTTGTCATAATTCATATTAGTTTTGTTTTTTCTGAGTCCCCACAGCTTAGCCACTTCTTCTGCCTTGAGTAGCTTGAATTCTCCATCATTAGACGTCCAGCAAATCAGGTGCTCATGTTTCTGGTCTAGCAGCAACTGCAAAAGGAACTGCCACAGTGTGATTGCACTCTCCATACCTACAGGGGACAAAGGAGAGCAACAGTGTGAAAAACATCTGGGAGCAAGTGTTCCACCCAACGCTCGTTTCAGTAATAAGCTCTGTGTAGGAGTCATCCTATGTAATTGAGAAAAGGGAAGCTACTATATAATTTACAACCAAATATCCACAAAACCTACAGGTCTTCCACTCCTCTCAGTATTTTTTCCCACTGCTATTTTCTGAAGCAACACATAAAATAGAGGAAGTATTTAGAAAAGCACTGCCCACATAGTTCACGTGGTACAAGGTCATCTCCAGTTGGTGTCTTCCATTCAATGTATGCAATCACACTTCAAAGGAACATATGGGAGAGGGAGAAAGACTTGATGTAACTATCCACTGAAATGGGACTGAAAACCTGCTCTTTACTGTCATGGGGAGTATACTGACCTTGTTCAGGTACGTCACTGTGAAAGAGGGGTGGATGAGGGAAGACCAGAGCAGTTGCCTTTGATTAGAGGACCAGAAACCACACTCATTCCCCCCTCCCACCACACACACTTGTCTTCCCAGTATCATATAGCCTTTGCCTATTTTGTTTTTTCCAGGGCCTGAAATTACTCTTGCTGCTTCTGTTTGCCAATTAAAATAGCTCAAAAGATATTCTTTATTTGTCAGGAATGCTGAAAGTTCAGTACCCTTAAGCGCAGTAAAATAAGTGATATTTACCCTGAACCTCTCTCTAACAGGGATCTTTTATTATCATAGGTACTGCTGAGAACTATATTGGAGGAATATTTTTAACAGTGCCTGAGTCTCACATCTAAGGTTGTTTGAATATTTTTTTTTCTCTGCTAACTGCCTGTGCTACTGAGCCCTTCCTAGAATAAACCTTTTGTTCAGGCACTGCAATAGAAGGATAAACTGAAGACTAGCTATATTCAAACTCAGCACAGGCATATACACAACTTAAAAGATGGGATCATTATCACTGATAACAATTTATCATTTTAATGAAGATGCAGCTAAAATTGACCTTTTAAACTAGAGAAACAAAAAAATAAATTTTCACCCACTTTCAACACTCCTGTCCTTCACATGTTAACATTGGATCAAATAATTTTTTCTTGGCTTCTTCTGATTCTTAATTTGGACATGTTATGTTGCACAGATTTATTGCTGGTATTGCTGGGTTAATTGACTATGGTGTTAATGGGGCTAATTATTACCTAACCTACCTCTCTGCATGTAACAATGGATATTTTTGTTTTTATCTAGACAAGCTCGCGATTTTTGCTTATTTTGTTTACCAATACACTATTGTTTGTGCCCTAACAGATGACATGGACAGGATGCCAGGCTTGCTGCCTGACGCTTCCCTGGATGTGAGGACCACAAGAGGGCACAAGACTTCCAACTATCTACCACAGGGAACAAAACAGCAGGCGGCTGCAGGAACAGCTGCTTCTCCAGGTCTGCCCCAGCACAAAGGAAATCACGGCGCATAAGGTTCACTAGTATAAAGAAACATAAACTACATAAACTTCACTAGTATAAAACAAGTTAATGATACTAGAGAACGCTGTCAATAGTTTTACAGAAAAACAGGATTTGGAGCTGTGTTTTGGTCCAAATAATTACTAACTACACTGGCCAAACAAGGGTTTGCAGAATTAATAATGGTTTTACTATCCCTGCAAAATCCTCAGTTCCCTAATTAACCGAGAATCCCGCCGGCATGACAAGGACAAAAACACCTATTCCTGATGCCCAGCTGTATGACAGAGTAACTACACAGCACCTCCAAGGGTCATTAGAGGACTCCCAGGACTGTTACGGATCCTTGAAACAGAACTGCCTATATGGATGGTTTGGCACTTTCAAAGGTTTGCATTTGCTTCACTGCAATTCTATTCAAATATAATACAAATTATACAAATTTCATACAAATCCTTTTCCACATAGTGCAAGGCAAGAAAAAAAAAAAGTATAGCTAGAATTAAATACATCTGAAAATTACTCACTTTACAGTCTTTAAAAGTTCCTTTAAACTACACCATCTGAGCAAGTATTAACCTCTTTCGCAGATGATTTATCTATAACTTCATTGATAATAAAGTGTCCCTGTACACAGATACACATCATATATACTTTCTAATTAATATTTATAAATTTTGCTATTTACTTTGCTAAAAAAGTGT
Organism: Chiroxiphia lanceolata; assembly: GCF_009829145.1. Taxonomy (NCBI): domain Eukaryota; kingdom Metazoa; phylum Chordata; class Aves; order Passeriformes; family Pipridae; genus Chiroxiphia; species Chiroxiphia lanceolata. Next base: position 46,429,063 of record NC_045641.1, on the reverse strand, counting down.
AGTTATATACAACCATATTCCTTCAAAATAATCTTAGTTTCTGTATATCATGTATTATGCAGTGATACCCTGCACAATCTCAGCTTGTATCATACCACACTTCCAAACAAGAAATCACAAATGGAACTTTTTTTGCCCTGGAAAATCATTAGTAACTCATAAATATCTTTCTTCAAAATTTCATTAAATTATGTACAGGTGTTCCATGCTACAAAGACCTGTCAGTGAACTTCAGCTGAGGAAAACAAAGATGGAAGAGAATTATAGAAGCACCAATACAAACTTCAGCGCTATATCATTAACCAAAACAGTATAATGCCTCAGAGACACAACTCTCTCATCCAGATCTTAAACTACACCTTCCTTCAAATGATCAGCAATTGTGGCTCTTGAGAGAGTTTAGGTGGAACTGAACTCAAAGGGAAGAGCATTTTGCTGCAGCCTCTTCCATCCTCTGCCTAAGTTCACCTCTGCCTAAGAACACTCATAGGGTAACTACAGCTAACTTTGTACTACACTTTCTATTATAAGCCTTGTTTTCTGATGCTTATCATTTGTAAAATGTAAACAGTTTGGGATTCCATTTTAGCTACTGAACATGGGCCTCAAGGTGACTCAGCCATAGGCATAATGTAAAACGCATGAACAGCACAAGCCTGGGCGAGAGCATCCTACTGGAGTACTCACTCCACAAATCACATGTCCTGGTGAGTAAGGAGATGTGACTTCCATCAGGTTATTACATAAAATGATACTGCCGCCTTTTTCAAAGTGGTTCATTTCTTCAGCCAGCTGAGATGCACACATAATCTCGGGGGGTCACTTCAGGTGCTGGATCAAGGGCAGATGGCTGTGGTGGGATTAGATTTAGGCAGCTCCTCACCACCCTGCTTGCCTTACCATCAACTCTCCCAAGTGAATGGCTCTCAATGGGCTTTATAAAGGACCTGTGTACCTCAGAATTCAGCATCGATGTGCTTAGTTGGTATATGCATAAATCTTCTACTGGGTATGACCTAAGTCTGCCCCTACAGAAATGAGATTAAAACAGCTCAGTGCTGCATTGTGCTTCATCCCTCCATCTGCCACCGAGTTCCTGCATAAAGCTTCCCATATTGCTGGTATAGCAACTATATGTATGATTCCTACATGAGGCAAATCATGCTAATTACATTTTCAGCTGATTATTAATTGTACGGTCCTTCTCTTCTAAGCACCAAACTTGAGGCGTTCAGGTCTGAGTTGCACTGAATATTCACAGCTGTAAATTTAACACAAGCCTTGTGCTAAGCATATATGGTGATGTAAAACCTCAGATTCCTTAAATTCTGTAAACTGGTGTTAATCTTTGCATCTCATTTCCATTCTGTAAAATGTGATTTGCAGGGGAGTAGTTATAGCAGGATGCTTTGCCTGGAATGGGGTAAAACAAATAGAACAATGCCCTGTTTGCAAATCCGTTGGTGGTGAATGGAGAGGGGTGCTTCATGCTGCTTTTCGTGTTGAATAATGCTGAAACCAGACTGTATCATCAATCCCAGAGTTAAACATCTTGATAGTGAGGCAAAAATGTAGAAACAAACAAGTGATACTACTGATAACTTACCCAAAGCTGCTGAGCTGACACAGCTGGCCTGGAGACATCTGATCACTTTGTACTATAAAAGCCCAGTCATACCTTTTTAAGGGCAGGGTTTTCCTTCTTGGAGTCTGTGTCTCTTGAGTGGGGATGCTCCTCAAGGTTACTCCTCGAGGCAGAGCAAAATAGAATTGCCCACAATTGTTGGTATGGGTGAGTAACTTAATAATTGGGTTTTTGCCAGCTTTAATATAATCGCTTCAATATTGCTTCAAAATAGTGCACTATACTAGTAGTTATAGCTTCTGTACTGTGTAGTAAATAATCCTGATTTAAGATCTTTTTGTCTAACTGGTATCATAATATATAATTTATTTTTCTATAAATATATCTAGTATAAAGGTTTAATTACACCCATATAATCCTCTAGAAATAAACTGTTGACAAAGTCTGGGGCTGAGACTGGATCCAGCCACACCTAGACTCTGAGGAGTTTAGAAAGCAAGGGGGTTCTTTCTGCACCCTGTGACTCAGCAAGAGGGCTTCTCTCATAAACTTTCCCTGAAGCTCCCATTCTGCCTACGACCAATTCCCATTCTTCCTGTGACAACAGAAAAAATCTAAGATTCTGCGGTGACAGGATTTCTTTACTGACGCAAAACATTTCATTTCCAGTCAGGTCAATAAAAGTATTAGCCTGTCTTTCTCTACAGGCACCCTTTTGGGTTCCACAATATATTAACTATCCTCTTGGGAGGACAGCATGGCCACACAGTGTACTAAGGCTTAACTTGTGCCTCATTTGAGTGGTGGAGCAAAGGAATCACATGACAGATGTATTAGAAGACATGAAATTTAACCAAAAATCTGGTACCTGTATTAAAAGTCATTATACATTATGACTGAGAGGAGTTGGAAATCTTCAGAAAACACTGAGTTTCATTTATGTATTCTCTAATTCTTTTGAATTTTTACTGACTCAAAGGGAATTCAGTGTCTTGCCTTAGTTTGACAGAAAGGGGTGTTAGGATGTGGTCACTTCCTACAGTGACCACATTTCATTCAACTCTTTATTAATACTAAATGGTAATAATAATAATAATAATTCCTGTTACTTCTGTGCTCAGTACAAGACTTGAAGGCGGGGCAATAAATAATACATGGAACCACACACTGAATTACATGGATTAGAAGAAAAATAGTTTTATAAGCGCCCTTATTTAGATAGTGACACCCATCAACGGTACAGAATGGGAAAGGCAACCTATGTTAGAAACATATATTCTGTGTCATGGAAAGCCTAATCAAAATTCATGTAGACAAAAAAGTCAATTTTTTAATCCATTAACTTTGACACATCTGATTTTGCAATCTTACCATTTTTAAAATACTTATACAATGCCTTTGACAGTCAAAGATGTTTTCTAAGCCATGAAACAAAATTTGACCTGACCTAGATAGCCTAGTAATTTTACTTTTTGATCAGTTCCATTGATCCACCGCTGATGCAAATAATCACAGGCATAGTTAGAAGGAACTACATTTGGAAATGCTGTGTTAGACAGCAAAACAGTATTTCAGGACTGAGTTTTCTGAAAATCCATTTCTCAGGCGGCTGTGACAGTACACTAACAACATCTGCATTAACAATTTACATTCCTTCCAGTGTGCTTCCCCCCATAAAGCCTACCAACTGCATGATCAGTGTGATACTACATGCTCTCCACACCCCAAATTTTAAGGCCAGGACTGATGCTAGAAGGAGGCTATGCAGAATATTTGTGCTGATAATACTGCTCCTATTTATTTCAACCAAATTGAGGTACTAACAAAAATGCCTACACTTGGAGCGGCAGCCAAGTTAACACCACAAGCTCCTCCTGAAGAGGATAATAGAAAAGGACAGAGACAACCACAACAAGTGTTCCATCTGAGAGGATGCTCCTGTAAAGGGGGTACCCAAATTCCTCACTTCAGGAAGGGGGTTACATGCCAAACACTGTCTCTCCCTTTAGTGCATGGAGACTGCCCTCTACCAACATGAACAAACATTATGAAAACATTACATAAGTAAGTTACACTAGAAATAGTTAAGACACAAGAATACATGTGCTGATGAGCCGCATTAATTTTTGTTTTTACCAAGACAATACATATGAAATTCCATATGAAAAAATGTCAGTCAGTAAAGTGGCATTAAGGTCCAAAAATATAGTCATTAACCTGCTGTGCAAAATAAAGCAAATAAGCAGGCCACCTTAAATCCAGGCAGTGGAAAACCAGGAGGCTCAGAGACAAATCTAGCTAAATAAAAACCTCAGTATTAGAAAGATTTATGGCATGAACTGTGAGATAAGCAGGATAGTCTTTGAGGCATTAAGTTTTGTAGGACTCTTGCTCAGAAAAAGCTAGATGAAAAGGGCAAAAAGCTGGAAAGCAGCTCTGTAGCATTCACGACTTCTGCAGAGCTCCTTAGCTTCCATACAACTATGTTACAGCTGTAATATATGTTCTCACACAAAGTCCAGGTTTCCTACTTGGATTCTTTCTCCCACTCTATGCTAGCTCTCCCATAGCCTTTCTAAAATGAAGAGGTGTACTGCTGATCCCGGATAATCAACATGAACAAGTTCTGAGGGCTAAAACTAAGAATCCGCCAGGCATTAAGATCAAAACCAGCCCCTTTTGCTTTAGAGGGTCTGCAGAGGAACAACATCTGGAAGTCTGAGCTACAAACCACGTCATGGGACTTGGAGCAGAGGGGGGACAGCTGAGTGGGACAAACTGTCTGAGGAACTCAGCAGCTGAAAAAAAAAACAGCTGGAGATCAATTAAATCAAGAAGACATAAAAGGTGTTAGCCAGCATTATGCCCTATAGGTAGTCACAGAGAGATGGTGATCAGACACGTACAAAAAGGATTAAGAGGCTGAGTCAGGGCAAGGAAATTTATTTCCCTTAGCATATGAAGAAAATGCTGATTCCTTCTGTAGCCAAAGCAGCTGCAATAGACTCAGCTCCTTTTTGTATGCCCCATCACAGCAGGCACACACCTCCACTTACATTTCCTTTACAAGCACGTGTGCTTTTGCAAGCACACAGCATTTCTCAGTAACAGACACCTCTTTTTACCACTTCAACTACTCTGGAAAACGTATGTATACTTTTTGAATGTCCACGTACTGGTTTTGTATCCTAATTCTGTCCAGCACGTTTCTCTGAGCAGCGTGACGCGGGGCATTGTTAAATTTCTCATTCACGTTAGCATTCAGCTTCCTTTATTTCTGCAGGTTGCAGCCAGGAAACTGGAAAATGGGCCACAGGAAACCTGGCCTCCTACATCTGTCCCAGTTTGTAATAGCAGCTCTGGTTTTATTTTTCTAAGTGTCTCAGGTTCATTTTAACCCTTGAGAGGACTACTGCAATAACATGTGCAAGAATGTGACTGTTCTGACATTATTTTTTTTAACCATCATTTCTCAGTAGTAGAAATAGAGATTTTTGCTTAACTAAATGCATGTAAAATTATATTAATACTTAGAAAATAAACAGTTATGTGAGTTTTTTAAAAAACTCATGTTGGAAATCACCAAAACAATTCCATTCCATAATAACAAATATCAAAGAGTTTATATGGAATAAGGTAGACTCTATATACATTCTAAACATAGTTCTACAGTCTGTATGAAAAGTTGAACAGCTTATAAATCCTCTAGGACAATTTTTCTTTCCATAAAAAATTGAAGCACGCTGGTTTTGCATTTAATTACAGAAGCAAGAGTAGCAATCAAGAAAAGAAACTTTCCTAAAATAATCAAAAACTCTGTCAGCCATAACATTTTTCACTGAAAATTCATCCGTATAACAGTGAATATATCATGAGAGGTTAAAGACAATTGCCAAATCTGCCCAAGTGTTTGCTCAGAAACATTTGAATGAACAAGGCAAAAGGCTGAGTCAGTCCTAACACTTTATTTCTCAACAGAGATGCTTCAAGGGTGATAAATAGGATGTGGTTGGTGAAGAGTTAGTAATTCTGCCAGAAAGGAGGAAAAACAAATATCCATTTGTTTACTCAAAGTTTTCAAATACGCATCAAAGGAGATCTTACTACTAATTTAATTGGGGTTGAAAAAATAAGCTCACAACTAAATGTGTAAATATACCTCGTTTCATTTGATGCAGAACTTTCTCTGGTAAAGGTAGTAAATCAAACCAGTGGTGTAACCCATACCCAGGACACTTTAGAGAACCGACTATGTGTATGATACAGAATGCCGGTAATTTTTCCACATCCAGCAACCAGGACATTTCCTGTCAGAGCATCCTCCAAGTCCTTCCATTGTGTTGAAACTGCAAAAACTTTCTAAATCAGGACTTCCTCCTATTATATTTTAGAGGCGTCTTTCTGGGAAATGCAGATTCAAGTGGAAAAAAAAAAAAAAGGAATTCCTGCAGCACCACCCAGTGGAAACATTAGAAAAAGCTACAGGGGTGCCCCAGCACAAAAGTTCCAATTTACTGCAAAATTACAGTAATATTGCCACACAAAGCCGGACTGGTTTAAGGATGTGCCAAAAAAGCAGAGAGGATTTTGCCACCCAATCTACTTAAAAGAGCCACGTGAGGTATGCCTACTCTGCCACTCCTGCATATTAGTCTTCTCTTAACTTTAAATTCTAATTTAAAAGATTATTTACAGTAAAAATCTACAAGGTCTCCTTCTCAAGCAAGAATACCCACTGTTATGGCCCAGCACATTTAAAAAAATAAACAGCCTCCTGTGGTTAAGAGCAACATAAAAGAGACAGCAGCAAGATCTAGCAAAATATTAAGGAATAACATCAAGTTCCACTGCAGAAAAAAAAGCCTTCACACACATGTCCAGTAATGCTTTCAGTAGGTACATTTGGTAATAAAATGTTTGCAGTTTTTAATTGTTTTAACTAAGTCAAAGAAAGCCGGAGGCAGATGTCCAAAGGAAGAAAGTCTGCAACCTTTAAATTAATACAACAAAGGACTGGTTGCCTGCCAAGCAGAGGTGTGATGACACCGCCTTTAAAAACACGAGTATTTTCACATTCTCTGTAAGGATGCACTTCAAGAAACAGTTTTAATCCCACTGGACTGAAAGCTCTTAGCAGGAGGGAATATGGCTACTTGCTTCCCTGTGAAAGGCTTAAAAATAACCTCCTCAATTATTTCTAAAGTGAGCTGTAAACAAAACTACAGAAATCCGTAATGGCTCCAACTGTTCACCTTGGGACAGACATAAAATGAATGCAGACTCTTCGCACTGCTTTCTGTCTGCTCATGTGGCGCACATCTGCGGCATGCTGGCAACACGCTATGCTGCAATCCAAGGGACTCCTGCTTTCAAAGCCAGCCTTACATGTTTATTTTTCCCATATGACTTTCTCTTACATTTTTGTCGGCATCGATAGGACACAGGTCATGATTACTTGACTGTCCTGTATAAAATTTCTGACGGTCCCAGAGCTAAACAGGGCAGAGGTTACAACCTCCAGGAACAGTGGCCATTCTGAAAGTTTACTTGACATATTAAGTGATGATTACTCTCAAATGTAAATGCTTTTTCCTTATCTGAACTCCCTTCTTTAATTGAAATATTAAAATTTTTGATTTTGTGACAGCAGACTGAATGCTTTGTAACTTATGCCAGTGGCCCTAATATTTTAAATGGTGTATTAATACTATCTGCTGTCTCAAATGTTGCTTTAATACATTTCATATTCAGATGTTGAAACTAATCTTCCCCTTGCCACTGATTTTTCCTAGACTAAAACTTAGATAAACACAAAGGTCTTTTTTTATACTGTGAGCAGAAAGGAACCTGGCCAAAAGGACAGGAAAGAGTCTTCAGAGTTCTGTTCAGACAAACCAAGGGGGCTGGCAATTTTCATGAGACCTGAAGCACAGCAAGATCATCACAGCTTAGACTGGCAGTCAGAGCTTGCCTTACGATGTATGCTGAATTTTCAGAATTTGCTGAATTAGCAAAATGAGCCATTAAACTACTAAATAACATACTGGCTTACCTGTATATTGCCATGTTGCAAGGAGTCAGTCATAGCATTACACCGAAAATGGTGTAACACAATTCAGTGGATGGTAACCTACATATATAGAGTCATTTTACCTGGACAGTTTGTTCACAAAACATTAGTGCTATTGCAGTAGTTCTTGGAGCACGAGCCAGAGTGTAAGTTCTTTAGTCCTAAAAAATGAGCAACTAATCACAGCACTAGTCAAGGTCTGTATTTTTCACTTTAAATGCTGTTATTAACTCATAGTAAAAACCTAAATTAAGAATCACTGTTACATGTAAAAATCTCAAAGGTCTGCTATTCTTCTTTCTCAGCGCTAATCAAAGTTCTGATATGCGTGTTTATCATGTACTAGCTAAACGAAAATCCAGTTAAAAGATTCTTACCTTCAGACATTATTCACTTGCCTACTACACCAGCAAGAACCTGCAGGTCACACCTACACATTTCCCCTAACATAGTTCATTAAATATGGGAATATCCAACCAAATGTACCATAGAATACATGAGATTTCAGCCAACAGAAGATTTGGCTGCTACTCTCCTGTACTGTCTGTGTCCTGTGTGTTTAAACTATGCTGCTGCAAACTGTGGATGAGAGACAAATGGGACACTATTTCAATGATTACAGAAAACTTTGCTGTATACAAAATGCTCCCTCTCCTCAACTTGGATGAGACTGCACAGTCAGTATTATTGCACCCTACTCCCAGGGAATCAATCTAGCCTTGATACTGCTCTGTTTGGAATAGTTTTCATCACAGAATTTCAGCACTGAAGCAGCAGTACTGAAGGAGTGCTGCAGTCATTCTGATTACAGAATCACAGAATCACAGAATCAATCAGGTTGGAAAAGACCTCTGAGATCATCGAGTCCAGCCCATGACCCAAGGCCATCCTGTCAACTAGACCATGGCATTAAGTGCCGCATGCAGTCTTTTCTTTAATACCTCCGGGGACTGTGACTCCACCACCTCCCTGGGCAGCCCATTCAAATGTCTGATCGCTCTCTCTGTAAAGAATTTCTTTCTAATGTCTAACCTAAACCTCCCCTGGTAGAGCTCAAGATGGTGCCCTCTTGTCCTACTGCTGGCTGCCTGGGAGAAGAGACCGACCCCCATCTGGCTCCAATCTCCTTTCATGTAGTTGTAGAGACTGATGAGGTCTCCCCTGAGCCTCCTCTTCTCCAGGCTAAACAGCCCCAGCTCCCTCAGCCTCTCCTCATAGGGCCTGCGCTCGAGTCCCTTCACCAGTGTTGCCCTGCTTTGGACACTCCCCAGTGTCCTTCCTAAACATACTTTCTATACCAGCCCTATTCTACACTCACAGTTTGCTAAACTAACCACACATGCCAGTTGCTCTGAGTCTGCTCTGAGTCACTGGACTTCACAGAGGTCTCTATCTAAAATCTGAACACACATTCCCATCTCAGCTATGTTAGTGTAGCATGGAAGAAATTCTCTGAAGGTAGTCAACTTTCTCCAGATTTCACTAACTGAGCTGCAATAGGAATTTGTTCTAACTTTCTAAATGCTTTTAAAAGATGGTTTCTTCTCATGAATTACTGTTAATTGCTGGGAAGAGATAATGGTGGTACTTCAGTCTATAAACTTTTTGTGCTGTATTGTGACTTGATAAAGCAAGGGCCTCTCAAACATTACCACAATATAAACATTTAAAAACAAAAGCAGTCATTAGCATCCTTTTCAAAAAGCTTAAACTGAAATACATTTGATCAATTTTCATCAAAAAAACCAAACAACAACAACAAAAAGAAGAAATATACAGAGATACAGTAAAGAGGTGCTGTCACCACATTAGAGGCAAATGGATGCAGAATAGAAATCTGTTTTCCAGATGAACTATCAGCTGTGTTGCAAAATGAGGATGGGAAACTTACAGGAGGATATCTGATTAAAAACATTTAGATTCTTTAGATGAAGTATATAATACCAGTCTACTCTTTTATGTACAACTGTGGAAGCGTGTCTTACACAACATCTTTCCTGGTTCATTAATGTTTTCAGAAAAAGACCCATCTTGTAAAATTGTATTAATGGGACTTAATTCTTAAGTTAGTGCCTAGAAAGCTTTTAATTATTTTGAATGATTGTTAAGAATCATAAAAATTACAAATGATTCATCACATAATTTAATGACAGCTAAAACTAAAAAACAATGTGTAAGATGCAAGTTTTCCTCTCATAGTAGTTCAAATGATCTTCAAGTTAGGATTCAAAAGGTAAGAAAATTGTATACTTTAAAGCTCAAGAAACTAAGACAGGGTTTTTGCATGAGAGCCAAAAAACATTAATATGTAGTAAACTAGTATTTGCAAAGATCATTCAAGTTATATTCTGAATCTTCATATAATGAGTAGTAAATTGATAAGCAGAGACACAGATGTGTGAAATGACTCCTGAAATGGGTCTGGGAGAAGCCACAGAATTGGCAGTATTGTTCAGACAGTATATCCTGACACTGCAAAATGTAAAGTAAAGCTATGGAAGACTTGGAGGACCCTTGCAAGAGCAAGCAAAAGCTATTCCAATGCCTTAGTTACATTCAGCATGCAGTTGGTCTCAGTGCATTAACACACACTGACACACTCAAAAGTAAATACATGCCTAAGTGCTTTAAAAGATCAAAACAAAATGTGTAGCTTCCTACAGAAATTCTTCTCCTGAAGATCCTGAGCTGTATCTAACTGCTCAGATGTAGACAGATCATGTTATAGTCTTCAGAAACCTTTCTTTACATTGATTTAAATTGGTATTTATCTTAAAAGTTCATAGGTGTCATCATACAGGTGAGCAGTTTTCAACACATGGCCATGCCCACAGGGGTCAATGGACCTTTCTCCTGAAGGCAAGGCAGAAGCACCACAGCACTACAACAGTAGGCACAACTGCTCAGAAATAATTATGGATCCACAGATACAAAAAGGACAAACCCCGCTACTCTTGGTAAACACAGCAATGCTACTTAAGCAGCCCAAAATCATGGTGTTGGAAACTGTAACTCCGTAAGAGTAAAAAATGTATCATTTCATTACCTGCCTAGGCCATGGCAAAATTTGGCCTCTGATGTTCTTAACTGCATATAAAATATTACTTAAATATTTAGTTGCTCAGCACAATATGAGACACTGCCCATGAATTACATTGACTAAGTAGATCAACAGCTCCAGTGTACTTTTTTAGTACTGCAAAAGACTGCCACAGTATTCATACAATATTAGAAACACAGAAAGACTATACAGTTATTAAGTGGTAGGTAGTGCCTCTGTAATATTTTCATATCAATGCTTATGGCAGGTGTTTTCTTTAGTTCTTGCTTTTATAAAAGCAGCATATGTCCTTCAAAGAGCTTTTGAATTAAAATCCACTCTTAACAGCAAACCCTTAAGAACCTGAATTCTGATATAATTACTGACATATAAAACCACAATGACTTAAAGTAAGTTTTAAGGAAAAAGATGAATTTCTTCTTGTGAAGTGCACAGATGAGAGCTACTTTGTGCTTCACCTGCTTTGTTTCCATCCATACAGTCTTGTATTTTGTGGTGCGATGAGCTGGACTTCCTGTGCCTACACCTTGACATTCCCCTCAAAATCGTGACTAAATCTTTAATCATTCATTATTCAACAAAATACTTCAACATGAGAACAGACATATTCTGTCTTTCAAGAGCTCTCAACAGCCTCCAGATACTCGTTGATTCATTTAACAAGCCACAGACAAAGTAAACATCTGTCTAATGATTCAAGACTATGAGATTCCCTATTGTGGGAAACACTGAGAAAGCCAGGGTGAATCAATCCCGGGATATACGGCGCAACAGGACTTTCACAGGCCCGTCGGTGACAGCCTGTGGCATGAACCATTGGGTGTGACTACCAGAGATAGACAGCAGCTCAAAACCAACAGTACTCTTTGAAACTGGCCCAGGCTAACTGTCCTATAATCAGTGTCACAGCTCCAAAATTGATTCCAGCAACAGCATGCTGCGCATTGGACCCACCTCCACCAGAAGAAAACCAGGGACTGATAAATCACCTCAACTGCACAAGTGAGTCCAACCTGCCATACCTTTATGGGAAGTAGTAGCTAATTTATCAGTTCTTCGCTCTCTTAGATTATTTAGCACTATGACAGGGAACCACTCACAGAGATAATGGTAACTACATGAGCTTACAAAGTTTACATGGTGTCACCAAGACGCATTAGCTAAAATACTTTTTCATAAACACATGCATCACAAATAACCATGTGCTGGTGCTTCCACTCTTATCCTGTGCTCCTTTATCCTTAGTAGCCAAATGTCTGTTTATTTTGGCACCTATTTCTTTCTTCTGAAGTAACATGTTGTCATGTCATTGCATTTCCAAGGCTAAGATTTGTATTTTCTATACAGCTGATGGACCTCTATGTCCATTTTATGTATACCTACCTTCCTACATTTAAACATATGAGCCTCAGAGAAAGCAACAAGCTCCAGGCACCTTGATGAACCTGCAAATTGACTTTCATTCTGTGCTAAGTCCTTCAGAACCAGTTTTTGATCAGTATTTGTGATCACTTGATTAATAACACCTGCCTCTAAGGATACCTCTGTCATAAGAATGCCTTCAACCCAAGAAGGGCATTACAACGAGTAGGTAAAATTTACATAACTGGACTTTCTGCACAGCAAAGAGGGAATACCTCAGTCTTTGGAGTGAAACATTTGATTTCTTTTCATGATTGAAGTTTAATAAAGTAACATTAAGTAACAGGAGCAAAGAACCATTGTGAATCAGTAAGCAGTGAGAACTGCTAATGAATAAAACAAATTACGTTTTTGTTTCTACATATTAAAATGTCCATGTGCATATTATTATAAACAGTTACAAGGAAAGCTGTAGCTGAGTTTCTTCCCTGAGACCGTGTTGCTTATTTCAGATGTTGCATCCAGGTAGAGTCAGCGATACCAGAAAGGATATAAACCTGTAGATTTTTTTCTTTTTAGGACAACCCACAGAGGTGATTTGAAAAATCAAGATGTAAGCAAAGATGATAGTATCTGAACACTTAACAGACAATATATATTCTTCTCATACACTTTTATACTTTGTAAATTAAAAGAGGTAAAGAATAAAATACTTACAGTAAAAATGCCTTTAATACTTTTTTATTATTTGAGTGGAAACTATCATACATTATATGATATTTGGATTTTTTTTTCTATTTCAAACAGAACCGCTGTTTTTTTAACACATCTACAGATTACTTCTCATTCAGTCTTTCAAATTTACAGAACATACAACCATTACACTATTACTACATTTGTTTTTCTATAGGACATCAAGATGTTTTATACTTAAATTGAGTGAACACAATATATGAAATTTGTGTGGATAGACTACATATATATATATATGTGTACGTACGTATGTATGTGTGTGCTTCATGTAGATGGCACACTGAAATTCCAGCAACATTTAATGCAGTAAGTGGACAATTAAATATCCATATTTCAAAGAGAGATAATAAGAGCTAGGAAACATTCTTCAGTAAGAGGTTTATTATTGTACATCACACTAATTGTTCTATAATATATTCAAAAGACTTTTGATCATTATGCCCAGTAATGCACCACTTTCTCTAAAATTTAGAATTTTACAAAAGAAATAAACCTACAAAACTGAAAAAATTCCCTTGCTTCATGATAACTGCATTTGATTGAAACAGATCAGGCATTTTCTGGTTTGTATACTATTCTAAAAATTCTTCATTGCCTGGCTAGAAAATCAAGAGGCATCTGTGTCTGGAGATTGTGTCACTAATCCACTAATAAAAGTCCTCTGTAAAGTGATGTTAATGAAGAACTTTTCTGTGCCACTTGGACATAGGAAGTACAGGAAACACGGAAGATCCTCAAAAGTAAACACGTGGCATACTGCAAGTACTACTTTTTTGCATAATATTTGCTAGTTTAATGCTATCACATGATAATTCAATTAAGTAGCTAAGTGTTATTTCCTGTTACGTGCCATTTTATTCACATTTATTGACATTTCCTTTAGCTAAAACCCACTTGCAAGCAAGAATCCATTTTCTTTGTTTGCTCCAGGCTTTTTTTTTTTTCTGCAAAAAGTTTGGTGGGGCATGGCAAAAATCTTTCTAATTCTGAACATGGACTTCTTTCATGACGGCTGTGAAAATAAATCATCATGAAATAATTACACAAACCACTAAATTAAAAGTGGTACGTACAAAATCACTTGAAAATTAGACATGTAAAGCACCAATACAGGAAGGCTACGTGAGTGAATACGCTTTTCAAATATGCCCATCACCTCAGTATCTTGGCTCAAAAGTCTTTTAATCTTGCAGTTACATACAACTGTCACAGATGGATAGAACATGTTTCTCATAACGCAGCCTTCTGCATACTCCATTTATGTGCTTCACCCCATGGAAATATTTATGGATAAATTACATTAACCCAAAATAATTGAAAAGTCTATATGAGCAAAATATGAGATAAACCACGACTTTCTGCTAGAAATTAAATGTAACCATTGACTTCTGAAGTTGGAGTCCTCATGACCGAAAAGATGCTGCATTGTATAAAATTGCCTTAGCACTACAAACGTAAGTAAATAAAGATGTAACTTGTCTCCCTTTCAACTGCAACGTTAGAAAGGCTGACAGGGCTTCACAAAACCCTCCTGTGTTAGGGAACGGAAACTCCTAATGAGATTAGTTGGTGTGTGTGCAGACATTACTTAGCCATGACTAAATGGGCTCTCTTCCTGCAGCCAGTGGAAAATTCAGGGAACTTTTTCCCCCTGCAGCATCAGAGTCCCTCTAACCTTCAGTAAAGCCAGATCCAACAACAACTCTCCACTTTCTCTCCCTTTCTCTCTGTCTCTTTTTTTTTCCTTCCCTTACAAACATTTTTTTGTGGGTTTTTTTTTTTTTTCTTTTCTTTTCAGTTGGTCGTGGAAACTATCCACGTCGGCCAAGGGGGTCTAGGGGCAGGAGATGGCTAAGGAAAGCCGAGGGGGGAAGGGCCGGGGAGAAGGCAGAAGACTACAAAGGAAACTGTAAAAAGGAGCAAATACATAAACCTGAGAGGGAGAAAACCACAGAGTTTCTTTGTGAGCTGCAGTGACTCATTTTCAAGATGTTGTCTGCTGCCAGTTTCAAACCGGAAGCGCATGGCAATTAGTCTTGCTGTTTCCAGACAAGCCAGAAACTCTCCCGACACTTTTTTTTTTTTTTTTCCTTTTAAAAGCCCCTTCTGCAGTTTCTGCAGGGGCCTTCTCTTCCCTCCCCCACGCCCTCCCCGGCCCCGCTCGGCCTCGCAGCGCCGCTGGGGACCCCGCGGCGCCCCCGCCGCCGTGACAGGCACCCTGGCGGCCCCCGCCGCCCCAGCGCCGTTACCGGGGAGCTGCCGGGACGGGGCAGTCCCGCGGCACCGCCGGCCGGGCACGGCCGGGGAGGGGGGCACGGCATGACCCGGTACCGCCGAGGGACTGCGGGGCGGCGCGGAGTCCCGGGGCTCCCCCAGACCCGCGGCGCCCCCCTCCCGGCCCTGCGCCTCCTCACACCCCGGCCCCTTCTCCCGCGGCCCCCCCCTCACCCTCCATACGCTCCGTCCTCTCACCTTCACCCGCAGCTCCCGGGGGGCGGCAGGGTCCCCGGGGCAACCTTCCACTGGGGCGGGGGGCCCCCGAGGCGGCGGGAGCCTCCTCCGGCGTCCTGCCTCCCCGACCGCCGCCCCCTGCCCCGTTACCGCCGCTGTGGCCGGGCCCGACCCCGGGGCAGGACCCCTGGGCTCCCCGGCTCCGAGCGGGGCTCCGAGCCCCCTCCCCGCGCTGCTCCCGGCGCTGCTCACCTCCAGCCCGCCGTGTGCCCCGCCGTGTGCCCCGCCGTGTGCCCCGCCGTGTGCCCCGCCGTGTGCCCCGCCGTGTGCCCCGCCGTGTGCCCCCCGCGCTCCCACCAGCGAGCGGGGCGCCGGCCCCCGCAGCAGCCGCCGGCTCCCCCTTCCCCTCCCCGCAGCCCCCCGAAACTTTGCGGGAGCCGGGGCGGGCGCAGCAGCACTTGTACCTACCCAGCGGCTGAGGGACTTTTCCGCTCTCTCCTGGTAGTTTAGAGGGAGCTGGGTAAAATCCCCCGGTTCTCCATGCTGACAGTCTTCTGCAGACGCTCTGTTGCTCTAGTAATGAGATCCTGATTTTTTTCCCTTTTTTCTCTCTCTCTTTTTTTTTGTCCCTTGGGCCGGTGCGTGTGTGTATGTGTGTGTGTGTGTGTGTGTGTGTGTGTGTGTGTGTGTGAGCGCCTGCCCGTGTGAGGGAGCGAGCAGGAAGCCGGGGCAGTCAGACAGCGGCCCGGCTCACTTCCTCTCCCGCACTATTCCCCGGGCGGTTTGCAGTCTGTGTAAACAGCCTTTTCCTCCCCGCGCCCCTCGCTCTGGCCGTCGATGTGCAGCATGGCTGTAACACAAGACACACGCATAGTAAGACGGGCAGCGGTAACTCCGCCGGCTCGCAGGGAGCTCCACGGCTCCCCCGACCGCCACCTCTTCCTGTGCTACACCCCTGGGAGGAGCTTCCCGCCGGCCGCCCCAGCTGCTTGGGACAAAACTGACCCGCATTTCCCCGGTGGACACCGGAGGGATGCTTCGGAACCCCTTACGAACCATCCCGCAGGATGGTGAGTGCCCTCGGCGAGGCACTGGCCCCTGGAGAGACAGTCGCCTTTTCCCACCGTGCTGGAGCTGAGGTCACGGTGGAGGGGAGCATCTGGTTGGAGTCATTGGGATCTGAGAGGTTGGTGGGGTGCAGTAGCTCACTGGATGCACTGGCCGTTTTCCGAGGTGGACCTCACATAGATAGCAAAGTACATGAGCAGTGCAACATGGCCAACACTTTAAATTGAGGGAAATAACATATTAAAAGTCAAATGGGGCACTCAAATCATAGGATCATAGAATGGTTGGGGTTGGAAGGGACTTTTAAAGGTCATCCTGTCCCACCCTCTTGCAATGAGCACGGACATCTTCCACTAGATTGGGTTGCTCAGAGCCCTGTCCAACCTGAACTTCAATGTTTGCAAGGATGAGCATCTATCACCACTCTGGGCAACCTGGGCAACCTCACCACTGTCACTGTAAAAACTATCCTCCTTGTATCTAATCTGAAACTGTCCTGTTTTAGTTTAAAACTATTACCCCTTGTCCTATCACATACAGTAAAATCCAAGCTGTATCTTCCAGCTCCACGTCATAGCTCAAGAGACAGACCAGTGGTAGCTTGCTGATTGGGATTTAGGTTTTGACCCTCAAGCTGCAGACCACAGATCTAAACTGTTGGTTTGGATTTACTAAAAGGGACACATTTCCAGTATTTGTAGTTTACATCAGTTTTGTCTTTTCTTGTGTCTCATATGTCTACATTGTACTATTTCTCTAACTTTATTGGGAAATCCTCAGAATGAGTGACATTATCTTCTGTCTGTGTAGTACATCAGTGACGTTCAATGAATAATACTTCAAAATCAATACTGCTTTTTCTTTTAATAGTCATGAGATTTATCATCCCAGCACAATAACTGCAGTTAAGAATGTTCTTGACGTGCAATGACACAGAAGCTACGATAATTTTTTATCACTATTGGGTTGTTGCTTGCTATGTCATTGGGAACAGAAGTATGTTTTGATGAAGCTAAAGAGATTGTCACAGTTGGCCACTAAGCAGCAGTCAATAGCATCTGAACAACTGAATATGAGCAAATTCAGTCTCTTGTGGAAGTCCTTCAAGTTTCTTCCTTCTTGTCTTCCAACATGCCATGGGGGAGCAAGAACATGTTACCAGCACACCAAATAATGTCATTTTGTTATTTTTCTTAAATCATTCCCTTTTAGAAGTCATTCTGAACTTCAGAATGCAGATCTGAGGTCTGCTAAATCCTCTTATTGTGTTTCCCAAATAAAGAAGCAATAAAATGTTGAATGTGAGATAGTACATTTCCTAGATTAAAATGCACAGTGGATAAAGTCTTTGCTGTAAGTCAGTGGGATGCAGGAATCAATCTTTGTTTGGGAACTACAACTGAAGACCCAGTTTTGTAAAAGCAAAACAGTCAGAGAAGCTTTTACAGTACCGAAATGCAATGTTGGACTGACAGTTGGGCATTCATCTTCTATATTTATCTTTCACTTGACCAAGAGGCAAAGCAGAGATATTCCAGAGTTGCCTTGACCAGTTATTGATATGGAGATCTGAGAGAACAAACTCTCAAAACCAGTACAACTTATTTTCTTCTACAAAAAAGTAAATAACATTATGCCTTTAAAAATATTAACAAAATTTTTCTTTAATTTCCTATGCTATATCTTGGTTTACAGCACTAGATTTTTTTTTTACTTTTTGTTTTATTTTGTTTTTACAGCAGCAGCCCTTTTTTTGTTATAGTGAGGTAGAAACCTAAATAAAACTGCCATGCTGGAAGTTGGATGACCACTGGATGAGGTGTCTTCATATTACCCTATGAAAGCTGGATTAAAAAGTGCAGAACTTGTTTAATGGAATGAAGCCACCAGGATGTGTTGGAAACACAAACAATTCAGAAAACTCTGCAGGAACTGGAAGAAAATGGGAACTTTTGACCAGGGCTACTGATCCTAGCAATATGGATGTCATCGGGAAACTATTTTTGGAAACTGTCTTGATAAAAACACTGTTCTTTATGGAATGATTGCTGAAACTCTCTCATCTACAATATCTGCCTGGCTGAATTAATCCACACTTATAGTTATCCCTAAGAATTATCTGATGCAAAAATACAAGACAGTGAATGAGGAAAATTGCATGTTTTTATTGTGCAGGAGCTTTTTTCTTCTGCAAAAACAATTCCACTCAGAAAAACCTCTTTGTTGACATGGTCATAAAAATGGTAGTTATGTTTTTAGTAGAGTTGGTAGTCAACTTCTCTGTCTCAATTCACATCGATTCGTCAGCACATATAATCATTGCAACTGTTAACTGTAAAGCCTTAGTTCTGTCTTCAAGCTGTGAAGATCTGAGGGTTTAGCTTTGGAAATTGTTGTTCCTTGCTCAGAGTTGGTCCAGACAACAGCTGTTGCACTCATAAAGGACTAAATGTAACTAAGACAGCTCCCCTTCGACCAGTAAATCAGGTTACTGCTGCTGGAAGTTATCATCTGGTGGGTTCAGGCAATCCTTGAACAAACACTCACCCAGGATGTCTCTGTGTCCTGTTTACCTATGGACAGTGCAGTTTGTAGAAGAGCCTGTATTTATAAACCTCTCCTTTTGCTGAAAAAATTGCCCCAAAGCATTCCTAAGAATAGTGACTATAATTCTGCCTCATTTTTATTAGATTACATCAATTAAGAAACCAGGCTTTGTCTGTCTCTTCAGATTGTTTCTACTGCATTTTTAAACGGTTCATAAATCTCATGTGCTGCTGTAATTTAACAATCTAAAAGGAGGAAACAGAGAAATAAAGGTAGATTTGCTCTCCTCCAGATCTCTGTTTAAAGCTCTTCAGGCTGAGACTCATATCAATGTTGGTCTAGGTTTTAGTGTAATTTCACTCTGAGCCTTGAGACCCTCTGTAATTAAATTATTAAATTAAATTATATAATTGCACTGTCACTTTGCAGTATACAATTTTCCTTAAATGCACATAGATGCTTATAATCATGTGTAATTATCAAGAACAAAGTTGAAAGCAGTTGGAAATAACTGTTGTTTCATTTAACATTTTAATTGTGAATATATTTAATGAATGTATACATTGTTTCCTCCTCTCTAAACATTTTTTATTTCTTTCTAAATTACAGTCTCTGCAGAGAAGAGGCTTCAGATTTGTGTCTGCCTTTATGACAACTAACACAGTAGGTTCTGTGGAAGAATCACTTGTAACCATTCTTCTCTCTTACTTTCTAGAAATTTTACCTTGAATAACCACCTAACAGGTTACAGTAGGATTTCTAGGGAATATTGGAAACTGGGTAAATAAAAAATAATTACCTGAGTTGGAATGACAGCCTAATTTGCGTAGGATTCTTGGCTGCCCTTCCTGACATGTTATTTAAATATCTTGCAAATGTTGCATCAATACTGATGAATGTTCCTCTAGCAGGTTTGGCTTTTCTCTTTCACACTTTCCTGTTGCTGGACAAGCATGGGCTTTAGAGCCAAGCAACCTAATTATTGCAAAAAGTCCTTGGGGATCCATACCACTCAAAAAGTGGTCAGGTACTCAGTATCTCATCACACAGGCAGCTTCACTGGCAAGAAAAGTGCAGTGTACAATACTGTACAGCACTACCTCTGGGATGTAACACTGACTCTAAACCTCAAGGGACCACACTGCACAGTGTTTCCCACAAGCAAGATTTCTTCCTGAGCTTTTTGCTGAGCTATCTAGAGTAAAATTGTGAGGTTTAGAAGAGGTGATGGCAAGACATCAACAGAACTGTGTTTGCTCTTGAGAAACCTCTTGGTCAAAGTTGGTTCAGATTAGTGGGAAAAACAATTGCATGTCATCATCAAAAGGTTCAAAACCTCATGCCACATTTTCTAGAACAAAGAAATTCTGCAAATTTTAACCTAAAATGTTTCCTGTTACAGTCAGAAGGGCTAAGTATTTCTTCACGCTATGAAACATGTATAGTGTGCAGATGGTAGGACATTGGCAAGGAAGAGGGAGGCTCTTCTATTTTTCCTGGGACCTTTTTTCCCCTCAGGGAACATGTTCTAGTCCCTCGTGACAATCTGTGAATGAGGATTACTGCTGGGTTGCAGTTAGAAATCTGCCCTCCGTCTTAAGAGAATGATGTTTCAGAGACCCCAAGGTTTTCCTTTTCTCCCCTATGCACCCCCGGAAGGCTGTGGTGCTTTATCAGGAAGGAGTGTTTGGGGGAAATGACTGCTTTTACACTCCTCTTCCTCTGGCACATTTTGCTTTCCTGAATGTTTTGCTTTCCCTGTGTGTTGTGGAAGAAAGCACATGACCCAACATGTTTCAAGTAAAAGCATCATTGCGTGTACACTTTCATTAGGTTTGCCTTCTTAGTGAAGGATTTATAAGGAATTACATCCTGTGTGCAGTGTGATTGCCTATGATTTTTTGTCATTTAAGGAATGTTGTGTAACTGTGAGTTGAAGGAGTCTAGAGCACCTAAAGGAGCAACCCATGAAAACAGGGAAAGAGGATTCCAAGAACTATTGAATAATCATGAGGTTTAATCTAACTGCAAAGATTAACTATTTCAGAGGTCACCAGGCTTGTCTTAAATCTTTCAATCTGTTCTACTGCAATTTCTTTTCCAGGCTAATTACTTAAAGGCCTGAGCTAGAACTTAAGTTACATTTTATTGGTCTTTTTTTTTTTTTGCCAGTGTCTCCCATCTGTCTGTTTTAGCCTAATCTAATCTCTAAATAGAATGGATCCAGGGTAATTCTACTTCCAAATATCACCATAGCATCTGAACACTGTTAAACTGGTTTTTTTCTTCTCAAATGCTTTTGGTCAAATGGAGCACAACTCACTGCCACTTCTCTTCAGCCCACACTAATTCTAAGATTTTTAAATGATGAATGAAATTGCACAGATTTTATCTTCAACATGTGACCTTATAGTTTTTATGTTTCTCAGTATGACATACACTTTGGGACACAGCTCTACTTAGCAATTTTCAGATAGGTGCAAATGACAATATTTTTTTCTCTTCTAATTACTGTGTATTTGATTAGGATGTTCCAATTATTGTATTTTTGTGTTTGTATTTCAAAATTAATTATGCATGTTCTTGGTGATGTGCATTTTCTAATAAAATAATAGATTTTTTTTAAAGCCCCTCCTGTTCTTATACTTCATAGCCATAATTATAAATCTCATATAAAAGACACTTTGGAAAAGCAAATCTTCAAAATATCTTTGGTTTTCTGAAGTCAAAACTAACCTCTTAACCCGTCATTGGTGCAAACCATAGAGTACACAGATTATGTGTTTCTTATTGGAAATGACTGCTATTAGCATAATTGTACCTGCCTTCTGCTTGCTAGAAAATCCTTTTTCTAAGTCACATTACACGAAAAAGTTTAAAAATGAATGTATCTTAATACCTTTATCTTACATGTGCATGTGCAATCATTTTGCTTGAATTGTAATGAAAAGAGATTTCAGAAAACAACTCAAGGCATGTGAGTTAAGACCTTGTTATAAATGATCTGGAGGTGCTCACTTCTCCCCAGTGACTACACAGAGATTCTGAGAAGTGTCTCCAGCTAACCCAGTCCCCCTAATTAGGTGCTTAGAGTTGGAAGACATCTTTGATTCATATTCTACCTTCTGTACAGCTGAAATGTGGAATCACTTTTCATCTGTCTATAAGGAGATTTTATTCAGATTTTATTTACTATACATTTGAATTGCAAGTATGGAAGGTTTTCAGTGTAGACGTACTCATGTCTAAGTCATTTAAAAGTGACAGCATTTTGGTCCTTCTACAAACTCAAGTAATGTAGGCTTGCAATGAAAGCTTGATCTTGTTCCTCCAAAAATTCCCAGTTCATACATCTTTCATTTACTGGCTTGCTGTATATTAGATCATGACTGTTGTCCTGCCTGTACCTCAAATATCACGTTGAAAAGCTGATACCCATTGGCCCATCTGATACCCTTTCATCACATACTAGTAGTAGTTGCAGTTATAAGAGAATTGATGATGTGCAGCCAAAACTACGGTTCTATGAATATTGCCTTGGCTGTTGTTTCATGTTCCTGACTGATTTTATAAAGAGATGCCACATTTACACGGAAAACATTTTTGATACAAACTGTAGGCTCCTTTACAGCCAGACTTAGCAAAAGGCCATAACACAAGCCTAAGTCCATACTTACTAAACAAATTCTTAAGAGCTAACCGTGAGCTCTTATGTTGTGCTTAACACAAAATATATTCAAGCAATTACATGCTGAGGAATGCATTTACTGCAGGTAGCTCTGTGGGAGCTGCAGGTTGAGCTCTGGGTGGCAAGGGCTGCCGACCCTTTGAATAACAAAGGGCCTGGGGATCTGTGGCACCAGCCAGGGGACCAGACACTCAGAGATATGGCAGCAGCCAATGACCCCCAGATTTTCCTGCCTTTAGACTGTAAGGGAATAAAAGCCATGGGGTTTCTTTTTTTGGAGTTCTTCCTTGGAGGCAACAGCTCAAGCTGTTATTTTGTTATTTAGTTATTGCTCCTTGATTAAATTATTTCAAGTATTGGGACGTCTGAGAAACATGGACGTCTATGGGAAACCTGGTCGAGCTGGTAAGGAAACCTGGTCTGACTGTGTGAGTGTGGGGTGTGTCACTCCGAAGGTGCCTTGGTCTCAGCTCAGATGGTGCGAGTGTGACTGCCAGAGCGACTCCTGGATGGTTGGATAGGGAAGTTTTCTTTACAGAAAAATCTATGGTAACAGCTAACACAGATGTATCCCACCATTGGCACCATCCAGTGGCGCGTGGCTGCTCCAGGTGAGAGGACAGGTCTTCGGATATAAACCTCTCATGCTTGTTTCAGCTGCCTGCAACACCAGATTTAAGCACATTCTTAAGCTCTGCTGAAGCAAGATCTTACATCCTTGTATAAAAGGGGTTGAGGTTATGTCAAGTTTCTTTTTGGTGGGTTCCAGTCATGGGTCTGTTGTGAAAATGGTCTTCAGGGGGACTTCGGTTAAATACCAAGTTTCTTCAAAGTCCTATATAAAGAGTAGTATAAACTTGTTAGTCCAACACTTGCTTATTCTGTTAAAAGGAGGATGCTGTACCAAATAGATTATTGCATACATTGCTTTAATATAGCTTGCACAATTCATGTTAAAAATTACTTTGAGATATTATTGCAAGAGTAATTGTAAAAATACATACACATAGAAGTATGTAGTAAACTATGTTGTAATGTAACTTGCTTCAAACATTTAAAGAGAAAAAGGAAATGTTATAAAGTGTTGGTAAATTTTTGGATGCTGTTTATGTTTGAACTTTTCTCTGTTTTCCTGTAGAAACTTCCGTATCCTCTTCCTGTGTCCCTACAAAGTTTTGTACAATGCAGAACAAAAAATGCTACAGGGATTGTGCTCCACCTTTCTCCTTCCTGCTGGGATATCCTTTCTGTAGAGAAATGTAAAGTATGAAATATTCAAGTAAAAATGTTATATTATTCTTTATCTCAGTGTTCATATCAAGTTGAATGTACATTGGTTGCAGAAGTGTACCGCTATTTTTACATTTTTATGACATGTGATTTTGTCAGCCAAAGGTAGCTAAAACCTATTGCAAAGTTTCTTGTTTTCCAGAGTCTTATCAAGGGTTCATGTCTAAGCCAAACAAGACAAGACTGGGTTGGGTTTTTCTCTTCATTGTTTTGACTGAATTAACAGGAAGGGGGGAGTGCTTTACCTGTCTGACACTGGAGCAATATTCATTAGCTCCCACTTTTCACTTGTCTGTCTGTCCAGACTCTGTCTGCATCCTTGTAGGAATTGTACAGGGAATTTCTTAACTCCAAGTAATAAATAAGGAAATTAGTAAAGGCCTTTGATCTGAGTTCCAGTCTTAATTAATTCTAAAAGTCAATACTTACAATAAAATAAAGGAACAGGACTTTAAAATCTTCTTAATGTTAATGGACTGTGTTCTTGAGCAATCAGTGTAGGCTTTTACTATTGTACTGTTCCTCTGTATGTTGGAAGCCTGTTTTATAACCCTCCACACATATAAATGCAGGTGTATATATATGTATGTTTCTCATTTGGATCATTTAGAGGTGCTTGCCTAGCAATAACAAAAAGGCATGATGGTGGTTACAATGGAAGAGAATTTTCTGTCGTCTAGTAGACAGGGAAGATCAGAAAACAAACTGATTATTCATTGTAATTGAAGTTCATGTATGTAAAATTATAAATGATCCACAGGGCTGCCAAGCTAAAAATAATGTAAAAAGGCAGAAACTTTTAAAAATATGCAAAGGTTTCAGACAATTTGTTGAAATACATAGCAAAGAGTAAGTAGATGTTTTAAAATTTACCTTTAAAATAGTACAGAACAAATCTCCTACTTCTGCATGGATGAGATCTGCTGAGTTAAGTTTCCTACAGTTATCAGTCTTCTATTTTCTCTCCACCTTTTCTGGTAATGTATATATTTTGTTGTCTTAGTTATCTTTCTTTCTGTGTTAAATAGAAAAATCAAACAGAATAAATATGACTTGTAGGAAATAATTAACATGAAGAACAATAAGGATGTTGCCAGCAAAATTCATGATTCAAAATTTGTGCCCTCGCTGATTACCAAACTGAAGTATACATCAACTTAACATTTATTTTATTTATCATACTTATTTGTATTATAATGTTCTTTATTTCTATAAAAATTATGTCTTTAATAATAAGTAATTAGCACAAGGCTAACGTGTAGCAAGGAATGGTCCCTAAAAAAACCCTGTGTTTAAAATTGGTACAATAACACTGTAGATTAGCAAGTGGGAGTTTTTTCTAAGCAATTCACAAGATTGCAGTTAGCAGTGAGAACTATAGTTTTGCATATAGCAAACATTTATGATTGTGTTAGAACATCCTGCTTTTGTGGTTAATGGATTTGATTCCAATTCCTGTTCTACTCAGGCTCCCTCATGTCTAAATTAACAGAACACTACCAAAATCATTGGTGTTACTTTGAATTTTCATTAGGCTAATTGTGAACAATTTCAGAGCCTTGTTGGTGTTTCAGAAATAAATATTGGCTTTCTAATCCCAAAGAGACAGAAATAGCTTGAGCCCATTTTTTAGAAACATGACTCTTTTATGATCACACACTGCGAGCGCAAGTGAGAGAACCTATGTCTGTGTGACTGTAGATTTGCACATTTTGATGTGTTTTCATGATATCTGTCAGTTGTCCCTGATAGCAGGTAACCCAGGCTTCCCATTTCAGCCAAGCTGATAAATGGTCTCAAAGGTCCAACCAACATTAGAATCATAGAATCACAAAATGATTTGGTTTGGAAGGGACCTTAAAGATCATGTATTTCCAGACCCCCTGCCGTGGAGAGGGACACATCCCACTAGACCAGGATGCCTAAAGCCCCATCCAACCTGGTCTTGGACACTTCTAGCAATGTGGCATTGACAATCTCTCTGGGCAACCTGTTCCAGTGCCTCACCACTCTCACAGTAAAGAATTTTTTCCTAACATCTAATCTAAACTTACACTCTTTCAGTTTGAAGCCATTCCCCCTTGTCCTATCACTACAGTTCCTCTCAAAGAGTCCCTCTCTGGCTTCCCTGTGGGCCTCCTTCAGATACTGGAAGGTTGCTATGCAACCTTCTCTTTTCCAGACTGAACAGCCCCAAGTTTCTCAGCCTGTCTTCATAGGGGCAATGCTCCAGTCCCCTTATCAACTTCATGGACCTCCTCTGGACTTACTCCAACAATTCCATGTCCTTATGTTAGGGGCACCAGAGCCAGATGCAGTACTCCAGGCAGGGTCTCACAAGAGCAGAGTAGAGGGGGAGAATCACCTCCCTCAACCTGCCGTCCACGTTCCTTTGGATGCAGCCCAGGATTTGGTTGGCCTTCTGGGCTGTGAGCACACACTGATGACTCATGGTGAGTTTTTCATCAACCATCACCCCAAGTCCTTCTCCGCAGGACTGTTCTCAACCACTTCTCTGCCCAGCCTATAGGAGTGTCTGGGATTGCCCCGACACACCTACAGAGTGGGCGGAGAATAACATTACTTTAAGCTCCATAAAAATCCTGTGAAAATTAGCTCTTAGGAAGAAGACCCCGTTAATGCTACAGTCAGGAGGAAGCATAACTGAACTCAACAAGTCACAGATACCAGTGAGTCCACATGATGATAAGCTACATCATGTGATTAGGGTCAATTGGTTTTTGCACTTATTAGGCACCAAAAAACACAGTCAAAATAGGTAAAGCCATATGAAGCCAGACTTCACTGTCTCTTGATTTCTGGAACAATTTGGGTTTTTGCACAACTCCACAGAGATACAAATTTCTCTCTTCTTGTCCAACCCACACAAGAGGCTATTAAGAAAGACTGAACTGTCTTGGGGCCCAGTGTTATGCCAGTTAAACATAGATCACTTTACAGTCTTTAATCTGCTTCTCCTTCATTTTATCTTTCTCCTTTGGTCCTTCTGGTTGTTTTGATAATCTTGGTTTGCCTATCAGAGCCTCATGAAACCACATTTCAGAAAGTTTAGATAACTGTTCTGCTCTCTGGATTAACCTCAAAAGCAGTGCAAACTGTTCAATACCTTCCCCTAGAGGCTGCAGGAGTCTTTTTTCCTTGAGGGCATCACTGTAAAATTACACATGAGATCTTAACAAGAAAAACTTTTACTAAAAACAAGGTGAAGACTCATAGAAATGTGTATTTTACCCTAATTTATTAGTTACACTTCAGATCAGCTATAAGACAGTTTCAGTTGAGTTTTATAGAAGGGAAAAAAAATATAAACAAGTAGCTCAGTGAACAGCTTGTTTCAGTCTCCAGAGGGTTCTCCTGTTGCACAGCCAGGCAGAAATGGTGAACCAGTGTTTTTCTGAACTAATTTCCCCACTTACCTGTATGCATAAGGCTGTAAACTCTTGCTTCCTTTAGGACAAGTGGAAACCTTTATGTATGCAAACTAGAATTAGTAAAAGGGTACTTATGAGATGCATAAGTGGTTGGTTTCAAGTGATTTGTGTTAGCAGATTTTTATCACAAAGTTATTGCTTGGTAGTGTCGCAAGGGGAACCTGGGCTCTGTGGAAGTGGACAGCTCTAGTGAAAGACTTTTTACTGAAGGTAAAGAACAGTCCTTGAATGTTTAACAGCTATTTCAGAGCCTGCATTTACAGGTTGGTTTGTTTGTTTAAACCTGATTATAAGTGATTCCAAACAATTATTTCTTCACCCCAGAAAAACTGTTTCATAGTTTGATTAAATTAAAAAAGATAATGTGTGTGTTTCTATGAGGATTTTATTGAAGTAAAGATACATAAAAAAGATGAGTGCTCTGTATAATTCTGAAAACAGTGAAGTCAGAATCATGGCTTGTGTCTCCTGTGGGAGGTAACCAAGCTGGGCATTTACCATGATACTGATAGGGTTTCCTTCCTCTTCCCTGTGCTTCCCCAATTAGCATGGGTTTGCAAGACCCCCATACACTCAACTGCTACATCATTATATCAAGGGTCTAAGTCATATTTAGTGCAGGGCTGCATCTGCCTCTTCAAGTTCCACAGTCTCCATTTCTCTCCCACAGCAAAAACCTTCCTTTGGGGCCTAATACTTTCTCTAGTTGAGCAGAGCAGCTGTAAAGGGAGTTTATGTTTCTGAAGAAACAAAAATGAGTCACAGGCAGAAGATTAATTTAATCATCTAGAAACAGATGCCCTCAAGGATGTGTAGTACAGTAGAGGAAACAGCAACTTCTATGATGCCTGTCTTTCTCTCAGCAAGAATCACCTCTGTCTTTCCTCCTGCAGCTTTGCCAGTGTCTCTTAAGGTAGGTCTGCCAGTTTAGAGACATCCGGGCACAAGGCAAATCTGGAATTATACCATTTTGGTCCTTTTCAATGAATTTTTCTGCTCACAAAATTGTTTAATTTCCATGAACTATAAGGAAATAGTGTCTTTTTTCCAAGATGCTTGTTGTTTTATCACCTCTCTTCAAAGTTCTGCATAACTGTTGAGTGGCAAGAAACAGGGAACTGAGATGTTCTGGGTCTCATGGCAAGGGTTCTGGGAAGTGATGACCAGCTATTGATAATGCTCCTTTGCTTCAGGAATGGAGAACTTAGCTGTTTTAAGATCTTTGCTGAACAGTGAACATGTTTTATATATCTTTTGGGGAATATTATCTTGCAGTGATTTGCATTGTCAGTCTTCTTGGATCTGGAGAAAAATGGAGGTCATCTGTCTGGAAAATATATATTTGAGAAGGTAGAGCCCTGGTTGTTTAAGCTAGGGCTTCTGGCATTATCT
Source organism: Chiroxiphia lanceolata (assembly GCF_009829145.1). NCBI lineage: Eukaryota > Metazoa > Chordata > Aves > Passeriformes > Pipridae > Chiroxiphia > Chiroxiphia lanceolata. The sequence continues at coordinate 46,400,344 of NC_045641.1, read as the reverse complement.
GTTTTTTTCAATGAAATTGCTTTGAAAGGGGTAGGCAAACCCTGCGGGTAAGGTATCAATCACACTGTCACTCCGTAACAGGTATTTGCTATTTAAGTGACTTCAAGCAAGCCTTACACCGATTCATCCATCTTGAGATGACAAGAAGTCATCTGTCTGTGAGCTGAGGATGGAATTCTTCCAGGGTTTAGAAGAGAAAAATATCAAAGACAAAAAGGAAACAAAAGACATTTCATTAAGTATCTCCAGCTTCCTTGACTGCAGCATGAAAAATATCTGCTCTGAAGAGCTGTAAAGCAAATGGCACATTCGAGGAGAGGATTGAAACTGTGTTCAGCTATATTTAACACTACATATACAAATACCCTAAATCAGGAGTTATACCCTCAAATGTAGCAGTTTCTAGGCTTATACACCCAATAGATATTCTATGTGTTCACTAACTGATGCTTATGTACAAGGTTGCTCTGTACTGATTGTGCAACTATATGAAATTACAGTGCATTACTTGGTCCAACCTCAGCAATATTAGGGGTTGCTAAAAATTATTGGTCTGTAAGATATGAACTGAAAACAGTTTAAAAGTGTTTGGGTTTGGCTGTCATGATTGCTTAAGAAGTTTCATGAAGACCTTGCTTTGATTCCTAATTAAAACACTTTTTTTTTTTTTTTTTAAATTTTTGGTCAGTGGCACTAATGAAATTTCTGCAAACAAAACGGAAGCTGTTGTCACATTTTCTTTCCGATATTTTGAGAGTTGACATTTTACGTATTGTAAGCCAAATGCATTGAAGAATTAGAGTCCGTACCTGCATGCATAACATCTTACATGTCTTAAAATGGTGAAGAAGAAAATCAGGTAACAACCAAACCCCTGTATTCTGTCAGATACATACTTGGGATTTTTGAGAGAGCCTGTATTTTGAACATCAAAATTCACTGAGAATGAGGATTAATTTGCTAGAGAGAATAAGAATTGTAGCTGTTTCTTCTAAGTGTTCAACAGATAAGGATGAAGACTCTGACCCTACAGTTTTTCTGTGTGGGTTTTCAGGTGTGGTTTTTATTACGTTCTTCTTCAAAATAGTGAGGAAAAAAACCCCAGTTTATGCTGTTTATGTTAAATTGATTAACTTAAATAATTCATTGGGATGAATTTTATGTTTAGCAGTTCACTTTTACATTTTTTTAAATCTTTCACAACACACACACTGCAAGGGAGTGTATGTAGTGTTACTGTCTGGAAACTTCAAAATGGCCTTACTCGCTGATTTATAGAAAATAAACAAACATCCTTTTAAGTAGCTTGATGACCAGCCGCAGAAATTATTTACTATTATTTACTCTTTACATTTACTGTGGCTTTAGGGTCAGAATTTAGCAAGGAAATTCTTGATGAAGATAACAGATCATCTTTCAAAGTGTTATTTCTCTATTTTTTTTTTCCAATTATGATGCAGAGATTACCTTTTCCTAGGTAGGATCATTTTATTTGCTCTCTTCAAGTCCTGTCAGCACTTTTTTGGCTTCTGCAAATCCTCATTCACTTTGTTCTTTCCACTGTTTTTTTTCGGGACTATGATGCTGTATTTGCACCTTATTTTTCACTTTTCCAAGTCTGTTGTTTCCATATTTTGAGGATATATCAAAATATCTGGCTTTACCAAAAAAAATAGGATTTATAGGTCTGGATTTTATTTTATATTCACATATAGATTTTTTTCACATCTGTGTCTTTTTTTGCAAGTGTTCTGAGAGAACCACTTTGCTTGAATTTTTTTCCTTTATAAAAGCCCTCAAATTCTGTTCCTATTTATTTTAAATGTTTTCATACCCAGTTGTCTGCAAAATAAAATTAGTTTTCAGCTCATTCTTGTTTCAAAATAAAAAAGACGAAGGTTTTAGGAAGCAGACAGGAAGTGATGCCCTTTTGACCCAAAGAACTAAGAGGAAGGTTGGGAGGAAGGTGATAAAGAAAAAGCAAAGGAGGATACAATTTGTATGCACCGGTCATAGACCTCAAAAGTTCTAAATTATCCCTGTAGGAGGTATTTGGGGAGCAATCCCATGCAGAATGTGGAAGCATGCTGTAGTGCACCATGCTGCATTGACTTTTTCTCCTTGTCCCCTGGAACTGTAACTTGGTTATAGGTTTTCCAGCACATTTAGTAGAAGACTGGGTTTCTGTGATCCTTTCAACAGGTTATGTGTGAAATTAGTTTTTCTGAAGACAAAAGGCTCCTGCACAGTTTTGTCAATCTAGAAAGTGCACATTACTGTGGAAGTGGAAGCCTCAGCTATGCAAATACTTGGGCTTATGATTTATTTTTCATACTTTCCTCATCTTTACTCTTTGTCATTTAATACTTTCCCCCCTTTTTTTTCCTGTAGTCTTCTCTGGCTTGCAGCTTTTTATCTTTTTTTTTTTTAATCTTTTTTTCCTTAAATATTTATATTTATCCTTTTTATACCTCCTAGCCCACCTCTTCCAGTGCCTGTGGGAAACAAAAATGGGGAAAAGCTTATCTTTTTTCATTTTGCAGATGAAAATCCAGAAGTTGCATGCAGAGAGATTCAGAGAGATAGAGGAAGGAATGCTGCTGTTATGGGAGTCTTTACTTCCTCTTTTCTACAAGAGCTTATCCTTGGAGAGTCCTTCAGGATCCTGGGGACTCAGGACAGGAAAGGGCTCTGAAACTCTTGCCAGAAATAGAAAACAGGTAACTTGATCTTCCTTTTATCCCTCAGGAACCTGAGGGTGAATGGGTGTGCCCAGCAAGTGTGTCAGCAAAGCAAGAAATTAGAAACACTCCCATGGAGAAGGAGGCTAAAAGAGATGAATGGGCAGGGACGACAGGACTGCACTTTCTGCATCTCCCTGGCACGTGGAAGGACAGGGAAAGGCAAGGAATGGCACTAACCCTCTTGCATCAGCCCAAAAGTACTGCTGGATGGTGAGATAAGTTACTCCTACAACCAAGTGGATGAGTCTTACTGTCAGCCTGTCCCAGTGATCCTCTCGGCCCGGGACAGCTGAATGCAGAGTCCTCCTGAGACCTTGGATCAGGCAGAAGGGCCTAGCTAGTAAAGCAAAGTGACAAATGTGTATGGGCATTTCTCGTGAACTTTGCAAGATTTTCAAAGTCTATGTCATGATTTTTGCCTTGCCATAGATAGATGTCAAACACCTTGTACAAGCAAACCATTATCTGCTGCAGTGTGCAAAACTAGTCTTTAATTAAAACTTCTTGCACACATTTTGGACATTTGAATTTATAACCCTTACATTTATTAAACCAAACTTTCATACTCTGTTGGATTGAAGTGCTATCGGAGCTCACATTTTCAGGCACATATACCAGGCAAATATGAGCTTAATAAATGTCTGAAGACTGTGATGAAACTTGTAGAGAAGAATTTGGTCCAGTCTCTTCAGAATCAGGAAAGCTATAACCAGGTATACTAACCCTACTTTGTATTTGCATGGATAGATGCACGAGTTTCTCATAAATTAAATTACTTCATTGTTATTAACCATATTTGACAACTTTTACATATACCTTAATACCTTCCCAATGCATCTACCAATAGATAAAATGTAAAGTTCCCGATAAGCTGAATTGCATGTTTCCACTTAAATCCGCATTCCTTGTTGGGTTCTTTTGTTGTTTTTCTTTAGAAATGTCCCAGTATTTTGCCTACCACATTTGCAGTATACCTGCACTTAATGCTCTTTCATTTCCTTTGTCTAGCACAAAATGCTGTTATTCCACAAAGTCCCAGGGAGAGTAGAAAAAAAAATAAAAAGAGAAAATATGTTAATTTAGGAAGTAAATCTGCTCAGTGTTTTATCCCAGCATCCTGTCCTCCTACTGCTTTTTATATGACCTTTTGCACTGCACAGAATTCATTACTATTGTAAAAAACACAGTTATGTTTCTTACAAAATTTCAAGAAACCCATGCTCTGTTTTAAAGTAGATGGGATTCACAAATGACAAACCATGCTCTCTTCCAAATCCTTTTCATTCAGTAGCAACTCTGGAAGTTTGCTGATTAGACCCACTAAACCAAAACACCCCAGCAATAACACTGTGTAAAAGGAAAGGAGAAAACCTCATTATCACTATTTTATTTACCATTTCACTTCAAGACATCACAGGAACCCTAACCACATCACAACTACATTGTGACAGGTGCTTTCAGGAAAGGTGATATTTGTGAATGTATTTATAGTCAGGTCTGTGGCCCTCACATAACTCATTTTGTGATTACCTCTACAAATGCTAGTGTAGGCACCCAGAAATGTTAGTTGCAGGACATAAACACCTGTGGTTTTCCCCAAGCTGAAGTCCAGTATAGTTTCACCTTTCACTTCACTATAGAAGAGTAAATGGAGAGGAATAAGACCCAAGACACTTTGCGTTCTTTAAACTAAAGATGCTTTATTCATGTATATGTTTACTAAAAACCCTTTCAAAGAGGCACAACTACACGGGCAACTCTGTAATTCACCTGGGTCATTGCTAATATTAGAAAGTACTTAATCAGTTGCCCTTGGCCCACCTGTCCATAATAAATCACTCTACCGAAGAACTAGACTAACCTGTATCCGTCTCAGCTTTTTTAATTGCAGACCACAAACACTGATAGAACCTAAAATGTTTGCTTGGTCTAGACTGAACAGAAAAATGGAGAAACACACTGAATTTGCCCTTTGGGGAGCACCTTTGGCTCTTTTTAAGGAGATGAAGTCTATGCAAGGCACCAGAAACCTCAGACTGTGTACAAAAGCCACAAACGCTAACAAATGATTCCCTAAAAATCATTTAGAATAATACAAAATAATCATGTTTGTGTGTGTATTGTTAGAGTTTGGGAGTGCATTTAGCATCTCTGGAAAGTGCAGGTTAGACTGTCCACCCACAAATAGGAGCAGCAGGTGAGACACTGCCACCTTCCTTATCCCATCCTAGAGGGGACAGGTCCTTTGCTTGCTGAAATGAACCAAGGAGCTGCAAAGGCTGTCATCAGAAACACGCCAAGTCATCCCATCTCCAGTGTCCCTTCCAGCATCCCCAGCTCCCAGAAGGGCAGGCATGCAGGAAGAGCCACCCCAGCTGGCCGTCCAACAGAGATGAACCTGTGACCTGAACTGGCAGCCTGTGATCACACCACTGCCACAAGGCCTCTTCCTGCAGACAGGCAGGGACGTGTGCCCACTCATCCAGAGCAGAGGGTGAGAAGGCCCAAATGGGTTGTGGTGGACTGGGTCTGCTGTGGCTACTGCCTTCCAGCTGTTGGGAATCTGGGTGCTACATTAAAAACGTCAGCCAAGGCCAAGTGCTGGGGTATTTGCCATCCAAAGCCCTCATGGCACCCAAGAGCACTCGGGCTGTGGGTCAGTCTCGCTCTCCTCAGCAAGCCTATGGCTACTCCTTGAGGGAGACAGTCTCCACCTTGAAATGCAGTGCAGGTGGTGGGTGGCCTGGTCTCACCCTTTCACTGTCTGCCTGCAGCTGGTGTGCCTGCCTCAGCACCTCAGCTCTTCTTGGTGCAATGGTACCTTCCACTGGATGCAAAAAGTCACTTTCTGGCTTTGACATGGCTGGAGAGAAGCCTACGACGACTAAGAGGCTCAGGAGCCAGAAGGTATATGAAAACAACTCCAATTGCCATTGTTATTTTGGCTTTTTTTTGTAAGAAGTCTCCATCTCAAAGAAGGCACAAGGTTTCCCAAAAGTAGGGGTGGCTATAGCATGGCTTTCACCTTCTCTGGGCTGAGATGCTGCTGGCAGAGAGGCAGATGGTGTAAAAGTGTGTTGCTTTGTTGGAGGTGAGGGGTGCTCGGAAGAGGTTGCTCATGGTTTTGTGTGGCATCCATCTTGGACAACTGTTGTGGGCATGGAGTCACAGCTCCAGCCAGCTGTCCCTTTTCCTGTCATTTCCACCCAGGGGCCCCTGAAGGCTTTTCTAATAGTCCTCAAAGCAGCTGCTTAAGGGCAGTGCCAGCAACTGTGGGAAAGTACCTTGATGGAAGTGTTCCACCCAGGAGGCCTGAAACTCGCAGCCCTGATGCTCCTATCTGTGCCAGCCACCAGCACTAGCCACTGTGAGAGTCTCTCATGCCACAGAGGAGCTGGAAGCCAAAGGCAGGAATTCCTGACTTGGCAAACCTGAATCCAAAAGTCTGAGATTTAGAATGAAAAAAAGAAGTAAATAAAAAAGCAGTTAACTCTTCCCAATTGAGTTAATAATGGATGCATTTTCCAGGCTTGTGTCATCTGACTGAGAACAGGAAGCAATGCCCTTGAAAAACTTTAAGACATAATTTTCACATGTTGCCCTTGGCCCATGAGGGTCACAGAAACAGCCTTCCACCTGGGATAACCCAGAGCCACTCAGCCAGTGAAAACACAAGCAGCCAACTCCCCCACGTCCCTCCCCAGTGCTCAGGATCACTAGGCATCAATCTGGAGAAGGCTTTAAAGGGTTACTGGGCTGTGAGAGGGAAGGGTGGGGAGCGGAAGGCACGGGGGAACCACAGTTCTCTTACAATCATCAGATCAAGTCACAGGGTGGAGGAGGATTTTCCAGATCCTCTGACCTTAAGGTTGGGGAGTGAAAGGAAGAGGAAGCACATTTGCACAGATCCTCTGTCAGAGCTTCCTCAGGGAGGGGCTCGGCCCTTCTGGCCCTTTGCTACATGCAGGGCCATGCACACACATACTCACAGCTAAATAAACATGGGAATGAAGTTCAAAGTAGACCCACAAGAGAAAACCTAATCCATGGGAACCTGTAATTAACACTTGTGTTCACCAGCTCCTCATATCTTAAACACTCATAAAAGGAAATGTTTGCTGGGTAGCAGGAAAACCTTCAGTCCCATAGCACTTTCTAATATCTTTCAATCACCTTATGAGCCATTAAGCCTGATTATACCTTTGGGCAGCAACTTTAGCATACTCGAGAAAGCAGGGAAACTGAGGCATAAAGCGTGAATTAGTTGGTGAGGTCACTTTGGAATCCTGTGGTAGACCCGGACCGGGAGTAGAGGCCCCATAGTTCTGCGTCACTTTGTGCCTGATTCAAAGCCCATTGAAAACACCAGGAGTTTTTTATTGATTTTAATAGGTTTGGGCTTAACCTCTGCTGCCACATGGACATCCTCATTTGTATTTTATAGAACATTTGTCCTGCAGAACAGATATCTGAATCCTCAGCATAGGTTTCTGAGACAATAAGACATATTAAAAATAAGCAACAGATTTTTTTTTCTCAAAAAGTGATCAGGAAAAATAGCAATTCAACTGTTCATTAGCGATACAACCAAATCTCTCCTATGGTTTTCTCCTTCTTTCTTGTTTCACCCCTTGGTCTTGTTTTTTTTCCCCTCCTCATTTTGTTTTCAAGCTGCAGGAAGTGTTAGCATAGACCATTTTAGATTAGACACAGCATTCGGTGGGTGAGTACCTCCCTACAGCGTATTTCAAAGAATATTATCACTATGAAGAGGACTCAGACCTGCAAACCTGATCAGTAGTTTAGATTTCCTAATACTGAATAATTCACCTCCTGAAGAACATTAACAATAATAACCTAGCATACAAGGAATTCATCTCCTTACAGCAACAGAAGTAATACCCCCGCTGAAGTGTCAAATTCAGCAAGAGCTCTTTTCAACAAGCATTTTTTCCTGTTACACACATCATAATTGTGTGTGTGAGTGCCTGCATCAATGTGGTCTCCTGGTAGGTGAGCCAGCTGAAGGAAGCTGAAACTTTATTTCTGGAGTCACTAAGGTAATTTGTCAAGGGTAGCAGCCATGTTGGCATCTCCACTGGCTCTGTGGTGGGATCTGCAGGTTTTGCAGGTGGAAACCAAAGGCAAATTTAATTTATTCAACTCAGCATTCCTTTACTAGCATTTGGTCATATACCATAATTTCTCATTACATATTCCAAAGCTTAGTCCTATGAGTGAGGGGAGGAGGAGGACAGGCAGTCTTTTTTTCCTGAGGCTGCTATTCCTCTTGCCATATCATGGGGAGGCTTTCCTGGACCTGGTGTCACAGCCTCTCCCATCAGCAGCCTCTGCAATGACACTGGTGACAGCTTCCTCTCCCATCTCCAGAGTCACAGGGAATGAGGCACTGCTTGATGGGGTTCCCACAGGAGGACTTTGTGATGTGAATGACCTATTGTGAAAACTAAAAACCAGTGCAAAGCTAAAAGGAGCTTGGTGCTTCCTCCCCAAGGTCAAGAAGAAAAGCTTCCAACTTGTCATCTGCATGGTTTTGCTCTGCCTTGTGTGGACAGAGTAGTCTTATTTGTCTTGCTTCAAGGCTCCCAAGAGAGGCCAAAACTAAATTACAACAGATTTTTACATTTCAGCAAGGACATGTTGTGGTCTTTCAAGGAAACAATGCTGCTGTTCACATTTTGAGCTGCCACTGGAGCAACATGGCAATGTCTTTTTCACAAACCAGCCTGTCTTTACTTGCTAACTGGACCAGTAATCTCACATGAAATCATACAGCTTGTGTGTTGTGCTCCGTGAAGCTTGCACAACTATTCCATCTTGTCACCTACAACAAGCACTCCATGGTTCCTCTGCATGGGGTCCTCTACTTTCTGCCAGTTTATGAGATTTCTAATGGCATGCGGGCAGAAATTTGAGGAAAAATCTCAGATCATACTTTAGAAATATTTTGTTTGCAACTCCAGGGTCAGATGCCTACTGCTAGTTGAGCATTTTGAGTTACAAAAGTGGTAGAAATTGCTTAGAGGGCTTATGTTCTTAAACAATTTTCAGAGAACTATTATGGTGTTGAATTAATTTTTGCAATGCTTTCTGTTTTCTACTTGATTCCCATATGACCACCCTTACAAGAGCTAAAAGGCAATCTTCTAATAGTGAGGTCAAAATCTAATAATATGGTCAAATCTTCTAATAGTCCCAGCTCTGAAATATTGGTGTACAATCAATTAGAGCTATCAAACATCTGGAAATCTGAGATAAACCTTAAAATTTATTTGGGCATAATTTCTAAGAGGAAAGTGTCTGCAGAAATCTATCTGTATGAATCCTCATTCCTCCTAGCTTGTCTAATCTTCTAATAAAAAAATACTGTGAGCCAGACTTTGCTAAAATTTTCATTTTCAAATTTCCAGTCCTAGTAGAAGACCTATCTAGATGCTGACTTCTCAGGAGTGGGTTGAAGCATTTAAAACTGTTCCTGATGAAGCAGCAGTGCTTGGCACCCATGATGGAGGGTAGAACAGGCTGGAGGGACGCCAGCAGGAGTGCACAGAAGGGAACAGGCCAGTACTGCTGCCCAGGCACACTGCTGAGTTGACTTGCACTGAGGCAGGAGAAGGCAGCAACAGCCCCAAACTGGGAGTGTGCTGGCAGACTGCCTTCCTCCCCAAGTGCTGGAAAGGTGGATGTGATTAAGCCAACTGTCCTGCCCATTAAGCCCACTGGTACTATAACTGCTGAGTGAAGGTGAGCCTGAGCTCCAACTGTGGGGTTCTCAGATGTGGTAGGTTTGTTTAGCTTGTCACAGGAATGGAGGCTAATGTTAAAATTTGTAGTGTACTGGTCTCTGCAAGCACTACATTTTTCAGTCTTGTGATTTCCAATAAAAATATCCTCTTTTTGTTCGTTTGGGGGGTTTTTTTGTTTTGTTTTTGGTTTGGTTTTTTTGTAATAGCTAAGAACACTTGGATACTGGCATTGGAAAGGAGAGGGAATTATCCTGTAGCAGGAGCCAATAATGAATGATCAATTTTTCTTTTGGAGAGGAGAGAACAGAGGGTAGGGAGAGAGGAGAGGAAGCCCTAAATGTTCAATTAATCAAATGAACTAACAGGTTCAAATTTGGGGGAGTGCTTTATATGTCATATTACCATGCAATTAAATGGCAGTATGATATTATGGTTTACATCAAATTCCACTTAATTTCCTGCAAGCTCTCATGACAAGAATGCAGGAGAAAGCTGATTCTGTTGATCTCTCTTGCTCTAACCTACTGGACAGCTCTTCAGTAGACAAATTACTGTTTTCCTTAGGATAGTTACATGACTGTCATTTGGACTTAAACACTGTGAGGGAATGATTTGCTTGTGTAAATGGCTTCACTGCATGCCTCCTGAGGCATATTTAGGATGTCATCTTAGTGAATGTACAGTGTGTATAGCATACTGTGTGACGTTACATTTTTGTTGTTTTTTTCTTTCAGTGTTGCCAAAATCCATGATAAGGACTAATATTTTTCCCAGTGCAGAAATGAGTCACTGTTTAAAGTGGTTGAAAACTAAAGATTGCTGTGATACGTGCATGTGTGTGTAATTAGTACTGCAGTCTTAAACAGGGTCACTTTGCCACCTTGTATCAGTCTTCAATCACTAGCCCACCCTTCATCTAAGAACCAATTCTTACAATCATATTTGCCTGAAGTATAAACAATCAACAGAGCTGCGTGAACGAAGAGAGTTAAACTAACATAGGAATGCATTGCAAAGTAGGTATGTAGCTAATTGTATTCTTAAATGCTCAAGGCTTTAATGAAATTCTTGGTTGTTGGCCAGTTACTACAATGCTGAAGTATTGTTATTTCATATTCCTCTCATTATAAGGAACTTGACTGGGTTTGCTAGCCTTAAATTACAAAGTGTGTAGTTCTTCAGTTTCCTTAGCATCTGCAGTTTCTGTGGTGCACCACCAGCATCAGTCTTGAAAAGAGTGTAACCTGGAGAAAGGAAGGAGCGCAGCAGGGCAGGACTGAGCTGAGAAGAGCTGTGACAAAGACTACTCAAGATACACTGACACCATGTTAGCTTCTACTTACTGATATTAATTTGTAATTTTCATGAGCACTATGATCAAATAAATTCACAAAAACATAATCCAGATTGCTGGAGCAGAGAAACACTGAACACAGAGCTGCTTTAACATCCTGTGTATTATTGGCCCAGAGCCACTGCCAGCTGCAACGTTTTTCTGTTAGAGAGATGAAATTGCTGCTCCTGAATGCACACAAATGTTTAAACAACCAACACAACATTAGGCAATGGATATAAGGATATAGAAATAAGCCAGCCTTTTGGTGATATATCTTGTTGAGAGAGCAATAGCCTAGTAAATCCCACCTGACTTTTAGGAGAGCCTTAGCCCTAATGCTGGCCTCTGTCAATACATTTGTGTATAGATTTGATAGCAATCCCAACAGCTTAGGTCTTGGTTTTCCTTTCACTCAGCTATTACTAACATAGCACATATTTGACATGACTGACCCACTTATTCTGAGACCTGACAAATAAAAATTCTCTTTTATTTACGTTGAGTAATAACTATTAATATTTTGCATTTACAGCACCTTCTCTTGAAAACTGAAAGTACTTCATAAATAGGAGTATCAGAGCCCCTTAATACCTCTGAGAGTCAGTGTATTATCTTCCCTATTCAAAACCACAGAAGCTATTGCAGAGAAGGCATCACATTCAGTGTTATGGCTGAAAGAGAAAGGTAAAGCCTTGAGGAGACTTTGAGCCCCTTGAGTGTTTTTGCAACAAAACCACCCAGCAGTAAATGAGAAAGCTGCATGCATCATAAAAAGGATAGTCACACTGAATGAAGTCAGTAGCTGAGGCTCTGAAATACTAAACTATTTTAGAGTAAAAAAATTTTTATGAAACCTGTTCATTTGAAATATTTCTGTGACGCATTTTGAGTCAGATTCAACCTGCTAAATAGAGGGGGAAAGTGCTAACTCGCATTAAGGGAAAGGTCAAAGCTACACTGACTAGCAAGTGTGAGTAATAACCAGGCTGTCTACAGTTCAACCCGAGGAATGCTGATAACTGGACACTCCGTGTGCCTCAGCAGGCCTCTGCTGACTCGATGCTTCTTGCAGAGGCAAAGATCTTCTTGCACAAAGGCACTTTATGGCACTGAAGTGCTCAGAAGGCTCCCTCTTCCGCATTGTGAGAATGGAGAGAGCTGGGCTGATATGAAGCTGGGTTTGTACCATCTCAGTGCCTTGTGATGAGAACTACAGCAATATGTTGCCTAGTAATGCTCTTTCTAGGGACTCAAAAGGTTTCATAAATTTTTAATGCTCCAAATTCTTTTTCTGATAGCCTTAATATAGGTTTATGATTTCAGTCCATGAAACAACAGCTGGTGCATGTTCCCAGTTATTAAGGTTTTAGTTTTTTTTTTTTTAATTTTCAGTAGCATCTCAGTTTTGTGCGAGGTCACTTTTTAAGAAGAGACACATCAACTTTCATCAAACTCAGCTCAGTATTATGTACGGGCCACAAGACAGGATGATTCAGGTCTTGTGCAAATCAATTTTAGAGTTCAGAGGGTTTAACTTCCTGAGCTTCCTGTGGAGTGGTTCCTCCTTTACACCAGGGCAGTTCAAGATAAGGATCAGGCTATCAGCATTTACAACTTCTCTTCCCAAGGATCTCTGCATCAGAGTCTACCTCTGCGACATGGGTAGTGAATATATCCATTCTACTCCACTGCCAGGCATTCATTTCCTGTAACATAATTTTTAAGGCAGTTAAGTGGAAAGAGATTTTTTTTCTTTTATCTTTTATCTCTCTTAAAGCCCTATCACCACTTTTAATTACTGTTGTTGAATTTTGAGGACAAAAAAATTGTGAGACTTGTTGAGCTGCTTAAGTCTCTCATTAATCACTCCAAGTTTAGCCTGTTTTGTGTCAGTTGCAAGCCTAATGCAGAAGAGGGCAGCAGAGGCAGGGACTGTGCACCTACCCATTTGTTCCTTTGCGGCATGCTTGTGTTCTTCCCTGAATTTTTTTCTCTTTTGTCTTGTGTCATGGACACACTGGCACCACAGGTCTGCAGAACCAACACAGTATTTGCGTCTGCTTCTGGCATATAAAGACCCCAGCCCCCCCCCCCCCCCCCCCCCCCCCCCAAGGCCAGCTGTGGTGCCCCTTGCTACCTATGCTCCTCACACTGCCATGGTCATCAGCACAGCTCAGTTACCCTGCCCCTTCTGGGTGATGAAGAACCCAGTGTGTCTCCTCTTCCATCTCTGAGTGGGACTGGTGATACTGGGAATGCCTAGTCTGGGCACTGGGGCTGACCCAGTCCAGGCTTTGGTTGTTCCAGCCATCTCGTGACCCTGATGGACAGGGGGTCAAGTGAGCAAAGTCAGGTACAGTGCCAGAGAACAGAGTACACAGCAAGAAGAGACAAGCACAAGAGAACACAGCAAGAGGAGAGGGGGGAAAAAGGGCTTGTCTTCATCCTGCCTGTCTGCAGCAAGCTGTGAAGCAGGTGACAACACTGGGAGAGCATTATCTACAACACAGTAGGTTTGCTCCTGCCTCCTACACGAGTGGTGACAGCTTGCCCCCTGTAGCCAACAGTCTCTGATCATCATGTATACAACCTCCTTTCATCCCCTGAGGAGGAGGAGGATGAATGCTCTGCCACAGGCAATGAAATGCTCATAGAGATGGTTGGTCTGTGGTGTGTTGTCCTATCTGAAGGGCATGGATAGAGGTTCCCTGTCTGCAGCTTTCCCCTTCCTTTACACTTCTTCCTTTCTCCTCTTAAGAAGACTTTATGGAGAGAAATGTATGTGTTTGAGGCAGTTGCTCACTCCTATCAGTGCTTCTTGAAGAGCTCATGATTTCTGGTTATTTATCTGATTTGTGTAAATGAGAATGTGGCATTTGAGTTGCATTTGAATGGAGAGAACAAAATAAGTGACATTATGATGTGTTGGGCAGCTTTTCCTCTTGAAGAGATAATGAGGCTGTTTACTTCTGGATCATTCTTTCCTGACAACTCTGTTGTAAAATCTCTTACTGCCACCATCAGGACATCAAAATATAAAATACTTTTTTTCTATACAGAACACAGCATCAAATAAGTCAGTACAACCAATAAAAATGTGACTAGAACATAAATCTTTTGAATGTACACAACAATATGTACTGGATTGGAAATTTTAATTGTGTGTCTCTCCAGAGAGATGTCCATGAGGAAAGTGTGTGTGTGTGTGTGTGGCAGGGAGTATGTCTGTAATCTATGCAACAGTCATGTAGTAAATAAAAATCTAAGTAAAATAACTTGCACATATTCGTGAACATGAATTAAAGGGGCACTGTAAAAATGTTAAGAATATTTTTGCCTATATTTCAGAACAGGATGTATGGCTCATTGAATACTGTCATTTTTCCACATAGATACCAACTGCATTCACGAATTCTCAGACAGCTTTTGTGTATAACCTGGAAACCTAAAGATACAAGGACTCCCTGAAACAACATCTCAGCCTTGGCCATATTGATCACCATAACTGGTCTACTCTGGTCTCAAATCGGGAGGCCTGGAGACACACCATCTATAATGCAGCTGTCTCCTTCAAGAACACACGCAGGATCACTCTCGAGGAAAAAAGGCAACGCAGAAAGAACCGTATCTTGCAGAATACACCATCTAAGGAGTCTTTCTGCTGCGCCTTTTGCAATCGGATATGTCTGTCACGTATTGGCCTCATAAGCCACCAGCGTGCCTGTAGCAAAAGTGGATAGTGCCTTCCCAAATCTTCGTTCGCGAAGCCCAGCCATGAATGGAAACCTAAATTCTTAAAACATTCTTTCTGCAACTTTGCAAATTCAATCACTTTTTTCTATGAAATATTCAACTATCTAACACTAAATACAGCCAGGAAGTACCATATCTACATCATTCGACTATCATCAGGAAGTCTTGGTTGAGGCTGGACTGGTCAGGGTGTCAGGAGATGGAAATGATCTTGTTCTAACATGATTTAAATTAGCATAGAATTTGGTATTCTCTGTATAGTTTTGTGTAGTAACAAATAAAGAATCACTAATAAACAATAAATAATAAAGGAATTTCAGAGTATATTGCAACACAACATACCAGTTGGCTTTTACAGCGAAGCATGTCAGCAGAGCATGTGTTCTACTGGCCTATCTGCATTAAATTTTTGTTTACTCTTATTCACTAATAACTTTTATCTCATTTCAAGTGAACATGGTTTGTATGTTTTTAATTAAAATTGTATCAGCCTTAAATTGAACTATCTTCCTTGAAAAACTTAAGCTACCCTCCTTTAACAAAGGCACTTTTCCCCTCAATAAAGACACTAGTAGGATTTTTCTTCCCTTCCCAGTTACTTATTTTCATTTAATTATACTGAACATCATTTCTTCATCTCACAGTAGCTATGGTAAGTGTAGTTGCTTGTGACTATTCTCAGGCACACTGAGAGTGGTTTCATTTTATAGGCGCTCACTCCGAACCAAACGAACCTGTCTGCCTGCACCAGCATACTGACTACGTGCTAAACTTCCAGCAAAGAGCTAGAAGAAGTCAAAATTAGAAGAAGGCTGTATTCCTGACATAGCAGAGTAACAGATCTCTAAGTGGGTGTTTGTGACCCTGTAGGGCTGCTCTTTGCAGGAAAGGTACCCAAGTAATCAAAGTACTACTCTCAGCTCTGGAAGACACATTGGGGTCATACTAAGAGTAAGGCTGCAGGAAACTGCTATTCTCTGCACTGAGAGCAATGCAAAATTTTAAGTGGGAACAACCATTCTTGTTTTGTGCTTTCCAGAACCAGAGGCAAAAATGCATCCTTCTTTTATTAAGGCAGTGGATATGTGAATGGTTCCCTCTGCTCTCTTCCCACATTTCAGGTATGTTTGCATATTGTATTACAATTATCTGCAAATGGATTTTATATTCCAATCCTGAATATTTATGGACTCAGACTGGACTGATGTATCAAGATTCTCTTTGTTTCCATACAAAGGCATAGAAGGGCAGTGGAGGAAGGCAAAGGAGAATGTGGGAAAGGTGTGGAAAGACGAGGAAAAAAGCACCTGGAAAGGGCAAAGGGAAATGGAGAGCGCTCCCCACACAAGCCGCCTTTGGCTCATGAATTTACCATGTGTGTAATGTTTCTTATGAGAAGTCATGTGAGCAATTCAAACTAGCCCCTAGGCAAGTCTAATCTGAACAAGCTGCTCTGAGACAAGCTACAAATTGCAGGATATAATGAAAAGGGTTAGCAGAGCAGAGGATAACACAGGAGGGGAAAGGGCTAGTATAATATCAGAGCTTGAAATGCAATCTCCATGAGCAGATCTTAAAAATACATTATATTGAGATAGCCAAGGCTGAAAAGGAAATATTGTATCAAAATTATGCACAGTTGGGAGTGTAAATTGATAAAATATCCTGACATTGACTTCCTATTCGTGAAGAGTGACACAGTTCTTTTATCTCATTTACACCCCTGGTGTGTTCATGCCTTGGATTGTGTCCCTACCATTAGGTGTCACCACTCCACAGCAGTAGATTTTTGAGGAGGTAAATCTAGAAACTCTTGTCTAATATGGCAGATGCAGTCTTTCTTTCTTAAGGCTTCCCAGTCTACTCCTACAAAAGGATTTTCCTGGGTAGCAAGCTAAGCTACTGCAGCAGACAGCAGGAGTGGCACCAGATGAGACTGAGCAGATCCCGAAAGCCCTGGCATAGTTGGAATGTTTTGGTTTCAGGCTCTTAATATTGAGGTTCAACTTCTGTTTAGATTCAGCCTCAACACCGCAAAGCAAGGCTTCAACATGGCCTTCAGAGTGCCTTGCTTGCCTTGCTCCTTGGCCTGTTGTCAGTGGACAATGAGCCAAGGACTTGTTTGGCTGGGACAAACTGGGCCAATGTCTTTGTCACTGCACCTGCACGTGGTGCAGCTTTGCTTCATACCATCTGTGCTTGTCCGACAGACCACTATCTCTGGGTTTGTAGGGCCCAAAATGGCGATGGGGTTAACATGGCAGATTTTGTTTCATGAGGAAAACACAGCTGTAAATGTGTTCCCTCTTCTCTCTCATGTGCCATAACGCTCAACAGCTTCCCCCTGAGAAGAGACTACTACACAGCAGATTAACCACTGGAACAACACTACTCCTGGGACACACAAGTATCATCTGCTTGGCAAAACAGATTTTGGGAATTGTGGCTGTGATGTGTTAACTGGTCACCATTATGGGACTGGCCAGCAATCCTCACTGCAGTTTTCATGGAGCTAAATAACTCTTTGCACAGAAGTTGTCATCATAAACTGGAAACAATGGCTAAAATATCTAGATCAACCAGTTTAGGTCTGTGCAAGTTTGGCTTCCTAACAAAATCTCAAGCAAAACCAGTAAGTTTTTGGTTTCTACTGTCCCTGCCTGACCCCACTCCCTGAAGACTGGGAGAGGTCCAGATCCCTAAGCAGAGTGGCCAGGGCAGGGGCATGAATTGTCAGACTGCAACCAGCAATGCCTTGCCAATTAATTCAATAGCTTCAAAAACCCAAGAATTCTTTGGAAATTCAAGGTTCAATTTTCTCCTGTAACTCATATGTATGTAACAACATAAACAGGTGACTGAAGAAGAGAATGTGAGTCACAATGTGCAATTAAATATATTTGTAATTTTTGCTGAGGGATGGGTGCTCTGTCATACTAACTGCTGCTGACAAGCTCATTTTAGTCCAATAGTGTGCAGACTTATTTCTCAGATGTGAAAACCTCTTCTGTACTGTTGGGAAAGCAATGCTGACTTAGCAGAGTGTGAAGGCCCCATGGTACTAGGGGGTAATGGCCTCCTCCCATCAGGGGAGGAAGCTAGAGGGGTTTCTTTCCTTTCCATGTTCTCCTGCTTATCAAATTGGTCATATCCAAAGAGGTTGCAGAGGTCCTGACTATACTCCATATGCCTTCCCCACAAAGCTTTGTAGTCAAAATCCCAAGATAGACATCGGGGAAATTACTCTCATTTAGCAAAGCTTTCAAAAGGAGTTACACAAAGAGCCCATGACAGAGCCCAGATGTGCACGATGTTCTCTGAAATCCCAGTCAGTGTCTGCAATAAGATCCACACTTTGCAGACCTGCGTTCTTCCAGCCAGACACTACACTTCTGAGTCTGAAGGAGCACCTTGTGGGATAAAAACAGGGACAAACCCAGTATATCTAATTAGGAATACAGTCAATTAAGAGACTCCAGAAGCAGGGCAAGTCAAAGGCCCTCTTCACTCAGTATTTCTCCCTGTTTAAGGGAACACTGAAAGATGAAGTAAGGAACAATTTTTTTCCCCTGGTATAATCTCCTAGGTTATGGAAATCTGGACTTCGTAGATTTCAGGTGCTGGAAGCTGCATCCACTTAAAAATGTTTTAAAGTCACTGTTAGATCTAATCTTCACAATTGTTTAACTCTTTTGAATATGTTTATAGTCTCAGCATCCATGATATCCTGTGACAATGAATTTCATAGTCTAAATGGCTGCATTTAACTCATCTGTATGAAAAACTCCTTTCTTTTTCATTCCTGTTTGTCAAAAATTTCATATGTGCCTCCTAGCTCTCCTTTTATGAGGAGCAATAAATAACCATTCCCAGTTCATCTTCTCCAGACCACTTGTGATTTGATAGAAATTTCTTTTAAAAAGTGTTTGAAAATACATTCCCTGGACTTTCTTCAATGTCTTCATAGAGATATACAACCTGTTATATTACTTGGGGTGAAGTCTGCCATGGCTATTGTCCAGCTACACATTTTAGCAACGAAAGTAAATACACCCAGCTGAGTCTCTTGCATCACTTTGTGTATTTTTCTGGCAATATTGCTTCCTCCTTTTTAGGGTTTTGTGGGAAGTATTTATTTAAAAGCAAGACTTCCCTCAATGGACTGTCTCAACACTCAAGGGTACTCCAGAGATTAACTGGAGGAAAACTGGGGAGGTGGGGGGAATCCTGCTGGATATTGGCAGTGGAAGAAGGGCAAGCACTGCATTGCCTATGAGCTGGACTGATGGCTGGAAAATGTCACCTGTACCAACAGGTACAGGTGAGATTTTCCAACCATTGGTGGGCACGAGTCCCCAGTGGGTGATTTAACCTCCAGCACCTCTTTGTGTGCACAGGGATTTGCATGTTTGAGGTTTGCTGCCAGCTCCTCTCCCTCCTCTTTCCTCCCCTCCCCTCTTCTCCCCTGTGCTTGCTCATTTGTTCATTTCTGCGAGGGGCTAGGTAGACTTTTGTCCTCCTTCTGGTACCCCATATACTGGTAAAATTTTCCCTGCCAGGGGGGGTGCTGGTAAGTTAATGAGGAGAATCAGGGGAAAAAAACCCACAAACAAATCAAAACCAACCAAACAAAAACCCCCACCACTGAAAAGAGAAATCTGTCTATTCCCAGTAGAAATTGTGCTTTCTATATTCTGGGGGTGGAATGATATTGAGAAGGCTTTATGTTGTGCTTTCTAAAAAGCAGGACAGAAGGGATACTGGGAAAGATTTAAGCTCTTATACCTGCACAAGACCAGCTGTGGTCTGTGCAGTGCTTCGGAGAATCACCTTGGTTGGGAATGGCCAATGCTCAGTGGGTCTGTGAGCACCTTGGAGGGTGGCTGCCAGACCCACATGGTGCTGCCTGCAGCCCAGCTGTTACTAATGAGGCACCTAATGGGTAAAAGATGCCAGTCTGGGGAGCTGGAGTGCATGCTGCATTCCTCACAAAACTACAAATCATTCATTGCTGACTGCTTTCCTGGCTCGCAGAGGGCATGGGTGAAGGAATGTCTTGCCACTGGTCCTGATGCATACCAATTCCCAGAGCTACAAAGGGGATGCAGACCCCTTGGCCACCCTGGAGTGCCTGAAACCAGATCCCAGACAGCTAAATGGGCTCCCTGGGACTTCAGCCAGAGGTCAGGCACTTGCAAAATAAATGTATTTGAGCATATCTTCTGAAAGAGGTCTTTCAGACTTATTATTTCCTCTTAGTGAGAATATTTGAGCCAAAATGACATCAGCTTTTGCTAAAGAGAGCCACCTACGCTATTTCTTCAGTCCAGGCTGTGCAGTATCTGCCCAAGTGTCCTGGTGCATGTTCAGGACAAGAGGATCCCACTCCTCAGAGAAGTCTCAACAGTTACAGGCAGTATTTCTTAACATGCCCTGCCTGTACCCCAAGGCTATTCTCGTTCAGCTGGAGTTTTCAACTCTGATCTATGGGCTGTAGCAACATCAGGCTGAGGTTATGCATGGTGGGCCAAGAGGAGATGGATGCCTCCGCTGAGAACTCTACATGTGTGGAAACCTGGATGGATGGGATATTCCATAGGTTTTTTGTGAAGAGACTACCACCTGGATAGCATATTTAACCGGCTGCATGTTATCCAATAAGTTGGGGGAAAGTGGGAAGACACTTCTGCCTTATGAAATATCCATGACAAAAAACAGCTATGCAAGAAGTATGGAAATCACTGCCTGTGTTGTGAAAAGCTGGCAATGCCTGTGGTAAGCGTCTACAGTTGTTCTGAGACTTGTGGCATCTCCATTACAGACAAAGGGGGAAGTGTGCTAGTACATCTATTTTGGGAGTCTTCCCTTTATGGCCAGAACACTGCAGGCTTTGTGGGTATTCCTGCAAAGGCTCCAAGATCTCTGGGGCAAAGGAATAGCAGAGACAACTAAAGAAAGAGCATTGTAAGCCGTTGCAGCTGTTGACCAGTAGCTTAAACGAGGATAAGGAAAGACACACCTGGGTTTGAGAAATAAAGAGGACAACAAACTGCAAACAAGCAGTTCCTCTTCACACCCTTACAGCCCTTCACTAAGGAGTGATGAAGACACATTATCATTTGGTGATTTTGGAGAAATCATTTCTCTTTGATTCTTTTGACAATGCTTTTTGTTTCCTTTCTCTCTTTTTTTT
Organism: Chiroxiphia lanceolata; assembly: GCF_009829145.1. Taxonomy (NCBI): domain Eukaryota; kingdom Metazoa; phylum Chordata; class Aves; order Passeriformes; family Pipridae; genus Chiroxiphia; species Chiroxiphia lanceolata. Next base: position 46,379,551 of record NC_045641.1, on the reverse strand, counting down.
TTCTTCTCCTCCATGATATTGTTTGAGTAAACCTCTTTTATTGCTTATTGTGAAAAAGCAGAGTGTGTTAAGTAGTGGCATAGAATAACTCATTTTTTCAGCTTGGCCTCTACAAGTTGAAGCCAATGCTGCTGCCAGGCATAACCTAGCAGAAGAGTCACAGAGGCAAACCCAGACTTAAAAATATGAGATGCTTACGTGCCAGACACAAAGTCTTTGAAATTTGGAGAGACTGGCAACATTACATAAGCATGCATAGTAATATAAACATTGCTCTAATGAGTAGTTTTCAGATCGCACTCCAAGTCTACACATAAGAGGGGGTAGAAATGTAGTATCAAGTGGTTTGCAAAAATTTCCATTGGTTGGTGCTGCATTAACCACAGAATGCTGCAGATGATGTGACTGTAGTACACCAGGCAGAAGAAATAAGTATTGCCTCTGCAACCTCAAAAGTTATAGATACTATCAGGTCGGGGTTGACAGAGAATCTGTCAGCAGCCTGGCAATTAGTGATGAGGAATTTAAACAACTTTTAGGAAATATTTACTGTAATGGTGGACGGAACAAACATAATGCAGCCCAGACCAAAGGTCACCAATCAAAATGTGTATAGTGTCACCAATAGCATGTCACAGCATGCACAGTGTCTTCAGTGTCACCAATAAGAGTGTGTGCAGTGTTTTATGCTTGAGACTTTTGACCAATTGTGTTGTGACACCATAGTGTAAAAAGAATATAAGAGAAACACTTGAGAGCAATAAACAGCTTCCTGATCACCTTGCACCTGGACTATGTCTGACTCTGATATCTGTGTCGCATTGGCCGTTCCGACATTATCAGCGACACTATCATGCTTACTGAAAAGAGGAAACCATATGACTAAGTTTTTCTTGCAAAATTGTAATAGAAGCTTTTGCTGTTTAGTAAATATTTCTTCTCTGCTCCCACTGTTGAGTAAAGACATCTGTAGTTGAGATGTATGAGACTTCTGATTTTTGATGAAGTCTTTGAGTAATATAGTATTTTTCTGCACAGTTATTTTGTTTCTACTTGTGTTCTTGCTCTGGTTTGCATTCCTGCTCTGAATTTGGATGTGAGGGACAAATATTCAGATAATTACCTGCAAAAGCACTGCACCATCTCCCTCCAAGAAGCCAATCTAAGTGCAAAAAACCCCAAGGCTAGCTAAGGGAAGTCCAACCAACTGATCTACAGATGTATGCCTGACAAAGAGCTTAAAAGCAGCCCAATTACTGCGTATTAAACTGACCAGAAGCCATGGCCTGGTGTGGAAGTAGAAGGTGATGGATGTCTTTCTCTGCATCTGTCGGTGAAAGCCACCACCAGATCTAGGTGCAATTTAATAGCACCCCTGTTAAATGAGGAGTTGCTGCCCCAGCATTCTTGCACCATTCAAGGAGTCGAACAACCACCCGAGACTTCCACTGCTGGGACCAGAGCCCCTTCACAGTGAGCCGATGAATGCCCCTTTTGACTCCTTGCTCACACACACACTCACTCTCACGTGCACTTCCTCCTCCTTCAGGCTCGACCACAGGTTTCTCATAGAAGAGTTTCAGCCATCAGATTTATAAAATAAATGACTTAATAGAGTGATACAGCACCAGGTTTGAGCTGGATGACTTCAGAGAGGGACCCTGAACAAATAAATCCCTGGGCAATTATATCTATGTCACTTACATACCCACTCCTCACAAGCTTGTCACACACCCTTCTTGGTCTAATGGTGATTTTTGGCATGGGGTCTTCTAACACCTTACTGGATTCTTTCTCTGTGTCCATGCAGGCAGGCCATTCACCACTCTTATCCTGTCAAGTTGCAGCTTCTGCTCCTTATCTGCTGGTTTGCACTTCTGGTGCACCTGCTCACTAGTAGAGCATGGGAAACCAAAAGAGCCCTACACTTAGGATAAACATTACTTAGCAATAACCAAAACATCAGGGTGTTATCAATATGCTTCTCATACTAAAGACAAAACACAGTACTTAACGAGCCACTAGTAAAATTACTAAGAGAATTTTATGTCTCAATGTCTCAACACTCTTAGCCCTAAAACAATACCCTGAGTTTATCCAGGGGCAAATTTTATTGACCTCCAGTGAAAAATCTCTTAAAGCTGAATCCTACAGAAACAAACATGAAATCTCATCTTGAAAACCTTTAGATATTAAACAATGGAAACAAACATTCCTTTTGTAATCATGGACTTTATTCTTTATTCTGCAAGAAGATGAGCATCTGCACCCTATTCAAGTGCAGTGCTTATAAACATGCTTTCTGTGAAACATATATACTCTTTTGTTTCAATGTTAATTCTTGGATTCTTAAAGGTTAGTATGAACTTGTTTGTTTGGTACCTCATAGAAAAAGGACCCAACCATCCAGAAGCAGATGTTTTTAAAATTGATGACTGAGAAGATTATGAAGCTAATAATAGCCATACGTACATAGAAAACATAGGTGATTTCTTCATATACAACAATTCTGTCTATATACTAAGTTTTGTGTGCACTAGGGTTCTCAGATAGAGGAGTATGCTGTAACACACTGCTGCTAAATGTGAGTAACAGGACCAAAAAGAGGAAGTGTTGTCATCCAGGGGATTTCAAAACATTTACAAAGAAAAGAATCTGAGAAAAAGCAAAATGCTGACTAGGGTAAGTGGTGTAATAGATATTTAGCATCAGGTTAACAGAGGATTTAACTGTGCATCATCTAGGTTTTTGGTTTTGAGGCAGGAATTATCTTTACCGGAGCCCATCATGATGACACCCTGATGTTGCCAGATCACTGAGTACAGTTAAATAACATCCTCTGGAGAAGAAAATACACTGCACACCTAGAAATGACAAAAAGGACTTGTATCTTATCTGTGTAGAAATACAAATATGGCCCATTCAAGTGGCAATTTTAAAGTAGTTACTTAAGTTGCAAGTTAACATTTTCATATGTGTATCGTGATTTTTGTCTGCTTTACTTTTGAAATAATATGAGTGACCCAGAAGACCAGGTCTCTATAGTACCTTAAACACAGTCTAAAAACATAACCTAAAAGCTGAGGCTAACTGTTCTGGTGGTGTAAGCTGTGTGCATGTCTAGCAACATGGAAGTTAAAAAAAAGGAAGACTGCCTGTGCAAAAGTGTTTTAACAATCAGAAGAAAGGGGAAACTGAAAAAAAAAATACAAAGCAAGCTCCCTCCAGATGAAAAGAAGGATGATGCAAATTATATTTAACAGACCATCTGACAGATAGAAATACAATTGTATGAAGTGGTTATTGGGTCTTACAGGGAAGACGGGACTGAGGTGATATCTTGCTCAGGAAAAGAAAGAAATAGACATTCTCAAGCTGCTAAAAAATAAATGCAGGATAAACTACCAATAATATATTGCTTTAAAATATTTTCCACCCTGTATGTCCCAGGAAACTGGATCCACTAATGGTCATTCATGTACAAAACTGAACAGTTCCTTGTAAATCATTATGCTGAAGTATTAAGATGTTAAGATCTACTGGAGAAAAAGTGGACATCTAATTTACCCTTATTATAAGCTAATGTGGACAGATGCCTGGCTAGTCTGGAGGAGTCATAAAACCACAGCATGGACTGGGATCAAATGCCTGATGGTGGCCTGAGTGTTTTCTAATTGGCGGGTAGGTCACATCCCATCTGGTTTATATTAGTATTGTTCCACTGACCCAAGTGGAGCTGCAGTAATGTGCAGCACCTGTGTAAAGACACAGGAAATTTTCAAAGAAAGGATTCATTTGCCAGCTCCTTGATGGCACGTCGTGTTTCCAGACCCATATCCCGCTCTGCCACTGTTGGTGTGCCAGGGAGCTGCAGCACTGGAGCTCCTCAGGGGCAGTGGAGGCATGCTGCCACCAACAAGGGCACAGCACCACAGCACCTGCACATGGAGAGCAAGGCAGGGATGGTGGCAGCAACTGAGGACAGCCATGGTCCAGCTGTCATCCTCATGCAGCTCTTTTCCCAGGAGCTGACCCAAGGCTGGCACCATCACAGAGCTGGTCAGGGCCGCTGGCAACCAGACTCCCCAGTGGAGAGAGAAGACTGCAGAGCTCGTTGGGGTCCTTGGGTCCAACAGTTAGTGGATACTAATGATGACAAGCTAAAACTTCTCAAATAAAGATTAAATTCTTTTAAGTTGCTTTTTGTATTTATATGATCAGCTGTTTCATCATGTGTAGGGATCAGCAGCATACAGCAGCTATTGGTGTAAATTGCTTCAGCACCTTCTGAGGGACAAACACATTCCCCTCTTCTCTTATGAGCCAAAAGGTTTATGACTAGGAGTCTCTGTAGAATAATCAAGGTGGAGCAAAGGGCTTGTATCCTCCTAAATTGTCAGTTCATCATGCTTACACTGGATGTCTTGACCTGCAAAAAAGCTTGTGAACAATTTGCCATTGTCTATTCCTGCTATTACCCATTGATGAGCATTTATAGTGATGTTTTTTAATCCGCTCTACCTGATCTCCCTACTTAATGATTAGTTTACTTCCAAGTGAGACCACAATTAGCAGATTTTCAGTATCTGGCTCTTTTTTAGTTTCCCCATTGAAACTGCCTAAAAAAATTGCTGAAAACTTATTTTTAACCAGCCTTAAAACATGAATTTATTGCTATAATTTGAGTTTGAGAAGGGGGGCCTCTCTTCTTTTCCTTGCCCTTAGAGTAACCACCAATACAAAACTTCCAAGCTACTCAGTTCTCCTAAGTTTGTGTTTCATCATTACTAATGACATAAAGTAGTTTGTAACATTTGAAACCAATATTTTGCTTTCCAAAAATCTCCTTTGTAAAGGTTAATTAAAATGTTTGGCAGAGTTAATCACATATAAAATGCACTTATGAATACAACACACAGAGGACAGAATATATGGAGTTACACAGTCCCCAGGGCTTGAACATGCAGATGCTTTAGCAAAATGCCATTAACATGCTCAGGTCAACCCTCCAGCCCACACCTCCCCTCCGCATTACTTTGATATCACCCTATGCATTCAGCAAGGTTGCAACTGGCAATTTACTTTCCAACCTAATCTTATCTTGCTGGTTTGGCCACAGCTTTCTCTCCTGGCCATGATACTGGCTGTTCTTGAGATTTTGATAAGTTAACAAATCACACATGATGGCAAGCCAAGTGGAAGGACTAGAATCATCGAAAGAGATGCAGATTAAAGCTGTGTGCGAATAATTCTACAGGCATTTGAAGAAGAAATCAGGATCAGATTTCTGCTATCAATACAGAAGTGTTTGCTCCTCCAGATTTCATTAGTGCTAGCCCTCATTCAAACTTCCTTTCTGAAAAGACTGCAGGAAGCCTGCTGACAGTGATCCCTCACCTTGTGCTTCCTGTGGACTTTATCCATGGGGAATCCATCCCGGACCACACCAGAATTCTCAAGGAAGTCTGAAGTCGTGCAGGCAGCTGTGTCTGGGCTTGCTGGTATTCCAGCTGTGCTGGCTCCACACTGCCAGGTGGGGTGTGACAGCACCATAGGGGTGTGTGGGAAGGATTTGGTACTGTGGGAGAGGGGAAAGAGGTTGAGTTGAGCTAACCCGGATGAGACTTAGGTGAGAACAAAGTACCGTGTAGGTGGAGAAAGGCTGGCCTTGTAAAACCCTGCTTAATGCCCTGAGCTCCTTGTTCCTCATCCTCTCACCTTTCCCCAGGCACAAATGAGAATGACTTCCTAGGACTTTAGAAACTGTATGTCTATAGCAAAACTTTGCATCTTGGGTAGTTGCCTGTGCACTATGAAAGCTAAATCTGAAAACAAGAACCACAACTAAGCAGGTGTGGAATTGCTTGCAAGACTCTTTTTTTATGACTACAAAACACTGTCAGCACATTTCTGTTTTGAATTAATTGCTTTTCTAATCCGTAATTGTTTTATGACAGCTGAAATTGCTTGACTGGACGCCAACACGTACGAACTACTAAATGGTTCTTGCATCTTATTTTATGATCTGACCTCTGTTTTGAAATAAACTGCCTACTAAACAAAATAAGTTTCCTTGGTTTTCTGATGACATGTATATGTGGATTTTGAGAAAGGGAAGTGGGCATGGCAGTAAATTCAGAATCACGAAAGGAAATATGTTGTGGTTATTTTTTCTTTTTTCTCTAATACACACAGCAGTAGACCCACTGCAACACCTTTCCCCTCCTGACTTAGTTTATCTGGGCTTGTCTGCATATAGCTCTAGTCTTGCCGGTTTATGCAAAGTTCTTGGGTGTCACTGCAGATGATGCTCCATGTCACATCTCCTCTTTTTCATATGCTTCTTACACTCCCATCTCCAGGTACAGCTAGAGCAGTGGGATGCTCTCAGGAGGCCCATGGGCTTTACCATCAGCTGGTGAGCCCACAGAAAGCACCTTTGGTCTTGCACTATACCTCAAGCCTTACATCCCTCCCGTGCCTGCAGCTACCCACAGCTCCTGGTGCACTACTCCCATGGCTGTGCGTGCACAGGCTGAAGATGCGCTGTTTCAGGAACTGATTTCTAAGGATAGCAAAGGTCAGCTTCTGCATTCGTCATTACATGCCCATGGTTTGCAGCAACGTTTTTGTCAAGAGTAATCACCCTTTGTTGCCAGACTTTGCTGTCAAATTGGCTCTTGGCTCTTATTACACAGAGAAAATTTTTCTTGTGTATGTCCTCACTTGAGTGCTTGCTGCTCTGTTTGTGTGGCTGATGCAGGGTCACCCATGGTACAGAATAATTTGCTTTCAGTGTCTGACTCAGAGCATCAAATTCGTATTATTAAAACTGTCTGAGTGCACAAACCCAGGGTCAGAGCAGGGCCCACCAACCTCCTGCTCTGAACACCAGGCGTACATAGCCTGAGCTCCTTGCAGCTGGGTGTCCTGGCCTCCTCTTTCAGGTCCTAATCCCTCTCCTCTTTTATGTGCGGTCGGCCATAGTGCTCTTTCCTGACTTGGAAAAAGAAATTTTGGGTGATCACATTTATTGCTTGGTATCTGCTGACCTCCCACAGACAGGGAGGTCTCTTTTAGTATTCTTGTGCTGAACTGCGAAAAAATAAATAAATAAATAGTACCTTTTGGCAGAAAGATTATGAAAAACAGGGTGCCTAAGAAAGCATTTTCAGTGATATTAAGTAAAGGCAAGCAGGGATGCTGGAGCCTCACAGCTGTTCTGCAATGTACTCTTGGCTAGTGCAGCAGATGGCACTGGCCTGCTGGCTGGATGTACAGGCTTGGGTCAGGGTCCAGTGCAGCCTCGGGGCTTTCTGGTCACCAAAGTTCTCGTTTCAAGAGTTAAAATGATGGGCTACAGTCATAACGCCTCTGGCCTTCCACATTCCCTCTTCTGCTCTGCCCATTTGACCTGTCCCTCTTCCCATTGTTTCTATGTCAGGTGAGGCTGGGTTTCGGTTTTTTTCCATTTTGGTTTAAGAAAAAGGATGAATGTTTTTGAAAGGCTTGATCCTCCTGTTCAGCTGTTTGAGCACTTTAAATATGGAAATACTTTTCCTGAGCTTCCAAGACCCTGCAGCCACCTCCAGCCCGGTGCAGGGGAAGTGGGCAGTCATGCCCCCAAGACTTTTGCTCTGTTCTATGTGTTTTAGAGATGCGGCGCTCTTCCAATAGCAGCGCGAGAACATCTCTGATTTCCCAAAAATCTGTTTCTGCCTGGGGGGTACACGCAGTGAGAAAAAAGTAGTTACACCTCCCCGTCGGGGAATCGAACCCCGGTCTCCCGCGTGACAGGCGGGGATACTCACCACTATACTAACGAGGAACTGTACAACCCACCACTTCGCAGCAGTGCCCACATTGTGTTGGTCGCTCGCAGCCCGGCAGTAGGGTCACGCCGTCCTTTCGAGCCAACCACGCTGCTCGGCGAGCCCGCTCCACCCCCTCCGCACTGCACCACGGTCGCTGTAGTTCCCGGCGCGATGCCCCTCCCCGGCGCGCAGAGAGCGGCACTACACCTCCCAGGGGCCGGCGCGCTGCCCGCCCCCGCTCCCTCCCCGCGGCGGGTGGGGCGGCCGCGGTGCTACTCGCGGGCGCGCGGGGCGGGCAGACGGCGCGCGAGCGATGGCGGACCCGAGCTCGTTCTCGTCGCCCGCGTGCTGCCTCACGCGGCACCTCCACCTGCGCTGCCGCGCGGACTTCGGCGCGCGGGCGCTGCGGGGCACGGCCGCTCTCACCGCGCGCGCCGAGCGCGAGGCGCTGCGCTGCCTGGTAACGGCGGGAGGCGGGGGGGGCTCAGGGGGTGAGGGGAGACCCCCGCGCAGCCCGCGCCCGTGCCGCCTCCCCTCATCTGTCTCCCACGTCCTTCCCCTCCCACGGCCGGCGTCCCGGTCCTTCCTTCTTTCCTTCCTTCCCTCCCGCCGCTTGGCCCTCCCCGGACCCCCGGGCTCGGCGGCTGACAGCACCTCGCAGCCCCCGGTTCCCGCCCGGCCCCCAGAACCGGCGCGGTGGGCAAAGGAAGAGCAGAAATGTGTCTTTTCTCGTTGAAACGGCGAAGAGGGTGTTGCCAAAAAGATGGGAATAAATCAGTGGAAAACTACACTTAGGGCTTTTTCACCTGTGTGTTTCCTTATGCCAGCTGCTTTCTCGGTTATCCTTGCAAATAAGCGTATGAACCTCATTAGCTCCGCTGTATGAGAAGTTTGAGGTTTATGGGTTTCTTCTCATGCTGACTCCTTAAAATTCTTATACGGTTGGCACTTGTTTTTTTAAGAAAAAAGCCTAATCCTGTAAGTAATAAAAAGTAACACTTCACTCGAGCTACAAATGGGAGTGTTGCACTATTTAGATCATCTTCTGTTGAGTGAAAGCCTGGATTTACAGTGGCTTGTTCCACGATGGAAGCCTTGGCAGAGGCTTTTATATCATTTTACACTTCATTGCAGTACTGTGAAGCCCGCTGCCTTCGTAGTTCACTTAGTAAACTCCTGTTTCTGCTTCCATGATCAGAAGTTGGTTTTTTTCCTCTTTCCCTTCCAATTTTCCCAGTTCAGTGCTGCTCTCTTAAAATGCTTGTTCCCAGTGGTCAACATAGGCAGTTTTTCTGGTTTTACTTAGTAAATACTTGTTCCTTTGGAGAGACTTGTTTTTAAGATTTCATAAATATTGCATTTATTATTACACTATTTAACAGGTATGTAATGTTTTCTTCGTCACAGGTCTTGGATACCAGAGATGTACAGGTATTTAGAGTGACCGTAAATGGACAGGATGCACAATTTACTTTTGGGGAAAAGCACAGTTTCAAGGGGACCCCCCTGGAAATCACATTTCCTAAGGAATTAAGAAGGTACACACTTTTGTCTGTTCCTTTAGATAGTTTCCAAAATGCACTGTATAAGCTGCTTGTCTGCCTGTAGGGTTGTTCCATAAAGCTTGCAGAGGGACTTAAATTAGGGTGTTGCATTCATTTGATATGATCTTGTAGATTAATTTGATATTTGATTTTCGTTAGGCAAAACTTTGGGAGTCTTTTTACCTACTCCCAGGTCATATATCATGTACAAAATTACTTGCTAAACTGAGTAGCAAAGTAACGTGAAATGTATCAAATTTTTTCCAGTGCTTCTCATCAGTAATATTATTTCTGCTTCAACTACCTGAATTCTGTCTTTTCAGAATTGCTACAGTGTAGTGCCTACGGAGTTACAGCCCCTGTTTGCCATTCTTTTACACAAGGGCTGACTCTGCATTTCTGTAGAACTTCAGGTTACCACTATGATTAGATAGAAGTATGTTCTCAAATAATAAAAGTTTTATTGTGTTGACTACACTAAGTCCCTGAAAACTGGGACTTGAGTTTTCTCAACATGATGGAGAATTAACTAACCATAGTCTACCTCTTAAATTCCATTAATTTAAAGGCTGTTGCCAAATTACAAGATGCTTTTTGGTAGTTTGCTTTATATATTGTAACTCCATGGTATCTTACCCCTCTATGGTGCCAAAGCTGTGACTGTATGAGAAAGTTCCCTTGTTTGAATACAGTTACATACTAAGTTGCTTCTTACTTTTTGGGTTTCAGAACTAGTTACTACCTCTAAAAGCTCTTGTCTGGTCTCTAATTTTTTTATTCATGTTACACTTTGAATTAATGCAATTTAGAAACACACGTAACGTGAAAGAGAAAGGAATGTTGTACAATAGCTGTCCCTTCTGGGAAGCACTTATGATCTAATATGAAACTGTACAAATTACGTACTTGAACAAACAGTCCACACAAAAACATAGGCCTGTTTCTTTTGTTTGACTTTCAGATGCCTTTTTTTTTTCTTTTTAGTACTAAATTTCCTTGTAAGAAAAAAAGGGGAGTTAGAGTTATGAGTTGTGATCGTAAGAATTTATAATTTTGTGTGAGATGTAGTCCCCCATGTAAGTATTAATAAAACAGTGATAAGAAAGGGTAGGAGTTACAACTGACAGTCTGACTGTTCAGAAAGCAATGTGTCTTTATGGTAATATGAAGTATTTTCTCTTTTCTTTTTGAATATGTACTTTGTAATGCTGGTTATAAACCAGATATGTGTACCTGGTCAGCTTATCTAATGTCCAACTCCTCTGATTAGCTGAAGTTTGTTCTGATTTATGGTTGGATTGTTTATTCCAGAAAGTTGCATGTATAACCTGAAACTTTCTGAGAATAGAAGCAAGTACTTCTGTGTGCTTTTGGTGTGGTGGTTAAAATATGGTTTTAATAAATAAGAGTATGAATGTGTCAGGTTTGTGTGTGTTCTCTTGTGAGCAAGCTGATACGTGTCTTTCACAGAACTGTTAGTTTTTACTTTACACAAATTCTGAAACCCTGAAAGAAATTTGAACATTTTTTATTTTTCTTCTTAACCCTACTGTTAATAGGGATTTTCAGTAATTACTGAAAATTTGCAGGCTTTTTTTTCTGCTTAAGGATCATACTTACAGAACATTAACATCAGTAGCAAAATCTAATTTTTTTTTATTTACAGAATACACATTCTGTATTTTCCTATGTAAGGTTTTGCACTTTTTTGTCTGAGCATTTTTTATAGGTATATGTGCAATGTTAGATAGTTGTGACAGAACTATATATATGTAGCTGGCCCAAATAGTTCAAAGAAAAAATCCATGTTCTCCTTGAAGAGAGGAAAGGAAAAGTTTATGGTTAGTAAAAACAATAATAGAAGTGTTTTGACATAAAAATTGAAATAAACTATCTAATTTTTACTATCATAATTTGAAGGGAAAAGTTGTACTTATTCTGCTACTTGTTCTCATTTTTAATGAGTTTGATACAGTGCTGCAGACCTAGTTTCCAGAAGTCTTTGCCAGAGGTATTTCAGTGTGATCAGGATTTGTGTCAAAACAGTCTATGTTCTTTATTACACAGGGGACAAGAAGCAATTGTTGAAATCTCTTTTGAAAGCTCTCCACAGTCTTCAGCTCTCCAGTGGTTTACTCCAGAGCAAACTTCTGGAAAGAAACACCCATTTCTCTTCAGCCAGTGTCAGGTTGAGTACTTTTCTTTTTTTTTTTTTTTTAAGCTTGTTTACATACCACTATAATTTTCCTCTGGTTTCTACAGAACTGGAGAGGAAGTCTGCTAAGGGAAGGTACAGTAGCCCATAACTTCTAATTGTGCATGTCAAAGGTCCTAAAGGGAGACACTTAATGCCAGGATACTGATGAGATTTTTTACGTGTTTGCAGTTTAATAATTCTGTAAGTGCTTTACGCTCTCCAGTTGTTGAAGAACATACACTACTTTTTAATCAATATATGTGGCTACTGATCAGTCTTACCTACCATTATTTCTTTTACAAAAGCCTTAACTATGAAAACTACTGTCAGCTATAAGTGATAGAAGTATTGGTTTGTGGATAATGAATTCTCTGGAAGAGCTGTATAGATTTCCACAATAACAAATTAGTTGGTTTATTTCTAGTCCTCTGCATTAGAAAGGCTGATACAATGTTTTTCTTTTCTCCCTCTCTAGGCTACCCACTGCAGAGCCATCTTTCCATGCCAAGACACACCTGCCATGAAACTAACCTACTATGCAGAGGTAAATGAACCTAAGTCAATGTGTATCTTAACTAAAGACAACTGCAACAATGGGAGAACTTATATTCACTCATTTTTGGGGGATTTTTTTGTAGCTGCCAGCATGTGGCCCAAAATAAAAACAGAGAATGTTATTTTTAGCTTAATGTAAGAGCCAAGAACTGTTTATCTTCCCTGTTTATCTTCTCTAGCTTTTATGTTTTCTGATATATATATATATATATAATATCTTTTCATTCACACATATCTATTTCCAAAAGAAAGAAATACAGTAGTAAGAAAGAAATAAGTCCTAAAATTAAGAATGGCAAGAAGTAAGACAACAAAGAGTGAGCGTTGTAGCATAAAAATTCTTGAAATTACTCTTATGTGTTCCTCTAAGTATATCTTTTGCTGTGTAGTTAGGGGATCTTTGCAGTTTGATAGTTTGATTGTTTTAAGGAATCAAACAGCAAAATGTGCAATATGACATTATAATTCAGTTGTCTGAAGAAAGTGAGACTTTTAACTTCTGGTGGAGGTAATCCTTTGGCTTAATTAAATATTACCAGTCTTCAAGACAAAATTTTCCACATACATTATATTCTACTTGACGGAGATGACTTAACCACAGAACAATCTGGGCTACTCTTTGTTATCACTTTGTTACTACTGCTTCTAGTCTGTTGTGTAATCCTATGTGCTGCCTGCATTGCTTATAGTTGGGTGACCTTTCAGATATCCGTTCCAAAAGAGCTGGTGGCTCTCATGAGCGCTAATCGTGATGGAGAGATGCCTGACCCAGAGGACAGCAGTCGGAAGATATACTGTTTCAGTCAGAATGTAAGTGCTCCAGGAGAGTAAATGGATGCCCACAGTCTTATTCCTGATTCGTGCAGTTCACAATCACTTCGGAGATGGTTTTCATGTCATCAGGAAATCATGTGACTACTCATGGTAGGTCTTTGCTATTCTAGAAATAGGAGGTATTATGGATCTGGAGATCATAATGCCTCCTATTTCAGATACCTCAGATCTTGTTCTGAGAAGACAGCCAGTAAGTGCTGGTGGTGTTCACTGATCTTTTTTGGCATTCCCAGAAAAGCCAGATTCAAGTATTGAAAACCTTTGGTGTACTCAAAGCTAGCCCTGTCAAAATCCTTTCTGTCTGCACTGATTCTTGGAAAATAATGCAGACACAAATAACATGAGAGTAAGTTTTAGAGAACATATACTGCAAATTTTAAGCTCACCAAGATCTTAGCAGTGAAGCTCAGCATTGGAACCAATTTTTAGCTTGAAGTTAGGCAAATTCTTACAGCAGAGATCCTGAATTTTTTTTTTAATGTGAAAACTTTGGCTTCTGTGGGAAGTATCTTCAGGGAATTAAATGTTACTGTTGTCTGGATGAAATGCTATTAAGTGGTGCAGCTAGTTTAATGATTCCACTGCTCATAAAGCAGCAGTCTCAATTTACTCTTCTGGCATTTTTCTTCTCACAGGTGTTTGGATTACAGTTCTGATGCTTATGGGATCTCTTGGTGATTCAGTATCTGCTGAACAAGCAGATAAAATTAACATAAGTTTGAAATATAAATTGTTTTTACAGAAGATCTGGGCTATTGAGAGACTTAATGACTGCAAGGAGGGATGGAATTGTGTGATTGGAGGAGAGGAGGGGAGCCTACTCTGAACTGCAGCAGCTCTTGGGTTTCATTTGGTTGCTCTGTGAAACGTGAGGGAGGCAAGAGGGCAGAGAGGGAAAAAATAGTTACCTTATCTGAGAGCTCCTCAAAATGCAGTGTTTTGCCTTCTCTGTGGAGCCAAAACATTTGCCGCTCACAATCTAGTACTTAAGGTTTCTATGTTGTGTGTTATGCAGAGCTGTATGTTATCTAGAAATACATTGTTGATAAGTTTGGTGAACCTGTACAAGTAATGACATTTAGTCAAATTGAAATTGTGTGACACTTTCTAATATAGAAAACCATTATTTTTTAGAAAAGACGTTTTCCTTTTAACAAAAAATTGTATTAAGTGCAAAATATATAAATGAAAAAAGACAGATGTGTTTCCTGATATAAAAGAGGCAAATGCATCAAGCTTTTGGATATGTAAGTGTGCTGAGCTTACGTAGAACTACTTTTTTTTGCTCTTGTGTGGACAGGCTGGTAAGAAGTGTAGTGGAGACCAGCCTCTGTAAAAATGAGTTTACAACCCAAGAGCCATTGACATTTGAATTTCAGAATGTCGAAATAGCAAATTGGACATCAAAATATAGGGATATATTGACGACTTTTTAATAACTTGTCTATTACATAAGTCAGTGGACTTGGTTCTTTTCAAGAATATGTTCTATGGATTAATAGGTAAAATTAAAACACACATGATGATATGGGTATTTTAATAAATGATATTTAAATAGTTTGGAGATAATGGTGGAATAAAATTTTCTGAAATGTTGTCTCCAACTAATTATGATGCAAAGTATTACTTACTTATTTAACAGTGTTAATCAGATAAAGTGGAACTCTTACAGGGATGGCTCTATTATGCCCTTTTCTTTCCAGAGCACTCAGAGAAAACATTTCTCTATAAAGATACTCCAGTTTGAAGTTTTTTCAAAAAAATAACAGATACTCAGAGTTTGTTTTAATTACAAACATGGAAATCAAATACATACATTTTGATTTTTCCTGAATTTTTTATATCCATAAATATTCTTGTTTACTTCATTAGCACTCTTCCTGCATCCTTCTGTGTGATAAAACTGCCCTTTATCCAAACAGTGTCTCTTAACTTCTCCTTCTATAAAATTTAATTTAACTGAAATGAATATAGAAAACTGACTTTCTTTTAAACAGGAAGCAAACCAGCAGCGTTTTGATATCATATTTTTCCAAACAGAGATCATACTTACAGTTTTGTAGCTTTTGCATGAAGCAGCTTTGAAGCAAGTACATCCTATGAAATATTATTTGGGGAGTGCCTTTAAAAAAACAATACCTTCCTTTAAGGCAGGAAACTGTAGAGGAAAACTTCTTTATTTACATATCTTTGTTTTTCTCTGAATCAGTGGTCTTGATAACTCACATTACAAATAAGATTTTTTTTTTCTCATGTTCTTCACTAGGTTCCCATACCTTGCTACTTGTTCGCTTTAGTGGTTGGAGCTTTAGAAAGCAGGTGAGTGAATCTGCACAGTATAAATATTAATAACTATAATAAATCTTCAGAGTTAACTTTTAAAAAAATTTGTTTCCTGGTCTTTTTTCTACTTTTAAAAGGTCTTAAAGGTTCAGTTAGCCTGTTTGTATCAAACTGCATGTATATTGATTTGCTCTTGCATAATCCTTTTACTTTTGCCATAAGTTAGAGAAGTGTTTGGAACTGAAAAAGGTCTTAAGGGTTTACAATTTAGCACAGGAGATAGATCTTTCTCGGGTAACAGATAAGCCTTGTCATGTACAAAAGGCAGATAAGTATAGCTTCACTTCATTTCTCATCTGCACAAGGTTGTGTTAATCTAGGCCATAATAATGCATTTATATTAGGGCTTTTCAGCATTTAAAAATCTGTAAGTGGTTTTCCTATTCTTTTGTGCTGAACAGTGGATGTGTGTTGTTTGGTTTGTTTTCTAAGGATTTACTTTAGCAGTGGAGAGGAAAAACAGATAAAGACTAATAAGTTTCTTCTGCAACATGGGTTACTCAAGAGCAAAGTTAAACATATGCTTTCTATATTGGTTTCCCATAGAATTATTTCTGGTTCATAGTGTCTTATTGGCATTTATTTTTACTTTCAACAGAAAGATTGGCCCAAGGACACTGGTGTGGGCTGAAAAGGAGCTAGTGGATAAATCAGCCTATGAGTTTTCTGAGGTGGGTAATCAAAAACAACAACAAAAGTTTTGTAAACTCTTTCACATAGTATTGGAAAAGGAACAAACTGAGTTTAACTGTTTTGTTCATCTGTAGCTCTTCTTTCTCTACTTCCCACTCCCAAAAATGTTTGCAGCACAAAATTATTACTGCAAATACATATTGATACAGTCTTGTACTCATTTTGCATGTGGGACTCACCAAGGTGACAGAGGATGAAATATGGGATCCATTGCTTATTGTTTGTTCAGTGTTTGTAGTCAGAATTCATCTTAGAAACTAATGTGGATTCTTGTTTCAGGCTGAAGCTATGCTGAAAACAGCAGAAGATTTAGCAGGACCTTATGTATGGGGACAGTATGATTTGTTAGTCTTACCACCTTCTTTTCCTTATGGTGGTATGGAGAATCCTTGTCTCACTTTTGTAACTCCAACACTGTTGGTAAGTATAACAGTGATAAGCAAGGCCTAAGGATAAGTTGACTTTTACCCATCAAGTGGTGGATACTAACGTACAAATTGGATTAATCTTCTTAGACAGACCTGTTCCTACCTCCTTTGGAGTTAGGGATCATATTAGAAACTGCATTAAGTGGTCTATTTTGAGGTTTACTTGACTGACAACTAACTTATCTTTTTCTTTTCTTTTCTAGGCAGGTGATCGATCTCTGTCAAATGTAAGTCCAAAATAGGTTCTTATTTTTCATTCTAAGTAAATTCTGGAAAACTGGAGATGTTTGTATTTTGTTTAATGGACAGATGGTGCCTGCATGTATAGGGGGCTGACTGAGGTTAGCTGCTCTGTAGCTCTTTTCCTGTCCTGTTAAACCACAACACCTGTGTATAGATATGTTTAAAAACAACAACTGAATTGGCCTAATTGAAATTGTTTCTAGGGAACGTCTTCCTCTACATGTGTATCTATGAAGTAGAACTCATATGATGTACAATTTACTATAAAGTGAAAGTAATGAGTACAATTTGAGTAATTTTTTTGTTTTTTGGAAAGTTGAGAGCTCTGAGTATTTTTTTATTTCATATGTCTTTCTACTAGACTGATGTACTGGTAAAGAAAAAAAATATTTTCTTATACCAAGAATACTGAAATATGGATACTTATTAATGTGTTGTGTGCATCATTAGCTTTCCAGGGGTGACTTCCTGTTTGATATTTTGGAAAATCACAGCACTGCAGAAGTCGCTTAGGTGGGAAAGTAGTACTAGCCCATCACTTGGTATTCTGTATTCTGAAATGTGATTTCATAAATGAGTTACCTACACCAAGCTATCAGAGAATTTTTGTTGATCAATGTGACTCTATGGCTTGCAGGCTGGGCATTCAAAGTTATTTCTGTAGAAGGTTTGTTAGGGCAGTTAGTCCTCTACTTGAAATTTATATGGATAGGTCTACAGAACTATGAATGGTGGCTGACTTTTGGAATGTAATGTAGTAAATAAGATCCCATCAGGATTTTATTCTTTCTGTTAGGATTTGATGTTCCTTTTCCAGAGGAGTCTAAATTTTAGATCTGTTGTCTGTGTTTTAGGTTATTGCTCATGAAATCTCTCATAGCTGGACGGGAAACTTGGTAACCAACAAAACATGGGAGCATTTTTGGTAGGTATGATGTTCAGTGCAATGCATATCATATTTTAAATTTAATCTGTAAAGAGACCAACCAAATTCATTTTGCCATCCTATGGTGCTGACTTTATCAATGTATTTCCAGGCTGAATGAGGGTCATACTGTGTATTTGGAACGCAGGATTGGTGGTCGGTTGTTTGGTGAGCAGTTCAGGCACTTTCAAGCCCTGGGAGGCTGGAGAGAACTGCAGAACACGGTAAATATTTTTAAAGTTATCACAACTTTATGCTTAAGCCTATATCTAAATTAAAAAAGCTGTTTTCATGTGTTTCCCACAAATAACATTAATTGAGTCAGCTTTCCTAATACTTTCTTATTAGATGATGAACAGCTTTGATTCCAAGGTGTATGATTGCTTCCCAAGGTAATAGCTTAATACACACAGATTAGATAAAGCTTTTTAAACTATTTTAAACTGTCCTGTAGGGATTAACATCTTTTAGAGACTCCCCTGCTTATTTTGGGTAAGGCTAAATTGCAGTGTTACCTGTTGCCATACTGGTAGGCAGCTAAAAGCTTGTCAAAATTATATGCATGCGTGACCATCCAAATTTCCAATGCCTCATGCAAGTAACTGGTTGGGGTTTTTTTCTGTGTCTAAAAGGGTTGTTTAGTTTTGTGTTTAAGTAGCATGGCCAAACCTCAGTTTTCAGATTTCAGTCTGTGATATTTCCAACCCTCTCGTTCTCTTTGGTGATGCAGTGTACCTGGTTTTCTATGAATATTTCCTCCTTATATTTTTTATTTCATATCAACCGTTTAAATCAGGTGGTTAAATAGTTTATTAATAAAGGGATAAATATGGATAGTTTAGTAGGTGCTTATGGTCATGACAGCTGGAGCACACAGTGATTGATCATAACATCTTTCTGTTTGTTACACGATCAGGCACTGATAAACGAGAAAAATTTTAGTAAACTGTGTTTTGTGCAGATTCAGAACTTCAGGAAAAAGAATGAGAAAGAATGCTTTAAAATGAGGCTGTCTTAGTTTTGGATGGTTTATACTTTATAGAGAGAATTAGTAGTGATTTGAAAGAGTGCTAGTTTTACTAGATGAATATCTTTTGTTGTGTTTTTGACACAGATAAATACTCTTGGAGATAAAAATCCTGTAACTAACCTTGTCCTTAATCTGGATGAAGTAGATCCTGATGTTGCCTATTCATCTGTTCCGTATGAGAAAGGCTTTGCTTTGCTTTTTTACCTTGAACAACTTCTTGGAGGACCAGGTAAGTGTTAGTCAGACCTTATATATTATTGTTTTCCATTTTAATTTCAAACACTGAAACAATTTGTTTTTTAACTGTTAGATGTCTTCATGGGCTTCTTGAAGGCTTACGTTCAGCAGTTTGCTTATAAGAGCATAGTAACAGAGGACTGGAAGAAGTTCTTGTACTCCTACTTCAAGGATAAGGTTGAGTAGTATTTAAAACTAATCGCTTGAAACCTTTTAATGTGAAATTACGGTATAGCTCATGATTTATCATCTTTAAAGACCAGTTCTTTATTTTTCTTTTCTTTATTTCAAGATCTAAGTATGATGTAATCTGGCGTCTTGTAAAGATAGGTTTGCATTATGATACCTTTTTTTTTGCTTTCCATAGAAGGGAATATTTTGTTTTGAAGTAATCTGTATAGGATTCTCCAGGGTAAATGGAGTGATGTTAATAAAACAAAAAAAAAAAAGGTTAAAACTAGATTTCATAGGGTATGCTTTTCTCAAAAAACAAAAGCAACCAAACAAAAAACCAACCAAACAGAAAAGAACAACGAAACCAGTAATTCACATTTAAAATTTAATAAGATTTTGTGTTGCTTTGTAGGTAGATGTTCTTGATAAAGTTGATTGGAACTCATGGTTTCATGCTCCAGGAATGCCACCAGTGAAGCCTACGTAAGCTGCATTCTTCTGAAGTTCATCTTTTCCTTCTTCAGATTGCATGTGATTTTTCCAAACAGTCATGAAACAGTTTGTAAACAGGGTTAAAGTCTTCTTACAAACATTTTGTTAGAGAATACCCTACTACTATGTAGGAGAAAAAAACCGTCACCGTTAACATTTTCAGTCTTTTATTCTGGTGGAAATTCATTTTGCTTTCAAAGTTGCCAGGAAAGATTGTTTTTTTCTGGCACATTGTTACAACAGTCTTCTCTTTTCAGCTTTAAGCTGTAATATATGTATGAGCATATATGCTGAGTATTAATCATTTTGAGAGTCTGTGGGATCAAGGGATAGTGTCACATATGCACAAAGTGCTTCTAACTAAAACTGAAATATATTTTGTGATATCTTTTGTAAATAGTGTTGCAGTATTGAGTTGGAGCATACAATGAACAAATGTGGAACCGCTTGAGAATAATTTCTAATTATTCTTGTAAAAAATATTACAGGTGCTTTTTCTGTTTCCAAAGTGTGATCCTTTGTTTTTAATATTTGACAGGTATGATATGACACTAGCAAATGCTTGCGTTGCCTTGAGCCAAAGATGGATTGAAGTGAGTAGTTAAAGAATGCTGAGGTGTCTGTATCTTGTAAAACTTTGTTGTACAAAGTGAGCCCTACTTTTCTGAAATCTGTTGTTTGCTGAGAGAGTGTGTATTTATGGTGATAGTTTGGCTACCAAGGATTCTGCATTTCCTAGACTAGCCTTTCATCAAAGTTTGTGGATTAGCTATGACTTATGTTGGTGAAGTGTGGTACATATTTTAACAAGGCACACAGCCAGCTTCTTGTTAAACATATGTAGTAACTGAACTGAGAATATTCTTTTTGCAACCCTGATATTATGACTTGATTTAAAAACAAATGCCAAGATATCTCTGCGTCACTGATTATATGGTATCAGCAATAGTTATAGTGGAGTTATGCATTTCCCATCAAAAGCTGAAATACATAAGTTATAGTAAGTAACTAATACCACATAATTTTCTCCTAATTTTAACCATAAACAACATACAACTAATAGAGAATTCAGCACACCTTCCTTTTGTTAGCTCTATGGCTTTTCACTGTACTTGTATGTTATCTTTTAACTTTCTTCTTAATGTTACTTTTTATAAAAAAAAGTATTTGATTTTTCACCTAACTAACAGAAAGACAGTGGAGATAAAAAGATCAGTGGAGAGAAAATAAGTGAAGAGTACAAACATCAGACAGCAGCTTAAATCCCTCCCTTCCCCTTATTGTAACATCCTGCACAGATACAAATCAATATCTTCTTTATGTGAAATGCCTCAACAGTAAGTGTGGATGCCAAAACAGAAAATTACACCCTATTGTACTTTTTAAATACATATTAAAAATTAAGTAACCATTCTCTTTTAGGCAAAAGAAAGTGATTTGGGCTCATTCAGCTCAGCAGACCTGAAGGAAATGTCATCTCATCAGTTAATTGAGTTCCTGGCACTGTTGCTTCTGGAGGTAAATGTGCACCTGGGGTGACTTGATTCTGGTATCGCAGAAGCAGACACAGAAGCCCTACTGTGCTTTGGAATTAAGTTGTTCTTTTAAGTTTTGCTAACTTAATCTGCTCTCACCATACATAGTTATTAAAACCTTCAACCTTGCCTCCCTGATTTATATCTGGCTCTTCAGTTAACAAGGAACATACAGAGTATTTTGGATTGAATCCATTGGATTCAATCCATGAGATGCTTGAATTTGTCTGTATTTGATGTTATAGCAAATAAGCTATAAATCAAATGGAATGCAAATACTTTGTTTTGATTGTTTTGATAGTACTGGATATGGGAGTTAGCTGACATTTATTCCTTGCCTGTTCCCTAATACTGTGGAAAGGTGAAAGGAACAAATAAAATATTTGTAAGATTTCAGTTTCTTTGTAGCATCAAATCTTCTTGATTACCCTGTTTATTTTTGGAGTATCTGGCTTGAAGTGTTCCTCTGGCTTATTCTGACTGTGCAATTTCTTTTTCAGGCACCTCTTCCATTGTCACATGTCAAACGCATGCAGGAAGTATATGACTTCAATGCTATAAACAATTCCGAAATAAGATTCAGGTTGGTTCTACTGTGGGCCCTTTTCTAATATTAAATGCTTTCATAAAACAAATTGTCCTGCTTCATAAATGATCTGAGACATCCTTTGTACAGAACTGGTGCAGGCTTTGGATTTGGGTTTTTTGTTGTTGTTGTGGCTTTTTTTAAAAGTACATGTGCAAACATACTTACCAGAGTCATGTTCTGTTACTGTGAATTGGGCAAATACAGTCTGGTAGAAGAACTCAAAGTGGGCAGTGGATTAGCTGTGCCTTATTTTAATCTGTCATGCTAGCAAAGGAACCTGACAACCTGGTAACTTATTTTGGGGGTGGTCTTGAATAAAACAATAGTGAACAATCTTTCCAATATTTAGTCAGCACCTGGTCTTCAGGACTTAACCTAGTCAGTTTTTCTGCTGATGTGCCAATGTTTTTTTCAACACAACTTGAAATTTTTTTTTGTCACATTTTATTGCTTACTATTATAAAAAATTTGTCTCGTTAAAAAAAGTGAATGTCAAAGGGGAAATTTCTAAACAAGCAGTAAGTACTTCTGGCTAAATTGATTCTCATGCCACCCTAATTTCTTCTATTTTATATTTACAAATTGTGTTTACACATGTTACTTGTTGGAAAAAGGTACCCCATGGGGATATAAGTAATCTCAAAAGGTATCTTGAAGTATTGCATATTTTGCTACTGTTACCTACTTGGATACATTTAAAATAGTTACCACTGTTCTGCCTTAACTGGGAGTAGTTCTTAGTTTCTTATTTAAAAAACTAAGTATTTTAAACATATAGTTCCAACTTCCTGTAACAAGATGAATTTCTTCTCTTTTTTTAAACGAAACAAGCTCATGCCAGTAGCTTGTGATATTTTGTTTGGATTTTTTGCTGGTTTGTTTTTCGGGGTTTTCTATAATCACTTGGTCAAATATGACAAGGGCTGTATAGTTCAGCTCTAATTCTGAGTGATACAACTAGACACTACTGTAATATAAAAAATTACATAGCTTCAGAAAATAATCAGACCATTTTGGAGGAACTTGGCTGCAATTTTTTCCTGTTTTATGGAAAAGTTCACCTTTGTACTATGCTAGTCAAACACTAAATATTTTATGTTGAATTTAGCTGGACTCTCACTCCTGTGAAGACAGAGCAGTGCCCAGAGTGTTTATGGGAACAGAATCGTAATTATAACCAACCACCACAAATGAAAATAAAAGAGTGAATTTTTTCTTTGCCCCCCCATCTCCAGATGGCTGCGTCTCTGTATCAGGTCCAAGTGGGAAGAAGCTATTCCTCTGGCTCTAAAAATGGCAACAGATCAGGGCAGGATGAAGTTTACTCGACCCTTGTTCAGGTAAAAGTAATCTCCAAATTGTAGGAGCTCATACTGTTGGCATTTCTAGTATAATGGAATGTATAATAGAAATGCATTTGTGGTACACATTTAAGTGATATAATAGAGAATTCTCGGAATACTGTGACCAAGCTTATCTTCTGAGTTGCTTTCCACTTGCTGACTTTTTTTCATAGAAGAAAGCTTAATCCCAGTATGCACCTTAAGGCGAGGCTTTCAAGGGAAAAGTAAAACCTTGAGGAAATCCCTGGTGTACTATTTTTCTAGATTTTTGTAATGGTGCTTCCCCTCTCTCCTCCTTCTTTTACAGGGACCTTTACAGTTTTGACAAGAGTCGAGATCTGGCTGTCAAGACATTTCTGGAGCATAGACCCTCTATGCACCCAGTTACTTCAATGCTTGTGGGCAAAGACTTGAAGCAGGACCAGTGAAATTTTCTTGTTGCTGAAAGAAGAGACTTATTGCCCAAACTGTTGATATGCGTGCTTGATTATGCCATTAAATGCTCTACTGCTTTGGTACTGATGTAGCTTAAAATTAATTTTCCAAATCAAATTCAGTACTTTCTATTTTGCATTTCCAAGTAAAGCAGCAAAATTGCTACATCTCTGGAATTGGAAGAATGTTTTTGTTACAAGCAATTTTTAGAACACACAGAAACTGTTCTGAGATGTCAGTCATTTGTCAGTGATAGAATTGAAAAACATGAAAAATTAATTGGTGGATGGTATGACACTTTGTGCACAGCATTCTTTTCCATAGCATGGTGGTTGAAACTTCAAGTATCTAAAGACTACAAAATAAATCTTTTGTTTCCCTACTTGCCTGTGTATTGATCTGTGCAAAAAGTTTTGATTTAATACTTTTGTTTTATTTATTGTTTTGTTGTGGGAGAAATTTTTGAGTCCAGAAGGACTATGAAGATGGTTTTCAACCCACTCACTATATATTTTCAAAACTTATTATTGCAGAGGAGCTAAAGTCCAAGTCTTTCCTTACCCAGTTTGATATTTTTAATATTTGCATTTTTTTACCGATTCTGGGCTCTACCCCTTGTGCTAATATAACAACTTAGAGGTAAGTTCGAATACAATGGCAGAGCTGCGTTTCTTGTATTTGTTACAGCGCTGCAGTTGAAGGTGGTGGCATAGGTGATGCTGTGGGGAATGCTACCATCTCTAGGCTGGGTTTTGCAGTGAATTTGGTAATGACTACTTTCCCTGGAGATATGTTTGTATAAATTAAATCTGTTGACATAGGGATAACCCCGTGCAAAGAAGCAACAAACAAAACCAAAAAGTGCTGATTTACGGGAGGAGGATAGCAACTACAGGTCGTGACAAAAGGCTTGGATTTAATAACAGCACTTAGGAGGGGAGAACCTGACAATTGATTCATTTATGTTCTGAGTTTTGATCCTTACAAGCTTTCAAGTTGTCATAGTTTAACCCCACCCAGCAATTAATCACCGGGCAGCTGCTCACTTGCTCCCCCCAGTGGGATGGGGGAGAGGATTGGAAAAGTAAAAATGAGAAAACTCATGGGTTGAGATAAATACAGTTTAATAGGTAAAGTAAAAGCTGCACACACAAGCAAAGCCAAACAAGGAATTCATTCACTGTTTCCCATGGGCAGGCAGGTGTTCAGCCATCTCCAGAAAAGCAGGGCTCCATCACACGTTACAGTGACTTGGGAAGACAAACACCATCATTCTGAACATTTTTCCCCTCTTTCTGCTTCTTCCCTCCTCAGCTTTATATGCTGAGCATGATGCCATAGGGTATGGAATGTCTGTTTGGTCAGTGGGGTCAGCTGTCCCATTTGTGTCCCTTCCCAGCTCCATGTGCACCTCCAGCCTCACTGGTGGAGTGGGGTGAGAAGCAGAAAAGGCCTTGGCTCTGTGTCAGCACTTCTCAGCAATAACATCATCCTTGTGTTACCAACACTATTTCCAGCACAAATCCAAAACATAGCTCCATACCAGCTACTCCAAAGAAAATTAACTCTACCAGAGCCAAAACCAGCACGCAAATAGATGAAATGTTCTTCATCAGATTAGTTGTTTTGTGGAGGCAGCTCTAAGATAAATTAAGGTGTGAACATACCTTGCTGACTTTTATTCATTTAAGGCACGCTAAGTGCTTCACTTCAACTCTATCCCACATATGTTTAAGTAGTTTAAATAAAAATTATAGAAAATTTAACTCGTAGGTTATTGAGGCTGAAAGATCAGCTTAAAATCTTTCTATGAATGTTGTGACACTCAACTTTCATTAAACACAATAAAATACTGGCCTTGGGGAACAAAAATAACGTAATTTCCTTATGTGTGTAGAACTTACAGACTTTTTTCTGTTAAGGATGTAATGAACCATTCACTCTCTTGCTGCTCCCCTGAGTGAGTGGTAACTTCTGCTGGAGAACCTCACCGAAACAAATTTTTCTATATTTCAGCTTAGAAATTCGTGCAGTTCCTTTCATTTGCTCCCAAAATCTGATTAGGCTTCCGCTACAGCATCACCTTAGTGAATGAATGGAAATTCTTTTGGGCAAAGCTCTGGTCAGAGGCAGGGGTATCTGGGTGTCAGCAGGCTCAGGTTTGAGTTATCAGATTGCAATGAAAACTTCCTGTGTTTTATAAAAGCTTTATGTCACTAGTTTTGGGGTAACTTACATTTTGTTATAAAAGCCTATGTATCGTATACAGTGCTTTGGCAACTGGAGTTCATGCTGCCAGATAATCCTGGTTTCTTGCTGTCAGAGCCAGAAAAAAGAAAGTTGTGTCAGGCATGGCTTTCACTATTCTCATTACCCTGTGCTGCTGGGGCAGTCTCCCACACAGAGACTCCCACCCATGGGTCCCAAGCTAACATTCCCTACAATAATTAAGCCCCAAGTAGTCCCTTTGTCTGGGAACACTAGTATTGGTAGCATGGACTATGAGTGTGTTACTTTTTTTTGCCTTTAAAGACAAAGGTACTTTCAGCTTCTGTGCAGACATGGTTATTGCTAAACTTTATTTTGACACCATTGTAACAGGTACCTCCACATCTTTTCCTCTTTGCATCTGCCTGCAAAGTAAGCATGACA
The DNA here is from genome assembly GCF_009829145.1 of Chiroxiphia lanceolata. NCBI lineage: Eukaryota > Metazoa > Chordata > Aves > Passeriformes > Pipridae > Chiroxiphia > Chiroxiphia lanceolata. Next base: position 46,353,488 of record NC_045641.1, on the reverse strand, counting down.
TAGCAGCACTGGGCTTGATAGTGTGCAGCTATGACCTAGTATTTGTTGCTACCTGTTCTAGTAACTTCTTTCAGAACATAAGGGAAAGGGCAATGGAAATTAATTGATCTTTTCCTCAAGTTTTCATGCTTGATCATGGAACCAGGCAAAGCAGGTTTGCTTCCTCTACTGCCTGCTTTTATCCTGCTCTGGATAAAGATGTAAAAGCATAATCCAGTCTTCTTTCAATCCTAGCAGTCATGAGCAACCCATAATCATAGGTGACTCTCTTGCAGCCCTGTCCCTCATGGAGGTTCTTCTTAGTGTGATTTACTGCCAGGTGTTAACTTTAACTCTTGTTAAACCCTTATGTTTTTAGAACAGTTGCACTGCATCTTAGTCCAATTTATCTAATCTTGGTACATAGCTCCAGCTCCTGGATTTTCATTTCTATATTCCTGATGTGATCTTTGGGAAAAAAATGGGGGTTGTGTCCTGCCGTGAGAAGGTGTGTTCCCTGGGTTTGGTTTGATTGGATGAAGTCAGCCAAATACATCGATCTCGCTTATTTACAAAGGTGGGGATTTTGAGGGTGGATTTTTGCCTCTTTCGGATTGCAACACTGGACTCCAGATAGGCACTTCAGGCCATCGCGTGGTCAATGTGAGGCTGCTCCACACTGCAGCCCTTCTTGGTCAAGGAATAATTTTTGGAGAGAAAGCATGCCGAGATACACAGTGCATGTCCGAGGAGAATGGCTGGCAGTGCCGTGCCTAAGATCCACAAACACCATTCAGTGGCTGGGAAAGGAAGCTGTGAGGCGATACATGAAAAACAAACCTGACAATGGGGGATTTGCCTCAGTGGAAGAAGTGAAGTTTTACATTCGAAGGTGCAAGGGACTTGGCTTGTTGGATCTTGATGATACAGTGGGAGATGCTCTAGAGGACAATGAATTTGTTGAAGTTGGTAAGCAAAACCTTAAGCAATGTATTGCAGGGTGACTATGTTGGCATCTGAGTCAGCAAACGGTGGCTTTATCTAGATTCATCTAAAATTGTGCCTGAGATAGTCTACAGTTTTTATGGAAAAATGCCCAATCATTTAAGAATATTTAGTTTTTGGAAACAGACTTATATAAGGTTTAGAAGGTACAGGATTCTATATACATCATCTGTATATGCTGTTATATATAGTATACGCTGTTCTGCTTTTGCCTTTGGAATACCTTAAGTAATACATACTTGTTATTTTCCCAGAAGCATATAAATATGTTTGGGGCTGATAACTGCAAGTTAGAATTCTTACTACTGTATATTGTAATGAATAACAACTTATATAAAGAATGCAATTTAATCCTCTTTGTGTTTATTCTGCATATTTCTTCTAGTTATAGAAGGAGATATAATGTCTCCAGATTTCATACCATCTCAGCCAGAAGGAGTTCATTTGTATCCTTTTTTGAGTGCTTTATGAACTTTTTACAATTCCAGATTTATAATTCTCTAGATTCCTCATTTTTTTAGAGTTCTTTTGTTCTTAAAACATATTTCCAGCTGTAATCAAGTGGTTACTACCCATGAAATCTTGTCTACCCTTTTTCCTTTACAGAACTTTCAGATACAGCAAATACCGAGAACCAGAACAGGTAGGAATCACCAATGATTTTATAACTCAGTAACAAATCCTGCTACTTACCAGAACATGCTGAGAGTTAAGCCATTGCAGCATTCAGAAGAGCAGGGGCTGTTAGATTGGCTGGGTCTAGGAAACTAAATTGTAATATGTTTATTATGTTTTTGTTACCGAGTTCCTGTCTTATGAATGAGCATGCAGAAGCTTCCTGTCATTGCTGAGTTTTGGCTGTATTTTTTATTTATTCTGATTATTAAGCAATGTTATACTTATCTATATCCCAAAATAAAAAGTGATTTTTTGGTGTAGTATATTTCTTTAGATGGCAACAGCTTAACAACAGAGGACTTGGTCAATTTAGGAAAGGGGCTCTACAAGATAAAGGTAAAGATTCTGAACAAACACAGCTAAAAATTACATGTTTATTTTTCTACAACTAAATAATGATAAATAAACTGGTATTTAAACTACTTATGTTTTAGCTTACACCTGAAGCTGAAGCTAAAGTCAAACAATCACGAGAAGTGATTGAAAGCATCGTAAATGAACAGACAGGTAAATATCTTTACCTCTAACTATTAATTGTTTAGAAAACTTCATCGGGTTCCCTTCTTAACCAGCAGTACATTTCTTGCAGTTGTTTATGGAATCACCACAGGGTTTGGGAAGTTTGCCAGGACTGTCATCCCAAACAGTAAGCTGAAGTAAGTTGTTTGTGCAGCTTTCTCTGTCCTTTCTTCTCAGGAAAGGAAGAAGAGGGAGCAGTTCAACCCTATACTTTTATACTGTGGGGTTTAATGAGAGAGCTGCTTCAGCATTTCCTTCTATTTTGTGCAAAATAAAACCTGATGAGACTTTTGGGGAATTTAACATGTTTTTTTTCTGTAGGGAGCTTCAAGTGAACTTGGTTCGTTCTCATTCTGCAGGTAATGAGAGACTGGCTTGATGTTTCCCTTTTCTGCCTCTGTTGGTAGTGGGTTAGTAACTGAGAGGGTTACTGTTTCAGGTGTGGGGAAACCTTTGACCCCCGAGAGATCTCGCATGCTGTTGGCCTTGAGAATCAATGTCCTGGCCAAAGGATACAGTGGAATATCCCTAGAAACCCTCGAGCAAGTTATTGAAGCATTTAATGGTAAAACGATGTTTAAAGAAAATCCTGATTTCCCATTTTTTTTCTTTTAACTATTTTGTTAAATGGTGTAACTCAATGAATCAAGCTACAGATGTTGGTCTTTGTACTTGGTGGTTCTGAGAGATCAGGACCAGAGCTTGGCTGTACAGGCTCACAACTGGAGACCATCCTCTGTTGAAGGACGTAAAGCATGAGATGAATTGACAGGAAAGGCTGAAAGAAAGGCATGCAACAGACAGAAGTTTGGAAAATGAGCCTCTGAGAGGTCAGATAATAATTAGTTCAAGATTAAGCTTGACTTAGAACATAACTCTGGGCAAGCACTTTTGCAAAGCCTCAAATCTTTAACTTCTGTCCTGTCAGGTGCTAATGTGTGTGACACCATCTTTAGGGATACTGGGTTTTGGGGGAAAGTGGGCTATTACCATAGAGAAAACTGCATGTGTTAGTGTTTGTCAAGCAGAGCAGCTTAAGCAGCACCTGTTTTTGTGAGTAGACCCCCTGAGACTTACAGAGGTGTTTGTAAGCAAGGGCTACAAGGCAGCCACAAAGAAGCACATGGCTAGTCAGCAGCTCACGTAGCCACAACTGTCACAGCAGTTCCAGCTGGGTGACCTTCCCTCCCTTGCCTGGTGCTGTGGCAGGGAAACTAGAGGGGTGGCTGTGTTCTTCATTACCTGATGACTATTGATGGTCCCTCTGGTGAGGCATGACAGTATGGCAGTGATGAGCAAAGAGCACCTTCCCTATAGTCAGTGTTAGGTTCAACTCTCCTTCTCTCCTTTCCCTAAACTGTAGATTGGAAGATTGTTCTGAGACTATAGACCATATGTATGAGAGAAGAGCCATGTTCATTTATGTGAGCCCCTAAGAATACAGTCTTTGTGCTGCCCTCTGTTTTACCCTTCTCCTGCAACAGGTGAAGGAGCTGCAATTCTGTGTTTAGCTCTGCAAAAGAAGAGGAACAGACTGGTCCCTTCCCAGCTTTTTCTGCAGTTTCCCAGGCTCTGTTTTTTCATTTTCACACATTTCAGTTCCCTGAGGATTAGGATGGGGGGAAAGAGAGCTCAAAGATGGTTTCTAAGAGTAACCCAGTGTTTAGTGGAGTCAGAAATTAAGAGAGAGCTTTGTCCACAGCAGGTGGTCACCCTGTGATGGGGACCTGAGAGGAGTGATGTTGTAACTGCCTGGCTACATGGCTGTAGATGCAATCACCCTGGGCTGTGGTCCCCCAGACTGCAACAAGAGTAGTCCTGTTGGTGCTATTGTCCATGATTGCAGGATGTTACTGTGACCACACTTATGAACTGGCTTCTCTGTTTTCCAAAGCGTATCAAGGTGAAACTCTAATAGTTTGTTTTTTTTTTTTCTTTCTAGCATCCTGCCTTCCTTATATCCCAGAGAAAGGGACAGTTGGAGCCAGCGGAGACTTGGCCCCCCTCTCTCATCTTGCTCTGGGATTAATTGGAGAGGGAAAGATGTGGTCCCCAAAGAGTGGCTGGGCTGATGCTAAATACGTAAGATTCGTGCACCTGATTGTTTGGGTTTTTTCTGCTTGGTGACTCACTTTCCGAACTGCATGTAGCTTTGAGAGAAAGAGAGCTTTTGCTCAGATTAATAGCATGTAAAAGTCTTCAGAGTTTCTGTACCAGTTTGAATTGGGACTAGGCTGCCTTTAGCAACTCATCCTCTGCCTTGAGGAAGGTGGGTCCATGAGAATACAATAACTGACTCACATGTCACTGGAGCAGATATAATAAGCAGCATATTAATAAGTCCCAAGAAATATAATGCCATAGTATTGCAATACCACAGTGACGTCATTTATGAACTAGAGAGAGGGACAGGAAATTATACCAATTATGAAAGAACTATTACTGCATCTTCAGCTCCATGAACATTAGCGCTTTTCTAACAAATCCAAGGCCACTTCTCAAATTCAAAATGTCAGATGCTAAGAGTACCTGGAGATTTATTGGAGGCAGGAATTTAGCAGTAATATTTCTACTGATTTTATAATTGCTTTAAGCAAATACACAGGTTTTTTTGTATTTATCATTTTATCACTTATTTTATCATTTTTGATAAATTAACTAGGGTTACAAGGAATCTTTATATTATCCTCCTCCACAAGATGAAAGTGTTATAGTGGAATTAGTTTTTAATCAATTGTTCTTCTCTCACTAATACATCAATAGATTGATCTTGTGTTGAGTATCTCAAAGATGGGCCCCTCCAAAGTCATGGTAGTTTGTGTCACTACACCTGCCACTCCTATCCTGAATATTTGATTACCAGACTTATTCATGGAGTGATAGCTGTACATCACTATAGGCTGGAGAAGTATTGAGGACTACTGAGGCAGAGGAGTAGGTATGAAGCAGACCAGTGTGTCCTGGACCTTCAGGACCAGAAGTTACAGTTGTACACCCCTGAGATGCGTTACCTCTTCAGTTGGAAAGGTTGAGAGATTCTATTCAGAAACAAGATTATGCTGTTTCTGAATTTCCCACAAGAGTAATTGCCCTATAGAACAGTCATGTATAGAATAAACTGAGTAGGATGACTCCTGTCACTAGAGATTTTCTACAGAAAGGATTAGGGAATCATTTATAAAAGAATAATTTATGCCAAGCCAAAACTGCTATGAGGCAAGGTGTAGGCAAAACTGCCTTCCCAAGATGTTTCCAGTCTTCTTTCCTATTACCCTCTTCCGTCATCTAAAATACAGAAGATGTTAATGGGCTGTGACAGTATCTCACTTCAGTGCTCCTACTACCTTTTTTTACTAGGATTAGGAAATGAGGTGCTAGTTTGGAAGCCCAAAATGCTATCCTTTATTTAGCCCAGCAGAAAAAAATATGTTAAATGTTCATGATGTAAAGCTCTTTTCCCCCTATCACTTAAGGAATTTGTTGATATTTCTATTCATGGAAACATTTAAGATTTAAAACTTTTAGCGATCAAATTACTGAAAAGTATTTTTCATTAATTACCTTGTCATTAAACTCCTTCACAGGTCCTGGAAGCCCATGGACTGAAACCAATTACCTTGAAACCAAAAGAGGTAATAAAGTATAATGATGTCAGCTGATGGAAAATGAGCATAGTCAATCATTAGTTGCTTTATGCATACAATAACAGCATTAAATGAATTAGTAATTCAAACTTCAGAAGGATATTAATGAAGTGTTATTGGGAGTGGGATTCACCTCTCCTAGTGTCACCCTACTTGACTTGAAATGTCAGACCCAAGCTTGGTATTTAGATTGGCTCTGTGGTCAGTGGAGAGAGACAGGCCTCTTCAGAAAGCACTTTATATCACTCTGAAACGGCTGACTAAAAAGCCTATCTGACCTTTGGCCATAGCAGAGCCCAGATGACTGACTTGAACCATGTATCTGACTTGTTTGGAACTGCTGGAGTTCCAAAGGTGCTTACTGTGACTTAGTAGCATCATGAGCAATGACAGTTTACGTAGCAAAGATGCACCATCAAACTGTGCATTTATGATTTCAGGATGGTCTAGAAAGCTGAACAAAGGTCTTTCATTCAAATGAGAAAGAGAATTATCACAGAGATGGGGAATTGTCACAGTGTGTGAAATAACTGCAGTGAATTTGCTCAACATCTGCTATCTTTTTGAAGGGCCTGGCCCTCATCAATGGGACACAAATGATCACCTCACTGGGATGTGAGGCGGTTGAAAGAGCCGCGGCTATAGCGAGGCAGGCTGACATAGTCGCTGCCCTCACACTCGAAGTCTTGAAGGGCACAACAAGGGCCTTTGACACTGGTGGGTACTGGCACGTCCCTGTCTGTTTGCTTAACAGCTCTTGGCAAGAGAGGCAAAACCTAACAGTCTAACTTGTATTACTAGACATCCATGCAGTACGACCACATCGAGGGCAGGCTGAGGTGGCATTTCGATTCAGGTCCCTTCTAGATTCTGACCATCATCCATCAGAAATAGCAGGTGAACAACCTTAACCTTCACCATCTCAGATTACCGGAACAGGCTGGGTCCTTCAACAGGACAGAATGCTTTTGTTTAAGAAATATTTGTCTTTTGCTTCCCTTGTTCCTTCTAGAGAGCCATCGATTCTGTGACCGAGTTCAGGATGCATACACTATGCGCTGCTGCCCTCAGGTAAACACTGGCTTTTATCTCCTTTCCCAACAATAGACAGTGAAGTTTCCCTCAGAAATACTGTCAGTTATGTACTGTCTGACTCTGCTAGAGGAAGTGGTTTTATTTTGTTTCTTCTTCACTTCAAAGTTAGTGTTAATGGAGACATATAATTTGTTGATCCCATGCACACACGCATCAGGCAACGTCTAACTAAGCTGTGTTCAGATGTGGAGGAGGCCAGGTGTTGGAAGCAGAGGGAAGGTGCTGGTTTCCATGCTTGTAGGTTTTGTAGGAAGTTTCTTCTGCATTGGTGTTAAGACCATGAACTGGGTGTTTCCAAAAGCAGACAGAGTGTAGTGTCTCAAACATGTTGGAAGAACTCAGTCCTGTGAGTTTTAACAGGAGCAAAGCTATTAAATCAGTGGAATTAATGGAATTCAATTAATTAATGAGAGATTTTGTTTTCTGTGGGGTCCTTGTAAGGCTACTTCTCCCCTAATAACACATCTGCCTCTGAATAAATATCTTATTTTCCATTTAGGGCAAACAAACCCAAACAAGTAAAGAATGTCATATTCAGATTACTCTTTCGGCAAAACTGCCATAATAATAGTAAATATAGTCTTTCAAGTGTCCAGGATGGGCAGTGTCCCACAGTGATGCAAATCCAAGACTATCTTCATGTGTGGATGTGGAGTGGGATGATGGGAAAGAGGGTCCCTGCAGCTCAGTTAGCATCCAGAAGATAAACTAATTGTAGATATAAGCTCAGGTGTAATGTCTTTTGTTCTAGGTCCATGGAGTTGTAAATGATACAATTGCTTTTGTGAAGGACATAATGACAACTGAAATCAACAGCGCCACGGACAATCCTGTATCTTTTTGATAACTTTATTACTATGCAAAATTCTTCTTGGCCTTTTTTATCCTTTTCTTCTGCATAAATTCTTGCACAGGAGGCAAAAAAGTCATAGCTGGCTTTGGGCAATAACTGCCACTGGCTGCAAGAGCAGCCTGTCTCCCTTTCCCCATGACTGCATTGGGAAGGGAGTGTGTGTTGGGGCAAGGAAACCATGTGTGCATATGCTTTGGTGCATGTTAAATGTTTCCCAGATGAGAGTCCATATACTTTGATTGAATATGTCAGATAGATGGGACTTGGCAACCAAATGGATGATGACTTGGTGTATGAAGCATCTGTTGGTGCAACATGAGCTACAGAGCAAGATTTGCACTTGGTCAGGGAAGACAGACAGATGTGTGATTGGTAAGCACCATGGTGGCTCAGCCTGGTAAACTCTGTGCACAGTTTTTGCACTGGCACTGAGGAAGGCTGGATTTCTTGTCAGTAGTATAATGATGCTGTGCATAATATCATCTATGAAGAATCTGTCAAGGAGCTGAAAAACTACTCTAGCATCCAAACAGATGTGTTTCTTTGCACCCCTCCCTACCCTCAATCAAAGACTTCATTTTATGTAGCTTATTTGAAAAAAAAAAATGTCAAAATTGAAACTAGAAGTTTGGAGAACTGAGATTGGGTCTTCATTTCCTGAAAAGTGAAATTGCGGAAGTAAGATAATGTGCTTGCAAATAAAAGCCTATTGGCACAAACATTTCTTCAGTTAAGATATTCCAGTTACTGGCAGATATCTTTCATGTAAACTGTATTTCACTCATGCGTGTGCCTTAACTTCTCCTTAAAGATGGTGTTTGCTGAAAGAGCAGAGACCATTTCTGGAGGAAATTTTCATGGTGAATATCCTGCAAAGGTAATTAAGCATTTGGAGAAGGGAAAAAAATATTTAATTTCTGTTTTGGTTTGTATGTTTGTTTCTGTCATCCAGTCTAATGAGGTTTTCTTTTGTAGGCTCTGGACTATTTGGCAATTGGTGTGCATGAACTCGCTGCAATTAGTGAAAGAAGAATTGAGAGGCTCTGCAACCCCTCACTCAGTGAACTGCCTGCATTTTTAGTCACTGAAGGAGGTCTGAACTCAGGCTTCATGATTGCACACTGCACAGCAGCTGCCCTGGGTGAGTGCTTGAGCAGTATCATTGAAAGAGCAAGACAGACCAATTTCTATCAGGACAGATGTAATCTAATAGTAGATACAAAGGTATCTTGCTCCTGTTTTCAGTCTCTTCTCCATATTTTGTGCTGTTTGGGTGCAAAGTCTGAGCACTGAGTGCAGCTGGAATTATTTCAGCTCAGGTTTCTTCCTTGTTCTGCACTGACTCTTGGGCAGGTTAAGTGCTCTGAGCAGCCCCAAAAGTGGAAGGTCCTCAGTACTCAGTGTCTCCATTTGATGGCCAGGTCAGTACATCAGTATCAGACCCCATAGTCCTCAGAAGACTGGAGTTCCCAGGGCTAGTTATCGGAGGAGCACACTGAAATTAAGCACTAGTTCATTTTTTCCTCTGGCACTCATGACTAAGGCAACGAAAAGCCTGCTGGCTGCTGAGATATTACAGTTCAGGAAAGCATGAGCCAATATAAAGGTAAACATGCTCTGAGAAGACAGTAAATTTTAAAAGATGCAAACAGACAAAGGAACAGAGGATGTCAGATAAATGAGTAGATAAATATCCTGCTGAAAAAAAGTGAATTAACTAAATTGATGTACTAAATAGCCTGGAGGCTATTTTGGGAAGTGAATCTGGTCCCCTTGTTTGAGGGCTGGAAACTTACCTTTTGTTTGGGTAGAGTTTAGGGTGGCTCCAGGCCTCAGCTGTTGCTTGGCTTCAGGTTTCACAGCACACTTCTGCAACCTGGAGTGACCGATTCTGGAGTGTTTGTGGTCTCTGCTGACACCAGGAGTCCAGGGGTCAAAACCTTCTTTTCCAGGTCAAAACAGACAGGATTTTATCTAAACTGAAGTTTGAGTTCCTTTTCTTTTTTTTTTAACAAGGTACTACTAATATTTTTTAAATCACTCTGCCAGTTTCTAGGGTGTTTGTGTACCAGTTAATCTTGTTCACTGGCAGGATTAATAGATAAAGCTGCAAAAAATTTGCAGATGTTTTGCAATGCCACTGAATGTGTCTCTGCCCCCTCTCCAAGAGCTCTATGCTGCTGGACTGAGCTGTTTGCAGTGGCCACATGCAGCCTCTCTACGACCTGCCATCACCTGCTTGAATGTGCCAGCTGGGCTCTGGTCCCGGACTGTGTCACTCCAGCCTATTTGTGATTGTGTCACCACCTCTCTGTTGCTCTTATTGCTTTTCTGTAGCCACTAATTTGGCAAGGGCATTACACAGCATCCCACTGGGATTCAAAAGGAAAAGGCCTGAGTGCGGCCAGAGCTCTGTGAATGCAGACTTCACTTTTTCTCTTCTAAAGAGCAACTCTCAACCTCAAATTGTCATTGAACAGTGCCCAAAGCCCCTCCTGCAGCCAAATTCCCCTTGCTTTGGGGTGCAGCTTGAGAGACTTACTCCAGGGCTCACACCGGTTTTCAAAGCAGGAATGCTGTCACTCTCAGGGACGTGAGCAGTCTTGTGAAATGAGGATGGGAGAGGATTCATATCAAACTCCTGCATCTTTCGAGAGGAAGTTCTTTGAGTGCCTCAGCTCCAATGAGGAGACCAGATGCTGATCTCTAGGTGTCTTCTTTAAAGCAGGGGAATGGTGATATCTGTGACCCTAAAAAAAAAGAGGGAACCAGTGATCTTACAGGCCTTGGAGAAACAGGCAAGAACAGGCTTGTGTTTTGGTTATGCTGTCTGCTCTTTTTCTTTAATGCCATCAGGCCTTTGAGCCAGAGCAACTCAAGCCTGAAGATGGGGGAGGGAAGAGTGAGCAGTGTTTCTATATTTGGCTAATATTTGCATCTGAAGATTGATATTGTTTGCAATATAGAGGCAAAGGTTATCAGGGTGGTTATTATGAATAATTCAGTCCAGGTAAAATATGGATGCATCCTTGAAAGAGGAGCAACAGTTGGACCCTAAGTGGCAGACAGGCTTTGTGCTCCAGGTTGGCCATTACTTCTTCTGTCTCCTGCCCATTCTCTCCTACACTCATTGTGCTGGATTTTTTTGCAGTTTCTGAGAACAAAGCCTTGTGCCATCCCTCTTCTGTGGATTCCCTCTCAACTAGTGCTGCTACGGAGGATCACGTGTCCATGGGAGGATGGGCTGCAAGAAAAGCTTTGAGAGTTATTGAACACGTGGAACAAGGTAAAATTAAAATGCTGATTTCCAGATAGACCTCTGGGATGTAACCAGATGAAGATATTAGTGCCATTCATTCTAGATATATTATAAGAAAAAGGGCACTAATGCATCTAAAAGAACTGTCTAAAAATACTGTGTTAAGTACATATTAAGTACAAGCATTTAGATCTTCTGAATGGAAATGAGGTAAAAGCTCTCTTGGTTTTGATTTATTTATTTATTTGCCAGATGATGTGCAAAGATAAGATGTCAGCTGTTAGTAGGAGAACAGAGTAATACGCAGTACACAAATGCTGAACTCGCCCAGTTTATACATTTGAGAGCTCTGAAGACTTACTTCTACAGAAATACACTTTTTGAGTGCAAAGAAATGAGTTTAGGAAGCTGTGTGTTTCAACAGCATGCTAGGAAACTGAGTGTCCTAGATCCAGTTGGTTCACTCAGTTCCTGGGTGAATTGACTCATGAAAATGAGGAGTTATTACTGATAATGATGAGGTGTGAGGTACACAGATACAGTGCCAACTTCTCCAGACAGAATACTCTCTTCCAAAGTGCTATATTTTTACTGATGTTTTCACGTGGGCTCTTGCAAGCTTTATAGAGAGAAATTCCTTTTACAGCTCAGGCCTCTCTCTTCTCAGTGCTAAAAAGGTTTTCTGATTTATGATGGACATTAATTTGAGTATTCAAGACACCCTGGAAGAGATTCCCAGAGTTTTAAGACTCTGGTGACCAGAAGTTCCTGGTACACTTGAAAGGTCTGTGCAGCAGAGACCCAAAATCTGCTTGCTGAGGTGCTGGATACTGCTCCCAGCACCATCCATGAAACACTCCTGTCACTGGGGTGGCTCTCTGGGGTGTGTGGATCCACTGGTTTTTCACATTGCCTGAAACCATATCATATCAGCCAGAACAAAGGCCAGTGGTACCTTTATACAGGAAACCTCCCCTTGAGCTGTACCTGTCAAACATCCCTTTTGCTGTTCTGATTCCCTAGTTCTGGCTATTGAGCTTCTTGCCGCCTGCCAGGGCATCGAATTCCTACGCCCTCTGAGGACAACAACCCCATTGGAGAAGGTCTATGACCTTGTGCGCTCTGTGGTGAGGTAAGATCAGATAAATGCCTCCCCCAGAGATTGCCTGGGGAGCAGCTGCTGCTGGTAGTGGTTAATGTTTGGCCAATGTTTGCAATGTGTCTCGTTACAGGCCTTGGATGAAGGATCGCTTCATGGCCCCAGACATCGAAGCAGCTCACAGGCTGCTTGTGGAGCAGAAGGTGAGTGCTGGCTTTTGGCATGCACAGTAGTTTGTCCCAAAGAGCAGGCTGCAGCTCTACTCTGGAAACACCCCTCCATACGTGCCCTGCATGGCCTCACTAAAAACACTCCTCTGCCTGGGGCAATCCCACCAGATGTTCTGAGATTTGTTTTTTCTTAATTTCTTAGAAATCAGTTCCTAAACCTGCCCTGTGTAATAAGTAGCTTACACTTCCAAATCTGTCAGGGTCCAGACACAGGTCCAACTTTGAATTGTTTGAGCGCAGGGTCCTATAACCCCACAGATGTCCAGAGGTATCAACAGTCTCTCCAGATAGTGATCCTTATTCCTGGGGCAGTGATTGTTCCCTAGCCTGAAGGCCTTTGTGCATGGTCTCAAAGCGATAAGGGGACATGGCGCAGGGAATAGCAGTGGTGATATGTGTTAACCTGGGCTAAGTGTACACCTTTAGGATCTATCTATTTTATTGGTTTGTAAAATAAAAATAACAAAAGAATTGAGGAGAGTAAGCAAATGGGAGAAGAAAATCTTCCCCCTTTTTTTCTTGCATTACAGGAGGAGAGACAAAGGGAACTGTAGAGCATTTTCCTTTTCTGCCTTGAACCCCAACAACTATCCTTCCCCTTTTTCTTTGTCCATACCACCTTCTGTTTTGCTTCCCCAACCCCTTCATGATCAAGTGGTTTTGTTGTAAGTTACAGTAATTCTCTCCCAACTATTGCACACAGAGCATTAACCAGCTAACAAGACAAGGCAAAGTGGTTTTGCCTTGAATCCTTTCACCTTGTCCCCTTGGAGCTGTATCCTTTCCCATCCCCTGTCAACTCCATCCACATGCTCTTCCCCAAACCTTGCTCTCTCTGCCTCTCTGATTCTGCTGATCACATACAGTATATCTGCATAGGTCTGCCTCCTACCAATATCTACCTCAACCTCAATAATTTTTCTGCAGGGCTTCTTGAACTTGCGAGTTGTTGTCTTAGCTGACCTTTTGCTTTGCCTCTGACTCTGCTGTTTCACTTTCTTGTTTCACAGGTGTGGGAAGTGGCTAAACCTTACATTGAAAAGTACAGGAGGGAACATATCCCTGAATCAAGACCCATTTCACCTACAGCTTTCTCCCTGGGATCGCTGAGAATGAATGCTGATGTTAGTCATGACCATGAACATCAGGATGAACTTCAAGAGCTGTAATCCTCTGGTAGAGAGCAGATCCTTTCCAGACCTTGTCTGAGGGTGGCTGTTCTACTCAAACTCAATGTGGTTTCTCCAGGTGACTCAGGGGACTTGACTGTCTAGCTCAGGAGTACAAACAGATATTAAAGAAATGGCTCACTGCTTTCCTGACATGTGAAAGACAACTTTGTCCTGATAGTGTGGTTTTGACTGAATTTCCTGAACTTCTGAACAGAAATCCTTCAGACTCCTGCTGAAGCCAGTGGATGTTTTATGCATGGCCTCCTGTATTTGTTTTGTCAGCTCTTTGCCTGTTTTCTCTTCATTTGTGCCAATGATATCAGCCTATTTAGTATTCTCACTTTTTTTTTTCCACTTTGTGTAACTGCTGTGGTCCCCTTCATTTTGCCACAAGAAAAATTATCTTTACATTTAATTCTTCTTTCTTTTGCAGATCATATGTGAAGTACAGGTTCTTGTATAACAGGAGCATTTTTTAAGCAGGTACTTCACAAGTCAGAAAAGCTGAGTGCATAAGAATGTGCTATGGAGATTATTTCTCCAGAACAAATATTCTGGAGAAGTTCTGGCAGAAGTTCCTACGTCCATGTTACCTGTGTCTCACTCCCAGCCACTGTGAATGTCGTCACTGAAGTGAGCCACGCTAATGCAGCTTTCCAAGAGCTATGTACTCACATCTGCAATCAATAAACTGAGGCCTCACATAAGACTGTAGCAATCTATTTTCCTGTCATGTGTGATGATGAAAATGTAAAGCAAAAGCTTAATTTGTAAATAGGGAGGACAGGTGAAACAGGGGCCAGAAAAGGGGGAGGAGGAGGTGTAGGAATGGTGGATGTGAACCAGTGCTGAGGCAATAGCACCAAGAACTACACTCTCATGGCTCACCAGGTATCTACCTGGCTGCCAAGGGCTTATGACATGTTCTCTGTGTTACAACACTGACCTCTGGCACAGGCTTTATTTTGCAAGGGAGGAGTCAAGACATAGATTTCACATCATGGTGTAATGATGACATGGCACTACTGAGCTGGCTGTGGGGCATTCAGCATGAGCTGGAAATCTTCCCAGGCTGTTGGCTATGCTGCAAGGGATGGCCAAAGCACTAGTGTGGGGCTACCTTTGAGCTTTTGAGACCTGCCATGTTAAATGTACCCTGAGGAGGGGGCTCATGCCTGTTGGCAAGCTACCAGGGAGACACCTAACCTGGCCAGAAGACCTGAGAACTAGGGCACCCATGGCACATGAGCTCTCAGTTCAGGTCCTTCCATCTGCAGCTGATGTGCAGCATCTCCATCCTGTCTCTCTCTCATGTGCCAAGAAAGTCCCTACCCTTTCAGCTTGAGGCTCTCTGTAGCAGGCATATCTCAATCTCCTCCTGAAGCTGTTCCATTTTGTATAGAATAAGGTATTAATTAAAAATGAGTGAAAATGAACAGCCAAGCTTATTATATCTTGTAGGATCAACCACTTGCCCTCAGCTTTGTGTTAAGGCTGACAGTTCCTTCAGCAGCAAAGCTGGCAGAAGTTCCTACGTCCATGTTACCTGTGTCTCACTCCCAGCCACTGTGGATGCTAAAAGCAAAAAACTTCCTGCACTCCAAAGGGATGTGCCTTCCCTGGCAGCTGCACAGCCACGGTGGTACTAGTGCTGTAAACTGCAGAACCACATAGCTGGCTGTCAGGAACACTCAGGCCAGTTGTGCCACTGAGGGATAACCCCACACTCTAACTGCAAACTACCACTAATTGCAGCCCTGTGACACACTCCCAGGTGGCTACTGGATTCAACCGAGCTGCTCGGGCAAGCACATAGTTTGAGCTTGTGCATGAGAGCAGAATGCCCTCACTTCAGTAGTTTCAGGCCATGAATGCCTATTCCTGTCCAGAAAGAGAATATTTGAGGTTTTCCTTATGCAGTCTTGGGCTCCAAATACCTTAGGCATTTCAGAGAGGAGGTTCTGGACCTTGCTTCCCACTCACCTCTGCTTTTGACTGCCTGGGACTGAGGAACCACCAGCACACACTGCAGCATGGTGGCCTTAGCTTCACACCGTGCCTGTGCAGAGCTGAGAGGCACTGCTCCAGCACCACACTGCATTTCAGAAATGCCTGTGCTCCTTTCCTGACAGCCTTACCTAATCCCTGGATAAATGTTATTTATGAAGGCTGTCTTGGGCAGAATGGACTGTGTGACTTCATACTTGAGATGTTCTTTCAAGCTTTATAAAAACAAAGGTCCACACCCACATCTGGTGCAACATCTGCTTGCAGGAAAACACGTCAGGTGGCAGGAATTCCATTACATTGTTCTAAAAACTGATTTAGTTGGCTAGCCTGGCTCAAATAAAGCATGAACAAAGATATTATATGGGATGGCTTATATATTTCGGGTGTTAACAGATGTGCCTAAGGCTTAGGGAGATCAGAAGATCATATTAAAGCTCATATATGTTTGTGATGACTTTCAGATCTGTTAATCAGACTGACACTGTTGTCCTTCCCTTAGGGTCTGGTTCACTAAAACACTCTGCTCTGTATCACAGGTTATGTCACCTGCTTATGTCAATAATTATTTTTTATGTGAAGTTCTTCATGCTGGTCAGGTGTAGTTTTATTACTTCACCTTCAGAAAGCAAATCCCTTTTGTTTCTGCAGCCACCATCCATTTGAAAATTTGAAGAAAAGACTCAGTCCATGTGTATTGATAGACCCTCCCTACGCCAGACTCTCTGTTCAAATACTGCAAAAGCTTAAATTCTCCAGAGTTGTATCATCCTTTTTTCTACATACTGCATCCCCAAATGATGGTACAAACTCTGGGAAAAAAAAAGTAGTAACTGAAAGAAAAAAGAAAGAGAGCTTTGAAAAAATCAGGCTCTTAAATTTTGACGTGGCTCTGAGTAGGAATTGTCATACTTAACTTAGCAGCATCACATTCAAACTTCCACGAGCAAATATGTTTTGTGTTATTTCAGGTTCAGCCTAGAATAAATGAACATCTGAATGACACTGCATGTGATCTTCTTTTAAGTTTCAAGGTAATTGAAAATTTGAGAGGTTGGCTGTACTCATCAGACCTCACTGGGCTAACTGCCTCTAAGAGTAAACTTTAGGGTTTTTGGCATCACTAATTTCTAACAGCAGGCCTGGCTCAACCTCTAACTTACAATGCACCCCAGCTTTCAGCAGCCCAGAGAGTGGTGTACCTGATTGCCTTTTCCTCTTCTCTTTCTTGTGCCCCTAAAACCTCAAAGGAGCTGTAAGATTCTCAGCAAAGGAACGTGTTGCAGAGCAGCTGATTCACGGCTGCAGAATCAAGACTTGGTATTTTGGAGAGGTAAGAGGTACTGTGTTTCCCACCATAACTGTGGTTCCTGATATCTGCTGAGTTCAAGACCGAGCAGACCCAGGAGCTGTGAACATTGGCATGCTGTGACCTTCCAGCATAGCCAAAGGCCACTCCAAATGTGCATGCCTGAGCCCCTGGCCCCTCTGTCACAGGTTACTTAACATCACACTTCCCAATAACTTTTACCTGGATCCAAATTTTATTTATTGATTGCTGATTTGTTGGGGTTATTTTTAAATACAATAATTTTATGGATTAATTGTATAGGAAACCATTTTTGGAAACAGTCTTATTTCAGATGGATACAATTAGAAATTATTTTATTGCAGTAGAGAGAAGGACAGTGGACATGAAGAAGTACCAATGGGGTAATGCTTGGTAAAGTTTATTTGAAAAAGAGTAACGTGAGCTGGCAAACAATCTACTGGTAGTTACAAATCTGATTTTGTCTCTTGCTTTGAAATACTCCGTGCTAATTTGATTTTAGTAGCTTAGTAAATAACTGTCTTCTCTCAGTAACTGCTCAATGTCTCACAGGTCTCATTTTGATAGACGACTTTTCCTTTAACTATGACGTAGTTGATCAATGTTTCATGTCCCCCAAACTGGTAAATCAAGTGCTCCCACCTAAAAAGACACAATGTTTAAGAATATACAAACTTGCATAAAAACAGGTCACATACCCAAACAGGTCACATACCTATTATACCCGGAAATTTTAAAATATTTGCTTGAAAATGGGAAAATACTATTCCATGTGTACATGTTGACTCTTGCTGCATGAGTGCAGTGAGTTGATATACAGATCAGTGGAGAATTTCTTCCACAAAATAAACAGGTATTAATAGATAATTTGTTATTAGGCATGGATTATTTGTAATAACAGTCCCAAAATCTTAGGCTCTATTTTCCACTGGAATGATTAAGGAGAATGAAAATGGGTCTGAAATGCTAGCAGTGTCCCTTTTTTAAGGCATAGGTAATTTCTCTGCTATCTAAACGTGGTGAAAAACAAAGTCCCAAATGTTAAAGCACATTTGAAATGGCAGTGGAAGAACAAACCTTGATGAATTTATGATAACAAGATCCCCCTGCTTGCCGATCTCTAAGGAGCCGTGTGTGTCCGATTTCCCCAGAGCATAAGCCGCATTAATGGTGGCAGCTGCCAATGCTTCATTCATTGACATCTTCATGTTTACACAGGCCAGATGCATCACCATAGGCTAGTAGACGAGTAAGGGGAAAATGGGAGTTACCAGCAACACAAAGCTGTTTATGCTTCAAATCCCTAAGCACTCTCCTTCTTCCTTGCACAACAGAGGGAGTTGTTCCACATAAGGTAAATCTTGCCAACTCCAAAATGAGAACTCTAAAATCAGGAGTTCAAGAGCTTGTTTTATAAGCCTCTCAGTGCATATAAAGAATGGAACCCCTTCCATTTTCAAGAATTTCTGGCTAAAACTGCCAACACACACAAACAAGCATGAGCAGCTGCCTATGTGGGGCATACAGCTCTCTTCGTGAATACAAAGACCATTAATAGCATCCAAGGTCTATACACAAGTTGTACTAGTAAGAATTTCATAATTTTGCGGTGTCATAAGTATTAGGAGTGGCTTACCATTGAAAAACAGTATGCATTAGGATTAAAATCGCTGCCAAGAGCAACTATAACTCCTTCTTCCAACATTTTTCGAGCTTGAGGTTGCTTCAGTCTAGCAGGAAAAAGACACTTGTCAGTACAATTTGGTTAGTTATTATACAGTGATTTACAAAACCAAAAGTCATCACTCAGTTTGGCTACCTTCATGCATTTGGTTTTGGAGATGAAAGCCCAAATTGTCCTCTCGCATCCCTACCTATCCCCCCATGTACAACATAAATGGGAAGTGTGATCCACTGCTTTTGCAGTAACAGCATGTGGCAGCAGTCAGTATCAACCATCAGGCTCCAGGACACTGAAATTCTGGTGTTTATCCAGACCTCAGCCAGAGTTTACAAGGTGAAAATCTTCATTTCTCAAAAAACCCTAATTTTCTAGTCCTTACATCTTCAAAGACAGGCTCCCAAATATGAGCAGTGGCACATGCAATGCAATAGTCCCTTCCTGATTATTAAGTCTGTGCATCTAATCTGCACACATTAGAGGATCTTCTTACTTAGCAATTATAATGCAAAAGATCTTTTCAATATCCTCAGTATCTGGAATAAACATTTCAAAATTTTTTGGCCACTCAATCAATCTGGGTAAGTGTTTTCAAAGGTGGACACTATGAAATACACTCACTAGGAAGTTTTAGTCATAATCACGGTAAAGCCATTCCAAATCTATTGTGAGGCTTCTCAGAAGTCTCATAGATTTTTGAGGATTTCCACCAGAAATAAGACATAAGGAGGCTCATTCAGATCTATGTACTTGTGATTGTCTTCACTGATCCAGACCGACCCCAGAGGCATGGATACATGCTTACACTTTTGCATTAAAAGACCCTAAACCCACAAATATGGGTTTGCTGTTATGAAAGATTTCCTTCTATCTAGTGACCTTACCTTAGCATGTAGGCAGTTGTTGGTAAAAGGACAGCAGCACACTTAGCTCTTGCCATGGCTGTGATACCTTCATCACTAACTTCTTCCAGGTGGCTGATAGCCCGGGCTCCTAGTTCAGCTCCAAGCTAAGCAAATTTTCAAGAGAATTACTCATTATTCTCAATTAATTCCGTAAAATAAAGTTATTTCCAAACAACTAGAGGAGACAATTCACTATTAACATAAAGTTTACTAGAAGAGAAATAATAAAGAATGCTTGAAAGAACAAACAGAGTACAGAGGCAAAATATCTGTTAATTTACTGCAGGAGAAGCTTTAGCCATCCACAGAGCCAAAGTATACTTTCAGAGGTGTTTTTAACAGCCAACCATGCAAACTATGGGAGAGCCAGGGATAAAAACATTATCAACTCCTGTTCATAAAGGATACATTAGAAAATGGTTCACAAAACCGATACTAGTTGCAGAACTAAAAGTCCAACTGCTGCCTTCAATGGGGAAGTCAGAAAGGCTTTTATGATCAATCAAGTTTTGTTTTGGTTTTGTTTTTTTTTAAATACAGCATAGAATAACTTGACCAGACCCCACAGGAAGGAAGCAATGTTTAAACAATGGTAAAACATGGTCTCAAAGTGACTTTCTTTTTCAAGATATTTGGGGATGTAGTCTTAACTAAACTATCCCTCTGAGTGTGCTCAGGCATACTGGTCTGAGTAATAAGACCGCTGAGTGTGTTCAGTGTACACTTGACTTGTGGCTGCTAATGGGACATTTAGTGAAAAAATATTTTTCAAGTTGCATAGAAACCATGTTTTTGTCATTCCTGGATTCATGGATATCCACCTTCCCCATCTGTATCCCATGTGGAAGATAAGCAAAGTCAATGTTTGATTAGCCAATGCACGTTAGTCCCAGAGGTCGAGGTTTCCTCCCATGTCCTTAACTCCAAAACTGTACAAGTACTGCACTTCCTATCATCTGATACAAATACATGTCTGTGAATGGTCTATTTTATAAAGTCTCAGAAAAGAAAACCTCAGTTTTGAAAGCTGCAATTCTTTCGCAGATTCAGCTCTCATAAGAGCAAAAATGGCTTAACTGAATTGTAAGAAAGGCGCACCTCAGCAGATTTCATCGGATGGAGTTCATCACCATGGAAGTTAATCTGTAACCCTATATCTTTTCCAGCTTGAAGAATTCTCCTTGTAGACTCCAGATCAAAGACTCCCTTCTCACAGAACACATCTATATTGTTAACGTGTATTTCACCACTTAGGCTGAGCTCTTTCAGTTTAGGGAGATGGTTACTGATAATGTCATCTGTGGCTTCAGTAGCAGTTTTCCCTCTAATGAAAAGAAAATGTTACAGAGCTATATGAGTAACACCTTTGAAGTCTGGCACATGTTCAAGCCATACATGCACTTACTAGATTACTTAGGAAATGATGTAAATACGAATCACAAAAAAACTTCAGATTAAAAAATGTAAACCCACTGTAATTCCTGCACTCTGAAACATGAGTTACTTTCCATTCAAAGAATATTAGACTGCATTACTGTATATTTGTTATAAGGTTGGCTTCTTGGATGCTAACCAAGATATGGGATATTTTAAAGCAAATTCTTCTGCTTTCCTATTCATATATTCTGACCTCCTTATGCTGTATTCTAAAACATAACTATTTAAAATGTGTAAATGAGTATTTGAATATGCTAAATGGTATTCATGCAACATTTTTATGCAAGTATCAAAGCTCAAAGGGGATGTGCAGTACTAGTAATTATTTTTAATTTACCTCTTCTCCTTTTATATCATTCAGAGTGATGGATAGATAACTGTTTCTAAATCAGAGGGACCTCCTAAGGTTTAAATTGCCTAAGTTAGAACCACTTTTGAATCTTCTATTACACAAAGATAACCCAGGAGAAATCAGTGAATGCTTTTGAAAGAGCAAACAATCCCAGAACATGAAGTTGAGTTAGTATTTTGCAATTTTAATATCCAAAGATAGATGTACATCAGTTAAATATCTGAGACATCTCAATTCTCCGTTCCGTCACTGTAAGACGTGAGAGATTGGCCCTGTAGAGTGCCACACAGGACTGAACTGGGAGTTATGCAATGGTAATAAATTCAAGAAGCCAAATTCTGCTTGAATTTATAAACAAGGATGTGCAGTTATAAATCAGAGCAGAACTGTGCTTCTGGCCTTTCTTTCATTCGCCCCTCACTGACACAGTCATTGGGGTTGCTCAGGCTTTGACCATGTCAAGCCTTCTCCTTTTTCTTCCTTTATTCAGAAGCCTTTGAAGGAATTTTGTCTGAAAGATTAGTGCCAGAGCCAAGACAAACCAGAGGGAAACATTAAGTCTAGGTTTCACTCCTTAGAAGATATAATGCCCAAAAACGCAAAACAAAACAGTTGGTGTTTTAATGCAAGAGACTTCTGCTCAGGCACCACTTCGAAATGTCTTGCCAAAGATGAAAAGGGCCCAATGAACCCTCACCAACTGAAGAAAACAATAAAAAAATCAGACTTTCCCA
Organism: Chiroxiphia lanceolata; assembly: GCF_009829145.1. Classification (NCBI taxonomy): domain Eukaryota; kingdom Metazoa; phylum Chordata; class Aves; order Passeriformes; family Pipridae; genus Chiroxiphia; species Chiroxiphia lanceolata. The sequence continues at coordinate 46,331,509 of NC_045641.1, read as the reverse complement.
AAATCATGACTTTGATTCAAAATGATGACTAGAGGGATCAGGAAAGAATTGCATAATTCCTCCTGTTCAAAATAAAAACCCAAGCCAGAGAAAAAGTTTGAGGGATAGCATAAAATTCAAGCAAAATATTCCAAACAAGAACATTTGATTGAAAAGAGAAGAGGATTTAAGAAGACCCAAACTAGAAAATACAGATAATTCAGTATTTCCTTCAGGAAATTTCCTCAAATCTCCAACTGCCTTTTCTCCTTATTTAAAATACAGTATCCTTACTATCTATATTTTGTTATGCTTGATGTTCATCAGTGGGGACAGAAGCATGCAGAGAGTGAGAACGTTCACCTGTCTTTCTCACATGTTAATATGTTTGTAAAAACACTGAAATTTATTTATTCCATGAGCTTGTAGAAATGCTTTAAGTATTGGTGGGAAAGACTGTTTCTCAGGATTTTGACTGAGATCCTCCCAAGGCTTTTTAGAGGAGGAAGAAAGGAAGGGCTGAGAAATATATATAGTTTTGGGTAAAATGGCAATTTTTTCCCATTAAGTCCTCCAAATTTTAGTGGAACTTCTTGAAAGAAGTAGTTGGTGCTCTCAGCTGATTTCAATTACTTTATTCTTTACAATCTTCCAGTTACTGAAGATGATACAAGATTAGTTTTCAATAGTTAAATTAACAAAAGATAATTTCTCATTCTGCCCCAAATACAAAATAATTAGATTGTTAAAAAAGATGTCTAGGTCATGTTTTCCTGAATGGGGAGATGTAGGGCTTTTTTTGGAGTATTCTTTTTTCTTTTAATGAACATCTCTTAAATATTGCCACATAATAGGCCTTCTTCCATCTCACATGCCTTGTCTTGCAGCAGCCTACTGCTTAGTATGTCAAAATATATATGTTTCACATGCACCTACCTATCTAAAACTCCTCATTAATTTTTTCATACACTGAAATCTGGTAACCTGAAGACATTATTTTCATAAGGAAAAAAAAAGTCAAAGCTAGAAAGGCTTTTTATGATATGCCTACTTGAGCTATCAAAATCATTGTGATTAAACACATTTAGTTTAGTTTTCTACTCATCTCATAGCTATAAGATGTATGCAAGTATTCATTGCATGGAAGAGTAATTAAACTTTGTCTACTGAGGTACATAAGGATTAAATACAGTATTTTTTGTTGTTAGCTGACAAAAAAAAAAAAATCTCATGGCAGAGACCAAGCTTGAAGGATAGCAGCAAATGCAAGAAGAAGAACTTTCTGTACAGGAAACCCAGTAATCTGGTTACATCCAGTGTGAGAATCAGCTGGATGCAGCTGCATGCAGGGGTTCTGTGCTAAGCTTTTGTTGGTATTTAGGAGTCATTAAATAATGTCCCCCCATCTTCCTTCAAATTAAAACTCAAGACAGCCTTCTGTAAATGCTGACTTGTTTCAAGTATGTTGCATTTTAGGAGTGGGGCAGAAGAAATCTTTCTGAAAACAACAGCCAATTTTCAATGCAAAGCAGTAATACTAAACAAGAGCAAGCAAAATCAATCTCATTACTTCGGCACAGAATGAGCTCCGCAGTACGTTGAAGAAATGCCAATATCCATGGACCTCTTAGCACGTTCAATCACCCTGAGCATTTTGAGCTCTGTTTCCAAGTTTAAGCCATAGCCACTCTTGCACTCAACCAGTGTGGATCCTGCTCTGAGCATGCGTTCCAGTCGGTGTTTGAAAGTACTGAACAGCTCTTCTTCCGTGGCTTTCCGGGTGTGTTCCACAGTAAAATGGATTCCTCCCCCAGCCTGGTGGATCTCCATATAGGATGCACCTGCCAGCTTAGGGAAAAAAAAAAAAAGAAAACAAAAAACAACCCCCCCACACAATTAGCTATGAATTGTGCATTTTCTATCCAAGGGATTCTGTAAAGTGCCTTGAGGTCTCTTTGAAGTGAGAGAGACAACAAGGGGAGAAAAAAAATTCCCATTAATGCCTCCTCCCTTTTCCTCCTCTCTCCCTTCCATTTAAGTGAAGAAATGAAGTAAGAAGTGGCACAAAGAGAATTACTCTGAAGATTTGCTTCCTCTGAATCCAAGGGGAAAACCAGACCCGAGCTCAAAATTCATTTATGGGGAAAAAAAAGGTGAAAAAAATCAATATTGAGATGGTGATATAAGGCAGCACTTTTATATTGCTTCAATTAATGCAAAAATATACCAAGGCTGGCTGCAAAGGTTGCAGTTACACTCCTCTATCAGCCTACCACTATTCAAAATCATCCCTCCTCCCCTCAGATTGTCTGACAGAAATCATAAATTTTTCTATAATGGAGAGATGGGAGTCATTAGAAATCAGAAATAGTTGTACATTTAAAAAAAAAAAAAGGAGAAAGAAAAATCCAACTGTGTAATCTTATGTCATTACCTTCATTGCAAACTCATGAACCCTATCACCAGCCCACACTGGATGTGTATGTGCATCTACCAGGCCTAAAGAAAACAAAGTAAATGTACACTTGAGTTACTTCAATGTGTAAGAAAAAGGATTATGAACATGAAAGGAAAGTGAATAGACAGTGGAAGCTCCCCTACAATGTCTCTATTGGTTAGAGAAAAAAAAATCCAGCCAGTCAAATATCTAGGATTTTCTTAAGAGGCTATTAATTTTCTTTCAATTTTTTTTTTAGGTCCAGCACCTTATGCAAAATGTCTCCAGGTAAATGCACCAGTTGCTAAGTTTTTCATATTATTTTGATTATATTTTCAAACTGTAGAAGAAATGATAAATTACAAACTTTGAAAGAGTTCATTAGACTTCAAGCATTGAAAGAGTTAATTAGATTTTAAGCCTGTGCTCTTCAAAAAAGGCAAACTGCTTAGGCCAGGCTTAGCACACTAGCATTTCCTCTAGCAACAGTTCACTTACTACAGGGGGAGCTTTTTCTACATGCTGTGAAGCTGACCCTACTGAGTGCCTGGAGGTCTAACAGCTCATGTGCTAACACTGCTTGCATAGTTTAACATGCAATAGGCTTGCCCAGGGTTTGGGGGGGTTATCAGGTAAAGTTGCAGAGTATGTGACTTAAAATACCTTTTGCCTCCAACTGGCTGTGGGCAGGATGGAGAAACTGAGTTTTGTGGCCAAATTGCTGATGGGGCAGAAAAGAGAGATGAATCTGAAGTCACTTGGTGACTTTTATTTTTACCAGCTACGTTACTGTTGTGATCTATGATACAGAGGAACACATGTAAAGATGAGAAAGAGGTCAAAGCTCCACTACAAAGCCCAAAAAGAATCACCTCTAGTGCCATAATTTTCTCCTTACAGTACACCTAATGGGAACACTGTGATATTCTGTCCCCAGCACAAGATTCTATCATTATGAATATAGAAGAAAAAGGATGGAGTGACATTCAACATGCATATACTTGTCACCACACAGCATTCATAGAATTACAGAATGGGTAAAGTTGTAAGGGGCCACAGTAGGTCATCTGGTCCAACTCCCCTGCTCGATCAGGGTCATCCTAGAGCACATGGCACAGGATTGCATCCAGATGGTTCTTGAATATCTCCACAGAAGACTCCACAACCTCTCTGGGCAACCTATTCCAGTGCACAGTCACCTGCCCAGTAAAGAAGTTTTTCCTCATATTCAGGTGGAATTTCCTGTGTTTCGGTTTCTAAGTCTGTTGCTTCTTGTCCTATTGCTTGGCATCACCGAGCAGAGCCCGGCTCCATCTTTTTGACACCCTCACTCATATACATTGATGAGGTCCCCTCTCAGTGATCTCTTCTGAATGCTGAACAGGCCCAACTCCCTCAGTCTTTCCTCATAAGAGAGATGCTCCAGTCCCTTAATCATCTTTGTTGCCCTCCACTGGACCCACTCCAGGAGCTCCATGTCTCTCTTGTACTGAGGAGCCCAGAACCAGACACAGTACTCTAGATGTGGCCTCACCAGGGTTGAGTGGAGGGGGAGGATTACCTCCCTTGACCTGCTGGCACTGCTCTTCCTCAGTATCATTATGAACAAATACACCTACCTGGTAACACGCACTTCCCGGAGCAGTCAATTATCCTTTCAAATGTTGCTTCTGAAAACTGATTGCGAATTACATCTGCCTGGCCCACAGCTTTGATATAACCATCCCTGCAAACCAGAGACAACAAACAAAGAACATACAAGCCTGTTGAAAAGTCAAGTGCTCAGTGACAGAGCTCCTGGAACAACAGAGGCAGGACCTTGAGCAGGACTGAAGATGCCCGTGCGGAGGTGGTTTGCTCATTTTACAGATGCACAGAAAACAGTGAGGTAACGCCAAGTGTTCCAAGCTGTTTGCCATAATGCTTGTCATGTCCTCTGGTTAGATCCCTCTGGATAACACCTTGTTACTCCTCTAATTCCAGACAGAAAACACTGGTTTTGTCCTGTGGGTCAGCAAATGTACAGCATTCCTCCAGCAGGTATCTATCTGCAGGGTTCTCTTCTCCTCACGGAAATCAAACTGTCATCACCTGGAGCTGGATCGTGCCCTGTGCCCTGAGAAACCATAGGGATCAGCCTCTTTGGAGCTGATCTTTGGTTGAATAGCAACGTTCTGCCAGTGGAGCTTGGGGATGGTACCGGGAACTCTCAACCGCAGTTGGGGGATCTCTTCCACCCTTGCACGGGGCTTCTCCTCACCCCACCGGTGGGCTGAGCCAACAGCCGGGCAGAAGCCGGCGCTGGGGGCGAGGGCAGCTCGCAGTGACCCCTTCCCGCAGCCACCCCTGCCGCCCCCGCCCCGGCCCCGGACTCACAGCCCCACCACCAGGCTGGCGCTCCGCAGCACGGCCAGGCCGGCGGCGCCGTCCCGCCGCAGGTACCGCTCTCCCCGGCCGCAGACGAGCACCAGCTGCTGGGCGTTCTCCAGCAGCAGCCGCTGCCGCTCCCGGCCCGCCATGGCCGCAGGCATCGAGTGGCGGGGCCGCCGCTCGGCTCAAAGTCCCCCGGGGCGGGCGGGACAGAGCCCCTCCTGCCCACCGCCCTGTCCCGCCTCGGGCCGCGCTCAGCCCGACCCCGGACCCGGCCTTGGCTCCGCCCGGCTTGGTCTGTCCTAACTTTGCGGCAGCCTGCTCAGCGGAGGGATGCTTGCTTGATTTGGTCCAGGATAACGGGACAGCATCCGTGCATCGCTCTGGTTCACGATCAGCTCCGAAGCACCGGGTTTTCCAGCTGGGACCTCCCAGAGCTCTCAGTTCTTACAGTACCACCCGGAGATTACCCTTTGCCAAAAAAATAGGAGGTTCTGATTTGGGAGCGTTTGTTTGCCCACATGGTCCTTACCCGGACTCCATCATCTCACCAGCATCCATCACCTTTCGAGCGCCCACCACCTTGCCTGCATTCCAGCAACAGCTTCTGAGGGACCATAACACCTCCCCCGCACCAGATGTTCAGGCAGACATTAATTTATCCGGGCAGCTATTAATTTATCCGATTCCAAGATCGAAATTCTGCTGCCCCCTACAGAATCAGGGATGGAAGAATCGTGGAGCAAATACGTACTCTCAGCATGGATTTTTTGTTTTCTTCTCTCTTCAAATATTCATAGAGTCTATAGGGCTCCAGTAATTCCCAGCTGGCAAGTGGAGTGTCTTTCTAAACAACTGGTCCCTCAAACACCTTTCTGGCGGTGGTAATCTTGTTTAGAAACCTTCTTTTCTTTTAGAAAGAGGATCAATTTAAAATGCTTATAACACATCCGTGTGCATATACATTTTCCTGTCCAGCAGAAAAAGATGTATATGTTAGCTCTTCGAACGAACCTTTCTGGTGAAGTCTTGTTTGCAAATAAGGCAAAAAATGCAGCTAAAGCACAGTAATTTGTATTAAATATCAAAACTGAAAAGTGAGTAAAACTACGTGTTGGGTGTTACCTTGTGATGCTTCTCCACCAGCTCAATACTGCACCACAACATAGTCCTTGTCTTCCTTCTAAACTCTCACTGGGTATGCAGAACATTGACAAGAGAGCTGGTAGAGAGTGCTTTACTGCTTTCAGGAGTTGCTGCTGATTTTCCCCAGCAGTTCCACAATATGTTTGAAAGCAGAAATTAAAGAGGAACCTTGCAAGAGCCAAGGGCAGATCCTAATTTAAATCCTTAGAATAGGTGAAGATTTTATGCTTAGTAACATAGGACCGTATTTCATTTTAGGACTTACATTCTGCTTGCAGAAAACTTACAGCCGTGCTTGTGTATGCCCTGGTTCTTTTCTGGTGAAGATTTTTCTCTGCAATAGGTCAGCCTATGAAGAAAAAGGTTAGTCCACTGCAATCAGTGGTTTCTGACATGCTGTGCCTGATCTATTTTTAAGACTATTGCTCAGAGAAGTTAGTACAGGAGCAGTTTCTAGGCTGCATCCTCAGGAAATTCTAGTTTTATTCAAGAGGTAAAGATTCTAAGTACTGGGCTGTATTTTTTTAATGTTGGCAGAATTCGTTGGATGTAAACAGAGGACTGTAGGGTGCTAGAAAAACCTGGCTTAAATTTCTAAACTTAGAGCTTTTAAATCACCTTAATGTTTCAGTGAAAGTGCTTTTTGAAAACAATTTTAAAATATGGCATTTTCAATAGTACATGATAATAATGAGAAGTAAAAAAAAAAAAAAGTGAAAGTAGAGATAAATAAAAAAGTTCAGTATCAGGTTATTAAGAGATTTCATCTCTTCTCACTGGTGCTTCATGTGACACTATGATGCACTTATTCCTCAAGAACACCTTTTCAAATACATTGTCAGTTACATTAGAATGTTTGCTCTTGTAAGCAACATGTAATTTTTTCAAAAGGGCCAAAGTTAAATATGAGTCTTAGACCAAATAGTAGCTAAATTTTCCTTAAATTTGTGTTAGTTTTTTCTTCTGCTAAATAGTCCTTTACAATAATACATATAGCATGATGAAATGTCCTGAAAGGAGACGCTGTGCATACCTTAACAAAAGCTAATTGTTAGTGGAATTTACTGAATGCTATTTCCCTGTTTACAAAGGCAGCAGAGGTTACTAGACTCTCAGGATCAAACATAGAAATTGCATCACACGAATGAAACTGACTTGCAAATGTGGAATAGATCCAAACTAAATTGCAAATTTGTTATGTACACTTGGCTTCCCTCATATCAGATTAACATCACATTTACAAATATTTTTTGCATAGTTTTGCAAAAGTAAAAGTGAACTTTGCATTTTTTTTTTCTACACAGAAAAACCTTGCATCTTTCAAACCATAGAAACATTGCATTTGCTCAGATGAGCTTCCTGAATCCTCCCTCTGTTCCCAAATTCTGCCTTTGGCAAATTCCATAACCCTCTGGTGACATGGGGTCAACCTTTTTGGGGAACATCGCAATCTGCCCCAGAGGAGACAATTTGGTTTTCCCTGAGCAGTGTAACCTTGCCAACTTAGGTGCCTAGGTTTCCTTTTCACAAAAACTGCAGCTAAGGGAAGGAGAGCTTGTGTACACTTGTGTCCTGTCAAAGACATAGGAACTGGTAAAATTCCAGCATCTGGCCTTACGGCCAAAGCTTGTCATTCTTTGCAGTCAGTGACCTGCACAATACAGAATTGGAGTTCACAGCATTTTGACTCTTAGCAATTATAAGGATTTAGGGTCTTCTCAGCTAGGTTTTGTTCTCCTTTTGGGTACTCCTAGGAATGGGAAAGTTTCCAAGTAAAAAAATAAACAGCAACCAACCTATACTCAAATGAGTAACACAAAAAATAAGCTCAAAACTACATGTGGTGTCATATCTTACTGTAAGTCTTTCCAGGCTCTTTTTGACTAAGTAACTTTTTACCATATTAAGTAAGTGGGTTTGCAGGGTATAATTTTTTGCTGATGGAGTGTCCTGCTACTTTGTCTTCAACTTCTTTTACCCTATAAACAATTTGAACAACTTTATCACATGAAAGCATTTTTTTTAGTTACTCTAGGTACCTTATATTTAAAAAATAAAATTATGAGCTCTTTTATTTGTATCTTTAATATACACATAAGTGAATGTTTGCAGTTCTTTTACCTTTCGGACTTGCTCCAGAAGTGATGAAAAATCTGTTTGTATTCCTGGGGCTTACTTCATACCAACTAAGGACCAGCTCTAATTACTTCAATTTATTCAGAGTACCTTACCTTCACCTGCACTGCAATTCATTTCATACCATTTAGGACCAAAAATAAAACAGTCTTTCTGAGTCTGAAGTCTAAGGAATGTACCTATCAGAAAAACACGCATAACAAAAAATCCCCAAAGAATCTGAAACTACGTGAAAGGAGCATGGTTTCGCTGAGAGTGAAAACTCAAGACTATAAAGCAACTTATCTCAGTCTTTAAAACAGGGAGAGAGACTACAGGAGAAAAATATCTTTGTTTTCTTAGTTCTGAGTGGGTTCTTGCTTCTGCAAAAGGTAAGTTGACTTTTCTTTCCTATTATTCATCTTAATGTAGATTTTCACATTTTTTTTTCTTCTAGATAATGGTTTCATCTAGATATAGTATACATTATGTATGTCTTTTGAAAGGTCATAATAAATGTCTCAGTACTTTAATTCATTTCTCAACAGCCCCTCACAAAAACAAATGGAAAAGATGTGGCTACTTTCCAGATGATGGGTACAGGTCTGTCCTGGAATATCAGCAGCCTGTTCTTAACTTAGGAAGTATCTGCCATGTTAAGGACATGGATAAAATGCTCCCTTGCTTCTTTTGTGCTGCCAGTTTTTAAAAAAGGTTTCTACTCATTTTAAACTGCTACTGGATCTTCTTCGTGTGAAGAATTTTCCTAGCACAAAAACTAGCATTTGTCCAACAAGTAGCAGTGTTCTATACTGAAGAATTCTCACCCCATAGGAAAGGAATCAGAGGAAGTGCTATGAATCACAGGAGGACTTCAGGTCTCTGCAAGGCAAAACCATTTTCTTTACCCTCATGACAGGAATTAAGCATTCTAGCTGTACAGCACAACTCCAGACATCTTTCTACAGGTCACATTCATCTATACACATAAAAGTGGTTTAGCATAAGCTAAGCCTTCCCAGTTATTCTGAAAAGCTGAAAGACTAGAACACTTGGTAAGTTGTCACAGTAATGGTGCTGCCTGCTGATCCAGTGCAAAGACCATACATGTTAAACTCACCTCCAGTCCCACTTCCACCTCATGTGGAGGTGCAGCTTTCAGGTCAGTGCTGGTCCATTCCAGACAAGGAACTGATTACATACTATGATGACAGTCACAGCTTTTCCTCCTCCGATACTGATACCACTGTAACTATGGATGGCAGCAGAGGAAGGACACTGTTCTGCACCACGCAGTCATTAACAGGCTGTGCTGTATCACAAATCACACATGACACTTTTTTGCCTCTCATTCCCGCCACCAAAACTGTTCCAAGAACACATTTAGTTGTTGCTCACTGCCAGTTTAAAAGTACTTATCTAGCCTTGTGATACTACTGATGTTAATTCAAATAGCTCTTTTCCCTTTTCCGGTGGGATTGTAGCAGAGTTGGGAAGTAAGCCCTCAAGCTGCCAAAAAGAAGGGCCTGGTTTATGTAATGAAAGACCTTCACAAGTACATCCAAAATGATTTGTCACTCTTTATGGCAACTTACAGATGCAAATATTAAAGGAACACGTGCGTAGCTACAGGGATGACTTCCAACATGAGAAACAAAACAGGGAAGTATTTCTCTGCGGGATCTATCCTGACAGGCTGGTGTTTTTCCCCCAATTCACACAACCAGTATTATATCCTAATGCAGTCCAAAGCATCCAGCACTGTTCACTCCAGCTGTCTCTCAAAGGATGTGCAATCCCAGCAGGCAGGCCTGGAGATTGGCACTCCACATGCAGCTTCTCTTCTACAGCTACCATCTGAGCAGCTTTTAAACAGAATGTCTTCTCTTACTTCTGAACCCCCCAGGAGAACAGTATCACCTCCATTTTTCAGCAGAGTCACAAAGCACACTCCCATTTCGCAGTCTGTTGTCTTAACTCTATCAATTTGAAGTCTATTGACCTTTATAGCTGCCAAGAGTTTTGTTTGTGTGGCTGTTGGCTACTAAGTTGATACAAATTTATCCTTCCTTAATGACTGTACAGCCACACTTCAAGCTTTGTGACTCAAGGGAGTGGAATATTTCTGAGAGACGCTGGGGTACAACAGATCTCTACATCTCACCTGAAGTGAAGTCTTCCCAGCTATTTCCAAATGGTTTATAAACAGGTTTAAAGACGAAGTATATTTAAATAGTCACTGCATACATACTGTAAAATATAGGAACTTCCACGTTTTCCTGTGTTTCAGATGGGAAGATAACTGGTATTTTTTAAATACTCGCTTTTCATTTTAATATTTTCAGCTTTAAAATGAAATAATTACTTGTTGCTCCTCCAGCATTAGCTTTTCAGACACCAATATAAGACTAAAGACCTTTTACAGGGTTAACTTCCCCCATATTAAAACACAATGGGAAAAATGTAAACACCTTATTACAAAAGTATGAAAAACAGAAAGAAAAAAAAAGTTTATTTCCAGAAATACAAAACATCTATTCTCTCATTTCTCCATCTTCTTCCTCTTCTTCCACACCTCTGATGTACAAAACATTATTGCACCTGTAAATAGAACCAAGAGTTCTATTAGTTCTTAGCTGTAAATGTTATCATTTTCCCCACATAAGATGCTTTAAGCATTTTCTTGCTTGTGTGTAGCCTGGCAGCAGCCAAATTCTGCATAACAAATTGCTGCTGTTGGCCTTGTACAGGTTTTCCACAAAGCTCATTACAATTGTGAACCCTTATAAAAGTAGTAACTGGTTGACAATGCTGTACAAAAAAATTTTTACTTCTGGGTTAGCAGTTATGGTCAAGTTTAACTTCCAAGCATGTGAAATGTTTTCAGGTGCAACACACTAGTGTACAATGCCAAAGGATTAACAGATACACAATAACATAGAAAACTAAAGCTTTACCCACCAAAAAAGGGATAGTAAATACTTTTTGAGAGCTATTCAAAAGTTCCGTTTTTCCTCCCCTCAGAAGGGACCTCAACATAAAAGACACACATTCATAGCCCTATAGTAAGACCTACACTTAGCCTCTTAGTTAGACAAGAAATACAATACCCACCCGTACAAGTTTTAATACAAATGGTAAGAAGATTTAGAAAGAGCCTGCCTCCATCATAAATAAATACCCCAATTACCTTATCAAAACTTCACCCAGGTGTCCAGACAACGCACCGTCTATGTATTCCTCTGTGTTTGCGAGCTTGAGAGGGAAACGAGCAAAAATGAGACCGTAATAAGAGCAGCTTCACAAAGCACACATCGGCCCCGCCCCAGCCCAGTGCTCACTACAGCGGCCGGGGCAGCCGAGCGGCACCGCAATCCCGCCGAGGCACCGCCAGTCCCCGCACCACAGAAGGGTTTGGGCGGGAAGGGACCACAAAGATCACGGCGTTCCACTGCCTTGCCGCGGGCAGGGGCACCTCTCACTAGACCAGGTTGCTCAAAGCCCCGTCCAACCTGGACTTGAGCACTTCCAGGGATGAGGCATCCACAACTTCTCCGGGCAACCTGTTCTGACTGGCAACCTATTCTCATTTCGCCGCCCCAGGGCCGAGCCCTGGCGCCACCCCCGCCCGAGGCACCTCACAGGGGATACCCCGGCACTCACCTGCATGTTCATGTAGCCGTCCACGGAGACGAGGTAGCCCTTGTACTCCATTCCCCACTTCAGCTTCACCATCACCGGCTTCCCCGTCAGCCCGTTCAGGAACGGCTTGGGGTTCAGGGGCAGGCTCTGCAGGGGAAGCACATGGTCAGCGCCTCCCGGCTCCCGTCCCTCCCGCCGCCCTGCCGCGCACCCCCCGCTGCCTTTACCATGTCGGGAGAAGCGCAGGTCCACACAGGAACCCCTCGTGCGCTCCGCGGGAGAACGGCAGGGGATGGGATAGGATGGGATGGGATGGGATGGGAAGCAACTCCCCTCCCGCTTCCCGTTCCGGGGGCGCCGCTCTCTCACCCCCGACCTCTCACACGCCACGGCAAAGGCGGCGCTGCCCATTGGCTCGGCGCTGCCGCGGGCCTCTCTCATTGGCCAGAATGCCGGGCTAGCCCGGGCCCCAACCAATCGCGGTTGGCGCAAGACGGCGGGCGCCTCGTGTGGGGGGAGCGCCCTAGGCGGGTCCGGGTGTCCGTCCGTGCGCTCGTCCGTGTCCCTGTCCTGCCCGTCAGGGGCACCTCTCGGCACAGCGGGCTCAGCCAGCCCTTTTGCTGCTCTGCGCAGGCCGATCCCCGCGAGGTGGCAGCGCACGGCCTGTGCCGTGGCCGTGGCGCAGGACGGGGGAGCTCTGACACACTCTCCCGTGGTACTCGCCAGCCCGGCGGGCCCTGGAAGCTTCGTGGCGTCAGCCCGTGTATGAGAATGAACCTGCGGACTAGCACGTGTTCGTGACTCCACACGCATGGATAGAAACCCTCTGAGTTTATAAAACACATAGATGCGAGTTCTCTGTCAGTGTCATTTCACTCCCAGGCAAAGAAGTTGCCGGAGCTTTTCTTGGCTGTGGAGGTCATCAGCCTATTCACACTCGTGAAACGCCAGTCCTGTACTAGCAAAATTTGTGGCTCTTAACCTTCGACAGGCAAACATGTTGAACCAACGTCTATACCACTTATTAATTTGTCACATCCACGCAAATGCTTTCTGCTACTCTATATCTAAATTCATCAAATGCCATAATACATACAGCATATTCCTATAGCCTTTAATGTAGTTTTTGCTGAATGAGGAACTAATCTTTCTGTAACAAAGCTATGGGGTTTTGTGCACTTTACCTTCCAAAGTTCAGTCAAGTGCCCTACTGTCCATCATCACCTAATTAAATCTGCGTTTAAAGCTGTTGACTCAACAGCCCATCTTTCCCAGGTCCAGAAGGTCATGCATAGTGGCACCATGCATGTGTTGTGGATGAGTAGAAGTGAAACAGCTGGAATTGTAATTCCTGTTAACTAGCGTATATCAAAAGTGCGCTCACAGAATCACAGAATTGTTAGGGTTGGAAGGGATCTCTGGAGATCCTCCAGTCCAACCCCCCTGCCAAGGCAGGGTCACCTAGAGCAGGTGACACAGGAACATGTCCAGGTGGGTTTTGAAGGTCTCCAGAGAGGGAGACTCCAAAACGTCCCTGGGCAGCCTGTTCCAGTGTTCTGCCGCTCTGAGTGTAAAGAAGTGCCTCCTCATGTTGAGGTGAAACTGCTTGTGAAAATACTCAAGTACTTGTTTCCGTGATCATTAGGAATTAATGTGATTTTCTTTTAGGGTGTGGTGGATGGGCAACAGAAACAACATCAAAATTAGGCTAATTGTCTTTCTGGTAGCAGGACTCACTATGGGCCAGCTGAAAGAGTAACTAAGTTACAAGATTTTTTTAAGGAAGTCTGTTGAGACTAGGTAGGAAAAGTATGAACACAATGGGAAATGGTGTATATATAGCAAAATCTGTCATTCCATTTGGAGTGGAGAATAGCTGATTTCATGTAACGTGTATAATGTGGCAGAACGCAATGAGCTTAAAGGGAGTGTCTTGAATAAAATCATACAGTGGGAGCAACTTTTGCACTGTTTTGACAATTGCCAAGGATAAACATGTATCTATGGATGTCAATATAACAGGGTTTGTATGTTATCTGAAAACAGCACTTCTTATTTTTACATATGGAACGAATTTTGATCACAATGTCTCCTACTCATGTTGGGAAAACTTTCTGTGTACCAAAAAATACAGGAGCAGTTATATTCAGTTTTTAATACACTCTGTTCCTCTGACAGATGAATAAATATTCCAGCCCTGTAATTATAAAAACAAGTTTCCCAGGATCATAGATATCAGTGTAGAAGTCAGAGAGCGAGAGTGCTTGACTTCTAGTTTCATAATTGGTACATGAATTCATGTGTCAGTAATCTCATCAGCTGCAGACTGGATCTACAGCAGTTTTGTGTAGTGGTAGGGTAGGAAGGAGTACCGAAAGCACAGAATGCATGACTACATCTGATGTAGTTAACTGAATAACTCAGTTAATCAGGAAACAAAATAGCTGGTGTTTTTCTTTCTCCCTTGTGAGGAATTTGCTGTTTACCTTATTGACTGAATCATCCTGACTCAGAGACAATTTTTGTGTGCTGGCTGTCTCCTGACCTTCAGCACAGGGCTGAAATTCACCTTTTGTCCTCTTTGTATTTCCCCATGTAATAGGGGAAGTAATCATTTGCATTCTTTTCTGCCTTTGGGTCAGGGTATTTAGGCTGCTGCTCAACAGGAAATGAACAGGAAAGAGTTGTTGTCATAGATTAATCCAAACCTTAGCTTTTGGGTGGGTGGATAGGATTTTCTCTTACAGCTCAGGAGTGGGAATTTAGCACAACCGCCTACTCTCTGTTCCTAAGGAAACATGTTAAGCAGCTGAATATCCGAGGGCAGCAGCATTTCTGGTGGAGGGATTTGTTAAATTGTGTTATCTGTGTAAGTGCAATTGCTCACTGACATCATTAACACACCGTGTCGCCACAGTGCCAGGCAGAGAGGGGAGCCCCTCACATTGCTGAGAGAAAGCTGAGCTGCCCAGAACTCTTTCCTGATTGAGCCAAGTTTGCTGAGACGGGAACTCCCTGCAATAACCACCTTCTACCTGCCATAAACACATTTATTAAGGAAACTGTCAGAGCTGCCCCATGTTCCAGCTTCTGGGCTGCACATTTAGTGACCATCCCACGCCTTTTCCTAGCAATATGCCCATGTAAATGGGGTTTTCCTCCACAGCACTCTTATTCCACATCAAGTGAGCTACTTGTGGTACCACACAGTCATTTCCACCAGAGTAGTAACAGCATCAACTTTGCCACCATCACACCAAAGACACCATGTCATGGGTACCAGTTGCAATCAGGGAACTTAAAGCAGCCATGAAGCCACAGCCCTGAATTAAGAGTGGGCAGAGCTGAGTTAACAAACAGGAAGCTTCACTAGGAGACAGTACCTTCAAAGGACAGGTTTACATCAAAAGAGCTCCAGTGGTAGCAGCATGGAGTTAGCCCTGCTCTGCAGCAGATGAACCTCAGCTTCTGGTTCTGTTGGGTTCACAATTGACAAAGCCTTGTAAGAACTTGCTGCTCTCGCAATACAAACCTGTGCTGGGTGAAGATGTACCACCCTCCTTCTTCCACCTTGCCAGATTCCCAGACCGAGTCTGGTTCTTGAAAATATTAGGTGATATGGTACCTCGATCTAAGACAAGCAGTTTTTAATTAGCCTTATGCAGACTAGGAATTCATTTCTGACACGCTCTCTGTTGTAACTACTTGAGGATGCAGTGACTATGAGTCTCACAGACCTAGAAGGGTTTTGGAGCTCTGCGCAAACTCCTTGGGGAGTTTTGCTTCTGTAGCAATGATGTTTAAATGTGAAGAGGATCTAGAACTCAGGCCAAGTCTTGCCATGAAATAAATTTATTTTTCTTTCAGCAATAGGCATAATGGAAGACTTGCCTTTAAAAATCATACTGGAATGGAAAATTTGCTCTTGCTCACAATTTTTCTGTAGAAAGTATCTTGTTTAAAAATCTTTTTCAATAAGAAACACTTTTTTTTTTTTGTATGCACAAAAAGCCTGTATCATTTATCACCTCTTGGTGACTGGGGAAGTGCTGTAGCAGTATTGTGTAGATTATCAACAGCCCTCACGTGAGGTATAATCCTGACTTTTTGGGGCTTTGCCACAACAAAACAGTTTCGCTTCAGACAGTGCTTTCTCAGAGATCTCTGCCAGTGAAACATCTTTCCTTTCTGCTGATGATTTGTCATTTTAATAACATCATCTTTGATCAAATCTCCATGAATGAGGCAACAACTGTCCACCACAGGCCTTCACCATGGATCACGACTGAGAACCGGTAGGTAATGACATCAGGCTTCAGAAGAACAGGGATCTAATTTGTCTCTGAGTTCCTCATCAACCAAACCAAAGCCAAGCTGTGCTGCAGGGGTGGATACACACAATCCAAGTGCTAGGAAGCACAAAGCTGGATAGCCTATTTCAGGTTTGATCCAAGTAACGTGTCTTTCCACATGCTGCCAAATTTTCATCTCAGTAGAAGATTGTAGTGTAGAATAGATGCTTGGTCTTGCTGAACAACATTTGGAAACAGCTGAAGGGAAGAGCATGGGGAAAATACAAAACCCAAGAGACTTGCCATTGGCCTTGCATGCCTGGCAGTGGCTGGCAAATAGTAATGTGACAAAACACAATGTGCAAAAGTCTGTTTGGGCTGGACTTGCCCAGTGAGCAGACCATGCTGTGAAAGACTCACAGGGCAGGAGGCAGAGGTGAGCCTGGGAAGAAAGAGATGGAGGGTTTATTCTTGGGTACAAGATTTATGTGTAGTTTCATCAGTACTATGTCTTTTTTCTGCAGTGATATCAGTATGAAATGAGATTGAGGGTGTGTGAGTGGGGGCAGGTATATACTAACAAAGCCCAGATCTTTTGTCCACTCCCCCAGAGGTTTGCTAGAGTGGGCAAAAGATCTGAACTTTGTTAGCATATACATTTATGAACCCGTCACAAGGCTGGGCTGTGTGAACAAGAAGGGGCATGGGGTTGGCATTGTGCAAAAATTATGGGAACATTAAAGCCTCCTTTTATTCATATTGAAAACCTTTATTTATTTGTGCAAATAGTGTTCATGCAAATTATGCAGCTACACTAAAAAGAGGCCCTTTAAGAATGTGTCTCTGAAAACACAGGCTCCTTTGCCAGGAAATAATGGGACTTCCTTAATTATCAGCTGTTATCTTCTGCGTTTGGCAAACTTTTGTTGCTTTATGTGCGGTTGCTTCTTTTATGCTTTGACATTAATGAATTGGAATTGAAATTATGTGCTGAGGAAAACAAAGTGATCTGTATAAATAATAAAATGGTGTTCTTGTGTGTGTCAAAAAGGGGGAGATAAGTATTATGCAGAAGGAATTTGGAAACTGTGCTTTCACACAAACATCTTAATAGAAACTAATAACTGGCTCCAAATCGCAGAAGTGCTTTAAGAGTTGGTGTTTTGGGAAATCTGTCTGAGCAGAGCTCAGTAAGTCTGGCTGGTGTTGGAAGCTTTCTGAATTAGGTGGCAGCTCTATTGTAACAGAGAAGCTCATGCAATTTTTAACAGTGAATCTTGTGGGGGAAGATAAGAGAAAGGAGTTATTAAGCCACAGGTACATGGGTCACTGGGGTGTTGCTGATCAGGAGAGACTAGATATCATACAGATTCCCTCACCGTTTCAGGAAGAGCAGTAAGAAACTAGCTGGAGAGGAGAAAGTAAGTGAGAGAAATTATACTGTGTTAAAAGAAGGAGCTAAATCCAGGATTCTTGAATTTCTTAGAAAACTCTGTCTGACCCCAAGCAATATTCTGGAGAGATGAGGCAGAGAAATAGGAGCCCAAGTCCCAAAGTAACCTGTGAGTCATCAAGGCTGATTGGCGGCTGTAGGGACAAATATGTCCTGAACTCCCTCTATTACACTGTGAGGCTTTAATGTGCTGTGGTTTTATTAATTTGGCCAGATACATCTTTTTTTCTGATAGGTAAAGGGAAAAGCGATTTGAGGTTGGAGCCTCTGCAAAGACTGCTGGGTTATTTGCACCTCTCCCAGGGGAGCCAGTGCTGGTCCTGAGGCAGCTGGGCCAGAAAGTCTCATTTCCAGGAAGGGTCTGCAGACAGAAAAAATCCCCGACCCCCCGTGCTCTGAAAATGTTCCAGAGGTGACATCTGCATTTCTTGTTTGACTTGAACCTGAGCCCAGGGCTCACATCTCATCTTGGAGGCAGCTGCATCTGAGACCAGTAACTTCCAGTGGCTTCTACCTCTCTGCTAAACTGGTGGCCCTTTGTGAGGGCCTCTGCAGGGTAGGGAATGCTGAGGGTCTGCTATAAAGGCAAATGTATGTGTACACCCTTCCCCGTGGAACAGAGCAGAGGAGAAGCTGTCATGCAGATAGTTTCTAGTCAGCTACCAGAACCTCAGAGCATCTCACTGCCTGCCTGAAACAAGCAGGAGTCCAAACTCATGTAGGTGGGCAAGCTTTTCTCAAACCTTGGGAACCTCATAGGCTTATCCTGCCTGAGATAAGAAGGATTAGAGGGACCAGGAGTTAACTGTGGGGATGGCCAGTTAATGAGGACCAAATGCCCAAGGCAGACAGAACAAGACTGCAGCATACTCAGGATGAAAGTAACAGAAAATCCTATAGTTCAATACACATCATCTGGTACAAATCCAGGGGAGAGAGCATGGCTATAGCTGTTTACACTGGTTTTATGCCAACCATCCCCAAATTACCAGTGCCCTGACTTTCATACTTCTTGGGCCAGTGCCCAGCTGTATGTGCTGGGTGCAGTGTGTCACCACAGAAATACCTTTCTTTAGAATTCTTGAAGGGTTAAGTAAGTTAGAGTTTTGGCCAGTGAAGTTTCCACTACACTGTGGACACAACAGTGCTCGCAGAGACCAGCTCTACCTGGTTCATTTCTAGCCAGGAGGTCACTGATGTGCTGTTCCCTTGTTAAAACTGCCTCCTGTAAAGCTGTTCGTTGTCATTTAGTTTGGCCTTCATTTTGCTGAGTAAACTGTTAGATCAATTATACAACTGTTAGGTTTTTTCCAAAGTACACAGAGGATGAGAGCTGGCTTCTCTTTGCCCAGCAGGTGTTTCTGAGGAGGCAGCTGATGTGCCCTGGGCTTCCCTGCTTGGGAGCCAAGACCCTGGAGAGATATTATGAGCAATTTCAGTGCTTCTGATGGTGCACTGTCAATTCCTGATGCTCCTTGCATGCCCAAGATGACCTAGCCCCACTGCCACACTGCTCTCTTTGGATCCTTTTCTGTTCTATGCATCTTTTATAACAGCCACTGTTGCTGTCTGCGCTTGGCAGCAATGGCCTTGGCAGCATAGCATAGTCTCAGAGGCATTTACATCCATTTGGTGCCTTCCTTCTCCAGGACAGTGTCTTCTCTGTGGCAATTTACACCACAAGTCATGGGAAGGACCTAGGGGATAAGCGGTGTGTGTTCTTGAAATAGGACCCAGTGATGGTCAATAGAGGATCCACTCTTCTGCCCAGAAATGCAGTGACAAGCTCACTTGTAAGGGTAGGTACGGACCAGGCAAGGAAAGGGAAGATCGTGCCCTAATTGTATTGTTTACTGCAATGCAGGATAGAGATACTTAGCTAGTTTGGGTAATAAAAACAATTGAAAAAAATCTGCTTCTCTGCCAATAAACATATTTTGGTGCCTGAGCTGGCTCGCTTCAACCAGCACATGCAAACTGCGATCATTTTGAGGATTAGGGTGTGTTCAAGGATTAGAGTGTGGGTGTGTTTCACAACTTTAGCAGAAGGTGTACCCTCAACAAAGACCATTTGCTGCAGCACTGAAATCTTTGCTCCAAAACTCTTTTTTGTTTTTCCAGAAGAAACTTTTTTTTAAAATAAGGGGAAAGGAACCTGGTTTTTAACCAAGCAGCATTCTTGGAAATGACCTTTTTGGATGAAATTTTCTTAAAGAATATCAGCTTGGAGCAGATATTTCCTGCTTCCAGGAAAGCTTTTCTAGAGTTCTACCTCCTGTAAATGTTTATACAAACAATTAAAGACTGCCAGAGTTATAAGCTGCTAAGAAAGAGGAGTTTAGGATGGAAAACAATGAAACCTTAATAGCATTGCCAACTTCACTTAATAAACAGATGCATTTAATATGAATTTTGTATAATAAATGCTAGCTTAGATATGAAAGTTTTGTACCATTTTGTTTTGCTACACAGCAAGCAAAAATTTAGCACAGCCATACACAAGGTTGAGTATTTTCTGGCAAATGTGGTATTTCTTAAATGACCTTTAAGGTTGTTTGATCAGTTGTAGGTTGCAATGGACTGATATATTGTTGTTCCTTTCTTATAATGCTTCATGTAAGGCAAGTGATTACTTGTTTTGACAGACTGTAAAAGATATGTAATTATTAAGTGGAAAAGGGCTAGTTTATTCCTGTGACACTTTATGGATTTATATGCTTCTGTGAATTGGACATAAACCACTTCTGCTCATCTGTGGTTTTGTGGGGTTTTGCCTTAAGTGCTCAAGAAGAAGCTCTTATAATTTTCTATTTCAGGGAAAGGAGATCTAGAGGATTAAACGATACAATTAAAGATTTATTTAGCAACAGACAAAAATTTCACAGCTGAACAGTCTTGTTTAATTCACAATACTACCACGTTGAGACTCCAAGAATTTTAATGAAGGTATGACTTTATATTAGGTATATGATAAGATAATTTAATATAGAGTGAAGTGGATGGCAATTCCTGTGCCCCTCTAAACTGGGCTGTCTGAGGAGAAATGTGATCGTGGCAGAGGGTGACAGTGCTTCTCTCTCAGCATCAGGACACCAGCTCCTACTGGAAGACCCTGGCAAACACTCTTATCCAGAAGATAAGAGTGGCCAGAAACCTGACTGCCATGATACTTGTTCACCATTTAATAATTAGTTGAATTTAGGTGTGTGGAGGGACCTTCCCACAGCCCATGCTGGCAATTACCTTTATAATAAAGCTCTGCTTTTTGTGGTGTTTGGGGAGTGACATTTACGAGACTTTAGAACCTGTGTTTTGTGAGGTATCTTTGAGGTCATACATAATGGAATCCCATTCCTCTAATACACTGTTCATACAATATGTTTTCTTTCTGGGTCTTGTAAGAATTTCAGGGAGTTTATTCTGAAAATTTGCATGAAATTGGATTTTTTTCCCCTGAGTAGTCAACTGCAGACCACTGTTTCTGATGGTGAGCAAATACATGAGTATATAATAGCTTATACAAATGAAAAATACAACATTTTTGATGTTGCCAAGTTGACCCAGTCTCAGATAATGGGCTAAAAGGTGCAAGCTCAGCAGACTGATTGGAGCTGTAATGTCTTTAGCAAATGAGGGAAATTGAATACCCTTTGCCTACATAACCTTTGCCTTCACTGGTTTTGCTTTTTTCACATTTGGAAGTACACATCATCCCCAAGTGTGTTTAAATAGCAGCAGGATGGAAGTAATGACTGTTCTTTCAAGGGCAGAATGCCCCTGAGTTCCATGGGAACTGGATGCTAAATTATACTAAAAAGTCATAGAGCACACATGACTCAGACCTGAGCTGTGCATCTGAAATGTTGTAATGAAAAGCATCACTTAATTTTTTTTATATTTGTAGCAAAGACAAACCTATTTTATATAATTTAAACAATATGTTTTCCTTTCCGTATTTTCTCTGATTTAATATTAATGTGTGTGTATATATATATATAAAAATATATATGCACACATATGTGATACCACAGAACAGTGCAGACAGTACCGTGCATATTAATATTTATTTTTGTGTTGGACATTATATGTAAATATACTCTATATGATTTACTTACAACCACTTTATTTCAGACATCAGAAAAATGTGGGATTCTACTGGGTCTGAGAGCACTGATTACATTCACAATGGTGAACAGATTAACCGTTTAGTTGCAGGTATCAAGGTTGTCACTCAAACTGGCAGCACCTCAGAATAGCTAAAGCTTATCAAAAATTGTCTGGATTGGAAATGACAGCCATACATGCATGAATGCATCTGTATGGCTGGAAGATTGTTGAAGTGTGAAGTGAAGAAGTTCACTTTGGTTTATTTTTTATCATAATTACTGTATTTCATGAAGGAACATTGACTTGCCACAGGATAAATACAAGGGGAAACAGAGAGAAACTTCATTCTCTTATCATCTTTGTCTACCAAAGGTCACCACATTTGAACAAAGCGTATTTATTTCATTCCTTATGCATTTACGTAGCCATTTACTGTACTCTGTATAAGTGAAGCAGAATAATTTTTTGCGAGACTAATTAAAAGTTGCATGGTAGAAAATGTTTTTGTGATCACACCACCGTAACGAAATTGAGCTGTCTTTACTGACGTGTGCTCCATTTACTGGGTTATTTAAAACATATTTCCCACAGTTCCAGCAGATTCTTTTTTTAAAGCAAAAGCATAGTAAAGTTTTTCATCCTAAGTAAATTAATATCCTTAATGAACATATTTAGAAAAATAAAGTGGCAGTTTATCTCATCTTTTTTCCATTTATTGTGTGCCTTTATACTGCTTCCTAGCTTTATAGTGTCTTACAAAACTTCCATGTCAAATCAAGAACAGCCAAATCACCTCTGAGTCAATAGGATTAATGTGTAAAGTTTATTTGTCTCCATCCCAGTGGTGTTACAGTCTCCTTCAGTCTCAGCATGAAGTACCAACCAGGCAATTTTACCACGTTCTACATTTTGGATCCCCTGTGGCACTTAGTGAATGGAAAAGGCTATTAATTTAGTTATATGATTTCATCATAGACTGTTAACAGAGTTGAGGATTGCACTGAGAAAGTCTGAAGGCTCTAGCATGACAAATACACTAAGCCAAACTTTTATTAAAAAAAATATGTAGCTTAAATCCCTCAAATTAGCTCAAACTACTGTTAATTCTTCCCAAAGTCTGATATAGGTAGGGACAGGACTTAGTTCTGTGGCTGATGTCTTTGAGGAGAAAATGGTCTAGCAAAGAAAGATAAAGGTCCAATTTTAACTGGCACAGCACTCCAAAGTGCTCATTTGGCTTCCACATGGAATTTTGGAAGTTTTCTTCTTCAGGTGTTACGTGCTTGATGAAATTGGAAAAATTTATACTCTCTGGGTATACAACTGCTGTATCTGAACCAGCCAGTGGATAAAGTGTTGATAGTAGCAGAAGTTCATGTCATGCTGAAAAAGACTAAACCATGTGACACCTTGATGCACTTTGTCATTATAGACGTGGGGTTGGGAACCAGTCTTATTCCTACTACTGGTCCAGCAAGTGGCCTTCAGCAAGTTGTGAAACCCCCGTTTGCAGAGCAGGGACATTTTGTATTATTTTGACCATTGATGTTATGATGGCACCTAGAAGACATGCATGATTGAGTCTCTGTGCTGCGGGGCAACCGACAGTCATGAAGAGAGTGCCCTGCAGAGATATCAAACCGTCGGTGGGGGAAAGGAAGCATCCTTTATAAGGTGGAGAATGGAGGTAAGAAAGATAACCCTTAATGTTCTACCTGACATTAAGGAAGTGAAAAAGCCATTGCCAGGATATATTAGTTTTTGTTGCAAATCTGTGACTGCTTAAAGCAGAAACCCATACATACATTATTTTCTCTTCTCGGTGGCTGACCACGTGAGTAAAGACGAAATGCCTCCCTTTCCAAATGCGTGCAAATGGCTCTGAGATATGGATAGATATGGGATTGTCAACTCCAATTAGTTGGAGAAATGACCTACTGTACTTCTCTTCTATAGGTACTACAAAAGCCGTTCCGCCCATGAATTAGACATCGGTGAGAAGCTGAATTTAAGCCCACTATTGTATGGGAATGTCCACTCCGCTTTGCCACACTAAAGACATTCAGGCAGGCAGAACACCCTCCGCTGACTCATTAGGGCATACATTAGAGGCAAACTCGCTGCGCTCGCCATGAACCCACAGAGCTCTCTTGAATGGTAGCCCTTGGTGGACGCTTGCAGGGCAGGCCGGTTCCCACAGCACCCCGCTGATCCCCTGTGAACAGATTCGCAGCTCCCCGCTGGCTGCAGAAATGGATTGCTTGCCCCATCCTCACCCGCCACTGACAGCCCTCATAATAATAACCTGCCCGGGAGGCGAGGGACGGGAACGGGTTTCTGACAACTCATTAGCCTGAGATATGGTCGGTTCCTGCCAGGATTGTCACCACTGCTGCAGAGGGAGCAGGACAATGCTGGGCAACACCAGTCAGGCCCTTTCAGGGCCATCCTTTTCCAGAAAAGTTACTTGCATCCTCAGAAAGGAGCACCTGTAGAGGGTGGCTCCTTCAAGGTTCCCGAGGAGGGAAAAAACAGAAAAATTGGAATGCCAGAAGTGCTGAGGTGAAAAATGAGGCCAGCAGGGGGTCGTATGATACTACAATGAAACCACAGCTGCTCAGAGGGATGGGAGGCAGCCCTGGGCTCAGGCATGCACACATTGGCCGCCTTCGAGGCAGCAGTTTAGCTCTGAGGTCCTGGGTCTGATTCTGAAGCTCTGTTTCTCTTCCTCCTTCAGCTTCACCAGGACTTCGTGATTGAGGTACCAGTACGGGAAAAGAAACCAAGAAAAAAACTGGGAAGTCCATTAAATATTGCTTTACACTGTTCTCTGCAGTTTGTCTTTTAAAATCCAGGTGCACTAAACTGCCCTGTGACTGCCCTGTCCTGTCAAGAACTACACGTGAGATCCTGTCCACTCCCCTGTGTCACTGGGGTGATAGACAAGGAACTTCTGAGTCTGGCACAAATGCTCTGAATATAACTTGTCTGTGTATGAAAATCACCAGCTAGAAGTTCCTCATCCTGGTTCAGTAGGAGGGGTATGAAGAGCTGTCCATGATGAGCCATTTTTTTTCTGGCAATCATGGAATGCTATCACCTCACCTCCAGCTTGGAGAGTGATGGAAGAAGAGATCTTCACTCAAAGCACCCAGCAAAAGCAATGTGGAGTTGATTGATCACTACAGGCAAGAGATGCCCTTGCTTATAATGGGACAGGAGCAACATGTGGAATCTTGTTTCACCTTTACTACCTACATCTTGTGTGATATCTGAGGGAATTGTCTATGCAAACTGAAACCCTGAATTATATGTCCTCTAAGTGATGTTTTCAGGTTTAATCATTGGACTCAAAAAGAGCAAAAGCATTTATTTATAAGGTCTTGTGTGTCTGCGTAGTGGTAGACAATGACATTTTAATGAGCGTTTTGAAAATTCTAGTGCAGAAATATGAAATGGCTTCATTAGGAGAAGTAGTTTTCAGCTCTACTGTGGAGAAATGCCATTTATCAAGAATGGAGACAGTCAGAAAATGCCAGCAAGACCTAATGTGAACAGAAAAGAAAACAAAAAGCAATTCACACCACAAATAAATAAATAAAAAGAATTATCACTGTGTGCTGTTCTCATAGCTCAACTGCTTTAGAAATAAGAATGAAGACTTTCTGAACCACAGCCCTCAAAGTACTTGAGTGTTGTGGTCGGGAAAGGCTTACTGCTTGGGGGTATGTAAAATCACAAAGAAGCAACTTCTGTTTCAGAAGGGATGGAAATGGAAAAGAATTAATCCACATTCAGTGGTCTAAAACTGTGTTGTTTTATTGTTTCTGTCTTCTAAGTAGGTTATCTGGTAGGCAGGACTTAAACTGTGGAGATACAGAGAGATTCCAGGAATGCTGGTGATCTTCCAGACCCACTAATAGTCCACCTTAGTCATGGGAAGCAGCAACATGTGGTAAATCATATTGATGACCAGCAAAAGGTTTTTAACAACTTTGGTAATGAACTGGAAAGGCAGGAGCATGTCAATGACATCTGTGACAGGCAGAAAAATCGCTCAAACACAAATGTGGAAATTAAAATGATCTGACAAAATTGATGCCAAATCATTCAGTTTCAGGAACTATAACTGTTGAAAAGAAAGTCAAATATATTGATTTAGGTGTCAGATGCAGTCTAAAACATGCAATCTGTTCAGATATCCAGAGGAACTGATCTCTTGTGAAAACAGAGGCCCAGCAGAGGTACATAAAGGTGACATCACTGGCTGGCAAGTGACAGCTGGTACTGTCCCAGTGGCCTGAAATAGAGCTGTTGATGGCAAAAGAGGCAAAAAGAGACAAAGAAACTAAATTAATCCAAGTTAAAAGGCTGGCTTGACATGGTCTAAGGCTGCGGTAAGATATTGCTAAATAAACAACGCACACATTTGTTCCCCAGATATCTCGAGCAAGATGTGAAAAAAACCATAGATGAAGATTTTCTTGGGAGACTCAAACAGTAGAGGAATGAAATGGCTATGGATGTCGGTGTGTGCTTTGTCAAAGACAAGGAAAATCAGAGTCTGCTGTTGGAATAAACCACAGAAGTAGGACCTTCCCACAAGGAAGGTTCAGTTGCTAGAGGGAGAAACTCTAATTTAGGAAGAAGGAATTATGATCAGTGGTGTAAGCAGGAGTGCAGCTGGGGTTTTGTATGCAATAAAACAGCCTTGGGAGGGAGGCAGCCATGTATGGCTGAGAGGCTTTCATGTGGACACATTCCTCTGGGAGATTCACCAGTGACACCAGTGTCCGGTTTTCTGGACCAGGTTCAAATTCCTGAATTGCTTTAAGTGCACAGTACAAAGAAGAGAACAAGCTTTATTATCTATTTCCAAGGAACTTTGGCTTACCAAATTAATATTAAAGAAACTTTCCTCAAGTAAAAAAAATTTACTCATGCAGAAAAAAATTTGTGTGATTGTAAAAATCCATATTCTGTTGGATTTATTTACCTGTGAGTATTTGCAAATAATGTTCTTCATGGGTGTGAGAATTTCTTCTAGGATGGAAAATACTGATTTTCCTGGAGAAGACTGTATATTTTTGAATTGTGTTCAAATTTGGAAGTGGTTGCACTCTTGCTTAAGGTTGTTGTTTGAAGTTTGCTGTACTTACTCATGGATGGACTCCAGCTGGTGCCACATCTTTCAACAGTACAGCTGTAACTGGAAAAAGACACTTTTCTTCCAGGCTCATTTTCAGCAATGAATTTGAATTGTACTCAACAAGACTAAGGCAGAAGGAATCTCTCCTGGGCCAAAAGAGACATAATCCGAAGGAGCAAAGATTTCAGCATTGTGTCTCAGAGCCACTAACAGAGCTGTGTTGGTTGTAGTTCCCCAGTGACATGTCTTAAAATCTCAAGTAAAGTATCTGCACCAATATTCTCCTTACTGTGATCTGAACCACAGGTTTGCAAGTGAGGTGAAGTCCAATGTTTGAAGACGAAAGTGACTGGTAAAATGTAGGAGTCTGGAAGGAAGATAGTGAGGAGGAATCCACAGAGGAGTGGAGGATCCTTTAGAGGAGACTGATGCCTAAAGGCCACCACCTCTGTGAATGCAACAAACAGCTGCTCATCTGATACTCCTCAGGGCAAAGGAAGGAGCTGGTGTTACTTTTTCCAGTGTGTGAACAGCTCCGGTTTCTGGGTGTGCATTTGTGTGGAAATATATAAGACAAGCTGAAAATGGTTTCAGAAGATGAGTGTTCCCACTTTATTATGATATGGAGACTATATATAATGTATTTTAATAATGTATGGAATGCCTTCACAGCAAGCCATTTTGATATGATCCACTGAATGTACTTTTCAGTGGGAAAACAAACACATAAAGAAGAATAGAGGATGTTTTTAAAACTCACCAGAAGATGTTTTTGGCTTTTGTTCACTTCCTTCCAAGTCCATTAAACACACTTTCCAAAAGTCAAAGCACTTCTTTCATTGCAGCAGCCTGAATGAGCCCAGAAAAGCAGCCAGTCCTGAGTTCTCAGTGCCATTTCTGACCTCTCTTATAATATTTTAGATACCTCAGATATTTCTCAATCAAGCTCTCTGAAAGCAAAAGCTGTTAAATCACATCTGTAAACTGAAGCATGGAGAATTCTTTACATGTGTAAAATTCTTTCTCATTATATAGAGAGAAACAGTTTACAGACTGCTCTAAGTACAAAGCAAATAACTCACCAGAACAATACGAATAGTATACACAAGCCTCTTAGCCTTGATGATCTTGTTTGGCAACAAATGTCTGAATGGCTTGCCTGGTTTACTTGAAATTAAATAAATTAAATACTGTCTTTCATTTATTAGCTGGTGAGATTTTTTCTATGCATTCTACTCCCATCCTGAAGCATCTGCAGATGAATGAGAAAAAGAAAAGAAGGCAAAATAGCACATTAAGTGGGTTTAACTCTCTCTTAAACAGAAATGCAAATTAAGAGATTCTGGCTAGCCTGGGAGATCCCTGCTCAGGGAGAGCAATACTGTATACTGGACAGGAACAAATAAACATACATTTCTCAGAGCATTCATGTCACCCTGAACTCCAAAACTGGGGGGCATCCGTGATCATATTCACAAGACATGATAAATTATCATTTAATACTTTTATTGGGAAATGTCAAGAGACCAGGTCAGAATCTGGATTCTAGTGTTCTAGGCTGAATTTACACATATGAAGACACTCTCCCAGAAAGTTACTGCACTCCCTAAAGCTCCAGTTCCTCTCATGAAACTATCCTTCAGATATAGGAAACATACTGAGCTGTGTACATCCATCAGCATGTGTGTTTGAGTGCTGTCTGACATATTTTCAAACATATCAAGCTCCATGTATTCTTTGTGCACTCCTGCTGAGACAGCAAATCCCCAGATAAATGCCTGCACCACACCACTGTTGAAGACTATTTCCTTCAGTGCTCACTGTGTTGACACTGTACCTTGGTTGGAGGCAGTGGTTGCTGGGTCCATGATCTCTGAAGTCCAGCAATGGAAGATCTGGATTCAGGGAACCACGTAAATGCTGCATCACAACCATGGGGTAAACCTTACAAGGTTCTTTCCCTGGACACTTCCTCTATTTTCAACACGGAAGTTTTGCTCATATGGCTTTTGCCAGCTCTCCATAAGGGCCCTGGATTTCCTGACCTTCCTCTCAGCAGGGAGGCTGGGTCATGATGCACCTTCATGGGCTGCTCTATAGCACTCCAGTCACTGCAGATACAAAATGCCATCCCATGGGCACATATTTTCTGAACGGGATGGCCTGGCCTGCGCTCAGCAGGAGCTGTAGGCAGACTCCCCTCCCTGCTGCTGCTGAGTGCCACTGCTTTCCCAGGCACATTGTCCCACCTGGAAGTGCTGACACCCATCATAGGACCCCAGGCATACCGTGTTCTTACATGCTCAGAGATAGATGTTGAAAGGTGTGTTTTTAGAGTTACTAGCCATTTTTGTCTGAAGCATTTGCTCTGCTGTATGCTTTCTCACTGTCTCTTATTCCCTCAAACAAGGACTAAGCAAAAGTTTTGTGAGCCAAGTCTAATCCTGTTTACATGATGCTTTTAACTCCCGTATTACTAGTTCAAAGCACGTGTCCAAATTTAGAAGCAAGACTAATACAACCTCAGGCTTAGTACTCATCAGATCTCACTAATTAAGCATGTTCAGGCCTGGTCAGTACCAGATGGAAAGCTGTCAAAAAATGATATGTCTTAGCTAGGAGTGGTCTCAGAGGCTGCAGGTGATGCACTTCTCTCACTAATCAGCTACTGTCCCAGCCACACTTAGCTTGGCAGTTTTGAATGTCTGGAGTAGAGTTTGGTTTAATTATGTGCATAACACTCCACGTGCATTTTTGCATGCGGAGAGGGAAAACCAGCCTGATTTTGAAGAGCAGCGCAGGGCTACTTGGCATTTAAATCCAAAAAATTCCTATCCAGAAGAAAGAGAAGGACTTCAATGCTGCAGAACACATGTGCTGGTCATCTGCCTGGCACTATCTCCTAGTGCCATCCCCTGAATATGTAATGAAAATGATGATGGTTTGGGCTGGCATCCTGCAGATGCTCATTTATCATCAGTAATATACTGAAATATTTTTGCTAGAGAAAGGATATTGGTTGAGGTATCAAGCTCCAAAGAGGAGAACAATTCTCTTATCTCCTGCCTTCTTTGTCCTGCTTATCTGTCTGATCCCTACACTCATCTGACCATGCTTCTCATGTTTGAGTGAAACTTGGCCTCAGTTTAAATGGCTAGCATGAGGTTCATGAATGACCTTTATAGGACTTCAGTATGAACCAGATTTATCACTGTACACCTGATTGCTGAATTTAGTCCTAAGAAGGCTTTACAAAAGCTTAGGGCTGGTCATTATAACACCAGTGGTTGTAATAAACCACTTTACGTAGAAGACATTATTTTACCAATGGCAGATACTCTGCATCTGGAGAAGGGTTATTATACATACATGCAAAACTTTACAGCAGACTTTCTGCTACAAAGATTTAACAACTCTTTAACTCCCTGGTTATATTGCAAACACAAAGTACAGCCCATCAGGTGACAGAAGTGCCTACAAGGTTCATCGTATTTGCCACAGAATTATGTGTGATCCAAAGCAAGCCCAGATCAACACCTTGAAGTAATGGTGTCCTTCTGACTCCACCTGAATTGCCAAGAGGATATAGAAGGTAAAGGGGTAATTTACAGATCTAAACCAAAGGCAGATTCCTGCCTACAACATGGTACTATCTTTGAACTCTTTGTTGAGAAACATAGTCACATTCATCACACATTTTGAAAGTCTCAACCAGTTGGGCTTTTCAATAGCCAGTAAACAGCAAAAAATAAAGAGTGAAAATCAAAATTTTTTGCAAACAGTATCTAATTCTGTTTATATAATGCTGTCAGATTTAGAAATATCAGTGCTCCCCTTGTGGCCCACCCCCATGGGATGCTGCCAGCACCATAGGATTCCCCCAGCTCCATGGAATGCCCCTGGCACCCTTTTGACCCACAGAAGGGAGGTGCACGTACAGGAAGGTCCTTGCCCCCCCAGTCCCTACCCCATCCCCTCACCCCTCAGGTAGACTTCCCTGGCCTCTCAGCCCACCACACATGCTGTCTCCTTTTGTAGACCTGTCAGTCAGGATAACGTCCTTGACCAGGCAAATCACAGCCACTTTTCATCTGGAAACAATGCTCGAGCCACAACACAGCATTGTGCTCAAAGTGGATTACACAAGCAGGGCTGTCTGCCTGGCATGATATTATTATATCAATAGGACTTTTCTTTCTCCCGGAAAACGTAAGCCCTGTTATCTTTTAACAAAGAAACCCAATGCCAACCTGCTGCCAGTCGGCACTTTTAGCAAAACAGTGCTGCTTTTCTTGGAAAGCACTAACAGCTATGGTTTTTTCACATCAGAAGTGTTGGGGGCTCTGGTGGAGAGAAAAGAGACAACTTCATCAGTGGTCTAGATTCTTCTTTCCAAATCCGGTGGTGAACAAACCAAAAAAAAGGAGGTCAGATGAATAAAACCCTGCCCTAATGCAAAATCCTGCTCCAATGCAAAACCCCTGTGTGTCAGTGGAAATGCCCCAGCCAGCGGGTGCGTGCAGTAGAGACAGCTCATGGATGGTGGGGTATGTGTCCCTGTGGCATCAGTGGGGTCTCTGTCTAGAGCTGAGGAGGAGGAAGAGTAGGCCAGCAGTTGTAGCAGCAGAGAAGTGACACTTGCCAAGAAATATCTTCTGCTGTTTCAGGGCTGCGTTTCTCACGGCTCCTGAATGCTGTGGAAACCTCCAGCGCTGGCTGACGAGTGGTCAGTGACAGCCAGAACATCCCCCCAGGTCAGCTTATTCTTCTCAGTCCTTGGGTTTGTTACATTCAACAATTTCTAGATGCATTTTTCCTCTGAAGCAATGTTCCACTACCATCGCCTTATATCCTTCGTTATCTCTGGCTTGAGCTATTTATTTCTCATGATGTAATTCCAGTCAAGTTTCAGAGCACTTGATTCCTATAAAGTAGCATTAAAAGGCTCTTGCTGCTGTGCCTACTGATTGTGGATTAAAACAAACATGATTCCATCTGGCTATATCAGTCTGTCATGTTCACCCATCTGTGGGTTTGCCTGCCAGTTAAATTAATTTATCATTAGAATAAATCCCTTTCAAAAAAAGAGAAAGGAAAAGTGACACTATTTGTTATGTTGAGTTTAGTTTAATTTGAGATGCATGCTTGAATATACTCAAGGAAATTTGTGAGCAGCATTCCCAGTGTATGCTGGGAAATATGCCTGTCCACACACACTGAATGTGCCTGCCTGAACAGGAGGGCTGGAAGACAAGTGAGAGATGTACTCAGCTATCTCAGGGACATTGTCCAAGGTATGGTCCGGTCGTATTTGTTTTTGTGCACGTCAAAAGGGACCTCATTGAAATCAGTGCAGGTCTTTGGCATAAACCTAGCATGTGCCTCACCAGGAGGCAGTGTGTTCAAAAATGCTAAGTCACCCTAGGTCTTTTTTCAGAGGTGACCCTATAGAAGAGGCCAAGATTTACTGGTGCCTATTAGCATCTGTAAATACATATGCTCCCAGTATAGAATCTATGCTCTTTGACATAGATTTTTCCTATCCTTCTCTGTTGTTCAACTATGGGTTGTCTTTTCAGAGAATAATCCTCTTCCCAGTTTGAAATTATCTAATCCTATATTGTTCAGCCTCTGCTGGCCTGGCAGTCACTCCATCTCTTTCATCAAGTTTAATCTTCTCTGCGCTGCTCCTTGTGCAAGATGAGGCCACAGACATTTCCTAATTTGATGCTTAGTTTCCTCCTTCTCTACGGTACCTACTCCGCCTAGGCCAGTATTTTTAGAGCTATTTGTGCACATTGCCTTGCAGATAGGAAGGGGCTTGGAGCCTTCACACATGCCAGAAGTCCTGGTTGCCTTGGGATAGAGCACGTGTGCAGTGCAGATGAGCACCAGTATTCAGTGGGTCCCCGTTCTACTGCAGTGCTTGTAGCATCCCCAGGCACCTCTCTTCTTCCAGACGTGAAAAGTGACCCAGAACTGGCTCAGAGATTCTGGATGTACGCTGGGATAAACTGAATGAGCCAGTCAACTGTAGTTCATTACCACCTTAGTCATTACTTTGCAAATATTTGGACTTCTGCCAGAATTCATCAACATATTTCTGGATTCCAGGAGTGTCAGGAATTCATACCAGCTGTTCATTAGTCACTGCTCAGCACTCAACTTACTCGTGCTAGGGAATGTCGGTGTTTGCCTAGAGAATTAGAAAGCATACTGGTTCACCCACAAGGCACCTCACTCACAAAGCTTCATTAGTAGAACAAGCTTTTTGTCAGCTTTTTGTGAGACACCCATAGGCGGAAAATTATTTGCCCAGATAGTCAGCTAATGTTTAAAAAAAATATCCTAAGTACTTCAGACTCATTTCCCAAAACTACACACTCCCTGCTATGTGACTGCCCTGAGTGTCTCTGATCAGGGGATCTGCAGGAGGTTGGTACTAGGCTGCTGCCTGTCACTTAATTGCTGCTCAAAGCTACATGTCATCTCAGGGATACTTCAGGGCCTAAAATCCACATTGCACAAGGCTCTGGAGCAGAGCCCCAGAATCAGCTCCTGCCTCACTGCACTGCTGTGCCTGGCTCTGTCTCATGAGGTGACCTGACAGCCTCACTCAGGTTCACTGTCTCTCCTGGAAGATGAGGCTCAGACACTGCAGTGGCCCTGAGCAGGAGCCAGCTACTTCTCAGTGAGACCATCCTCAAAGCCACCCAGTGATGGGGCCAGTGATCTTTGAAAGGCGAAGGCAGAAGAGGTGAAGCAACAGGATCAAAACAGGGTCCTCATTTCACCACAGAAATACATCTAAGTCCCCAGTATGGGACTCAGCATGCAAGCCTTGCACAGATATATTCCTCAAAGACTTGCACGCTCCTGCAAGGCTTTTCTTATAACTGAAGATGCTGCAGCAGCTGCTGCTTTCATGGTTTAATCTGAAACAAGTAAGTAGCTATCTCTCAGTGACTGCTGTGTGCAGCTTAGCCAAAGCTGCCATCTGCCTGGAGTCACTGAAGGGTGGTAAGGTCAGCTGTGACACAGCCTCTTCCATCAGCTGGTCCTAACCAGCCCTTTGCTGGCTTTGTTTAGTGCCAGCATCTTCTTTCTTCTCTTTCACATGCTCCTTCAACATTATGGGCCGAAGAGCACAGCCCTGGCTTACCAGTGAGCACTGCCCAAGAGAATAAACCTTTGAAAATCGGCATGTGGCCCAACTTAGCTTCCCTACTTTTGCTCTGGGCATCCTGGGATGGCACCTTCTGCCCTGGGCTTCCTAAGGATATACAAGAAGGAGAGTGACATCCAGGAGATCTCTTTATGTTAGGAGAATCTGCTCCAACAGGCAGCATTACCCAGTGATGGTATTTGGGGGTGGATGTTTGTAGGTGTTGTTAATTTACAAGAGATGGGTTTGGCTCTGAACCAAATGTTTCCAGCATATAGAAGTCTTTTCCATAAGCTCGCTCATGTCCATCTTTGCTAAAAGATCTCAAGTGGAAAATTACTGAGCAGAAACTAAATGTTAAATGTGGAGTCCAGTGTACCAAATATTTGTGCAGATGAAAGGACATTGCCTCTGTTACAGGGAGATAAAGAAGGTACAAACATAGAATTTAACTAAATGGTTGATCTTCTCCAGTTCGTCCAAAGGAAAGCTTTAATTTCCCTAGAAAGGACAAAAGAAAGAAAAAAGCACAGCCCAAGGGAAGGGAGGAAAGAAAGACATTAAAAAGCATAAGACAGTATTTCCCATTATGAAAGGGGCTTTTTGGAGACATAATGCTCAGAACTACATTATTACACGATTTCTTGTGATTTATGACAAATCTTATACTTGACAGAAAATACTTGACATAATTCAGCTAATATTACAAAAGGTCTTTGGAGCAAGCTAGCACAAGTTTAAACTTTCAACTTTAGCTAAATTAAAATTCTTACACGAAGAGCCCGTAAAGACAGCGCGTGTCCCAGCAGCATCATGAATGTTACGGTTGTTATGTGGACATATGCAAACCAGTTGCTGGGGATTTTGCTTTAGTCTTCTGTTTTAGAATAATCTTGAAAATTAACTACAGAAAAGAAGCCCAAAATGTGCTTCATATCCATTCTTACTTTCAAAAATATAAGCAGTCATTGCTGCTCACAGAACACTAAAATCTGCTGTCAGACAGTTCAATGTCAGTCCCACTGGACATTGCTTTTCTCAGAATACAGAGCTTCCCTCAAATTACAGAGATTCTGTGCATAGGAGGCCACAAACAAACCCACATAATTACTCACCAAAAAAGCATTGTCTCAAGATAGAAAATATAAATCACTACCCTGAAGATGGAGACTGGGGGCTAAGCCTTCACAACTGTGATCTATGAATCACTGTGGACTTTTCTCCAAGCTGTGTTTTGAACCTGCACTCTTGGTTCTGTCTCTGTCTTTCCTTGCAGGCTGGGATAGTTTGATTGTTTTCATATTGTCTCTATTCCTGTTCATTAAATGTATACAAAAAAAAATGCATTGCACATCTCCTTGCCTTTCAAAGAATAGCGAAGTTTGCTCAGATTTAGTGATGTATTGCTGCAGCAATGAGGAACATGCTGTGTGTAAAATAAAGCAGCAGATCAAAATGAATGTTGCTTTCTGGTGGAACACTTTAGAATAGAGTTTTTCATGGAATGGCTAAAAAAAATGGTTTCAGACAAGTATAAAAATTCTTTTATTTAAGCCCTAATAGACAAAAACAAGCCACTTACATTTTTGCTTCTTTCTTCTCTCTGGCCTTTCTACATTAGAAAGGAGAAATAAAGACTATGGGGTAAGGGAGAAGCTTCAGTTTAGATCAGCAAGCATGAATGCAAAATTGCTTTATACATTAGAGGATGGGTAGAGAAAATATTACCCCTTTAGTTCACTTTAAACCATATCAAATCCCAGAACTTGTTCTGCATCCATCCAGTCTGGAAAGGGAATTCATGTCTTGAAATGTGTTTGGAAAACAGATTAGTTTCTTATTAAAATAAGAAGCATTTCAAACACATCAACATGTTTTTATGGAATGAAAAATCCTTTTTCGTTTGACCTTATTAGACACTAATAGCATTAAGGTCTGACATGGCAGACCTCTACTTGGTACATGTATTGAGCTGATGGCTTTATGCTTTTTCCCATTCTTCCTTTCATCTCCTTCTTCTCTGTTTTGTTCTTCAGTGACTTTCTGAATGGCAACTTGTTTTTCTTGGCTGCATCTCAGGAATGTCAGTCGACATTGGATCAATGGATCTCATTTTCTTTGATTTCAAACCAATTTCAAACCCGTTAAAAATCTGAACCATTTGTCCTGTGGTGTTCCCACTCCTTCCTGGTCTCCAGAAGCTGAGATGTTTTTAGGCAAGGGCTGTAAGATGCCAAAATACCTCCCAGTTTGTAGTCTGAGCTTTGTCCTGACTGTCCCCTGCATTCCAGGTCACAGTGCTGCAAGTGCTGTGGTTACACAAGGCTGTTACAGCCCATATCCTGACCCCAGCATGAAAAAGGGAGCTGGGTGCACCCCATGTCCATGACAACGTTTTTAGAACCCCTCTCTCCAAAGGAGCAGGTTTCTGGGGGACATTGTGGGTGGCTGGGGCTCAGACCTGTCATTTCAGCCTGTAACCTCCTGTAGGCATTTTGTGCCAGGTACATAGAGAGGGGAGTAGGATGCCACTGGTCTACAGAAGCAGCAGAAGTTCATTCCATCTGCCCAGATCTGCAGTGGCCCTTACAAGACATGAGGAAAATTCGATTACCTCCTTGAATCCCCTTGCACTTGGGAAATCCTCCCCTTGCCGACAATGAGGTGAAGCCCTGGTGTCCAGTCTAGCCATCAGACTGTTTCCCTGCTGAACTTCTGACAGCTTACATCCACAGCCCTGCCTAACTCTCACGGTCACTGCAGCTGTTAGAAATGTCTAAATTTATCCTTTATGAAATGTAAGTGGCTTTGTATCAGCTCGTATCTCTCCAGATGTTTGAGGATCTCATCTATCAGGAATGTATTTAGAATTTTGTCCCATGGCAAAATCACAAAGCTATAAAAAAATATTCCCATCCTTACTAACTCCTGAATCATTCTGAAATTTCCTCTTAAGCATTGCTTATCTCCCTTCCTGTTTTCCCTGTTCTTTCTTCTTCCAAACCAAGGAGAACCCTATCTCAGTCATAATTCAATCACTCAGTGTCCCATCTCTGAGAATGGCCAAGACCTGGTGAAGAGCCAAGTAAGCCCAGAATGGAAAACTATGAAATTAAATTATTTGACCATAATTAGAGATATTCCCCAGAGTTTAGCATCTGCTCTGTGTCTTAAAAAAGTTTTTGATCCTGTCTATTGCTGTTCATTCATATGCAACTATGTATGTGTTTATTTGCTTCCCTTAAAAATCTTAGCTCTGCAGGGCAGCACATTCTGTTTTATGGTCTCTAAAGATACAGAAACTGGAAGTGGAAAAAGGAGTCTCATATGTCTCACTCTCACAGTGCTGTGATATCCTTGTATTATCCATTATTATGTATTTTAATGGAGCTGGAAATTCCCTGAACTTCTTTAATTTCTTCTTTCATTTCATCTTTCATTTAATTTTTCCTGGCATTCAGTTATGATTTTCTTTTGTGTAGCACAGCTGCGCACTGCACTGCCTTGAACAACCATATATGACTCATACACCCTCCGTATACCATCAGTATTTCTCTGCAGTCATTGTTCAACCAGATCAGACTTCATTCTCTGTTCGTGTAGCAGAGGTCTGTCCTCCCCCTTTGTTTCCTCCTGTTCTTGTATGAATCCCATCAGCATGTCAACATCTTTCCAACAGTGGGGTTTCCAAGTTGTTGAACAGCCCTCTACATCCTGTCTAAGGAGTTTTGCTGTTACAGAAGAAGTCTTAGGGCAAAGGGAACATTAATTCATTGCCTGGATTACTGGAGGGCAGTGAGCCCAATCCCCTTGGCATCATAAAACTCAAGCAAAAGGACTAGGGTTGAAAGGCTTAGCGGTGCTTCAGTGAGTAGGAATGCAATTTCCACTGGGACTGGGGCCACAAACAGACAGAAGTGTTGTAAATCAGAGCATCCTGTCATCTGCTTTTAGGCATCTTGCCACTTTCGTGTCCATATTTCCCTGGGTGAGCTGTCTGTGCTCACTGTAAGGGGATGGAGGTAGCTAGGTGCCCAGGAATGGGACTACAGGGGTCAGGACACTGGAGGTCCAGGACATAAGCAGGTAATTCATTATGCTAGATGGACCCATAGATAAAATCATCATCTACCCTGTGTCTATACAAGGGGTTTTCTTTGGACTGTAATGTCCTTATCATGCATGTGGCTTATAGCTGCCTGAAGGACTGGTCATTCATGTGATCCCATGTGTGGCCCTGGGTGCTGGAGTGCTGCTGATGCTCATCTGGAGCAGAGACTCCAGTTTAGCAGTCTTTGAAGGAAATCTCATTCTCATGTGTCAGAATGACTCTGCAAATCCAACCAGTGAGCAATAAGCGGAAATTATCAGGGAATTTGTTTGCAAACTGCACTACTACTCCTGCAATGCCAAGACTACTCCAGTGTTTGTCTGTCAGAGATGTTATGTTCATAATGGTGGAAACATGCCACTACATTGCTGGACTTTGTTGTATTCAGATGCTAAGTACAACAGTTGCTTTGGCACCACAGTCACTGTGCTTGCCCTGTGAGGAGGAGTTTCAAGACTAACAATGGACACTTTCGAAGAGGTCTAGAGTAATTTTATAAAGATAGGAATCACAAAGAGTGATTGTTTCATCTTTTTTCATTCTGCAGAATTGCTTGGGTTTTGGTCTCATGCTCTATAAAACAAAGAGATATTATAATGACCCAGAAGAATACAGTCTGCCTTGCTTGAGCATTTCCTTTATTATTTGTCTGATATTCTTTAGGGGTAATTTCTTGCACACAATCTTATACTCTTTTCTTAAAAAAAGATAGCAGAAGGGGAAAGAGTGAAGAGGGTGGCTATGAAAGACAGATCAGGGAAGGGAGGACAGATAACAGGTGTAGGTGTAGGACAGATGTCAGGGGTAGGATTGGCTTTGTGAACAGAAGGGAATTAAAGGTCATGATGGCAGGAAGTAAAGATTGCATTTAGGCTGCAAAACAGAAAAGCAGAGCAAGTTTGAGACTCAAGAAGAACTTAGAGTAAGGAAGAAAACAACAAGAAGAGATAAGAAAGGAACAGTAAAAATGAAAGCTCATTTAATTTTATTTTCCAGCCCAAATAGACAACTTTTTTTCCTCCTTAAAGTATATGATATGTGTTTCAGCTGATCAGTTCAGGACAAGGAGAAAAAAGAACTCTGGTCAAAGCTTTCACTGACTGAGAGATGAAGTTTGGAGTAGCTGAAAAGCTTGAGGGTTAAGGACATAGATTTGGCTATAAGAAGTAATGATCTAGAAATGCCGGAATAAATATTTTCATAATGTCCACAGCAACTTTTGGTATCATTTGTGTAAATGGTAAAAGTTGAAACTCAAACAGCAATAGTATCAACAGTGACTGCTGCTGGTGTCATCTCAGTTGAAATAGCAGTGCATCCAGGATGCATCCAGAAAAGGTTCAAGCTTTTTTGTTACCTGCAGACATTTACACTTGTATGTCCTACCACACTGCTCTGGTTGTGGTGGGTGTTTTGGGGTGTGTTGCTTTTTATTGCTTCTGCTGACACTATATATCTTTGCATATACATTTACTTTGCACTTGGATATATATCGCTGTAGGGATAGGCCATTCCTCCTAATGTGGTGCCCAAAACAGCAGGTGATAAAGCCATCCTCTCATGCACAATCTCTCTGCTGCAGCAGGCTGTAAAATTTACTAAAGAAACCTAAATGAGTAAGAAAAAACACTGAGAACAATTCAACCTACAATATCTGGTTGGTTAGGATGTTTTCCTGAGAAGGAGGAATTCTGCCCAGGACTCAAACCGGTACTTTGCTGTTCATGGGTGAGGACATCTTTCACTTCAGCTGCTTTGGGACCTTGGTGTTTTAGCATACCCTTGTGAGCAAGAGTGTCAGGGCTGTTTATAGAGTGATCTTATTCATACAAACTGAGTAACATTTGGCTGGTAGCTGTCCCTTTTTGTGTGCTTTTTCCTCTCCTTCCAAGCACAGTCACAGCAAGTCGTGGCACTTGAAGGAATTACCAGTTGTCCAGCAAAAGTGACCTTCAGCCACCAGACACCAAAATTATTACCCTGCAGATTTCAGGCAGAGCTTAAAGCAATCACCTAAAGAAGGCTTGCCTGTTGAAATGTCTTTATAGGAGTCCACAGGTCTTTGGTGGAAGATGTAGATAACTAATGCACCTGGCTGCATGTAGGTGCGTGAGATCCCTTCAGATCTCACGTAGGACCCAGCGACTACTCATTGGTGCCCAAAGCCCATTTGCAGAAGTGACTTGGGTATTTAAGGCCTCTCAGCCCTATAGCAGCTATACTTTCTCTTCTTCCTGCAAATTTACCAGATCAGCCTGGTCTATGCTGGTGAGAAGAGGTTGTGTAGAGTGAAGTTGGCTCAACTTCTCTTTCTTCTCTGAAAGCTCATCCTAAACCTCTTGGGTAAAGGTACACAGCCAGTGTGTCCTGGTGTAACAAACTGTCACTGTTCCGCTATGTACTGCAAAATGTCTTCAGATCTTCATGTTCCTGTTGGATGTTGTGGAATCAGAGGCACACTAGGGCCTGGAAATCTGAGCTGCTTTGAGGAGGATGAAGAACCCCCAGAGGACTCTCTCAGATGAGATCAGGCTTTTTTCTGGCTACACTGATATTTCACATCTTCACTGCTGCCTGCAGCATGGTTTAGAGGTACCAAAACTAGCTGTAAGCAAGAGCTTAATATAGGCTAATTTAGCTTAATTGCTCAATTTTCAACCAGAACAAAAGTCATGAGGCCCCTGGCATCTTTAGCACATGCTGGAATAAGGCAGCTGAGAATAGTGTTACTTAGGCCGGTTCCCTGTCTGTCTTCCCACTCCATACATGTTCTACGTCCAGACACACAGAACAACCAAGGCTCTCATATTTAACTACTTATAAAAAATGATATTTAAAAAGTCCCTAGGGATCCAAGCTTGAAAGCAGCCCAAGGGTGCCTAGAGTAAATGTAGACTCACATGCACGAGCTACTTGAATCGGTAGCTCTGCTACATTATGCTGCCACAGCAGTATAGACACAGCACGTTCCACATTTATGGAGCTCTTTCTGTTTAAAGACTGAAGTGCTCTTCCATTTCCACTTCAAGAAGATAATTCATTTGACTACATGATATACTCCAGATACTTTGCTAGATGCATGTTAGACATACCAAAGGTGTATTCTTTATACATGTATTTTTCATCAGCCAGCACACAGTGATACTCACACCTGGTAATCTTCAGCATGAAGTCTGACTGTAGTGAATGTACCTCAATTAGCTTGAGCTCTTTCTAGCATTAGATCTTTCCACTGCATCCTGATGTG
The DNA here is from genome assembly GCF_009829145.1 of Chiroxiphia lanceolata. NCBI lineage: Eukaryota > Metazoa > Chordata > Aves > Passeriformes > Pipridae > Chiroxiphia > Chiroxiphia lanceolata. Next base: position 46,290,296 of record NC_045641.1, on the reverse strand, counting down.
ATGAGTCTTAGTGTACACATTTTCCTGCACATCAGTCTCATACAGTCAAGGAATCATAAATATGAAATGAATTTGTCCTCTGACTATCAGAAGAGAGGAGATTATTGTCAGAGACCAGAAATAGCCATGATGTCACCCTGGTGTACATCCAGCAGAAAGCAAAATAATGTCTAGAACAGCTGGAAACACTGCCAAGACCCCAAAGCAAAAGCAACATCTGAGTTGAGATTTTGATACTAAGGAAAGGAACAAGAAAATAGGCAGATTTCTCTAACATGCTGGAGGACAAGATTTTAAAGACAGCCTTGTGGTCTGAGTGTTGTTTTTGGCATGCTGAGATCTGCAATTCATGTGCAATAACTGCTCCTACTGCCACTCCAGGGTCATATTCAAAGAAGTAGGTTTTAGGCTGTTCTGTGTTGCATCCAGCACATGCCTGCTTCTCACTGATACTGGGAGATGTGAATGATGTGTGGTGGTTGGGTTGACACTGTGTAGGATAGCCTGAAGGCTTCCTCTGAACCAGATTAACCTGAAATTCATGTTGTGACCTGCAAATACGGCCTAAGAAAAAAACAAAACAGGACACCAATAGGGTCCCACCTACCTAGCCATGCTCTGCATCTCCCAGGCAGCTGCCAGGTGTATTCCCAGAGCATCCCTCCATGAAACAGCTTTGGCAAATATGATAGCAGGGTGCAAAATCCACTGTGGTTATGGCTACTTAGAAGATAGACTTTCATGCCAGCGTAGCTGCAATCATTAGAAGCAAACCTTTGTGTGACATGGCCAGTATCTTCCTCTGAGCCAGTGCTCTTGCTTCCTTGGATTATTCCCGACTCCTTGATGCAGATATTTTGTTTTCCAAAGAATGGAGGGAAAATAGACCTTCTACAACACATCTGTTTGTCAGGAGAGCTTCCTCATCAGTACAGAACAGGCATAATTTCTTTCATATTTTTGTGGAGTCTCTGCTACGCAGAGGAGAAGGAGGATGGCAACCAGACACGTTCTTGCCCTCTCTGGCCATGCTGTCACACTCAGGCTATGGCTCCTTTCATCTTTGCTGCTGGTTCATGGGAATGAACTCCCCATCAGTTCTGTGTGGAGCTCTGCCTGCCTTTGGAGGCTGCGCCACATGTCCTTTGCAAGTAGGGTGGGAGCCCTTGCATTGCTTACCAAAGGGACTCAGTCAAGAGGGGACCAACATTCACAGTACCTCTGAGACCCAGGGAGGAAGTTTCTATACCAACAGCTCATTCAATCAAAGTGTATTCATTTAATCAATGTTTTTCTACATGTTTTCTGACAGTTATTTTTCATTTTCAATGGAGTCCAATGAGATGACAAAATGATAATGTACTTTCTCTAAATGCTGCCTTTATTGCTATGTTTGATAAATTGTCATTATTTAAATTAACCTGGAATGTCTGAAGGGGAGGATTTACAAACTCCCCAAGTTTGCCATGAAACCACTGCCAAATGCTTCTTTGAGTGCTTCTAAACTCAGTTTGTTAGATTTTCATTGCTCATCCTGTTGGTCAGGCAGACAGAGGCATGTTTTTCCAGTCTTGCTTTCTACTAATACCATTTTCCCTCCGTGTGAGTAGTGATTGCGACTGAAGGCTATTAAACCTCATTTAATTCAAACGTAATGTGGTTCTCAAACGGTCCCACTGGGGAAGCAGGTTCGGCAACAAGTCGCTGTCCTGGAGGAAGCCCAGGAACCATCCAGTGTCTACTCCTGGTTTGTGATGTTAGATTTTAAGCCAGTTTCCTACATTTCTTCTATGTTTTCATCTAAGAGTCCCTGCTGCTGCCACTGCTTAATTACCTTTCTGTAAGGTGCACTAAAATAGGCTTGTTCCTGCACTTTGATACCGAAGCTCCATTTATCAGGTCACCAGGGAAGAGCTGGATGCTGTGACAGTCCCCAGGACTCCTGGACTTCTCAGTAGCATAGAGGGGAGGAAGATCACAGAAGGGTGATACTCAGGGTCTGAACCAAAAGGCAGAGAGCAGATGCCAAAGGTGGTGGGATGGCCCCACCAACATCTGTAGCCCACACACCCAAGGTCCTGCCAAACAGTCCTCCTGACAGATGTCCCAGCTGAGAGGTGGGAGCAAACACAATTACATCACCCTCCTTTCCCACTGAAGGCACAGAGGGGAGCACAGCATGGTGATTTCTGTCTCCACACACCTATCAACACCCACTGACAGAGGACAACTCCCTCTGTCACCCTGAACGCCAGGTTTGGGGGTTTGGTTCTGCAGTTACATCAGCAGTGAGGCAGAGCCATGCCAGGAGTCATTCCCCTACCAGGAATTAAGAAACAGGCTGTGATATGCCATGGCTGGACAGGTATTTCTTGGAGATGAAAGATGCGCTGACTGCTGCACTTGATGGATTTCCAGCACAAGGCAGCATCTGGACCGGCTCCCCTGTGTGGACTGGAGGGTAGTGAAGAGGCAATAGCAGTTTTCCTAGCCTTTTCTCTCTGTCCCACCAGCCCACTCCTTCAGCCCCACATCCCACTGCTGTGTCTGCTGCTGGCTGCTGGGCTGTCCTCTGGCACCCTGCTCCCAGGTGACAGGGCAGAAACAACAGTCAGTGTGAGAGCTTGGGAGCACTGTGCTCAGCCTCATCCCACTGCCAGCCCCATTGCTGCAGGCCATGGCCAGCCGCCTCACCATCCCAGCCACCTCTAGGTGCCCCAGCTGCTCTCCATGGCTGCCAGGAGTGTTTCAGAGACTTTCTGCTGACTAGATGCTGAATTTGGCAGAGGTGGCATTCAGGAAGCAGCCAGCAGGTTAATCCTCCTAATAATTTGTAGCATGCAGGATGGAGCAGAGTACTGACATAGAAAGCGTCAGTGCTGTGGGTTTCTATAGCATTGAAATTTCATCATTGTTTTGATATTTGCATATCAATTACCCAGGAAAGGAGGGAAGGAGGAAGGGCAGAGGTTATGTGGGAGCTAAGAAAACAGTGACAGCAATAATCCAGCAAGCACAGGTCTTACTGCAAAAAATTACGCTGAGTGCCTACCAACACTTTTCTTTCTTTAGCAAGTCCTCCCCAGCCCTTTCTGTGTTTTGTTTTGCTTTTTTTCTCCTGAATCCCCTATAAATGGAGCACAGGCAGATTAGCTGGTTTCCCTTCATTCCTGCTTGTCCAAAATGGATGGTAAGAAGAGAGGGAAAAAACAGGGGAGAAAAACCCTCAAAATGCCTGGAGCCATGGCTTGTGGATAAAAAACCAGCTGCACATGAAAAACAATTGATGTGGGTTTTGAGCTACTATGGCTTAGAGAATGAAACACTAACTCACCCCTTAATTCTGCAAATATAGCAAAACCTTTAAGAAGTATTATTGAAAATTAGGCTCAGGGTTGGGTTTTTTTAGCAGTGGACGTAGAGAGTTTAATGCATTTGGATCCAGCCCTCTGCGCTGCTAGGCAATCCCCTTCGGCACTGGGCTTGGGACTGACGTTTCTTCCTAAAACAAATCCCTGTCAGAAGGCATTTTGGCAATAGTAGTCAGAGAAGTGTTACAGCTATTGGACACCTGAGACAGTCTTAACCCTCTCTTCCCCTCCCATGAATCCCAAGAGAGGACTGTAAGTAGAAGCGATACCTTATTTCATGGCCAGGTAATGAACCCTTGGTGAAGGACAGGTGTCCCTTCAACTGGGGTGGGGAGACCCATTCAGACACTAAAATAACCAATGCTATAAACAGAAAGAGAAGGATTCAGACTTTTATCAGACTACATAGTGAACAGATTAGTGAAGGGATTTAGCATTATTGCCCTGTGCAGAAGTCTACCCAAGCAACTGTGATGGTCTCAGTTTTGCCCTCACATAAATGTGAACTGCAGTGAGTAACTCCAGGGTTTCTTCTTCCTCTCTTTTTCAGGTTTCTGACTGACCTTTTGCATTTTTTCCTGTGGCGGGCAGACACAGAGTGCTTTCCATCCACATTACAGACTTCTGAAGAGCAGTGCTATCATTGCCATAATCCTTCTGTGATTTGACTTCCAGTTACATTAAATCCATGAAAGTGCTCCCATTCTTGTATGCACACTGGTCCAGCATGTAAAATACTTGGTTGTCACTGTACTCAGGTACAGGGCAAAGTAAGGCCACTTTGGCTCCCCTGTTTTCTCCAGTTGTCTGTAGGGTGATGTCATGTATCATAACTCAGCTTTAACAGGAACTTGCAGGTCACTGAGCACTAGAACAGATTGTCTCCTGCGCTGGAGATATTCAAGAACTGTCTGGATGCAGTCTTGTGCAATGTGCTCTAGGATGACGCTGCTTGAGCAGGGTGGTTGGACCAGATGACTTACTGTGGTCCCTTCCAACCTTACCCTTTCTGTGACTCTGTGAAATATGGAGCTTTAATCTGTAATGGTTGCTCTAGAACTTCCTTTGGTTTATTTTCATACAGAAAACTTAAGAAGCAAGCTGTTTCAAGGTCTGATGAGTCAGTGAAAAGTTTTCATTGTTTAATGGATGACAGTTGGAAGAGTTTCAGTGATTTACAAAAATATGGAGAAGTACAAGACTTAACAACATGTTTTAATAGAAAGGATTAAAGATATGGTACCAGAACAGACAAGAGGAAAATTACTTCAGACTCCATCCAAAATCCACTGATCAGATGTCAACTTCCATTGACTTCAGTGGGCTTTCAATCAAAACCATTTTTTTTATTGAAACAAACAACTTTCTATTCCTTTCTACAAAGCTCTTTTAACATGTTTAAATGTGTATATGGTATATCAACCTCTGTTCATGGCTAGAGGAGTGGATCATCTTCTGAAAACTGCAGCAGCCACCAGAGCTGGATCAAATATTTTCTGAAGTCAAAAAGACTGCTAATCCAGTAGATCCTTCATAGAAACAGTAGCATCACTACTTCCCACACAGTAGATCAAAGAACGAGTACTACTGCTGAGCAGTGTGTGAGATACATCCAGTTCTGCCCAGAGGACACCTGAAAGGGCCCTCAATGGAAAATAAATAACAAACTAAAAATAAGCATCTCTAAAGCTAAAGCATATAGGTAATTGTTTAGCAGAATTGCTGCCCTGCAGTTATGCGGCTTGGCAGAGACTGCTCAGATCCAGCCCTCATCTTCCCGCTGAAGTGTGATGGTCCACTGGGATATCACCTCTGTTCCTTGCACAGAACTGAGTGGGCCATGCCCAATTTGTAGAGAAGAAGTGAATGCACTGGCAGGTGCACATGTGACGCCACCTAAAATAGTCAGGCATGTCTGAGGGACTGCGTTGGCCCCAAGGGCCCTCTGTTAAACTGTAACAGGAGTTCTGCATACCTACACGGATGGCAATAGGAAAAATGGTGATCTTTGAACAAGCCTCTAGTTAAAAAGTAAGTTTGATCTTTTGAATTTTTGAGATTTTTTTATGACAGAAGTCTAAACCAGATGGCTCTGACTGGGTGCTAGATGAGGTATTCCCCTTGTGACCTGCTTCTAAAATTAGCTTCCTACATTGACTTAAAAATGTTACTCCCAGCTCATCCTTACCCTTGGCAGAAGGCTTGTGGGAAGAGATTCAGAGAGGATCCTCTCTCTTCACGCGATTCAGGGGCCAGGATTTCACTCTGACAGATAAGGCTGAAAGGCTTCTGCTGCACCTCCCCAAGAACAACATCACACCCTCTGCCAACACAGGTCTTTCCTTCAGGTTACCTACTCAGCATCTCTGAGGAGGCAGAGGCCATCCTCCCAGGCCTTCCATCCCTACTAATTTCCTTGAAACTTACTGTAACATGTATATTCAGGGAACATCATCACTCTTTAAAGACTTCTTAAGTGTAATTGAGAAATGCAGACACTAGACAGGTGATCACATTTCTGGGCCTTTCCATCTACCTGGCTACCTACAACCATATTGCAAGAATCATAGAATACTTGGGTTGGAAGGGATGAATATCATCTAGTTTCAACCCCCCTGCTGTGGGTAGGGACACCTTCCACAAGCCCAGATTGTTCAAAGCCCCATCCAATCTGTCCTTGAACACTTCCAGAGATGGGGCTTCTACAACTTCTCTGGGCCACTCTGTTCCAGTACCTCACCACCCTCACAGTGAAGGGTGATAATGAACTATTGAATGACAGCTGTAAACATCTCTTGCTCTTCTTTAACCAGTAGTACAGTATGAACCCAAAAGCTTATGATCCTGAGGAAAATTTGGGGAGAGGAGAACACTCACCTCCTCGTAACTATGTGATTTTGCTACTCTCACCTCAAGAGGCAACACTGACAAAGAAAATAAAACTGTGCTGAAACACCTCTGCACACTTCCTACCCTCTGCTGAACTCCCACCAGCCCTGCAAAGCAGCAGACAACAACACCTGCCCTGGGAAGATGCCCTCAGTTTGTGGCCACACACAGCTCCACAGGGGGTATTCACCGAGCCACTGGCTTGGGTGCATTCGCAGCTGCATGTTTGAGCAGGTCCCATAAGGCCACCAAGAGCCAGGAAGGAGGTGTGACAAGGGTATGAACTGCCCATGGCCAGAGTTGCAGACTGTGTAGCCTCCAACAAATAAAACAAATTCATCTAGGAAGAGCAGAGCTGCTAGGTAGGAAAGTGCAACTCAGTTATCTGGCTTGTGAGGACTGAGGCATACAAGACAGGCAGCCCCTCAAAGGAGTGGGCTTATGCTACCAAGCGTTTAAATGTTTGGATATCAAGTTGACTTTTGGATGTCCTACATGAGGTTATCTGGAAATTGTCTCTCCAGTTTTCTATGGAATTAGTCTGTTTCAGCAATATCAGGCCTCCTACCTCTGACAGTGCTGTATGTCCTCACCACATACTCTTTCTCTCTCCTATCCCTGCAGTTGCATACCCACCATGTAGCCTTTCTCCTCTCATTTCCCCTCACTGGCCACTGCTCTTTCATTTTCCAACTCAAGCCCAAGCCTGGTTACACTCTTCCCCTCCAGCTAATGATACCATTGTTCATCTCCCTCAATATTTTGTTCTGCAGTTTTTCAGTCCAGATCATCTCCTTTCCTCCCGCCTCAGGAATTTCTCCAGAGCCATCCTCTGTCCCCTTTCGTCTCCTTTCAAGAAAATGACTTCTCCTGCTCATGGACCTCAACCTGCCCTATGCTCCTGATGCCAAATGAGTTGACACACTAGTGTGAGCTCTTGCTCAGGTCCACCCAGACTTATTACCCTACAGCAGACTTACCACTTGGCACTGTTGACATAGGAGGAACTACAAGTTATGAATTAAAATGGAGATTAATTCCCCACCTGTGGCTTGCCCTTTTCCTTTCCCAGCCCTGCATAATGTGACTGCTGCAACCTGTCCAACAACACAAACCCCTGTATGATTCAGTGGCAACACATCACTGTTTTGAAAGATGCAAGACAAAAACCCTTCGAAACACCCTTTTCCTCCATGGCCACCACTGTCAGGAGGCTCAGAAATGTGGGAGCAGTCTTCCCTGTAACAGGCAGGCTGCAGGACAAGCCCCTGAGTAGCTCACAAGCAGCCATGGGGGCTCGACAGGTGCCTGGAGGCTAGAAGTCCTTGTCTAGACACTCTTACCTGGAGGGCAGAGAAAATGACAGCGGCAACATGAGCAAAATGCTTCTCTGTGGTATGTAACTCAGCACTGAAAAATTAGAAAGATGACAACGATCAGCCTACCTGTACCTTTTAAGGTAAAAACATAGAGATAACACTGCTGTGTGAGTCAGATGTTTGACTGCTATCAGTAGATTATGGACTAATTACCTTTCAGGGAGCATTTTGGTGATGATATAACTGCAGCAGCACTTTTGAAATGCATTACAGAAGGCAGCATGATAGTCTTAAGACACTGTCATGCTGCTCTTTAAAACAGAATTGTTCTTAAGTTATCCAAGTTCAAAGTGCAGAGAAAGACATAAGCAACATTTTGCAGTGCTTGCAACACGCTTGCCTCCCAGGTTAGATTCAGGTAAGTAAAAAATGTGACTACTCAGAAGAGCTCCACCCTAATGGCCCTCTGCTGAGACCTAAAAATGGTATGGTGGCAAAAAGAAGATGTAGCTGCATCCTTTCCTATTTTCAGTGCTTAAAACTGCTGTGTGGTATGATGACCAGTGCTGTTGAACACATTGGACCACACAGGGCTTTTTGGCCCTAAAATGTGCGAACTAAGCCACAGATTTCCAGTTCCCAGGAAAGAAGGGAAAACCTCTTATGATTACATGGCTCCATCGATGAGTTACCAGAAAAGAACCAATAAAACAAGAAATGTCTTCAAAGTTGTGAGCGATCCGGGGTTAGCTGCCGCCACTTAAGTCGCTCCTTTTAAACCGAGCCGGGACGGAGGAAGGCTGCGTTTCACAGTTTCACTTCCACCTTCTCCGCCCCGACAGCACGCCCGGGCTCGGGAGCCAGCGCCTGCGGGCGTTGGCGCAGGACAGCCCCCTCCCCGAGGCGCGGATCTCTGTCTCTCCGGACACCAGCCCGCCCGCCTCAAGCTGCCGCGACAGAGCCTCCGGGGCTGCGGGAAGGGGGTGTGTGGGGGGTGTGTGCGGGGGGTGCCCTCCGCTGCAGTACCGCGCCTGGCCGCGCACCGGCAACAGGCCCCGCGGCGGGGCGGCCCCGGCGGGCGGGGCGGGAGGGAAGAGCGGCGCGGGGCGGGGCGCGGCGCGGGCGCTGCGCGGCGGGCGGCGGGCGGCGCGGGGCGGTGCGGTGCGCGGCGGGCGGCGGGGCCGCGCGGGGCGCTGATGCCGCGCGGGGCCGGTCGCGCCGCGGGGCGGCGGGGCGCGCAGGGCGGGCGGCCGCGGGGCGCTCGGCCATGGGGCGCGGGATGTGGCTGCCGCTGCCGTCGCTGCTGCTGCTGCTGCTGCTGCTGCGGGGCGCCGCCGCCGCTGCAGGTGGGTCGCGACCGGCCGCGCTTGGCGTTCTCCGTCCTCCGCGGGCGTGCGAGGCAGATACGGGCCGGGTGCGCGTAGGTGTGTGCGCGCCCGGGTACGCGAGTGGACACGGGCGTGCGCACGGCTGCGTTTGCCCGTGTCCGTGCACACGCACACACGCGTGCACATACGCAGGTGTGCGCGCACAAGCTGTGCGCTCCCGCGTCCGCACATGCGGTGCGTCTCGGTGCGCCGCGTGCGCGGGTGTGTGTGGAAGGGCAGGGGCCGGGATGCGCATCCCACCCGCATCCCGCGCCGCAGACAAAGAGCGGTCCGGCCACGGCGCACCGCGCTGTGCGGGGCCGCCCCTGCTCGAGGAGCCTCCGCGGGGCGGCGAGGCCGGGTGGGCTCGGGACGAGGCCTGAGTTCGGGAGCTGCCCCGGGAGGGGGGCCCGTCTGCGGAGCGATGCGGGTGGCAGCGGCGGGGCGCTGCGGGTTCCGCAGGCTCTTTGGGCGGCGGTGCCCCGAGCCGTCGGGGTGCGGAGGGCGGCGGGCAGGGCGGGGAGGGTTTTCAAAGCCTCTTCCCGTAGCGTAAACACTTCGCGTTCAGAGCTGCCCGCAGCGGGGTCCCGCCGCCCCGCAGCAGACACTCGGGCATAAACAGTTTGCATAACGCTTCCTCGGCCGGTTGCAAGCTGAGTGCCAATTTCCTTCTTTAAAAAGAAGAAAAAACCCAGATGGGAAACAAACATTTAATCAGGCACAAGATATAAACGAAACATCACAAGCCACGTGTTGCTAAAATGCTTAAGCAGGAAGCATATGATTTTCCATGGATGTTTTACAGGTGAGTCATGGTATTCACTGCATGCTCTTACTCATTAGTGAAGATCCCGGTCCGATGGCATGTACAGTACGTAGAATTGGATGATTTAGGTGGGCAGATGCATTAAGTGCAAGTAGGGAAAAGCACCTTTCCCAGCGCTGTGGCAGAGTAGGATTCCAGCATGGAACTCTCAATGCTCTGGATTTGTCCTTTTACTGAGTTCCTGTGGCAGCCAGCGTTACACTAGAAAGCTGTCACTTTTCATAACATGCGGTGCTCTGCATCGGTCATGCAATTCTTTTCCAATTCAAGTGAAAACAAACACGCTTTCAAAGGGGGTTTCCTCTCCTCCCTTTCATCCCCTGGGACCCACGTCTATGTGCCAGCAGCATTTCTCAAATCCTGCTGAAGTCAAGGTCCCTTGCCCCAAATTTGACCCTGGGTGAGGAAGGGACCTTCTATGCCTGGCCTAAGGACAGCTGCAGTCAGTGACCATGCATGACCAGGGCTGTAGCACAGCCGGAGCTTGGAGCAATTAAATACTCTCAGCTCCCAGGGTCTCACATGGGATTTGGTAGCCAACTCCTCCTGGTCGGGCTCAGGCAGAGCCTTGTCCCTGCCCTGGGGACAGCTACGCCAGCCCTGCCAGGAACAGCAGTCACGGAAACGTCCCATTGACCAGGTCCTCCTCCACTGCATCCCCAGAGGCAGCAGTCAGTGTGCAGAAAACAATAATCTCTACCTGTCCCACGGTACTGACTGAGAGCCCTGCTCTTTTTCTGCTGCTTCCCAAATCTCTTTGCAATCCCACAACTGAGGGAACCGCAGTAAATGTTCATCTGTTTGTTTAGCGGCTAACTGCACTGTGTTACACGTAGCCAAAGAATCCAGGAAAGCAGCCAAAGATATAAATTAGGCCAACTACTGGCTAGCCTGATAATATGATAATAGCACTTACTTACCTATCCCTCAGGAATGCTACGTAGGTTAGTTAATGTTTATACAACACTTTGAAAAGGATGTTCGGGAGATGTAAGTGATGTTACATTAACCTTACAGTTCTGTTGGTTTACTTTTCTAGAGGAAATATATTCTGCACAGTTAACGATAGGTCATCTCAGACACAGCTTTACCAGCACCCCGTAGGAAGCTAACTTGACTGAGCATTTCTTGTTCACTAAAAATTTCCCAAGACTGCTTACCCACTGAAATACAGAGACTGGATTCAGAATTGTTTTCTACTGGATTCGTAGTGAGCATTCCACGTATGTTCTGAAGAATCGCTATTGAAAACCTGTATAGACCTTTGGTGGTAGATATGTTTTTTATCCAGGGTGTTTCTTGAGGAGCAGTAGAAGTGGAGAACGCTGTCAGTCTTGGAAGGCTTAGCAATGCTAGTGTGTAATATAGCTTAATTGCAACTATGACACTGTAGACAAAAGCTGAATTAACCCCAGATAAAGGACTTATTGGATGCTAAACTGAAATGACCTTTGAACATAACAAAAATGCCAAGAAGACATTAATTGGTGCACAAAGCTGACTATGTATGACTGGCCTGGTGATAAAGAAGACATTATGCACCTCAGATGCTTCGGCCTGCACACATCAGAGTCATCAGAGATTATTTTTTTGTGTCAAACAGTTATAGTTCATCAAATACAGCCTTGACCTACTCATATCTATTAATAAAGTGGAGAGCCCCTAATCAAACATTCCTGCACCAGGAGGGTTATATTGCCAGTGGTTTCACATTAAACCCCATGGTGATTTTATTTTTCTTTGACACTTTAACTGTGGATTTTTAAATCAACAAGGCTTCCAGAAAAACTTGAACAAAAACCGCAGAGCCTCAGCTGCAAGGCAGATTGCCAGCATAATTTCAACCAAAGATTCTTTTTCCCCCCCCCTTTACACACATCAGTGACAGCCTTTCCAAAATTAGGCAGTGCTTCAGTTAAACACTGATGTCGGCAGCAGTTTGGGACTGTGGGGAGATTTGGGGTAGGGATGGAGTGGTGGGAAAGAGCATGAAGGCTTGAGGTCATTACTGGCAGGAGATAGTCCTATCTAATCTTGCACCCCCAACACCTGATCTGCTGCATGGTGAGCTGGGTCACAGCAATGCTATCCCCCATGGCCATCATGGCCATCTCCTGGCCTTGTGGTGGCATGTGGCCTTGGCAGCAGTCCATCTTTCTTGTGCTTTTCTGCACTTCCCCAGGATCACCTGGATCCCCTTGGAGGCCTCGGGGCATGAGTGGCATGGCCACAATCGTTGTCCCCAAAGCCTCAGCCCTGCTCTGGTCCCTTAGGGCAGGAGGGCAAGGTGGAGGCATCTCTCCTGCCTGCTGCCTGCTCTGCATCTCATGGTAGGGATTTTCCCAAGTTCAGGGAAAACCTGAGGGGGTTTGGATTTTTTTTTGCTTTCGTAGACACGCTGAGCTCCACGGAGGGCAGAGCTGAGCAGCAGTGCCACACTCTCCCACAGCCCCACCAGGGCTCAGCGGGTACCAGCATCACATGGTGTTGGCAGGAGCAGTGTCCCTGAAAAGCGTACTGCAGGCACATCTGCTCTGAAGGGGTGGGGTGCTTCCACCTCAGGAGCCAGCTTCAGCCCCTCACTCTCTTGCAGGTCTGGGCGGTGTGGCAGGAGCGAGCAGCCCCTGTGAAAAGGCCTGCAACCCCCGCATGGGCAACCTGGCACACGGGCGGGCGCTGCGCACGGAGACGTCCTGCGGGCGTGACGCCGCCGAGCCCTTCTGCACCTACACTGAGGACACCGAGCGCCGCTGCAAGCGCCCCACCTGCGGCCGGTGCAGCCGAGCCCACACGGGGCTGGCACACCCCCCCGCTGCCATGGCTGACTCCCCCTTCCGCCTGCCCCGCACCTGGTGGCAGGCAGCCCAGGATGCCCCCAGCGAGACCATCCAGCTGGACCTGGAAGCCACCTTCTACTTCACTCACTTGATTATGGTCTTCAAGTCACCCAGGCCGGCTGCCATGGTGCTGGAGCGCTCCCAGGACTTTGGTGAGACGTGGAAGCCTTACAAATACTTTGCTGCTAACTGCTCAGCCACCTTCGGGCTGGAGGATGATGTGAGGCAGAGAGGAGCCATTTGCACTTCCAGATATTCGAGTCCCTTCCCCTGCACTGGAGGAGAGGTAAGTCTGCCTGCGTTGGGATAAGAAAGCCTCTGCTCCAGCCTCCTTTCTGTCTGCAATCTCTGCAGTGGTGTTTATGCTCCATATTTTGTTACACCAGCATCCCTTGTCATCGCACGTATTTCACAAGGTGAATTATCGCAATTCTTTCCTAGGTGATATAGGCACCGCCCTGTCTCTTGCTTTACTGAGCTCATAATCCCCATCTTTTCCAAAAATTCCTCTCCTTTCACCTGGTTAACTCCCCCACACAACTGCAACCTAGGCATATGCTGCTGATTCCTTGGGAACACCAAAGGGAACATCATTCTAGATGGCCTTCTCCAGATCTTGCAGTCGTGTAGTTTTGGGGTGATGCAAATCAGTCTGATTTTGACCAAGATGCAACTACGTTAAAATTAAAAGTCACCAGATTGATTTCTAATAGTGACTGCCTTCACTGAGAAGTAGGCTTGTAACCAGTGAAAATAGCTACTGACCACACACTGAAGTATGGTTCCCATAAACCAGGTTAGCCAGGTAATTAAGGAACTTATATCTTGTCTTTTTTTTCCCCTATGTGTACTTACATGAAAAGAACTTGAAAAAAGGAAAAACAACATCACATTTGCTTTGAAAAAAATAATGTGAAAGATGATTTTCAGTATCAAAACCAGCAGATAATAACATAAATTTTGAAGTGCTACCAATAATACTCTTCTCTTTAGTGCTTAAGCCTGTCCCGCCATGCTGGAGAGCCTCCCCTGGGAACCACGGCCATGGGGCTGCCCTCCTGGGTTCCCACTTGTGTGGACGCATCTCCGGTGACCAGCTCTAGATTTTAAAGGCTGCTCCCTCTAGTGGCCTGATTTAATGAACTTGCTTGCAAGTTTAATCAAACTTAAAATTCCCCTCTGACCTAACAAAAAGAAAGGAGAAAGTCTGGTTGGTGAGTCAGGGAGTCGCTTATATAATTGTAGTTTCTGCTGAGAACTGGTTTTGAGGTGAAAACCTGGTGCTTGAAGACCATTTTGAGAACAATCATGTATTCAGACCCCTTTGCAATCATTTGGGGTCACCTCTAGCCATGCTCTGGCTAGGAAGCAACTCTGCAGAAATACTGAAAGCTGTTTTTTTACCGAAGTGCATCTCTTAGCTGTGTCTCAAGAGGCAGACGGTGTCTTGCTCAGGAGAAGCTGCTCCACGCTCTCCTTAGCTCAGAAACAAGGATCTCCAGACCTGTCAGACAGACCCAGGATGGTTATTTCATTAGACTTTATATCAGATGGCTGGTGAGAGCAAGTGCTATCTTTCTTTCTTCTGCTGCCACCTTTTGCTTGTGCTCCCAAAAAAGCTGCCTAAACTTCCTTTCACAGTGGATATATAAAGGGGCTTATGAGAAAAGCGAAGAAAGACCTTTCGCCATGGCCTGTTCTGACAGGACAAGAGGCAACAGTTTCAAACTGAAATTTATTTAGATTGGACATAAGACATTTTTTGGTTATGAGGGTCATGAGGCACTGGTACAGATTGCCCAGAGAAGCTGTGGATGCCTCATAACTAGAAGCATCCGAGGTCAGTTTGGATGGGGCTTTGAGCAACCCAGTGCACTGAAATATGTCCCTGACCGTGACAACGGTGTTGGACTAGATGATCTGTAAAGGCCTCTTCCCATCCAAACCATTCTGTGGTTCTAAATCAGGGCTAGCTACAAAGTGAGACCTGCAAAAGAAAGTATGTACGTACCCCACTGGGAATTTTTCTGGCCCTCAGCACTTGTGCCAGCCTCTGTGTCACACCACCCTGAATCATAAAGCTATGCCAGCCTGTGAGGCAGGGAAGAGACTGTAATCCATAGCTCTTAGGCCAGCCGGTGGGACATGTCTTGGGTGTATAACTTACACACTTCTTTTTCATCTTTTGAAGGGATTGTGACTCAGGGATGAGAAACCCAGGGCATCATACAAGGCAGTATTTGCCTCATTTCTGTTAGGTCCCACGTAGCTAGCACCTGCAGTTTTCGTTGTGGTCACACCAGGATGGGGGCTGTATCCGGAAAGAACCTGTGCAAATCCCAGCCTCAGGCCAGCTCCTCTGTGGGTTGGTGCAATGTGTGGGGACAGTAGAATCAGGGTCTTGTGTGTAGAAAGCAATGCCCATCTCAAGAAGAAAAGTTTGGTAGTGTTTGATCCATCTGCAGTAGCATGGTGCAAAACCAGGCTATGTGCCAAGCTTGCTCCTTTGAGATCTCTTCTTTTGGCATTGCTTTAGTCTGTGTTATTGCAAAGAAGCTATAAAAGTCAAGAGCGTTTAATTGGTCCAGTTTTTAAACAAATATTGCATCCAAGGGGCTGGAGCTTAGAAGATTTTGCTTGTATGGCATTTTTCAGTTCTCTGCACTTAAACACCACTTTTCACCTGCAAAGTAATAGCAGCAGCTCTCTGGTGACCAGATGGCAAGCCTGCATGCTTAGCAAATATCACATTTAATTTATTACAGTGTGCTACATTCCAGCAATTACTTGTAGCTGCCAATAGCAACATGTATCTCACCTAAAGAAACATCCTAGTTTTGTGTTCCCTTTGGAGTTATGTTGTGCTTTACTCCCACTTCTGGTAGTACCTAATTTCAGACATATGGAAACAGTAATTTTCACTTGAAACAGTGGTTTCAAATATGCAGTCATCTCAAATGTTCAGGTCTGAAAAGTAATATTCATTGCAACTCATTTACCACAGTTTTCTTTAAAGGACAGATACAAATTCTGTGAGTGCTACTGGGTTTCTTTAACTTTTTAGATTTTCTTTAACAGCGATGTAACAACTGTAACTCGTGATCCAAACTGCGTCGCCACTTTCTCACGCTTCAAACATTTCAACACCACATGTGCATTTCTGGGCACAGTGTAAGGGCTCGCAGGATTTTGCAGGAGGCTGGGGTCTCTGCATGCAGCTGATGGCTTGCTCTCTCCCGCTCAGCCCCTTGGATGAGCAGTTTGCCTCAAGTGAGGCCTCAGGCAGTGGTGACTCACCCCAAATGACACACACTTGTGGCTTGTTGGGCTGGTGGTTTCTGGTTCTAGCCCTCTGCAAAGTGCAGGTGGTGCTGTTCTGCCTGTGTTTCTGCCTATCATTACAGTGCCTGCAAGCCCCCATTCAAGGCAACAGTGTGCAGAATCCCATACTACTCGGGGGCTTATGGCCTCTTTTCAGTATATCACCTGTCTTAATTTGGGTCAAAACTGTATCTGCCTAAGTTTTTATTGCAAAGAAAGATCAGATGGTTTGCATTCTGCCTTGATCGTCACAAGTCATTCCTTAGATGCCTATTTCAACTTGTATGACAAAAATCCTCCTTCATCAGAGTTTGCCATGATGTTGATCTTGAGAAGATTTATGATAGTGCAGAAAGCAAGATGCCAAGCTTCCAGGTTCATTTCAAAGATCAAGACCTCGGAAATGCTGAAATGGCTCTGGGAGAGGCCTTTCATCCTTCTTCTGTAATAGTGCAGGTCTGGACTTCCCTTTGCAGTGGTGGGACTGGGGTGGTGGAGAGCACTGGGAAAGCTATATGTTTGGAAGGTGGCACCACAGCAAAGGGAACCAGAAGAAGTAATTATGTCACATGCCACGTGTGCCTCTTGGAAGGTCTACTGGCTTGGCAGGTTTCTGCTCTTCTTTGCTGCCTGTCCCTAATGCTGCAAAACCACCAGACATGGTTCATCTGATCTGGATGCATCTGAATACTCTACCCTGAAGCAGGCAAAAGATGGAGGATCAACAGCCCAATGGTGGGATTAGGAGGG
Organism: Chiroxiphia lanceolata; assembly: GCF_009829145.1. Classification (NCBI taxonomy): domain Eukaryota; kingdom Metazoa; phylum Chordata; class Aves; order Passeriformes; family Pipridae; genus Chiroxiphia; species Chiroxiphia lanceolata. The sequence goes on along the minus strand of NC_045641.1, from coordinate 46,273,616 downwards.
AAAGGACAGATCTGGACAGAACTGCAGAGGAAAGAGGTTGAAGGCTGCATGGCACGTACTGATGTCGAGAACACTGCACTAGTGCCCTGGGTTTGGTCTAGGTGGCTTTCTCGGTGGAAATAAGCATGAGTTCACAGGTCAGATGTGCTCAGAGAGTCTACTGAGCTGATCCCCGTGCTTGAGCAGCCTGGCTGTAGTCTGGCCTCATGCAAAGAAGAACCACTGTTTCAACAACCAGCAAAGCAGTGATTTCTCTGCAAGTATAGAGGAGCCAAACAAACCTACTGAGCCCCTCCTTAGTAGGGAACAGGAAAGGAGGGAGGTGGTGGGTGCCCACTTCCTGCCCTGGCATCCCCAGACATTTACTGCATCCTGTTCAGCAGTCCACCTGTGGCTGGCACTGCTTTCAGGAGCTCTCACTGTTCAACATCTAGGGCCAGGCTGTCCCCACTATGAGGCCCCTCTAGTGTGGGTGAAGGAGAAGCAGGCGGTAGGAGGAAGCCTTGCTACAATCAACTTGGGTTTCCAGCAAGCTTCAAGCATCTGCCTATTGGAGGAGTTGGATTTGCAACATTGTGAAAGGGACAAGAAACTGCTTCCCTGTCAAGGAATAATTTCAGACCAGCTGCATATAGAGGGGTCATTACAGACTTTCCCTATGCTTAATTTAGTGAATTAATTGTTTCACATCAGCAGCTTGTTTAGCATAGGCAGAAACCACTAAATGCTGGCCTTATATCATCAGTGTTTTAAGAGAAAGGCTGAGGTCAAGTTTTAGCCTGAATCACACAAATATGCTACTAATCCTGAACATTTTCATTGTTTTTTTAGGGTGTAACCCTTCAGCCACATTGTTGCAAGGGCAGTCAGAACGGGATTCACCAGCCAAACTAATCTGATCCAAGTAAACATGATGCAGAAATAAACTCTGTCAGCTTCATGCTCAGACAGGAATACTAATTTTACTAGTATGCATAAAAGGCTATCTTCCCTCTCATAGTTCAGATCATATTAATACTTCCTTTTTGACACTCTAATTTTAAAATTATCCTTGGCTAGAGATCACTGTTGAGGGCTCATCGACAAGGGGCCTTAACAGATGTTAATTCTTTTACTGTGAGTGAGAGTGACTGTCCACTCTGCAATGCAATTATCTCATTCACTTTACATTCCCATCTGTGGTCAATTCAGATTAGCTCGCCTGAGTGTCCCCATTTAGACAAGCTCCAGAATAAAAGGGCTTACTGAAGCAGAGTCTCCTTGACAAGATTTTAGTAAATTAGTAACTTATTTTAGTGTTCATCTATTCAGAATACTGCTAATAAATCACTTGGAGACCTCAGCTATTGTTGCTGTTTGCTATTAATAGGAGAGACGTGTTTGCAGCTTGACTATATTCCAGCAACAAATTCTAACGTGTTTTTAACTTGTGAAACATCACATGCCACTGTTTTGCTGTGGGATGTGTGTCTTACTGAGCATTTTATTGATCTCGTGCCTTTTGTAGCAGAAAAACCTTCGTATGTTTTGCCTTGCACTGTTACTGCATGCAGCCTGTCTCTGTTCCTTTAGGATTTGGACACCAGTCCTACTGGTTTTACCTGAAACTTGCTGTGTAGAGCAGAAGTAAATTGTGTCTTTCTCCTCACAGCTCTGACCCTGACAGAATGAGGAGTTGTAACACTCGCTAACACAAATAGGAGTTAATGATCAGTGAATTTTAAGTCCTGATTTTGGGTTGTAGAAATTTCTGCCTGGTTTTTTGCCTTTTAGGCCTGAATAATCTTAGTTTTCAAGCTTATCATTGTTGTCCTTAACTGAAGCTACATTTTCACTGCGCTGAGATCTTCCAAGGATCATGTGGATAGCAGGAGATTTGAGTTCAGCCACTTGCAGGACTTGGGACTCCACAAAGAACCTGGGCAAATATGCAAGAATAACCTCAAAACAGATATCAACCCATTAGAGGGCTGCAAGCAGCTTTTTTAATTGCCCTGTGCCACTGATGTCTGCACAAAGGCCCAAACTGACAAGAAGGAAAGAGGGATCCTGCCTGGTGTTCAGTAGTGCTCAGGATATGCAAGGACATAGCTAGGGAAGTATGTTTTCAAATCCTATCTCTACACTTGAAGTACACTTTGTAGGAAAAAGACCTCTTTAACAGCGTCTTCCTGATGATCCTGTCTTTGGGAAAACATGAATTATTCAGAAATGTCACATACAAAGGAGAGTCTGTCCATCTAGGAGTGACTGCAGTGATGGCCAAACCCAGTCCAGCTCTTTGCATTTTATCAGTAAATCTAGCAAGATATGGAGACAGTTATTTCATAAGCACAAGATTTCTAGAGGAGTGGTTAATGAGATGAAGTAAATGAAGCTAGGCTGGAGTCAATTAAATTACGTAGGAGCCTTAAAGTCCCAGGCTGTGGCAGCTGGCCATTCAGCATGAGGTTACTGTGATGGCAGGAGCAGCACACCAGCAGGACACCATCTCACCACCACCCACCTTGCTGATGGCTGGGGTGAAGTGCATATCTTGGCTTGGCCTGTCTTCCCAAGCACTGTGTGGGGTTACCACTAGCTTGGAAACCCCAAGTTTCCAACAGTGGAGGAGAGGAGCTTCTCCTTTCAAATAATGAGGCAGCAAAAAGTGAATTCAGAGGAAAAGGGGAAACCTAAGCTTAGTTTTCACCTGTGCCCTGGAGGACAGGAGACAGGGGCCATTCTGGACACATGTGAAGAGGAACCTTTGGTCTCTGGCAAATTTTACCATGGAAGATACTTTAGAGTTCAGTCACTGACAAGGCTGAGCAACCCAACTGTTGTTTTCTGAGGACCAGAAAACTAAAAAGTTTTAGTTTTCCATATGTGGCATACCAGGCACAATACTGCCAGATCTGTGGACCGGGTTGTGACAAATCCCTCCCCCTCTCCCGCAGGCTGTCCAGGAGGAGTGACATGTCCCATTACAAGGCCCTCTGGATGCTCAGCATCTCTGGAGGACCAGGGCATATGAAGAGCAAAGTGCTTCTCCAACCTGCCCCATGATCCTCTCCATGATTCCTCCCATTACAGCTAGCCCACAGGACTGTCTCCTTTTTTTCCTGGCTTTCCCTGTGCTTTTGGCACTTGGAGGTTGGCCCTCTGCTTGGCCAGCTCTTGAAATGCAGCTGCCTCTGGGATGGAGCATAGCCAGTGTTTAACAGTGCATATCAGCAGTCCCCCATTTAGAATAGCGAGTTTTTAACTACTTCTGGATCAACCTCCAATTATGGCTAAAACAAATTATTCTTTGGAGAGAACTTGACCAGTCTATGAAAGGGGGTACATTGTAGGCTGCCAACAGCAGGAGGGAATGGGTCCCGGGGCTCCAGGAGACCCTTTCCAAACTTCTTATGTAGGACGTGAAGAGCACTGTACCCACATGAAACAAGAGGAGTTTGGGTAGGCAGAATTTAATTCTCTAAATTGGCATCTGGCCTTGTTAGCAGGACTATTGCTTCCCTTGAGAAAAGTGCCACAGGATTTTAACGGTGCCGGCGGAGCCTCTCTTCAGACACTGCACCCCACGGCTTCATTTCACAGTTCATTTTTGGCATGAAGAGAAGACTAGCTCACTTATTCAGCTCCCAGTTCTCTGGCTGGAAAGTAGGGCTGCCATGTTTCTCTTCAGGGTTCCTGGATGCAACTGGTTACATGGGAAGTGTGTAACCTAAACCAATGTATTGACATGTCTGAGAAGTTTTGGTTCAAAAGTTCATTTGAGATTAATCACCATGCAACAGTGGGTGTCAGTGTGAGATATCCAGTCTAACACTGGATATCCTGCACGAGTGGTGAAATCCTCAGATTCTCTCTGAGCAACATTTCCAGGAAGAAAATAAGTTAATGTCCAGAACCAAACTTACTAGACACATATGCTATGAGCCTTTTATCACCAGTCTGTCTGCAGCATCCCTTATTCCAGTGATCAAAATCTGTAGCTGTAGGTTGAAAGAGGGGTGCTGTTTCTTGTGACATTTTTGACAGTGTGTATTTACATATAATTCAGACAGGTGTTCTTTTTCCTAAAATTAAGTGTAGCTCATGGTAACTGGGTGGTTTAAACAGCCATTCCTATAGACACAAAGCCTTTTCATTATAAACAAGAGCGGCTGAAAAATATTCATGAAATTGTGCTGCTCTTAGGCTGAAAGAAATCCCCTTGATCCTTAGTACCGTCGCAGTTACTGAAACACTAACCTGCTGCCTTCCAGGCTTTTGCAGTGATGTGTTGTGCTCAGAAGCTTTTAAAGGGGTTATTTTGCAGCTCTGGGGAGTGAGCCAGCTTTTCCTACAGCCCTGCCAATAAAGAAGCAAGTCCAGTTCTTTGTCTGGCTCTTTGGAGGTAGCTCCAGGTTTTCTTGGTCTTCCATATGCACAACAGGTACTACCGGCAGGCCAAGGCTCAGAACATAAATCTTTGTGGGGATAGGGAAAGGAGGGGAATTGCTGGAGGGAAGAGTATTTAAATACCATCTTTCTTGCTGATAGGTCAAAGGACTTCTTCATATTATCCACTGAAGTGTACTGGTTCATTTTCCTATGCAGGATAGTGCAGCCTTGGAAACGGTGATTCCGAAGATGAGAAAAAAGCAGTAATTGTTTTCCTTGATACTGTATAGCCAATGATATGCATCTGGAGGGTTTTGTGAGCCAAGAAATTGAGTGTTCCTATCTGTTTGAGTGAAAGTAGTGATTAGGTGAAATAAAGCCATGATGGAATAAATTGTCAATTATTAGAGAAGCACTGTTAACCAAAGAGATTTTTTCTGATATGAACATTACTTTTGTGGTCATCATGTGTGTGAAGACAGGAATGACCTAGGAGTGTTTCATTTTCATCTGATGGAATTGTGTAGTGGGATGTTGAAGAGAAGCTGAGAAGATGGCTCTCATCTGATTATTACCAGAGATTTCAAGGATCCTGGCAAAATCCCAAGGCTCTTGCCTAGTTTCCCTTGTGCCTTTTCCAGCCCCTCACTGGCCAGCTGCTGCATGGGAGTAGGAGCTCTTCCCATACTGCTTTTCGCTTTTAAGAATGGCAGAAGAATGCCTTGAGTTTCCCAAAAGATAAAAGTTGCCTTGGTATAAATTAATTTGCAAGGGCCAATTTGAAATAGCTGGATTTTCCTCCTGAAGTCTTTGTAAGATTGCATAACTTTTGGATGGTGAGACAAGAGATTATTTGCCTTGGTTTACATGCTGTAAGAGACTGCAGAAGGGCTGTAGGCATGGGCCAAATGCTGTCTTTTATCAAACTACATGAAACAACTCTGTTAAGGTTGCTGCAGGAGTGCCATTTCTGCAGCGTCTCAAGGAGCTCAGGGGCTGCAGTGAGTTTCTGTCATCATTTCTTGGGGATATTGGTTGAGTGCTTAACAGTGTGGCCTAGAAGACAGGCTCTGCTGCTCACTGCGATCTTGTCTCTGATGGTCTCCTCTCTGCAGCAGCAAGGCAGAGTTTCCAATTTCTGTTGCTGTTTCCTCTCACTCAGGTGATGCTGAAATGTGCACCATGGGAGTGGTCAGACCGCTCCACAAAAAAAAGACAGGCTCTTCTTCTCTGAAGTCCACTTGGTCTGACAGGCAGAAAAACAAAGAAGTGTATTAGAGGAACTGGTGGATAATACCTGCCCAGCTCATGATGATAAACTTCCCACACCATGTGAATAATTTACAGCATCTGCCAAAAATTCTTTTTTTAGCCTACAGTCATTGCAGTGAACATAGCACATAGATGTTCTCTCCTACAGGCTTGTTGCTTGGAGTGGTAATACATGAAATAAGTCTGTTTTGTTAGTAGGAGGTACCATTATTGTGGCTGTGCAGCCTTCATCACAGGGAGCAGTAGCCCACCAGGCTTGATTTTGTGAAGGAATGAGATTGTTTTCATAAAACTTTTAGGAGCTTAACACCTTTAAGGCACATCTCCAAAAGGTGATTGAAGTTAGACAGTGGTTTCAAAAGTTTTTAGAGTGAACTGATGGACAGGCACATGGATGCACATGCAGTGCAATGGCACAAGGCCTATTTCAGTAGGGAATTAACTTTGCGAGCAAAACACTCCTCTGCAGACACAGCTCTCCCCTCAAGAAAGAGCCAAGGAGAGAGCCTGGCAGAACTTGACCACACTGATGAGGAAAATCCCTGGAAACTTAAATACTGACTGGGAGGATAAATGCTAGCATGGAGTTGCACTCTCAATGCTGAAACTGGGAGACAAAAAAAACCTATCTGCAGAGTACCTGTCTCTCTCAGAGGACGTATGTAGGCAGGGAATTTGTTGGTTGTTGCAGGCACTAGGTCTGGTGGTCAGACCATGCGTCTGGCAGTCAGGGTGCCTGCGCTTCTCCTGCACTAGCAGGGCTGAGGGAGCCCTGTTAAACCAGTCAGCTCCTCTGTCTGAGGCTTCCCATTGTAAAAAAAACGGTCCTCAAAGGTGTCAGGGCTCCCCATAGGTACCAAAATAGATTCATTGCTGAAGGATGTCTTGCTTTATTGCTTTTATTTCTACCACATTCCTGTTTATTGGCTTTTTCCCATATGTATATGCTTCTTGAGTCTACCATCCACTCATTATGTGTAATTTATTAATATTACTTATTAATATTTATTCATTTATTAATGTAAATTATTGACATTGTTATTTCCTGATGCTTTCCTGGCTGAGGCTAGGCTCTCAGTTGGAGGTTGGATGTGGCACCTCTGGGCAGGTGCAGGGACCCAGGAAACAGGCACATGCGTGGCAGCTGCCAGTCCCTGTCCACAGCCTCTGTGACTGTGTCTAGTTCTGAAGGTCTGCGAGGAAGAGGCTTCTTGTGGATCGTGCATGTCTCTTCAATGTCGTGGGCATTTGTGTCCCAAAGAGCCCCATTTTATCACTGTGGACACTTGAGTCTTGACAAAGGTCTGGGCCCTTGCAGCTGCATCCGGTGGAGGCTGCAGCAGTCTGAGATGGGCCCATGACTCATCGAAAAACCTTTGCTCCTGGCAAATCTTTCATTGGTTTTGTTGGCTTCCTCAGGCAGCTTTGGCTTCAGAGCCTATTTTGCTCCTATTTTGCTGTCAGAATCATTCATTAGCATTTTCCTTCCCACTGTGGAGATATATATAAAGATGTTCTTTCATTGCCTCTTGCCTGTAAACATAGTAGGGTCCTTTTTGCAAAGGGACTTTATGTATTTATATGTCAGGGTCATTGTGGTGCATGCAGTTACTTGAGTGCACCATGTTCATGGCTGATGCTTTATTTATATACAGGGCTACATTGTTGCATCTGCAGAATGGTAAGGAGCTCAGGCTTCTTCTGCCACTCAAACTTGTGAAGTAATCAACAGAGCAAGAGTTGCTCATGACAGCCCATAAGGAAATTGAAACTCTGTGGAAACTGATAGAGGGTGTCTCTGTAATGATGTGCCCAGACTCCAGACAGCTGCAGTGATCTGGCTGAAGAGCAGAATGTTTTTACTCCATGGCATTTGCAAGGTGCTGTAGGACAGCGTATCCACTCCTGCTCCCCTGCGAGTGAAGTGGGCTTCCCCTGGGAGTGGAATGGCCCCCACCTGCTGCCACCAGGCATTATACCAAGAGGGTCAGGTGAACCCAACCCTTTTGAGGTATAGCAGTGGCATTCCTCACTCAGGGATTGCAGACTACAGTTCCTGTTTGGCTGTGTAGAAAGACCACCACCACACCAAAAAAATCCCTGTGCAACTTGTAAATCACTCCTCTATTGATGTTGCTTCATGCAGACATTGCATTTATAGGACATGGGATCCAACAGCATAATTCTGTGTGATGTTGGAGGAACATTACCCCAAATACTAGAAAATTTCTTTTATAAAGGCAGTGGTTCTTTTTGTTTGCCTCCTGGTTTGTGACATTTGTGCTCAGATGTGAGATATTGCCAGATACTTAATTTTAAATGGAAGCTGAGATAAAGATTCAATTCCTGGTACTGTGTTTAAGAAGAATCCCAAATATCGTAAGATTTATGGTGAGCTAGCAACACTGGAAATGAAAATAACTTTCTGATATATAATATGGCATGTAAAGTATAGAAGTGCTGTGGGGTTTCAATATATTACTTCTGACTTGTTTTACAAAATATAATTTTTTTTTTAATTAGTACGTACATTTCAGAACTGCTGATATAAAGATCCAGGCTTCCCAGCCCTTGCTATCATACATGGTACTGACTACCATGTAAGTCACATTGCCTACCTAATGTTGTAGTGATGGGTTTTGACATTTTGTTGGTAAGCCTCATAGACAGAGACAGATTTGAGTGGAAAGGTCTGGTCACCATGGGGTGCTTCCTGTTGAGGCTTGCTTCACGCAGATGGTTGGATTCTGATGCCACTGCGCCACCACCAAAGGGTTGTGTCCCCCTGTGCGTGGCAGAGCTATGTCCTGGCAAAGGCCTTGCTCTGTGAAAATAAGCAATAATTTCTCCAGGGGCAAGAGGGAACTAAAAAGTAGACATGACATGTCTGCACACCAGCCAAGACCACAACTGTGGTGACAGAGCCACTGAGGAGTTGAGCCTGGCACACCTATGTGGTGTTAGCAGGATAAACCAGCAGGGCTTTGGAAAGCTGTTGAAAAGAGGAGATTATGGCTGACTTAGACACCTCATCATGAGTGTCCCAGAGCAGCTGGTGAGCACTGGCCCAACAGAATCATAGATGGGCAGCGGGATCAAAGTCCTACCCCGTAGCACCACAAAGATGCATCATCAGATGCACATACATGTTGACAAAGTGTTCTTTTCAAATTGTTCCTACACACTTCCCCTGCACTCTTAAAACTAAACAATATTTTGGTTGAGGAGACCTCTGACTGTGGTAGCTAGAAGAACCAGAAATGTGAAAACCCAGTCAGGTCTGCTGTGCAAACCATGGTTCATTCACAGAGAGGAACAGCCCTGTGCCTATCCTGTTCTTGGGACAATTGCACAGAAAAGCCCAAGAAGAGGTAAAAGCAGGAAATTTGGCACTGCTCATGTGTGTACCTGGTGCTGGGATGCTGGGCAGCATAGGGGTGCAAACCCAAAACAGCTGTATGAGGGCAGTGTAGCCCCAGCAGTGTGCTGACTCCTGAGATGGGCTAGGAAAAATTAGTGATGTTAATGACTGAACAGGGAAATCCTGCTGGGAAACATGTCCTTGACCTTATTATGCAGTGTCTGGGAGCTTGTAGAATTCCAGCTTAATCTGCTGGGTCAGAGCAGAGCATTGCTATTTGTATGGTGTCCTACATGTTATAATGACCAGTTTGTATTTTATTAAAGCGGAGCTCCTAGTGTCTGGGATGGAGGGATGAGGATGTTTTACTGTCTTGGCAGCAGTGACGCTGCTGACTTACCCCATTAGGTTACACTGCTGCAGGGTGCAGTGTGGCTCTGAAGCCAGGGCCGGGGCTGCTGGGCACAGCTGGAGCAATACAGGACAGCCGCAGGGAAGTGACTGAGAGCCCACAGCCCTTGGGAATTACAGATAGGGCTCATGTTTAGCATCACTGTTTTCACGTAGCCATAAAAAGAAATGTTTGTAGCATTTAGAGATCTGAGCTGGAATACTGGCTCCATTGAAATCAGCAGCATAACTCCCCCTGAATTCCACACAGACAAGATTTAACTCTCTCAGTGCAGAGGCACTTGGGGTTATTGATTTCTGTGCTGCGATTGTCTTTGCTAGAACCACAAGCATCAGTCACATTAAACAGGGATAGATAAACAAGGAAAACCAATAACATGAGAGGAAAGTCTGCAGCTCCATCTAGCATAAATTGTGTATTTCCTTCCCTGTGTATTTGTGTATTTCCTTCCCTGCTTTCATCTGAACAAGGACAAACAAAGAACTCTCTGAGATGCAATTTATGTCATAGCAAGAAATCCAAAATGCTAGCTTTTACTGAAAATCCTTGACCTATCATTTTCTATCATCTTCACTAAAAGGAAATCAATGTCACTAGTTTGGATGTATCCCAAGGAATTTTCTTTCCATATCTGAAAGCATTGTGTGTTCACAAAGCCAGTAGCAAGTAAATGTGATCAGAATGATGTTGATTTAAATTTGGGTGAATAAGAAGCCTTGGGAAGAGGTGCAAGACTTGATAGTTGGGTTTGCTTGCATTTCTATTCATACCTGCTCTATATTTTTATTTTAGGAAAGCAGAAAAAACTCTATATTCCTGGAAGAAAGGAGAAACAAAAAAATCTTTTGAAGTGTGTTACTGTTTATTAATACCCCTCATCAGACTCAACACTTCTGCACAAGGGATGTGCTGCTCACCAGCCTTGTCCTTTGACCACCTCTCCTGGTTAACCTTCTCCCATATCTGAGTCTTTCTGGCAGAAGATGCTCAAATACCTTTTGGAGGGAGGGTTTGAAGGATGGCAGTGCAGAACTGCTGCTGTGATGTCTTTGCCAGCATGTGACACCCAGCTCCAGCACGCCTGAGCCCCGCTGTCACCACCACGCTGGTCACAACTGTACTTGACAGGCTGACGGGGCACGCAAAAGCATGCTGCCACCATTTAGCTCCAAAACAAGGGCTAAATCTCCTTCCAGGCTGAGACAAAGCTTCCTCCGGTTGGATTCTGGCAGCTCTGGAGAAATGCCAGGTCCTGGCCAGGAGCGGTGCCAGCAGTGGTGGCGCTGATGGAGGCAGCAGCCGGTAGGCAAAGCACGCGGGCAGGCCAGCTGGCAGCACTGCGGTCATTATTTCCAGGATCTGTGAATCCTGGTCAAATAAAATAGAAGCCTTTATCAGCTGAAGCATATCAGCTGCTTCTTTTGGGAGGAGTGGATTTAGGGGTTGTGATCTCTGACAGCGATAGCAGCAGGTTTGTGCCCTGCCTCTCACCAGGCGAGAAACAGTGGTCACCCTTCGATGCCACACACCTCCTTGCTGTCTGTAAGAGGCTGGCTGACACTTTGGGTGGCTATCAGCAGGGTAGTGAGGTAGTTTGAGGCGGTTTGAAGTCACTACTGGGAGTGGTGCATCGAGTCATTAGGCTGCATCACACCCTCAAACGACTTGATTGAATGTTGTTTATCAACACTGTAGTTCATCAAGCCTTCAGTGGCTATTCAGTGAAGAGCAATTTAACTAATCTGAAAGTGTCCCTGTAAGTTAAATGTACCGGTAACTAATTACATGTGTTATAAATGTGTTGCTTTATGTCAATCATAGTCATATGAAGTATATACTGTTTCTGATTTCTCACTGTAGGCAGCTAGACCAACAACTTTAAAATAAACCTTTTCAAGAAAATTGGTTATTTTTATCTAGTGCTCTCAATTTGCACCTTGAGCCAATATTTACCTATTCAATCAGACTGAAGTTAAAGAATGACTGATAAGTATTTATTTAAACTTTGGAAGCCCCCCACTTTTCTTTCTTTCTTATCTCAGTTTTCTTGACTATCAGCTTGCTGTACTAATTGCCATACCTAATCACTTTTCCACTAGGAAATAGCCTGGGACTGATAGGAACCAAATATTTGGAAATCTGAGCTGTATTTGTTAAAAAATACACCCATTCTGGGGAAGGGAGTGTTAATGTAGAGTACCCCATCTGAGCATCACCTGCAGGAGAGCTGGTCCCTGTACTGGGCCATACCACAAAGCATTGGCACCCACTTCTGATTAAAGTTAATGGTGAAACGTAACTGCACACCCATAGGGTCCGTATTTCTTGTGGAGAGGGACATATGGGATCACAGGGGATCATCTGGTGCGCACTGGGTTGGGGGTGGATTTGCTGCTCCCACTGCTTGTGGAGGGGGAAGAGCATCATGAGAACCTGGTGTATGCTCCCAGAGGATGCTCTCATTACCATTACACTCCATGGCCCACTGTGAGGCGGGCTGACATTCTCCTTTCTGCTTCACCTGCTGTGTTTCTCTGCCCAGGTGATATTCCGAGCCCTGTCACCGCCTTACGCCGCGGAGGACCCTTACAGTGTGGAAGCCCAGGCACAGCTGAAGATCACCAACCTGCGAGTGCGGCTGCTAGAGCGGCAGGGCTGCCCCTGCCTCCCGGCCCCCCAGACCCCACAGCCCACGCCATCCCTGCACTTTGCCATCTATGACTTCATCGTGAAGGGCAGCTGCTTCTGCAATGGCCATGCTGACCACTGCATCCCTGTTGCTGGATTCAAGCCCATCAAGGCAGCTGGTGTTTTCCATGTGGTATGTACATGCACCCAACAATGTCTGAACTGCAGGAAAGCAGAGTTTTAAAAATAGTAAGGGATGGTATAGGTCCAAGTATGCAATATTTGACAAGAGATGCCCTGAATTCCAAGCACAGTGGGCAGAAATGGTCTTTACAAAGGAGGTGGTCTCCATATGGGGCTGAAGCACTGAACTTCCTTTGTGCCTTGGTGTGGGACTCTCATCCTTCAAAGGTGCTCCTCTATAATTTGTTTATTTTAGGTAGATCCTTAAAAAAATTAAATTGCTGACTCCCATCTTCCCCCAAATGCTAACTTGCAATAACACAATATCTAAAAGATAATAAATGCGAGGCATTTTGCTGACAAAGTAGGAGGAGAGCTTCTCTGAAGGTACTAGGCATCACGTGACTGCCATTGCTTTTGGAGGATCCTCAGATATTAGATTGGGTCCTGAACCAAGGGGACAGAGAGCTTGGTTTTGATTCTCACTCCCAGGCTTTCTATTGCACTTTGCAATACCTTTCTCTGGATGAACACCCTGTACTCTGGCTTCAAGGGGACTTCATCGCAAGAGCTCTGAGCTCAAATGCCTTGAGACCCACCAAGACCTAAACCCCAGTCCGCCCATGTCCCAAGGAAGCAAGAGCCACTAACCCGTTGGGGAGGGGATGGGCACAGCAGCAGCTGACATATGCCTGTGGCATGGCATGCCTGCACCCAGCCAGTTCAGGGACACTTGCTGCCCCCAGCACATCTTGTCCTTTTTGCCCATATACGTTGGCTCAGAAAACCCTGGATTTGCTGGCAGAGGAGCAGTAAGGAAAGCCGGGGCAGCCAAACATATTGTGCTGAATAATGTTAGAAAGGGAACAGATCATAAAAAAAAGAAAAGCAGTTACTCAAGCTAAGGAGTCCAGCTCTTCGGGGAACTCTCATTTCACTTAAATTACTATCTCAGACATGAAGCCAACAACGTTTCCCTTCTAATACTAGTCTTGCAACGTCTCGAGAATACACCAATTTGAAAGCATACAGTGCTGTGCTCAGGATTATTTTGGTGGGATACAATTGCATGGGAGCGTGCCCCGGAGCACCAGTGAGAGTTGTAACAGAGCCTGCAGCCAAATAGGCTTCCGGTATGGCTATAGTATGGAAAGGATAGTGAGCAGGTAACAAGCAGTGCTGTGGGAAGGAAGTAAGTGCCAAAATCGCACTGAAAACCAAAGCAAGAAATAGCAACAAGCCCCTGCGCTGGCCCCAAGGGGGAAATTCAACTCTGATTATAAATGTTTATGTGGCAGGAGTCCCAAAGATGATATTTCTGCAGTAAGGCTGACTCATTTACTGTGTCATACAGCTTATTCTGCATCTCCCATGTGTTAGTGTCGGGGTGGCATAGCCCCATGGTTTGCAGGGAGGGTGAAGGAATGGTAAGAGGTTTCCTCTCCCAATACCACTTTTTCCATCATAGGACTGAGGTAGTTTTGACTGAGCCTTGCCCATGCCAGGCTCCTGCTTGGCACGAGGTTACTGCTATTCAGGAACTGCAGTGGCAACCCACTCATGCATACCAGGCTGCAGTTTGCCAGTGCATCGCTTCAGGACTGGAAGAGAAGATTATTTGCAAGATGATAGGAAGACGTGTGTGTGAATGAACAGAAAAGGGATGAAAGATTGTGGTGTTCGTGGCTGTTTAGCTGGGAGAAGTCAGAAAACTACTGAAAAAAGGTTAGGATTTCAGAGAGGGAGCACATTTGTACATTTCACCTGAAAAACTCAGGGAAAATATAATTCTGAAGCGTTATGGTCAGTCATTCAAGAGAGAGATGGGGACTTCAATCTAGTCTTTATGTAACTGTTTTTATCTGGGGTTTTAGCAGAACCTTCACTATAAAACCAAGGAAAACAAAAGCTGGGAAGCACATTATTATTTCACAGTGTGATTATAAAATCTGGTTCTGTTTTTATGCTTGTTTAGACCGGAGCACTCAAGAAGAATATCCCCTAAGTTAGAGAGTTAACATCAAAATTTAAGGAAGTTTAAAATCCTTTTAAAAAGCTCCCAAGTTTTCAAAAAAGTATATGTGTAAGTTTTCTTAACCCTCTACTTGGTCTCAGTGTACAGGCAAAATCCTAACTGCAGGCTTAGTTTCAGCCCCTGCTTGCCTAGTGGAAGACCCAGACATGATATGTTTGTTTTTCTTTTGGGCTGCTCTGGGCAGTAAGTCAGGGTGTCATGGCAGCACTGGGCATAGCTGCCAGATCTTGGCCCGATCTTGTGAAGTAACCAGAAGCATTTCAGCCATCTCACCCAGAGAGAATCTGGCAAAACAGCGTGGGGATGTGGGGATGCTGTGGGCTGCTGTTCAATCAAGTTTGGTGCAGGGTCCTGACCCAAGAAGCCAGGATGCTCCACTCAGCTTGGGACATTGGCCCAGCTTACTGCTGCAGGATTTCTCCCATTGGATGCAATTTTTTCTTGAGGTCTGGGCATCCATGAGTTGAGAAACGGACAGTTTTGAAGGTAAATATTGTGCTCTAGCTCCATTCACTGGAGTGGGATAACCTCCTTTGCAATCCAAGTCAAGTCAAAGCAAAGTTGGACTTTACAGAGTCCAAACATTCACTGTGAGAATATTTCACATTAACCCTAACAGCAAAAAACAGTAGCTAAGAACTAATAAGAAAAGAGATTTGTTTCTCTGCCCTCACCACCATCCAGCTGCAAAACTCTCTGTGGTGCTCCTCTCTTGCTGGCAATTCCCCTGTTCACTCTTTCTCCTAAAAGAGAATGGAATTTATGTGGGAAAGCTCTGGTTTTGTTTGAGTATCAGGAATGCCATGTCAGCCTTTAGGTGAATTCTGTTCAAAATACAGATGGGACTTCTGCTCTATGGGAGGCTATATCTCCATGAGCTCCCCAGGAAGACTACAGAGAAGCCCTGGCTGCCTTCCAAGGATAGCAAGGGCTGCTCCTCATGAGTAGTATGATCCTGACTGTCCCTTGTTGTACACTTGTGTGCCACAGACAGCTGTCGGGTTGATACAGATACACTTTCTCTCTTTCCTACGTCTCCCAAATTTATTCTAAGGATCACTACCCAAAACTCATCAGCAACAGCCCAATGCATACCCAGAAAAAACTGTGCATGGACAAACAGACCTCATACCATACTTTGCAAAGCAGTTGATCAGTTTGTGAGCTACATTACATGGCAAACTACAAACGTGAGTAGAGAAATGAATTCACGCTCATGGGAGATTCCTCCTGATCTTCAGTGGCCATGAGAAGTCTGTTTTTTCCTCTGATCTGTGGTGCAGGATCTTCTTACCCTTTGCTTGTGCTCGTGGAGCCATTGCAGTGCATGCTTGGCCCCTTACCTGCTAAAGCATCCCCATGGGCTGCTCTCAACTGTAGCAAGTGTCACACAAGAGGAGATGCGAGTGTCGTGCAAGCCTCGAGATAAGTAGGATCTTGCAATTTAGGACTCCGAAATGGGGAAAGCAAACCAAGAGATACCTCACCTTGGCCGTGCAGTTCTGTCTCAAAGTGAGAGCTGGAGTTCATCCATCTCAGAGACTCTGTGGCCCTCCCTGATTGCAGAGTCCTGCCAACAGCTTAGTGGTTTTCACAGGTGGCATGAATTATCAGTCTTAAAGGGCTGTGTCATTGCTAGTGCTTCCTGCTTTTACCTCCATGAGATGAGATCCACTATCAATTGATGACTTCATTATATCATTGATAATCTACTATTATTAACTATACAATGCTTCCCACTCTGTCCTTCCTTTCCCCTCATCCATTACCTCTAGTGGAATGCTGTCTGCGCATCTTTCACCTGCACTGAACACAATGGGAACAAATGAAACTGTCCAGTTTTCTTCATCCTCTTGTTCTCTTGTTTCCTCTGTGACAGTTTTAATAACATCTTTGCTTGGAAGAAAAGAAATGGGGAACTAGAACTTAGCGATGAAGAAGCTTCAGTGGACTTAAAACATGTGCCCGAAGCATGGTTTGGTGTGGTGCTGCTGCCATGCCAAAACAGCACTGCTGAAATTACGCTTATATGCTTCTTTAGTAGTCCAAGGTGCTGTGTCAGTATAAATCAAGGACTTTTCCAGGAACTGTGCTTTATTTTCTAGGCTGAACAGAGAGACCCATTTGGGAACCTGATCCGTAAATACATCTGAATTTGATTTCTGGCAGCTGCCCTACAGTTAGGCACCAAATCCCAGATATGCTTCACCTAGTTTTAGCTATGCATTTGATGTACCCAAGTTAGCCAGCTGATCTCCCCAGGCTCCTTCTATAGTTTTGAAGGGGTGGGATGATAAAGTATGGTTGGGATCCTGGGTGGACTGAGGTACTGTGCTAAAGCACTTCTGTGTAGTCAGGCAGGGTGAATATTCCTCCCCCTTCCTGTGTGGTAGCCCAGTGGCTGTTATAAATTGTTATCGTGCTACTGACATCAAAAGGTGCTCAAGGTCTTCTACAGCAACACTGACAGAAGCCTATTGTACAAGGAATTAAAAAAACCCCACCAGACAGCCCCCACACCCTGGACAACAGGCTTTGTATTCTTTCACAAGAACGAGGTAGGATATGAGAATTTTCTCATGCATAAATTTGGTTGTCTGGTGCTTTGGGAAAAGAATACCTCCCCGTGTGCTGACAGCAGCCAGTAGGCATTGGTTCTAAAACTGGCACAGTTGTTGGAGCGCAACACAGTTTAAAAGATGTGGTTAGAAACTCAGTGTGAATGCTGTGATTTTCCCTTAGGCTGATATCATGCCCGTTTTCCAAGAAAGTGAAAAAAAAATACAGTTTTAGCAGTTCCAACAAAGAAATTCTCTTCAAAGCAGTTGCCCCTCCCAGCCATTTAGGCTATTTACGCTATCAGGTCTTTGGTTGATTTTCTTTTAGTGTGCATTTGTGTTGGACTCCATATAGTGAGTGAGTTCTTGCAATATAAATCAATTCATAACAGGATATTGAAAGCATTTTCCCCTCAATGCAGCATTTCTTTGTCACTGCTCAACATTTTGGAACATGATAAATGCACAGAAGAGTAATCTATAGGATTTGACTAAAGAAAAAGCCTATGTATTTGCAATCTGAAAGGAAGCGCTAGAAGGTTATAATTCGGCAACAAAAGGCTCTGGAAGGAAGCATGCCCTAGCAACTGTCTTTGTATAGAGAAATCAGACACTCGTTTATCTTACAGAAGGCAACTTTTGTAACACTGTTTGCTTTGTGCCCTCTAATGACTGACATTGCGACGGGGCTGTCAAGCTAAGAAGGGGAACAGTGTGAAAGTGAACTGGGATATAAAGACCCCATGACAAAATGAAAAATGGTATAAGAAGGCTTTGCTGCTTAAATGAGTCAAGAGCCGTGTGAATGCTTAAAGGGATGAGACATACTGGGAATTGTGTTTGTGTACTTAGCAATGCTCCATAATGACCCTGGTGGGTACGCCTTACAGTTAACTATAAGTCGAGGTGAATGAAAAGGGAGGAAAAAACGTCCTCTTTTCCCTGTCAGTGCATAGGGATCACATTCTGCTTTCAGGAATGTGCTGAGATGCTGGAGAAATCTTGGAGGCCAGGTACATCATTTCCCCACTCTACCTTGAGTCCCAGAAGAGCTGCTGGGCTGGCTTCTTAGCTCCATCTCCCAGCTGCTCTGTGGCATGATAGGGTGTTTACATGGCAGAGCAGTCTTATAACTGGCCCTCCTACAGCTCTTACAGACATTAGTTTTACTCACAGTAGACAGTCTGTTGGCTGTTTTTCATCTGCCACCACTTCTCATTTCCTTGTATTACCCCTTCTTGTCCTGTCTTTCTCCTATTTCCAGCTATCAGAGTATTTCTTTATAACTAAAAGAAATAATGTCTGCCTATGGGCTGCAACAAAGGGTTTGCTAATTTTCACCTTCTTTTGTTGCTTCCAACATGTAAAAATGTTTCTGTGCTGGAATTATGTAGAAGACAAAAGATATTTTCTTCAATGGGATAAAGCTAGGATGGAGATATTTTTTTCTAAAGCAGAGCTCTTTTGGGGGGTAGTCATTATAATGCTATTGTAAGAGAATAAATACATCAGCCTGAGGCAAGGTTTTTGAAGCACCTGGGTCCAACTTTCATTAAACACCTACGAAAAAGGAATAGGGAAAAGAAGGCACTAACTAAATGGTTGCACTGAAAAACAAGCAGTTAAAGACCCTGTTTCCCTCCCCTCACTGGTTTGACTGCCCATTTAGCTGTTCAGCTTGTTCGTTAGTGGGTTTGCATTCCATGCTCTGCCTGGCTGAGAGGGGTTGGGACCACTGTGAGACTTGGGGGGACCCTGGAGAGGCAAAGTTTTCTCAGTGTCAAGCCCATTTAAGTAGCACCACTATAAAGGCACAGCACCATTGGAACTGGAAACCCTACTGCCTTTTCCAAAGCTTACTCCCAAAGACTGGAGTCTGGGTAGCTGCATGTGGTACAGAAGCAGGATCAGCTGGGCCATTGCATCCAATACTTCTGTGTGTGTTCACCCAAACATGAATCCCACTGAGATGGGAGCAGTGAGCAGGGTTGCACAGGTTTGCAAAGCGTGCATGGCAGGCTGGGCTACTCAACAGTCATCCTGGGCCATGCCCAGGCAAGCAAAGGGAATGCAGGATCCACAGTGGGATCTGTGTTTGGGAGGGAACAGCTGAGGAAGACACTGACACTTCTGGTTGTGATAAACCCTGAGGAAAAGAAACTGCAAAGGAGCACCCTTTTGATAAGGACTGGTAACGTGGTTCCTCCTGACCCAGCTGCGACAGCATCCACCGAGTGAGCTGGGGAGCCCAAGCCTTCGGGCCTCTGTGCTGGTCCTACAGTTGCCTTTACACGGACATGAGAATCATGCTATTAGGGTATTTTTTTAAGCTTTTCAGGAGATCATTTGTTTCCTTGAGCCGAGGTGCATCAGAGCTTTACAAGCCATCAATACCAGGAGCATCATGCCGTGCTCTGCTGCTATCTAAACACCAGCTGGCTTGATTTGCATCATCTCCAAATTGGCTCTTTTGCAGCTCTCCTTGCCACAGCATCTGAGAGCCCTCAAGCCTTCCATTGCTGCAACAGTTTTTAAGTTTTATAAAACCTTTTTATTTAGAGTTCCCATACAGATTAATATTAATATGTTGGTGCACAGCTATTCAGTGGCTTACATATTAGCTGTGCATGCCAAATTAATGGTGGCACAGCAGGTTCTTGGAATACCCATCCTCTTCTGTTTTATTTTCACCCACCTCCCTTTATTCCAGCAATGTGGCATGCTCTATTATACAGTACTTGGGCTTTCAGAAAATGTGAGCTCTTACTCTTTGGAACTGTGAATGTTCCTCAGCGGGGAATTTTGCATCTCTCTGTGCTGGTGTCTTAGGATGCTTAACCTTTTGAGAATTTGTTGGGTGCTGCTGAGTTTCAGTTGAGTTTTTGGATTATTAATGCTGAGCAGCCTCTGGCTGATTGATTGGGTCCCACTGATTCTTTGTATGGCTTTGGCAAGGAGGAAGCTGCACATTTGGGGGGTGAGGCTACAGACTGTGGGCTTTGGCAGGGAGAGACTAATCCCAAGTGTCCCAGTGTCTGAGAGATACCCCTGTTTGCAATTCTTCTCCCATGTCCTTCTCACTTTGTCATTATGATTTTCAAAGCACCAAGGGGGGACCATCTGGTTCTGACCATGGCACCCTCCGACTCACTCAGGTCAGCTTTCCTTCCCGATCACATATGTCCTCGGTCTGATGGGTCCCTCTATCCTAACAGCTGGGACACTCCCGTGAGGAAGGATTTCTGAAGGGTTTCTCTGCCACAGATGTGGTTCAGGCTAGTACAACCTGTTTAGCCCTAACTACTCAATGGCCAAAGGGCTTGCAAGAAACTCCTACCAGAAGTGGCATCAAAGAGTTAGAACTCCATCAAAACCACCAGATGATGACCTCATGACCAATACAGGTTTAGCCATTTTCTGTTTCCATGCAGGTGTATGCTTTTAAATATGCGTGAAGTGACCCTGTAACATCGATCTGTGTGTAGACCTTGCCTAAAAAATATGAGAGAGAGAAATTTATTGAAGAGTTGTAATTTAAGAAAGTGAGGCATCTTAGAGTTTGAAGAACATTTTGTAGGTGGTAGCAAAAATGAAAATATGAAAACACAAGACACACTTTGAGAACTAAATATTCTCCCCACAAATTTGGTGTTTCTTTTCTTTTTTTTTCTTCTCATTCCTTTCAAACATTAGCACAGATTTGAGCATATATAAATACAATAAGCCAGACAGACCATCTAGTATCTGCAGTGAGACCAACGGATACCTGCAATGAGGCCAAATAGCACAGAAAACAATGTATTTTCACTTTGGCTTAGATGCTTGTGCATTCTGATTTCATCTGTATCTATCCATTGCTTACACAGCCCAGTTGTTGTTCTGTATTTTCCTTTGATGATCTAGACATTTTAATAAGGCAGGAATGAAAGGTTTTGCTATTTTCATTGCTGCTGAAGAGTCTTTGAAGGACTTTCAAGGTACATTTTGAAATTTTGTCTATACGGAGGGGTTACATCTGACCGTTGTGAGATACCAGCTGAAATCTATTCATTAAAAGTGAATAAATCAGAGAGTTATCATCAGCCAGGTGTGTGTGTGGTGTGTGTGGTGTGTGTCTGTGTGTCTGTGTACCAACGTAACAAGCAGGAGCCGTTTACAACATGTTCAAGGTCCTCTTCTGTTTTGTTTACTGTTCAGGTTTTTCACAGGAACCTTTTTTGTGGCAATCCCAGCAGCAAGTCATGCAGTTAGGAACAGCACACTTGTAAAACCGCAAGTTAAATACTGTGAAGGCAGAGTTTTCCAGTAGTAGTTAAAGTCTTGCCCAGCTCCAGGCCAGATCACCAGGCACCTCAACTGCCCTCTGTTCCTCTCAATGCCAAAAGCAGACAGCAGCTGGTGTAGCTCCACTGGTTTTATGGCCAACTTGTGGTATGAGCACAGGGCCATGCTAGCAGGGCAGACTGAGGCCTCTGGCTCACTGCTGAGCAGCAGGAGAAGCTGAACTGTGTATTTAAAAGCAAAATGTGGAGCAGAGTAGAGCTGCAAGCACAGGCACACACCAAAATAGCTACAGTAGCTAGTTACCTGTCCTGCTCCATGGGAAAAGGCAGGGCCATCAGCCTTGCCAGCAGAGCCATGCTGCTGCAGAGCTCCATTTCACTGCATCCAGGCACTGCTGAGCTGCTTGTGCCCTCTGGCTACATCCTGTTTTCTTTGCATTTGCCAACAGGGTGAGTAATGCCAGCAACTGACAGGGCAGCTGGCACTAAGCGTGCTATGCTGGCCTTTCATCTCTAATTACCTCCTTACACTGGGCTGTCTAGCTGTTAAATTATCTGTCATGAACATGTCCGAGAATAGTCAGTCATGGTCCTTGTGTTATACTTGGTTTTTCCTTTGTGGGGCAAAAATTCTGCCTAGGATGAGTAGATATTTATGTTTCTGGGGGTTGAATTTCTTTTTTCCTGTACTTATTTGTGTTGGTGATGGCTGTGCACACAGAGCTAGGTGCTGAGGTTGTGGGTGCTATTCCTGCAGTACTGCAAAGGTGTATTCATGTTTGGGAGGGAGAAAAAGAGAAGGGTTTTACAGTGTTTCTAAGGATGTTTTGAATCTTGGCTTTTTTTAATCTCTTCTGGAAATTCATGCTGCACCTGGAAACTTCTAAAGATCCTTTTAGATCCCAAAAAGAAAAAAAAAAGTATGATTATACAATACCATGACATGCAGATCCACAAATACTAATCTAATTGAAAGTGTAACTGCAGAATATTTGTCCTTGGCTGCACTGGACATCAAGGCAGACATTATGCTATCCCTCTTTCTTGTGTATGTGATAACATCTAGCTGGCCTGTATGTGGGCATAGCTTGTGCCCTGTAAACTCCTTGGGCTTTTCTGTGGGTGATCCTTGCTCTCTTTTCTGTGCTAGGTCCATGGGAAATGCATGTGCAAGCACAACACAGCAGGGTCCCACTGCCAGCACTGTGCCCCGCTCTACAACGACCAGCCTTGGCAGGCTGCCAACGGCAAAACCGGAGCCCCCAAAGAGTGTCAGTGTAAGTATCTGGTCAGGAACAGTGTCTCCAGAGCCTCTGCCAGAGCAAAATGCTTCCTCCATGTGTGCCTTTCTCCCATGTTTCCAAGAGGCAGCAGATACTGGGGTGGTGGGTAGGTGCTTGCAAAGCACCTCAGTGCATGAAGAGCCAATGCCACGCTTCTGCCCAGCACCCACCGTGTGTTTGTGTGGCAGGAATGGCTCTCTTTGCACTGTTTTTGTCTCCTTGCACTGGCCTGACCATCTATGGCTGTCCTTGTACTGGGAAACCTGTATTGGAAATAAAAGAGTTAAAGAAAATACTTTTTCTTAAATGTCACTTCTAGAGGCTGGGAAGTAGGGATGAAAATTTAATGATACTCCATGCCTACGAGTGAATAACAGGTTCGTAGGTCAAGTCCCCATTCCAAAACATGGCTTGGGCTTTTATGTCTCTCTTCTACAAATCAATATCTTTCACTGCCTTAATGAGTCTTTCTATTCCCTTTGGCTTCATCTCAGCGTGCAAGTGTAACGGGCATGCCGACACTTGTCATTTTGACATGGATGCGTGGCTGGCATCAGGCAATCGCAGCGGCGGTGTCTGTGACAACTGTCAGCACAACACAGAAGGGCAGCACTGCCAGCGCTGCAAGCTGGGCTTCTACCGGGACCTCAGGAAGCCCTTCTCTGCCCCAGATGCCTGCAAACGTAAGTCAGAAACCTTTTACTAGCGAAGTGCTTCTCAAGTGGGAAAGTGTCAAATGAAAGGTGAGATCTTCCTGCCCCTCCTTGGAGCAATCTTCTGGCTTCAGTGAAGGACAGAGAGCTCTTTGAATTCCCTTTGTGATGCTATTTGCAAAAACAGTGTTGATATTTGCAGGGTGAAAGTCTGCAGATGCTGTTGACAAATCTGTCTTGATCTCTGTAGCTTGAGGGCAGAGGAAGAGAGATGATTAATTTACTTTCTCCTATTGCTATTTTTGGAGAGCAAAAGCTGCATCCTGTTTTCATGTTCACTTTGTTTGGTGATTGCTGCAACCTCAGAATCGGGCGCCTCAGCCAAGAGGGGTGCAGCTGACAAATAGCATTGCCCACCAGTTTGTGTTCACAGCAGCAGCAGGTGGGTATGGAGGGACAGACAGGAACAAGTTAACTGATACTTCAGAAAGTGGGACACCAAGGCCACCAGACCAAAGGCAATGACTCAGCCACATGTGAAACGAAATATTTCCCAAACAAAAGTAGCAATCCAAAAGCCACAGGGACCAGTGTGAGCATAGTGACTTACCATGGGGGACTCCGGATCCCCAAATCATGCCAATCACATTACATTGGTCAGCCAAATATGGAATGTAGACATGCTCTCTTCTCTGAGCCTGCTGCCACCCATTGGCTTCACCAAATTTCACCTCACTGACCCAAATCTGAAGGAGAACCTTCGTAAGTGACAGAAAAAAATCTGACACCCTGCCCATGTTATTTGAGGAGACACTGAACACAACTCCTTCCTCCCAAGGAGAAGTACCTGCATTTAAATGAAGAGGAAATCCTTCTGTGGTGGGGAGCTGCACCCCAGGCTGGGAGGGTGTGTGCAGTTTCACCTTGTTCTTCAATGTTGGATGGGGAACAATTGCTTTTGTCCCGCTCCCTCACTGCATATCATCCTCATGAAATTCCCAGGAGCCCACCAGTCTGTCACAGAGGTCTTCCTCCTGTCTACCCTTCACTCATTGCAAGGAGGAGCAGCAACAGGTGAACCACCTGTTTTACAACCCTAGTTCTCTTTAGGAAAACAGAATTGACCACAGTTCTCTATTACTTGTGTAAATAATTACTTCACTGCTGTAGTATGTAAACAATTTTTTTAACAGTGAATTTAATGACTTTTTAAAGTTCCTTTACCTACTTGTGTACATCAAAGTTCCAAGTCTCCTTCTCTGAAACATCAGATACTTTCCCTCCTTAATTATTTCCAGAAGTTAGGCAATGAACTTTGGTTTTGGAGTCTCATTAGCAGAAAAGCAGGTTTAAGTCTTGCATTTAGACTATAAGCAGAGGCTTGATGGTTTTTTCTAACTCAGGGATTCATCCTTGCTGATGAAAAAAAGAACCAATTGGATTAATTGACACCTGGTAGATAATGCAAGACAGAAGACTAAAATTAATTCTATATGGGACTCTCAAGCTCTGAAACATGCTTTTACTGTGGTTCTGGTACCTTTGTTAGGGTTGTAATTCCTGATGGAATTATGTGCCAGCTCCCATCAAGGAAGAACACGCAGTTTTCTGAGGCCATTGAGGCCAAGTGAAGCTTTGGCACTGAGTTGAATGTGATGTTCTGGACACCTAAAAACACCACCCTTCACCTTGGAAGGGATAGGAGTGGCCTCCTGTGTCATCTCATGCAGTCCATTGAGGAGATGGAGTTTCACGAGGGACTCATGGTAGAGTTTTCCAGGTACCAAAATGCCCAGTTCAAAATCTGTGGTTGTTTGGAGGGTCCAAGAGAAAGTCAAATGGCACCTCCTGAGCTGGCCAGCACAGAGCCTCCTTCCTTACAAAGCCAGATGGAAACAAGAGGTCTTGAAACATATCTCTGCAGAACAGCCACAGCTCAAAGGGAAGGCTGCCAACAGTGTGTGTGTGTGCCTGTGCCTGTGTGCAAGTTAAACCATCGCTAACGAAGTCAGGCATTAGATCACATCATTAGCTATATGTTAGCCAAATTCCAGAGTTCTTGATTAAAAAGTTTCTCCAAGTCTTTCTGGGCCAGAGGAAGCTATGGAGATTAGATGATTAATGAGTATTTTTGTTGACATATGCCAGTGCTTGGTTCTCTTGGCTTTCTGCATTAATCTCTGAGTCACTGGTCCATGGCATTCCACTTTCTGCATTTAAAAAAAAAGAAAAACACGTGTGCCCCCATTACCCTTTAATGCAACAATCCAGCCTCTTTATGGATCACTAGGTATCACTTGAACTCTGGTATTTAAAAGCCAAAGATAACATACATTTGACAAAAACTGTAAGATACTCTTGAGTACAGTAAGAAAAAGTCTACATTTATTTGCCTTCTGCATAAAGTACCTCTACTTTGTTGCACCCTTTTTTTCCCTGTATTTATGAATTACAGAGCATAAAGTACTAAAGTATCCGAGGAAGACAACTTTTCCTAGCACAAACTGGGTTCCACAAATGTAGGGATTATCTGAGTTCTTTCTTTTCAGAGAGCCTATTGCTACAAACTCACACACAATTTCTCTCTGGGCTTTTCAAACCCTCACAGATGTACTCCTCCCTGAGACCCCTCCATCTCTTCACTTCTGGTCTCCTGCTGCTGGGAATTCTCCCTGCACCCAGGGACCCAGCATCTTGGGGGAGATGGCAGCTGCAGGGCCGTAGAAAATGACTAATGACTGTTAAATTAAATTATATAAGATCGATTACAGCCTATGCCTGGAACATTTCCAAGGACCATGCCATGGTTTGCAATAACAAGAGACGTGCATGGAGCCCTATTATTCTTTCTGGGAAGGCCATGGCATTGCTTTGACTCAAGGCACCGTTATTGTTCAACCATTGAAAATTTAAAAATACCTAGGTCAAAGTAAATAAAGGAGTTGTTAAACCATAATCTTTAAGGATACTTTAAAGATTCTTGTAGGCAAAGAGCGTATATAATATTTGCTCTGGAGAAGGTGTGTACCTGATAAAATGAGACATTCTGATGTTTAAAACACCAATCTGATGACTCTTTCCCCCCGCCATACCTATCAGTCCTTTTTTTTACATCCTCATGAATTTTTAAGCCTCAGCTACAGTAGAATTGCAGACAATAAAATCGAGTTTTATAATTGCCTTGTTTATTTTTGCTTTTCATATGTAGGTTTTTCAGGGTAAATATTTGTCATTTTGAAAGGTTAGCTGGCAGCTGAAGAAACCACAACAGTATCACCAATCCAGGGTGGAGAAATCCAGCTTTGCTGGCATCTTACTCACTGGTTTTCCCAGTCAACACATGCCATGCCAGGACAGGCAGCTGTTAATTCATATGCGCATGGAAGTCACATGCAAAATACTGCTATGTATACAGAGTGGTAAATCAGCATTTTTAGCAATTCTGCTTACAAATCAAAAAGCAAGCAAAAGATCAAGCTTGTGGAAGGTTTCTTTTGGTCCAAGGCTGGTGCCCGGCCAGCCCTTCTCTCGCGAGAGCTCCCTTGGCTGTGGAAACCCCCAGCCTCCCTGGTGAGGTGGCCACAGCTCATGAGACAGGTACTGTCAGAAGCCTTGCACTGAGTCTTGCACTCTGCACCTGTGTATCCACAATGAAATGCCATTCAGCACTGTCTGTAGCTGCTTTATCTGCTGCTCAGCTGCTCCTCTCACCTTCCTGGACATGGGTCTCCTACAATCTGTGCAGATTGTGTGGAAGGAGGAAAATGGGGTCTAAAACCAACACAGCACAGCTGCCTGTGAGGGAGCACTAGCTCCAGCTTCCAAACATCATATAATCAGTCCTGCAGTCTTTTTCTTCCTGCTCTTGACATAGTATGGAAGCATTCCATCCTGGTTTCATTCATTTCTTTCAAATGGGATACAATGTGCTCTCATTTGAGCTTTAGAGTCTCATTTCTGTGCTCGGTGTGTAGTAATGGGCTTCACTTTATATCTGCATTGCCCAGCATGTTCCCACTGCAGCCCATCACAAACGTTTACCGTGTTGAAAATTTGCCACCCAACCATTCAGGTTAATGTCATTTAGTGTCATCTTGAGCCTCCACCCAAGATGCAAGAGCAAAAAGCTTCAATTTGCTGGCCACCATTGGAAAGCAGATTGGCACCTTGGTGGATCATAGAGGAGCAGCCAGGAAGGATGGGGTCCATGGAGTGGGTATGCAGGCCTGTTAGAAATTACCAACCTTTACAACACATCTCTTTGTGGCTTTTATTAAAAGTATAGCCAACTACATTCTCATTTTTGGTTGCCTTTTTACTTGCCTGTGAGCTTACTGCTCTGTTTTTCATAGCAGCCTTTGTAAATTTAATATTCTTCCTTCACCATGGTGTTGCTACCGATGTTAAATTTTCTATTAGGAAAAGAATTGTGTGAAAGAATTTTTTAAAACATAAAAAGCTCCAATCCCAATAGGGTTGTCTGTAAAACTCAGCTGAAACCCAAACGAAACAGGACCAAGTCTCTCACTGAGCAGTGGGTTTGTCTCCTTGGCTACAGGAGAATAGAAGAGCCTTAAGTGCTTGATATTTCCCCTGAAGGGGCTGAGGAATGCCAGAAATACCCACCACATCTAGTAGGACAAGAGAGCATTTGGCTATATGTATCAGGTGTAAAACACTTCACAGACTTCAGGAGAAAGGTATGCAAGTCTCAGTGAGTGCTGTTGAAAACTATGCTATTAAAGGCACTGGAGTTCACTGCCTGCGGCTAGTTATGCAGTTTGTGGAGAGGCTTTCTAATCTTTTAATTTTATATAATTATATTTGTTTGGGAATGGGAAGAGTGGGGAAAATTTGGGGATTACTTTGGCAAAGATGTTGGAATAGTAGTCACCTCTAAGTTAACTGCCAATATTAATCTATCCTTTAATATTTTGAAACAATACTCCGGGTATGTCAGATTCCTGAAACCACAAAAATGTTGTCAGAGCAAAATTAAATATATGTGTGCAGCAATAAGTATTTTAAGAGAAAGAAAGGCTGTGTTGCCTGCAGTGGCTTTTCTGCTTTATTGCCTTTGCAGCTGCAAAATAAAAAGATTGGTATTAGGATTTAGTGAAAATTTTCCCTCCAGACGAAATTTTCTCAGGAAATACAGTTTTTATGTAAATGAAGTTTTGGGCAACAGTTTTTCAGCAGGGAATTTTTTGCCATAATGCACAAGACTCATCATACTATGGTCTCCTGGTCAGAGAACCAAACCCTGAGGGAAGGAGAGCACAAGTCACCACATTGCCTGCTGGTCTGGCCAGATGGTCAGAGGTTTGGCTTATGCTTTTGATATCTGTATTTCTGGTCTTTGAAAATATTAATATCTCGGGGGGAAAGTAGTTTTGCAAAAGACATAAATTGCATTTATGCAAAAGAAAAATCCTAAGCAGCAGGCAAGGAAAACTTCACACCACCTGTTTTAGGGCATCATAAACCCTGTGTGTCCCAGTACACTTCTAATGTATTGTTCTGCTGCAAGGGGCTGTGGGGGAGGAGGGAGAGCAACTGGCATTTCTGACATGCACCCTGCAAACCCGTGTTCTGGAGTATATGCAAAAGCATATCTCTGAACTTTTAGTGTCCTCATTCTTTTTTTTTAATGTTTTTAAATGATGGCTTTAAAAATCAGACAGAGACAGAGACAGAGGGGTACTTTATGCTCAGCCTCCACTTTAATTAAAATGACTGTTCTGAGGGGCTTTTTTAACCTCCTGGATGCAAGACAGTTGTTATTACTTGAAAAAGCAATTACGCTCTGATTCATTTTTGCAATGAAGCACCCACAGCTGCTTAAATTTCACAGTGAGCCAGGCACATCCACGGGTAGTTGGACTAGAGTCCAGATGCTGTAAGGAAAGTAATAAAGGCCTGTTTGGCAAAACATAACATGACACCAGGGTAGGTTGATTAATTAAAATAGCTCACAGAAGTTAAAATAATACAGATTCCAAAGTGAGACTCTGCGTAGGTTTGTATGGGTGAGGGGGAAAAAAAGCACAGAAACCCCACCAGTGTCCTTAGGCAGAGTAGTTGTTTGTCAGGCATCTCCTGTGCCTTTTCCTGCAGAGCTTGTGCACTCACAGGTGCTCTGTCCCTCACGGTGTCCCCTGCAGCTTGTTCCTGTCACCCCCTGGGATCGGCTGTGCTTCCCCTGGGCCCCCGCACCTTCTGCGACCCCAGCACCGGTGACTGCCCCTGCAAGCCCGGTGTGGCGGGGCCCCGCTGTGACCACTGCCTCCCCGGCTACTGGGGCTTTGGAGCCTATGGCTGCCGCCCCTGTGACTGCGCCCGCAGCTGCGACCCCCACACCGGTGACTGCCACAGCAGCAGGTGAGTTGGAGGGTCTTGCCCCCTCTCCCAGCCTCGCCATACCTCCATGATCTTCCTTCCAGGGAAGGCACTATTTATGCATGGCACGCAGGCTGAAAAATATCCATTATGAAAAATATTTTGGGTTTGGTAGGGTCAAGAACTGGGGATAGAATGGGAGGTGAGGCTGAGATTCACCTGGGTGCCTGGCACACCACGGCAGGGACCAGCGATGTCGGATTTTTTGCTCTCAATGGTGTTGTTAATGTATCAGGTGTTTTGCATAACCTTCACAGTTGTTTCTCTCCACAAGCAAAATATAGGTCTCAGCGATATCTGAGTTAGCGGACACCAAAGGCTTAATATTGTTGCTGTTGTAACTCAGCTTAGGTTGACTGGGTTGGACTTGGAGTCAAGCTCTGACTTTTAGAAGAGAGCAAATTTTAATAATACCCCACACTCCAAATCTTATATGTTGCTTCTTTTTACCACATTGGGGATATTTATGATATATAAATCCCTATAACATATTTTAAACCCAAAATGGATTCATAACCCACTCTGACAACACTCAAACTGTTCACTTTCCAAAACTGCCTCTTGCGTTTAACATCATCGAGACATGCCGTCACACTGTGTGTGGAGGACGGCTTGGTAGTGGCCCTGCTTTCTGCTGGCTCCAGGAGGAAAATTGACCGTCTCCCTTTCCCCTCAGCAGCTCAGATGTGACCTGGCACAACGAAGCACCTCCTTTCCAGGCAGTGCTCAACGAGAGCGAGCCCACCTGGGGCTGGGAGGATGAGCAGGGCTTCTCAGCGCTCCGACACTCCGGTAGGACTGTAGTTTTGCATGTGTTTCACCTGCCCAATTCCTCTCACCATTCTTTTGCACTGGCATGTAGCTAGCACCCTGGCAGTTGCAGGAGGGGATGGACATCCTCCCACTAGCATGTGAGGGAATGTCCTTGTGACCATCTCCTTCCCCTCCAAGAGCCAGAGGAGCCTTACGGCTCATCCCATCTGTGCGAGGACATGCAAAACCGTGAGGCAGATGCTGCATGCCGAATGCCTGCACTTAGCATTGTTGGTAAGGCAAGAATTTGCAGTCCCAGCTCTGATTTTCAAGGCTGAATACCCTCATTTTTTTACTTGACCATCATGTTTTAAAGGTATCTTTATATTCACTAGAACTATTACATGTTGGACAAACCAGCGACTTTATTTAAAGGGTGGAGTTTACCACTTTGCTGGTAGGTAATTAGGAAATTTCTAAATCGAAATTTATTTCCATGATACAGTTGCAGCTTATGATGCAATTTGAAATGGTCTAGCATTTTAGCTTCAGCTGGGGAGGTTATTTACCTCCTGTGTCCCTAGCCTGCAGGAGGTGGGTGCTATGTGAGGTTGGTGCAAGGCAGGTTGTCCCCACAGCGCAGCATCAAGCTGTCCTGCCTTGCAATCACTGCATGCAAGCAGGCAAGCGTCATTTCCTCCATTTTCAGAGAGAGGCATGATAAAATCTCAAAGATACAATAATTGAGTTAATTGAGGGGAAAGCTCCATCATTTGTCTGGGCGACTTCATTTTAAACGTAAATAAGTATATCATGTTATTCTTTGTTCTAAGATCACGGAAGTCATTAATCTGCCTTAACCTCTGCAACATTTCCTTTTAAAATTTTGTCTGGTACATTACGGTGTGGAAAATACCGCATGTTATTTGCATCCCCAGGCAAAATAATAAGGCCTTTGTTTCCCTTCTCTTCTAATTGTAAACAAGGAATAATTGTCCCTGGACTAAGGCTGTATATTCACTTGGGATCTGAAAATAGTTGCAAATTGCTTTTTTTTGCATGGGGCTTGTGGGCCACTTGAGAACCCTCTGACAAGTCCTGGGTCCTGCTTGTGAATGCTCCTCTCTTTTAAGTACAATCCACAGCCATTTGCTTTCTTCTCTTTCCTCAGGTAAATGCGAATGTAAAGAGCAAGTTTTAGGGGATCCCAAGGTCTTCTGTGGGATGAAGTACACCTATGGTGAGTTGTGAGTGAGGGGGCTGTAAAGGCAAGTGCTGCAAGGCAGTGCAAGAGTGCATGTAAAGCGTGAGAGATGCCACTGCATGAACTGTTCCATCCTGGCAAACCCAAGGGCTGCTTAGTCTAAGGGCATGTCTTTGATCTTTCCAAAATATATAGACATCATGGTGCCAAGTCAAGGTGGGTGAAGCATCTTGCTCTGTTCCCCATCTCTCTTGCTGCCGAAATACCCTTGTACCAAAATCATGTGAGGACAAGAGCCAGAATTGTCCCTGGGAGGTTGTCTGGGTCCAAGACAGACTATAAAGCACTGTTACCAAAAACAGATCACTGAAACACTGTCTGCAGACCAGGTGCCTCAATCATAGTCTGGAAATCACCGTGTCTGAATGACACCAAATGTAAGGAGGGATGGTTATCACCACAGAAGGCACTACATGGAGAAAACAATTCAGGCAGCCACTGAGAACTTCCCTCTGTCAACAAAGTTCAGCTGTTGCAATGGGGTAATCTATATTGTCTGTGTGTCTCTTGGATTTAAATGAACGAGAGGAGGAACTTTGTTTCCCAAGACCTCTCTGGTATGTGCCAGCGAACCGTCTCCTTCATACCGTAGCAGAGCAAGGAATGCTCTGTGCAGCACTCCCTTCCTTCAGTATTGTAGGGGTCTCTCACACCTGTTTTATCTCATACCGAAGTTGAGAATGCACAGAGATAACCCACACCTCTGCAGGCTGCGGAGCAACTGACAAAGGGGAGTTCTAGGGGCTGCCAGTTGTTGAAATATTGCCCTGGCTTAGTGATATTAGGAGAAAATCTGATTCTGCTTTACTTTGCTTCCTGGCCACAATAATAACTGTGTTTAGTCTTGCAAAAGATACAAAATAAAAAAAAAGGCACAAAACCCCCAAGTTCATAAATCACACCTAAAGTGCACTCAGGATTCCCTCCCTTTCCTCACTCAACATGCAAAGGTGTCAGCTAAACTGGAGAGACAGATGAAATACAGGGCCAATCACGAGCTCCAGGAGGCCATTCTGTGAGAGGTTGCCCTGAGCTTCCTAATGTGTGGTGCTGAATAAAGCACCACCGTATGGGGATATCTTCCAGCGTTGGCATCAGCATGGTCAGGTGGAGGAACTGAGCCCTGCACCTCCACCACAGGGGCTCAGCAGTAGAATGCCATGTGGTGGGAGTGTGCCTGTGGGTATCTGTGAGCTCAAGGTACTCCATGTTTTGCCCCAGTCTCCACCAACATCTCGTTCTCCTCCACTGTATTTGGATTTGGCAGTTCCGCAAAGTGGGAAGACCAGCACCAGAGTGGAATGACGACAGGTCCTCACACCCCTGCCTGCTGCCTTGGCTGCTCAGGCCAAGGCCAGCAAAGCCTCCAGGTCCATCCCTAAATCCAGCTGATTTCCAAAAGTGCTAAGAAACCCAAAGTTTTTGCTAAGCTCAGGGAGGAAATGGGGCCTTCACAAGCTTTGAAAATCAGGTCATTGCACCTCTCCTGCTGCCCATGTGGCACGTCCACGGGCCATGGCCAAAACAACCGTCAGCATTCCTGCCCTTGGGTATGAGGATGTATGTGTTCTATTGGAAGCTTAACTGATCCCAGGCTCCCCAGCAAAGAGGATCCATTGTAATGAAGCAATTGTCCTCACTGCTTCACCCAGACACCTGCATTAGACCAGGAAAAAAGAAAAAAAAAAAAGAGGGAGAACTGTAAATAATTTGTATATGCCTGTTTTGAATTCCTGGCTTTCCAGTGATCAAAACGAAGATCTTGTCAGCTCATGACAAAGGCT
Source organism: Chiroxiphia lanceolata (assembly GCF_009829145.1). Classification (NCBI taxonomy): domain Eukaryota; kingdom Metazoa; phylum Chordata; class Aves; order Passeriformes; family Pipridae; genus Chiroxiphia; species Chiroxiphia lanceolata. The sequence continues at coordinate 46,240,374 of NC_045641.1, read as the reverse complement.
CCCATGCAGAAGTTAATGTGAAGATCAAGAAAGTCTTGAAATCTACAAAGCTGAAGATCCTCCGGGGCAAGAGGACACTCTACCCTGAATCGTGGACTAACAGAGGCTGCACTTGTCCCATCCTCAATCCCGGTAGGTTTTACTCCCTGAGCAGTACATCTCCACCACATTAACACAGATTTCATTCCCACACCTCTGTCACCTCATGCCAGTGAGCTGAGATGGCATCCCAGTGCTGCTTAAAAATTACTGGCTGTTCCATCACTTAGATTCCAACAGCAGTCTTCATCAAATTGGAATTCATAAAGAAAAACTTGTAGCATAGTAACAGTCTTTCAGTTTTACCAGTCTCAGTCTGTTCCCAGATGGAGGGAGGTGCACATCATGCCACAATTGCATGACATATCTTCCAGAGCTAAAGCTAATTTGAATCCATAAAAACACATTTAAATCTAATTTGAGTGATGATATTGTACTGAAGTTCTAATCTAAACTCAAGTAACACTAATTTACATCTACAAAATTTGGAAGATATTCTCTTATGCAGTGACATGAGAGCTCCACAATTTTTTCTCATCTTCTTTCACTGAAGTGAGTATATCCAGTGGGGGCTGAACAGTGTGTGCAGACTCCGGTATGGACAAGGACATGCAGATTCATGTTTTTCTTCCAGAGAGCAAAACTAAGCTCCAGCTGATACAGCTTTCTTTACAACTCCAAGATAAATCAACAGTTACCAACTAATTCAGGTAAAGGATTTTCTTTCCATAAGGTGCATACACCACTTGGAAATCAGCGATCGAAGCACCGACTTCAGTACTGAGACATCTCTTATGTGTGCAGCACTAGAAACTTCTTTTCAGGGTAAAGGGCTGTCTGTGAAGCTGGATCATGCAGAAAGGTTACTCACTGATGAGGTGTTTGCAGTCCTCTTTCATCTCCACTGGAGTGACTGTCTAGTTTTAAAGGCATGCTGCCAAGATAGCGCACCTGTAACTATGAAGTCTCGTCAGGTGCAAAGGTTGGATGAATCAGCAGCATTAGGCAAGGTTCTGCTATTTAAGTGCAATAAGGCTTTGGATATTGCTAGAACACCATAAATCCATAATCAAATAGCTATAGCTGTTTTATTTTTCTACATGCAATGGAAACACAAGACAGCCCAGATGCAGCTGCCTTAATATGAACCTGGAGAAATGCTGTGGAAGCTGTCTGAAACCAAGCTTGCAGGGCAGCCCCACACCTAACACCCAGCTTTGCCACTCCACTAACTTTAGAGGAGCTTCACTGATTTTCCCCAACAGATGAAAAGACAGCAGTAATGACAGAATCAAGATCTCTTAGACAGCAGGAGAAGGGTGGATATGCAACTGTCTTTAGGGATAATTCAGGTGTGTGACACATCAGGTGTTACTCCCTTGTTACTCCCTTGACAGCTGTCATGATTTACACTGCAAAGCTTGGTATAGTATTGAAATGCAGCCGCTGGTCCTGTGAGTATAAATTAATCTCAGCCTTCACGTTGAAAAGAAGCCGTGAAGTTCAGTGCTAATAGGAAACTTGAAAACATAAATTGAGTGCATCTTTAAGATTCAATAATTTCAAAGGGAAAAAAAAAGATCCCAGGTATCTTTTAATAACTCGGTATTTTCTTTAGCTACCACAGTAATTTCTGAGTGGTTGGCAATGCAATATTAGCAGATTTAACCCTCTATCAGAGTAAGAGCTTATGACCTCCAGATGAATAAACCAACAATAGCTGGATGAAAAGTCAAGCTGATATTAAACAATTCTCTGACATATAACTATAGTGGAAATCACATCTCCCAAAAACATAAAGGAGACCAAAGATAAACATAAAAGTAGACAGATGTGGTTTTATATCTTCGTGGGCTGTTTTCAGATGATAAACATGCTTAAGTTCCTACAAGGTGAGTCTCTTCACCACCCTTGCACACCTTCCCCTCCACACACACCCACAGAGGCAGGTTGGACACTGAGCTGAAAGGTTTAAAGGTCTCAGCTGTTTGCAAGGGAAAAGGAGACCTTCCCCTCCTTGGCTCTGCCAAGCACAGACACAGATAGGCAGAGAGTTGCCTGCCATTTGACTCATTTTAATTTTACTCTTCTGTAGCACCAGGTTGCAAATCTATAAAGCCCTACAACAATCAGCAACCATGGCAATATTTGCTTGCTCTCTGAGTGTGAATACCACATTTCTCTCTCAAGGGAGGTAAATTTAGGAGCCCTTGAAAAGAGATGTCTTATAACAGCTAGATTGACATGGCCAAAACTAATGTCTTGCAAAGGGTGATGCTGCCATACACATATCCTGTGTTTACTTGGCAGAAGAGAGGATGTGTGTGCCCAAAAACTCAGATGAAGTAGATAACAAATTGTACTGAATTAAAGCAAAACATCCTTGACTTTTAACTAGGAGGCACTCACCCTTTATTCTGAACTGCAGAATGAAAACTCGAGAAAACACGAGCAGACTCCCTGCCAGGACGGAGCGGGATGACTGAGAGCACATAGGGAGACCCATCTCCCCATGCTAGTTCATACTGCCACATTATGCTCCCTAGACTGGGGTAAGAAGGATTTGGTACAGAAGAAGTCTAATGCTGGCTGCACCCTAAGTGTACTGCAGCAGAACGCTGACCCTGGCAGGGAGCTTCTCCTGCCATGGAAGGGATTATCCTCCTTGTTATCCCCATTTATGCCACATTTGCAGCTCATTAGGCTGTTTGGATATGCAGCAGTGTTTATTTAGCTAATTTAAGTCAAAGTCTTTGCTCTGTCCCTCTGCTTAGCAGTTATTACCTGATTCCAGGTGCTCTATGAGTCATGCCCTGAAAGTTAAGCGCAGACCTGGATGCCTGGGGCGAGCAGCAGGGTTCTGTTGGGGCACACTCCAGCCCTTTCTGGCTGCTTCTGGACACCACATAAGGCTTCATCAAACCCTCCTGTCATATCTCTAAAACATCTGGCAGAAGCAGAAATTAACAGGTCTTTTCAGTGTGATTGCCACCCCTTCAGGTTCTTCTAGGGTGCTTGTGCCAGCAAATCTAGTGTTGCCTCTCATTGGGGTCTGCTGTGCCTTTGCCTCCATCTCACTGACAGATAGCCACAAGGGTCATTTTTCCAAAGTTACTGATAGAACTATAGATATACAGATATATATGAGAAACAATATGTATATACATTTCTTTGTATAAGTGCTTTTTTACATGGGACTAGATATCCAGGCTGACTTTGCAGTTCAATAGGCCTCTTAAGCATAGTACTGTGCGGTCCTTGACAGCTTTGCTGCTTTGCAGGCTTGGAGTATCTCGTGGCAGGACATGAGGACGTCCGAACAGGCAGACTCATCGTCAACATGAAAAGTTTTGTCCATCAGTGGAAGTCGGCTCTTGGAAGAAAGGTCTTGGAGATTTTGAAAAGAGACTGCAACTAGATGTGTGCAACAGTCTAGGGCATTTCTTTATGCACAAAATGCAACACCCTTCACAGAGAGAAGACCTCTAGGATGAAAACTGGAATGTAAGAAAATAGTGCCAAAATGTATAGTGAGGCATTCAGAGTTGTAGGCGCTGTCTAATTTAACCCTTTCTAGCCAATGTTCATTCACTTGCCTGTAGCTTCCTTGTCAGGGGCTCACCTGAGCCCAACTCATCATTATGTTGAGAGAAATGGAAGGGCAGATGCTTGTCTTGCTCCAGTGCAATGTTGGAGTAACTCCTATGAAGCCACTGATCACCCAAGACTAAATTGCCACCCTGGAAGAGCTACAGATGAGAAGTAAAACACCACTGCCAGTGCCCACCAGTGTGGATCTTGAGTGACTTCCAGAGGCTTCCAGAGAATGCTGTGGGGAAGGCGATGGCCACAGCGGCAGACAGGCACTGGCAGCAGCATGGCAATGATGACCACTCTTTAGAAACACCCCCTTACAGGTTAGGACATGGCACTTGTCAAAGAGAATTGGATGCCACTTGCTTTTAACCTCTTCGCCCTGCTGAAGGTTTCAGGGGCTAAATTTTCTGCTGATGCTGTTGAGGATAGAGTTGCTGCACTGGATTGAATCCCTCTGCCTTGGCACAAGTGTGACGTAGGGCAGAGGCCAGCTCTCGGCCCACTGCCTGGCTGCAGAGAAGAGCCAGCTCCAGAGGGTGCAGCATCTCTGAGCTTTTGTCCTTGAAGTGTTAAAAAATGAACCTAGCCCTAGTGTAAATATTTCATTGTATAAAGCACTTTACTACCTGCCACTTCACAGTGCAGGAAGTCTAATTGTATTGGGGAAAGAAGAGTTTGAAGGTAGCGTGTGAAAAAGTCCCTGAAACAGAAGCACTCCTGAAGACCCCTCTCAGTTGGATGGTGGTATAAAGGGAACGGCCAGCCTGGCACTGGCCACTCAGAATATCTGAGGATGCAATCTGAAAGATAAAGTATTTGCACTGAAGTCTCAGCTTCAGACCAGCACTTGGACCCCGTGGGCAGGACTCCAGCAAGACTTTGTAAACAGTGTGAGAAGAAGAGACTTTGAGATAAAAATGCAATTGCCAGAGGAGTAAAACTCTGATTGCAGGGAAAGGATTGGATGCAGAGAATGGAAAGGACTTGCATTCACATATCACAACCCAGCGATTCATGGTGGGCCTGGATTTTATTTTATTTTTATGTTAGTATTTAAAACCGAACATTTTATTTGTTTTCTTCTGTGTTATTGTTTGCAATATATATGGCCATTATACTTCCTCATTAACAGCAGTATGAAATATAGCACAGTTTACTGCAGTTTTCAGCACTAAAATATATCCTTTCTGTAAAGCATCTTTAAATCACGTTGCAAAGTGTATTTTGTTCGTGAGTGTGAGGGGAAAGAAAAGGAAGGCATACAACACCAGAAAAGTCACAAGTCTACCAATCCACTTTATGTGTGTATTTTTCTTTCAAGGTCCTGTGGACTCACAAAAAAAATGATACTATTTTCTTAATTTGTTTTTATATCTCATGTATGTAATAAATATAAAATGATCTAAGTATCTTCTCCTGTTACTGCTTATGCCACTGGCAGTGAGGTCTTCATGCTTGTACTAAAGAGCACAACAGAAATAGGACTGTGTGAAGAAAAGTCACTGTGGGGGATATTTTCCTCTCTGGAGGTGGGTAATAATCAGCATGTGGTAAAAAGCCAAGCAGCATGAATGGCTCACAAAAATCCTATTTCATCTCTTATTTTTGGAGGTTTATAAGCTCTTCTCATAAGAACGGGAATTGTGCCTAAATACTTTCAAAGCTGGCCAGATCCTTGCCTCACACAGGCTTGATGGCTGAGCTGCAGAGCAGATACTTAAAAAAAGCAAGTTGAGGATGGCAGAAATAAAGCTTGCTCCCTTATATTTGAAACATCTGAAACTATAAAGGGAAAACAAAAGGCTGTGGGAAACAAGTGCTATGGCAAAAGGTCTATAAAAATATTTCAGAGTGAAGTCAAGCATCAGAAATTAGTGGCCAGGGGGTCAAGACGTAATCTGCAGCATGGGCAGCAACCCCCCATGTGGGTGGTTAATCAGTGACTGCCAGGTCACCCCACTGTGGCAGCACCCATCTCCCTGGCGGAAAAGAGAGCAAGGAAAGGCTCCTCCTATGGCGGCATTTGGAGACTAAGAGCATCCAATATCTCTTTTGATTTAAAACTGGGGGTTTACCTGCTTGACATATTGACATACCTGCTTGACATATTGACATACCTGCTTCATTTTATTGCTATTAAAAATACATTTGCAATGGCTAGTTAATTAATGTGACTTTGTGAAAGCTGGAGGGTGTGAGCCCTCAGTTCCAGCCAGCTTGAGCACTGTAGGAAACCAGGAAACCAGGATGGCTCCAGGAGTGGATGTTGCTTATGGCACCTTGTCTGACTCCTGTCCTGGTCTTGGAGCTGGGCACTGATGGTTTTATGAAGGAAAGGGGTTAGCTTCCATAGGCAAATCTGCCCATGAGAGATTTCTGTAAGGGGATTTTGGCTTTTTTACCAAGAGCAGATAAGCTGCATATCACAGCATCACAGAATGAAGTAGGTTGGAAAGACCTCTGAGGTCATTGAGTTCAAGCTTTGACCAATCACCACCTTACCAACGAGACCATGGCAGTAAGTGCCACATCCAATCGATTCTTGAACACCTCCAGGAACGGTGATTCTATCACCTCCTTGGGCAGTCCATTCCTATGTTTAACAATCTTTTCTGCGAAGAATTTTCTCTGATGTCCAACCTGAACCTCCCCTGGCACAGCTTGAGACCATTTCCTCTTGTTCTGTCACTAGTTGCTTGGGAGAGGCTGAGCCCCACCTCTCTACAGCATCCTTTTGGGTAGTTGTAGAGAGCGATAAGGTCTCTCCTGAGCATCGTTTTCTTCAGGTTAAACAACCTCAGCTCCCTCAGCTGCTCGCCATAGGACTTACCATCCAGACCTTTCATATCCCTCTATCCATATGAGATCACTTCACAATGATGGTTAGCCAAGACCTTCTCAGCAAGAAAATCTTGTTTAGACAGGAAATCTTTGCAACTCAGTGAGTTAATGGAAGCAGCCTGCCTGGTTTGTCTGTTAAATCCCATCTGTTATACAGTGTATAAGAAGAGGATATCTCTGTCTGCCCACCTAAAAAGTAGATGTATTGCTTGCTGACTCCAGGAGTAGCAATGCCTTGACCAGTCCTTTTGCATGACAAAAATCAGTGGCGGGAAAATCAACCCAATGCCAGCAGCACCCACAGAAGAGTCTTTTCTTCCAGAATTGCCCCTCTGGCCTTACAGGCAAGAATTGCTATCAGCTGGCAGCTTCCCAGAGGCCAGACTGTCCTCTCTGGATTGTGCTGTTCCTGTCAAGAGGGAAGCAGAGGTGGGTGCCAGGTTTTAAGGGACCAAAGATGGGAGTTGCCACAGTTCTCCCTAGAGCATCCTCATGCTGTCCTTATGCCTCACCTGCACCTAAGAGCTAGTACCTCCCTGCTGCTGAAGGAAGCATGGTGGAGTCTTCAACAATCCCTGTTTCCAGTGCTGGAGGTTAGATGTAAGCAGTGGCCAGGTGTCAGAGCTGCCTGAGCCCCTGTGCTTCTGATTGTCTGACAGCATTGCAGGAATGACTCTCAGTTGGTGATGTGCTTGGGTTGGCGGAGGTAAAGCAGATGTGTTAGAACTAGCTGACACCCCAACACAGACCCAAACTATACGCAGCAATACAGCCCCTCCAGTATAGCAACATGTGATCTTGAACCTACATTCCCCTAAGGTACTCACAGGACACCTCTTTCACTCTTTCTGGTGGACAGGAGCATTCCACTCTCTGGCACATGAGCTCTCAGCAGACGCTTTGGCACAGAGAAGGGAACACCCAGCCCCAACTAGCTTTCAATGCCGCCTTGCCAATGTTTGCACTTTCCAAGGCAAATCCTGTGCCATAAGTATTGTCAGGACCAAATGCATACTCCTACACTGTGTGAGTAAAGCTTTCTCCACTATCCTCTGCCACCACTGCTATCGGTGGAAGAAAGCAGGATAAGCCACCCATATCTGTCCGTTAGTTTTCACTAACCTGAAGCCGAGTGCTTGGAGGAGGCTGTATTCAGAGATGTCCCAGAGAGGTGGCCTTACACACCCTGCTCACCAGTAAACATCTGCAAACAGGATGAGTGCCACCAGCTGTGCAGGGCCTGCGAGATGGGTACCTCTGTCAAGCCCATTCATCAAGAAGCAGGAGGTGACCAGACAGAGGTGTTTAAAGTGAAACCTCTGCTTTTATTCTGTTAAAGACCACTTTTTTCTTTGGACCACCTCAACAGACATTACTCATGCCTACAGACTCTGAGTGCAAGCAGGGATGGTGGAGAAGCCACCTGCAGCCCCAGCCACATCTGCCCCTGCAGCCACAGCTGGCCATGGATCCCCAGCAGCATATCCCCCATCTCACAGGAGGTGCTACTGACAAGGCCTCCTCCATCCCAGACCAAGACCTGTTGGGCTGCAGAAGCAGTCTACCCTTCTTGGTCTACCCTAGAGAGGACTTGGGGCTGTGCCACCTGTATGTGCATGGGGACTGTCCGGTCAGCCGTCGCTCGCCCCAGAGGAATGCAATCTTCCAGTTCCAGTGGAAAATTACAGGCATGTTTAATATAGTTGCTCCGTCAGGCTAAATCTACTGGGATATGACCATGTTGTTGAAAATGACTGAACATCTGGGACTACAGGCCTGCCTAAATGGAAGGCCGAGCTGGTATGGGTAAACATAACAACTTGGGAACAAATAGCTGCAGTGTATTTTTTTTTAATCTTTATTTTTAGTTATTGTATTTACTTCAGTATCAACACTGGATAGAATAAACATCTCAACAATGTCCAGTGGCTGCTGCCCCAGAATCCAGAGGAGCTATCTTTCTGATAAGGCAGGAGGAGATCGGCTGCCTGTGAGCCTTCTGGGCTGATGTGTTGATTTTTTGATGACGGTGTTTCCAAAGCATGCCCTTGCCGTGGGGTCACAGCTTCTTGCTGCTCTTTTCCCACAGTTCAGCATAGGAACTTCATGAATGCCTTTTATTGCTTCAAGGAAAGGCAATGAGCCCTCAGCAAGTGCTCAATCCTGCAGCCTGGGGACATAAACAGGCTGGGAGATATACTATATATGGGAAACTTGTTGGCATATTGAAAATGTTAGCATGGCCAAGAGGCCAGTGTGCTGCAGCAGGCATCGGGACAACCATTCTCTGTGTCCAGTCCATCTCCTCACTTCTCCATCATTCTGATGTGTCCTTTGCAATAAAAACAATACTGGGTTGCTTGCATATTTATTTATGTGCTCATGGGTGTGATGTGTTCACAGGAGCTATGTGCTCATGAGAACACTTAAGCCCAACTGATGCATGTAGCCCACAAAAATTTCACCATAGCCAAGCCTTGTTCCCTGCAATGCAATATGTAATTTAAGGTATCTCCAAGCTCTACCTGGACATGTTCTCAGCTGCAGAAGATGTGTAAAAGAAGTTTACCAGGCTGTTGAGAGGTCTTGCGGGGGTTGTGGGTGTGGGTGCAAGTGTGTGTATGTGCATCCCCATAGGACTGCTCACTGCTTCATTTCCCAGATGGTGTTTGCTCATGTCTCTGAGCTTTCCCTGACCAGGCAGTTTGCTCATACTGACAACACTTCTTTATTTGACATCTTCTCTCAGACTTATTAATAGAAATTAAATACATTTTTTGAGCACACGACATGGATTTTAAGCCATTTGGAAATAGGGGTTGGCAAAAGGCCCTCAGATCTGTATGAAAATTGCTGAGAAGAATAAAGTTGCTTCCTAAACCAAACAGTGAAATTTTCCTGAACTGACTTACTGTGGACATAGATATGCACCCCTTTCAGCAGGTGAAAAACAGAGCCCAGCTCCAGACTTGGGACACTGAGGTACAGAAACATGGGAAAAACAGATTAAACCCAGCCAACCATCTATTAGGCTGGTGTTAACCTGGAGGAAAGAGCAATCCTCACTGTATTTCCCATGGCTGATTCACACGTATGATCTTTAGTTGGAGCAGTACTAGATATTTCTACCATTATAACCTTAAGATACATACCTGTAAAAAATATGATTGTTCTCTGCCTCTGCTCCTCATCAGAGCTTTCCTTCATTTGCATCAGATGCAACTCACTTTGGACCTCAAGCATTTGTGAAGCCTCCGTGTGGTCAAATGTGCTGCATGACCTCTCCTTGGGCTTTATCTGAGTAACATAAGAAAACATTATCTGAGTAACATAAGAAAACATTATTTCAGGTACAGAAACAAGGACTGGAGATTTGCCTTACCTAAAGTTACCACCAGTAAGAGGTGGCAGTAATGACAGGACCCCCTGATCCCCTCAGGGTTGTAGAAGAGACCTAGGAGCAGCCTGAGGGAGCCATTACAGCCACCCAACTGCTCCGCAGGGGCAGATCAGGGAACAGGAAGATACATAGGTACTTCTGTAGCTTGAGGACCAGCACCAAGATGCTCTTGGCAGAAGAGCAGGGCATTAAACCCATGCTCCATAGGGGCAGGGAAGTTAAACAGAACAAAGGTCCAAGCATGGACACTGCCACCTCTGCAGCTGTAGGTACATAGAGGGACCCCAGCCATGGGAGACAAGGAAGTCTCAGTATTCACCCCTTCCTGGGCACAGCTGCCCAGACCTGATCAGCCCCTTCCCCCAGAGAGTTGCAACAAGAGGTCGTTTCCTGACCTGCAAAGCAGGTCCTTGAAAAGGTCCCCAGAGCTGCTGGTGAGATTAGAACAGGGAGGCCGATTCGAGGGAGCCTGAGCCCAGTCATGGCAACACATGCAGCCTGCAGTTGCCTAAGGGGGTAGAAAACACTAACATGGAGATATGTGTGCAAAATAAACGTCCCCAGAGCTGCTGGAGTGTAAACAACTCTGCAGTGTGAACAACACCTGTCTGTGCCATCGAACACCGCTGTCACAGACCTTTTAGGAGGGACTGGCCCTCAGCAGCCTCCAGGTCAGGAGGGGATGAAGTGGTGCAGGGGAGGGCTGTGCCAGGTGCCATGATAACAACTCGGCAGTACAGATTACCACCTTTCAGTGCCCGGCAAAGTTCCTGAAAACTATGTAATTTATTCGCATGTCTGTACCTCCAGGGAAGCAGCACATCCTGCCCCGTGACTTGGCCCTGGCCGCAGCCAACAGCTACAAAGGCAGGAGGAAAAAAACAACAACAAGAAAACAGAAGCCAAGTTATGCAGTAGAGGGGGAATAAAAATATTTCCCTGGTCGCGGCTGGTGACCGGCAGAAACCCCGAAAGGCACTGTAAATACAATGTCATGCAGCTCGGACAAACAGCCTGGCCTCGGCGCTCCGAGGAGCCCGATGGCCGGCGGCAGCGCCCCAGGGACCAGAGACAGTGGTGGTGCCGATGGGACGGGCCAGCACTCCCAGTCCCGCAGCCTGGGGACGTAAACAGGACGCCCCACCTCGGGCTGATACTGATCAGCTGGACAGGGCAGAAGAGGGAAGAGGCCGGGCCCCGCTGCACCCCGGTCACCTCTGAAATGACAAAGCACTACTGCAAACGACAAAATACAAGCAATTTTGCAAAGAGCTTTGAGACCGCAGGACACGAGGAGGAGATGATCCCCAAGTCTTCTGCCGCAGACTGCAGTGGGCTCTGCTCCCTTGAAGTATCCAACATGCTAAAAGCAATAATGACTGAATTCTTCTGAGCAAAAAAGCACTTTTAATTGGATAATGGCCACTGAGCATCAGTAGCTGAGTTGCCTTAAGCCTGAAGGAAACCATGAGAATTTTTTTCCACCCATGGAACTATTACGAAGCTGACAAGGTCCTGCTCTGTGCAATGCCCGATAATTTTACTGCCTGCTCTTCATGATTTATGACAGCTTTGTCTGACATTCATGGGGGCAGACAGGTATTGTTACATGCCGACATAACCCAGGTAGCAGCCACAGGTTGTTCTCCACAAATGACTGCACTCCAGTCAGCTTTGAAAAACTCCCAGCTTTTGTATAGGGAAATACTAAATAAATGAGAATTGCTTTAAATTTCAGTTTCCCTTTCCACCCTCAGGGAAACCCAACATATGCCAGAGAACAGGGATCACTGCTCATTCTATATTCAAAGAACAGATAAGCTTAAATCCTTAGAAATCCTTGAACACCTGGCAGATGATGACATACATTGAGGCCATACTATACCTATCATTTAAACCCTCTGTGACTTGGAAAAAATCAAATACACAGCAGTTATACTAGCCAGGAGCAAAGCAGAAGTGACCAGCTGGCATCCTCATTCTTCTCCTTCCAGGACTCTGATTTGTCTAGCTGTGCAGGGTCTCTTTTTTTCCTCTATGTAACATCCAAAATAGAGAGAAATAAAATAGAACTAAAATAGCAACAGTACAAGAGAAAACACCATCAGGAGTTCCTGTTCACAAGGCTATCCTGGCATCTGGGGCTGTTGACATATTTAATAGCCACCCAATCTCTGCCAGCTGGATGCCAGCTTCAAACTCAAATCCACAACTGTGATAACTTCTTGCTTCGTGTTACAATTTCCGCACCATTATTTTTCCTGCAGTATGAGTCAGCAGCTTAGCTTATTCTGGTGAACAGCTTATCTGAAGCCATCCTGAAAAATATACCTACATGAGTTATCTCTGAGTTCCCTCACCTGGGGAAGCAAGGATTTTGCTTTCATGTTATATTAAGGATGAGATTTTTCTATGAGTGAATTGCAATGAAGAAAACCTATTACTTTGTTGTCAAAGGGCTGTCAGTGTTACCATGATTTTAGTATAGTTTCTGAAATGTTGTGAATTTTAATTATCTGTATTCCATGCAGTTTTGTGTCTTCCCAATTCCTCCTTCCCAGCTGCTGCAGAATTGTACCCAGCTAATTGGTGGATGCCGGTGCTGGGTTATACTAAGTGCTGCCCAAAGGAGTTTTCCCCCAGAAGACTGCAGTGTCTGAGGGCTCCAGGTGTCACCGAAAACTGGGAAATAAATGCTCCAACCAGTTTGTTAGCTTAGAAAGCCAACATTACTTTATTCACCACTGAGGTACATTGGGAATCACTCCACTTGACATGTATACACCCTTTAAAAATTTGACACTATTTATACATTTTAGCAAGTAAATTAATGTTCATTGGCTATATACTACATAATTCTTTTTATTAATTAGTATTCTATCTTCTATTGATTATCAATTTCTCACTTCTCACATTTTTAGTCTTTTTATTTTCTTTTTCCCAGACAGAGAGTGTTTCAGCACAATTGCTGAATTGTTTTTGTCAGTTTGTTCCTTATCTTCTGAGTCATGCCAAATGTCCTTGTTGCCCATAAATTCTGTATTGTTTGTGTCCTTCATCAGTGGTACATCCTTCTTCCCAAGCCATGTTAACTTCCTCCCCCAGGTCTGAGATCACTGTAGCACTCCAAGCCCTAAATTTCAATTTGTTTTTCTGACACATGGGCATCACTTACAGCTTGCTTGTTAGCTGCTATCTGTTTCACGGATTAAATCTCCCTTCTTGTTGATTAGGTCCCAACATTTTCCCCCACTGCTGCATAGACTCCTTTTTAAAGAAAGTTCAGTAACAAATCCTGCTTTTGAGACTTTAATATAATTTCTTTAAAGCCTCGTATTCACTTATTGTATAGACCTAGTCTACACAACGGTAAGCATTGTATTGTAACCCAACTCCATATGGGTGGGTATGGATGGGCAGCGATGTCCAGCGACATGCATGCTGCCAGCACAACCTGTCTGTGGAGAGAAGACACTTTCCTAGGTTTATAATGCATTCTGTTTGACTCTGATCCCCACTGATCTGGATAGTCCCTTTGCTTTCTGTAACCTGATATGGTTGCCCATACAGTATTTCATACAGGCTCACCTTTTCCTTGGATGTAGGTCTAATTCACATCCTCAGTAAGGCCAAAGGAAGGGCATCTTGCCATTTTAAATATGATTCCTGGCACATCTTGCTAATTTGCCTCTTTATACTCTGATTCATTCTTCCTACTTTTCCACTCAGCTGAGGTCTCCATGGAACGTGCAAGTCCCATTTCACCCCTAACGTTTTAGTTGAACTTTGCACTATTTCAGCAATGAAACGTTAACCTCTGTCTGATGATTCCCACTGGCTACTCCAAACCTTGGGGTAATTTCCTTCAACAAAATCTGTACCACTTCTCTAGCTCTGTTGATGTGACAATAAAAAGCTTCTGGCCATCCTGAAAAAGTATCTACCAGTAACAATATGTACCTGTACCTGTTTTGCCATGGAAGCTCTGCAAAGTTTATTTGCCAGTAGTCTCCTGGACAATTTCCTTTCTTAAGTCCCAGGTGTAGGGTGTCTAATTTGATAAGCATTGTTCTTTAAACAGGCTTGGCACTTTTAGCAATGCTTTTTATGATACCAGTTATTCATATGCTCAAAATTTGAAACTTCAGTGCTTCTACCACAGACGCTATTCCCCAGTGAGTTACCCTCTGTTGTTCCTCTGCAATTTTCCTCATAAGGTGTTGGGGAATTATTATCTGTTTGCTGGGTGTAATCCACCATCCTTCAGGACTATTTTCAGGATCTAACAATTTTGCCAGTGCTCACTTTCAGCCTGATAATAGGCAGCCTCCTTGTCCAAATACCAATATTCCTCAGGTAAAACTAACAAGATGTCCCCACCGGTGGCCTCCTTGGCCGCTTTGTCAGCCAGGTGATTTCCAATATTTCATTGGGTCTCTCCAAACTGATGAGCTTTACAATGCACTACTGCCACCTTTTAAGGTAGCTGCACCCCATATAACAATCTCTGTATTATTTGTCCATGTTTCATGAGGGATCCCTGAGAGGTTAACAGCTCTCTCCCTTTCCAAATTGCTCCATGGGCGTGGACCACTGCAAAAGCACATTTCATGTCTGTCCATATATTTACAGTCTTATCCTGTGAGAGCTCTAACACTCTCATCAGAGCAATCAGTTCTGCTTTCTGAGCTGATGTGTTGGGGGTTAGAGCTTTGGCTTCTATGACCTCCTGCTGAGCTACCACTGCATACCCCGTTTTTCAGATTCCATTTTTCACAAAGCTCCTCCTGTCCATGAAGAATTCCCAATCCACTTCTTCCAGAGGAGTGTCCTGTAGGTTGTCTCGACTGAAGTACACCTGTTCAACGGTCTGCAAACAATCATGGGCTTGTTCCGGGTCAGCTGTTAAGAACGCTGCTAGATTCAGAAGGTTACTTACTTTTAACTCCACATCATCTTGTTTTAACAGTACTGCCTGGTATTTTAACATGCTACTTGGTGATAACCAGTGTCCTTCTTTTTGTTCCAACACAGCTGTAACTGTATGGGGCACAAAAACAGTCAATTGCTGTCCCAGGGTTAATTTTCTGGCTTCCTGGATGAGAAGGACTGTTCCTGCTACTGCCCTAAGGCAGGATGGCCATCCTTTGCTGAAATCATAAAGTTGTTTAGAAAAGTATGCAACAGGTTTCTTCCAGGACCTCAGTCATTGTGTCAATACCCCCAGTGCCAAATAAGACCTTTCATGTACAAACAGTTCAAAGTGTTTTTCCAAGTCTAGTAGTCCTAATACAGGAGCAGTCATTAAGGCACGTTTCAATTCCTGAAAGGCTTTCCTGTGTTCAGGAGTCCAGATGAGGACATGGTCCTTTCCATATAGAGGTTTAGCCACCCAATGTTGAGAATCCGTAGGCAACACCACCCATCCATTTCCAGAAGTGCTCTCGGTTCCCTTTTAGAAAGGGACTCAGGAGTTTGACAGACAGCCTCTTTTCTTTCCTGGCCCAGACTCCTTTGTTCTTGTGAAATAGTAAACCTCCTAAAGTGCAAGTACCCTTCTAATTATGAGGTAAAGCCTTTTCATACAACAGTGAACCTGAGTGGGCCCAGGCCTGTGCTGTGCTATGGGATAAACTCAGCCAGCTTTTTAAAGAACCTTTTCAGTAACACAGAGAGACCAGAGCTTGGGGGAGAAGTGTTGTCCCCTTTGTCTTGCTTGGAGGATTTTGATTTCCTTCCCTGGAATTACTCAGGAATGGCACAGGGTGGACTTTCATGACCAGCAGCGCTCACACGGTAAGATCACGACAAGTCTCACTTGGCCCAGTCCTGAGACAGATTTTGCAGCCCCTCTCCTCCACTAGCATCCTCCACCAAGCAGCAGACACCACAAGGACAGAGGCAGAACCCACCATCTGGTTGCAGGAGTCCAGGTCCCGGGGAAAGTGTGCTAGCACCCAGCCTGCTGATGACAGCTTAGCTGCTGTGAAACAAGCCTGCTGAGAACCAGTATTATATGAAACTTCAAACTCTATAGTTTGAATCCACCCACTTTCCCATACCTGGAAATGTTCAAGGCCAGGTTGGATGGGGCTTTGAGCAATCTGGTCTAGTGAAAGGTGTCCCTGCCCATGGCAGGGGGCTTGGAACTAGATAATCTTTAAGGTCCCTTCCAACCCAAACCATTATGTAACTCTGTTTTCCAGAACAAACAAAAGATGTGACAAAACATAAGGTGTGGATTTGGAGTCTACCACAGGCCACATCTTGTAGGCTTGGGGCAGAGGGGATCCCTTGCTGAAAGCGAAGAGGTCTGAGAGCCAGCAAGGGTCACCTATTGCAAACCAGAGGTGCTACAGGTCTCACTGCAACCAACTGAGCTTCATTTCAATTCTCTCCCTGCTGCTCACTGATGAAACACTATTTTAATAATAATGATCTATTAAGGTTACTGACTCATCCTTTCTCTTCCAGTTAAGGAAATGGTCAATTGGCCAATTACAAATGGCATGACAAAACTCAAAAAAGCAGAGATTACTGTTAGGGGATCCACTGTTCTGCCAGTTATAAACTGAGAAACAACCTTCAGGTATCAGCTTCCAGCCAACACATTTGTATGTGTTGTAATTAGATATTGGTCTTATTGCTGCTCAGGCTTGTAGTTATGGTGCTTTCCACTGCAAACCCACTCAAGCTGTGTAACTTGGCCAATGATTCTGACCTTTTCTCACCCATGAAAAACAATATAAGTTATTTTTGAGAAAGCCTTTATGTGCCTTTTTTTCCCTTTATGCTGTCATGCAAACATGAAAACTTTATTAAGCTGAGAGGGAAATAACGACGACTTATTGCAGTATATACTGGAAAGGAATTTTTTTTAAAATACAAGTAGTACACAATAAAATTCATTTTGACTCATCACATTATGTGACAAGAGAGTGAACAAACAGATAGCTACCCTGCTGAGCAAACAGACAGAAAATAAAACAGTTAATAAAATTTTTCCTTGACTCTGCCTCCCTCACATTCATAGCCTTGGAGCCCTCTGGTATCTTTAGCTGACTCTGATCGATACGACAGTAAACTGCAGGTCCCTGTGCTCTGCCTGTCCCTTCAACACTTGCTGCCCTGAGAAGGTTCTTCCTGGCACTGGCTGCTGTCACATCTTTCTCTAGGACCAGCACAGTGGGCCATGAGAGTTGGTTATCGGCCACATTTGCAGCATTTTGGCACATGTTTTAGGGCATCCTTGCATGGGCAGCAGCTATGCTGGGGGAACACCCCTGAAGGCAGCAGGGGTTGCTGATTGCCATGGTTCTCATGCCATGCATGGGCATTGTGAGCTTCTCAGAAGAGAGCTTCTAAAAATATCTTTTTAAAATAGAAGTGGCAGACATTGGTTGGTAGGAGGGAGGAACCTACAAGAAGACATCAGGCATGGCAAAATCCTGGAAGTGAGCAAAAAAAACCCAACCACTCTAAAAATAGCCACCTCTAATACACTAGCAGGTACTCAAGGGTTTGAACACAAAAGAGCTGAATATCTATATGTCTTGTTTTGTTTCCCAATACAAATCATCCAGTCACATTACAAAACAGTGAAAGCTTGCAGTTCATGTTTAGCAAGAACTTTCATTGGCAGGTACAGAAATGAAATAGAATAGAATTTCTGAGCATAAGTCCCAGCACAGGTGCCCAAAGACTTGCCTTTTTTCAGCTATACCTCTTGGTTTAGTAAGAAGTGTCACTCCTTAATGAGTACCTTCTTTCACTTCTTCCCTAAGACCATCACAGATGGAACACTGACGTGAAAGCACTCCAAAACACAGCTCCCTGAAGGTAGAAATGTTTTTGCCCCCACGAACACCTGACCCCACTTAGGCCAGGGGCTGGCTCTTGCCCACAGTCAGCCAGGCGCCAGCTGGGAGCAGTGCCTACGTTGGGAACAGCTGCCTGGCTGGCACCTCACCAGCCTCATTCATAAGCAGCTGAGGGCAGAGTTCAGTTCCTCGGGTTGAGTGCTGCACCAAAGGTCTGCAGGGCAAATTGCACAGCAATACCTGGTGCTCTGCAGGAGGCATGGATGTGCAGCCGTGGGCCTGCAATTTACATTTAAAGAATTAATAAAAATTCCAGGAGTTTATAACCTTGACTTTTTTTATCACCCCCTGGCTTGTTTCTTTTTCCCTTTTTAACCAAACAAACCCATACAAATTAGTATTTGAAAGTATGCAATTAGCAAACTGTTCCTGCAGCTATGCAGTTCTCCTGCCACCCAGTCTCTCAATGAGGGGAAATCAACAAAAAAGAACAAAGAACAGAATTTGCTGCCTCATATTAATGACTGTTGTTTGAGGACAGCATTTGTATTTTAAATGAATAGCTTGCTGAGGACAAAGAGGTCAGAACTGCATTTTATGGTAGCAATAGAATAGCAGGAGGACAGAAGAAAGGCAAAAGCTACGAGCAGACAGGCGGAACAACACGCTCTGCTTGCTGGAGAGGCTGGGATCAGTGCCCAGCAACAATGAGGCCACACGTTCTGGAGTCAAAATACAGGCACAGTCCTGCAAGGTGGTGAGGACAGCGGTGGGAGAGGAGAACACTCACATCCCAGCCAAGTCAGTGAGATCTGTGGCACACAGCATGGTTTGGGAACAATCAGCTCAGCCCTGAGATTCCCCCCAAAATCCTTCCCTTCTGCAAAGCGATATGGACCCATCTCCTTGCAAATGGAAATTTTTTCATCAGCTCTTATGCCTTGATTGTGCATTGTCCCTCAAGATGCTGCCTGTGGATATCCAATAAGACCCTGCCAACATCCAGCAAGAAGTCCTGTGCCTACATATTTAGTGCAGCTACCTGGGAATGTGCCCTTTGCTACCTTAACGTCAAATTGCCTAAAGTTAAATCTAAATCAAGAAACCCAAATGAAACTTGATGCTGATTCAAGTTATACTGCAAAACTCCAGCCCTTATACGTAGATATTGAACAACACCTTCCTGAAAACCTGCTTAATTGGCTCTTTGAGGCTTCAGGATAAAGATGAGCCAGTATGGGACTATCTTAACCAGTAATATGCAATAAGAATGTAATGATCACACCACAACTGATGACAAAGCTAGCCAAAAAGGAAAGCCAAAGTCTCGAAAGCCACCCTGGGAACCCTGAGATGGACACCCCACTGGGGTATTAGCTGAGCAGCCATCTTATAGTCAACTTCTGCAAAGCTGTTGAGAGGAGTAAGAAGCTCCTCCAAGCACAAGCACCACTAACCTCTCCTGGTGTGAAGCAGCCCACAGTCCCCCTGGGTCACAGGAACTGACTGGATCCCCACAGGCTGTGTCCGGGAGGTATGGTTCCATGCCAAGGTGCCAGACCCCTGGGTGAGAGGTGCCACACTCGGCACACACAGGATATCTGTCCTTCCTTTGCCCAGGAACATCCCCAGCCTCATGGAGATCCTACTTGCTGCTTTGAACTGTGGCACTCTGTCTGTGCAGCTCTAGTGAGGACCAGGCTAACAGTGAAATCATGCTGGTAAACCGCCAGAGAGAGTACAAAATCTGATGCCTTGCCCCCACAGTCCCTTTCTATTTCCAGAGGTTTTATTCCAGGCACTCTACAGTGCCCACTCCTCCTCCTTCGTGGGCTTCTTTCCACTGCTGCCATCACCTCCCACTCACTGCACATCTCCTGGCTGCTTTACCAGGTGTCCACAGTGGCCAAACAGGTGAAGGTTTGCATCCATTTAGGGCCTTTCTCAGAGAACAGATGAACCTCTAATGGCTCAGCCTCATTGCAACTCTGACTCCAGGGCAAAGCTTTTGAGGAAAAAGTAGGGTATGTTAAAGCTGAATGACTGTTGAACTCTCTTATTGACTATAATAGGATGGTGAATAACTTTTCATTAAGTGCATGTTTCTGCCAGTGTAGCAAGCCCTTACCTGCAATCATGTGTGAAGCACAAGTGGCCTAAAGATATCACACCTGAAGGAAAAATTCCAAGCCCTTCAGTAATGTATTAACATTTTTAGCATACATTCAAAATGTTTAGTACATTTTAAAAAAAGGAAAAACATGTGTTCTGGTCTCTGGTCTCTTGGTAATCCTTAGGAGACAAGAAGGAAGGCTGCAGCTTTCCAGCAGTGATGTCCCAGCATGCATCCTTTTTTGAAATGTTCGAGCCAGGACAGAAATCAGAAAATGAGCTGGGAACCAAGGATGGCTGAGCAAAAAAGGAATCTTTTGAACCAGAGTAGTTCTGAATGTGTTCCTGGAAAGAGTGACTGTAAATCTGTGAGCCAGATAAAACTGGTCCTCTGCCACCCTGACCCCCTTACCCCAGTGCTTCTGCTATAGCTGAATTGCCCAACAGCTCAGAGATGCCTGAGAATCACTCTTGGCCTTTTTCCAGGCACTTCGGCTATGAAAAGAAATAGCTAAAAAAAGTATCTCTTTAAATAGGTCTTCCCATGGTGCAGGTTAGTCCTTGTGTTGAGTAGAGCTGGCAAATAACACTGTTCCAGGCAGGGAGGGGTGGGAAAAAGTGTTATTTCAGGAACTCTCATCCACTAGGACTGGCAAGCTGTTAATAGGGTACTTTTGGCTGTGAGGGAGCTGGAGGGAAAGGGGTGCTGGTGTTGGACAGGGTACAGAAGCAGGAAGGGCGACAGTGCTTTACTGATTTGTCCTCCTCTGGTGGCACACAAAGTGCTGTGCAGAGCCCTGTCTCAAGGGACCGTAGTGACAGTGGCCGAGCATGACTGGGGTGCCTTGCTCTGGGCCTCTGCATGGACCAGCACTGGCTGTGTGGAGCACCAAATGCACCTGCAAGAGCACCTGGGAGGCTGTCACAGCTTCATCAGCATTTGCTGGATGTCCTCAGGTGCTGGGGTGGGCTGGTGACAGCTAGCCATGACCCTTGGGCAGGGCTTCCCCATCACTTCCAGCTGCTGGAGCACCCCCAAGAATAGGGGCACACTGTCACACAGCAGTCCTCTCCTCCACCAGCTCTGCCACAGGCTTCTGGAGGCAAAACAGCTATTTTAGCCTTGATTTTTCAATTCTTCTTGTCTTAAAAACCCAGTTTGTTTCTGGCTTACAGGTATCAACAGGAGAAAGTGCATGGATACAGCAAAACCACTCCAGTGACACAACTTGTAAAGATGATTTATGTTTTCTTGCCTTTTGGGCTGTAGGTTGGTGAAACCTTGGTAAAAGCACAAGAAAAAGTCTGCCTGTAACACTTGAAAATATTCTGCATAAACCGTGCCTAAGTTCAGCAAAACCAATTTGCCTGGCAAAACAGGAGACTGGAAGCAGGAATTCTTGAAAAAATGCTAATAATGATACCAAATATTTTCCCTTAGCTGGGAAATTTTTCTGCTTAAAATAGAACAGGCAGGAAGATGACAGAGAATTTTTCTAGCAGTCCCTGAGGCACAGGACACACGCAAATTTTGTTCCATTTTGGGATGGCTTAGAAAACCCTTTCAGCCCATGTGTGTAGGTGATTTTTCCATTTTGTGGAAGGGAAAATATGGAGACTACTGGCCTCTGGTTGCACTGTCAGCCTCTGTACCATCATGGAGATGGAGACACAGAATTTGCATCCATTTTCCTTCATATTGCATTAATGTGAATGAAACACATTTGCAGTGTGTAAATAGCAGACTTAGTACTGCAGCCCTGCTTGCATGAATAAGTCTTTTGAGCTCCTCTGCCCTTTCTGCCCCAAGGCTGCATAGATAAATAAAGAAAAAGCCTTATTATATTTGCAGTGGCTAAAATTAAAGGTCTATGCTAAACCAAGTAAACTAAGCCTTCACACCTGTCCCCTATCACTTCCTGCTCCTTAAATCCCTTTGCTTGGGTGGGAGAACACTGTTCTGGGAGAGTGTTAAAGCTGGAGGTGTGGTTACATACTGACAATGGTCTTTGTCAGATACAAAGCCCATAGGCACACAGCTGATGTGCTGCAGCCCCCATGCTTGTATAAATAGGCAGAGAATGCTTTATCCACAGGTTTTTTTGTAGTTGCTGAAATGTTGTTAAAAGGGAGAGAGAGAGAGAGTCTGTGACAAATTTTCAGACTTGAAAGCCCGTCTGGTTTGAAAATGGTCAGTTGGGATGTAATTGTCTGGGGAGTAATCCTGGAAGAGGATGAACCAGTCACCCCTTGTCAATTATGTATCCATCCATTCATTCATGCATGCATCCATTCAGGTGATGGCTGCCATATTTTGGGAAAGAAAAAAAAGAAAGGAGAGGGAGGGAAAAGACTACTCTGCCCCAACACCATATCTCACATGTCGCGAAGCTCAATTTTGCCTCCCATGTGCATCTCCATTCCTCCCAAGGTATCATCCTAGTCTTGTCCACAGCCAACTGGGACACTGCACTATGCATCCTCCCTTTTCCCAGAGCCCTCCCATCTCCTGCAGCACGTCAGAGCTATCCTACACTTCAGATCTCTCCACTTCTCCTCCTGCAGGTCCTCCTTCGCTCCCCCTTGTATCCCAAGCCCCATCAGTCCTCCTGCACTCCCTCCCAGTCTTGCTCCCTGGCATTTGTGGAACATGGCTGTTGTCCCCTCACTTCTTTGTTGTCCTCTACTGCTCTTCCTGCCATGGTTGGTGGAGTCAGCTGGCCTGTCCCTTGGTGGGCTCACACATCCTGTATCAGTGGGTGAAATCACAGTTTATGGCACCATACATCTTCCAGGCAGCTCCACAAGACCATGGTCTCACCTAAGTGGAGTTGAAGTTTCTAGGGGATGCAGAACTAGAGCTGGGACATGAAAGTCACTAATTGTTAACACCTATGTACATGAGGGACCTTTCCTCTCACTGATCCTGACCTCCCCGCTGCTGCCTGGATTCCTTTGTGCTATACCAGCCATCTCCTCAGGAAAGAGTTTTGCTTTCCTTTAAGGAGTGGAAGAAATTGCAGGGCCTGGACCTCCAGCCCTGTGTTCTCAGACACCTATGGTGTTTAGGAGTCAAAATTTGGGGCTGAAGGGCACAGTGGAGAAGGTGCTGAGAATGGGTGAGATTAATATCTTCAGCATCTCTCAGAAATCCTCTGAGAAACATGCAGCTTCCCTGGGATGCTTCAAATGCTACTCTTCAAAGAGAGAAACCTAATGGCTAATACAAGCCCTTGATGTTTTCTGCAGAAGGTAGGTATCCAGTGCCACCCCTGGGTAGCAACCAGCATCCTTCTCACCTTATTACTCATCCTGGTGCCTTTTAACTTACTGCCTGCTCCCAGCAAATCCTCCCACCTGGCAAAGCTTTGGGTTTGCAGATTCAGAGCAACTACTATTTACTGTTCACACCTGACTCATATCACAGAAACAGCACTGTGGCCACAAGCTTTGCTGTGTCTTCTAGGTGCTCAGGTCTCCATCAGGACCAGGGCATGCAGCACAAAATAAATTCAGTCTATTTTTTTATATCATACCAGGAATTCCTCAGGGGATGAGATTGTCTCAGTGTGAGGGCAGCCAAAGAGCCAGCACTAATGCAGGACTTCATCCTTTCCACACTTGCTGTCCTTGCAGCAGAAATATTCCTGCTGTGCTAATAGGATTAAAAAGATGAGTATCCAGGCACTAAGAATTAAGAGAGTTTCAGTTCAAAATGCTGGTGAGTTTTCTTTTGAAATGGCTGTGTAAACTCACAAACGATTAGCATATAGAGATCAAAACTTGCACAAAAATGGACCTGGCACTTTTTCTTGAACTAAAATGTTATGAATGCAGTGGACTTTATTTGTAGGCCAAGGCATTATAATAGCAGAACATAAACTTTTAGAACAGACAGTTATCTGGCATAATAATTCTGTCTTTACTCATTAACAAACATCAGTAAATGTGTGCTGTAAACACCAATATTGGGAAGTGTCGGGTACAGTGGCTTCTTTGTGAATGAACAGTCTTTCTCTGAGAACTGGACCGCCGGTAATTAATTATCTCAATGTCTTTGATCTATTTACTTTGCACATATTTCATCTGTTTTGGTTTGTTACTTGCATTTCAATGACCTCTCACATTACAGAGCAACTCCTTCTGTTGGGAAAATTGCCTTTCCCTTTCCCATGGGAGCACAGCAGTGGACTAACTGCTCCTCAGAGATGACAGGTCCGTTTTTTACTTCTGTGAGCATGACGCACTGATTTAAGGAATCTGTCTGTATACAGCTGAGGAGTTCACTTTGCTCCTATGAAGCCTATCTGTGCATTTATAGCAAACTGCAAACTCTCTTCGGTATGTGAAGCTATTTGCCTGTTACCCCAGTTTTAAAGTAAAATATAGACAGAAATGGCAAAGGATCACTTTCGTTAAAGATCTGTCTCCTACTCATAATGCCAGATCATCTCTATTTCTAACTACTAATTAAACACTTACTTGTATTTAACACAGTAGTTATGGTAACATGGTGTGTGTATTGATTCATTGATTGACCTCAAATTTTCCCAGGAACAATTTTATTAAGTATTATATGTTGTGAACTTGAGCTCAAAATAAAAAATAAAATGATTGCTCTTTCCTTCTTTCTTTCTTTGTTTTTGAGGGTTTTTTTGTTTTGGTTTTTTTTTTACCAGGACAGACAATAAACCCATGCTGATAGCATGGGTGTCAAATATCCCATTCCTTTTATCTCCATACCCCCTTAAAAACCCCTTGAAATCCATGCAGGGACTTTTTTTCAGATTGGGATTGGAACATTTTGGGAAGTTTCCAATTCCTTCCTCTCATGGGCTGTTATTTCTGAGTATCTGGTATTTTATTTTTAACGATTTTTGGTATTGCATTATATGTGTTAGTCAAAGCGGAGTTGAGGAGGGACCAGCAAATATTTTATGTGGGTTTGGTTACCACTCTTGAAAAACAACTTCAAAAAATGCATAGCAAATAACTTTTAACTGGAACTATTAAAATCAAATCAGAGTTAATTTTGCATCTGAAAGCTATGGCAGAGTCCAATTATAGCTTGCTATAACCCTGCCCATTCCCATACAAATCAGTACCTCATTTCAGACAAAATTAGCTCTAGGTTGACCTGTGCTGAAGAGATTGAGCTCAAGACAACAAGCTAAGGGCATACTACCAGAAGACAAGTTTTGTCACCCCATAGCTGCAGGAGAGGGACAGCAGGGCTCTGCTGAATACACCGGAATGCAGGGTCAGTGAGCATAGGGAGCAGTGTGTCTCACAAATGTGCGTGTCCTGTGCAGGGAACACTACGGAGCTTCACTCTCCTCATGCCAGAGCAAAGTGGGACTGATGCAGCCCACAGGCTCATCACCAAACATTGATAAAATAACACCAACTGTGAATCAGCAGCTTAACCAGAATCAGCCTTAACATGGAGCTCCCTTCTGATTTCCACGATGTTGCTGCCTCAGCAGCTGACCTATACTGGAGAGATTGAGAATACAAGTATTCATCACCTCACCTAATTGCTGCAGGAGAGGGACAGCAGGCTTTACCAAGGACACTGGAGCACAATTCACATCCTATGTCTGGAGGCCAGGGATTCAGCCTCCTGCCCTTGAGCACTGTTGTGGTTTGAATGTAGCCTGCTTCTGTGTTCCAGCGCCACACTGTCACCAGCTGCCTCTAGTGTTTGTCTCCCTTCATGGTTCTTCCTGCAAGAGAGGCCAAGATTGATTGGTTTTGCCTTCCAGAGTGATACGAGGGCATAAACAGCATTTGCTCTATCTTAATTCTTTTTTTACTGACTGAACACCTGCCCCTGAGCTGTACTATGAAGCAAATGTATTTGTCTGAGCTAATGAAAGTGTAAAATGTATTGGACAAAGAGCACAGCAAAAGAGTGTTTTCACAAAAAGGTTTTGGGCTTGCTTTGAGCCACCATGATGCCAAAGAAGAGGAGGGAAGAAGAGGTGGCATTCCACCAGTGCTCCCAACTCTGGACCTGAAGCTTGCAGCCAGCTTTGGGGTTGTCCTATCTGTCACTGTCCCACCAGTCCCTCAGCAGTACCTTGAGAGGCAGCAGCCTCTGTGACTCTAATTCTCTTTTCTTCTACCTTTTGTGCCAGGGGGTGGCCAGGGGGTGCATTATATATCTGACATGGAAGAGCAGCACTGGCAGCATTTTAAGACACTCTGCAAAAGGTAGCCATTAAACAACACTGTGGGAAGTATTCTGCATCCATTCATCAGTGGCTTATGCTTACAGGACAGAACTGCCTTGCCCAGCACCACAGAAAGATAAGCTGGGGCTTAAAGAGGATGAGATTTTGCCTTCCAGATCCCAGAAATCAGACTAGCAGCAGGCAACCTTTTGAAGTCCTGTACCACGCTAGCGTTTTCAATATTAGAGATTATGTGCACTGGGAAAAACTCAGCAGGAACTAGGAGGGTCATGGCTGCCAGTCCCCTTTTGGCAGGACCTAGCCTTCTCAACAGCAAGACATGAGAGCTCCTTATAAATGCTTCTGTGAAGATGGCACAGTGTCCCATCTCTGCCTTGCAGTCACTCTGCCCTTTCACCATGAGCATGTGCTGCCACAACCTACTTCCCACATAGACCACATAGTTTTTTCCACTGAAGGGAAAATTCAAAACCTGTGTTCCTAGTAGGAGAATACAACTGTGCAAAGAGGAAATCTCATCCCTGTGACTTCTGAGTTCAGGACTCACTCAGATAATATTTTATGTCTCTTCCAGGAAAACGGGGATTTGCGTTTCTTGTAAATGCTCCCCTTTTACACTCATTCTATGTCACAAATTGCAAAAATCCCTTCTAAATTTTAATACAAGACTTCATTTTGAAACAAGTCATTAATTCCTATGAATCTTTCCCTTCTTTTAATAAGAAAAACTCAGATCCTTGTAAGATAACTGATTTATGTGGTTATCTCAGACTGCCCTCTTATGGCAAACTTTTTAACTGGAGGTTTTCTTAGGCTTTTCAAAGGTTTTGCAAGTTCAATTACCGAAAAGTCTAGTTTTGAAAAATACTGAATGAGAGAGAAGTCATGGCTGCCTGATTAATTTATGTCCCACACAGATCCTGTCACTGATTCATCTCACCATGCCCAAGCACTGCCAACCCCTTTGTTAACAGCTTGTCCACCACCTGGTACCCTTCTGTTCACCCATTCTTCCTCCTCTGGCAGAATTATGCCCAGCTGGTGGTGTGTGTGTTTGGGAAGTTTTCTAACATGCTCATGCATGTACACACACATACATGCTACTCTTCCCACACATTAGAGGAGGCCTGACTTCTTGGAAATACGTCTTTCAAGTAGGATGAAGGCTGTCAGTGGTCTCCAGATTCCTGCAAACTGGAGAAGTTTCTCAAACACAGGGCCAGCTGCAAACAAGGCTTTGCTGAAGCCACAGGTGAGCTCTCCCATGCTGCAGGATAGTAAAACTGCTGGCCACCAAAATGATCCCAAAGGCCACCTCAGCTGGCCCCAGGCAATCATGTGGATGTTACAAGGCTATGCATGGCTCAGCAACCCTAATCATGGGTGGAAATGGGCAAGTGGGCGGGGCAACGTGCAGCCTCCACCCCAGCCTTCGATGCTGCTCTGCCCGCTTCGGTCCTGGTGCTCCTGCCCACGGAACTCATCTTGCCCCGCACATGGTGGCCAGTATGGAACTCTGAGTGAAGAGGGACACATGAGGGACACACGCAAAGGAGTTTCTCACCATTTTAGGGCAAGGGTGGGAGAAATCGAACTAATCTGTGGATTCATGTCACCCATTTAATGTGCAAATGCTTTAAAAAACCAGAAGTCACTTCAGATAAGCAGTCTACACAAAGAGTAGAGAGGGGACTGAAGAGCGCACTTGCACTGTCACCTAAGCCCTTATGGTCCTCGCCGCGGTGACTGCCTGGACACTTGGAGCCTTGCTGTGGTGGCACTGACCGCTTTCATTTCCAGGACTGTTACTCCTGACAGTGTTCCCACCATAGGACCTTGCCTGGGCTCTTCCACATCCATCCACTAGAGGACAGCAGGAGGGTGTCCCATAGCCAGCTGTTCGTCACAGCCGTGCAGACACAGCGAATGCATCCACCTGTGTACAGAGACATCGAAGTAGTTTGTACGTGTGACAGCAAGGAACTGATAGCTCAAGCGACATTTTGGTAGCAGGGTCTGGCTCAGGAACGAAGCCAAAAATCCCTTCTGCTCCAAAGTGGTGTCAGTTCAAGCCACCACAGCTTTGTTCTGTGACAGTGCCCTGGGACTTACTGTAGCTATGTGACTAAGAAAAAGGCCAAGGCCGTCTCCTGCAGTATACAGACCCTTGCCAATTGCTCAAATTCCCAGACAGAGAAAGAAAACTACAGTGGCAGCATTACTTGTACTAACACTAACCTGGAGAAAAAACTCTTGTCTTTCATTTCTAGCCATGCAGAGCCAGAGATTATTTAATCCATAGATCTATTTACATTCTCTGACAAGCACCAGCCTGTCTGAGTTACTGTAAGACCTAACTTACAGTCTGGTGAAGGGACATACATCACCTGCATGACAATACAGCCCTCTGGAAGAAGTTATTTCCTCTTACAGCTGATTTATAGATAATGAGGTAGGTGGAGTACATGAACAGATACTTGACTCATCAACATTTTTTTCAGTCCCATTTGGCTCCCAGCTCTTAGTGTACGTATGCTTCAGAATCTTGCCTGAGTTATGAAGCCTCGATGTGACCTCTTTTATTTAGATATTTAATCTGGAAAAGCAATACCCTATCCTTTTGATTTCAAAACCAGGAATCACACCTGGTTAATGTATTACAGTCCTGCATGGAGTGAGAAGGGAGCCCATTTATACCCACCCAACAGCAACTTCAAAACTTTTCTACAGTTTTGACATGAGAAACAGTTATATTGTATGAATGTCAGCAAAACACATTCCCTTGAAATTAGAAGAGTATAAACAAGAAAGCACTGAGTTGCCAGGAGACCAAAATTCAAAGCATGAAACTAATGAGGAAGAAAAATAAATAAAGGTCTGGTTCCTTTCTAATGAGCAGGTGCCCCTGTTGTGGAAATGCTCTTCCCCCTGGAGATACACACTTACCTGCTAATTCAGCTTGGGAAATGGGGCTGCACTCCCTGTGGTGACTTAGAATAAGTCATTTCACTCTCTCAGCCATCTGCTTTTGTGTGTATAAAGTGGAGAGGATCATCATTAGTTTTACTGCCTTATCCCTCTTGGATGATGGATTGCATGAGCATGAGGACTTTTACAGTCTCCATTTCACTTGTATGGAGAACATAACATTCGAGCCTCTGCTTTGCAGGCTACCAGCTTTGATCCATGAAGCCCAGGCTCCAGTCACCCAGAGAAGAGTAGGTTTGAACATGACCCACTAAAGGACAGCTGTGTCAGTGCCAAAGAATGCTCTGCATTGTCCTGTGTGGTTCCCTTTCCAGCTGTTTCCTCCAGAGTTGCTGTGAGTGGAGTTTGTTTCCTGGTTCTCATCCTCAGATGCCTTGACATCCGGTGAACCCTGATAGTTTGCACCCAGGACCCAAAACCTATTTTACCCCAGTCCCTGAGCCATAACTGCCACAATGAAACTTTTAAAAAGTTCGCTACTGCCCTTGGGATTCTGCAGGCTGAGATACAGATTGTGTGGTTTGGTTTTTCCCAGCTGTTTTCCCCCACGTGTGGTTGCGGACAGGCAGCATGATGTTTTTTCCCCTCATCCTTGACAGACACAGCCCTCTGTGTAGAGCAGGCAGCATCCCACACCTCCTGCTTCTTCAGAGAGGGAGGGAAAGCTGTACCCAAGGGGTCCTGGGTAAAGAAAGTTTGGAAAAGGCTCTTTAAACCATCAAAACTATTTAGTATGATTCCTTTGCCTACATAATTTCTTTATCTCCATTCTCTCCCAAGAATAAAGTGGGTATGGGGCAAACAGGAAAGCCCCATGCAAAATTCTTAAATTCAGGACAGGCCAATTCAGTGCAGTGCAATTGTCACTTGCAGTGAGGATGAGGAACTGCCTTTGCTGCAGGTTAACTTCTCATCTGGACCACCTACGTCCAAACCCACCTTTGTCCAGCCTCATCCAGCAACACTTGGGTATATTCAACTTTCTCATACATGCTGACATCCAAGACATCTGAATCATGAGATGTTGTGAGTCCTCCAAATGAAAACACACTAGAAAAACAGTATCCTTTCCCCATGTGGTGGGAGTAAAACCTCTGCTTGATCTGTCCCAGAGGAGCCTGTACAGATTTGGCCCTGAGGCACACATATCACGGAGAAGCAGAGGTAGCTACAGCTGCGGACCCATAGAGGTCAGTGTATAACCAAAGGAAAGCAAAGTCAGGATTTCAGAAAAAATGTTGGTCAGTGTTTAACAAAATTGGAAGGAAAAAAAATAATCTCAAGCATTTTTTAGTTTTAAAAATAGTTCTGTTAACTGAGGACACTGGTAAAAAATGGGCACTTTCTGCAGCCACAGTGACTACCTTGTTTCCTATACAACAGCCTAGATGTCTTTGCAAATGCCCACAGACTCCTGCTGGTTTTACCTTTCATTTTAAATGACAGTTTGAAGCATCTTCACTGTGGCTGCTATCCTTCTGACCACAAACTACCTACAGCGGTGACCACTGGAAATCCCCAGTGCTTACCGCCAGTGACCAAACCATTTAAGGCCTGTAACTGCAACTTGCTACACAGCAGCAGTCTGGCAAGTCCATATGATGTCCCTTGTGTCGCGCCCAACACACCACAGCATCTGTAATTAGAGTAGGATGTGTCTGTGGCGTTGTGGTGAACACTACCAACAATTTCCTTTCTGCTGCTACTTGCAAGAGGTTGTTGCCAACAAGGAATTACGAGCCTAGCTGAGATGCAAGAGTAGTGTTATTTTCTCCATCTTTCTTCCTACTTCCCTGTCTGTACTGAGGGTTTTTTCCCTTGCTTTTCATTTGGCATAAGTGCCTCAGTGGAGGGACCATTTTTTCATCCTACTGCTGTAGCATTCATGACTATGAGGCCCCAATCCCTGATGGACACAGTGGCAAGATAACTGTTCTGTGTCAGCAACATGCATTCTGCCTGTGAGTCTGAAGAACAAGCACTGTCCCTCCAACGCAGTACTGTAAATCTGACAGAGCCGATAAGGGGCAATTGGCACAAACTGAAACACAGGAAGTTCCATCAGAACAGCGGAAAAATTTTACTGTAAGGGAGATTGAGCACTGGAACAGATTGTCCAGAGAGGTTGCGGAGTCTCCTTTTCTGGAGACATACAAAACTCACCTGAGTGAGATCCTGTGCAAACTTCTCCAGGTGGACCTGCTTTAGAAGGTTGTTGGACTAGATGACCTCCAAAGGTCTCTTCCAACCCCAACCATTCTGTGATTCTGTGACAGTGCCTACAGCTGAATGCAGTGGCCAGGTAAGGTCTTTGCAATAGGGAGCACAGGACAAGCATCCTATCACACCTCCTCAGTTCCTGCTGGTCTGGTCAGGCCGGTCTGGAGAGAGGCACAGGTTTCATGTATCTGCCCCATGAGGAGAGACTGAGGGACCAGGGCTGGCTTAGGCTGGAGCTGAGACAGCTTTGAGGGGACTTAACAGCAGATCCCAGTGAGAGAGGGTTATGGAGAGGGAGCCAGGCTGCTCACAGGCTGCTGGGAGGACAAGAAGCAATGGGCATGAGGTGAAAGACAAGAGTTTCAGACAGGTTCTAAGAACATATTCTTTCCCCATGAGGAGACTCAAACAGTAGGATGGGCAGCCCAGCCTCCATCCCTGGAGGTTTTCAAATCCATACTGGATGAAATCATGAACAACCTGGTCTGATCTCACAGCTTGCTTTGAGTGGGAGTTTGGACTCCTCATGTCCTTTCCAACATGAAATAACCTGTGTTTCTATAATCCTATGATGTTCCAGATGACAAAAGTTTATATATATTCTATGTAAGCCACTGCAGAGCATACACATCTAAACCTAGAGCAGAAAGATATTTGAAATGGGGTTCATGAGGTGTACAGGAGGACTTAGTTCAGTGCTGTATTTCCAGGTCACTGTATGCTCCAAGGAGAGGCATACCAAAAAGACCAATTGTGGTGAAAAGCCTGGGAAGCCAGAAAGATGGCTTTGAAATCTAGTCAACTTTAAAAAATCAAAGTGGTTTCAAAGGTCATGCCTGCCAAGTGCCCTTTACAACCAGCAGCAATTTCACAATCTTGTCCTTCCATTTTATTGCATTATTTTTTCACCTTTTTTGCATACAAAACTCACTTATGTGGTGGGATACCAAAAAACCCCAAACAACTAGAGAAAGGAGACAAGCAGTAAGCCCACAAGATTGTGGAGGGTTTGAAATAAACAGGAAAGATATTTCCTTCATTTGCTTCAGGTTCTAGTACACTAAGTTTTACCCATATTAGGTAAAATATTTTCACAACGGGGTTTTCAACTGTTGTTTCTTAACATCTTGGACATCTCATGGCATACAAAGAGCACAACTAAGTCTGCAGCAAGTCCTGGTTCCTGATTACCCTGGCAGTAGAACCACAAAAATTACATCACCTCCTCCTCTATGTAAACTAGAGTGTGTCATCTGTTTTGTAATTGCAGCTTTTATGAAACTTTGCCGCAATAGCACTGGGTGTCTGCGCAGTAAACTGTGC
Source organism: Chiroxiphia lanceolata (assembly GCF_009829145.1). Classification (NCBI taxonomy): domain Eukaryota; kingdom Metazoa; phylum Chordata; class Aves; order Passeriformes; family Pipridae; genus Chiroxiphia; species Chiroxiphia lanceolata. Next base: position 46,207,837 of record NC_045641.1, on the reverse strand, counting down.
TAAATGTCAGCACTGGATAACTAGAAGTTGTCATAATCCTAGGTCAGGCTCAAAAGTCGATGCTTTCCTTACATTTCTCCCTGTGAGCAACAAATGGTGAAGGAAAGAGAAACCTCCAAAAAGTTTAAAGAAAGTGAAACATACATGTAAAATATTCTAGCATGAATACTGTTAAAATAGCATCAGGCATGTATTAAAAAAAAGTTGTTACAGGCAGAAAGGAGTGTGCCTTCATGCCTGTATAGAACAGTGGGAGCAGGCATTACATCCAGGGGCTACCTTTGGGGCTGAGGGAAGCACCCTTGCTCTTGGATCTGGCCACCCTTCCTCTTCCCACCTCTTGTTCACAGCTAAGGCTTGGGTAAGCAAAGAGGCTGACTTCTGAGCTCCTTCCATGGGGAAGTCCAGCCTTCACTCTGCTTTCCTGGCCCCTCCCTGTCATCTGCAGAGGGAACTTCCACCCTCTGGAGAAAACATCATTAGTGTTCCAGCATGTTTCCAGATGTTCATTATTTTTCTTTATGTAAGGGCTTTCTGAAAGACACCTCAAGTTTTGGCAAGCCAGCAGTCACCCAGAAGAACTTACTCGTACTTAACCCCATGCAAGTGAAGCAGCCCAAGAAGCAGACAACTACAAGAAATTATTATCATACATTCCCTCTTCTATTCCTTGTGTCTATATCATCCATTTAAAATGCAGTCTCTTCGCTGTAGGAACTTCCTCTTGCTATGCATTTGTACTGTGCCTTAGAAGCAGGATGCTGCTGTCAGTCTGTTCATCTTGTGGCACGCAAACTAATGTATCCGCTTCCTTGCACTCTTCTGCTCTGGACCTGCTCCTCAGGCTCTTGCAAGGCCATGCTGCAGCTTCCCACCTGCCCTCTGCATCCATCTGTGAGCCCTGCTGTCCAGACACAGTGTTGATATCCCAGCATCTTGGAGATGGTAGGAGAGATCCATGAGGCAGTAGCAAAAGCACCTGAACGTGCACCTCTTCATGGGCCTTATGAGTGGATTTGGTGTAGCCTGGATGAGAGGCAGGCTAAGGGCACACCTGCAGCCTCCACTTTGGGCACCCCCACTCTGGCATATGCCAGTGGCTGCCCATGCCTGGCATACAGGTTGTGCAGAGGGTCACACACCAGGTCAGTGACAGAGGCTCTGGTGCACTGTTCCAATACAAATGAAAAGCCATGATGGTTTGTTACATGGATTACAAACCATCTTACTTCTGTATGTATACATGTAGGTTTATTGTGGGCATGCACTGATCTTCCATTCAAATCCGTGAATGTTTCCAAAAACACAAATACCATGGAAAAATAAATATATGAAGCATAATCATCCTTCAAGGTCAGGCTCGTGGTTCTTGCAAATTCTCAAGCTCCCACTGGAGTCAAGGGAAATATCGCAAGCACAAGAAGTGCATGTTGCCTTCATTGCTGTGTGATGGGCTTATGCAAGGCAGCTGTTGGCTCAGCACTCCCAGTGTTTTGGCAGTAACAGAAGGGAAGCAAAACAAAATGTGGCCTAAACCCCTGGAAACACACAAGTAGATATAAACAGCCAGGACGGATTTTTTTTCTGTGCGCCTGTGAGGTTTTATTGTCTTTGCTTCTCCCACAGAGGGATTTCTAGGTATGAAATATCACAACCATGAGATACATGTATATTCAAATTATTTAAAAGTCTTGTGAAATTTATATAAAAAACTGTTTAATTGCAGCAATTTGGAAAGCTGAAATTTTTCCAGGGCTTTTTTTTTCCCTTTTTTTTCCCTTTCTTTTACTGCAACTGCTTTTTCCTGCCTCAAAGCCCTCAGTTAAACATGCACGAGGAGCAATTTCTGGCAGAGAATCAACTGATCGATCACACTGCAAACATATCAACAGGTTTCCTATAGTTCATTTGGGGGGACAGTAGCTATGTAAACGGCAGATCTCTTGGTGTCTCATATGGGTGGAATTTCTATCTGACCCTACTGTGGGAAGGGACCAGGGGAATCAGAGGGCTCCCATTTATGCCCTAATCCACCCTTGATGGAAAATGCATTATTGTGTGGCCGCTTCTTATCTCTGTCATCCTCCTTGTATGCATCTCGGAATTGTGCATAAGGAACAGCAACCATTTAAACTGATGTTCTACAGTCAGAGAAATGACAACAAATTTTGGGTTTACAGGCATTTATCAAAAAGCAACCACCTTTACTGCAAAACTACTCTTATTTTATGTGCCATTTTCACATTCTTGTTTTGTTTCCTCTCTGTAATTTAGTCAGCAGGGGAGAAACCTATAAATTTCCTGTGCGTGCTCCCAGCAGTTTTTGCCCTTGAAAGCTCAGATCAGCAGGTAGCAAGCTGGAGCTCCTCGGGATCCACACGGGAGCAGCAAAATCATCGTCTGGATCTGTGGGAAGCAATGAAATGGCATTAACTTGGTAGGGGTGTAATTTAGGAAATCTCTCGTTGTCATATACCTTAGAAAATAATAACCATGAGATCAACAATAAATAAACGTGGTAATAGCGGTAGTTAGTGTTATCTTTACAACTAAAATTTAAAAAAAAAAAAGCCAAATACAGCCTTTCATTGTTTCCCAGGACTGGTCTCTTGCAACTTGAAATAAAGTACTAGAGCAATATACTGTTCTCTAGGGGTTAATGTTACATTAATCAGAACTGACAAGCATGAAAATCATTCTTTGTTGTCTTTAAATTGCTAATTTAAGATTGAAATCTAAAACGCTTGAGCACTGATCGTTAACACTGACTCTCAAACAAAACTCAAGTAAAATCTTCTCTATGGGCCACTACACAATTGTTTTACATTTGGTTGAGAAAAAAAATGCAAAGTCTGTAACTAAATCCTAATGTATCGTTTAAGTGTTTCCATTCAAAGGCTTTCTTTGGCTAAACTTCAACGAATTGTACTACAGTTTAATTGAAAAGCAGCATTTGCAGAGGCATTTACATCTGAAGGCAGAAATACTGGCATTGTATCATGCAGTGCAGTGGCAGCAAGAGTTCCCCCAAATCCAATTTTTTTACAGGTATGTTTTTTTCCAGTTACAGAGGTATTTCAGTGAGCTGATTCTCAACTGAGATACTGAGCAAAGACTGAGATATTCACTAACAAAAGGCTTATTTAATAAGCTTATTAAAGTTTTTAAAACGTGTTAAAGGGTACAGTCCAAACTCAGCACAATGGAGACGGGGACCAGATAAAATCAAAGGGAATCAAGGAAACGCACCATCAAACGTGTGGCTACAAAACTAACAAAAGAAGTATGTAGTAGCAAAGGAAATAGGACAACCATGTCCTTCTTCTGCCTCTTTAATGGCATTACAGGCTGTGTTAGGGGCCAAATCAAGTCCAGTTTGTTCTGTCACTTTGAATACTTTCAGATTCAGATCTATTTGGAGTCACAGCTCCCACCGAAGTCCATGGACACATGCACTTGCAACTGAAATAAGCTGAAGCTGAATCTCCAGCGTGGTTGAAGCAAACTCTGTGGTCCTAAACCATTCAAGTCCAAGCCCACCAGTGCATCTGTTTTGATCTATTTCCTTGTGATGAGGAAGGAGGAATAAGGACGTCTGTGATAGAGGCACACTCTATGTCACTGTCTGGATGCTCCAACGGCTGGTTGGGAGGATGAGTAGGAGAAGGGCTAGGTGCAAAGCAGGCTGTGCCCTCATCCTCTCTGAAAAGCCAGTGAGCTACAGTAGTTGTGATAGCCAGCATCCAGAATGAAGAACGACACATCTATCACATCTGAGCACTTCGCCTTTCTTTGCAAGTACAGTAAAGCAGGGTTGAGCTATGCAGACATACTTCCCACATCAATTGACCTCGCTGGGAGACCCATAGCAAATCTTAGGGCAGAACCTGCTACACAAAAGATGTGTTAAAGACAGAAGCACTGTCATGCAGAACAAGCTCTTAGAGCAGAAGAAAAGGACTCAGCATTCGACCAAGGAGTGGGGTCATGCACTGAGGGTGCTTTGTGTTCTGAGTAGGATGTGGGACGATGACTCTTCAGGCTCATGCAGAGCAAAGGCAGAGGAACATAGAGCTTAGGGAAAGAGAAAATGCAAGAGATTTTTAGCACTCTCTCATCTGGCAGCCAAATCCTGAGGTTTCTGCAGAAGAGAGCACTTACCTTTCCTTCTAGTTGATAGGAGTGTAAAACTGTCCTTGAACTAAGAGTTAATCGGAGCAACATTCCTTCCTTTGTTCTCCCCAACATCACTAAGAAATCTCCTTCTGCTGTCTAGACTCAAAGTAATTTCAAATGAAATATAACCAAATCAGATGTCCATCACAGGATATCCTCCTTCTAATCACCCATTATGTATAGCAGTAGAGCAGGACTCAGTAGAGCAGCAGAAGAAAATATTGACAGATGTGTTTTCACTAGGATTTTGTATTCATAGTTATAAGGGATAACTCCTGAGTTTGAAAATAAAAAACATTTTTCATTGTACACTTGTTTTTACAAGAAGCAGTGAGAAGAATTGATTGATACATTTTTGTTGCATTAAATTCTTTCTCTTGACACTTCCAATGCACATTTAGTTGTATTCTATGAAGGACTGGCCGAAAGAGGACGTGTCCTAACACTTTTAGTAACAATATATGTGTTAGAGCTGGGACTCAAAAACTCACCAGCAGCACAAGGAGAGCAAGCCAAATGCCTAATAATGAAAAGGAACCTTAGAGCCTCAGACCTTTCAATTAAAATCAATAGCACCTGCCTAAACAACTGCTCATTAAATTTTCACTTGTATTTCAAGCTATTTAAAAATGAGAAATAATAAGCAAGAAAACCTACCCCAAAATGTCATGAAGTATTTTGATGTATCTAACACTGTCAATAGGCCTTCAAATCCCTGGGTCCAAATACTTCCATATTGTTAAACCATTTTACCTATGGAGATGGATTTGTCTGCATTTGTCAGTCAAAGCCAATGTGAGGAAGTGAAGGGAAATCAAATAAGAGGAAGAAGAGTGGAATAAGCATGGCACTAACCTTGACAGTGACAATTTTCCCCCAAATCAGTATTAAAATCAGTATTTTCTGTTTTCTTTATTCTTATGCAGGAAAGTAGGGAAGGTCTTGGAAAAGATTCTAGTGATTCATAATGTCATATGTACATCTGCAGATGATTTAAAAACTCGGGACTCCTCCCAGAGTTTCACCTCATTTGTGAAAAATGCACATTTGCAAAATACATCTTCTATGTTTGGACCCAGTTGAAGTTTAATAAAATGAATAGAGGTGGGATTCAGTGCACCAGCAGTGTTTAGGTGTTTAGGGACACCTAAACACAAGTGTCCCTACACAGGCTAAGTGCAGGATTCAATTGTCTAAGGATAAGTCAGGCAAATGTCACCACTAGGCACCTGGGCTGGTGAGAGGTGCCCAGCCCCACAGCCAGCTCCAGGAAGATCTGATTTTTCTCAGACCCTGCATCATGCCAGTCACCCTCTGGCCATGCCTTTGGTGCCCACGGCCATCTCTAGAGCCTATATTCAGGTAATTAGGCATGTCTGCATTCCTCTTACAGCCCATGGAGATCCAAGGCTTTATTCAGTTGCCTACATGTTGGTATCTAAAGCAGTGTGAGAACCCCTAAGTTATCTGAGACGCCTCCCGAAAGTTAGCAGATATGGCACAGGACCTATGGGAACTGATGCCTTTCCAGAAGGGTAGCCAGAGATCAGGAAGGATATCCCACAGCCTCTCAAGTGGCACTCGATGTTCACAGAATTGATTGAGCTCTTGGTGAGTAGATTCAAAGGATATTGAATTCTGGAGATTCATTTAACTGGCCATGAGCTATCTGCTTAAGGTCAGCCTGAGGAGAGCTGCAGTGCTCAGTTCAGCTGTCTTGGCACCCAATACCACTTGAGAAGCTACAGATCAGATCCAGTTGCTGCTCCAGAAGGGCACTACAGTCCTGAAGGTTGTGTGCCACGTTGGCCGGCCCTGTCTGAACGTCTCACCCCCAGAAGTACCTAAACTATAACTTAAACAAGTACCCCTACAACTCTACTGGGAATTAAAACACTTAGCTCATATGGTAGACACTAACATGTACGAGTCTTCATATCGAACTGAACTGCAGCCCAAAAGCTTCATAGGCACTGGAGAAAATCCTGTTATTTTCAGGGTCACACACAGAATTTCTCTTTGAGCCCTGAATCTGTTTATAGATAAATTGAAGGGGTTTTTTTTATCAGTAAACATGGAAACACAGCAAACTCCCAGTGCAGATGTTACATGAAGGTAAGCATGCAAACATTTCCCAAACATGCAAATACTGGTATGTATCTGTATCGAGCTTTTAGATGTGCTTTCCAAGATTTCCCTTCTTCAGTGCTGTTTTAAAATGCTCCGTTTTAGAAAAAAGTTTTCTATTTCTCATCTAGGGCTGAACTAGAAACCATCAAGCTGTTCATATTAATATATGCAAATTTTTGATTTATTATCACTCCCCTCATGTCATCTATTTTCTGTGCCTCAGATGTGCAATTAACTCCACATAGTCAGGCCCATCTGCCAATGTCTACACATGTCTACAATGTCTACACAACCGTACTGTTGTAACAGCAAAACAACAAATTTCCTGATCACCAATATTGCATGGTACTTCAGGGAAGCCAGCTGGCTCTTCAGGAGAAATTTCAGAGAGGAGCAGCTTGAACTCAAGACAGTTCCTGGTGCAAGCAGTGTGGTTGCAGGCAGACTGAAACCAGAGCAGGGGCAAACATAACCTCACATCCAAGCAGTGGGGCTGCCAGGGTGACATCATACCCTGCTAGCACTGTGGACATACAGGAGCATCACTCCTAACTGGGGTGCTGCAAACAAGTAAAAGCATTCACATTGGCAAGAGCAAAAGATGGCTCTGTATTTGTTTAAAGCTTGTTTTCATTTCTTTAACTTACGTAAGGCTTTCTCTCTTTCTCTCCCTTTCACTAGTTTTGAACACTCAAACCATAAAACCAGGCCCAAACCTAGAGGAGACAAAGGTGCCTATGCATCCAGTCTTCATTGACACCTGATATCATATCAATTCTCTTTTCAGATAGACTCAGAAAGCTTGGTTAGCCTACCACTTTGTTGTTCTTGAGTATCAAAACTATTACTATTTTATAACTATGTTTATATTTGACAGAACTTTGAAATTTCATGTATTTGTAAAAGTTTAGATGCCTCACTTGGAATAACAGTTTATGATGCCTCCTTCTGCCAAATGCAGTAAGTAAATATTTTTTCAATTGTATTAATGCAGACAGTGTATATAATTCTCATGACCATTTAAAAATACATTAAAACCATTTACCATATTAGAAGGGTTTTAACATTGAATCAGAGGTGATGTTTCAGTTAGAGGTGGTGTTTTCTCCTCCAGAGAATACATAATTGGAAGATATGAGGTTACATTGCTTATAGGGATTTATTACATTTGCTTGCTTCTCGACAAAATATTCTATATCCATCATCCATTTTCATAAATGCCCAATGAATTTTAAATTACATTTGGGAAATCAATTTCTGGCTGTCTCAATAAAATACAACATTCTAGCTGTAATGTCTGGATGGTGGAAAGGGTCTTATGCTTCCCTAAGGCTCAGGATTTCTCTTAGCAGCCTTGAATGTTTTTAGTGTGGACATTGTTTAGAAGAATAAATACATGAATCTGAGAAAGGTTAAAGGAAGGTGAAAAATTTAAGCAGAATGTCACTAAAGGCACACATGAAGCAGGACAAATATGGTAAGAGCAGCACGTAGCAATTCAGTGATTTACTTGTCATGCCAAAGCCAAATCCTGACTCCAAATCAATATTTTGCAATGGATTAAATATGTGGTAGGAACAGAGATTGAAGTCTGCCCTAACTCAATAAGGGTATGAAGCGTGCTTAGTGAATATCAACTGAAATGTTGTTCATTAACACAGGGAAACCACATACACACAAGGAAAAAAAAGACTATTCTGTGTTAAATCAGATACTGTAGAGATAGCAGAGACATGGCAAATCTCGATTATCACTAGAACAGGGTTTTGAAATATAGGCTCTATTTTATGAAAGAGAAAGGGGTATTGCTGTGCATTAGAGAAATTATAGACCACCAAACTATAAAATTGGCATAAATAAAACCGATTTTTTGAGCGTCATAATCACTTTGGGAATGGCTGCTTAAAGTGGCCATTTAGGGTATTAAGGGACCAGGTGACAAGGCCTCGGGCTGTGGCTGAGTGAGCAATCAGCTCTGGAGTGGGGTTAAGGATATGCATGGCTGAGAGCCACCATTTCCCATTTGCATTGCTGGTGTTAGCCTTCCTATGAGTTTGAGCCCAGGATCAAAGTCTCCCCTGGATGCTTAGGAAAACCAGGATTTGGGATTATTTCTCAGTGCCCTGGATGGTAATACCCTGAGCCTCACCTATACTTCATTCACACAGACCACATGGACGAGATCTCCAATGTGTATGGAAGCATCAGGAGCTTTGGTTCTCCCCCTCTAGAGACTCCCAGGAGCTGAGGAGCTCTGGTGAAAGCAGCTTGGAAAGACATCTGAAGAGGTCACAGTAGGGATGTGAGTCAATCCGGTCTTGAGAGCAGCTCCAAGACTTAACCAACAGACAGGCATGCACACAGAATTGGATTGAGATCCTGAGTGTGAGAATACTGTAATAGGATTCTAGCAAGAAAAAGTATGGGAGGGTGAGTTTGCCAACTATGACTCAAGAAGAAACTGCTACAGAAAGGACGGACATACTTGACAAAATAGTTATTTGAACATGGTTAATGTTGTCTTAAGAACACCTAAGAGGAATATGCAAATACATGGAATCACTGTGCATGAACAGTTTTCATAAATATTTTGATTAGGAAACAGTATTCCTCGCTTCAAAGTTACAAGTTAGAAACGCACTGGAATCCTGAGAAGCCTGGTCAGCTTACTTTACCTGTATACACTTTTTATGGTGCTTCTGAAAGCACCATGATAAAGTGACCCTGCAGAAAAATGGAATCATGTCTCTTGGCCGCATCCTCCTAATGCCATCTCAGCAGTCTCGTTAGAAACAGAGAGAATGGCAAAGCACTATTGGAGGAGAACTGAGGCAACTGGGGTGTATAGTTCTCAAGTTTTAAACTGAAACACATTTTCTGTGATGACACAAGTAGAAACACAGAAACAGATGTGCAAGATTTTGATGCCATCATGAAAACATCTGATGCATACTGGATCCAGAACAAGAGGGTCTGATCTGAAATGCTCACATTGCATCAAACTTGTTTATTGTGACTAAGCAGCAGCACACACACCACAACCACATTCTGCAATCGCCAGTAGCACCGTGCACTGACCTTCTGAGCAGGTTCACAATAAACCACAAGCCAACCCGCTTCAGCATGGATGTAAAAAGTGATGTTGCCCACTAGGGAGGGAGTTTACACCAGACTGCTCTTGTCCCAAACACAGCCTACCTGTGCACGGGGCAGAGCAGAAGGCATACACAAGTGTAAATTACTTCAATTCAGTGCTGGCAGAGCTAAAAAGAGCTGGCTGCACTTCAGAAACTTTAGTTCTAAAAGGACCGGCATAAAGATGCCTCAAATTTACAAAACAGGACATCTGCAGGACATGGGTTTACAAGTTTTTTGCCTATTTAAGTTTCTGTAATGAAACCTGAGACTGAAAAAGATGAGTAACAGAGGCCTGATAAGAGCTTGGGTTTTTTTCCGTGTGAGCTGCTTTGCCCAAGTTTTCACAAATAACACGCACAGAGAGACGATGTGAAGGAGTTTCACGGGCTGACATCCCCGCTACGGTCTGTGTGTGACCGTCACATCCAGGCAGCGGCCAGGCCAGAGATGGCTCGTGGCGGCACCTGCGAGCCGGGGGAGCCACCGGGCGAGCCCTGGGGCGCAGCTCTGCTCAGCCCACGCAGCCAGAGCTCGCACCGTGCCCGCGCAAGGACGGGGACACCGACGACAAAGCACGAGTGAAATGCAGGAAGGACAATGTGGACACCCGCTGCCGGAGGGGGAGGGCGAGAACCTCCTCCTACCCGGCTGAGTACAGACCCACCTCGGGGCCAACAGGTGTCCCGCGGGCCCGGGCAGCAGCAGTCCCCCGCTGCCTCGGGAACCGTGTCCCGCCGCTCGCCCGCCCCAGCGCCCCTGCCCGGGGAGCGGCCCCGCCGCTCCCCGCCCGGCCCCGCTGGACCGGCCTGGCGGGCGGGGGAGGCCGGGGGAGGTGGGAGGGGACGTGGGAAGGACTTCGGTTGCCACTACAAATCTGGTGACAGACCCGCCACCGGCACATGGCGATCGGCAGGTGGGTGCGGGGCGGCGGTCCGGGGCGGCTGCGGGTGGTGAGTGAGCGCGGGGGTGTTGGCGTGCTTCCCCGGGGGCCCCCCGGACGCTCCGCTCCCCACCCTCGGCGGCGGGAGGCGGTCGCGGGGAGCCCCGCACCGGGCGGGGGCCGGGGCGGGCGGGGGCGGCCCCGCGCGGCGCTGACGTCGCCGAGGGGCCGCTCCGAGGCGGCAGCGGCGGTTCGGGGCGCCCAAGATGGCGGCGGCGGCCGGTGACGGGTGCGTGCGGCGGCGGCGGCGACGGGCGGGAGCGGGGCGGCGGCGCTGACACCCCCGGGCCGGGCCGTGGGAGCAGGTGCCCCGCGGGGGGGGAGCGCGGGACGGCCGCGCCTTTCTCCCGGGGAGGGGCGGTAGCGGCGGCGCGGTGCCTGCGGAGCGGCACCTGAACAGGAGGCGCTCGTTGCCGCGGGGGCGAGCCGGGCGCTGCGTGGGGCCGGGGGAGCGGGCCCCGGGACCGGCCTCCCGCGCCGGGCAGCAGCCGTGCTGCCGCCTCGCCGCCGTGTGTGGCGGGGAACCCCTGCACGGTGCCCCGTCCCTTCGCTCGTCCCAGCGTGGCTGGGAAGGCGTCGAGGTGAGGGAGAGCGGGGGAAGGAGGAGAGGGTGGCGGTGACAAGGGCCCGCCGCCCGAGTCTCCCGCCTGTGGTGGCGAGAGGCGAAGAGTCGCGCCATGTCGCGATACGCCGGGAAGCGCTGGACCTTCTACCCAAACAGCTCGTACCGCGGCATCGAGCCCTGGGCGAGTTTAGCCGGGGTGTCTGTACTCGCAGGGCTGTCAGTCAGAACGGGAGCCAGGCGTTCCCCGAGAGCTGTCAGGGCAGTCAGAGATGCTCGATTTTCTGAACGGGAAGAACTGTCAAGTGTGAATCCAGACTAGTAAGAAACGTCGTGTTTTCCGTGCTTCTGTGAAAAGTGCTTCAATCTGTATTGTTTGTTTACCTCGAATTCTCCGCTGCAGGAAATGCGCGGTTATTTGCAGTAGGAGACATCGAATGTAAAGCTATGCCGCTGTCTGTAGTGTCCTGGTGTAAATGGCCACTTCTAGGCGGCACGCTGGATGTACATTCCTTAGTTGGTAAAAAAAAAAGATAGAGCAAAAAAAGTTAAATGGCGATCTGCATGGCTCCAGAGAAAGGAGGCTGGGGGTTTTCTTGTCAAAGGTTGTCCTCTTAAGAATCGGAAATAACATACAAAAATTTCTTTTTTAAGTGCTGCTTTGATTTTAACTCTTACTGTTATGTCTTCGGGACTGTACTGCAGCTGGAAGTTATGCACATCAGTGTTTCGTTTAGGTTTTTTCTTCAAGAAAACTAGTTTAAGAAATCAGTAAAGCAGCACAGTTGCCTTCTAGTTAGTATACTTGTTATCTAAAACTTTCACTTGTTCAAGTACCCATGATTCCTGTGTTTTCAGATACTAAAAGAAGTAATCTGAACCTGATGAAAATCAGTTGTTAAACTATCATCGGATTTAAAAGCCAGAATATAAAAGGGGCACAAGAGCGTGCACACACATGCACATGTCTGTGGATATATAATTGTAAAACTATATATTGCATTTCTAATCTAAGGCTTGAGACTTCTCGTTTATGTGCCAAGCCATTAGTTACAAAAGTAGTGATAAGGGGAAAATACTTCCTTCTGTGTATATTCAGAGTTACGTTTTTTAAATTTATCAGCTGTGAAAATGAATCTTAAATTCTTAAAGTCTTAAATTGTTGTTTACATGGAAGAAAAATGGAAGAAAACCATCAGTTTTACTGACTTCTAAGTTGTTTTTGTTATCAGAAACTTTTTCAGGCCATGAATTACCCAAAAATGTACATTTTACCAGCCATTCTTGAGTGTAACAAAAGGAAACATGTCAGTAAGGTTGAAAGGATCAATAAGAAAAATCCTTCTCCATATATCTTTGTTTCTAGCTTGTGAAAGTTTGATGCAAGAAAAGCCTTCTGTATGTCTCTGGGTTCCCAGACAACTTAGTGGTTTCAATAGTAATGTTCTGTATGTTAGTAGTTGCTATTTTGCTTACCACTTCTGCTCAGGTCTGTAGTAAGAACACAGTGGGGGCTTGATCTCTGAAGTGCTGATCAACTAATTCAAAGTTTCTTTGTGTCTGTGCACAGAACTGAACCTCAGGAGAGAAGAATGCAGAAACTAGGGCTGAATAACTTCCTTTAGGGAATTTTAACTTCGGAGTGTTGGCTTGTACTATTTTATTCCTGCTGCAGCTTTCTAGTAGGTGCGGGAAAGACTATGTAGTATTTTTCACGTTTCTTCCACCATTATCTGTCACTTCACTCCTTATTTTTTCCCTGAGGTATTGTATTTTGCCAAGTCTTGGTTCTAAGGTAGAGTTTTTAAATTTTGTGAGTTGATGTACTGTTTCAGTATTTCAAACGTTCATGCTGTCAGTGTGCTGCTTGACATTCATCTGAAGTTTTCTTGATCTCACTTTTATACCCTTCAAGTTTTTTGCAGCCTTTTTACCAAACCCTGCAATTTGGTTTCTTTACATTTTCTTCAGAGAAAGACTCCCATGCCAGGATGTTTCCTCCCCCTCCCCCTTCCACCCTGTCTCCTTTCTCCACACATCGACGTAGGTGGGAAAATGTCATGCTGGCTTGGTTGCTGGTGGGGGAGCTGGGGTTTTGGATTTTTCTCTTTAAGGCGCTGATGAGTCGTGTTGTTTTTGCGTGAAGAGATTGATTGTGCAACCCTGGTTTACACAGTGGTCGTCCTGAAATCAGCAGACTACTTTTGTCCTCAGTCCAATATCTGCTTATGCTGAGGCATGTAAATAGTTTCAGTCTTGATAATGTTTTTAAAATTGAGAAAAAAAGTAACTCTGACCATATAATATTAAAAAGAAGGAAAAATAAGGCACGGTGTTTACACGGTGACTTTAACAAAACTAAAAAGGGCTTGACCAGTCCGACTTCTCTGACTGACAGCTTTGCTGTGTGTGACAGCCCTGTGGGAAGACAGAGTTAGTGATTTTTCCTGGTCTGCTGGAAAGGACCGTTACTAATATGCAGGGGAATCTATTTATCTCAGCCCAAAAACACAAATAGGAGTCTTGTCACTTAAAATTCTGTAAACCATATTTAATTATTGCAACATGCTTTACGTAGGTATTACTTCAATAGTCCAGGAAGAATTAATGTACATAGATACATAGTCCAACTCTGAAATTTATGTGCATTTTATCAGTGTTATAAAAGCTCGGCTTTGTTGGGGTTGTCAGACTAGAAGACGTGCTAATGGTCTTATTTATAAAGACAGTATAAAAAGCAAACTTACTATGCACAACTTTTGTAAAAGAATCTACATAGTACCTACAAATAGATTGCCTTTTAAAAAGAATGAATATTGAGGATGCTAGCAAGCTGAAAAAGTTAAGCAAGCCACTTTTGTGATTTGTTGACCATAGCACACAAGGCATCTTGACCTCCTGTAATACACTGTGTCTGGTACTTAATCTGGGAGTTGCTGTGTGAGTACCCAGAGGTCTTGGTGCCTGAAATTCTTTGGTGTAGTGAGTATGGACTGGAGACAACTCTTAGCTAAAATGAATGAGCATGATTAAAAGGGGCATGTAAAATTGTATATGCTGTATTAGTTTCATTACAGCTGGTTCAGCCTTTTCTCGTTACAGAATAAGATCTATACGACACGTGCAATGTGATTATGTGCTTAGAGAGTTATTACAGCTCTTATGCTGATGTCTGTTTTAGAACATTTTATAAGGCACTAGCTGTGGGCCAATTGACCAAACAAAGACATTTTTTGTTAAATCTTTTAACAACAGTTTTTGTCTAAGTACCAGATGAAATTTAAAGCTTCTTTCCCAGCCAGCTGCAACCTTTTACCTGTTTCCCATCCTTAGTGGTGTTGTGTCATTGTATGTTAGGATTCCCTCTATCTAATGCTTATTTTACACTAAACATCTGTTCTACATTGAGTAACCTCTCCATGTATTTCAGAATTGAAAAAATTGATAAATATTAGCATATTTAAGGATAATAGCTGGAATATAATTTTTTTTGTTCTATCCAGAGTTGTGTAAATCACTTAGTACTTTTGTAGCATGGCTTACTTATCTGTAAAGCATAGAATCCTGGACCTTGATATTGTACAGCCTGGGCCAGGTCTGCAGCATGCATTTGTAATGGTATGACTTGCCTCACTTGGCATAGCCTGGATATTTGACAAACCCTTGGAACTCCTCAAGTGAATTAACTGTTTCATCTGGCAAGTACTGTGCATAAGGACAGTGGTGCTGGTGCTATTTGGCCCTTCTAGTCAGTCATGTGGTGGGCACGAATGCCCCAGATCAAATATAATCACTTCATGACACACCATAGCACCATTATTGTTTATCTCTGGATGATATATCTAAACAAGAGATAGTCAAAGAAAGATGGTAAAAATGTAAAGAATGCTTCACTGTCTGTTTAATTTTTGTTAATCAGAGCCAGCCTGTTTGTTTTGGGAAAATACACCTTATAGGAGAAAGCAAAAACAGCAGCTTTGAACAAACAAATGCAACCATATAAACTTAATAAAGGATGTAAGCCAGTGCTAGTGAGATTTTTAAATGATCTTTTGAAGACACATATTGGAAAGATTGGTTCAAAATGCAGGTTTTTATAAAGTTTGCAGCAACCGAGGTAGATATCTACTATTTTTGTCGTATTAACAAATTGAGTTCTGCTTTTCCAAGTTACTCTTGCAGAGGTGTTAGGATGACATGTTAAAACATACTTGTTTAAGATACATTATTTTAGAAATGGTATAATGGGCTTGACTGAGCACAGAGGGGCAGTGATTTAATTAAAGGTGTGGTTTAATAAAGGGTTTAAGTCGTATAAAGCCTCATTTGTCTGATGAACTGTTGGCGCTGTATAAGTGATCTTTGCATTTCTGCACCTGTATGCTTAGGAATAGAATTAATAGAAGAATTTTGGAATCATAGAATCACAGACTGGTTTGGGTTGGAGGGGACTGTAATCTACTCCAACCCCCTGGCACGTGCAGGGACACCTTCCACTAGACCAGGTTGCTCAAAGCCCAGTCCCATCCGGCCCTGAACACTACCAGGGATGGGGCATCCACAGCTTCTCTGGGCGACCGGTCTCACTTTGTGCTTGTATCCAAACTCTGTAACAGTGTCTTTTAACCAAATCAGTGCTCCTTTGAAAAAAAAAACAAACAACCCAGGCCTAAAGTGTAGCTAGTATGCTTCAGTCCTGACTTAACCAGAAGGTACTGGGAATATCAACGGTGGTATTCGGACAATTTAGTCCGAATGTCGAAGTGCTGCTGATGGTGTTAGGTGTGGCTCCACATAACTGACTGCTTTCATGTGTTTGGTGGGACTTAGTTGGATGATGGTCATGATCTTAACCTCAGGTATGAATTTGGTATGCTGACTCCTGTAAAAGGGATACATTTGGGTATTTATGATCTGTAATTTATATATATATATTTTTTTTTTTAGTTGCAGATTGAAATATCATGGACAGAAAACACTTTGGATGATGTGTTTTGCCAGCATATCTCTGCAGTTTCAGTTTTAACAATGGATAAGTGTAAGCACGTAGGACGTCTGCGACTGGCCCAAGATCACTCCATTCTCAATCCACAGAAATGGCATTGCATGGACTGCAATACTACGGAATCTGTGTGGGCGTGCCTCAGCTGCTCACATGTGGCATGTGGAAGATACATCGAAGAACACGCACTAAAGCACTTTCAGGAGAGCAGGCACCCCGTGGCATTGGAAGTAAATGATCTGTATGTTTTCTGTTATCTCTGCGACGATTACGTTCTCAACGATAACGCAACTGGTGATTTAAAGCTGTTGCGGAGTACGTTAAGTGCAATCAAGAGTCAAAACTATGAGTGCACTACTCGGAGCGGGAGGACTTTGCGTTCTATGGGTACAAGTGATGATTCCTACCTTTCACATGGTGGTGCCCAAGCCACGCTTCGGAATGAAGATCGAATGTTCACAGCTCTCTGGCACCGACGGCGGGCGTTCCTTGGCAAAATATTCAGATCGTGGCTTGAGCTGACACCTACTGGAAAAAGGATTTTGGAAGAAGAAAGACGTCGGGAAGAAGCAGAGGAAAAAAAGGACAAAGCTAGGAAGAGAAGACAGGAACGAAAGCGTGAGTTGAAAGCAGAGATGGAAAAGATGCCTCCAAGAAAGAGCAGTCGTTTACAAAATCAGATTAGAATGTCTTCAAAAACAGAACCCTGCCCTCAAAAAGCATCACAGAACATGGAATCTGTGGCAGAGTTGAAAGAGACATATACCTCAGATGAATTGAGACTGAAAAAAATAAGTGACTCTCCAATTAAACGAAGGCCCACAGTGACTCCTGGGGTAACAGGACTGAGAAACCTGGGAAATACATGCTATATGAATTCTGTCCTGCAGGTATTAAGTCACTTACTTATTTTTCGAGAGTGCTTTTTAAAGCTTGATCTCAATCAAACTCAGGAACTGCTGGCAACAGCAACCAATGGTAAAACAAGATCTTCGTCTAAACACCCATCAATAACTGCCTCAACATTACATGTGAATGAGAACCAAGAGAAAGTAAAGGGATCTGTGAGGCGGCCTAGTTTATCCTCTGGATTAAGTGGAGGAGCATCAAAAAGTATGGAACTCATTCAGCCCAGGGAGCCCAGTTCAAAGCATATTTCTCTCTGTCATGAGCTGCATACTCTGTTCCAGGTTATGTGGTCTGGCAAATGGGCACTGGTGTCTCCTTTTGCCATGCTTCATTCTGTGTGGAGACTAATTCCAGCCTTCAGAGGATATGCCCAACAAGATGCTCAGGAATTTCTCTGTGAACTTTTGGATAAAGTACAGCAGGAACTGGAGACTACAGGGACCAGATACCCAGCTCTTATCCCTGCTTCTCAAAGAAAACTTATAAAACAGGTTTTGACTGTGGTTAACAACATTTTTCATGGACAGCTATTGAGTCAGGTAAGTTTTATGATTTTTTTTTTTTAAGGTGTGTAATGATTTGTGGTTCTGGATTTATAATAGTCAGTCAGTGATGGACATACTTCAAAGGTTCATACGTTTATAACTACCGAGGAGGGATGGGGAGCATATAATACACAGAGTTTCAGAAGAAAAGTGCTATCAATGGAAGACTCATCTGGTAAACATAAGTGTTAAAACTGATATTTTAAAACACACCTTTCCAACTACTGAGAAATATTTGTCTTTACTGTTAAGCACCAAATAATTTGAAGGAGTAAAGAATTTACAATTTTAAGTATCTAGTTTATCCTTATAGTGATACTAGATAAAAGGTATTACGGAAGGTGTAAATCTCATCCTAGTCGAAACTGATTAGGAAATGGATGTCAAACAGGATGTTATTTCAGTAAATAGCTTGAATTTGAGATTCATTACCACTGAGTGATTGCATGTCATGATTTTATGTACAGAAATACTCATACTTCTTTTCTATTACAACACAAAGATACAGAAGGCTCTGTCAACACAGGAACCAAATTTTGGGGTGGAGGCAATGGTGGTTTTCCTTTTTTCTGCATGACTACTCTCTTTTTTTTTTTTTTGTCTTCTTGGCTCCTTGTTAAGTATTTCAGTGTGTTTACTTACTATGATGCATATCCCAACTGTGTGTGTGTACAGATGTGTGAGAACTGACTGAACAAACAAATGCTTGTTTCTGTTGAATTAATCTAAAATCTAACCACTTTGCATCAGGAACAGAAGTTGGGAAAATCTTGTCTACCTGGAATTGAACTTTAGTATGCATGCACACCTTACTGAGGGAGTGCAGAGGCATTTGGTGAATATGATGCGTAAAGAAGAGGTTTAACACAAATTAAAAATGTGTCTCTTCCTGGTAACGTAACTGAGTGATGTTTTAATATGTGAAGCTAGAAATCCAAGTGGGTTTTGACTGAGGTAGGATTGTTTACTGCTACAATACTTGTAAACTTCATAATGAGGTAACAGGGTTGCTTGCAGCACACGTTTGCTTTTAGTCATTTAGGTTTTGTGAAACAAACTAGTATCTAGAAATTAGATCTGCTAACACAACCAGATCATCCTCTACCTTCTATCTGGCCCAGTGTAAGAGCATTTCTGTTGGCATATTTCCATTTCTCTCTGAAATAGGAACTTTATTAGTAAAATGAAGTAATTGTTTAAGAATACTGACAAGGTTTGGTTGCATTCCAAGCCTTACAGGATTCGTTATTTTGGTAAAAGTTTTCAAGGCTCTAAAGACATAAGCATCATTTCAGTAGTACCACTTCTTTCACATATTTTTAGCTTTGTTTTGTGAAGAGGCTTGTAACTAGAAAGACTCCCACCTTCCTGAGAACGGGGAGGGGAATAGTGAGAATTACTATTGAGTAAATTCAAACAAACAAACAAACTCCACACTATTGAATAAAACTAGAAGGGAATTAAATAGTTTTGAGGTATCCTGTGACTTCTGTGACTACAACACACAGCTCTTAATGCAGCTGGGCAATGTCTTGAGTGCAAAATACAGCCTTGATGAACTTGAATGCCTGAAATAAGAGGAGTAAAAAAAAGAGTATTGAGACTGTTATCTGTAGTAATTTCTTGCTGTCTTATTAGGCAGTTCCCACAGACTGTCCAACACTCTACCCCTTCTGATGTTCCTTTGTCTTCTGACACTCCTTTGTTTCATTTTAATCTTCACTAGCACTTTGGAATATGGTAAGTTTTATAAGGCAAATGTAACTCTTGAAGATTTACATTTCTTCCTTGTAAAATATATCCAGGTCATCTTAATGATTCCGTCCCTGGTGTTTGCACAGGGAAGGTTTAAAAACTGTTAAGCAATTATTTTCCTTTCCTCAGTAAGACTCCTGCATCATGATTTCACTATGCATTTGTCAGAACAGCTTTAATGAAGTTAACAAAAAGGGCAAGAAAACATCCATGCAGGGCTGGAAAAAAACCCCCAGACTCCTTGCTATGTTATCACATCTTTGTCAAGCTTTTAAAAGCAAGGAGTGTACTAATAGTCCTTGTAGGCTTAACTTTACCTACAAGCTGTGACAGTATTACAGTTTCTCTCTAGAAGACAGTTGGAGCCATTGCCTGCTGCATTTATTAAAAATAGGATGTGATTTTAGTCTAGAGTATTTAATTAGTTACATCTTACTCCAATGAAAAAGGGAAATTGAGAAGCACATTTCTGTGTGCAGTTGCCTTCCATTTTAGAATCACTAAAAAGTTATTATAATTTCCCTTTGTATAGAAAATATCAGTCCAAGATATTTGATTCTATGAGATACTCAAATGCAGTGAAGTAAATTTTCCTGACCTTCAAGCCTCAGGAATACTATGAACTACTCTTGATCCAGTACACAGAGGATCACTTACAATGCAGATAAGCTGTGTGTTTACCTAGGTTTTGCATTACTTTCACAGGTGCAATAAAACTTTTCCCCCCTCTTCCAGCTATGCTAATTTAAGTTGAAGGGAAGTCATAATCCTGAGTGTGCCATCAATCTGTTGCTATTGAAATGGCTGCCTAGTTCAGCACTAGCTGAATTTAGGATATAATATTAAAAAAGGAGAGAAATGAGTGTGTGAGAATCTTAGGCAGATTACTTTTTGATAACTAGAAAAAGCTTTGTGATGTCAAAACAATCACACATTTTATATGGGTGAGTTGTTTTTGTTTAGTTGTGTTCTCAGCTGATTTAAAGCAAGTCTTCTTCATCTACTGCTTGAAATATTTTACTATTTTATGGAGCACTAGACGAGGTAATGGGTAACTCCAGGAATAGCATGAGCAGATTGCCTCTGGTTTTTTATTTTATATTTATTCTAATGTTCATTTTAGGATTTCAGCTTTTTATTCTGCAGTATAGACTGTGAAACTTCAATACCTAGTACATCCAAGGGAAGTAAAGATCAGATATATAGCTACAAAACCTTTCCCCTTCTGTCTTTTCACATGCTAGTCTTCATGCAGGGATTGTCTGGAGAAAGCTGTGCTGTTGCATTTAGTTGAAAAAGGAGTTTGTACCTTGTAAACCTATGCTTTCAGAGGCAAATCTGCTGGAGCAGTGGCTCATACCTCTGAAGCCCATTGGGACTGTAAGCAGATGCCAATATGTCTATTAAAATACTAGCTGTTTTCAATCTCTCAGTGCTCGTACTCTTATGGAAGGTGCTTCCTGTCTCCTGTCCTCAGTCCTTCAATGGGAAAGGAGAAACTACTGCACTCTGAAGTTACGTGGCAGTGGTGAACTAACCCACACTGGTTCACAGATCTTTAAAGTATACTTCAAGAGCTCAAGTATCTTAGCTACTGTCTCTCTCAAGACAAGAGTTCTTCTGGGTTGTGGTTTTTTGAATGGTACCAACTAAATAGCACAGTATGCAACAATTTTTAAAGTATCTTTATTTCAAACTTTGTCCATATTAAGCAAGGAAGTGGACAGATGTATTTCTAAAAATCTAGAAATTGAAATAGAAGATTTTAGCTTTCAAAATAAATGTATATTTTCAGCACTGCTTTGGGAAAATTGTGTGCCGTGTGTGCTCAGAAATTATATGAGCAGAAACTGTGTGTAGTTATACCAGTATTAATTTTTTGCTGAGGGGGCCGGGGGGGGGGAGGCAGGAAAATTGGCACAAAATATTTGTGTAAGCTGATCTAGACAACCTAGCTGAGCTAGGAAGCTAGCTTAGCAGATCTAGAAAAGTTGCAGATAATCGTGGTGGCAAAATCTGTGACATGCAGATACAGCTCTCACCTCTTAAACTTCAGCTTTTTAAGTAAATTGTTTTACCTTTGGGATAACATTAAGTACACAGAGTTTGACTGCTTGAAAGTCAGAAGGCCCTTTTGGATTGTAATTAGATTTTAATAGATTATCAGGACATGGGAAATGGTAAAAGAATAGAAATGTGGTTTTGATACGACTGATTTGGAAGCACTCTTGGAAGTGGAGTATAGCACATGTGTCTCAAATTAATTGCCCAATATAACTGTCCTGCAGTTCAACCCATATAGTACAAAGCTTTCTGGAACTAAGAAGCAGTAGTTACTAAGAAAAAGAGATACTGGATATTTCCTATATCGTGCTTCTTGGCCACTATGTTGATAAAATTTCTGTGTTGGTAAAACCTTAAAACTTCTTCCCAAGGTACAAAATAAGCCTCTTGTCATGAGAATTAACAGGAAAAAATTACTTTTCTGTAAGCCAGGCAGTATGATTCTGAATATTATAACCTACTCTTAAATAATGCCAAAATAATAATGCAAATTATTAGTAATATTAATTTTTGTATAAAGAGATGTAAAGGTATATTTGAATCTAATAATAACAAAATAACTGGCGAAACAATAGTTGGAGATCAATTGTCATTTTATGAAACCTTTTTGTTACCAAACATTGTTTGAATTCCCTCGGTTGCTCAGCTTTCATTCTTTTTATGATTACTTCAGGACATTTCACATGTACCTACACACGTAGCTCTGGAAATCTTCCTGTCCAACTCCCCTTAAAACAGGGTGAACTAGAACAGGTTGCTCAGGGCTGTGTGCTGTCAGGTTTTCTTTCCATAGCCCCAGGGCTGGAAACACCACAACCTCCTGTGGCAGCCTGGGCCAGTGCTAGAGCATCCTCACAGTAAAAACAGTTTCTTCTTCTGTCTAAAGGGAACCTCCTGTGCTTCATTCAGTTTGTGCCTATTTCCTCTTGTCCTCTCAGGGGGCACCAGTGAGAAGAACCTGGCTCAGGCTTCTTTACTTATCCCATAAGGTCTGTCTGTGTTTATATATGCATATATACATACATATACACACATGCCCAAGGATGAAATCCACCTTGAGCTTCCTTCTCCAGGCTGACCACTCCCAGCTCTCTCAGCCTCTCCTCCTCGTATGTCTGTCACCTGCTTTCAGCATCTTCCTTGCCCCTTGGTGGACTCAGTCCAGCCTATCTGTGTCACCTTTTTTTCTGAGCACTGGACCCAGCCCTTCAGCTGTGCCTCACCAGGGCTGAGGAGGGGGGAGGGATCACCTCCCTGGAGCTGCTGGCGATGCTCTGCCTGATGCAGCTCCAGGGCTGTTGGCCTGCTTTGCCATGGGGCACATCCCTGGCTCGTGGACAGCTTGTTCCACAGATCCTTCTCTAGGGAGCTGCTTCCAACACAGCTTGGACTCATGCCTGGGGTGATTCCTGCCCGGGTCTAGGATGACATTTCCCTTTGTAAAGCTGCATGAGGTGCCTGTTTTCCCTTTTCCTGGGCCTGTCCTGGTCCCCTTGGGTGGCAGTGCCCCCAGCCAGCCTACCAGCCACTCCTCCCTGCTCTGTGTCACTTGCAAACTTGCTGAGAATTCAAAAGAATTGGCTCCAGTATTTATTATGGAAATGCCTACTAAGAGCTAGCTTTTGATATCTCTAGGCTTAAAAAATCCCAAGGGGTTTGATTACTTCCTTATCATGTTTGAGATGGAATCTGAGCAAAATGCTTCCCCCTGCCCCTTCTCAGCAATGAATATGTCAAGACCCAGGGAGTGAAGTAGGTTCTAACCAATGCAGTATGTAAACTATGTGTAAAGTGTGTTTTCGAGACAGATTGGCTGATGAAAGGGGAAATGTGAAATCTTTAGTTGTTTGAAAGCCTTCAGTTTTGGGTAGCAGAGTTAGAGTTTGGGGGAGAATAGTGCTGAAAATTGTCTCCCACTGAATAGGCAGTTAAAAAGATGAGAACTTCAGGTAGGTAATTGGGGCTTAAACCAATTCATGACCTGTATACTGATTTCTATATTTTGGTATTAGTCTTTGTGCTTTTATGTTTAGCCTGAGACACAAAATGATTGTCAAGTTGCTTTCCAACTAGATGGTGACATTTTAAAGTAATCTGTAAGAGGCCATTGAATCACAGACCCCAGTTTGCTGTGTTTATGCTTATGTTATTCTGCTAAATAAATGAAGATCATTTTGGTGATGCTATATGCTCATCACTACAAAGTTTAGGGTCTTTTTAAATACAGACTGCCATATGAATTCCATATTATAGCAGTATTCTAGAGATCTTCAGTTTCAGTTACTTCGCTGTGGAATAATTGAATTACTAATTATATATTTCTCATCTAGTGAAAACTTTAGTAGTGAAAGCACAAAAATGAGACTGTCTATTTCAGTGTTCTTAAAAACTAAAAAAAAAATTGTTAGGGCAGAGGTGGTAAGTTTTCTTTCCTCCATCCAAGTGCAGGGAACATAGGCAAAACAGCTGATGATGGAGTTGGCTTCTTCTGCAGCAATATGTTAACTATTTTCTTTGGCTGCATTTAGACTGAATGCCATCCAGGGCAGTGGCTGTCCATCAAGTTATTGTGGCCACAGTGATGCTTGTCTGAGTGGTCTCCATGCTTAGCTTGAATCAAGCAATTTGATCCAGCTCTTTTCAGTCTGGCCTTTGGCCCATGATTGAATACTAAGCTTTAACCAAACAATTGTATTTAGTACCCGTGTTTCAAGGCATGAGAGGGTGGTCAGGGCAGAACATAAGGCAGAGATTTAGATAACTAAACCCAGTAATTTACTTACTTTGCTCTAATGGGAACATCTCCAGCACTAAGGCTTCCTAAAATAGCAGTTACGGATTCTAACGGGGAAGTGAAATCAAACTCTGAATTTATAAAATATAGTCATAAAGATACACATCATGAACCAGATTGCTAGAGCAGACTCACTTCCCTATTACTGTTGTGCGTACTTATACTATAAAAAGTTACATTGGACAGATGCATAAAGTTTTTGCCCTTTGAGTTCACATTTGAGGTTCTTTTTGTTTTGTTTTGTTTTTTATAAAAACCTTAGATCTCATTCAAGTTTTTGAACAGATTTTACAATTTCAGTGCCTTTCAAGAAAAAAGAAAATCTGGGTTGCACTGTGTGGATGGTGGTGGAGTGTGAGAAAAAGGAGTTCCATTTAGGACAGAAAGAAGAGTGATGGGAGTGTTGTGAAGCCAGTGCCAATGCATAGACCAGTGCAGATGGATTCCACAGAAGGGTAGAGATCCTCCTACTTTTCGAGTAATCCAGTTTGTAAGCTCAGGCCTGGCTAAGAAAAATACTACAACCTTTGTCCCAGCCCCGATTTCCCTCTCCTTTCCCACCGAGTGGGAGTGTGCACAGGAGCAGGCAGCACACAGTGGCTGATGTGGCTGGGTGTGTGCTTACCCGAGTGTGTCAGGTTACTTGGCTGTTGGCAAGTACATAAATCCCAGAGTTTAACCCTCCTGCAGTGTCACAGTGAGAAGGACTGGCTTGGATTTGAGGAAATAAGTGCAGCTGTATATCAGTACCAGATTTTGTCCCCACAAAGGGACTTGGTTCACAGTCGCATGATGAGATGAGAAGCAGCTCTATTGCATCAGTTTATCTTTCTCAATTTTTTTAAGAGGCAAAAACTGGAAGCTGGGTCTGTTAATTTCTTTTTTTCTGGGATCATACTTATTATTATTAACCAGTTGGGAAAGAGGATCTTAAAATAATCTAGATTATTAACATATTATGTTAAGTTTAAAACCTCAGAACTTGTTAAAATTATCTGTCTTGAGTTCGCATGTGTTCTTCATCCTGAGCCCATTAATCTTAAGTGTGCCTTCATGCGCAACAAATTCTTAAGTAACTCATCAATTAAATAAACTTTTGGCCCGAAAAATTACCCATTTGTACAGCAGAAATCTATTAGTCATTCTGTGTTTATGCTGGAGTTAGCTTGAACTGTGGCCAAACATATCATTTTGTCTCCAAGTCTAGATTCCAGCCCTGAATTACTAATAATTTGTGGCTTTGAAACGTTGCCAGATGTTAGCACTTACAAAAGAAGCTCCTGTCAGTGTAAATTAAAACAGAAGATTCTCCTCTTTTCTGCTATGTAAGTTTGAAGTTTTGTTTTCGAAGAACAAGGCAGTGGCATTTTCATCTTAGAACTTAAAGCAGTGAACCGCTTTCCTAACTCCACAGCTAAACATCTATGCTGGAACGTAAATACACACGTGCACTAGGTGGCTAATGCAGAGATCCTGTATAAGCTGCTGTAGCTAATGAATGCATGAAATAATGACTCACAAGAACACCTAGGAGGAAGGTACCAGGAGGTGACAGATCAGTCCTTATATAAATGATCATGAAATAATAAAGCAGAGTGAATAATTACCTAATAGCAAACTTTCAGAGGAAAATAAAGGAGCTCTTTAACAACACTGAATGTATTTTCACATTTGTGTGGGGTTACTAACCCAACTGAAGGGAACCACACTGAATTTATGCAGAACAGCAGCAGCATAAAGGGGTTCCTGTGAAATAACAGTCTTTGGATGCCACATGGATTTTCGTTCCTTTATTACTGTGTATTTGTGTAGTTGTTCCAAACAACTTGTGGTATTTATCTAAATAGGAAGCATGCAACACCTAATGTGTTGCTTTTCCAGCTTAGAGGAGCTACTGCTTTGAACTTACTTTCCTAAATATTTAATGTTATCATAAATTAATTGTCTGCTGCTGTATTATCTGCATTTTCCAGGTTGACTCACTTCACTTCTTGACATTTTATTTATGTTGTCTTACTGCTTGTCCTTTCCCTAGTGTGACGATGGATCTACTTACTGAAAGAAGAAATAAATTATTTTTACCTGTTAATTTTTCTTTGAAGAAGTGTGCTTCCTAATCCAGGCTTCCCTGGAAGACTTACAAAGTAAGAAGGATATGACTTTAAAATCCCCAGCTGTTCTTTTTTTTTTTTTTTTTTTTTTTTTTTTTTTTTGGTGCGTGTGTGTGTGTTTTTAATTTATTTTTGTTTATTTTTAAATTAACCTAAAGTATAATTTCTCATATAAATTTTCCTTTGGAGAAAAGACTCCTGAGACTTCACCAGCTGCTTTCTTTTGGACAGTCCCAGACAGAACATTTTGACACTGTTTTTGTTTCTCAGTAAAACATAAGATCGCTTACTTGTTTGTGATAACAGTATTGGACGTGCTGCTTCAGAGAAAAGAAATTAGGTGTATCATTTCTTTTGTTAAATTACTGTGTCTTGTCTTTGGTTATGTTGGTTATCTCTAGGGAAAAAAATTTTTTTTAGAAGTATGTTATGGTACGCTTTTAGTGAAGTAAATTTTTGAGTGTAAGCAACTGCTGAAATATCTTTTTACAGGTTACATGTCTTGCCTGTGACAATAAATCAAATACCATAGAACCTTTCTGGGACCTGTCCCTGGAGTTTCCCGAGAGGTACCACTGCAATGGCAAGGAGATGATGTCGTCTCAGTATCCATGTCTGCTGACAGAAATGCTGGCCAAGTTTACAGAAACTGAAGCTTTGGAAGGAAAGATATATGCGTGTGATCAGTGCAACAGTGAGTAAAGGCAGTATGTACTCATGTGTACGTTCTCTGCGTGAAATATGAACTGACAATGGAAGTAGAGAGGGAAAGTACTGAAAGTCTTAGAACTATGTTGCAAACAAAGACCTTCTTCTTATGTCCTGGTGTGGTCACCTGACAGCTGTTACTCACCACCCAGAAGATTAAATTGTTCACGAGATGTTTTGCAGTGTGATGCTTCTCTTAGGTACAGTCTCATCACACACTAATGGGGTTTCTGATACTCCCAGCTGAAGAGCTAAAGAAGCCATCAGCTTTTTAAATTAAGGTGACTAATGTAAGTGACCAAAAGTATTTTTTACTTGCATCATAAAATAATCCTCGTAATATGGCTCTCAGAGTCTATCCTTTTTTAAGGAGGCACATACTATAGATATTTAGGTTCAGACAAATTCTGTGGATAAATCTTAGACTGAAATACGGGGCTGTTACCAAGATTTGTATTGTGTAACTGTGTGTTTGACCTCAGCAAAACGAAGGAAGTTTTCTTCTAAACCAGTTATACTCACAGAAGCTCAGAAGCAGCTTATGGTGTGTCGACTACCTCAGGTTCTCAGATTACACCTTAAACGGTTTAGGTAAGTAGTACCACAACAGAAAGTGTTGCAAACTGACAGATTCACTCCTGCTCTTCCATTGTTCTGGATCAGTGTTTTTCAGCATCAGTTTCATTTCCCTCTGCTAGTATGATGAGAAATAGTTACTAGAAACTTCTCTTTCTTGTTTAATTTAAACATCAGTAAGATATGCTATAAGTAGGGAATTAACTTTTTTGATTCAGCTGCTTGCTGCTTTAGTACCAAAATTATTTAATCTGTGTTTTTGGTCAAAACTACTAACCTTGCTGTGAACTCCATTGATAAAAATCTTGTGATACCTTCAGGTAAAGTAAATGCTCATAGTCATGAATGTACAAAGCTGGATTGTATTCAGTGGAAGTCCCAGATGACCTTCATATAACCAAATACATGAGCCTGCGAGTAAGGAAGCAGACACTGCATCTCTCTGAACTCTTAGCCCACACATTTGTACAGTCTGTCCCTAATACAAAGGAAACTGATGAGAAGGAGATGGGATAAATGAGAAATACCAGTGAGGTATAATAGGTGGGAAGTACTTCCCACTCACCATACACAGACCTTAAGATGGATGTTTCAGAAGACGATAACAAGTACCATAGACAGATTTAGAAAGGCCTTGAAATAAAGAAGTGAAAGAGGAAGCCTAGAAAAAAAGCCTATTGTTTTGTGCACAAAACAATATTGAAAATATGTTATGTTAAAATATAATTCAGAATGCTGTGTTCTTTCTTTGAAAAAACCCATAAGTTTTCATTTGATGTAACTTTCCAGGTGGTCAGGACGCAATCATCGTGAGAAGATTGGCGTACATGTTAGTTTTGACCAAATACTAAACATGGAGCCTTATTGCTGCAGAGAATCCCTCAAGTCTCTCCGGCCTGACTGCTTCATCTACGACTTGTCTGCTGTGGTAATGCATCACGGGAAAGGATTTGGCTCAGGGCACTACACTGCCTACTGCTACAATTCAGAAGGAGGTAGGAATCAGCTGTGAAATAGGGAGTGCGGGAGAAAGGGGTGTTTGTAATTCTAAACTGGCAAGATTATTGTCTTTTGGCAAAAGGAAAGGGGAGTCACTTGTAGCTGAACTGCTTAGAATGAGAACTGCAGTTTGTAGACCAAGAGTTCAATTTTTTTATTGGCTTGTTAAATGCGTTCTGGTTATAAACTCTTTTGTCAATCTGAGGAAGCTAAGCTGGGCTTTTAAAACAAATAGAGGCAAATAAACTAAATCAACTGAAACAGTTTACTGTTTGTACACAAATCATTAAATGGGACTGAACAGTAATTAATTATTAAATATAATGCAATTACTTATCGGTGTCCTGGTGACGGTTTTTTTGTGTGTATTTCCTTACTGTAGGATTTTGGGTACACTGCAATGATTCCAAACTCAACATGTGCACTATGGAAGAAGTATGCAAGGCTCAAGCCTACATTTTGTTTTACAGTCAACGACTTACTCAGGCAAATGGACATGGTAAAGTACCATGTCCTAGCACAGCTGAAAGTCAGCAGCACACAGAATTAGCTGGCTGTTCCATGGACAACAGTAGCAGCTAATCCAAAGCCAGTTAACTGTGTGTATGGTAAAGGTTTGAATTGTCATAACTATGTATTTGTAATGAAAGTACAATGTTGTACTTTTTCAATGTTTATATACTTTCGTATTAGTTGAAGTACTCTTTACAATGGTTAGTAAAAGGTTTATTGACAGTAAGTAACTTTGTAAGTACCTAGAATTTCAATACAGCTATTTTTTTAAGGAAAAGATTGCTATGTGCATTTAACTTTTACCTCAGGCTATTTTTTTAAGCTGGTTTTGTATTTTGATAATATTTTTGAATTGGTTTAGAAAAGTTACTTTCAATGGACAACTGATATTTCTCTGGTTAATTTTCTGTATATGCTTGTGTACATTTTATAGTATAGTTCTAATGATACCGTGATTCTTACTGTCTTGAAGGAATTGCTACTAGCTCTTAGAATACTGACATTCACCAGCAAGGAATGTTAAACATGTCAGATAGCAACTGAATTTTTGTAGGCAACTTTCTGTGAAATTCTTTTGCAATCTTCAGGGGAGCTACACTAAAGATAAGTTGATAGAATTTCTTAAAATCTGAAATTGAGGAAATAGAGCATGAACTTATTTTCATGTAAATATGTAAGAGGAGTGTTTAATAACACAAGAATGTATTTTTACCAAGACTTCCATGTTTTAGCCTTAACAAGCCTGACGACTTAAAACTCACGTGCCAAATTTAAAGTACTAACTTTGACAACTAGGGGTTTTTATTCCAATAACTAAAAAAGCCTTCTTAAACAAACAAATAAAAAACCTCAATAACCCCCAAACAACACACCCCCACTCACCCCACTGTCATTGCTACAAGAACATTAGCATCCCTTTCTTGAATGGGACAGACTTACTTAAAGCTGTAGCAAGCGTTGTCTGTCTGTCACCTCTTAACACCAACAACTGATGAAAAGAAGCTGTAATGTTTGCATGAAAGCAATTTCAGTCTGACTGGTTTCATTACTCACGACTGCTGTACCTTCTATGACATGGTCCTACCACTAGCATTAACAGAGCTGTGCATTGAGGAGAATTTAACAAGCAGGAATTATCAATCCTCCACAGACAGTAGTTAATGCCAGTTAAATTTTAATTGTGAAGTTACTTTGCGTAAATCCTATGCAAATTGTTACCTCATCTTCTGCAAAGTTTATACCTCAATAAAATGCCTTGATGTGGAAAGAAAACCATGCGTGTACTGGAATTAGTTCCTACATTATCATTACATTTTTTTTTTTAAATCATTTTTGGATTTTGTCTGACATGGATCAAGGCATTAACTATACAACTGCTTTGGCCATCTGTCACTGATTTAACAGCTGCTTTTATTAATGACCTTAGCTATCATTTTTGTTTCTGAAAGATGCCATAGATAGCAAGCACATGGCAGCCTCAGATCTCAAACTTTTTTATCTTGTGCTCATCCTAATTAACTATGCAAAGACAGTTTGGCTCTTTTTTTTTTTAAGCCAAAGATCACCTGCTGAACTGAGATGATCTGATGAATGTACTTGTTATGGCTGTGCTGTCTTTCAAGTACTTTCCTTCTCTGCTATGCTTTCTGGTGAGGAAATGAATGTAATTTAAACACTTCTTTCTACTTACAGGTAGTTCAGAAAATAGGAAGGAAGAGGAAAGAGTCATGCCAATTGCCTTTCAGGTTTCTGATACTTTTTCTTCCCCCAAGATCATCTCTACCATATACGTAGGGGTCCTAAGAGACTCAAGCATTAATGGAAGAGTCTATCTTTGGACTTGCAGAGAGCAACATGGTATGAGTTCCTTAGTCTCAGTGGTCACTCTTAAGCACATACTCAAGTCTCTCAGAACAAATCTTATCCTGCCATCTTTACTAGAATTGCCTAGGCTATGCTTACAGCTATTCCCCTGCATTTGCTCTCACTGCAGCAAACTTTACTAAGTCTCAAGGCATTCTCTGAAAGACATGATTAACTCTGCAAAAGCAAATTCAGTTTTCTTCCCATTGGTGCTCTCTTGGGTCAAACAAGGGAAGGGAAGGAGAAAGGAGAGCGTTCTAGTCCTACTCCAAGCAGTGGGGAGAAGAGAGATGATTACTGCAGTCCAGCACAAGGATGAGCTAATTCAGGTGCTCAACAGCTTGTGCTTCAGTTTTTAATACTTACTAGTTCATGTAACTAGCTCCACACCCTTTAACTAGAGCAAGGCATAAGCACAGCATGAGTCTACATTTAAAACAGCTCCAGCTGGAGCCAAAGAAATTACAAAGTTGAGGACCAGTGAAAAAAATGAGCAGAGATACCACAGCTAGCACAAAGGCCTACGTCCTGCTGTACGCCTTCAGCAACCAGACAGGTATTTGATCAAAGCCACCCACATATTTTAGCAGCAGCTGTTCCTGGGGTCAGGCTTCCACAACACACCCGGAGTTCTGCAGAGCAGTAGCACTAAGGGTCCAGCAACGCAGCACCTGTATCAGCAACAGGGATAGAGTTAGGTGGAATGGTCTGTTACATTGTAAGAGACCCTCTTTTATCAGAAGGAGCTGGTCTGATAGCCAAGTTACTTGCGTTTAATCATGTGACGGCACCTCTAGAGTCTGTAATTTTTGTCTCCTCTACTTTCCATCTTCATTTTCTTCCAGAAAAACAGGTTCAGGTGAAAGGTTCTGCTTCAGCCCTACCTTTCTAAGACGTGTCTCCACACAAATATCTGCTACCTGGTTGCCTACAGTTCCATACGCTGCCCTTGCTGAATTTCCTCTCCTTGCATAAGCCATCAATGTTTGTAGGAACTCGGAAAAGCAAGTGTGTAGTAATTATTTTAAGTGAAGTGTTCAGGAACACCTCTCTCTCTCTCTCTCTCTCTCTCTCACACACACACACACACACACACATACACACAGCAATGCTCCATGAGTAGTAATTTGGCAGCCAACCAGAGTCTGAACATGAACCCAGAGTATCTCTCTCAAGATAGAAATGTTACCAGTGATTACAGTTTTACATGCATTTATGAGATCAGTTGCTGATTCCCTTCCTTAGAAAGGCTGGATTTAAACCCAGATACACAAGTGAATTGGTACTGTGTACACCTTTACTAGTTACTTCTGAGAGGAGTGCACAAAATTGTTGAGAGTGGAATGGGGCTCTGGAGATCACAGAGTCCAACTCCCCTTAAAACAGGGTGAACTAGAACAGGTTGCTCAGGGCTGTGTGCTGTCAGGTTTTCTTTCCATAGCCCCAGGGCTGGAAACACCACAACCTCCTGTGGCAGCCTGGGCCAGTGCTAGAGCATCCTCACAGTAAAAACAGTTTCTTCTTCTGTCTAAAGGGAACCTCCTGTGCTTCATTCAGTTTGTGCCTATTTCCTCTTGTCCTCTCAGGGGGCACCAGTGAGAAGAACCTGGCTCAGGCTTCTTTACTTACCCCATAAGGTCTGTCTGTGTTTATATATGCATATGTACATACATATACACACATGCCCAAGGATGAAATCCACCTTGAGCTTCCTTCTCCAGGCTGACCACTCCCAGCTCTCTCAGCCTCTCCTCCTCGTATGTCTGTCACCTGCTTTCAGCATCTTCCTTGCCCCTTGGTGGACTCAGTCCAGCCTATCTGTGTCACCCTTTTTTCTGAGCACTGGACCCAGCCCTTCAGCTGTGCCTCACCAGGGCTGAGGAGGGGGGAGGGATCACCTCCCTGGGCCTGCAGCTCCAGAGGCCGTTGGCCTGCTTTGCCATGGGGCACATCCCTGGCTCATGGACAGCTTGTTCCACAGATCCTTCTCTGGGGAGCTGCTTTCCATGCAGCTTGGACCTTCACTTTTATCTAGTGGTAAATAAAGCTTGTACACAGCTCTCTCCAATTTAAGGGACTGAGAGATTTGCCCTTACTGAAAGAAAAAAAAATTTTAATTTTAAAACCTGGGGAAGCAGACATTTCAAAAACAACTAGGCAAAAAGGTTTACTTTTCCTCTTTTCTGCTGACTAGCCTACACAGTGCTTTTTTTTTCCCCCTAAAGCACTGCTGCTTTGCAAAAGAAGAGAGAAGTCAGCATCAGTATAAATGCAAAGCAGAACTACTATCAGTACAATTTGAGTTGTAAGAGTTAGGTGCCTGTCATGGCCAAAACACAAGTCAAAAATCTCTGAAGTGTCACAGCACAGCTGTCTAATTATTTTTTTCTTTTTCATTGGAAATACCGAAACAATCAAAATTAGAAAAACAGTACTGCCTCTTGAATCCTTGTAGAAAAAAATTACTATGTATAAGTCTTATCAAATGACAACCTGCTTCAAAGCATGCCATGCTTTTCTCAAGTTACATAGTCTTTATCTCTGTAAATACAGCTTTGTAGAACTGTTTGGCAAAAGCATTATTCCATCAATGACTGAGGGAAATATACTGCCCACCTTCACTTCTAGGCAGCTGACTGATGTTCCATGGAATGCCAAGTTCTTCTGTCTCCAAACACCACTTGTAAAAATCAGTGAACGAATTCCATACCACATCATTAAGTTTCCATACCGGCTTACTGTGGTTTTGTACTGTTCTGCAATACAGGTATTGTTTTGATACACTACAGTGAACATGACACAGCGATGTTGGAAAACACAACAGGAGTTTTCTCACTATAACAGCAGCTTCACCTCCCCCAGTACCCTATTTCAGTCTCCTTTTTGAAAAGTTATAGTTATACTCACCTTTAACACCACCTCCTTTGCAAGCCAGGTGGCTGCACAGCACCTTCCACAAAGCTAGTGCTGGAATTGGTTCATTATTTCACAAGCTAGAGTATGAAGTATGACAGTACATTCATGGGCATATTCCTTACAAATGCTAGTTAGTACCAAGTTTATTTCCATTTTTAAATAAAATTTACTTTTTAATAAAATCTGCCACTGAAGAGAGAAAACCCTGATCTTTTGCGTAAGGTGGCATTTCTTAGCCAAAATGTAAAGTGCAAAACTCCAAGGAAATCTACCATCAATGCACAAGCAGAAAAAAAAGTTTTTAAAAGGAAACCTGTGACTCTCACTACTACTACCTTTTTAATAAAAGCAGTAGAATCTGGCCTCTAGGTGGAAAGCCCCTGCAGTTTTAACAATTTCTTTTTTTATTTTCCACAAAGTACCTAAGCTACAGCAGCTTTCAGAAACAAAGATGACCAAACCCATCCCTCCATCTAAGACTTCCACTTCATGGCTGGCTGTGTTTATACCCACCAGCCCTGTCTTACCCACATCTAAGGGGAAAAGTATGTTGTTTGAGTCTAAAATTATTCTCCTGGTTAGGAAAATCTTAGGCCATACCTTCATCAAAAGGACACATCACACGAGGTCAAGCTGTACATGCTCTGATCATGTGTCTCACAAGGTCTGCGTGAAAGAAGAACCCTGGAAAGGAGGTTCTGAACTCTGGCATCTAAAAAATGTCACCATTTCTGGTGCTGCACATACAAGAAACACGATGATCCCCATCTTCTGGGTATTTGAAAACAGACTGAAACTTCTGGCTCAAAAGTCTTTTGATAAACTTTTGATTTTGTCAGGTGGCAAAACAGCACAGTCCAGGTATGAGACAGCACAGCCAGGACTCTATAACTAGCACTTAGAGCAAAAGAAAAAGGCAGCCTAAAGAGCATGAAAGCAGTAGGAAACTTACCTATTTATTTTAAGGAGATAGAAATAGGACTTGCCTTCTATACTGGAAAGTGTGAATGCAGGAGGGCCAGCAGCACAGGAAACTTGTATCCAGATACCCCCAATTAAATTTAATTGTAACAAATAATCATTGTGCTCTGCAGGTACTTTTCTGAGGCATTTCCTCTATAATTTGTTACACATGATTATCAGCTTCCACATGTGAATTAATAGCCAGTTAAGTTAGAAAGTTAAAAGAATTGGCCATAGTCCAAATTAGCTCTGCCAGTCTGGGTCTTCCTATTATGTTCAGGTAAAAGAAAAGACAAGAGGGAGGAAAACACATCCATTGTTCTGTAGAACTAAGTATTTCTGAAGTAACCATCAGTGAAATTAAAGAAGCCTTAAGCTGTAGAAACAGTATCAAGTGCCACTGAGCTACTACTAACAGACTCTATTTCTAGAGAGATAAGTCTGGAAATAGAAAATAAGCAGCCAAGAACTGAAGCAAATTTGTCTTACTTGTTTCTAGCAGAATTTGTAGTAACCAGGCTTGTTACAAACACGGGTGAGCTGGAAGCCATCCACTCTACAAGAACCTGCTCGGATCACGTCAAGAGTTGCACAAGCAGCAAGGTCTTGGTCACATAAATAAAAACAGAAGCAGCTAATGCACCCAGCAACCCTGCTTATCACAGACTTTCAAGTACCAGCTTTTACTCTGCAATGTACAAGCATGTACACCAGCTACTGTTTGTTTGGAACTGAGACACATTAATTAAAATTTATTGCTTGGATGCCAAGATTCCCAAACTGCAACAACAGCACTACATGTTTCAGTATCCCATTTCATTCATTTCTACAAGTTTAAACAGTACTGCATTTAAACAATACTTAAATTCATGGGAAAAAAATACCAGTGTCTATTATTTTTAAACTGTAGGCAGTACATAACACTGCTCCCCTCTAAACTGCAGCTCACATACTCAGGTTTTAAAGCACAAAAATGCAGCTTTTACCCAAAGACAGAGAAAGAAAGAACTGGTATTTCTAAATTAGTAAGAACTATTCTATAAAGAGACACAGGCTATAAAGAAGCAGGTGAAGTGTCTCTGTTCCCCAAGCGGTTCTGGTTAAGGCATCATTATAGATCTGTTAACAAAGCTGTTGTTTTTATCACCAGTAACTATTTAAAATTTTAATATGAAGTCATGAGGTAAAGATAACAGCACTGAAGACATTGCATCTAGACCTGAAGAGCCATTGGATTTCATTTACCTTTACAAATGAAATTCAGTGGTCAAGACTCACTGCACTCCAGATTAGCTTGCCTGTAATAATAACTGTTAAATAACTTTTAACACTCCAAAATAAACTCAAGTTTTTGTTATCCCTATCACTTGTCCAGTCAAATGTGACCTTTAAAGAGACTGGGAATCACATGAAATTTGACTCCATGCAGGAAGGTATGTCAATGGCAAAGATTATGTAGGGGTATGTGCTAAATTCACAGCTGACTTCAGCCCAAAGTTGCATGTTGCCGATAACAGCAGCAGAGACCACCAGATGCATCTGACATGTTCTAATACAGCTGAATCTAAACTGAAGACTGGCACACTCAAAAGCACACCACACACCTTTACTGAAGTCGTCACATTTTGTTCCGTAAAGTGCTGACTTCTTGCCCTGCATGCCAGCACTGACAAATTTAAACGAGCACTGGGAGGCCAAGTTTCACATGAAGGGTAAGACAGGTCCACTTTCAACACAAGAAATGGCAAATCAAGTTTGTAAAATATTTAATAGAGCAGTTTCCCAGCAGACTCCTGACCAGAATCATAACCAGACTTCTAAAAAGTATATATATTTTTAGATTTGAAAATTTGTCTTTTATTTTTTACAAAATGGATTCCAGGAAGTTTAAAAGGCAATATCATAGAGGACTGGGGCGCAGAAATCAGGTGTAGTCATTCAAAGCATTCAAGTAGGAATATGGTCATATAAATATTTGAAAAGCATCTTTTATCATAAATGTTCAGAACAAAATGTATAACTCATTCCAAACTAAAAATTGAGCTTTATAGCATGTATTTCCCTGAACAGAAAAAATAAGTAACTTTCGAAATATTTCTAAAGGCCTGAAAGCTTTTTCCCATGGTTAGTTACAATTAGAAGACTTGCCTTAGATTAAATTCCTTCCTTTCCAAATATGGAAAGTATTAACATCAGTCCACTGTTAAAACAGACAATATGTTGCAAATTAATTCTGGTATAGTATGTTCCAACAAAGCCTAGAGTATAAAGGTGCTGAGGTGGCTTTGAGTTTAGTAGTCATCTCCTCTGCTGACAACCTCCTTGCAGGTGGGGCGCAGCAGGATGGTGTGCTCGAACTGCGCCGTGTAGGAGCCTTTGATGTCGCACAGGGGCGGGTACGGATCCACTATGCCCAGGTCACACAGGTTCTTCAGGGCCATCAGGTATTTACTCTCTCCCAGGCGATCCAGCCACCGGCGGCAGAAGGCAAGAGTACCAAAGTTTTCATTGATAACATTTAGCAAGTGTTTCGCTCTTGGAAGCCTTGAAGACAAAAACAACCCAAGAACACGTCTGAGAAGAAAGGTATCGCAAGCAAGCATTCACTGCAGGAATGAAACACACCAATTAAGAAGAGGGTTAGACTGCAAGCTCTTTTCAGGCTTCCCAGGTTTGGGGCGTCTTTCTGTATCAATCAAATGTTCTCTTCCCAAAAGAAAGTGCATTTCCCTCCTGCAAACAAATATCCTTCGAAATACATTGTGAACAGTATCTGCATCTAACTTTGCAAACAAAACTAAACATAGGAACAGAAGTCATTCTCTTAAATAATAAAAGGACATTTCATTTTATCAAGAGAAACAGAAATTTTTCTGATCCAAAGTGGTTAATAATCTGAACTTTTGCATAATTTTGGCATAAGCCTGGTGGTTTAAAATGCTGCATTTTGAATTCTGAAATCAAATACTTGGTAAGTTTTTTATTCATACTTCTTACAATATATAGGCAGAAAAATTACATACTTATAGATCTACCAAAAACTAAGCTTATTTCCAATCATAAGCAGTTCCTTTGCAATTCTTAGTCTTATTCTTCCCATCCCACCTCTTTCACATTCCTAGTTTGTGCTGTGGAAAAGCACGTATGCCTGCTATGTTTCTAAGCAGAGTAGCCTTTGCTTCAGAAAATATGCTGCACTCCTAGAAATGCCAGAATGCAATCCCAGTGACACTGAAAATTAATAACTATTTCATTTTGTAGCAATACACTAACACAAGAATTTAAAACTCACAAAATATCAAAAACAACCACAGATGACGTGAATAGCCTGATATATTCTGGAATAGCAGTAAGATAAAAAATTGTGGCACACAACCACAGTACAAATGTTGATTAAAAAATGCTATACATTTAATATACAGATGAACATACAAGCATAACCTATATATTATTAATTATAAAAAATAATAATGGTAGGAAGATTGTTAAAAAAATTATAAAATTCTGAAAACAACCTATCTTCTCCATTTCCAGATTCTTTAGAATAATTCCATATTGTTCCAGATTTACAGTCAGAGCGTATTTTATAACAAGAACATTGCTAACACCTCTTATTAATTAGTGAAGAACATGCACTATATCAAATTTGAACCTAAGGGGGTGACAGCTCTAGCGTAACACACCAGCAAAACCCAACAAAATCCAACCTTATTGGGACATGTCCAACATCAAAGTTCTTCATATAATGAGAACACTCCATATCATCATGTACAACGCCTTTTCCTGTGCTCCCAAAGGTCTCTATAGCATACACTTCACCTTCCTAAGGAGAGAAAAAAAGAACATGTTACAATATGAAAATAAGTGACACTGGACCATTCGGATACAACCATCTCAGTATTACAACTTCTGAATACAAGTAATTAAATGTGAATAGATTCAAGCACCAAATCAATGCTGAAAGAAATTCAACATGGAGATTTCACACAGTAAAGTTACAGACATCTCCAAATCATCAACTATTTATATTAGTACCATTTTATTTGTTTCAAGTCAGAAATATCAGCATGTTTCTACTCACAATTTCTCAAAGTCACTGCAGTTAAAACATTGTCAAGGCATACATCTAACACAGCTAAGAAACTACATCTGCTAACTGGAAATATTTCTCCTTTGCTATTCAGATAGGAGTCCCAGCAAAACTGCAGTGTAGACATAGCAAACAGATGTTGATTACAGAGACTTACTGCACTAAAGAACTGTCTGCCCAATTTCTGCAAGAATTTTCCAGTAAACAGTTGCTAGTATATACCCTTAACCTGCTCATTTCCACTCCACGAGATGAATTTCTTCAAGAAATGAAGGTGATATATACCTGCAAGGGCATTATCAAAATTCTAGCCAAGAATAACTGAAATGCCATTACACAAACTCATTTCTGCCAAGTGCATTCACACATCCTTAATGGCAGGACTGTGAAAGGAACTTACCAAGACATTGACAGACACCATGAGCTGGGTTTTTCAGTTTATTTAGCTACTTTGAAAGTCACAACCCCAAAATAAGAAGCCATAAGAAAAGCAGTAACACAGGCTTCAAATTCAAGATGAACTCCTGAAGATGCCCCTGAACCGATTAATTACAAAAACACAAACCCACAAAAGCCCACACACAATGCCACCAAAAAGCTCACTTTACACCCACTTTTCCCGAATAAGGATCATCAGAGGCTGTATTTCTCTCAGTCACAAAAAACTCACTGGACTGCAGTCTGATGCTATAATTAGTGCAGTACAGTAAGAGCTTGGCTATGCTCCACATTCTTCATCGGCAAAACTCACTGTGTTTAATGAGGTAGGATTGTGTCCTAAGTAACCTACAGAAGCTGAAGAAATTAAAAACGTGTCTTCTCCCCAGTGTCCCAATATTCAATTAAAACAATTTCAAAGCTCTGAAATCTTTAAGTATTATTTGCTTAAAGAACACTTACGTTTCATACTAGTAATATACTGATAATGGACAATAACAAAACCAAGTACTATTCACTAAGCCTAACCAAGAACATACAAGCTTTTCTATCTTCCTTTTCCAATACTCTTAATCCCTTTGCACAGTCCTATAGGTAAGATGACAGTTAAAACCTTGTCTTTTTGCTCCCATCATAGATCAACAACTGTGATTAAAGCTTGGGTGATGAGAGTAAGCCTGCCTCAAAAAACAATCCTGTGCAGACCACACCTGTGCCTGTTCAGCTCTTACGAGTCTTACTTACCCTGATAGGCTTACTGGTGCCCATTAGTGATCAGGCTTTGAGTGAAATTAAAAGCTTCTTATCTCATTACTAATCTCTTAAATAAGCCTTCTTATCTTGTTAGAACACAAGCTTACATCAAAATGGTGGATAAATCTCAGGTTCCATATTTGAATACTGCCTTTGCAATTGGTAGTTTTGCCACATCATATACAGTAATTTCCCCTGCTCTAAAACACTATTAAAAACAACATCTTTGATCTAGCCTCTCCCATTAACTAGAAATACACTTAATTATTTTGTATCTGCAAAGAAAAACAGCATTGGAGGCTTTTCAAGAAAAATACTATATCTAACAGTAGTCACCAAAAATCATCCAAAGCTACACTACAGACATATTTATCAAGAATTACCCAAGCAAGAGAAGACTGAATTACAGAGAGAACAAACAAGTGTGAATGACTTGTAAGTCCAAACACCTTTCAGGAAAACTCTAGTTTCCTGAACTCCAGTTCACCTCAAAATATGAATTCCTGTCCTTTTCCGTGCTCCTGAGTGCAACATTCCAACACTGCATTTAAATAATGAATACACGTTGAGAAATAAATATGTAAGAGTTTCTGCAAGCATCACTAAGGCCATTCAGATTTCAAGGGTGGTGGGGGTTTTTGTTTTGTTTTCTTGTTTGGTGGTTTGCTTTTTAAATAGCAGGGTTCCAAGGCTTCAATTTCAGAAAATGTTAGATACCTGAACAGTCCAGGGCTAAACAGAGGAGCCACTGAGATGAAACATTACTCCTGTACAGGAACACTACCAAGTGCAGCAGTTTTTCTGCTGCCAGGATCACAAATACAACACATTTAAAGTGCACAGCAAATACTCTTGCAGTGACATCTGGGGAAACTTAAAGGTTTAAGAACTTAATTTACCTCCATTCTTGTGGCTTCTCCTCCTTTCACAATGGGCACCGTTTTTCCAGCATGTATCCTGTATGGTCCGATCGAGTGTCCGTTCAAATTGCGAATTGGCTTCACTTTTGAAGAAAACATTAATGTTACAGGCAATTTCTTAACAAATGTTAAACCCTTCAAGGCAATTTTGTATGTTAGCCCACACTGAAAGTTCAATAGTGACTCATCATACTGCAGAGGAACTAAACACAAAACTGTCCACACATCTTGTACAAACATCAGCCAAGACAGAAGTTGGTTTTGTATGATATAGTAAAACTTCATTAGTAAAGACTAGCAACTCCAACAGCAACAAAAGCTTATTAAGAAAGCCAAACAGCAGGTATCAAATTAACTGTACAGTTTGAAACAGTTGTTTAGCCTTCATCTTATCTGTTAAAGATACAGTACTTGGAAGGATAAGCCAAGAACATTTCTCCAGAGGAATGGCAAGCCAGCCAAAACCACATATTTATGCAAGACGCACACCATCCTTCTAGTACAGAGGTCTTTTCAGTATCATATAAATAAATCAATATTTGTACAAATATATATACATATACACACTTTAAAAACAATTATCCTTATATACAGAAAAGAACTTGCCTTGGTATGTTTTGCCATCAATTTCAACCTCATAAGACTCCATAACTTCTTGTATGGCCTCCCCCACATCACAGAGACGTACATCTATTCCAGCACACTGAAAATAAAGTGCAAATATAAATGGAAAAAACCTCAAAGTTTACTGTAAGAGACTTTGTAAATGACTTACATAATGATCATACCTTTATTCCAGTATTTGTGGCATCCTTTACAGCTTGTAATAGTCCTGTCATATTTTGGATTAAATGTGACTGTAAAGCACAGTCAATAAGACGACCTGGAATCAGCAAAGTTAATTAGCTTCACAGTCTTGCAATGAAGAACATTTCTTCAAAGTTTTAATTCATAAATAAAACTAACCACTAATGTGTGTCCCAAAATCTATTTTGCAAATATCATTGTATTGCAGGACTGTTGGATCTCCAGCATTGGGAGTGTAGTGGGCAGCACAATTATTCAGAGAACACCCAGTAGGAAATGCAAGACCTGCATTTAAACCATTCTCCTTTAGTCAGCTTACGTGAGCAGGTCTTCTAGCTTTCACTAAAGGCAGAGGGAGGGAGAAGAAGAAAAAGAACAGAACAGTTGTCATTAGTATTTCTTACGATGACTTCAAATAATCAACACAAGAACAAAAACTTAGAAAAATATTTAACAATATTTAAAACAAATGCTTTAATGTGAAATCTTAAAACTATTTGTATGCTAAGTAGACAGACACTCTAGGCTGCAAAACCTAAGTACAACATAATATCCTCAGTTCTTTGTTTCTTCTATCCTTTCTTAGTACTTCCGAGTACTTCTCTGGTGTTTTTACTCTAAATTTAAAATATTCATCCTTTACAAGCTACATTTTACCCATTCTTCCTGAGCAGCAGAGATTAAACAACTAAAGTAAAATTAAAATTTAATAAAATTAAATGCATTCTTTACAATTTCTGAACTCAAAAGGAGAGAAAAAAAAAGAAAAGGCTTCTAATTTACTAAAGAAGTCTAATTAAAAAAAGGACCCTTTTCTTACTTAATTTGAGCAATAACTGTGATAAAATAAAACCTCATGAGATTAGCATTTGTTCTTGGGTTTTGTCTACTCTCAAGCTGCTAGCTACTGCAAAGCTACAGATACGTGTCCACCACCAGGGCATTCTCCTGCAGTGTCAGTGAAGGATGCAAACTGCAGCTCACAGCAGTGCACCATACCCTGATTTTATTTAAGAAAGCCATTCACTGATAGCTATATGGAAAAAGAAGAGAGTGTATTTTACTCAGCAAGGCCCCATAGCCTTTAGGAAGAATAGTCATGTTTTGAGAAAATTATTGCTTTTAACAGTCAAACTGTAAAATTCAGTATGACAGATTCGTTTCACCCAGACTAGTGATTGTTACAGCAGCTGCCTTTCTTTTACTTTTCCTGATGGTATATTATTTCTTTCTGTTATCCTTGCACAGTTACCTTGGGGATCAGCTCTGATTAGCTTTCTTACTATCCTACTCTTGTCAGCACAGTCCTCAGTCACACCAAGCTGAAAGCACCTGATTTTGGAAGCTAAACTGTTCTGGATCAGTGCAGTACTTGGACAGTAGACATTCACTCTAGATAAACTGAAGGACAGAAAAGTAATAGTTGGAAGAGTCACAAAAATCAGTCCAGGCTAATTATTTCTTAAATCAACCTAATCAAAGTCATGTTCATCTTAATCTATTTGCTCGGCTATTTCTTATTAGCTGAGAACAATAAACCCCGCCCCACTGTGTTTCCACCAGAAACATCAGCTAATGAAGACTAAACATAGTGCAAACCTCCCTGCCCTGAACTGAACACACAGCCGTGCTGTTTGTATGCCTGTTTGCCCACTCCCAGCCGCAGACTGCACCTGCACTGTCCACACGGCACCTCACTGACAATTCCAGCAAACGC
This sequence comes from Chiroxiphia lanceolata, assembly GCF_009829145.1. Taxonomy (NCBI): domain Eukaryota; kingdom Metazoa; phylum Chordata; class Aves; order Passeriformes; family Pipridae; genus Chiroxiphia; species Chiroxiphia lanceolata. Next base: position 46,164,448 of record NC_045641.1, on the reverse strand, counting down.
CAGGACGTGCTACTGCTGCTGCTGCTTCTCTCAGCACCGCTGCAGAACTGATGTGCGAGAGCAGCAAAGGCACTCAAATTTAAGTGAAGCATATAGTCAAAATAAGTGAACATAATGGAAAGCTTAGTTTAAAATTCAGTATGATCCCAGGCCCTGTAAAACTGCAAAAGCTAAAAATAAAAGAGGAAACTTAGAGGAAATAATTGGCAATACCAGCTGTGTACTTCAAACACAAATCTTTCCAACACTCAAGATACAGTTAATTAAGCACACAAAACTGAGACTAAATCTCTTGCCCTCTGGAGAACAAAGAAAAATCTACAGCAGAGATGTTTGAGAAGATGTGTGTCCTCACCAGATTTCTATCATGGTCATTCCAGGTTTTATCCAGCTCATAACGTATTTCCTCACTTGTCTGTGTGCCTCTGCAGCCTCCCTAAAGTCATTCCAGATTTCCTCACTGGCTTGGTCTAGTGCTTTCTTTTCTTCACTAGTTATTCTCCAAGCAGCAGTTCGCCTTGAAAAAAAAAAAAAAGTGTTTCAAACAAGTTAATCACAGCAGTCATTACAACTTCTGTCTAAAGCCTGCAAAGTGTTTATTAACCAGTCAGGTCTGCATTCCCCTGGGCAACAGAAAAGATACTGATTTACACAATCTTCAGAATAAAGGAAGTGTATTTTAAAAAAATAAATCTATTGGCACCACAGACTGGCACCTGAGAAGGGCAGTAACACCCTACCAAAAGCCCAGATAGGCAGTCTGCCTAAAGTACGAATAACATCTTCGAAAAGACAGAACAGGCGTATAATATTCACAAGAATGCCTGCAACTCTACCTTGAGTTTAGCAGGGAAAACTGCAACGGACTCTGCTCATGCAAAAAGTTATTTTTTTTCACAGTCCTACTCAGACAGCACTCTTCCTGTGCAGAGAAGAATCTCAGCACTGTACTGTGGCCGCTTGGCCCAGAAACTGTTGGAGAGACAATAAACTCCTTCAAAATTTAAGAGCTTGCAGTTCCAGTATTATTTTCTCTCATCCTCAGAATATTTAGGTAATAACACCTTACACAGCGCATGGTAACTATGAAATATGCCAGGATGTTATTTCTAAATTGGCTGGATGATGAATTAACATTTGTTCCAGGAGAGCACCACTCATTCTGGCTCTCTGGGAGGTTCATAGAACAAATGTAAGAATATTTTTTAATACAGGACTAAATATAAGATTAATTTTGAATATATTTTCCACTATGCAAAAGACCCATACAACTAAGGTTTCATGAAAGCAAACAAATAAAAAAGCAATCTAAGCACTCCAGCAGCTGTCAGAATTTAACTAAAAGACTTATGACTACAAAGTAGAGATACTCTTCAAATGGTGAAGCTGCAGCCTTGTAATGATGCAAAACGCTCTAGCAATAACTCAGAGAACTCTGTACATGTTATGCAGGAAAAAATTACTAAAACCAATAAACAGCTACACATACTGGTAGGTGGGTCTTAAAAGAAAAGAGGTGATGGACAAGGTGGACCAAAGATGCTGAAATATGCCAAAGTCTCCAAATTTAGAAATTAACTTTTACCTTTATGCAAATAAGTTGGTTCTAAGCAAACAACTGAATACGCAGATGGTAAAGGACTAGTTTTTGAAATCCAAAGGTGTAGTTTCTTACCTGTTTCATAGACATGCATTGTTTCATTCTTAGCTCCACTCTAAGAATCTCCTTTACAGCCAAAAACCAAGCAGGAGTGAGCCAAGAGACTATGCCCTGCAACTTTGCTGCACTTCGAACTAAGTATATATGCATAAATACATAAGCATATATATTTAAGTATAAATAAATAAGTATATATATTTATACTAAGTATTTAAGCAGAGTTGAAAAGATAAAGAAGGACAACAGGCTATTCCATAAAATATTCCTCAGAATGACCAGATGATCTGAAATATTTTGAGACATTTTGCTTGTTTGCCTTGAACTTTCCACTCCTTTTCAGATAAGTAACGACAGCGCAAAGGAGAAATCCCACTTTTACCTTTCAGAGCAGTTTTCTTGCTCCAGCAGCAAGCATCACACATCCTACTCTCTGAATTTGCCCTTAACTCTGGCAAATTCTACCAAAAAATCCAAAGCAACAGGCTGCAACACCTGGGCCCCTCACTGCCACTTCAAAACTGGACTACTGCCAGCACAGTAGTCACAGTGAAAAGGTGCACTGCAGAAGAACAGTGGGAAGGGAGACTTGAGGGTCTTTTCAGACCGCTCTGGATTCCAATAGCGAACACCCTCCGGTAGCAAGAACTGCTGACAGAGTCTGGGCAGCTGCTCTGCCATCTGTCACAGACCTGCATGCAAACTCCAGCTAACTGGCAGGAAGCCCTCCTCCCTCTGTCCTGCTGTACTTCAGCATACAGTCACTTCATGCAAGTCACCTGGGGGACAAGACAGCCTCTACATTTAAAAATACTGTATCAGAACCGCAGCATTTTGCTGCCCAAGCTGCACTACTGCACCTGGCAGCTCAGGAAGGGAGGCAAGAAATCCTGCTTGGGCCTAAGCACTTCAGGACATGCAAAAAATCAATTGATCAAATGATGGCCTCACACCAAACATTGAGTCCTCTGACAGGTACATAAGCTAACAAGCTTTTGACAGTTTCCTAACATGCTGCCTACCACATGTCAGCTGAAGTTCACCTCTTGCTCTAAGCCATTTGTTCCATCTTTTCACTCCAGTTCACAGCCCGCAGTTTTCACCAGCACAAATCTATATAGGATCATGCTGTAAACTAGATTCTAGTGATCAAAGAATTCCAGAAAATAAGTTTCCCCAGCTTACCTTCACCTAGATAACCCAGTCAACATGCTGGAGGGAAGGGATGCCATCCAGAGGGACCTGGACAGACTTGAGAGGTGGCCTGAGCAAACCTCATGAAGTTCAACAGGCCAAGTGCAAGATCCTGCACCTGGGTCAGGACAATTCCACCACTAATAAAGGCTGGATGGAGAATGGATTGAGAGCAGCTCTGAGGAAAAGGATTTGGGGCTGTTGGTGGACAAGAAGCCCCACAAGACCCAGCAGTGTGCATTTACAGCCCAGAAAGCCAAATGATACTTTGGGCTGCATCAAAAGCAGTGTGGCCAACAGGTCAAGGGAGGGAATTCTGCCCCTCTACTCTGCTCTGGTGGGATCCCACCTGAGTGCTGCATCCAACTCTGGGGTACCCAACAGAAGAAAGACATGGCCCTGTTGCAGCAAGTCCAGAGGAAGGCCATGAAGATGATCAGAGGACTGGAGCACCTCTTCTATGAAGACAGGCTGAGAGAGTTGGGGCTGTTCAGCCTGGAGAAGAGACGGCTTCAGGGAGACCTCATAGCACCTTCCAGTACCTGAAAGGTCTAAAAGAGAGCTTAGAGAGGGACTTTTTCAAAGGGCATGTATTGACAGGAAAATGGGTAATGGCTTTAAACTGAAGAGGGTCAGTTTAGAACAGCTGCTAGGAAGAAATTCTTTACTGTGAGGGTGGTGAGGCACTGGAACAGGTTGCCCAGATAAGTTGTGGAAGGTGTCCCTGCCCATGGCAGAGGCATTGGAACTACATGACCTTTGGGGTCCCTTCCAAACCAAACCATTCTATGATTCTATGATAGCAGCACAGAGGCAGAAACAAGCAGGCAGGATCAAGAATTCCTTAAACCCACTTTAACAAAAACTGGTGTATCATGAAATATTGTTTATCTGTTTTCTGCCCTCTCTGTTGTATCATTTCAAATTCAGGTGCCTTCAACAAAAAACCACAAGCTTGAAACAAAAGTAAATACTTGAGATATAAAAATCTTAAACCTGTTAGTCTGTTGTCTATATAAGAACTGATTATGTGCTATTTTCTTTTGCTGAAATTTGAATCATGCCCACTTCCAGTTCAACTTCTCACACAAAATACACAATTGTAGGTTGATGAGAGGTAACTTTAGAAAGCATATGACATCAAGAGTTAAGAATAGAAGTGCAACTCTAAAAAAATCAAAGACAAAACCCTACTGACCTCAGCATGAATAAGAGAAGTGGCACAAAAACGCTTCACCAATATATAAAATGAAACTATTATTCAGAACAGGAAATAGCCTGGCATTAAATGTCAGCTACTAATTTAAGTAGCTGCTTATATTAGGAAATACTAAAGTAGCATCATAAGATTTAAATATTTAAATTAGGAACAAAACTAAACATATATTTGCTTAAGCACATTATATAAAGAAACTATTTCAGGTTCCTTAGAAGAGTATATTCTTCTTCCATAACAGAACACTCCAGGTACAGAAAAGACACCCCACTCAAATCCTGTTCTGAAAGGTTGTTTGTTTTTATTGCATTTACCTTTTTTTTTTCCTAATAGTAGTGAAACCAGAGCAAATAATTTAATCTTTAATATCAGAGATGTGAAAAGTGTGTTATTTGTGAATAAACTATGAACATGTTTAAGGTGTTTATCATCTAATTTCCTGGTTTGCTTAAATCATAACCTTATGAGCATGGCATATACAGAACATTTAACTCTTAAGCATTAAAGAATCACTCCTGGATCAGCCTGTCAGAAATATCCTCTGGAAGTCCTTCATTAGCATGCAAAAGGCAGTCATTTATAAATAAATAGGAGCACCTTATGATCAAACTGAAGTAATTATAAAGAAGGCTTTCACAAAAGCAAATTTTACTCTCATAAAAATGAAACCATATTATATGTGAATATCTGAACACAATTTATAAGATGTGTTAGACTCTTCACTATGTAGCTTACACTCTATGAGAAAAATGCATTGACTTTATATAATCAATAAATAAACATTTCAAAGTAATTTCATTCTGAAGAAAAAAGTAATTGGAAAAAAACAGACAATGCTTTCAAAAATATAAGTATTTATCTACTCCCTCTCTTCGGTTTAAACTATTTTTTTTCAGAGTTTTGATTAAAAATTTCCTGGGAAGTTTCAAAGTTTTCAGTAATACTTGGTCTTTTCATCCAGGTTTTCATGTAATTCAAGTTAATTCTATGCCACACATCCCCTGTCTCCCTCACATGACCTTCCACAACACTTCACATAGGAGAAAAAAAAAAAAATCAGTCAAGGACAACACAGTGAAGGTGGTATGCCCTAGTTCTTAACAAAAGAAATAGTAGTCGCCTGTAAAAACATAAGGATGCAGATCTCTGTTCCAGCAAACCACCAGAAGCTGTTGCTTGTATAGTGAAATTGCACATTATTCCCACATCACTATGAATTACAGAAAACAGATGAGGTTATAATAACTATATATTTATACAAAAAAAGAGAAGCAAAGTACAGAATATACCACTTGGGCTTTTAAATTAAATAGAGAGATTGACATATATCTACCAAAAAATAAATAAAAACCAAAAAGTTGATGTCTCAATGGTCACAAAATTGCTGCACAATAGTGTCTCATCTCCTTAAATTTTAAAACTTCACTCACTTCTAATTCAGACAATGTTTTCCTTACAAGCTGCCTAGTGAAATCCTGCTGGTCCCCTGCCTCATGGCAATTCTGCTCATACTGGCTACACCTTAATTAAAAGGGTAGGGAAGGACGAACATTTCTGGGCTGAAGACCTGTATTCATTGAGTTCTTGGATGATCCAGTTAAAAAAAAAAAAAAAAAGGCAAAACCCAAAGCGTATTACAACTAATTTTTTCCATTTAGTTATACTTAAACAGTTTTTTCAGCACATCCAAATGACAGTATTTATTTTTTAAGCTTAAAACACTCACCCATCTTGTGTTGGTGGATATTCACATTCTTCTCCCTTCGGGAATACATTGCTGGGAAATAGATCACATATTGGAATAGAAGGTGGATCTGTTTGGACCTTAGCTGTTGAGCATAATTTAAGAAAGTTTTACACACAGTACACTGGAAATATACATTATCTTATTTCGACCACAGAAGTTAAACACCACAAGTTATTTAAGACTCCCTTACTAGAATTCGGGCTTCTACCAAAACAATCATATCACAATGCCCTCATATGACTTTATTCAGCCAATACTCAGGGCCAAACAAATGCCCTCAGTGGTGTGCAGGGATAGCAGAAAGAGGACAACTCAGCCAGACTTAGGCTACAAACACAAACTGCACCCCAAACTTTGTTTCAGCTGTCAAGAACAGCACTTGCACACACTTGATACCAAATATTCATGCAGTCCATATTTTTGTGCTTGATACCTACGTCCTTTCTTCTTTTTCTTCTTCTTCTTCTTCTTCCCAGTTGCTCCATCTCCTTCACCCTCTCCATCTACAGGAAAGAAAGTGCTCAGGTGAACATAAAATAACCTTAAAGAACCAAAGTTCACATGAGACACATAGAAACATCTGGACTATCTGGAAACACTTCTTTCACAGAATTTAATGGATTAAAATACAACATCCAAAAGCTGCCACCAAACCATTAGCATTTTCAGTCCCCACACAGACCTAAGAAAATAGTTTCTAAAGTTAACAAACATATCACCAAAAAGAGTAAAAAATGTAGCTCAGGGAAAGCGTTTTCAGAAGGTCCTACTTCATATTCCTCTGTTCTCAATTCAGGCAAAAAGATGCCAAGGATTGTTGGAGGACATGAGAGAGGACGGTATTAGGCACAACAGCTAACAAAAAGCTAGAAAATACAGCTTCAAACTCATCTTCTGATGCTTCAGTTAAAGGAACTTACTGCATCTGGAAAGATACAAACCCCAAATGTGTAAAGATGACACCCTTAGAGCAGGACGAGTTTAATCTGGAGATAACAAGGAAGGTCACAAACAGCACTCAACAAAACCACTGCATGCGGGAGCTACAACAAGGGTGGTAAAACACTGGAACAGGTTTCTCCGAGAGGTGGTAGATGCCCCATCCCGTGAAACATTCAAGGTCAGGCTGGACTGGGCTTGGAGCAACCTGATCTAGATGAAGATGTCCCAGCTCACTGCAGGGGGTTGGACCAAATGACCTTTAAATGACGCTTCCAGCCCAAACCATTCTACGAATCTATACCAGTGGGAGGTTTCCAGAGAGCAGAGCGTGTAAGCACCAAGAATCAGCCACATCATTTACAGTCACATTTGGGGGTTAACAACAACCCCACAAACTTCACATTTGGCTACTTCTCATGTCTAGTTACTTCACATCAATATCTAATATGACCTCATCTAACTAAACCTTCCAGACCTAAACACAGGTTCTTTTTAAAATGGACAAATACTAGTCAACTACATTTAGAACATTTTCATCTACAGTGAAAAGTAAAACAGAAAGAAGTTTTAGAATCAAATCAAAGCATCGCCATTTTGAACGTATTTATACAGAAACTTGTATTTAAAAACAAAACCAAAACAAAACACTTATCAGCTGCTCTAGTCACTAAATTACAAGCCTCTCATGAAGACCAATGTGATCTGCATTTTTATGCCATGGTGAGTGCTGTAAGCCTGAAGCTGGGGCAAATTTCAGTAAATGTCACTCCTGCCCCTCCCGGCTCATTTTGGCATTAAGTATTAATTTAAGTTTTTGCAATAAATAGCAAATATAAATACTTTGTAGCTATAACATAGTCCAGCCTACCAAATTCTTCATCAATCATTATTTCATAGACAGCCAAAAATCTTTAATAGTGCATATAAATTTCTTTAAAATGTGGTAACTTTACCACATTTCTCTTGACCTTGAGCTGTGCTCAAACTATTCATAAAGTAGTTAATTAAATATGACTCCAGTTCATTCACCAAGGGATTTTTTGATTTTTTTTTTTTAATGCTAGGCGTAAACTGAAGGGAAAAAACCCCCCAGCATTTCTTAAACGTTGTTGCTGTTGCTATCTGCTTATTGTGGCTTTTTCATACATCACTGGATGTGAAACTGCCAACTGCAAGCCAAACCAACCCTGCCTGTGCTTTCACGTCCTTGAAGACTGCTGCAGACTAACTGTGATGCCAGAAACATAACTACTGCATCTGACCAATACCCTGTTTGTCTTCAGGTTATTTAGCTGCTAGTGAAAAAAATTTTCAGCAGAAAAGGAATTTAAGATCTTTGCAGAACTGAAGCCCAATCTTATTTCATTTTGGCACGGCCATTTAATAACTCAGAGCAATATCATGCAAAAATGATATCAGCATGTTTTAACACTGCAAGGGAAATCCAAAAGAGCACTTTCTAACCTCTCCTAGAGTTCAAAAGTTGTAAAGTCTCATTTTTGGGAGGCCACTCAGGCTTATCAAATGGAACAAAAAAGAAAAAGAAAAATGGAGTAGGTATTTTATTAATTTTAATCTAATGCAGCACCATGTCTTTAAGCAACAATGCTGAAACCACACAATTAAAATAGCAAGTGATGAGAACCAGTACAGGTAAGAACATACAGTCCTCTTGAAAAACCTTTTATCAGTTTTTTATTCTTCTGCAAAATATCGATTTTACTAAAAACACATACAAGTCTAATATGTAGAAAAAAGGAAGATTATTAGAGTTCATAGCATCACTTCAATTTTTTTATATTTTCTGATACTGTAATACCAATTGCTATACTGTAAAAAGGATAACAGAGCATAGCATTTGATCTGCAAGTAACAATGTTATTTCTTCTGAGATGGAACTCTACTCTAATAATTTTCCAAGATCTCTTTTCATTGGATAAAGTTTTCACTATCCCTCTCAATACTTTTTACTCAACTTGTAATGATGGCAAAGCACATATTGCATTAATTATCTTTCAACTCCATAACCTGAAATACACCACAAAACAAATAAACCATCAGAATATATTTCTATGGAAAGTAACAGCATTGAACTGTAGTGTACACTGCAGACTGAAAATGTTCAAAGACAAATTTATTTGTTATTTAATACACCGTGACACACTGATTTAATTTTTTAAAACTTCCATACTCAATTCATTAAAATTAAACTCCAGAATGATGAATTCCAGCAAGTCAACTAAGAAGATTGCTAAGCAGACTAAGAAACATTTCAGGATGCTGAACCAACTTTACATGCTATTTTTTTACATGTATTTTTTAAAATTTCCATGTCTATTGAGAACCATCCCTCAAACCAAAGGAAACACAGTACCTTTTTCTGATATTCCTACAGAAGAGATGCACCCAGTCTGGATTTCAGTATGGACACTTTTAAGGCTCTTGCTTAGAAAATCAGCTGCATATCACAAGCAACACACAAGGTGTATGTCTTACTTGTGTATTAATCCCTCCCCAATTCAATTTTAATGAGAAAATATAATTACAGATGAGTAGGTTTAAAGTCACAGGTAAAGACTCTAAAACTTCCTATTAATTAAAATGCTCCCTTAAAATTTGCTCTATGTTTTAAGCCACAAATAAGAGACAAAATTTTGAACACAAATGCCTACTGACCATGGTAATGCAACTGAGAGTAATTTATAGCTTAACTTATCTCAAACTAAACATTTCCTTCAGTAATTAGGTCCTTGAAAACACAAAGCTTTAAAAAAGCTTGTATCCCTGTTATTTTTCTTTGTATGCATATGTGACAGCTGAATTGTTGACAAAAAAAGTTAAAAGTGTATATAGTTCCATTTCACCTGTCCCAAGGAAAAAATAAACAAACAAAATCAAAACCCAGAAAGATATCTGTAAAAGGTTTGTTAAAATGGGTGTTTTGGAAGAAGCTGAAACTCGAAATGTCAAGGGAAAACATAAGTTACACTTACCTTCATCATCGTCATCTTTTTCTTTCTCCTCCAGTGCTTGCTTGTCCAATTGTTTTGCTACATCATCAAGAGCACCTTCTATTTCTTTATCTGTTTCTTGTCCTGTTTGTAAAATTAAAGTATGACTTACCGTAAAACATCAGCTCCAATAGCCCCCCAAACTTTACACAAATATTATGCTGTATTCATCCTACAGACACCAGAGTACATACTGCTTTTCTTCTTTCTCAGCAGCCCCTATGTGCAAGACTGTAGGACCCTACAGTGACAGGTGCTGTTACTGACACTTGTGTATAAAGGTAGATTACCCTGACACTTCTGATTACTTTTTTCTGCCAGGGTAACTAATTCTCCTTGCCATAGCAGCAGCCTGCTCCTATAAGATAACATGGGCGTGAAGTAGATAATTATAAACGCACGGCACCACCATCACTCGCTGCTGGCCTGCTAAAACAAACCCAAACCGTAGCGCCTTTACACCATTTGCCCAGACTTGCTCCGGCTCTCTGCGAGGACTTGGGAGGGGTGCGCAGCCTCCATCACGCGGGATGACTTTTACACCAGCAGTCTCACGCCTCGGGGCATAGGAGGGGGTGAGGGAAGCGGTGGCTTCTCCTGCGCGCCCCGGAGAAGGCAGGACTCCCCAGCCCCGGTGGAACGGCAGTAGCACCCTCCGGGCACGCCCAGCCCGCTCCGAGCCGCGAGGATCCCCCTCAGCCCGCACGGCCGCCACGGGCCGGGACAGTGTCCTCGGCGGACCCCCGCACCCGCACGGTGGGACTCTTCAGCCCCCCGCGGCCTCCCGGTGCCGCGCACGACGCCCGGTGTGCCGGGCCGCGGCCCCTCACGCCACCCCGCCAGCCCCTCAGCGCAGCGTCCCGGCGCGGCGCGGCCCGGCCCCTACCCGCGGGGCCCGCTTTGCCCTTCTTCTTCTTCTTGCGCTTCTTCTTGGCGCCATCGTCGGCGCCGAGCCCCGCCGCGCCGTCCCTGTCGCCGGGCTCGGGGGGCAGCTCTCCGTTCAGGTGCTGCTCCGGCTCCTCCGCCCGCCCCACGCCCGCCATGTCGCCGCGGCCGCGCCGCCTCGCGCGCACGGAGCGAGCCGGGCACAGCGGCGGGCCGACAGCGCGCTCGGTGGTGCGCGCGGGGCACGCCGGGACGGTGGAGGACTCCGCGGGCAGCGCAGGCGGAGGACAGGGGGGCGGCCCCTCGGCCGCGCACGCGCACTGCGCCCGGTGTGCGCGCGCGGGGCCGTGAGCGGGGTGTGGCCGGGACCGGCCGTGCGGCGGATTAAAAATGGAAAAATGTCTTATTAAAACAACCCTTTTCTCCAACAGGAACAGCTGCTGTTGAATGTTTATAGGATGTGAGATTGTTAGTTTTACAACTGGAGGACACTGAACAAATTTAAGTCACACGAGAGAACTCGTGTACAGAAGGAAAATAATGCACTGAAAAAATTACTTGTTCCAAGGCACGTGGAGCAAAAAAAGGGAAGATTCTAATACATGCTCAAGGACACTGCCTTGTCCCATTTCCACCACTACCTAGAAAAGCAAGGCGAAGTACCAGTATTGCCAGTGTCCACTAATGGTTCATTAAATTAGCCCAGTTCTTAAAATTCATTTCCTGAGTTTATACTTTGCACAAGTTTTCCACTAGTATAACCATGCTGGCTGAAAAATACTTTTTTTCCTCACTAGCATATTTAAACATGTATTTATAGTGCATAATATAGTGTCATTACAATTTATAACATACAAAGGTTAAAAGTGAGCCTTATTTTCCATAGCTGCGTTTTAAAATGCTTCTGCAGACAGGTCTCTGCTTATGAAAACTGGTAAGGCCTTGTACCTCACTGAGATACCAATTCTGCCCCCTTGACCCCACTGATACCAGCTCCTGGCTTCCATCTCCCCGCTCCTTGCCCGACACCCCTAGGCATTTCCTCACTCCTGACCTGATACAATTCTCAGCAAGAACAACACTCCAAAATACTAAGCTAATGCTCTAGTAATGATCAAACAAACTCCATGCTGCTCCAGGCAGGTGTTACAGCAGCATGTTCTCCACTGCTTTTGCTTGGAAGAGCACTTGAACATGGAAACATCCAGCTGGGGCATTTTTGGGCAGGGATGGGTGCAGGGAAGGTGATTCCCCTGGCCTCAAGGCGTGTTCTGAGCAGTAAGACATGCCTTATCGTTTGGGAACTGCTGTGTAACCACTTGTTCCCCCCTTTAAATCACATGGGTATATGCCACTGTTAATTAGTCTAACTGGACCACCTCCTGGAGGGCCCTATTGCTATGGTTAAAGCAGGATAAACCTTGAAGGATAGAGCAGGTGAGCTGTTTAGCTCTTGCTGCTGTTTTCCTGCTGTTCTGTTGCCCCTACTCCAGTCAGAATTGATGTTGTCTCTGAGCCATGGAGGAATAGCTCTTTACCATACTGAGAATGGATGACATAAAAGCATGTGTACTAATGTTGCGTACAAAACACTCTTGGTTTATTGCTTTTCATTCTAGTTTGTGAATTAGAAGAGGAATCTACAGAGCTGGGGTTTTGTTTGGGTTTTTGTTTGTCTTTGGTTTGGGGTTTTGGGGTTTTTTTTGGTGGTTGATGGCAGGGGAAGGGGGAACATGAGTGGTAAAATTTCCTGAATTCTCCATTTTGAGCCATCTTAGACCTTCCTGTTGTACATATACTGTAGTTGGGCATTGTAATGGTCCCAAGATATCCAAGAGCAGTAGTTTTGTGTTTTATTTTAATCCATTAGTCTCTCATACAGCAGACTGTTCTTACCCCTCGCTATATCCCCTCTAGTGTCTTTGACAGTGTGAAAAAGAGAGTTACTAGCTTGTACTCCTGTTCCATTTGCTCTGGTGTATGCCAAAACAGACAGGTTGCCAGACCACGGATTTTGTTGACTCTGGAACTGAAGTGACAGATAAAGGAGTCCATAAAGTCTAAAGAAGCCCAGGGAATACAGAAGGAGAGATGCTGACCAGAGATAGATAAGTAAGAATAAATCTCATACAGCAGTTGCAAACATGAGATCCAGAAGCAGGAGCATCAGAGGGAAAAAAAACCCAAGCAGAACAAATACTTCAGTGATCAGCTGAATTAATGAAGGCAGTTTTCTCAGAAGGTTATTTCTTTCCTCCCCAGAATGACTCTGACACCAGTCATAATCACTGTGATACCCCCACAGAGAGAGGGAGATGGCTTGCCCTGTAGTAATACATGTGCAGTTGGCCAGCTGACTGCTGCCACACAGTTCAGCAGAGTTTGGCCTGTCTCTCTTTAGGTGGGGATGGTTCTTCAGGCCACTATCATCTATTCAGCTGCTGATTTTTACAAACTGTGTCCAGGCGTCATTATCTTTGGGTGTGTTATTCCACCAAATTTGGCTGAAACTGGACATTCACATAAACCTCCTTTCCTTAAAAAAGTAGGCTGAAAATAAATTGTAGAGGGGTGTCACACTTAACTTTACAAAGAATATGAATAAAACCCATCAGAGTAAAAGCAAACTGGCAGGGAGGTAGAAGAGGCAGGATTAACAATGTATCTCTACAGCTCGAGGTGGTGTTACTGGACCCAGGCTGTGCTCATTTGGCTCTCAGGGAAGAGGACACATTGGGCAATGCAAAGTTAAGCACTTTCCAGGTTATGCTTCTTCCAGACCCAGAATTAGCACTGTACGTAAGAGAGTACAGATAACCAGCAGGAGAATAGCATGGTAACCAACCTGCAAAAATAGGAATGCTGTATAAAAAAAATTGCAAAGTGGGAATAAGAAGTTGGACTGACTGCATTAACATGAACAGACTAACAGCTGGTTCCATATTCCCCACCTGGATGCTTTTAAGAGGATCTAATCTCTTAGAAGCAGCGAGAGTGAGACATCTTGTAGCATGCCCTTGGCCAGCTCAGAATTTTTAGTCCTTCTTTTCCTAGCATTTAAACACATTATATTAATGGATACTATTTTTCCCAATTTCATGCTATACTAGGCAGCATGATGACAGTATCAGGCAGGCCATAGGGCAGAAGAGACCTATGAATATGACTTTTAGCTGAAGACATACTCTGGGTCTTTTGTTTTCTCACAGTCGCTATTCCTTTTTCCTAACCAGCCTCCTGAACGAAGTCAGGCAGTGGCTGGGGAATTAAGGGAAAGGCTGAATGCAGTCCAAAACATGCAGCAGGATTTGAAACACTTTACTGAAAGACAACACAGAGATTCACTTCTTCATTTTCTTCCAAGGACACTGCTCCCATTACACTATTTTCCAAGCAAAAGAAGTTACAATCTTCAGGAAAAGACTTTTTTTCAGGTTATATTAGTTTTCCTTTGTGTTTTCTTGTCAGTCACTATGTAAATGTAAAGAAATGGCATGGAATGGAACAGGGGAGCTGTCTCTGACAGCTGTGATTTAATCCTGGAAAGAGGGAGAGGAAGGACAACTAGGGAGTAAGTGGCTTGTATCAGTCCCCAGAAGAGTTGAACAGCAGGATGTTATATTTGTTTCTGTTTATGACACTTTAATACTCTTCTTCCTATGTTAGGGCCGAAACTCATAGTCCTTACTCAGCTCTAAAAATTCAGTGAAATCAATGGGACAATTTTTATGACTGGAGTTTTAATATTGGGCCTAAAGGCTGGATGTAGACAGACAAAATGTCTCCTGCATGAGAGCAAAGAAGTCTTGTGAATTTTAGAAGGAAAGATATTCCCCATTACCCACTGCTGAGGACAGGGGACACTTGGACTTCCTCAGCCACGATCATAGCATTTACTATGGAAGACACATTGAAGTGTCTTCCTTAGCATGAGCAGAATAAAGGGCTTCCTTAATTCTGAAACCAATCCTTCTCTAACATTTTCTTATAATCTAGATGAAGTAGCTAAATCAAAGTTAAAAGTGACAAAACCAGCCAAAGAATTCACATTTAACACTGTTCACTGTGGACTTTTTTCCACATTCCTTTGTGGTTACTTTTTTTTTCTTTTTGCCAAACACTGGTTAGATTACAGCTTACCAGCTGTAATCCAAATATGCCTTGCCTCAGCTAGTGTTCCAACATCTGTGTCCTTTGGAGGACATATTTTCAAAGAATGTCATGAGTGCTTCTGAAAAGAAGCAAATTTCATCTCTTTTAGTGGTGAAAGTCACCTTGAGAAGCACAGACCGCTGTGTGTGTTCTCAGACTGGGACAAAGCAAATGCTTCTCACTTTGCATTGATAGATGCATGCTGTGAAATACAAAAGTCAGTCAGTTTATTGCCTTCTCTGGAGCTTATTTTTAAAATTGCTTTTAAACTACAAGATTCACACGAACAAAACAAGCCCTTGTCTAGACCAGTGCTTCAAGAAGACTCCTTATATTCTGTGACAAGGAGCTATTGCATTAGGCATGTATGGAGATATATGCATTAGGATGTGCTACAGTGAGCATCTCCCTGACAGCACATCTCTGTGCCTGTGTGCAGTCTTGGTAAGGGATGAAAGGCTGCACAGAGTCAAGGGTCACCAGACAGTTATTTTTCAAATAATTTTTTTTATATTTATGATAGTCATAATTTTTTTTTATAAAGGCATATTTATTGATTTACTTACTGAGCCACAACTGCAGATAGAAGCAGTCTTCTTTTTCAGATAACAAAGACATTGCATATCCTCAGAAATAATTGTAGGTCATATCTCGTGAAAACCCTAGATTAGAATAGTATGAGCCTAAATTATCAAAAACTGATATTTTGAACTTCAATTTTGTACTCAATTTTATATAATTTAATCCACTGATGTATGAATGTATTCCCATTCGTACAGTGCTGTTTCCTTCTTATCTGAAGCAGATTTACAAGGCCTCACACAGAAAGTAATTCCTCAGTTTCACTGTTTGTATAAAAAACATTAACAGTTTCCTTCTTACAGCCTGCTGACATAGCTATTTTCCTCTGGGGTCCTCCTTCTTCTTTCTGGGGAGTAATGGAAGTAATGTTTACAGCTGCAGCACTGGAAGCAGTACCTGTATATTTCTTTTGCCAGGTTTTTTCTTTTACATCTGGAATATTCTTCTACTTCACCTTGATGTTTCCTCCAGTCTTAAATTGGAAGCAGTAAATGAAAACTAGAATGAAAGAGAGAGGCAAGAAGATACCAGAAGAACTGTCCTCATATTTCACACAGATCTCCCCCCTGGCTTTACTCCCAGGTAATGGTGTGACATCAGTAGTGGTGGGAGCGGGGAAGGTTCTGTCAACTACTTTTTCAGGGGAGGTATAAAAAGTAGTCCCAAGGTAGATGTGGCCAAGACAGAACAGGAGAGATAGGGGAGGCACATGACCAGAACTGGCACTCTGCCACACAGTGTGGGCAGAGGGAGACAAATGGGAAAGTGAATGTGCCTTACACCTAACCCTGCCTCCTTGAGGTGTAATACATAATGTTCATTTCTGCTGTCAGCATTTTGTGAGTTTAATATACTTACCTTACAAACTTCAAACAGTTAGTTATATAATGCCATATAATATCCTTGTTCTACTGTTTTGGAATCGACTGAACAAGAGCACATTGCTAGGTGCAGAGCTCTGTGATTTCATGAAGTTCATGTCTGATGACTAATGTACTGGGAGCCAGTGTTCACAGCATTCCTCCAGTGTGTGACTTCCCAGTATAACTGAGTGTTAAATTCAGTTTTCATCACATTTCCTTTAAACTGATATTTTTGTTCCAAGGACAAATCTTGTTTTGCCTAACTTGGTTTTGAACTTCAAAAATTTACTCCAGGTTGTTTCAGCTTATGAACATATTTGTGTGCACTCAAAGAGTGAAAGAAGCTACCATTGAAACTGGAAAGGGTAACCATGTGGTTACAGTTAAGCTTGCTTGTGTCTAGGGGAGACTAAGAGGTTTTTTTGTAAACTTCCTTTGTATTTTAGATTTTAAAACTCCAAAAAGTTATTAAAAATTTTTTCACATTGGCAGGTCTCTAAGTAAAATAAAGATGGTCCCTTCACAACCATAGATAATCAGTTTCCAAACTGGGGGGGGGGGGGGGGAAAGCCCACCACACAAAAAGAGTATGCAGAATCAGTAGCTACTAGATAAAAGCTACTAGATAAAACTTCTTTAGACACTCAAAGTTTTATTACATTGAACAGCACATGACATCTAAGAAAGAAAGCAAAATTTTGGATTTATTTGATTACCATTTTACTGAGGCAAGAGAAAATAATTTACATAGGAGAGAAGAAATCAATAAATGTGTTACATTACATTATATTGCACTTCAGCAGGCTTAGTCCAAAACATACGCTGCCAGTGCTAAGATTCCTGGTTCGGCAACGGCTGCACTAAATCTCTTTGTCCTGCTCTGCGCAGGTGTTTCTGAGCTTGATCTAGGAGTGTGTTCCTTGAGAGGAAATGTGACTCAGTCTCAACTGTGAAAAGGTGCACTGCCAGCCTGTTCACATGTGTTTCAGGCAGCAAAGCTAACCGGTCTGTTTTCTGTGTCCTTTGACTGTTATTGCTCTCACTTAATGATACAGCTTTCTTTTTCTCTTCGGCCTAATCGAAGGCAGGAATGTCATCTGTGTACAGGTAAGGTTATAGAAAGGCATGAAGATGGATTTTTAAACAATGATAAAAAAGAAAAGAAAAATATCCAGTTTTGTGACAAATGTCTTGTCATACCCTCTGTAAAACCGCTATGAAGGACTCAAAGCCAAAGATCTTTGATCCCACAGGCAGATGAGAGCTCGCCACTGAACATGTTGAATAAGTCTATGGCTGCCAGCATGTTACAGGAACTTGGAGAGAAGTTGCAGCTCCTTGCTGGGTATAAAACTGATTTCCCTCAGGGACTTGTGAATGTGCTAACCTGTAGCTGGAGAGAACTCAGGAAGGGTATTGCTTGCCATTAATGGCACCAGAAGTCACTAACATACAGAAATGTGAGAACCAGGTGAAGCCAAGCCTCAAAGGAGGTCAAGAGTGGTACTCTGCAGTCCAAAGGTACAGAGCCTGAAATCACTGCCATCAAAAGAGAACAATACAAGAAAAGCTTTGCCTGCACTACAAAGGAAAAAAGAAAACCTGAGACAGCACCAAAGTTGTCTCTAGGAAGTAAAGGTAAGGTCATGCTGTGTAGATGTGCTGTGTTGTACTGTTTGGTCTTAAAAGGAAAAAAAGCACTTTATGCTAAGTCTACACTCTCTGGCTGGTTAGATCAACATGCTCCACTTTATAGTTAGTTATACTGCAGTTCTCTGCAAAGCAGTGTTTTAGGACATGATGAAATAACTTTGCAGCTGAAGCAAGAGGTACAAACACTTAGAAGAACAAAGCCAGTGAAACTGGGCAGTGTTTCAAATCATTTATCAAAGCATTTTTAGTCTCCTCTTTCAAGGTGAGTGATAGAGTCATAACATATTGCGCTAGCAAAAATATTTGCATCCAGAGCATTTCATTCAGCAAGTGTCAGTAATCCTCAGTGCAGAACCATAGGTTGGAGTCAAGCTTGTTCCAGCTCTCCAGGTGCTACTGCAGTCTTCCTCTTTTTTTTTAAAAAAAAGAATTATCTTTGGTTTTATGTTTTTGAAAGCTGACTCACCCTTGCAGGTATGATCATAAGCATGCTTCCTGTCTAGCTCCTGTTGTGCAAAATGATGCTGACCAAACATCCATCACAATCAGCTTCTTCCTGTCTGGCATTTGTGATGAAAGAGGTAAGAGTAGCAGGCAGCTCAGTTACATGGCTCTTAGCAGAGGTGGTTAGAATGATGCAGTACCTAAACAGCTATTCTGAATGTTTGATTTAACTGAAGTATGGATTAACATGAGAAGGGAGCAATTGTCAAACAATAACTCTCCTTAATTTTTGGATACTATCTTCTTTTAAATACCCAATCCTTCTCTGATCATGTCTGATCATCTGCCAACAAGTTTTTCTACAGAGCCGCTGCAGGTTCCCTACTCCACTGCAGGTCCAGTACTCTTTACTAGTAAAATACAGGGTGAATAACTTCTTTGGGATATTATGTTAAGCCTTTTCGTACTGGAAACCATCTGACCACATATATTTGACATAATAACTTTATGGGAGCACTAGTGCACTAATAGGAAAGTTCTGCACAAGGCATTATAACAATTCTGCCTAAAACATGAACAAATGTAATGATCTGAAGGGAAGAATTGCTTACTCTGCACCGATTTTTTTGATTTCTTTAAGAACATTGCCATGTAAAAGGAAAAAAAAAAGGCATTTGTTAATTTTCTTCCTAATCTTGGCCATGAAGTTGGTCAGATGCCACCGGGACTGCAGAGCTGAAATTCCTTGGCTGGTGAAGGTTAAAAGTGCTGCAGAGACATCCAGCATCCTAGCATGCAGGAATAGCTCCATAAACAAATATATAGGCACTGTAGGAAATCATACCCTCTTCTGTTGTTTTCTGAAAGTGTGGCATCCAGTTCCTTCTGGCTGTAACAAATCATTTCCGAAGTGCTTTGCTGTAGAGTTGCATGCTCTTGGTGTCTCTGAGCTATTAAGTTTGCAAGAGTATCGATTCCACCTTTATCTCTTGTGCTCACAGGCAACCTGTTATTTTTCCATGTCAGTGACCTCAAGATCGTGCACACTTCCTTTCAGCACTCTGCCAGTGCATCTGCCAGTGCACTCTACAGTCAGGCAGCTGTCAGAGTTTTCCTAATCACAGATGAACATCTAAAGGGTTGAGACAACCAGCTTCTACTAAATTGTCCATACCCTTTCCTGTGTCTTGGGAGCTCCTATTTGCTTGGTCTGTTGTCATAGCTTTATTTTTTTAATCTGGTGAAGGGAATGCCCAGCAGCAGGTCATGGATTTCTGTGACTGCAATTCTAACCCACTGAGTTCTTGGTTCTGACTAATTTGCTTTTCAATTTGATTATAGTTAAACAGTAAATCAGAGAAACTGATCTCTCCTGCATTAATTTTAACAATTGCTTGGCCCGTTCTCTAGTAATCTGTGTCTGTAGCCATTTTTTATCACCTCATTTGTATTTCCACATCAAGTAATCTTATTTCTTGTTCATAACCATTGCAACAGAAGATGTTTAGAATACAGGTAACACCCTGACTGTTCAACTTGGATGTTCTCACCTTTTTATAAAATTGAGTGAGAATAACTGAGAATCTCCAGAAGTTAAGGACCTTCTTCCTCCATTCTCCCACAGACCTTCTGAAATCATCCACAAATGCTGCAAATGTGAACTAAGTAAAATATACCTGCCATAGTGCAGCTGCAACTGCAGTTGTCTTACAGGAATGCACTCTAAAAGAGCTATGTGGCCTCTGCTGTTCAAAATGATGCATGGCTTAATTTTTCAGATACTCCAGATTGCTGCTGAGAATAATTAGAGTCTGCATTAACTGCATCCTCTTCCAGCAGCGATCCTGGGCTGTACACAAATCAAACGGTGCCTGTTACTGATGTGGGAAGTTAAAGTAATTCATATGAATGTCTAACCTGTAATTTATCTGAATAATCCCTGTTTCTGGACATCCATTTTCTCCCCAGACATAATTTTCTATTTTTCAATTGAAGGTAAACACAGTGTACATTTCCTCTTTCTCCTATTGTATTTTTTCAGGCTAATAATCTCTTTTATCTGTTTAAGAAGGCAAATCCCAAAGTTTCAGTACTTTGTATTTGTGTGAATGAACTTCATTTTCTACTGACAGAGGCCATAGAACAGGACTGACATTAACCTCAGTCTTTACTTATTCGTCTAATTCTAATCTTTCATTCTGTTTCTTAAGACTGGATTTTCCAACCTTCTGACCCCAATTCTGAAGATATTCACCAGAAGCTGCCCTATCTGTGGACACTGGTTGGTCTACAATTTCAAAAACAAATGTAACAAACTGAGATTTTAACTTCCATAAGCAAAATTAAATAAATGGTAATGTTTTCATTATGTAGAAAACAGATTACGGGAGACCATTTAGCCAAACCAACATGCTAGTCTGGAGAGTGTTATTGCTTTGAAAACTCCTTGAGTTCTGCTTAACATTTCACTATTCATGAAAGAGAAATGTATACTATTGTTTTAGCTACTGTAATGGAAGATAATTCTTATCTTGCCAGAGACATTTTCAGGAGCTAGTGGTGACACAGTATTTTCAGATTATGATTAATCTACAGATAAACTTTACTATAGTTGTGAAACACTGTTTTAATATCTCTTTCATAAGAAACCCGGGTCCCTGAAAACCATCTTGCAATTTGATATTTGCTGTGATTTGTAGCCTGTTGCCTTGCCAGGGCCTGAAAGAAGTTTCCCATAAGATACTGTGGCCAGAACCAGGCCTTTAGACTTCTTCATGCTGCCTATACTTAAGCCTTCTATTTTTATATAGTACGAGACAGCAACACCCTGGAGGATTCCCATACAGTACTGGCCAAGTGTTTAAAATGTATGGTAGTTTCCAAACACATCAGCCATTCTCTGGTTACCAACTATAGTGATCAGATAGCATCAATGGATGGAGGAGGTGTCAGAAATAGTTAAGATTTACTCTGCCTGATCAATTCTCCAAGGAAAAAACATTGGAATTTATAAAGCAGGCTAGATTTAAATGAAAAAAATGAAAAAAAAAATCTTTGCTGATAAGTAATTATAAGTACTAATTACTTACAAGGACACTTATTAAAGATAACCTGTATAATTTTGTATCTGCAGCACAGATTTATCCTGCTACTTAACTGGCAGTTTCTGTACACTTCAAAATTATAAACATATTCAGATTTAATAAAATCAGCATTGTATCTTAGGTGAAAAATCATCATTCATAGGAATAGGTTTAGCAGGAAGTAGCTGTATAAAATCAAGCAGTTTTCAGTGTGTAAGTGTATATGCTACAATGTATTGTACATTATATAATAGCATATTATTCCTCATTGAACGGGTTATTATCACTGCTTTACTTTTGGAGGAACTGAGTGGCCCAAAGTCCAAAAGAATTGATGCTGCAGCAAAAAATGCATTTTTTGGCCAGCCTCTATATATCACCTTCCAAAAGCTACGTAATGTGTTTGCAAAGCCAAGAAAAAGAAGAACAGCACAACAGCTTATTATTTGGGGCTTATACGGGGAACATCATATTTTCTGATTATTTAAATAAATTCTGTTGTCTTCCCACCTATGAGACATATCAAGTCCTAGACCTACCTGTTTTAGAGAACACTCTGAAATGTATCTGTCCTTTACTCTCACGGATTCTAGATTTTGCCTGCAATTGTTAAGAACAGGACAGAGCTCATCCAAACACTGAGGATACCCAAGGTTGTCTGTGGTGCAACAATTCTGGAGTCTACCATGGTAATTACCATTCCCCAAAGCTCTGCAGTCAGCTGTTTGAATCATCTAATGAAGACAATTTTTATGCCACAAATAGGATCACAGGGTCTCCCTACAAGCAAAGTGTTCCCTTTCATAGGACCTGAGCATGTTTGCAGGATTTGCAGACCCCGTTGGCCCATCAGGTTGGAAGTAAAATACTTCTCCTCATACTGCAATACCCTGATGCTGATACCAGATTCCTGTGTCAGTGCCATGAGAGTTGGCTTCATTTTCTTAAATATTTATGCTTAGCCTGGTCAGCAAAAAGCTTATACTGAGCAATATTTTATAGCAAAATTGAAACAACAAGAAATATTGGCTTGAAATAATATTACTTTGATTTCTGTCAGCTTGTGTTTTACCTAATTAGCTCACCTCAATATTGACCAGCTTCTGTGCTCATTTTTTTCCTTTAATGGTTTTGTTTATGTAGTACTGTTGTGATGACCTGTTCATGTTTATAACTGCTTCAGGACTAACAGATAAAAGTATTGGAGGCTCGTATATACATGTAGAACAGTACACATAGAGAATCTGATTGCAAAGGATGTCAGACAAAGGCAGGACTAAATAGATGCCTCCTAGATTTGGGTTAATTTAGCCAGCCTCAAACTCTCTCTGCTTCTTTCTCAAGATCAGTCATGGTACTGAAATAGATATAAATTTGGCTGTAGATAAAGAAATTTAAAAATATTAAATATTGATCTTTCTCAGAAGGATAAAGTAAGCAATAGGAATAGGTGTATGGAATACAAGATGGTGAAAGTAAAGCAAAAAAATCAGGTAGACAGATTTTCAAAAGGGATAGAATTGACTGCCCCTCACAGTCAAAGGATCTCTGCTAGGTACATGTGTAGAAGGTTGGTGTAGTGAGTTCTGGTGCCAGCTTACGTGATCTTGGGCATCTTACTTGACCCCTTTCTGTCTGAGACTAATGTGTTTAATAATATTTATCATCAATGTTTACAGAGCTTCTCATTAAACACAATTTAAAAGATTGCAAAATCATGTAATTCACTGTAGAGAGGTCCTAATGAAAAGCTATTGACGAAACAAAACAGAAATCTGCCCCTTCAGGCTGATACTGCTTGGGGAGGGAACTGGGAGATCAGGAGGTTCTTCTGCATTAAGTAGAAAGGTGGAGATTAGAGAAGAATGAACATTTGGGCACAGTTATGCTCTGACATTATGGTGATCACAGAGGAGAAGCTTTCTCCAAGACATGGAAGGTTCAGACTGCCATGCCTTTCACACCAGGGCAGATATATGGCAAACCTCAAATTCCAGTGGTCAAGAAAGCAGTCACAGTACAGAGGAAACTGCACTATGGGCTGAACAACGGCTTATCTTTCATTTAATGTCCTTTCTGTTTACACAGCACATGTGAATTCTAGCAAGAGCGTGAAAGGTAGTGGGAGGACTTCTACAGGGTGAAGACTCAACGTGTAGTTGAGCAGCTTCCAAGAACTGGCTACATGAAAATGTCCATTTCATATCAGATTGTACATAGTACGAGAGCTAGAACCAGGTAGTCGGATTATAACAACAAAGCCCAGTACATGTCAGGTGGGTGGTCATGACTCAGAAAGAAATATTCCAGAATGAAAAATGCAGTTACAAGTTAATGGCGTCAGACTACAATTCATTTAGAGTACCACCATGTCTTGAACAAAGATTACTTTTTCAGTCAAGTCATCAAACTGGATTAGGAATGGTATTCTCGGTCGCAGGGAAAATCATCGAAGATACTGTGCTTCTTAAATATATTTTTGATTCATGTCACTGCTTTGAAGGTCGCTTTTGGCCTGTACCAACCATGTTAGCTTAGTCAGATGGGTGGATTTTGTACTGAGAACTCCACTAATTTTCCATGCCTCCCAACCCATTCGTTCAAGAAAGGAGGTGATGGGGTTAGTCGCTTCACTTGTCCACGTGCACCTGGGCCCAATACCCAGAATATATATACTCTCTGATAGAGAGTGTTGGTCCCTGTGTTCTCTGCAGAGTCATGTAACAGAAGCTATAAAACTTCTTGACTCTCATTCTATCTATCCTTTCCTCATCTTATCTATCCTTATGAGTACCTTGCTGTTTGCTAAAGCTGCTGCAATCTCCCACGTGGAGGTTTCTATATTTAACCTTTCTCCAGGTCACTCTATAGTTGGAACTTTCACCTCTTTTGGACAGGCCAGCATCTGTCTTCCTAGCAGGTAGGAAGATACACTATGAGCATTTCACTGATGCAGCAAATTAATGCAGAGAGCATGAAGGTATACAAGAGTGTGAACAATGATGGACATGAGAAAGGTGATATGTTGTGCAATGTAACTTTTTTCATGCAGCCTGGAGTCATATCTTAGCTGGGTGTTTTACAATGGTTTGGGTTTATTTTGGTTGGTTTTCATCTACCCTCTTCACTCCAAAAAAGCAAAGCTGGGCACAGTCTTTGGTGGCCAAAATTTCGCTCAGACAGGTGAATAGTCCAGGAGAGTTTGGCATTGGAGGAGCTTGACTTCTACATATGTGGGAAGATGAAAAACACTGCTTCCATCTTGTTTGCAGGTCAGCTGGAAGTGAAGCAATGCGGAGGTGAAGAAACTTGTCCCCTCTACAAGTCTCCCATTTTTTCAAGCAGCCCCAAAGCACTGTGTTATCTAAATTGCTAAGCTAGACAGAAATTGCTTTGAAAATTGAATTTGTCATGACGACAGGATGCACTTTGGCTTACTAGAAAATTTATACATACAAAGGAGACAGCAGGCAATTGGGAGCCAGCCTTCTGGCTGCCTTGAATGCATGACATGAGCTGCAGATGGATGTTCTACACAGACAAAATGCACAGGCACACTCCTCTCCTTCACTCCGCCACTTCTTAGTGTCTCACAATGCAGTGAGACATAATGCATCATATAGGTTATAAAAAGAGCTGCTCAAATGCTATTTGTTCTACATCTTGTTCAATCATGATTTTCAGCATTAAAAATAACTGGCATGACTTTACGGAGAAAGTGGAGCTACTGACCTAACATGGAATAATTTACGTACAACAAAGAACTGAGATCTTTGTGCCTGACCACCACCAAATATTTGCAGTTGTTTGACCCCTCTAATTAAATGCATCTGAGTGACTTCTGCAAGTACCTTCCAGCTACTTTTTCTATAGTCTATTTTTAATAAGGGTGGAAATTAAGACTATAATTGTTTTAAGAAAAGTAATTTTAAAAGTGTTGCTCATGATTTTACTTTTTCATCTTGATTCTGTTTCTTTCTCTGGGTTTCACTTATTCTCCCAGGTTCGTGTTACACCATCTTGTTAAAATAATTGCAAATATTTGTTTGGATACTTATCCATCTATACAGCTTTCTTCATTTTGAGGGTGGGTCTGCTATCTAAAGGGGCATAGATATGTCTGTTGTTAAAACCTACCTAACAAAAGCTGCAAGATGAACACTGATATTTGCAACATCCTCTGTGTCAATCTCTAAAGCAGGTCCCCGCTTGTGAAAAGCAAGCATGCACGTGATTTCGGCTGAAGTTTCAGGCCGACCAGACCACATGAATTGAACATCAGCAGTTGTCTTTTGGATAATGTTATCAGCATCCATGTTATTCTTAATAAATATTAAGGATAGAGACATAAAAATGCTCCCGAAACTGCCAACTGAGGGCTCGTACATGAATGACATCTACATGCCTTTTTACCTTATTTGTCTTTTCCTTTAAATTGACAGGAGTATTTGAAGTGGTTTAGAACTCCTAGGAATGTACTAGTAACTGGAAATGGCATTAAGACCACACTATTTGACACCAGTTCCTTTCTAATTTGAATTATTAAAACAAGAATTTAACCCAACTCTTGTTTGTATCACAGGGATAAAAATTTATACCTGCCTCACAGGCCTATAGCATGAGAAAAGCTCGACGAAGAGGCAGATATGCAAAGTCACTCTTTAATTAAAGACTTAGATCAAAAAGAGCTTTTTGGATTGCTCAGACTCTACTGAAATACACCAGGAAAAACAGGTTTCATATTTCTCCTTGTTTACAGCAACACCATGACAGTGATGTTTAATCAGGAAAGAGGTCTGGTGACTAACAAAGACGAAGAAATGGTTCGAGAATGGAAGTGGCCTTGGGATGGCAAGCTTGACCAGCCAGTTATAGGTCAGGTAATATTTATTGCTTTATTTTTCTTACTGTTGTTCTTGCCTCTTTTCTTCTAAATATTACATCTTCTGCTCTCTCTGAGATGTCTTAATTGCAAGGAACATGATGCTTGTATTTCTTCAATATATCATAGAATCATAGATGGGGCATCCACAACTTCCTTGAACAAGCCATTCCTCATTTTGCTTTTGGGCATATTCACTAGCAGGCAGTTGTTTGCCTTACCTCAGGCCTGATCCAATTTCCACTAAAGTCCATGAAAAGGCTCTCACTGCTTTTTAGCTACCACTGCTGGTCCCAGCATGCTGTAAAACTTCTAGAAACAAAGGTAAAACATTTGTGACCCAAGTCAGCAAGTGTGCCTTCAGGCACAGAGTTTGTAAACATACCCATTATTTACAGGGGTTGGATCAGTGATTTTTTTATTCCTTGCTGCCTAATATAGGGCTACTGGTATCATGCTTAGCATTTTATACCAGGCATACATAAGGCCCTGACAGAATGACAGGTAGCCAAACCCATACCCAATTCTTCACTTGGCTCATACTACCAGGCTGGCAGCTGACATGAAGGAATAACTTCAAACAAATGGCAATAAAATTCTTAGTAGGCAGATATTCTTATTTGGAGTTGATTTTTTTTTGTAACATGACTTTTGTATATTCTGTAAAATCTGCAGGCATATTCAAATCTGCATGATATTTGAAAATATGCTGCG
This sequence comes from Chiroxiphia lanceolata, assembly GCF_009829145.1. NCBI lineage: Eukaryota > Metazoa > Chordata > Aves > Passeriformes > Pipridae > Chiroxiphia > Chiroxiphia lanceolata. The sequence continues at coordinate 46,137,423 of NC_045641.1, read as the reverse complement.
TCTGCAGTTTTGTTTTTTACTAAGTCTGTAAAATTGAAAGCATGTAATTATTGAAAGAGTTTCAGTTACCAAATACAGATTACAGAATGTTACAGATTATGGAATGTGAACTATGCTATATCAAATTAATTTGATGTTTTTCAAGACCCATATGAAAATGCTAATGAGTTTACTAAAGCTGTTAGTTTTTGCAGCATAATATTTGAATGGGTAGGTATGCCAGAGGCTGGAAAAGGCTGATGCAAACTACTTCTGGATTAAATGGGAGTGGTTCCAAGACCCCTGCTTGGTGTCACTGGGGCATTCTTCATCATCCATCTGCACAGATAATGCTAAAGGCTTTAATGACCATTATTTTAAGAAATAATTCTTTACTGGGGTCTAAACATCATCCAAATCCTGCCCACTGTAGCTAAAGGGCAAGCAAGGACTAGAGCTTCCCTAGCCTGTCCATGTCTGACTCTGCAGCCTCTGCCTCAGAGGTATACCTGACTTCCAGAGCAGTTTGAGAGGTAGGAGAGTTTCTCAGGTCTTGCTGCTATACAGCATCCCCTTCCAAAACATGCACTGTCTCAGTACATTTACTTTGGGCAGTAGTCATCAGACAAAGGGCTGGGAGCTGACTCTGTCCACAGTTATTAAACTACAAGCCAACTTTGCAGGATTTAAATGAAGAACTAAAACTTGTTTGTAGACTTAAACCTAGAGTAATTGCTCATTTCCTCACCTATGACCAACTGTCTTTGAGACTTCAGTCTGCCTCATCCATCCAAATATAAATATGAAAACTTGTTGGAGTTAGTAAATACTTTTTTGCTTTTTCACATTAATGGATACATCACAGTGAGGATTGCAGGGTGCTTTGTAATTAGCTTCTTCTACAGGTAGCAACATGCAGGTATGTGCTTGTCTTTCTCACCACTGCAAGGTGCGGCTCTTTCACAGTTTGAAGAGTCAGTATGTCATAACTGCTACAGTACTGCACTTTATGAAGGCTGTTTAAAAATATTATTTGCTCTGTGAACTCTGGAATTGATGAGCTTTCCCATAAAATACACTTCCCAAGCTTATTTCCTTTTAAGTGTTCTAACTGCATTGCCACAGTGATGAAATAAATGCTTCTAGAGACTAAATATAAACTCCCGTGGATTTATGCCAATATCCACTTGTTGTAGATCTGGCCCAAAGGGACAGTTATTTCTATGTAGTTAGGTTTCTATTTCTGCTCTTTTTTTTCAGTCCAATTTCCTTAATTATTTAATGTATTCCCTATTCACAACTTTTGGTGATTAAGTCTCTCACCCTACATCCAGTGTTTATAGGTACAGCTAGAACACAGATTAATCTTCTTTTTTTTTTCTCAGAAGGTATGGTTAAATATTACTTGTAATTTATCTAGAATTCTCTGATCTGCCAGATAGAATACTAAGTGTATTGACTGCCCATTCTGTGGTAGCTATAATTTATTGTACTGGGTGGTGGGTACTGAATGAAGCCCTAAGCAATCCTTATCCAAATCTTTCTGGTCTTCACTTCTGTGCAGTCAGCTGGCTGTCCACCTAGGTTAATTACCCCTACATCTTCATGATAAATACTGTCCTGTAGTTGGATTGAAATACACTTTGGCGAAATAGATTTTTGGAGTGATTTGGGGATCAGGAAAAATATGGTTATGAAACAGTAGGAAAATTAGAATAAATCTATGATCCAAGTAAAAAAAAATAGAAGCCTGTTTATTTAGAATTTATTTCAATCTTGCTGAAGATGAAAATAGATGAAACTTATTTAGCCTAGAAAATGTAAAAGCACACACTGGACATCTGTAGGAAGCATATATCCATTTCTGATTAATTTGAAGAGAAATTTTGATTCACTCCTGAACTTCTGAGAAAATAAATTTGTCAGAATTATTAAATTACATTTTTTTAGACTAAGACTTTCACTATGTGTAGCTCATGGGCTTAGATATTAGAGCATGATCAATGAAGCTACTACAACTATCATCATCTTCAGCAAAAAACCTCCCAACTTCTCATTTGCACAGTTTTCTGCTTACATGGGAAAAGAAATATTCTAAATGAGGGAAGATAAAAGTAGTAAATTATCATATTAAAAATCTAACCTATTTTTAATTTGCTTGGAAACAAAAATTCAGACTATGTTTTGTAGGCTAAACTTTGGATTTTTAAAATGGATATGGGAAGGTGGTATTTGCTTACGTCAGAATATCATCTATAGTTAGTGGCACTTTAAATACTTGTACCTGTTATTTCATGATAGATTACCTGGCAACACCAAAAATGGTCTAAACTTTGTGATAAATCAGAATTTGTCTTTGTTCTCTGCCCTTTTTTTCTTATTAATGAAAATTATCTTTCCTCTCAATTTTAAACAGTGTTTCTTACTTATAGTCAGCATCCCTTGCATCCATATTTTCTACTAATAGAAAATTCTTTTCTTCAAAACTGGGATTATTGGGACAAACTATTGGAAACATCTGAAATTTAGAGGCGATTAGAGTTCATTCTGAGAAAATTCTTCCAATTTTTACCTCTCTAACCCTCAAGTATGTTTAGCCACAGAGACTTTGTGTTCATTTCTTCTGAAAGGACTTAGGTAAGATTCACAGAGGCAAATCTGAAAAGAAAGACTAATATTTTCAGGTGGATTTAAGTTAATAGTCATGCTGTGACATGATAGAGTCTGTAATACTTTTAAAGAAGACAATGTGGGCATGCAAACTAAGATTTTGTTAAAAAGAAATAAAAAATAGTTATATTAACCTCCTGTGATTCTGTAATTGTGCAATAAAATTTCACTATTAGCTTTCTGCTTTGGATCACACAGCAGATGAGTTACATTTATAAGTGCAAAACCATCATCAGTTCCCAAATCAGGGCCTACTTTGTCACTGATTTTGGCAGGGGTGGTGTATTTCAGGAATGGACTGCATACACCTTCAGAAAATGTCTGATCTTCCTCTACGACCCTTAAAGAGGGGCATAATTAGTCTGCAGATGCTCTCCCAATTACCCCAGGTATGCAGAGATCACAAGGGAAGAGGAAAGAGAACAGCCAAGCTCCCAAGCCAGAAACTCCTCTCCTTATAGATCAAACGCATTCATCTCCTCCTCACAGCATGCAGCTGGAACCATACTCTTATCCTTTCAGGTAAATGAAGGTGACAAGGAGAAGAGACAAAAGAACTACTTTTCCCCCCAGTCAATAACGGGTTCTTTTCTCATTGCTTACATATGCCACACAGTAAGAATTTACATTCTTTTTCCATGAGATGTTATTATCACTACCTCAGAGCCTTTGTATTTCTCTGTATGATACTCTAAAAGCAGCAGCAACAAGGAGGCAGCAGTTTAAAGGTTTGGAAAAATGCCCATATTAGATCTTTAAATACTATTTTAGCACATAAGATTAACCTTTTCATATTATCAGCCACATTTGTGATAGTAGCATCCAAAAAACTGTTTGTGAGCAATGCCTCTCTATACTAGCATTTATGAAGACACAAGCCCTATGTGTCTTGTGCTTGAATGATGCTCTGTCCTTTCAAGTGCCACCATCTGACAAGTATAATATATAGAAAATCTGAGCTTCGGACTTGTTTTCCAAGAGTTTGTTTAGAGTCACAGTCATACTACTTTGCTTATCTTCTTAAAAACATGTAAAGGGAAGCCAGAAAAAATGGAGGGAATACTGTTTACTGCATATTTCCCAAGTCCTTGCCTTTTCAAGTATGAGACATTGTTTATTTGATTTAAAATTATCTTATAGTCTCTGACAAATGTCTTTTTATTTAATCCATTAAACCAAAGAGGTTTGCAATATCCTTGGCAATTCTCTGAAACCTGACTTCACCCATCTGTGGCACATCTTGCTTATCACAGGATCACAGAATCAATTAGGTTGAAAAAGACTTCTGAGATCATTGAGTCCAACCTAAGACCTAACAGCACCATGTCAACCAGACCATGGCACATCCAGTCTTTCCTTAAACACCTCCAGGGATGGTGACTTCACTACCTCCCTGGACAGTCCAATCCAATGTCTGGTCACCCTTTCTGTGAAGAAATTCCTCCTGATGTCCAACCTAAACCTCCCCTGGCGCAGCTTAAGACTACGTCCTCTCATCCTGTCGCTAATGCAAGATGCTTGTCTGTTTGGTTTTGCCATTAAATTTTCCCTTAGTTGCTGTTATTTTCTCACTCAGAGTTTCTGTTTAACTGAATAGTAACATCAAATCAGAGAAGCTGCGTATGACTATGTTCAAATAAAAGAAGGAATGTACTGCATGCCATTAATTCACAGTAAGGAATCTAAGGTAAGATTGGACAATGATAGCTTCAGTGTAAACACTGATGGTAGTAGTAGTTTACTAGCAGTTCATTTCTGAATATGGTTAAGTAATTCAGCTGTGCCTCCAAGCCATTCTTGTGGGTCAAGAACAGTAGTAGCTTTTCAAACTTAAGTAATCCACAGTTGTCAATCATGTTGCATCTGCAGTTTCTCATAACAGGAAAACAAGGTGACATGATTTCTCACTGTATCTTTGATGGCTCAAGGCTCCTTTGTGTCTTTGAGGCAAGTTTATTTTTATTGATACCTTTCCTATGGGTGAATAGCAACAGTGGGGTTTTTACAAACTTAATGATGTCTAAAAATGAGCAAAATTAAAAGAACAAAGTGCTTTTAACTTCATACAACTAGTCTTTAGCTCAACTAATAAAGTAAAAATACCATAAGTATCAAGTATTTTATTATTGCTCCAAGTATGCTGAAATTGTAATCTTGTTTTACACTCATATGAATCTGAAAACCATTATTTTGCACATTCTCCTGTGGTCTGTGAGATCCCTTATGGTCTCTCTTCCCTGATCCATTTATTTTAGGCTGATTTCCTTTTTCCTTCTGCTCCCTCCAGCACAATACACCCCCAGCAAACATCATATTCAGGCCTTGTCTTCTCATAGCTCTCTCTGTTTTAATGCTTTTCTCTTAGCATAGCCATTTAGGGATTGATCCAACATACCCAAATACAGCAGCAATCTTCCATTAGCTTCAGAAAATCACACGGGAGGACTGTGGGTATTAGAGTCTCTTTTTTTCTTTTTCCTGGTCCAAACTTTTCATAGGATTGCTCTCACTATAAGGAAGTTGTGTTCAAAAGATATCATCATTAGACCAGTGTGGCAGGTGCATATTGATGACATGATGTCTTCACTAGAGGTGTAAAGATAAGGCTCTGGATCCTGGCACTCCTGCTGCCTGCTTTACAGGACCAAACAACCTACAGAATCCCCAGCCCCCCACCCCCCAGATTACAAAGGACTTCTCAAACAAATTAGTCTTCACCACACTTGTAAAAGACAAATAATGCCAGCACACAAAGCACATGCACATGAATATAAAATGAGTATACTACAATCAGCTGTCTGAGATAAGAGATACCTATGAGACCTTCAAGTAATTAGGGAGTAGCCTTTGAAGTCTGCTCTTGGCTGCTACCAAAGCCTTCCTGGCCAGCTCATCTGGTTAAAGCACATTCCTTTCTCCTGTTGGCTGGATTACTGTTGGTTGTGTTTTGGCAGAAGCCAGGAGCTCCCCAGCACTCATGGTTGTATCAGGCCTTAAGAAACACCTTAGATAACAAGGAATGACTGGGCCTGTGCCTGTCATTCATAGAGAGGATTTCAGCTTATTCTTCAATCTGTACTGGAGTTTTTTGATAATCTAACTTGCTAACACTTTCCCTGATACTTTGTTTTCCTCATGGCAGGGACAAGCTGTGGCTCACAGGCTAGTTGACCTGCTGTGCTTCACAGAATTATCATGGAAGAGGAAGGAAAGACATGCAGGTGAAGTAATCATTGGATTACTTCCAGTGTCCCTATGTGACACACCTGGAGTATGATCACTTCTTCAGGAGTACTAACTGTTGTCCTAGCAGCCCAAACTCTTATCTTTTAGCAGTTCAAGAATTGCAATGCATCAGGCCATTCTCATTCTACCCACAAGGGGTAAGAAGCACATGCTACTTGCCACAGCATTAGAAAAGGAATGTAATTTCTTCCTTTGGACTTTGTAAGTTAGATCTAGCCATCTATATGTATTAAACCCCATTTCTGCTTCATCTGTGGCAAAAAGTCTTTATGTGCATCACACAACAGCATGCTTTTCTTAAAAAAAGAAGAAACCTTCCATTTTCCAACATTCTGAGAAATACATTGCAAATCAGAAAAAATTGTAAGATGGAACATGCATTGAAGTTACTTTTAAGTACTTGTATAGTTTTCATATGGTATCTGTAAACATTAGAATTTTTTCTAAGAGATTAATTTATAGGTGATTTATTTCCCTGAAGTTTTGCATGCAAAGATTGCATTGCATGTTTTGAAATACATTACTGCTGTAACACTGTGAAGAGAGGATTCTCCAGGTCATGTTCACCTCTGTTGACAAGCTGTTCACCTCTGCTGCAAGCTGTTATTAGGCTAAGAAAATGCAATCCTTTGCATTGCACAGAATTGCGTTCAATTGGACTTTAATAATGCCCATATCTTTCCTTAAACACCAGCATAAACACTCTTTTGCTTGGTTATTTTGGTTACTTTCTCCCAGCAGGTGACAGTGCCCACTAATTATTGTTTGGTTATTCTTCGTTCACTTCCTGCTAAAGGTGAGGAACATGCACTGCTTCCTCTCTATGCTCTGTACATTTTAGTACTGGTCATGGCAATAGACAGAGATACTTTTAAATATCATATGATCTTAACTACTGCAAAATTAAGGCTATTTCTGTCAGCTAGGAACGAGCTATTGCTGCAGAAAGAAAAACTTCTCTACATGACACCTCTCTGTGATCAACTGCTCTGTCCACTGGGTGACACCAGCAGCCTATCCGACACGGCTTAGCTGTGTATAGCACCATAGAACATATCTGAAGAAGATTAAGTTCTTAATCACACGGCTTCTTTTTTTTCCAGGTAATACTGATAACATTTTCTTTCCTCTCTGGTGGAAAAGTGATATAAATAAATAGAAAAACAAAATGCAGAAAAAGCCTAAAATGTCTTCCAGACCTACTACATGTAGTTTACAAGGCTGAAGGAGACAAAGGAGACAAGATGAGAAAATACTCTGTAAAAGACACAATGAACTGAGAGTCTGTTGTACAAACAGATTTAGATGACATGCTTTAATATGAATGACCCACAATCATTATGAAAATGATTGTGAACAGTCCTGAGGTTCTCAGATAACCAGTTACAGAGGTGAAGTTTGATTCTGTTCCATGTAACTTTTTTGCATTCCTGTGCGGAAATAATTTATTAATTTTGAAAATAAAATCAGAATAGCATGCAATTTTTGTGGCCGATACACTAATTAATCTTTAGAACATCTCATAAACTAATTTTCGTTTTAAAAGTAATTTTAAGATATTCTCTAGTATATGTGCAACATTTTAGTTTGTTTCTGCTGTTGTTTTTTCGTTTTCACTTTACCTGCAATGCACTGCTACAAAGATTAGCCACCAGTTTAAACTCAGTTTCAGTCCTATTCCGAAAGAGATATAAACAAAAGATGCATGAGGAATAAAACCTGAAACCTAATTAGCCTGTCAGCGTGATCTTAATTACTGGTTTTAAAAGCTGAATAGCAAAGGCAAGGTGGCTGCTTCTTTTGTTTGAACAAGAAACTAACCATTGTTTAAGGAAGAATGGGGTTTGTTTTTAGAAGGAATGTGTTAATAGTCCTTTCTATCTATCAACGCTCCTAATGTCTCTCAGATGGTAAATAATCAGTCTAAGCAAAGAAAAAATCCAAAGGTGTGATCTTATTTCACCTGGTTATGATACAGTGAACATCTCATACAGATGGAGCCTTCTTTGCTGTTTCCAGGAAGGTATTAAACCCACCTTCAAGCAATTCCCAGTCAGACTCACCTAGCTGTTACCATGCTCAGCCAGAACAGCTTTAATCTAGCAACAGCAGTAGCAATTCAGAACAGTTTCACGGGACTGGGTTTTGATACTTAACAGAAGCCATACTGTGGGATACCAACATTGTCTGTGGATAAGAGGGCACTAAGGAAACCTGCCCAAGGTAGCAGCTCCAGCTCTCCTTGTGTTATCTGCATACAGTAGTGACTTGTGAAGACCAGAAAAAAAGATAGGAAGCTGTCAAATGCAACTCTTCCAGAAGTCACAAATTGGAAAGGGTCACAGTAATTTCCATTCAAAAGCAAATTAAATAAATATATAATATTCAAAAGTTCTGGATTCTAAAATAGTCTATGGTTCTTTTCTGTTTGACAACAGCATGACTTCTGCTGAAGAACTGGGACTGGCCTGACTGCAATTCAAAAGTAATGATCATTAAGAATGAAGTCACTATATTTAGAGTAGACTACAACTCCCATTTTCTTGTAGTTCTGAAAAATTGGTCATGTGCCAAAGATGACAAAATTTCAAGTCACACTTGATTGTCTGGAATGTTTAAAGCTGATCACTTTTGATCAGTGCTCTGCAATGGTCATAACGCAAGTAGAATGATAGTTAAAGGGTAAATAAAACATTCCTGAGATTCTCGTACACAGCATGTGACTGTCTTCACCACATCTCAAAAAAGAATATAGAGTGGCTGTTCATATAAGGAAGGACTAAATAAGGTAGCTTACAAAAGAGACTAAGATGAGATAAGAGAGCTTTATAAAGCAAAACTGGTGTGGCAAAGGAATAAGAAATCATTATCTATAGTTTCTGAAAACACAGAATGATTGGACACCAAGAGAGACAAAAAGCAAATTTAAAACAAAAGGAAGTTCTCTTTCTCACAGCACATCATTAAATTGTGGAACTCTTTGTCACAGGATGTTGCAGAGGCCAAAAGTTAAGTGTGTTCAAAATGGAATTAGATACATTCCTGAAGGCTAACTCCATTGGCAACTATCAAAAGTGACGGCCCAGACACAGTTTTGGGTTGAGGAAATCCCTGAATTGTTAACTGCTTATGGCTGAAATGGATCACAAAAAATGGGATTTTCTTATAAATGTTGTTCTGTTCCTCCCTCAACTACCATCCACTCACAGGGACAGGATACTGGACAGGCTACATGAGTCTTTGATATAATCCTGCACTTCTGCTTTTATACCAGTATGTGCAAAGTTGTTACTTTAATTCGGGTAAAACTTTAGGATTAGGGAGGAAAATGCACAGGGCTCACGAGAAGGTTCTTTGCCTCAGAAATCATCCTCAGCTACATATATCAAATAATTTTGTATATATTTTAATTTTTAAAGCTTCAATAAAGCAACACTAATGTTCCCAGGAAGGGAAGGTCTCTCAAACTCTGCAAAAGTTAGATTAAAAATCTACTTAATTTTACATACTTTCTTCTTGAGGCAGATAACTAATTTCCTCTGCTCCTTGGAATTTCCTCAGATGATCAGAAAAAAAAACCCCTTCAAAATGAAACACAATTGCCTCTGCGTATAATGAATCAAAAGGCTACCCTTAGTACACTTAGGACAGAGTCCATCCTTAATTTCCTACTAAAATAACTATTGTTCAGCTAAATAAATACAAGTGAGTTTAGGAGAAGGAACTCGTGGCCTCAAAGAAAAAGAATTAAGTTCAAGTTTTAATGAACATATTAGGCAAGAAGGAAATGTTGTATGATATTAAACATTTGCTTTTAGACAGTCTTCTCTATAGTCCCTTCGATGCCTCGAGGAAATGGTTTTACAGAAGCATTACAATAACGCAGTTGCTCCCAGGAGCAGTTGTTTCTCTCTGATCGTGGCATGTACTTCCTGCCATATGGACAATCCTACTCTCTCCCCCAGCCCCCCATCTAAAGATCTTCAGCCAGGACTTAATTCTTGTGCCTTCAAAACGTTAGGGAGCTATGTGTTTGAGGGGCATAAGGCAGAAGGGAACCAATATTTTTATTTTGTTTCCAAGAAGTAGCTTTTCAAAAGCATTGTTTGCGCTGAGTTAAAAAAACAACCACCAAACACCAAACATTCCTGAAGTTTTCTTTCCCATAGGATTTTCATTCCTCTTTTTTCCAAAGGAGATCCTTTTTCTGTGTACTTTACAAATTGATAATTATACATTATTTGTGAAGAAATGACTAGGATAACAAACCTTATGAACCTTACAATAACAAAGCAGTGTGTGCTTACATACATACAGACATGCAAACACACACTGTTGTTCCAGTTTAAGAATAAAGCCAACATACCTGCTTCCATTCATCAGTGCTATACTACGTGGAATGATAGCTAAATATCGTGAGGCCTAGCTGAGGGAAACTGGCCTCAAATCATTACATTTCTAGATGTGAAATCATCCCTGATGTACTTGACTGACTAACTGCTGGCAGCACAATTCTCAACTGCATTTTCCAGTTTCTGGAGCACGTCAAAGTGACCTTTGATGTGATGCAGAGGAGAAGGCAACTTGAGGTCAAAACCAGATCCATGGGTCTGGAAATGTGTTCCTACACCTGGAGAATGCAACAAGGGCTGTGAAAGTTACTGACATTTACTTAGTGTAGTCACAGATGGATTTGGTCCATTAGTCCAGATTCTCAATTTATCCCAAACAACAGCAGAGGTAACTGGCCTCTCCAGCAAGTGCCTGGTGTATGGCTCTGGTAACCTGCTAAGTGCAAGAAGCAGCCACAAGCCCACCAAACGTGCAAGGAAGCTAGAAGAAGAAAAATAAAAATGAAACAAAACAGGAAGAGGAGAAAGCTTTCCTTCAGTTACACCTGCTGCATTTGCTATTAGTGTTGAAATTCATACACACCCATAAACAGCCATCCAAGCACAGATGCAAGGCCTAGGATGAAGAGCAGGAGAATCCACGTTGTTTTTCCTCCAAGATGTGAATATGCACAAGACTCCCAGAAAAGGTCAGGTGAAATGAGCCTGACCTTAACCAATCCCCAACTTCCCCATCCCCAGTCACTGCTCTAGAATGCAGGTTTGAGATGGGAAACGTAACAAAGATTTCATGAAATCCACTAGTGACTTTTCATTGCTGTTCCTACATGAGTACAGGCTGAAAATGTGGAGACAGCACAGTGATAAGGGGCAGTGCACATTTATAACTGGTTGTAATGGTCAAGGTTTTCATGATTCTTTTCCCTGGAAAAATAGAGTAGCACCCTGAAAAAGGTGAGGGAAAAATCACACCAATCCATTTCATTCCAGCTGATCTCATGATCCAGAACTTTTTAAAAGAAGGCTGGGTTCCATAATTGCATTTGCCTTGCAGCCTTGCCAGCTTTTTAAGTGCACTCATTACGACACAGGCTAAATGCTTTGAGCTGATTCTGCAGCTTACCAATAGCATGAAAGGAATTCATGCCAGCGAGTTTGGTCTTCTCTGGATTCTAGAGTTGAATGGGAGTCTTCTGGGAATATAATTCAAAATAGTTTCTGCCCCTTTTTTGCTGCAGATAATCAAGATGACAATGTTTTTAGTAATTTTTCTTCAGTAAAAATAATGCAGAAATAATGTGGAATCCTCTATTTATACAGAGAACCTAAGAATACACACAGCAACTGTTTGAACAGTTTTGTGGTTCACAAAAGCTATTCTGGAAAGGCTAGTCAGGAACTTACAGGATAATCCATGCTTCTTCTACTCTTAGCTTTTTTGATTAAGAACGACATTTTGTTTGTTGTGTGGTGATAGCGTACTTGTTTGCTTATTAACCATGAAATTATTCATTACCTCATTCCAAATTATTCAGCCAAGCAGCCATTAATCAATAACAAATTTTTGTTACTGTCATGCTACTGAACAGGCAACTTTGGTTTTCAGTAGCCCTTTAGTTAGGCAGATCTGCAATGACAGTTCTTCACTTCCTTCATAGTCTAGAGACAACCTGAAGAGGTCATCGAACCTTGCCATTTTCACCAGCACAAAATCAACTATGTCAGCGTTATTATGGAGACAAGAGATGGTACAGTCCTGACACAGCTGAAGACATCTACAAAACAGACCTTTAGACTTGAATCGGTTTTCTAGAGTACTTCATAGCCTCTGAAGAAAAACAGGCACTTCCACAGTGCAATTAATCTCCTTCCAAAGTATAATGGAAGTGGGTCAAATGAATCACATGCTGGAAATGCCTGTTTCTCTCCCGTGGGATTCAGTCATAGGTGAGGTGAAATCCATGCTTGCTGCTTAACCTGTTCGTAAATAGTCATTGATAGAGAAGCCACATATATCTGAATGCTTTATTCTCATATTGCTTGATAGCTTTTCCTATTTAGTTTTTCTTCCTGTAGTTAAAACCTGTCATTTCTTGCTCTGTTTATCATAGACATGGAAAACAGCCTGTTTTCTTTCTTTATGTAGCAGGTCATATTTTTATGTCCCTTCTGTCTCTCGTAACTGTACTCTCTCACACTCAGTCTTCTTGTCTGTGTACTAAACAAGCACAGGTTATGCAACCCTTCTTTACAGGTTGTATTTTCTGGAGCTCTGGTCATTCCCCTTGCTTTCCTGTAGATTCATGCTAGTTGATTTGCATTTGGCCACTCCAGCATTGCTGAGCTTACAAGTTATACTTGGTATTTCACAGGTTAGATTCCTATGCGCACACCACACGATGATTAAAAGTTGTATGTTGTCATCATCAGCACAGATAATCTGCAACATCAAAAGGACAGCTCAGCTATCTGGTTTGCATGCTACCAGCCCAAGAAGGGTGGTACTACAAAACCCAAAGAGATAACAAAGCTTTCATGAAATGTATTTCAACTGTGGTGATTAAACAAACATGAGCAAAATCTTTTTTATTTGAACATCTGAGTTCACATGCACATACACACATTAGTTTGTCCAGTTGCCTCTCTAAAGGGCAGTTTAAATAAACAGAATTGCTTCTATAATATGAACATGTGAAGTTTGCTAATCTGCATGAAATATTCCTCGACAGAAGGAAGAAGGAAATTAACCTCAAGAATGACCATCTCGGTCAAAAAATGCTAGGGAAAGAGAACTTGTGATAACCTGAAAACAGCCTCATTTACTCCTTCAGTCAGCTGGAATGATGCAGAAGGGCACATAAGAGGAGAAGTATGGGCTGGGCTGAACTCCCAAAACCCCTACTGTGCATTGCTTAATGTCTGTGTTTAATATCTAAAAGTTCCCATTCTCCCAAAGGTTAAAAGGAATCAGGATGGAGATATATAGGCTTATAAAACCAATCTACTGTTGCCAACAATAAAACATTTTTCATTTTGACCTTTTTTTTTCAGTGTTCTGACATAACTGCTCAAAAGTTCAGAATTTCACTAGTATTAAAGTTCATCTTTGACCTCTCACCTTTTTATGTGGAAGAATTAGTCAGGGAGAAAAAAAACATTCCTCTTTGCCCTGGCTTGCTTATTATGACTCCCTCAAGAATTTCAGACTCGGGCTATTTGCCAGAACTATGTTTAGCTCTGAGAAGAGAAGGAATCTCCCCCCACTCCAAAATGGCACCATCCAAATTTATCTCTTGGCTTTTACTAAAGACTCAGAGTTTAAAACACTCTGGATTAAATTTATCCCAGTAGGGATAAAAGCTTTGCTATACCTATTGAGAAAAGTTGATCTTCAGAGCTACTTGCTAATGAACCTTCTTATTCTCTAAGTTCCTAGTGTTTTAGAAGTGAAGAAAGCCAAAAATATGTCCTGTAGAAGGCAGATATTTTACTCATGCCATAAAATGCCAGCCTGTGAAAGTCACATGCTACAGAAGGCCATTATAAGAGCGACAGGAATTTGAAAAACACTGGAAAACTTTGACTGGTAACATTAACGTATTATGCAAGCAAAGCAAATCTTCAAGCATACTTGAATTTTATGCTTGAAGGCACAAATTGATTGCTTGTGGTGGAAGGAATAATGAAATTCCTCCATGTCATAACATCACAGAATCAACCAGGTGAATTGTAATGGAAAGGGCTACATTCCTCTGACAGCACTGGTGATTGCCAAAGGCAGCCTTCTCATTTATATTCACTTAGAAAAGTTTCAATGCAGTGTGCATTCATGCATCAGATCATCTTTGGAGCAGATTTATCCACCTGTTACATCAGCCTCTTCATTTTGTACAGTTACAGAACACATATGTATCAGAGAACAGCAGTGCTATTTGCAAAGCATTCTGTAGGCAATCTTGCAGTGGCAGAAGGTTCCTTCCATATCTGTTTGTTACCATTTTCATCATTAGCCACACTGAAATGGAGTCAGAAATAGCACAACTGGTGCACCCCCCAACATTTTGGCTGTAGGATAATGACAGTGCTTTAACAAAGCCAGCATGGGAGTGATGGTGTGTGTGGCTTCCTCATCTGTGTGGCAGTGAAAGGCACTTCAATGGGACACAACACATAAGGGCTTGCAGCAAGAAGAGGAAGTTAATTCCAATTATCTGTACAGGGAACACAAGGGCTGGAACAGACCTTGATGTTGTTGGGATGTGATGACCAAACCAAAGTGCAAATCCCTGGCGTATGGAGCAGAGGCAGTAAGCTGGGCTGGAGGTGGCTGGAGGTTTCTTCTCATGTTCTCTGTGCTCCCACCATAGGCAAGGAAAGAACATGCAGAACTGAGTGAGATTATAAAAGAGAGGACAACTGTAAGAGACTGGATGTCAGACTGGAAGGATCTGTGTAATGAAAAACACGATGGGGAAAGGGGAGGTAAAAGGAAGTTATGGGAAGCAGGATGAGGCATTATCAAAAAACTAAGAATCAGGGAGAGAAACACAGTACAAGTAAGGTATGAGGAAGAAACTGAAGTGAGAATAGGAAAATCCAGAGAGAGTCAGAATAAATGAGTGAGAATTTGCCTCAAAGGGGAAAACAGACAGAACTGAAGGGGTATTTGTAGCCAGAGAGTCAGTAGCTAAGGCCAAATGTTACTGGCATTTCCATCTGTTGATGTACACTCAAAAACTGTACCCCAAGGAGAGCTTATAGGATTCCCTTTGTTATGATGTTGACACTGCACCCAACAGTGGATTTAAACAGGGGGGCAGAGAAACAAAGACCTGTGCCAGAGTGTAACATGGATTAAACTGTTCATCACTGCCCATCTGCACTGCTGTGAGTGCTCTTCTCACACTCAGGTAAATAGAGCTCTTCATAGCAATGAGACAAAGAACTTAAAGTGTTTCAGACTTCAGTAAAAAACAGTGGTATTATAATAATTTTTGCCTATAAAACTGAAAAATGCATGACGTTTTTTCCCCCTCTCAATAACTCACAGGTAAAAGCAGTGTTCTTTGTCATGGTCATTACAGATTAATGCATATTGGTGTGAGTGTAAGATGAAGGCAATTTAGCGATCCTCTGAATTTCCTTCTAAGTGAATAGATCCATTGTTACTTGAATATGCATTACCCTGAAGTATTCATGCAGCCCTTCATGCTGAGAGCTTCCCTGAAATAAGCCAGATGTTTCCAATTGTGTAACACCAGGAACATCCCACAATATAAGCAACTTTGGATAGTATATCAGCTTAAATGATTCTTACAGTTTTAAATTCAATTCAGCCAATTTTCACTGAAACGAAGATTCCGTTACACTGCCAAAACAATTACATAGGCCTTCAAGTCAGTGAGAATCTGGCCCAACTACATCGCTGACTGAGGAAAGGCTGATGCTCTCACCTTCATTCTGCTTGTATCTAGTATTTCAGCCAGCTAAATTGGACGTCCTCCCTATGTAATATCTGTGCAATATGTTTGTCCTAGTTACAGGGGCTGGGACCAGTTTATCACCATGTGGGAATAACCCAAACTGTGTACACCCTCTATGTCATTTGTGATGGACTGTTAATAATGGATCATTTGCAGCAGCTGCCCAGGGCACACCTGATACCTCAGGCTACAAGCTGGGTATTAAAGAACCCTGAGAGGCAGGGGAGTGTTTCTTTGTCTTCACATTAATGACTCAGCTGTGATAACTCCCCTCTGGAAAGGCATTAACACCTTCACACCCAGCCTGAGGAGTCACCTCTGCTAATGGGCCATACTGGACTGGCATAATAGGCAGCTGCAACACTTAGACTCCAAAAATCAAAGACTCCAAAAATATCCCATGACTCACAGAGTTAAATCACCCACTGTGAAACTCTCCACCCTGGGGGAGGTACTGGACATTCCCACCTGAACCTGAGCATACACAGTCTTGAGGGTTTGGGACTTCTGGTACCACTCATTGGATCCAGAGGACCAGAACTCCAACAGGACTGCCACTGCCACTCTCGACAAGACTGCGATCGTTACCTCAACAGAACTGCCACCATCATCTGGACCAACAGGTTTCCTTTCCTTTTACTTTGCACCCAGGGGGGCCAAGTGGTGCTCAGCACAGGGACCAACAAACACTGTTCTGTACTTGTCCCAGAGGGCTGGGTTATACATCTGTTTATGGGGGTTAAAACCAGTTTCTTCTCTGTATCATTGTATTTACTGTAATCTTTTTAGTAAATTGTAACTGATTTGTAATCTCTCTTGAGTTGGACTCATTTCTCCCGACAGTTTACTTTTAAACCAGCACAATGTTGAAAAAGTATTTATCTTTTCTTGAACTTATTCTGGTAATTTTGAGGCTGGGGACTTTAAAACCAAAGCCAACCCAACAAACTGGTCCAAATTCAATGGAAGCACTCTAAAAATCCAGAAGGCTGCCTTCTTTCATTTGTTGAGATCTTACTGCAAAATGCATCATTAATGTGACTTGTTTCAGAGTTCTAAGTTCTAGCACAAAACACGCTTTGTTGAGGGTGTCATGATAAGATAGTAATCTACAAGTAACAGCTTTGGGAAACATGCAAATGATTGAAATATCATGAAATACACTTCGGAATCAAAATCAAGTTCAAAAAACTGTGGACATAACAGTTGGAAATTGTTTCTGGATCTTTCTGAACAGCTCTGAATTAGCTTTAGTTTGGTGGTTTACTTTTCCAGGGAGAGAAAGTTACTAAAGTTTCAGATTTTACCCACATTTTGAAACTTATGGCTTTGAACACTGGGCATAGTTATTTCCTATAGGTTTATAATCACTTAGGAAAT
This sequence comes from Chiroxiphia lanceolata, assembly GCF_009829145.1. Lineage (NCBI taxonomy): Eukaryota > Metazoa > Chordata > Aves > Passeriformes > Pipridae > Chiroxiphia > Chiroxiphia lanceolata. Next base: position 46,120,313 of record NC_045641.1, on the reverse strand, counting down.
AACCTTGGTCACATTTCTTCTCCAGAAAGGCTTCCTAAGAGATATGGTATTTAAACAGCAAAGTTCATTACTACTTATAAAAGTTTAGAAGCAGGATATCTTCCCTCTTAGTAAAAACACAAACAAAAAAATCAAAAGATATTTAGTTAACATATGCAGAAGAGAAAACCCAAACAAACAGTTGTTTTTTCCTATGCCTAATGTACTTGTCTCTGTTCATCTTCAAATATGACATATTATGACATACCTAAACTGAAGTATTACCAAGATGGATGGTGGTGGGTTTTGGTAGTCCAAGAAGCAGCATGCAAAATGTTGCTTTATACATCCCAGTATGCTGTCTGGAAATCTTGGAGGGACTAGAAAAACCTGAGTTTCGTTATTTAATTCTTAAATAAAATACAACAAAGTCAGGAAAGGTGAAAGCTGAAAGCCATAATAAAGCTGTAAGTCAGGCTACCTAACAACTTACTTTGTTTGTTTTTCAGCCTATCATCTTAATTTAGAATAAGAGGTTGCTTTTGTCAATTCAGCTTTTTTTTCCTCTTTTTTTGGCAGAAGTACATTCAAGGAAAGCTACTCTTTGCCAACTATATTTTCAATGGGTACAGCAAGCCTACTAAATACCTTCAAAAATAAATAGCTAAGACAAGGAGTGATTATCACATGAGTTACTGTCTTCCAAGTGATTTGAAGTTCAGGTATTTTACTTTTTTAATAATTTCATTCTGAGACCTTTGGCTTCTTTTAGTTTCTTAAATATCAAGCACTGTGACTCAGAGCAGCAAGTACAGCAGTCTCAATATCAAAGTATTTGGACCTTTTTGGCGTGTTTACAAGTTCTCCATGTTGTTTATTCCTTCCTGTTCCATTCAACAATTCCCGACTCTCTAACCACAGCTGCTGAGCTACAGAATCTTTCCCGTAGTTACTGACAAGGAGGAAACAAAAAAACAGGTAAAGGTCCTGAGGTCATCCCCTTTTTCTTTTGTGCATGTCTGACTAAGACTTACTTGTTTTATGGGCTATTATATTTACATTTTGGCACTATCCATAAAAATGTAATTGCAATTAAAGGACAAATTACTTTAGCCAGATGTCTTCCAGCTTCTTCATTTCATTAATAGTTGCAGGGAAGCTTTAGAAACATAACCTGGGGAAATATGGTCAAATACTTCACAGCTTCATACTGAGTGTACAGCTCATGGAGGGAGCATTCCCAGGAGCTAAAGCACGTGCTGCAACAGTTTGCTGTCTTGTAGAAGTTTTCAAAACAGAAACAAAGACAGGCAGGAAGAGGAAATAATTGCAACTTCTGCAATTTATTTCTTACATAGCTTTTGGGAACCATGTAATTATTTTTAATTTAATGGCGATGCAAGCCAGTAATCAAACCGAAACTTCAGAGTGCCTGGCGTGAATGCAAAGGTTACTGCATTCCACTACTGATTTAACCCACACATCTTGCAGGGCATCATGATGATGATGATGGTGATGATAGATCTATTAAACTACTATTAATCGCTGAGAAGCAGCTGACAGCAGTGACAGCAAAGAACACAGAATATAGTAAAAAATGAACTGTGCAGTCTTCTACTGAGCTGCTCTTAGCTAGCTTTGACAGGTCATGGAAAGTCTCTCATTTCTTTTAAGCTGAACAAAACAATGTATTTCATTTATATTGAACAACAGCACGTTTTGCAGTTGAGTCCATTTGTCTTGTCACTTCACATGTGTACGCAAAGCAATTACTGGAGTGGTAGAGAAGTCAGGGATTAAATACGGTTGTTAATTAACAGTAGCATTTCCCAAAAATGTCAATTACTGGCCTGCCATGCTTTCCCTCCAAGTCAGTGGAAAGCTTTCTTGATTGGAGTCTGGACAGATTAGCTTCAGCCTGGGTGTTTTTGCAAATGCTTCTGTGAGTGATTGAAAAGGCTGCACTGGTCTGTGGAATTCCCTGTGCTAGTTCTTCTCTACACTACAAATTTCCTTAATTATTTCCCACTACGGCATCATCCCTAAATGCAACTTTAGAAGCAAATGTATGTAGCTGCACAGATGGGGATTTGCCTAATCTAAACCTACACATAACCCATGCCAGGTGTGGTCAGAGCCAGCATGGTTGTTCTAACGTGTGTTTCTGCTACTTGCTATCACAACACCATGACAAGAAATCCTTAAATGGATTGGGACATTCTATGGGCTTCTTTCATGCAGAGGAGCAGGTGCAACTGGGGGCACAGAAACAGCTTTAATGAAGGAGAGGGCGATGAAGAGTCTGAGAGAAAGCCAAGGCTAGGTGACATAGCTATTTCCATATACTCTATCATAATTATAAAGATGGTGCTAAAGATGTGATTAATTTCATCCTTAAGTCTCCAAGAGTAGGTGCTTCTGGTACTTTCCAATCTTGCTGGCTGATCTCCCAGCCTCAAAAATTGCCAGATATCCCTCACATATGCGCATGTTCTGTTCACTTTATGTCAATACCTTGGGTCTACTGTAACGGACCTTTGAACTCTTTCCTCCTGCATACCATGCTGTGGAACAGATACCATTGAGAGCTCAGCTGTAGGTCAAAGAAGATTCTGCACCGCTAAAAAGGGATCAGCATCAGCGAAACATTGAAAAAACCTTGCTTTTCACCGGGAAGATAAGAAAACCACTATAATTTCTCTATCTGTTCGTGATTTCTTGGGAGACAGCATTTTCTTGTTTGTAAATCAGCTATTTCTCTAATGGAAGTAAGCAAATAGGTCCTACCCTGCATTCCTTTTCCCCCCTCTTCTTTATCTGGCAGATGAGTTAAGCATGGAGACAGCACAGATAACTGACTGAAACTGAAACCACATTTCTAGGAAAAAAATTGCCCTTGGATTCCTCTTCCAAATTCCTCCTCAAAACTTGCTTCACTCAGAAAGACCACTGGTTTCTTAGTGTATGTCAGCAGAACCACTCATAAGACTTATGGACTTCATCTCTAGGTATATTTTTTTGTGTCTCATCCATTTGTTTATACCCATTCTAGGTTTCTTCTTCACTATCTTGTAAGAGTATGTACAATGCTGCAAAATAATCCTAGGGAAGCTTAATACAGTAAAACTGATTACATGTTGGGATCAGTGGAACAATATAATAGAAGTCTGAATGACCAGCTTTTTAGGACTGGTCTGGCTCCATCTCAACCCGACCCAGTACACTAGAGCAGGTTACTTGATACAGTGTGAGTATTTCCAATATGAAGCAGCACAGCAGAAGGATGAGAAGAACAGGTTTTAATGAGAGAAAGGAGAAATACAGCAATACAACTGATACAAAAAAGTACACAATATAACACAAGTGTCTAATAAATAGCAGAGAACTTGAGAAACAGGAAGAAAATTTCAGATGGTTGAAGAAAGAGGCTTGCTCAAAAAGATACAATCTTAAGTCTTCATAGACATATATACATTCTTGGCAGTATAGGAAACGTACAGTTCTTACATAGAAAATACTGACTGTCTGAAGTGGTAGTATCAATTCCTGAAGAATATTTGCATGTGGTACATTATGAAGTATACACACAGGTAATTTAGAATTAAAAAAATCTCCAAGTAAAGGAAAACATTACGGATCCCTTTTGGTAGACAGACTTCTCCTTCTAACAGCAGCAATTGGATCTGTTCAGTATTCAGTATGAAAACAAACATGAAAACCAGGAAACAGCAAAGAATAAGCAAAACCTTTTGCACAACAGATTATGCACCAATTAGGCAGCAAGACTCAATCGGTAAGAATAAATACTCCTGCCTCATCAACTTTCCCCTTGCCTTTCACAATCAAATTATTTTCCTTCTTCCCCAGTAATACTTAAGCTTCCCTTCCCTGAATTAGGTGAGAGTGAGTCATACCTAAGTGGGAAGAGCGGGCAACAGATGTTAACCTTAAAACCAAATGAGGGAATGTTTACAGGAAGAGGTGTGCATCAGCCACAGCTCCTAGCAGCAGCAGAACACAGCCTTTGTTTTGATAATAAAGTCTAAGTAGTATAAGGGAGCCACAAAGCTTTGGATAAAAGAAGCCAGTCTGTTCTCTTGCTGCTATTTTGGCACTTTCAAAACATACAAAGCAAGCTCGTCTCTTACAAGTCATACAGCTAGACAAGTAGAATACATCTACTGCAGAGCTTCTTAGATTAAAGATCTACCTGACACACTCTTCCTAAAAGCCCACCTACCAAGCCATTTAGGTGATGCTTAAAGGAGTTTTGCTAATAGTTGCCACAGCACACAGGTCTCTGAAGGATGATGGGAAGCTGCAGCTGGAAGCATGTGACACACAGAAAAACATTCTTCAGTCATCGCTTATTTAGACAAGAGTAACTAGTGTTCATTACTAAAGTGCTTGTACTGAGGAATCAGCAAAATATAATGCAGAAACTATTGCCAGGATTGCTTAAAATTAATTTCATCTTCAGGATGAAAGTGAAATTATAAATAAACTTCCGTATAAAAGATCAAAAAAAGTGCTCATACAGCATTTGTGCATCCCTTTAAAAGCACTTCCTATTCCATTCAATCATTACTAATTGAAGGATGGATAAGCCACATCCATGCCACCTAGGCAACTGTCAGGGATACAGGATAAGGAGAAAAAACGATACAGGCAGTAGTGAGACAGAATTTTATTACAGATGCCAGAGAAATAATAGCAACCAAAAAGACTTTAAAAGTGGTTAGCATTACAATTGAGAAAACTATGTCTGAAACTGGGAAAACCCAGGCACAAATTTAAAAAAATGGCTTAAAAATAATCCTGGTGATGCACACAATCAAATATGCAAAAAAGACTTTAGGTCCTGATTCATATCCATGGGAAAAAGGAGAGAGGTAAAGTGGAAAAGTACAAAAAAGAGAAACAAAAGGGTTTGGGAGAGTATCATTGGCAGGAAACCCTATCACAAAGACAGGACAGAATCCAGGAATGTCTTCCTGCTTCTGCCTACATCCAAGCCAGAACCTGAGTTATGAGACCAGGCCCCAGGCTTCATAACTGCTTTAAGGACCTGCTGACCTAAATCTCCTTGAGACCGATCTAATCAACTGTTTAAAGCAGCATCAGCAACTGGAAGGGTGGGTGCAGAAGAGATTCCCAGTGGAGCCAAACCACATGGGTTTTCAGTACAGTTGAAGGAAAGAGACTGACGTCACACAGAACTTAAAGGAAGAGATACAGAGATTGATTACACATAGCTTGATACACCACCACAGCAGCACCAAGTCTTTCTCTGGAAATGAAATGGAGATAAAATAGAGGCTTTTTGAAAAAGCTGCTGAAGACTACCAGTCTGGTGAGTGTTTCCTGTCTCCACTTCACATGGACAAGAAATTGTGGATCATTCTCAGTGTCTGCAAACTTCAGAGTGTATCATGTGATATCCCTCTGTAGCCCTGCCAGAAGTTTCTTGCTGCAGTTTGTTCTTTTAAACATTTTGTCTTATATTTTAGCTCTCATTTATTAACCAATTAAACAGCAGCTTATCAAGATTATTTTCTTTCCCTTCCCTGTGGTTCCTTGGCAATCCATGCTGCCTTTAGGTCCTGTTCTGGGAAATGCTAAGACTTAGCAGGCAGGAAATGTTGAGGAACATGTATTTGTTTACATGTTTAAGACAGGGTAGATGGGCACACAGGCACTCACAGCAGCTCAGGTGCAAAGCCTTGATAAGTGAAAACAAAGTAAAATAGCTTTTCTAATTAAAGGTGTAAAATTAGCATGTGTTTTAAATACCTCCACAGAACCTGCTTGGTAGAACACAATTCAACTCTTTTGCCATTAAATAGCAAGAATTAAGTTTTTGTTTACCTTCTGATAAGTAACTGGATAGTTTGATATGAGAGAAATACAACCTCTTTGCTTGACAAGCCTTGCAGTGGGATACCTGGAAATACACAGTATAATATGAAGTATGTGTGTGTGTATATATATATATATATATATTTATAAAGCTCACACAAATCCCTCAAATTAAGAAACAATCTGTTAATGCTGCTTAATGAAAATTCAAAATAGTTCAATTCAGGGGAGATTTAGTAGTAATTGTAGCATGAAAATACATGCTCTTTGTCAGTGGGAAAGGTTTAAGCACAACTGCTATATCCCAGAGCTTCAGGACTAGGCAGCTGTGGAGCCAGAGCACATTGGCATAGCAGCTGGAAAGCACGTTTTCAGCCCCTACTGCAGAAAGAAGCAAGCTTGTTTAGTGGAAGGCAGACGCAGCTATGACTGTGCCACCCTCCCACTGGAAAGAACAAGTAAGGCTCATTTAATGAGGAACAACTGTTCAAGGATCAGTCTTGCTGAGGAGACATTACCATCTTATAATCATTAGGGAAGAAAATTCCTGGAAGTGAATGTTCTGAAGCCCAGGAAGAAATAGGAAGTTGGGTTGAAATGTAGATCAAAGCTCCCTAGAAGGAAAGTCAGGACAAACATTGTAACAGCCCTAAGAACACTTCTGTTTATGAGTTTATGACTGGGAATGTGCAGCAGAACCTTGGGGTGGATTTCCTCTAGCTTGTCATTTCATAAAGTTTAGACAAAGTGTTCAAAATTGAAGGGAAAAAGTGGCCAAATTCTTCAACAGCTGACAAAGGAATGCTGGAGAAGAGCTGAAGGCTGCTAAGAGGGGGGAGAGAGAAAGACATCAGAGGAAAGAATGGACCTTGCAAAAACCGGATCTTTGAAAGATACCTGCAGAGTCATCAAGTCTAGCTCAGCACCCCCACAGTCAATCACCTGAGTAGAACCCTTCCCAGAAGTGATCAAACCAGAGGAGCTTCTCCAGCCTTGTGCCCAGGCCCCATCCATTGCAGTGTGGTCACTAAGTTTCTTATTGGAGATAACTTACCTGGTGCATTACAGGATAGTCTCTTAGGTGAGAAGCAAACCAAAAAACCGTCCCCAATTGGTTTGTGTGGCCTATGAAAGGTGGGAAGGAAAAAGTTTAAGAGTGGGATTGTAGATTGCATATGGCATGGAGGCTGCAATGAAGGAAGACAGAGACAATAAACCTGAAATGCTTATGAGGCATCCTGTTCCTGTATAGGTTTCCCTCAGCACTGGCCTGTGATCTCTACAAGCTTTGCAGACCTCAGTCACACAGGTACAAGCAGACTGTCTGTGAATAGTCACGTTAGGACTTTAAAAACTTTGAGCACCATGTCATACTGAGCAGTGCAGGAACAGCCAGCATGAACTTGTTTAAATTTGACCAGCTGTGCCTTTGGATGAAAGATCTGGAGGACAATTTGCAGGTTTCTGGCTTTTATCCCATAATACATTGAAAGCCTACTATTATTACTGAAACACAGATATCAAACATTATAAACAGCCCACATTTACGGTGCTTCTACTGAGATCAAATGCATGATTCTCTGTCAGCAATGACTACTGAACATATTAAGCACTGACTTTTTTCTTTTTGTTTGTTTAGGAATGGAACTCTTTTTAATAGCACAAAGTAACGGAAAGGATTGGTCACCCTCTTTAGAAATTTGAGATTATTTTCAGTTCTCATCCATGCAGCTGGAGAAGGTCAGGAAGCAGTCTTTAAATATGAAGATTTGAGCACAAATCTAGCCAACTAATGACACTTATTTTGGGACCTTGTACTAGAATTTCAGTTATTTTTAAAATGCAACTGATGTTTTTCAGTAAGTCAGAATTACTTATAGAAGCCAATTTACACCAAAAGTGTGGTATAAATTTGAGCTGCGATCTGATATTATTTCTGTTTTGACTGTATACTCCCCATTATGGTGTCCGCCTTCTGTTTCAGTTCTCAAGTCAAGTGACAAAGTCAGTACACAATTCTAGATCTAGTCATTAGTGTTACAAACACAAATAAAAAAGAATTTGTGTATTATTTTAAAATTTGAATGTCTTAAGAGCGCTAGTAAAGAGAGAGGACCATAGGTGTCAGAGAGACCAGAAGGGTGAAAACAGTAAGTAGAAAAAACCACGCACGATAATTTCAGTTTTACTGGCACTATCATAAACAGTTCTTAGAGACTGGAGAATAACAGAGAAACAGTCTTGGGCAGCCTAGGCCTCAAGAACAACAACAACAAAAAAAAGAGTCAAAATGAGTGAGGAAAATAATGAGTGGCACTATCCTCATTAGGATTCAGGGAGCCAGCTGCAAGATAAAACACTCATGCACTTCCAGTCCTGCGCATGTCCTGAATCACTGAGTGGTCACAAAAGTCACCCTAAAGGAGGGACTGGGATTGCACAGCCATGAAGTGGTTTAAGCTGCTATAGAACTGCATCCCCTTAAAGCAGACTGTCTGTAAGGCCTTTAAGATTTAAAGCTGAGAAGGTACAAAGGGTCAAAACATGCTGAACACGTGAAAGCATCCAAGTTTTGGTCCTATTCAGCCCTTTTAAAATAAGCCACTTTTTAACAGAGAAACAAACCTTTTCCTCATCTGCTAAATTATAGTCACTTCTTCAGAATCCTGTGTTCAATTCAGAAAGTGTAATGTGGGCTAACAGTGCGTTCACCCTGCTGAGCCCAGTTGTGTTCTAATAACCTGACAATAACTTGAGAGACAGCAGTGTGAAAGGTGATGCAAGATATCGAGAACACTTTCGTATTAGAGTGCTGTATCCATCTACAAAGCAAAGTTCATGGCAGGTAGGTTTCTCCCCTACTTATGACTATGCCTTATTACCACAGTTATGGTACCATTACCAAGTATCTGATTACTGCACAAATTTCCAAGTCAAATAAATCAAAGTGGGTTTTCGGGCACTTAAAATCCAAGGTGGCAAAAAACCCCACAACCATATACAGGAGGGAATTAAATATGATGAGAAAATGAATAAAGTACACTACCAAGCATTTTAAAAATTAGCCACAGAGGTCTTCAGTTTGGTCTCTGACATCCGTATACCCATGTTTCTTGTGTGAAAATATATTTTGTAATGCATACTTATTCATCAGAGACCAAAAAAGCTCTGGAAAGTCAAGCTGAAATTTAAACAAGTGTTGTTTGGCATCTTAATTGTGTTAGACCAGGTGGCAGCTGTTGGAAGATCATTTTTATTTAACAACTTTTTGTTTTGTTAGCAAAGAAAAACATTGTCCAGCCAAATCCTGCTGACAGTGAACAAATATTTCTCCTCCATTAGACCAAATATTTTCATTTGTCATCCTAATAGCTAGGGTAGAGGTAAAAGATCTGAAAAGATTTTTCTTTTTTTATATGGACTCAAATATATTTGAATGGTTCACAGTTTTATGGGAGGTGATTATTAGTCCATACTCAGCACTGTTGAGGTTATGTCTGAAGTACTGCACCACACTTTGGTCATTACATTTCAAAAACTGAACAGATTTCTAAGGAAAGCACACAAAAGGTGAAAAACATGACCTCTGTGGAAGGACTGAGGGAAGTGGGCTTGCTCAGTTGAAGAAAAGAAAAATCAAAAAACTTTATTGACAAATCTCATTTGTAAAGCCTGTAATAAAGATGACTGCATACTGGCACTGGGACTAGGTATAATTGACCAAACATGAAGTTGAACAAATTTATGGAAAGGGATTCCACTGGAACCTGTTAAGCTGACCAGCCACCACCATCACTGGCTCAAGAAGTCCCCGAGCCACAAATTGTTGAGGAATATCCTGACTAAGTATCACTAAAAATCTCTCTTTTCTCATACTCTTCTCTCAGCATCTGCTATTAGTCCCTGTCACAGACAAGATCCCAGAGCAGCCTGACCCTTTACACTGACCAAGTGCTATTCTCACACTATGCCTGCTTTTTTTAGATGAGACAGTGTGAAACCCTGTTAATTCTAAAGAGTAATTAGCCTTAGGAACAAGTCACTTGCAGAGAAACAGCAGCCCTTCACTAAATACTTTAAAGAACAAGGGCAGTTTAGTATACTTGACCTCACCTCTGTCAAAAAAAAAAAAAGAGGAAAGAAAGAAAAAAGGCATAGACTACAAGATTACAAAATTCAGTGTGGGCAAACAACTCCACACAGTCCACCATTTAACGGGTTTTTATTACAAAATAAATTAATGAGACAGTTGCAAACTTTGCACTTCCAGTACACATAAAATTTCCAATACTGTGTCAGTCACACAGACAGGTGTGCTCAGGACAAAGTCTGAAATCTCAGTAAAACTGGCTACTCTACCAGGTTCCATCTTGCACTTAGAAAATGAGGTGCAAGATTCAGTGATGTCCAGCAATTCTCTGTTGGGAGTAAAACTGTCTCACTGCCAGGACCGAAACCAGAAGATTTACATTTGCGAATCTTGCCTGTAGTTGACACAGACACATTTAACTCCATTTGAAAGATGTTTGATTATCTGTCATTGTCTACATTTGCTTCCATGACACAATGGTTTTACAACTTCTGTCGTGAAGACATACACTTAACAAAAGGGACAAATTATCTTCTTATTACAAATCTTTGCCCCCATTTAAGCCTTTATCTAGATCTTTAGCTGTAAAGTGAAGTGACATAAAAGATGTAGTGTCAGATTGCAATCCAATCTAAGAAGCAAATATTATCTTTGGAGTGTCTTCCAGTAGGATAGAAGGAGAAGAAATTACTTAACCCTATATAATTACTTGCTTCTACTTACAACTTCACAGAACTGCTAACTAGAAATGGAATAGGGAAAATGCATTTATTGTTAGCTCTGCTCTTCATAAAGAATTTTGGCTGCTGATATCCCTCAGCATAACCCATTATTTAGTATGGATTTCCTGATTAGCATGTTTCAAAAAGCTACAAAGCCCTAAGAAGCAAATGTTCTGTTTTCACAAAAATCTGTATCTCCGGTAACAAGCCAAATAACACAGAACAGCACTCAGACCTCGACATGCTCAATATATTAACACAACTCTTTAGAGCTAATGCACACTTCAGTGTGTTCATCATATACATTATTTTAAATGCAGCAACAAATTGTGATTGCCAAGAAATCTCTCAGGTTCTTGAAGGAACATACAGCATGTATGGTCCAGTCCTTGCAAATGACATAAATTATGAGAAAATCTGGATTATGACAGAGTGCCTAACACACGTAGATGGAACCTGGCTATCAAGTCAAGGGAAGTCATGCTTTGTGTGCTGTACACTGTTAGCCATATTTTTCTGCAGGGAGAATATTAAATAAATCAAAATAAATGACCTGATGGCTGTCATATATGGATGTGATGAGAGGCAGAGAAAGAAAGTGAGCCCAAGTGTTCATATGTGCAGCTTCTAAGATTGCATAAGACAGACCATGGAAATCAGTTAAAGTGCTTGTAGAAAATCAGTTTGTTCAAAGCAGGATCAGAACTTCCTCCAAAAAGTCATCATTTGATCATACCCATGTCTAATGTCAAGGCTGTAATTTCACACGTCACCACCTTTGCCAATAATGTAAATGTGGGCAACCCCGAGTCTCGCAGCAGCAGCGCAGTCTGTCCTGATACAGCTGTTCGGAGGTAACTACTGTAAATGGCATCACTGCAATAAGAACAGTGAAAAGTAATCCCTAAAAAGGGTGGACTCATGAGCTGTTTTGTAACATGGCCTCGAAACCCTACGTTGACACAACTGATGGATGAAAATGAACAACTCATGACAGATGGTTTTTTTTAGTTCAGTTTCATCACCAAGATCAACACATAACAAAACTAGGTTCCAAGAGAGCCACCAAAGTTGATTCTCCAGGACTTTTGCTAAAGGAATAAAGAGATGGCAATTTTTATAAATGTGAGATCTGAAACCAATTTTAGTAGCAATGCAAAGCACTCAGGCTACTACTGCCTTCATCCAAAATTGTGAGCACAGTAATAATTCATATCCTAAATATGATCATCTTTCCAGGTTGGTAACACAGCCATACACATTGTAAACTATGATTTGAATCCCACTGGAAAAATTCAGGAGTATCCTTTCTGGGATACACAACATCAGATCATGAGATGACGGTGCAATGAGTTTATGGAAAAGCATTAATGGAACATACATTTAGGGAGTCAGAACAACTAGCTAGGAACAAAAAAAAAATCTGGGCACTTTGTGAACTCAAGGATCTCAAGTCAAGGATGAGGAAGACCTTTTCAGAAGCATGGACAATGCTTCAAACACAATTTATCCAAAGCAGCTGTTCTAGACTTGGTAAAAAAAATTGTTTACCAGAGAGAAAATAAAAGCGTTTCATCATCTTAGCCTAATCTTTACCGGTTACAGAAGAATATACCCCACCTCTAAGAGGAGGCTTAGCTTCTCAATACACTCAGAGAAGCATCTGATTTTTTCTTTTATCACTCCCCCAAGACATCAACCATTCAGTCACTTACACAAAACTAAGGGCACAGAACACAGTGTTACTGGTCGAAGAAAAATGGCAAGACATTCTCTTCCCAAAACCTGTGTGTGAGGGAGAAGACACGCATTATATTGTGAAAGAACATGTAAGTCACATACTCCCTTGTCTATTAATTGGTATTTACCTCTCTACCATCTGTGAAGAAGTCCACATATTTCACAGCGCTCATGCAAAATCACTAATAGAAGAGAGGGAGATTGAAAGAAAGCACTTGTTTTCTGACATATCATCACGAGTTCCACCCTAATCTGCTGACTTTTGTTGGCTTTTCCCATTTCCCATCAGCATCCTAGGAAAGACATTGCTCTGCACCACCTGCATCTAAAAAAACCTTTGCCCTACAGAACTTGCAAAATCCAGTAAATACTCTAAGTAACTGATGCAGTGTATCCAGGTCGAAGTGGAGTATTCCACACAAAGAAGCTGCGCTCTTGTCATTAGAGACATGGGATCCGAGCTTCATTTTGAGTCAGAGAGCAAAAGGAAGAGAGGGCAATGAAATCATTAACCAGCTCCTCTGTGAGATGAGCAGTTTCCTGTTCCTTGTAACATCACCACAGAGAAAAAAACAACCCACATAATCTCATACCAAACATCCAGACATCAGTGTCAGTTAACTAAGTTACAAGATACACTTTAGAAAATACACAATTGTTGTTCTCTCAAGGATTCTTAATCACACAGGTTATAGTTGTGATCTAAGGAAAAGTGAAAGAACATCAGGGAAAAGCAAGTATGCTGTTTAAACAAAGTACTGCATGTTGTTAAGCTCTCAGATAATTTTCCTCTAAGAAAATTACTTTAGCACATAAACAAAAATGTACAAAAGCAACCATTATATCCAATCAAACAATTATATTAAGGTTCAATTTACAAAAGGTTAACAAATAATTAATAGCTGGTTTAATACACAGGTGTTTACTTCTCACCTACTGTCAATCCAACAGATAGCTTCTAGCTGTCTATAGTGCTTTCTACTGGTGTGCTTATAGCCTTCCCTAACATATACTTACAACACATTTCTCTAACATGAATTACAACTTCTAGAAATCATTTATTAACCCTTCATAAAATTCTAAATAAACCTTAATATGAAGCATGACTAACTTTATACTATTTCAGCCCCATACCCCAGGACATATCAAATACTAGCTCTTTCAAGTTTTTATTTAAAATTCTACATTTTATTTGGGTGCCACATCACTAGCTGCAGAATCACAAATGTCTACTGTGGCTTAGTCAACACACTGCAGATACAAGAAGTGAAACAAAAGTGGTGGGGGAAGATCACAGGGAACAGTTCAGGTTCTTCTAAAAGAAATGTCCTGGCTTGTTTTATTGGAACAAACATTGATACCATGACAACAGAATCAGAAAGCAAAAACCGGAGTCTGTTGTCAATCAAGACATTGTTTTTCCTTCATTTTAGAAATAAAAAACCCACAATACATTATAATAAATAAATAAAACAGAAAACACAAAGGTAAATTAAAGCCTCCATCACTAGGACCTTAAAAATGGAACAGCCATCTATTTCTTGGATGCAGCCTAAATTTCTCTTACCTGCAAATTTTCAATATACTTAGAAGTCCTATTTAGTGTATCAGACTTAGGGAACAAGATGTATTATATTTAGGTCTTCTATTTTTTCCATCCAGTATTTTCACCTTCACACCTCACCTTAGTTTTCTTTCCATCAAATTGCCTGCTGTTGGTTTAACAAAGCTCAGCTCAGATTTATACTTTTCCTTCACTTTCAGAGCCTCCATCTTCATTCTCACAGTCCTCCACAAGGTCTTCATGCTCCTGTGTCTTCTCTTCCTCCTCCTCCTCTCCCTCATCTCCAAAAGTCTCTTCCTGCATTGTAGTAAAAGTGAAAGACCTGGCAGCAACTTGTGCAGCCAGACCAGATGTGAAGTTTAAATCTGTTGATATGTGGAGCTGGGCCAGCCTATGCTTGATTTTTGAATGTAATGCATCCTTAGAGGGAGGCTGTGAAACCTCTACTCCGTCCATACAGCTCGGCTTGAGTTCTTCAGCTTCCCCTTCACTCTGATAACACATTCTTTCTTCAGTCCCTGTAGAAACATCTTCATCTGCAGTACCGTTTTTGTTTTTCTCCATCTCAGGATCTTCATACAAATATTCTGTCCTGCTTTTATCAGCAGCAGTCACTTGCGGATTAGAGTCTTTTTCTTCAGATTTATCACCACTTTGGCTGCAGTCCTGCTTTTCTGTATCTGAATTCATATGTGATTCCAAATTATTTAGTAGCTTCAGTGGTTCTACAGAAGGCAAGGGTTTCACTGCAGCTTAAAAAGGGGAAAAAAATTAAATAACTAAAAGCAAGCTGCTATATATAAATAATTTATTTCTGTCTGCAAAGTTGCAAGATTATAAGGGTTAAAATGGCTTCAGAACCCACTAAAACAACAGAAACAAAACCCATGACAAAACTTAAAAGTGTTTTCTAATCACAAAGCTGAAGTGAAATGTGATAGCTACTTGTAACTATTCCTTAAAATCTGTGATGTGAAGAGACAGTGCAAAATTGGTTGTGTTTAACGCCGACATCAAACACAGATGCATTCAATGTTAAAGCAAAACCCAAGTATAACTACTGTCCAGCATACAAATTTGAACTGTCCACTTTTTAAGCAACAGTTTACCTAACCCACTAAAGACAGCTGGTACATGAGAAAGTCCTTATAGGCAATACCCGATCTCAAACGCCACAACATACAAATGCAACATGTATTCATACAATCAGGTAAGATGTCCTCACAAATAAAGTGTGGTTTAATTTAGCCTCTCTTGAAGTTAGTAGCAGTAGCGAGTCCCATTGCCAGCAACGGGATGCTTGCCAGGAAGTCTCTCCTCCCAGTGTTAAGGGTTAGTACAACTCAGTACAATCACTTCTTGCAGAACAGACGTCTTTCGTTTTAAGAAAATGATATAATGTCCATTTCCAAGTAAGGGATTCCCTAAACTGCAGTAGCTCCATTATAGCAGCAGCACGAACATAAATGAGAGCGGCAACAGCAGATTCCCAAGTTGCATTTCCCTTTCTAATTCCATTCTGATTTTACCCCTGTAAGCAGAGACGAAAATAACTCTGGGAAATACACGAACTTTTCATGGGAAACAAAATTTACGGTAGTAGGATTTTTCAATTGCATCCTATTTCAGTAATATTTACTTTAGCTAGCTGAAAGCAGGCACATCATTATGGTTGTCATATTGATAATTCTTTTCATTAGCACACTGAAAAACTGAGGCTTTGAATTTATACTGTATTGTTTTTTTGAAAGCCTTTTATACTGAAGGAGCACTGCACCAGACTCATCTTAGTTATTAACGGAGTAGTTCTTTCCCCATCTTGTAAAAAACACACTGCTACTTACTTCTGCCCATTTGCTTGAAGAGGCAGGAATATGCACAGTAATCTTATCATTTGGAAGCAAACTTGTTGCCTACTTCCTCCAAACAATCCTTTGAAAGCCAAAATTTCTCAAAAAAATAAATAGATACCAACAGACATTGGTAGCTGGTCAATTTGCAGAGTTGATTAGTTAATAAGCAAGGTGCAATTCATCAGTTCTGAGAGTATGGCTTTCCAAAGCTGAGAAATAGCTGTATAAGATCTATTGTATGGACAAGGTATGAGAAGGGGTAACAGCTGGATACAACACAATCACTTTCAGAATGAACCTTTTGGGGGTGGGGAGGGGAAGGGGAGAGGTTAGGGAAAGGCTAGAAGGGATTTTTCTTTAGAGAAAGTTGTTTTACAATGTTTGACAAATGAAAACAAAGCCACTAACAACTTCGTACACCTTTTCAAAAGCACTTTTCATTTTACTGGCTCGATAGGATGCCAAAGGACCAAAAATATAAGCTTAGCTAAGCTACACTCCCATAAATTACCTACTGCCCAGACTGTAAGCAGTATTACCATGGTGCTGGGCCTTGGAAAACTTGATTAAGTCTAGTGCTTTGCTAAGATGATGTGTTGGTTTTTGTTTTTTTTTTTTTTGGAATCCAACCTATCATCTCCAGTTGACTTTATGCTGTTTTATTTAGACATATCAACTTCTTTGGAGCTGACCTCTTCTTTGTGGAAACCCTCACCAGCCCCTCTTTCAACAAACCAAAAACCCCAATGTCTTGGTTAGGACAAATAAATCAGAAGGACAAATAAATCAGAATGGCTATCTGGGTGCCTTGACTAACAGATTAAAGCCTTTGAATATTTCAGGATCTTTTTCACAATAATCATGAGTTAGGAAAACACAGGATTTCTGGAATATATCTCCTGTAAAAGTGAGATTCAAGAGGTCTATGGAAAAGCGGTATCATGGCCATCCATTGGCTTGGGCCAATGGAGACAAGAATATGAACCTGTCTGGGTTTAAATCTTCAAGATAAAGCAAGCTAGAAATGTGAAAAGCACAGATCATAAAAATGTCTCTTTAAGGAATGACTCATGTACAGACAATTAAGGTCTGCAGCAGTAATATGGCAGGGTCCATTATGCCACATTTAACTGACTTTTGTTTCTTTTGAAGAAATAATGAAGAAGTTCCTTAAAAACCAGTAGATGATGTTATGTCTGGTGTCCATATCAGTCTGTCAGATTAGACACACAGTCTGTGCCAAAAGGAGACAATTACTTTCATGAACTGCTCTTGTCTTTTCCAGTTTTGTATGGGATGGAAGAAATCAATGCAGCTGGAGAAAATCACACTTTCTTCCCTCCCCACCATTTAATCTCTAGTCCTAAAACAATGTAGTATCTATACACTGAAAGGAAAAGGAACCAACACGAGCCACAAAGGCTTTTTTCTGGTGAACAGTTGCTGCAGACTACAGGAGTCAGCTGGCTCTGTCCAGCCATGGCCACAGATGGCCAGAGGATATGCTCATATGGACAGGTATCAGCTGCTAACTTGGGTAAGGATATCCTGTGCAACTCCTGTGCATCTCCTGACAAGAACTCTTTCTGTAGGAGTCACTAGGTCTGTCAAGACTTGAACTGGAGGTAGGACTCCTTCCTTCTTTCTTCAACAGTGAGGAAAGAAAAACTTAAAAAGATTTATGTTAAAAGTTGTGTGGTGTCTTATCTAACACCAGAGGAGTAACACAGAAATTCTACTCTTGAGCAGACTGGTGCAATCTGATGTCTTAAGGGTTTTTTAACTCAACTAGAAGAGAAATTAGTACCAATAGCCAAGTGATCTCTTTTACCATAGCGGTAGCTTATTGGACATAAAGAAGAAGGTTGTGAAAACAGATATTTTTTGACGGTTTGATGTCAAAAGAGACAGTCTCATAAATAGGTATGGTCTGTTAGTGTCTGTTCCCACTGAATTACTGAAAGATGCAATCCATGGTCTTTTTTTTCTGGTAGACAATGGCAAAGGTAGAATCCTTGGACAGGTTGCCAGACTTGAGGGTTGTTTTTCATAACACAGAACATAAAACTTTTTAGAGAGCTTTTCCTAACCTTTCTGTAAGAGGAAGAAATGAAAATGAGAAAAAGGAAAAGACAAACTACTGCCAATTTTAAAGATACAAACACCTCAAGCAGTGAAAGGAATTAAGTTGTATCCAGTCTCATTGCTGTAACAGACACACTGTCTTGTAAAGAAATTTTCATATTGCTGCCTTCAAGTACAAGTGGCTGGAGCTACCCAGCAGTCCTCAGAGTTTGTAAAGGCTAGTTTGGAAGAATTCTTCTTAGATGGTTTGTGGGGGTTTTTTTGGTAAACATATTCTGTATATGCACTCTCTCATGGAAACAAAAGCCAGTTTTACTCTTTCATGAGCCTTTAATATTTCAAAGTCTAGCTCTTCACTTTAACCTATATACTTCTGGAAGTCTGGAATAATTTCTGATGGTTTCTTTAAATTCTGAAAAGTAATTTATTTATGCACCCTGATTAAAATTAATATTTACTGGAAAGCCATGAAAGAAAGTCAGTCTGCATGGTTTATAGCCTGACAGTTCTCTTTATGCTGTGTTAGTATTTTTATGTGTTCAATATTTTAGCTCAGTGTTTTGCTTAAAGCCAAATTCCCATTTCTCTGACTTCTTTTCGATATATAGTAAATATAATGCTAAATGTAAAATAAAGAGATGGAATAGTAAACTAAGGCTACACAGCTCTATCGAAGACACTACTATAGCTAAGCACTGTCTGAATCCTAACAGAGTCAGAAGTTAATGACAAACAGACACCTACACTTTCTAAGAAAGAAATAGAAAGGAATTAATTTTAAAAAGCAATACTTACCATGTTCACTGAATAGCAGCTGTTTCCATTTCTGTCTTTCTATTTCTGAAGCTTTAAATCCAAGTACAGATTTCAATTCTTGTAACACCCTTTTAGATTCCTGTCTCTCTCGTTCTTGTCTCTCTCTCTCTTCCTGGGAAAAGCAGTAAAAATCTTCTCTTTTGTATTCATTATCTGTATCTGAATAATCAACATATGCTTCCAATTCCTTAAAAAACAAAGAAAGAAAGAAAGCAAGCCTTGATCTTCACTGTCAGTGTGGACTCAATTCTACAGTCTGATTCATGATCAAGCGATCTCAACACGAGCCAACCACAGCAATAGGATGGAGCCCTGTTTGAGCAGAGCCAGTGGATCTGACACTGCTCTTGGTTGTATCTGTATGATTTTGGAGCAAGTCCACTCATTGAAAGTTAATGAGATTTACCTTCATACACAAGTATGATCAAATGATATACCTTGAAAGATCAAGTGACATACCTTGAAAATGGGAGTCCGTTTTCCCATAATTACAGGTGGAAATAAGCAATAAGCAATGCTGATCTGGGTTTCTTTTTTTAAAAAAAATTTACACCGTAACCAATTCTTGGTAGTCAGGTATCTTGCTAATTTAACTTATGTACATGCTTATTAAGAGGATACAGAAAACAGCAAACTCCTCCTCCAATTTTAAATATTGGCTTACAAGCATAACAAAAACCAGAGTACCATTTATGTTATAACAGATGGCAAATAAAAATAGTTAAAGTAATTGGTCCCAGCTCTTTGATATGGAAAAAAATGTAGAGAGAATGCATGATGCATGTGGGGGAGAAGGCAAGGGAGGGACAGAGCAGAGCATGGCTGTTCAGTGTGCTTCAGAATGCATCTGCTACTCAGTTATGGGATGGAGGAGGCCTGTCCCTCTTCTAGACAGCCTAACCATCACCCATGAGCTCCTCAAACAACACAAAATTGTTCAGTGTCACAGTTTGCTTTAGGTATCCAAAAACGCGGAGACTATGTAAACCGAAGGCAGGATGGTTTGTGCTGGAGCTTGTCACTTTTGCAGCTGTGTCAATTTATCCATCAATATGTAAGTAGGACTCTATTTTATATATATTGCCTTTTAGCAATTCTCACTTTTTTCTTTATTACTCTGACCTGCGTTGCTGCTCTCCTTTTGTCACTCATTTCTAATGACATATACGAGAAGTGAATACTAGTGTTCTTTTTTCCAGGACAGGAAACATGGACCTCTCCATGGAACAGCAAAAGGAATATAGATAATTTTTTTCTACAAGTCCAAGTTTGCAATGGCACTGGCTACCTACTTGATCTTTCTCAGCAAGACAAGGAGGTCACTGCACAAGCAACTGACAAAAAAATGGATACAGCAAACAATCCCCAATTATTATTTTAAATGATCCTTTTTTTTTTTTACCTGCTCTTCAGGGATTGGATCTTTGTTTTCTATGTATATGGCAGGTTGTGTTAAAGGTACTGTAGTACGCTGTAGGTTGTCACAGGAAACTTCAATTTTGCCTTTAGGGGAAAAAAGAAAACGGATTTAAAAAAAAAAATCATATTTGAGTGTTGAATGAGGTTTTTGACTCAGTCAGGCAGGGTCCAGGTATTTTTATAGGCAGGATTGGCACACATGAAAAAAACCGGTGAGAAGGCTGGTTAGATTACACTGAAACACTGTGTTAGAGACCACTTACATAACTTAGTGCATTTGATATAAGCTGCATCCAGCGGAACTCATGTTGAAATACTTCAACTAAAAAAATCTCAACATTTTTATAGACTTTGAAAACCTGCAGGTGGTAAGAAAAATTGGTAGAACCAGAGAAAAGACTTGGTTCCCAAGTTTAAAAAAGAGAAGTAAACCAGTAAAATTATAGGTAAAAAAGCTTCAAATAACTGGAAAATACTGGAAGAAATAATTAAGAAAAATGTATAGGAAGCTATCTGGGAGGTAAGCAAGGAGACAATGGGACAGCCAGTGTAGGTTTGTTGAAAATCAAGATGTTAATTTCCCAGCGCAGTGACAGGTCTTATGAATAGAAAGAAGCCAAAGATGTTCTGCATTTTGTTTTCAGTAGGGCTTTTGACATGGAGTCATGACATTCTCATAAGCAAAATACACAGGCCAGGAAAAGTTGCTATTAGGTGCATAGAAAAGTCTCTTGGATCATCACAGCGTAGTTACCATTTTCAGACTGGAATACATTGAGTGAGGAGTTGTGTCAGGTCCAGTACTCTTTAATATTTCCAATGGGTGAAAGAAAACTGTTGCAGCTCATTAAATCTGCTGATATGGAGATAATCTATAAGGAACATCAGAGATACGGCCCAGGCAGAATTGGATTTCAGAGACAGGAGTTTGGTGACAGTGACTGCAAATTTTTGTCCTTTGGAACAGTGAAGTGCACAAATAAATGACAACTGACTGGGGAACAGCACTGAGAAAGCAGTGAGAAGCCTCAGAGACACCTAAAGCCTGCTGCAAGCAAAAAGCCAAACTACTTACTAGTACATATAAGCAACAGCACAGATGTTAGACACATGAAATAACATTTCTACCCTGACACTGATCAGGCTGTCGATGGAACATAGTGCCCAGTCTGGGGCTCCTTCATTCAATGATACAGTGGGCAAACTAGAGGGAGTATAGAGGAAAACAGTGGAAATTATCAGAGGACTAAATATAGTTGTCAGGGAAGAGTTTAAGCATAGAGAGTCACAGAGAGAAGATACAAAGAAAACATACTAATCATCTTCAAGAATGTAAGAGCTATAAAGAAGAAATGGATTTCCATTGTGGGCAGATCAGAAGTACTGCTTTTAAATTGCAGCAAGAGATACTTCTATCCACTAATAACATTCTACTGGTAATGGAATTAAGTGCTGGAACAGATGCCTGGCAATACTGTAAAATGTCTCTAAAGAGAGGTTTTTAGGAACAGGTAAACAACATTTACTCACAAACACTAATTTATCCTTGAGGAGGGGAAATGGGCCCATCTATCCCTATTTTCAATTTCTAATCTACTGAAACGTTGAACACTTACGGATAGTGTTCTGAAAGTAGGCAGTCGACAATAATGCCAAGTTTGGTGGGGCTCAGTTATCTGCTTTTGCAAACAAGGAAAGTATGTAATTCTCTAGTGGCCTGGGCTGAGCTAAAGATCTGACATTCCAGAAATATTTACATGCAAAGTTTAAAAGAAAGGTGAAGCATATAGTGAAATTTCAAGTAGAAAATTGACGAGATATTTGTTTTACAATTATCAAGTCCCCTTGTCTATTGTGTAACTCTGCCTTGTAATAAGAACATTTAAATAATAATAATAATTATAACAACAATAGAAATATGGTCCTGAAGGTATGAAGACAAATTTGGAAGAGTATATGTAAGTTACCAATTAAAAGCTTGCCTTCCCAAATCAGTTTACTGGAGTAAACCAGTTGCTCTAATACATGTACAGATTGCTCTTTTTGCCTCCTGTATGGGATGATGCTATTGCTAGAGATACGCTTCAAGATCATGAATTCACAGTGTTTAACTAAAACTGCTGCTGCTTTAGTTCCTCTCAAGTGGATCAAATGACAGCAAGATCCAGGAGACTACAGAAGAGTACTATGGCCTTGCTGTTATAAATGTCTAAAAAAGTTGTTTATGTTTGCAAAGATAGAGACAGTTTAAAAGGAGAAAGGATGGAGTTTAAACAGTTTGAGAGATATCGATTCAAAGATCATTAAAACAATGATGTAACTGGTCATAAAGGGTATTCTATTCCGTAAAATTAGCAGCAGATTAATATATATGCTTAAATTGTTGAGACTTTAAGTGGTAAACTAGTTTTATCGGTGATGAAAAAAGGTGAAAGAATAAAGATAAGAAGCTGAAAGTCTAGCATTAACTCTAGGAGGTGAGTAAATATCTATATGTAGATCAATGACAGATAAAGTCTGTCATTGCCCAAGAATTTAAGTAGAGGTAAATTCCCCTCAGGGTGCTGAAGCCCCACTTGCTGTCAGGCTCTGTTCTGTACCTGACAGGATCAGTGACCAACAACATAAGTTACACCAAGTCCTGTAACGAAAGAAGCTCAACTGCATTCACTGACGGAACCACTTGCTCTAATATCCATTCCTGTCACCACCAACAGAAGGTGGACAGGAGTGTATGAATGTTCAATTCATTACCCTTACAAGGCTTTGCTTTGACAGTTTGACACAATGAACTATTTAACATACCTGTAAGAAACCAGCTTTGACACACAATGATTTAGGGCAAGAACCTTAGTAGTACTTGCTGAAGGAGACTCATCTCTTTATACAGATGCTCAACTGGTTGAGCTGGTTAGCTGAACTAAACATCTATTGCAGCAAAAGTGCTGGGCATCCACTTAGACACAATGTTCTACTCCCTTGGGATTCTTGCAATAGCTCTTGTCAAAAGATTAATTTGGTTTTGGATAATACTGCACAAACATAAAAGATGTTTTAGCTTCTATATTATTTCAATGGGAAGGTATCTTCTTTCAAAGAGCTTTCAGAAAGCATTGGGAAAAAATGAGATAATTTAATTAAATAATTTACATAATCATGACTGACAGACCAGCCGTTAAGATTTGTAGAAAGACAGCAGAAGAACTAGATTTCATTTCATGCACAGCTTGAAAAGGTCAGCAGAAGCTGGACTGCTTAAGAAATGTATCAGGAAAGCCAAACGTAGTCAGATGAAAATGGTTCTCAATGACCAACATAATTTAAAGTAGCTCCTGTGGAGTGGTTTAGTAAACTTGTTGCAAAATAAGAGATTCAACCCCAACGCATTTGCAGGAAAGCCAGTGGGCAAAAGTGAAGATTTATTTTATTTTTTTATTTTCCACGCAATCCCTTCCTTCTAGATCACACACTAGATTATTTTTGTAGTGAACTTTAAAAGGAAGCAAGTTATAATAAAAATGCCTGCTGTTTTTACATAAAGTAAAAACAAAACTAAAATAACTAAAAATACTATGGCGTGCAGTCTCAAAAGAACTTTTAAGGAAAGGGAAAAAAGCAATCAGTGGAACTGCAGGTTGTGGAGGGCATCAACAAAACAAAACAGGCTAGCACACGCAAATGTATCAGGCTACATCTAATATCCTCATAGGCTGTTTCAGGCAACACTGAGGGGAAAGCTGTAAGACTAGACTGTCAGGTAAAGTACACATGAATTTGGTTATACCATGTCTGGACCTGCACAGAGCCTGCATGAGGCCTCCTAGTGTTCCCAGTTCTGGTGTAAGCATGAACAAGGTCAGCTTGCATGACTGTAGGCCCACAGATCTCAGGGATGATTCACCCAAGTCCTACCCCTTCACAGGTGATTCACCAATCAAAGGCAAAAAGCCACAACTGGTCTACACCTGAAAATGTAACCATCTGAATCCAAAGGTCTAACAGGCTGAGTTAACACATTCTCATTTTTTACTGAAACAAAAGCTTCAAGGCCATCACAGTGAAAAAGTCTGACATAAATACAGTCTTTCTAAGTGTAAGACCTTCTTCAGCTAAAATTCTGACACACTGGCTGAACACTGTCTTTGATCCATTTTACCATTCCATCTCTGAAGAGTATCCCATTAGTTGCTAAATTAATCTCTCACATTTACCTTTTTTACTTGTGTTTCTTCCACTCATTTTTTCCACCTGAGAAATGGCTTCTTCCCAGCAGCTGTTGCTTGCCTGGATATGAGGCTGAATAAACTTTAGTTTTTGTTCAAGAACCTGATGGGCTTCTGTAGTCAACTCAGGTGTCTCCTTAGTGCTAACAAGTTTTTCAAGTTCATCCTCAAGAATTATTACCCTAAGTAATAAGGAGATGAACAGCAATAAGTAATAATAAATATTTGACTTCACCATTCCTCTAAGTATTTAATTTAATATACTGTTATTCTCCTCACATTTTAAGTTTCTAACTCAGTCAATTCCTCAAAGATGCTCCACAATTTTAAAAATAAAATAATTTTCTCTACATCAAGATACATTGATCACCTGCATTCATTACAGTAATTCTTATATGTAAGATTAAAGGAGTAGGACAGTCTCAACTGTTTCACCAAGGCAGTGACAAATCTTTAAAAATATTTATTAGGTAGTTATTATAACATTCTTATAAAGCATTTAGTATGTTGCAAAATCAATAGGAGATAAGTTTTCAGATTTTTTCAAGGGAGTGACAGAAGTAAGGTAAGATCTTGGTGTACTGCTTATCCTCAAATTTTCACCAGATACTTAAAGAATCACCAGGAAAAAATATCAGATAGCCCATACTGTGTACAGATATGCCTATAATTGCAGACTTGCATGTATCTGCCTTTTTTTCTTTTAATCTGGGATACAAACTTACAACCCAAAGAACTTCAAAACATTCTGCCTACCTGCATATTCTCTTAATTCACGTGTAAACTTACTCATTGAGCAGCGCCTTGAGGTGAAGCTGCAAGCTGCGTACCGCTGTCTGAAGGCTGTTCAGCTCCCTTGACTTCTGCTTTGTTCTGGGTGGCCATTCCAAACCCGACTGGTGCTGAGTTTCAAAGTACCGATAAAACTCGTAGCTTCTCCTAAGCTCCTCCAAGCAGGCAGCGTGTGTGTGAGGTAGGCCTTGAGTCACATCGGACAGGATGTGATGAGGCAGCCGTTCAGGGGAGACCAAGGGCTTGGGGGACGCATTGGCGGGGGAGAGGAGCAGCACCAGCCTCCTGAAGAATTCTGAACTCTGCCCTACCCAGAGCTGAAAGAGGACCTGCAAAAGAGGGTAGGGTTAGCTCTGTGCACCTGGGAAGACAGTCGGCTTCCAAAGTAAATGTACAGATACACCACAGGAAAACATTCTCTGGCCAGCAACAGGAACTTTGAAAAACTGCAAAAATCTGCTGACTGTTTTTGACAGGTATCCCAGACCACGTGAGGTTCAGACCTTGTGAACCTTAGGTGACTGTTAATTCTTTGATGAAGGATATTAAATGCAATTATGTTCCGAAGATTGTCAGAGTCCTAAAACCCCATATTCTCATCAGGCAGTTTCATTATTTGCTATAATCTCCACATACCCTACAGCTCAGAAAGGGCTGCCAAAATTCCAGTGGCAGCAAAAACATTTTTCCCTTTATAATGCCAATCATTTCTAAGATCTGGTAACTACTGCGTTGCCCCACACTCAACCTTGAAACAGGAGCCTAATTGCACTGTACTTCAACAAAAAAACATTTTACATCTGATGAAAGCTGAGCTGCTAACTAATTTCTTTTTTTCAGCCACGGTGAGAAATTTCATCAATATCACTAAGGAGGAAAAGGCTTGTAAGAAATTAATTGATTCACAACGTTATATATGGTCCTAAAGAGGCCAGTCCATCTGGGAGCAAGGCAACCCACAATTTCAATTTCTTGAGAACTTCCACTTCCAATGAAATGTAAAGAACTGTTTCCTTAGTTTAGAGAAGGCTGTTTGCTCAGTAGACTGTGACAGAACAGCAACACCTTATGTCTCTAAAATAAAAAGGAAAAGTTATGACACTTTTCTCTGCAATACTGGCCCTTATTAAAAGGGATCAACTGCAGGTGACCATGACGTGCAGTCTGAAATCTATTCTCAAGCATTCCAGAACTGAGGAAGACAAAATATTTACTCATCATGCTTTTGATATATCCAAGGGTATATCAAAAATACTTGGATGCAAACTGACAAAATATGCCAAAAGAATAAAAAAAACTTTCTCAAATCACAAAAAATGCTCATGAGAAAAAAGAACAAATGAATTACATGAAATTAATTCGGGCACACATGCAAGACTGATTTGACTGGGTGCAAAAATAAAAAGCAGACAAATGGGCAGCAATCACTCAAGTGTCCCTGAATGTGTGGTGCCCTGGACAAAAAGTCAAAAGCTCATGCTATAATATGCACAAAAGAAGACCAATCCCTTCCACCAGACATAAGGCACAAGCAGTGAAAAAGTAGCACACAGAAATAGTGGATTTCAGGAATTGATAATTATAATCCAAAACGTACCTGAAAAAAGGCACAATGATGAGAGAAAAGGAAATTCCAGATGTATTTATGGTTGTAAGTAGCTTGCTCTGCCAATGACTCCTGATGATTTCTGCTGATTTTTGCTTAAACTCACAAAGTATCCAACTGGCTCTCCTCAGTTTAAATTGGTATTTTTTTCTTTAGCCAAAAATTTTCACTCTTTAAATTGGTTTACTTCAAGGACAAGGTAGGCAAAAGACACATGCTACATTTGTCATATGGCCTAGACAGGGGCTTGAATGAAAATTAAAATATTAACTAAATCTGGATACATCTTGTATTCTACCTGCATTTTAACATAAAGACAAGTTCTCTCAAAAAACCCAAACAACCTGAGGAGGACCGCACATAAATCCAGGCTTCACAACACAAATATGTCCCCAGGTTATCAGAGTATATGTATTTTATTGCCTACACAGGAATCTGCCTAAGACTGATTTATGTTAATTTAGCTTGGTTCAACTACACCACACCCAGCCTACACCGCCGTCTGTTATGAGTTAACATAAACTGAGATTTACTAGTTGTGAGCTTAACTGTATCCAGAAAGCATCCCAACCAGTTTAACTAAAACAGATTTCAGTTAAACTACCACAAATTGCAGGTAAACAAAGACTTAGCCTACAAGCTTAGGCACCTCTGGATGGCATCTGCTTAAAAAGAAGTGGGTAAATTAGCGGGTTTGTATGGCTGCAATTAGAACTTCAGCTACGGAAAAGGCAAGGAAAAAAATCCCAAGGCTTCTATCTATTGTAGCACTTAGCTTACAACTAATTAGACAAAGCCTCAAAGTTTAGTAATCACTATTACTGGCAACATTTACTGTTAGAACAAAAGAAGTCAAGGTCTACAAATTAAGAGAAAAAAATGCAACAAAAGCCAATCCCTTAGAAAGACATAAGTCACATAATATTGGATTTTTCCATTAAAAAGACAATGTTAAAAGGGAACTATCTTTGCAGAGGACCAATAGACTGTAGAAGGTTTGCATTCAAATTATATCTTCCTTCCAATTGATTCATGGAAATAAAAAATACCTAACATCTCAAAACAAAATAGATAAAAAGGTCATTATATGGTTGTCATTCTGTTCAGTTAAAAGTTTTTCAAAGGTCAAAGAACCACACTGGCTCACAGCAGTGGGGGTCCAAGCTTATGATTTCTACTCCTCATTGTAACTGAACATTGCTATTCCCTTTGGCAAGTACAACTAATTTGTATCTTCTCATGTCTCTCTTTTTATTCATGTCAAGAGATTAGATTAAAAAGGAGTAAGTACAAATCTGGAAATTATTTTATACAGCTGGGATCAAGCGAAATCAGAGAGCAAAAAATCATGTTTAAGGAGATTGATCAGCCTGATTATAGAACACTGACTTGAATTTCCATGATTTGCAGAAAAAAATCCCAATGTTGTATTGTGCAACTTCTCTTCCATTACACGCAAAACAAAATCACCTGAATGCCAATAAATGTAGAAACACATGATAAGAGACTGATTACATCTCCCTCTCAATTCACTGTGTTACTACAGGCTAGTACCTACAAGCCACAGGACTTCATGACAACAGAAAGAGATTTTCCCCAGGAGCCTGCATGGATGCACATGTCCTTCTAGGAGAGGTTACCTTGAGCGCAGGCAAGCTGAAGCCATCGGTTAGGTTGTGTGCCTCTTCTTCTGAGACTTGCTCTTCACTCAGTCCCAGACCCAGTTCCTTAAAGGGGACTACGCAGATGTAGCTGGTCACATTGTCACTCTCTGAGTTCAGAGGGTAGGTTTAGCTGGGGTTAAGGTGCTTAACAAAGCCACTTTTGCATTAAACATAAAAGGAAAGAAACACCTAATAAGGTTTCTTAGTCCTGGTAATTTGTATGAAAGCACATACATTCCTCCCAAATCCACCCGAATCCCATTTAATTGAACGTTTTGCAATCCTTTTTTGGAGATCAAGTTTTAAAGGCTCTTAGAAGGATGAGAGCTAAGACACTGAAAAACCCCTATGTTTAAATATAAACAGAGAAAAAGAAACAAAACTGATGAAAAGCCCCTGCATCTCTTTTAAGTGAGAGAAACAGCTTACTTGTAAATATTAAGTTTCCAAAAGATAGCACATGTCAATCTTAAACCAGAAATCATATATTTTAAAGAGGAAAGAGGAGAACAACTGTGCAATTTGAAGTTTCAAAGGTAGCCTGTGTTACAGACCAAACTCAGGATGATGCGAACTCCCTGAGAGTTCTGTCTGTGGAAGAACTACTCAGAGATCTTTACAGTAAAAGGTCTTTGACATTTCAGACAGCGTTGTGAAGAACAGGAGCTCCCTGACTGTCATACCATCAACTTCATTGATTACATCGCTGTACAGCCACTATGATCTTGGCAGGAAGAGCGGTGAACTGGTACCTATTAACATTATTTGGCACATGTAAATTCTCAGGAGGAAAGTGTACATTTCTAGCCCTCAAAAACGCTTAAAAAGCAGGAAGCAAGTACAATATAACAGATACCAGAAGACAGATAAAATAACTCATAGACCAGGAAGCATTTATTTTAAAATAGTGCTAATTTTAGGCTAACCTCAGGCTGGGGAGGAGGAACAGTTCAAGATTTTTGCACATTTTTCAACAGTCAATCAGTCACAAAATAGTAAAATTTGTTTTAAAACAGCAACTTACAACATATAGTCAGTCATAAGCACAAAACCACATTTGTTCCACAGAAATATATATATTTGTAAAGCATGCATGATAATAAGGTATTAATTTGAAATATGGGGTTTTTCATTTATAATTTCATCTACAAACTGAATGCTCTCATCTCTAGCACATAAGGCTGATTAGAAGAACTTGTTTCCTGTCCAACTAATATGTTTTCTTGGGAAGCTACACCTTCCATCCACTTTCACTCCCAAATTTTCCACGTGCTAAATTCTCATAGGATTGAACATGCATAGGTGATTTGCTCAAGAAAATGTTTACCACTTGAGTAGGAGAACGCTGCATAAAAAAATAATACTCTGTGTCCCAGGAAATAGTAAAGTGAAGTGTCCAGGATCTAAACAAACAAACACATTTCTCCCTACTTTTTCCACAAAGTCTAGAAACAAAGAAGCCTATTAAGTGTTCAGACAAAAACCTGCAATGCAAATTAATTAGGAATAGAATATTACTGTTGCCACCAGCAGCTGCCTCACACAAATGGTGCCTATGCTAAATTAACCTGACAGCATGCCCAGCAGATGGAGCACATAGGATGAGGATGGTAACTCCAACAGAAATTGAAAAGTCAAGTCAAAACCCTTCAGGACCACTTACCTCAGAGACTAATTGTATTCCTTGTTAATATTTTCCTGCAACAAGACATTTCCAACAGCAGCAACACCACAAGAAGTAGTTTGGACACATGTGAATTTCTAAGTCACGCTAAAGCAATTCCAGGCAACATCTAAATGAGAGGTTTGACCAAAGGAGCCACTTACCAATGCCAGGGATTCCATTCCCCATGGCCCCCTGCACCTCCTGCCTTGCCCTCCTCTATTGCAGCCCTCCCACTCTCATTTCTATCTGACAGATGAAAGCAGAGAACTGATCCCATGCCCTCATTAGCTTCCTAAACCAAACTTTTAGAAAGTTTAAACACATACATGTCTGTTTTTATAACACTATTTATGCCTTGCCAGCAGGGAACGACATCTTACAACTATGGCAAAATTAAAGCCTTTTCAGTTTACACGGTCCAACACCCAGGTCCTACCTATCAAAATAGTTCAATGGAAATGGAGCATCACACCATCCTGCATCAGCTGAGGAGTAGACTATTAACATCTTCCAGTAACATAAACTACAAAATTTCCTCCATCTGTCTTGTATATAATTAAATCAGATTCCCATGATGTAGAATCCATAAGTATAAAAACACTAAGCAGCAGTATGCCGAGCGAAGCATCACCTGAGTTATTACACAATTCAATGAAGCACACTGCAAAGAGCTGTTGAACTACTCTGTGCAACATCCTGTAAATACTTTACCCAAAATGCCTTATTTCTAGTTTAAGCTTTCAGCCATTGCATCCAGCTATACCCTTATCTTCTGGATTACTAGAAAAATACTCTTCTATTTTCTCTGACATTTTGTTCTATGATTTTGAGCAATGTACTCTTGCCAATATGAACAAATTAGAGTAAGAATGACATGAGAAAATGCTGAATTGTTTCTGCTAGTACCCAACTGTCCCTTCACACAAAATATAAGTAATATGACTTTCCATCTCATTAAATTACTGGTCCACCAAGTTTGACACAAATGCCTGGTATAAGGCTGAACTATAACTGTAAATTTTTTCTACTTTACATGGGAACAAATTTTTAATTAGGGCAAAATTAATTAATTCTACTCACTGAAGGCAGCTATCTAGCTAAAAGGGGGCACACTAACCACAAGCAAATATTTTTGAACTTTTAGTTTTATTGAAGTGAGTAATGATAATACATCAAGTTTATGCAACTTGTATCACCACGAATAAACCTGTGAACTAAAATTTTTAATTCTCTGTAACAGGTTCATCAGACAGATCTCCTTCTAACATATTTGAGACATACATTAACACAAAAGCCAAATCTGCAGATAATTTTGGTAGGAGAAGTAATACTGATGGCTATAAAAGCTACCGTTAATGGATTAGCACAGATCAATATATCCCTTAATATTTAATTTATTTACTAATTAATTTATAATAAATTACTAATTTATTATATAATAAGTCACTCATTTCTTTCTACAGTTCAGATTAATACCTAGATTTGCCAGTTTTTAAGACTAAACCCAACAGGTACCAGTTTAGCCCTTCAAGAATATTTTCTTCCTTGCATCTCTTGAAGCTATAACATAAGAAAAATGGCTTAAGTTCAAAGCAGTTTCCCTTTGGCTTCCAGTAGGGTTAGTCTTACTGAGTCAAAGTATGCATTTGATAGTTATCTCAGAAATAATCAAATACAATGAAGCATATGTTTAGCAACCTACTTAAGACTACTAACAACAAAATCTCTCAAGGCAATGTAACGTAAAGCTACAAGCTCTGCAGTTTCCATTTGTTGACAAAATGAGATCCAAATTTATAAATGTTTTTAAGATTGAACTTTCCTCTATTTTACTGTATAGTTTCAGGCTAGATTTAAAACAATGTAAGTATGAAAATTTACAGTAGCATTCAGCTCAATGTCTGTACATTGTCTACACAACATTATTCACTGAAATTACTTTTTCAGGGAAAAAACCAACCCATTGAAATAGATTTTGCTTATTACTGAAAACCTTTTTGACTTCACATTATATACATGCAACCTGTCTGAGAAAACAGTTCCTCTAAGAGGCTGTTTGGCTGATTTTATTAAGCACATATAAATGCATATTTTCAAAGTGGAGGAGTAAATTGACCTTTTTGCAGATTGCTGATGAAAGTAACCTTGGAAAAATAATTCATCCACAGATATTTCTAGTAAGTTCCAAATAAATAAGAATGTTTTAAATGAAAGCTTAAATCAAAGTATATCTTTTACTACATTAGTGACTTTAACACTATTTTCTACAATACTTTAATCATTATATCTAATAATAAACGTCTCTGTTTGAGACATTTACCATAGTCTTAAGGCAATAATTATCTTTGCTGCATTATAAAGTTCAATTTCAGATTTCCAGGTATATTATAAGAAACACCAGGATAAAAGAAAATAGAACATACTTCGCATTATCATTCTTTTGTAGGCCTGTATATCACTCAGAAGGCCCAGTCACAGGCCAGGACCTTATTTTAATAACTGGATGTTACACAGTAAGGGTATCTGGAGTTAAAGGCTCACCACTGTTGTTGAATGACAAGCATTATAGCCACATTGCAGTATCAACTGAATACCATCAACCAAGGAAAGGAAACTCTAGTATGGAAGTTTCCTGTGTATACATGCACATAAGTGTTTCCATGAAATGCACCCTCCATGGTTAAAAGCTGTGGCTGTCCTATGCAGTTGCTCACACTCTTACGAAATTATCACTTCTTGTTCTTTAAAGAGAAAAATCACCCTAAAGAATGATCAACCCTCAATTAAAATGGAACTAAGATTTGATCATTAGTGTATCAGCTGGGCAGATTCCAATTCTGTTGCCCTTGAGAGTAGGAGTTGTTTTGCATATTATATTTCTATTGAAAATTTTTCCAAGCAAAAATAATGCATTTTTTCGCTTGCCTAAATACAAAGATACATCTGCTCTGCAACAAAAAATACAAAGCAATATCCAGTAAAACAAAAAAAAATTTTAAACAGAATTAACACTAACTAGGGAAAATAGGTTTGGGGATTTTTTTAATGCAATATTGTAATATTAATCCAAATTTTATATATTTGGAATGTTTTTCAAATACCTGTTTCTCTACTAAAAGCATTTTGTTTTGCCGTTGCCAGTGTAAATCACTAATAGTCCTGCTGGATTCATATATCTCACAATGCTCAGAAAAAGCAAATTTCAAATAGAAATTCATTAATTCATGACCAAACAACTGAGAGGAATGAAAGTTGAGAATATCTTCTCATTTGGTGGAAAGCCAAACCTACTAAAAAGATCTGTAAAACTCAGAATAGGGATCTCACTTCCAGATTTTGGATGGAAATTCCTGTCCTTTAATTTATCAGCATTCCTTTCCTTCAATTTATTGCCTCACTTCTTTATTTAATCTCTCCAGTTTCTCTTTCTCCTTGCTGTAGACCAGATCTGTGCTAACAATCTGATGATGGAAAAGAGCATTAAAGTTGTCTCAAGTCGCAGCTGTAAATGCTTTCAACATGAAGGAATCTTTGGCCCCTCCATCATAAGAGTAGCATTTACTTGCACAAGGCATTGGAACCCACTTTAAAGATCCTCCTTGCCATCAAGGAGGCAATGTAATGCCTGTAATACATGTAATGTTTTCAGGCATTCATGATAGTGGGCGGGGGGGGTGGTGGAAATCAAATGAAGGCAACTTGGAACTACCTTAAAGCTGTCCTTAATTATCTTAGTGGGGAGAAAGAATCCTTCAAATGCTACCACTGGTTTTGTCACTATATTCTGCACAAATATAATGCTTCTCTTTTCATTTGTCAAGAACCTATCTATATAAACTAAACCTCAATAAATTTTTGGCCATTTATTTCTGCTAGCCCTTACTACTGTGTATCTACATGGTAAATTGCTATAAATTTTCAAAGACAGATATAAATGTCAAATTATCTTAACTAAACAAAACTTTCTTCTCTCCCATTCCTTAATTTAAAAGCCATTCCTTAAATTTAGTTGTTTTAAAACTCGTGGACAGTCTAATACACACCAATAATTCTTGAACCTGTAACTTTCCCAGCCACAACAACAATTACAGACCTGTGATAACCACTGCTGGACTGACTTTCTCCATGTTGGAGGATGTTTGGGAAGGACATGTTAGCTGCCTATTTTCAGATCTCTCTTCCTATGTTCTTAGAAGTGATTCTTGACTATTTCCAAGCTAAGTATCAGTCGCTCTCATCAACATGTCTGAACCAGAGTAATTTTTTTTTCCTTTACGCAGTAAATACACCCTATTCCTCAGAGCTAAGTCTTGAGGCCAGAATAAGGATGCCTATTCCTACAGAAATTAATATTTTGCAAAGAAATACTAATTTGCTTCAAAGTGAATGCACACACGTGCAGCTTTGTGTGTGCCACTGTGTGTGTACACATTAACACTCAATATATTCATCTGTTTGCCAGACAACATTTATTAATCAATATTACATTCCAGGAAGACAAAAGAAGTACTTTGTTGTGTCAGATTTTCAACACTCACATTACCAGCGGCTTTTGTTTCCTTGTATTTTTTTTTTCAGATTAGGAACATATCTGTTTTAAATTTTGCTATAATTTAGGGTGAATACATTGTTATTTCCTATATAGTACAATAAGTACAATAAACATAGGAAAAAACCTTGAAATGCTAAGGCCATTTAAGAAAGTATCAATTCATTGAAAAAATACAGATGACACTTTACAAAATGTAATCTGAACAAAGAGTTCTGGTCTGATTCAGGGTAAAAACTCCTTGCTTTTAAATGTGCCTTTTGGCTAAATTAATGTAATCAGTTCCACTCAGCTTGTCTGAAATAGAAAATCAACTTACCTTTGAACACAGGGATGTTGAGTGAAAGGCCATTTGTTCAGAGAAGAGGATATTTTGGTGCAAGGGAAAAAGATGGCTAAGAGGAATTATAAAACAAAAACCTGAAGGACTCTGAAATACATCATCGGCACTCACACCAAAGGCATGGGTGTCTGTAACTGGGACAATGTTTTCAGTGCAATCAATGCATCCGCACAGTACACAGAGGCAAAAATTTTAAACACATTCCAAAACAAGCATAAGCCCCAATTTACTGTGCTACCTTTTCTTTACTTTGTCTAGATACATAATTAGAAATTGTATGTTTCTAGAAATACTGACTCTAAACATTGACACAACCACAGGTAGGTAATATGGAGTATCTTCACTCATGGGTTTGTACAGAAAGGATATTTTTTCAGCATGTACAGAGTGGCCAGTCTTGAAGCCCGAAAGTTGGCTCTGACGGATCGATACACGGCCTTCCGGAGACCAATCAGGTGCTGACTAGGATGCTGTCCAGCTTTATTAAATGGGCAAGCAGCACTGACCCTGTCAAGCAAACTTGAAAAGTAAAATGTGATACAACTGTACAGATGTCCTAAAGTATTTTTAAAAGACAGTACATACGCTTTCTTATTCCATTATTTAGAAAACTTTTTCAAACCACTCAGAAACTATGAGATTTAAAAAAAAAAATCCATCCTATCAATGATATATTTAATCAACATTTCAGATAGCAGCCAGGATTCCTCAGTAGATAGCCTGATTCTATTCTCATCTGAGCCATGGCAAAACTCCTATGCACATTTATTTTCTCTAAAATTTTCTAAGATAATACACTAAGGGTAGACAAACTGTAACATTATCTCTGATATGAAACTATTACACTGTCAGTTTTGGAAGTTTTAATAAACAGGTATTTAACACATTTCTTTACATCTAAGCTTATTCTTTCAATAATTTTTGCAGAAAAAATGTGCCACTACATAGTTACTCATGCAAAATACCATATTCATTTAACTTCCTCCATGCAGAAACTTTTCTAGGTCAAGAGAAATATTATTTGAGTGGTGACACAGATTTTATCATCATGCAATGAATGACAGCTGTGTTTGTGGGAGTTTTGACAGGTAAACACATGAAATATATGCAACCACACAAGCACATTTGAAATTATATTTGGCATCCGCCTGTTCAGGTGAACATACCATTTAAAAGAAACAATGCCATTTGCCTATCAGAATATACTTCAGAATGGCTTCAGCACTGTAAGAAATTGCCTCATTTGGAAACAAAATGAATTGTGAACTGGGTGAACATTGCACATGTCTGAGTAACATTAAGCTCTAGCTATATCTATTCATATACAATCTGATGCCAAACCTATGACTGAGACACTGTAAACAGCCTAGGTGTACTCTGCTTGCTGGGGCTGTGTTTAGTAGAATCAGCCTGGGAATGAAAATAGTGCAGATGGACAATAGGATGATCAATTGGGATTAATTGTTTGGGGACTGGAAGCCTGCTTCTGCTCTCACCTTCCCAAGGGCAGGTGAGGAGGTGAATTCATGTCCACAGTCACTTAAAAGGGAAAAGCTTACAGGGTACCTGGCAAGACTGAGGTGTGTTGCTGCCTTGGTAACTGTTTCTGTAGCCTGTCTGATCAAAAAAGCTAAGTCAGTAGGCCTGACCCTGCTGGAAAAATGTCAGACCTACTCCATGCGCTTAGCTGGGCCATGCTGAACATTGCCAGGAGGGGAAATAGTTTATGGTCTTCACCGTCAACTATGAAAAGCAATGCAGACCACCCAGTGAGCAAGGCTGAACCCATATCAGTATGTTAAGCATAATTAACACAAGCAGATTCATGCCAAATATTGCCATATACTGAATATGCTAGCTGAAATACAATATAAAATATCTGCATACCACATTAAATTATGTGATATTCAAATGGTTTATATAACATCTCATAACTTTAAAATCTGATTAAAACAGAAAAACTGTATTCATTTCCATTTCTAAATGTAAATTTCAAATGCCTAGACTAGATGTACATTTCACTAGGGACCACAGCATGTAATGCAGTACATGCCAAGCTCTAATGTTTCTCTGGTTTTCCAAGGTAAAAAGTGGAAGTATTTATATATAAACTCTCACATCAGTTTGTAGACTCAAGCCCAGGGGGAATTGTCAGAAACAGGCTCAAAGAAAAGGAGGAAAATTCTTCTACTGTAAAAAAGAGACAAAGGTCCATGTTCTTCTATAGCGATGCAAGCATTTCCAACTTCTACTCAAAACAAATACAGCACAACTCATGCACAGCATGTAGTGCCAGTATTGAGCAAAACAATCTGCTTTCCTTCTGGAAAGGCTTGATTCAGTCTTTTCAGAAAATAATTCTTCTTTATTCCACTAATCTTAGATTAGTATAATTTGTTATAAATGTCTACATGTCAGACATGTCATATCCCTAACTTCCTAATGTTTCATTTATCTTCACAGAATCACAGAATTGTTTGGGTTGGAAGGGACCTTGACAATCCTCTAGTTCCAACCACCCTGCCATGAGGAGGGACACCTTCCACTAGACCAAGCTGCTCGAAGCCCCATCCAGCCTAGCCTTGAACATTTCCAGGATGGGGCATCTGCAGCTTCCTGTGTCCCACCACCCTCAAAGTAAGAATTTCTTCCTAATATCTAATCTAAACCTGCCCTATTTCAGATTAAGCCATTCTCCCTTGTCCTATCACTACATACTCTTGTAAAAAGTCTCTCTTATCTTCTATATATTTTAATTTGACTTACAAAATGTTATCACCTTTGCATATCAGCCACAAGTAGCAAGAAGAAAAAAAGGTTAAGGATGAATTTTCTTTCCTACTGCTCCAGACTCATGTTACTTGTAAAAAACAGTGACATATTTCTCCATTATTTTCACAAGCTAAATCTTAAATTGGCTTTCAACTTCCAACAAACTTATATAGACACATTGAAACCTATTCCTGCACTCCAACATGAAAGCTGTTCTATAAAGATGCTAATATGCACCAAGATGTGCTCATAGGGTTTAATTCCAGTTTAAAATATAGTAGAAAGGGAGCATTTTGGAAAAGAAGTTAATTATTTCAGTGACAGGCAAGGGAATAAATACTTGCTGCTTATTGCTGCAGCCTTTCATTATGTATTCCTTCAGTTCTCATTTTATAATGTGCAAGACAATGGACATACTTTCATTACGCTGCAGAAATTCCAGGCTGCAATCCATGATCAGGCTTCATTTGTCTAATTAATTACGAGTGAAGCAATTAGACAGAAATACTGCCTTTCTGCCTGAGTAGAGCATTGCCTAACCTTTGCTACACAATTTCTGTAATCCATATTACCCAGGTGAGATCTTGGCCATCTCTGCATTGCAGAGCTTGTACGAGTAGGTACACCTGAAACACCACCAGCAGCGCTAAACACTTCTGAAGGCCATTCTGGAATCAGAATATCAGAGTATCTTTGAGAGTAGCTAATATAAGAAAAGCCCGACAGGATTACAGAATCACAGAACAGTTAAGGTTGGGAGGGACCAATGGAAATGATCTAGTCCAAGCTCCCTGCTCAAGTTCTCAGTTCCTATTCTATATGGCTGCTATGAGTTTTATTGGGTGGGAGGGGAATGAAGGCAAAATTACGTTTGAATAATATTTGAGTATAGCAGTCACTACCACATAGTAGCAAATACTGAACTAGTGATGACCAAAACCTCATCAGAAATAATGTAACATTTACAGAGACAGTCCAATATCAATTAATAAGGGGCAAATAGGGTATAATAAAGCAAAACCATAGATATTTCAAAGTATATATAATTTAGCCTACAAAAATAGCAATGGATGGTGCCGTGGGAAAGAAAACCACAAGTGGAGCACAAGGAACTTCAGCTGCAGACCTGGGCTTGCCCTATCACAGTTTAGCTAAGAACAGCTAGTCAAAATCTGAACTTGGTACTATTTGTCAGCTTCAGTATCTTTCCATTCACAATATCATTAATGCACAGTGCCCAAAGTATGCTGAGCTAGCAACACCTTAAAACACTTGCTTATGTGTCACTGACCAGGATGCTGCACTACCTGATTGAACTCTCATTCTTTAAGGATGTAAAATAACACAAGACAATACTCATTAACGTTTCAGATGCAACCATTTCTATTGCCACGTGACTCTTTCTGAACAAGCACTAAGACTCTGACAAGATTACTACAGGAGATTGTACTAAACTTTGTTCTGCTGAAGTTTATTGTTGCAAAATTCTAGAAGAAAAAAAGAGATAACTAGTTTTTTGGATCATATACCAAGTGCTACCTCAAGCAAAGAATTTCTCATTGACCCGTGCAGCAGCATCTCTTGCATATGTGGATGTAGGAAAGGACACTCTGGAGTTAGAAATTCCTCCAGGCTAAACCAAATCAAAACTTGTACAGCACTGACTTCTTTATACTGTACAATTGTTCCAGTGAGGATGTCAGTCAGACTTCTCCCACTCCATCCATACTCCAAAGTCTTTTGAAAACTTTGCCAAAGTTTTAAGTAAAGAGGCTATTAGATCAAGCATCAGCTTAAAGACCAGTCTGTTTTTTGTTAATCTGTTATCTAAGAAATGTAGTAAAAGAACAAGGCAGCAGCAATTTAGACATTGACCAGAAGTTCGTTTGCTTAAACTTGGGCAAAAATCCAAATGTTTTTCTCATCTGTAATTTGGACAAGCCCTAACAATAATTTCTTTTAAGAACCCGTTTGCAAAGATAAGACTGCCTATTGCTTAACTATATGCTTCTTCAGCAAAAAATCCAGATCAAAACAAAACACATAGCTCGGCAGACTTAATACATGCTTATGCATTCCGAAGGGAGAACGAAACGTTTCTTCAATGAAGCACACTGAAGGTATGTCAAGCTAGAAAATTAATCCAAAATTTCAAGTCCACAGTTTCAAGCTTGCATGTAAGAACATGTGCCTGAATGCAGAATAGTTGGTCTGGCACGAACAAACAACTTCTTGGTGCATGCAAGGGAATTTTTTATTGTTTTTAGAAAGAATTCAACTGTATTTTAGGTGTTGGTGTTTCCCATGTCCTTTAGCCTTAAGTCTAACTGGCACAGGTATGTATCTCACCACAGGTTGTTACAAGGGAAAAGCATCCATGCCAATGAGAGTGCACAGAAGCAGGCCTCTTGGCTTTGGAATCATTGCATACACTGAACACGTTCCAATGTCCTTTCACATAGCAAATAAGCAAAACTTACCAAATCACTACAAGAGCTAAGTAATCAGAAACACTTTCACACCTCTTAAGTGAAAGAGAGGCAAATTCAACAGTAACTAATTTAAGAAGCTAAATGTTTCAACAATTGTATGCAAGAAAAAAAAGAGTAATATTAACTTCATTTGAGGTGGGAAATGACCTTTGATGGTCTTGCTGATTACTCTGTTCTCACTACTTCAGACTGTTATTTGTTAAATAAAAATAGAATGGTTTTCATGTTATCTTGTTTTCTAAGCTATGAATGATTACTTGCAGATCAGTTTATTTACATATATTTGGTAATTTAAGATAAAAAAAAATCTCAACCAACCAACTCTCTAAATGACTTCCCAAAATCGTTAAGAGAATTAGTTCAAAATCCATTTCTTTGTGTATTTCATTGCTAGTAGAGCAGGAGATTTCAAAGACATATGAGTTTTGTGAGACTTAATCCACCTTCAGGATGCAGGGTTTTAACACTGAGTTGTTAGAATTCATTCTTTTAGTATGAATTGCAATTATACTATTTTATGTAAACAAAAACCTTTAAGTACAGTTTTTCAGTAGTTCCACTTGTTACAGGAGGCAGTGTAACAAGACAATTTTAGAAGACAGCGGGCTTGAATGGATCTGTGTATTAAATAAATTGAAATACAGACTCACAGGGTAAATCCTCTGGAAATTACTTCAGTCTCTTGAATGAGTCGTAGAGCTTTCCTCACGAGATTAGTAAAAGCTCGGCTATTTGCCACTGTTTCTTCCAGCTGGATACAGTATTTTCGCAGGGACATTTGCAGCTTGGCTGTCCTCCATGTGCCCCATACTCTAAAGACTGCATAGACAAGCAGAACTAGTCCCCACAGCAGCCACGATGATTCCTTCCACCATGAAGGAAGCATAAGCAGTGCACTTACAAAGGCAAGAAACAGTGAAACATCCCTGCAAACAGAGAAAGTATCATCAACCACAGATTCCTGAGGTCAAACAAGATGTAAAAAAATCCCAAAATTTTCAGTTACATTTAGGATTACAACATCTTATTATGAGGTTTTTATGTAGGTCCTGAAGGGAGTTGTGAACAACAAAAACTATGCTAGTAGCAGACTTAGATGAATAGGTACCTGATATTACATGCTTGGTATACTCTAAGGAAACATTTCTCCAGCTTTTTATAGCATGAGTAAAAGAATAATATACCACTTTGAAAGGTCAGTTTCTCTTACATGTGACTTAAAAAAAAAAAAGGAAAAAGAAAAAGAAAAGAAAACAGAAAAAGAAAAAACCTGACTACTCAGAATTATAAGCCAGGGCATGTAGGAACCATAATATCTGTACTTCCAGGTTCAAGAGTACAGTAGGGAAGGGCATGTTTCTTTTGGTAGCAAATCCCTCAAGTAATGCCAGATGTATTTTTTCTAGAGTCTGACTCATTTAACTTGGACACCAACACACTACTAGTTTTTAACACATTTTTATAAATATGACTTGAATAGTTATTTTAAATAATTTGGCAGCTTTTAAAAATCCTTGAAGAACAGAGTTCTTCAGTTCAGTTCAGTTCAGTTCAGTTATTTCTAAAGGACATTTCAAAAACTTCAGTTATTTTTTTTCTAGAAAAATTCAACATAAATAACTGCTAAAAATACACTGTGTTTCATATATATTACAGTTTTGTAAAATAATTACAATCTTCACAGAGATGGATGGGATATTGGCTTCAAGGTGCATTTCAACTACAGTTTTTCAGAATTTTTTCAATGAAAAATATTCACTTTCTTTACGCCATAAAGCTGTGTATCCTGCATTTAGATTTGGAAGTATTCACAAGGAATATTTTTCCATTTCTAAAATAAGACATGGTCTCTGGGTTTCTATTTTCTGGATGGCTTTGTGGGCAAATTTCAACAAGCTTTACAAGTGTTAACTCTTCAGGGCTACTGGCTCCTGATAGGTCCAGGGTTAAAACAGTAGAGGTCCAGGGT
The DNA here is from genome assembly GCF_009829145.1 of Chiroxiphia lanceolata. Classification (NCBI taxonomy): domain Eukaryota; kingdom Metazoa; phylum Chordata; class Aves; order Passeriformes; family Pipridae; genus Chiroxiphia; species Chiroxiphia lanceolata. The sequence goes on along the minus strand of NC_045641.1, from coordinate 46,078,110 downwards.
TAAAATAGTCCAGGGTTAAAATAGTCCAAAATAGTCCCTTTAAAAGGGACAGACACACAGTCTCTAACTTCCTTGGTAAATGAAAAAAATAAATCACAACAATTAAAAGACTAAAAGGGATCTAAGAGCTCACTTCGTCCATTTTCAGTTTCTGGTTAGCCCAGATCATCATGGACAGACCAAAGATGAGACTTCACAACCCGTGCAGACAGCCATTCCAACTCATGAGTATCCGTAGAGTTCAAAAGATTTCCCCCAAGTTCAGTCTGAATCACTGGCAGACTAATTGCATTATTTTTCCTCACATCTTTCCCTGATCCCCATGTTCCTAACCACCTTCTACACATCCTAACACTATCAATCTCAGTTTCTTTTCTGGAATAGTACTGCATATCCAATTATTCATCACTTTGTGTTTATTAATTTAACTTTTCCTTCCCAAGTGCAGCATTAGACTTTTGTCTTTATTGACTTTTCTATCAGTTTCAAGGTATTTCTCCAATCTAATTTTGACCCTCTATTCTATGAAAACACAAACTTGGTGTCATCTGTAAGTTGAGCAATATTCACTTATTTTGTTAAGTGTACTTTATCATCTGAACAGTGAAAGAAACCAAATAATGCTAGGATCAGAAAAATCTAGTTCAAACGTTCTCTTGTTTGACAGAGAACATCAATAATGACATAACTTAAACAGCTGGGGTTGACTATAATAATTTTATCTATTTTTCTAACATACATATGACAAAATAGCACTGGGTTGTGTTATAAGATTTTTATCTACTGATTCCTGTCCGTTTCTGAGCAAGACACACTGTCAAAACAACAACTGGCCTTGTTATTTTTCAAATACAGGTGCTAGTTGTTCAGATAATGCTGCAGTCAGCCTGCTCAGTATTCTTGAGTCAATTCCACACAACTTTCTTGACTTCAATGCATCCTATTTAAATAGTTCTTAGTTTATTCTTCTGGTATTCTACATCTGAAAATCAATTGTAAATCCCACCTCACCTCTCCCCCTTGCAGCATATTTTATGAAGACCACAGCAAAAAACCCACTTTTCAATTCAGTCCTCACAATCATGTCTCATTTCTCAAAATCACCTTTGTATAGCTTTAGAAATTAATGAATTAATCAACCATGTTAGTTCTTCCTAATAGAATATATTAGTTTGGAAGTATCCATTCATGTTCAAGTAGCTATCTCAGATTAAAATTCACTCTTTGAATAAAATGTCTGAAGAAACAAAACACTCTTATAAAAAGTCTGGGGACTAGTGGACCAAAGGACCTGTGAAAAAACCAGTTACTTTAATGCTGTATTTTATTTCAAGAACATACAATATATTTTTTGCTTGTTTCTCAGTGAATATAGTGGTAGATATTCTCTATACAATACCAAATATTAGGAGTTGCTAGGGAGCGCAGTGTTGGAAGCTGCCTGTTTTCCTGTTGCTTACACTGCCCCGCAGACAGGATACTGGGGTCAAGGAACTCAATCAGCTCCACATCCTCCTGCAGCAGAACTTCCTGTTGCAGGATGGTACGGAGCGTGTCAACTCGAAATCCAACATCCTTACCACAAACGGGCAGGAGAAAAAACAGGCATTAGTAAAGAATATGCAAAAATTAAGTTAGCAGAACAAGGAAAACACCCAGACACTCTACACTTTACTGATAACAGTCTATTCTCAAAGAGTACAGGAATGTTTCAGATATATCACAAGTAGCTACTCCATTTTTATTAAACATGTTTAACTTTAAAAACTCACATACAACCTAACAGTTCAGACTTGCAGGATGCATGACACTGACTTTGTGATCTGACCTAGATAGTAACAATAACTGGAAACAGGCCACAGAGTATGCCAATATATTTGCATAAAGAATCAGAGAGGTCCTGCATCTATAAGAAGATCATTACTGAAACAGTAAACACTTTTTTTTTTAAAATGTCATGACATTATTTATGTCATTAACAAACAAAAAATAGAGAAAAAAAAGAGAGAGATTGCAAATCAGTCAACAAAAAGTCACTTGTGGACACTTAGTAACAGTAGGGTTAAAGCATCAGACTCAAGCCCCAGGCCAAGGCAATGAAGTCCTCTCCTGCAGGATTTTGTACCTTTCCCAAGGAAACTCAATCCAAACATGAAACAGCATGGGGCTCTGAAGACCCCCCCAGTTGATAAACTCCAGGCAAACTTTAGGGAGCTACTTACTTGTGAATTCCCCTACTATAGGTCTTCAAGTCAAATAGGCAGTTCTTGAAGACAAATATGTCCATCAGAGAAGCCCATAGCATAGTGCACCAAACCATAATACAAAACATTTTAATTTAAGAATGTCATAACAAAACCCAACAAACACTGAACACATGCATCTTTGCACCTAGCTAATTACAAGAGAGAAAGGAGAATATTTCTGAAAATCCTCTAACAGAAGCTTTTAACACAAGTGTTACATTTCACAGTACAAAATCTGTTTAGTTCTGTCATTGACAGAATGAGATTCTTTACGAAACCACAGGATAGCTGGTTTAAAAGTTTAATTTCATACACTGATGTCACCTCAGATAATCTGCATTCTACTTTTAACGGAAAACATTTTTTTCAGGACTGTGTGCAAGAGAAAACTCTGCCCTCCTCCAACGCATCCTGTGTCATTTCAGTACCCTACTTTGTAGTACGCAGCAGGACAAACAGGTTCTCCATGTTTTTCAGTTATGCCTCCATCTCAAGAAAGAAAGGCTGAAAATTGCTGTTAAGATAATACCTTTTGATTCATAGGGGAAGAGGGAGGACAAAAAAAGTCAATCAAAGATCACTAATGAGAGATTTTAGAGGAAATTTTGTTCTCCTGAGATAAAGGAAAAGAGAGAGCAATTGGGTTTGGTAGAACTCTCTGAGAAATGGAAAAGCCTAACTCCTCATGTTGCTCAAAATTTTCTTTTGAAGCTATATTTTAAGATGTCAACCCTACATCATAGTAGAAAAAAAAGATATCAAAATTCCAGATTCTGGAACAGTCTGACTAAGGTGACATTTGCAAGCCTGAAGTAGCTGGGTACAAGTTAAAGCAGATCTGAGACAAGCCCAGACTGGAGACTGAACTGGCTAGAAAGTGGTGCTGCAGAGAACAGGTATAAAGGCAGCATAAAATTACTTTTAACAAACTGGGGTAGAACTATCCCCCTTCAGGTCTCTAACCCACACAGGTTGACTTGAGCCCTAAATGATCCTGCAGGCTCCAGGAGGAGGAGAATACAACCTCTGTTGGGGCACACAACCTGCTTCTGAACTGCTGAAATGAGAGCACATTGGTAGCACAGAGAACAGATCTGGCCACTCCCTACAGCCAGAGCGCTGAACGGATGTCTGTGCTCAATGGTAGCACTGTTCTGAAGCATTAGAATGGAGGTGCCTTAGTTTGCTTTGCTTCCCCCAAATGCAGAAGCCCTGTGGACAGCAACACAGAAACTAAGAGGCCAGGATGGGTCCAGCACTAGCACAGCTGCACTGCAGTGGTGCTATGCCTGAGCCAACAAGCTGAAATAGAGGGTGAAGCAATACTCAGGTGAAGCCCTAGAGCCTTCTGTCTTAGGCAGTCTCTGCAAGGCACTAGGGGGCAACACAAGGACTTTCTCAGTTAGTATCTCCCCACTGCCTTCCACCAATGGGGATACCTACACTGCAGGTTAACTCCTTTCAGCTTTCAAGAACTGCTTTAATTTCTAACATATTTTATCTTCTCTTCCACATTTTGAACATCTTCACCCTGACTCCTGATACTGTTCCTGTCCTTTTGTGCCCAATTTGGCACAGTAACTCTGAAAATCAAAATCAGTACTATCTGAAGAATAAGTAAAACTCTTAAGAGCCAAAACCAACAATACAGACCAAAGATGTTGCTTAGAGGAGCAGGAAGACCTGTGGATTAGGAAAGGAAATGGAAAAATAAAAAAAGTGATCACTTACCAGTCGGTGAAGTATGTCATCGTTTTTCTTATACTGTGGAAAAGGAAACCAGCTTCTAAAGAACTCAACTAGTTTTGACAGGATGCCTTGCTGAAGGGAACAGAAATTATTCCAATTAAAAAAACCAAAAAACCAAAAAAATCTCCAAAGCCAAAAATAAATAAATAACAACATACAATGCTTTTACTTCTGCATTTGCTTTTCTTGTTAGCTCAAACACAAGTACCTGTAAGGAAGTTTCACTTACTGTGTCTGGCCTAACTTCACAGTACACTAAGAGAACATCTGCTTCCTGTCAGTTTGCTTGTACACAAGAGAATAAAATAAAGCTTTCAGTAACTCCACCTATTTGGAGCATAATAGATTGTTATGTTGTTCTGTTAAAAATAACTACAGCTAGAATTAGTTTGATCTCGAGTTGGCAGCTACTGCATCGATATGAAAGACTTTCTCTCTCCTGGAGGATAAAAAGCCGACACGTTAAATGGCTGACAGGGGCTGAAAAAAAAGTAAAAGACTGGGAGAGGACAGCCCACTGCAGCTTGAGAACAAGGCTTCAGAGGAGTTGTGAACAGAGACAGGGAATAGTGAGGGTAAGAAGAGGAACTGTCCAAACCAGTGTGTGCTATCAGGTCCTTTATCTCCATACTGCTTCCCCTGCAACCTAAATCCATACTTTTGTCTGAGCTGTAAACATAACTTCAAACGCCTTTAATTAGAGGGACTCCCTCTCAGTCATCACACATTTTACTCATGTATCTTCCTAAAACATGATGCATGACTGATTATAATTGAATAGATGTACAATTTTGCTTCAGTCTGCAGCCATCCAATGAAAAAAAGAAGCAGCTTTTGACACACGCTGTATATCTACTTTCCTCAGACTGAGCTGACAGGAAGTATTTTTCAAAATATTTACTTACATATATTTCATGAATTCTTAGGCCCTACCTCTTAATCTTCAGACTGCTGACATGTAATACAATCAAACAAAATGCATGCCAAAAGAAATTGATTGTGAAGTGCTTACATTTTGTGGCATACTTCTTCAAAATAAAAAAAACAAAACTCCATACAGATTCTAATAGCTAAATGTATAAAAGGTGACAGTTTCTGTTTCTCCCTCTTGTTTTTTTGGGTTTGGAGTTTTTTTCTTTTTTTTATTCCCCTCTTCTTTGTTTTTTTTTCTTGGTTTCCCCACAACTATAAGGTGGGAAACCCAAGCAACAGGAGCTTGGAGCTTTGCAGTTAGCCCTATGACCAGCCTGACAGCCCTCTGAAAGGCAGTGTGACAAGTCTGGCACAGCAAGCCAGAGCAGCTTCAACATCTGAAATTGTCACCTTAAAGCCCTTAAGCTTCAACAGTTTTTGAAATAACTTAATTTGGTGCCCACTTAGATAATCTAACTCAAGTGTTTCTTACATATGTCTCACCTTTCTGTGTATAGTTAGAATTGCAGACCTATGCCAAAAGGAAGTGTTTTTAGGTCAGTGGAGAGGTAAAACAATAGCATGAATTTCATAATGATAGCTCTTTCCAATACACTGACACCATTGTGGCTTATTAGGGGGAGCTATTCCAGCAATTCACACTTAAAGACTACGGAATAAATCCAAGTGATTCTATTTTGACGTTGCTCAAGCACAATGACATAAATTGGAAGAATGGCACAAACTGCAACACCAGATTATCCTCCAAGGATCTTGTACAGTGGTGCAAAAGAAAACAAAATTTTCTGATTAGAATTTGTAGAAAATTGAAATTACATAAACAAAGGTCTTGCTCTGCATTTGAATTTCAAACAGATACTCCATTCAGAATTCCTTTTCCTTGTACATTGAAAGCAGGGCACAGAATGAACTGTCCATTTAATTTAAGATTATGCCTCTTGAAGCCTACCGTTTTCAACTGCTTAGCTTTTCTTAAGTCTTCTGATTTTTATCATGAACATTTAAAGCTACACCAAGAATAGTTTTAAACTGCTACCAGCTTACTAAACTAAACTGTGGAGTTACTGAAAAAAAAACTAGTATGCTACGTAAGTAATCTTTCAGTTTATTCTCCATGTTTTAGTTTAAAAAAAGAAATCCCAGCTTGCATAAACCCTCAACAGGCATGTCAGAGCTTGAAAACACAAACCAAGACAACCCACTGTCTTGGGCTGTGACCCGGTAGAGTACAGCAACATACTAAATTATTCAGATCCTTGGAGTAGTGTCTCACAGTTTGCATTCCCGTTGGGAGTGTTACTGACAAGTAAAACAACTTTCTCCAACACACAAGTCAGGACATGTAGCCAATGCTTCTGGAACATTCTTCTTACAACTTCAGAACACCACTTAGTCAAACCCTCTGTAAACTAAATAACAAAGATGTATAACTCCTAACATTTAAAAAAAATAATAGCATAGGACATGCACATTTTAGGTGCATTCATTTGAATCTAAAAAAAATTCTAAGGACTACTTCTTTTTTGTAGAGAAATTCTGTGCATTACAGAAGAAGATAATGCTACATATTAAATACCTTGCAGCTACCCAGAACTAGCATTAAGGGGGTGGGAGGCCTACACTTAGGCAAAGGATGGATCCCTCTGCCATCCCACATCAGGTCACCTGCACAGCCACTGAGGGCTGTGCACTGAGCCCCAACACAACCCTCTGTCTCCAGCACCAGCTCTGTTCTAGTGATGAAATATTACCATATCTAAGACAGGATAAGGCGTGACAGCACAATTAATTTAAACATGCAGATATGCACAGCAGTCTAGGAAAATGACTGAGAAAGGAAAGGTGTAAACGGGAAGAGATATTCCTTAAAGATCAAGCAGAATTACCCAAATAGGATTTCATTCCAGAAAACAGGTCTAGAGACCAGAACTTTAGCAGTAACTTTCTCCAGAGATTAGTACAGTCAGAAACACTGCACCTATAATTACTGTGCTTAATCACATCTCTATACTCCATCAGATGGGAGCCTGGCATTTCACCAGTCTCCAGAACAGAAACACCTTTACAGTTTTTCAGCTCAATGTTCATTAAGACCATATTCTGATTAAAAAAAAAAAAAATCAAAACACCACCAAAACCACACCTTGAGAACTATTTAAGATGTGCTTCAAATTCAACTGATGTTTGTCTTTCTTAAGCCTGAACCACATGCTCTGTTTGGCAGGACAGCAAGACACAACAGAAACATTTGTATCAGTCACTAGGAACCTCAGTTTTTTCTCAGATTTGTTTTTTTCACTCCCCGAAGATCCCAAACTAGATCTTTGTCATGTCAAATTCTTGCTACATGTCACCAGATTGCAGCTGTATAGGGTTCCTACTTGACTGAAGGAGGAGGAACAATCTTAACTCAAAGACAAAGCAATACTCTTTTACATTTTTATTTCAATAAAGCGTTTAAGGCATTTGGAAACTTGCTTTTCAGAACCGAAGGAAAATGATACCCATATAATAGGAATCACTCAGCATGGAACACCATCTACCCCCTGTGATCATAGTTACACTAAGCCTCAAGGAATATAATTTTATATTAGGACTGTGGGTAGGTACATATGCAGAAGTCAGAAGACATTTATTTCCTAGACATTTTATAATTTCAGTAGACTAGGCCAGCAAGGGCCGAGAGAAGGGAAATGATAACAGTCTTGTGTACAACTGAGGAAATGACTGGACAGGCAAAATTATTTGCCTGTATGTCATACAAAAGTTTCAACAAAGCCTCAGATCCTCCTAAATCCAGTCTACTTTTTTAAATGCATGGTCAGCTGCCTCTCCCTCGTTCTCTTTCCTTTTGAGACACTCTACCAAAATGGGACACAGGAATCAAATGACAAAAACAGACTTTCTGACACCAGATTACAAAAGAAAAGTGTTAACGCTCCCAAAGTGGTACTGGAACAGCAGCAGCAGGAAGAACCTATGGCATTTTATCACTAGAAATTACACACAAGTTTCTTCCTTATTTCCACTAAGTATCCTTGTCTAGACAGTGATGAGACAATGTGAACGTCATCCTAGCATTTGTAAGAAATGGACAGCCCATTTTCACACACAATCACTTCCTTCAAGTTGCAAGGCAAACCATGATGAATTACTTCTACATCTGACACAATACTGGAGGACTTGCTCCCAACAAAATAAAATTAAGTGTAAAATGCTTGAGGGGTAGGAAGGGGGAAAAAATAGAATACTTGAGGCTTTTTAAAGCCGTATATCTTAATACTTTTGAGATTCTTAATCCCACAGCACTTTTGTATTAAACTTGGTGGAAACTATATACATGAACACAGTATTATACTGCTTTTCTGAATTCCACGTAAGTAACTATGCAGGTAATGCAGCTAAGTGACAGTCCATGCATTACTTCATAGTAATGAACAGAATATGAGCCAACGAAATATGTCATCCTAACTTTCAACTAACAGTGAACAAATTTTAACGTTTAAATAAATAAATAAATAAACATTTAATTAAAGTCTTCCTGAACTAAGTCAGAATAGGTATCTTCAACATAAATATACCACAGAACTGCCAACAGCTGTAAAGGGAAAATATATTTTTAGGTGGTTTCTTGAGGGTTATGGTGAGTGCCAGCTGACAATTCTGAAAAGCAAGGGCAGTAGACCTAATATTTCCATGAATATTTTCAAAGGTAGTTCAAAATAAACAAAATTAGGAGCTAAACCTTGAGTTAAATTCAGCCTTGCCCTGTGACCACTGATAGAAGCAATCATTATTACAAATGCAATACCTGTCCACATCAAGAGTAACTAGAAATCAATTTATTCATTAAATTTAAAATAATCTTACATTAGAAAAACCAGCCAAGGAAACATGGAGATGCAGCAAGAATCACTTTTCCTCCTGCCCTCAGTTAATCTCACAAATCCTCAGTACATGAAACTGGAGTTCTGAATGAAACTCCTTCATAATTTTTTTCTCCATGATTGCTGAACTCTTTGAAAAGCTGTAAACTCTAGAACACTGCTGAACAGTACTAAACTTAATGACTCTTACTGTAGGGTGGTTATTCTTTACAGGTTGCCTAATCCATGTGCTAGGCATGCAGTGGTACTTACTGGTCTGCTCAATGGATATGCACCCTGCATCTTATCTAATGGTCATTTCTGGTCAGAAAGTGGGGCATGAGAGAAGGGAGACATGGCACACTTCCATAGGAAGGACTACAAGTCTCAGAAACTGGGGATTGAGGACATGAAGCACAGTGTGCAGCGCAGCTGCCCAACAGGTAACAGAAACTATGACCAACCTATCTATGAGGAGACTCCAACAGCACTGAGGACCAAAGCAAAATGTTTCATGTTTTATTACCCTGTCTTTTCAAATGGACTAATGAGCGTGTAAGGAAGCTTATACACTCTGTACAGAGTGGTTGAAATGAGTATCACTATATGAAAATATGAGCCATGAACACTTCTCTGAATACCGCTAAATGAATAAGCTTCACACTGCAGCTTCCAAATTTCCACTTCAAAGAGTGCACAAGTCAGTCATTTCAAATACACCATACTCTTGCAAACACTTCAAAAAACACACCTTCTTCCTCATATCAGAAAAAAAATGATTTATGTTATCCACATAAATTCGTACACTTCTGAATCTTATCCCACCTAGGATCCCACACAGAGCAAAACAGATTAAAAATCCCACAAGAAAATAATGCTTCTGACCTAAAACAAATGAGGAACCAGAGTGACACACACAAAACTGAAAAAGAATTGTTGAAATAAAGCCTAACTGTGACTAACTTGGCTAATTCTTTGAAGTATCTGAGAACTGAGTAGAGAATATACATTAAGACAACATTATTTTTAAAAAAGACTCCAACAAAAGCATCAGCTCTTCTCATTTGTCATATGAGTTCCCATCCACCAAAACCTGCAGGGAGAACTTCTGGACATCTCAGTGCCATATCATATTGCCTGTATTTGGGAAAAATAGTATGTTTACTGCCAGTTAATTGGAAGGGTGGAACATTCTGCAGCAGGAAAGCAGCAGAGGTTACAAACAAGAGGAAAGGGGCTGTGGACCTCTGATTTGAAGATGGAAGAAGAGAAATAAAGCAGAAATGAACAACAGGAAAACTGAGCTGCAGTAGGTTAAAAGCCACGGTAGGCAAGATGGAAGCTACCACAGATAGTGGTGAGAGAGGAGAAAGAAATGACAACTCTTCAGAGGAAACGCATCAAGGCATGGATGCTTGGTTTGGGTTCCTACCTGAGGCACTGCCCAACTCAGCCTGCAGTGACCAGGACAGAGGTCCACATGGCACCTTTTTCCTCCTGGTTAGCACATAGTTGGAGCACATCCACTGTAATTTGAACTCTCCACTGTGAATGTGAAAGAGGTAGGCAGAAAATTACTGCTCTTCCCAGGCTCCATCTAAGTGCTAAGGGAGAAGACCAACTGACTACTGATTTTTCAACAGATTTGCTGCAAAGAGTTTCCTACATCAGCTGTCTCAAAAGAGGAATTTTCTCGCCCACTCCAGAGCTCCTCATCTGAATCACATTGCCTGTAAACTACCAGTAACAGTAAAAAAGAATTTATTTTTAATAAGGAAAACAAAAAATCTGTAGTCCATAGTAGGTGTTAAATGGTCAAATTCTCAATCACAGTTTTAGTACAAAAATGTTTAAAAAAGTCCCCAAGCCTTTACTTAAAAAGATAGAGAATGAAGAATTCAGAGCTAATTAGTTGATGATTCTTGTCAGCTGTTACTGTTAGAAAATTACCACACCCTAAGCACAATTCTACTATCTCATTCAGATTGGTTATTGCATTTATACTTCCCAGAAATCCTCTTTCTTATTGTGCTTTGTCACAGACAAAGCTATACTTAGTAACTGAATGCCTGAGAAGGGCTGGGAACTATAAATACTTTGTTCCAGAAAATTACAGGTTCTATTCCCAGAATGTCATGCTAAACTAACATAACAATATCCACTAAATAAGATAATTTACAACACTCAAAAAATTATTTATCGAAGTCTCTTGCTTCCCTAGTTTACATAATTGCAAAGAAACACTCCAAACTATACTGATTAACCACGAGTTTCCAAACACATTTGTAGACAAGATATGACAACTAGCTTGGTTTATTGTTTGGGTTTTTCCCCTTTGTTTTTTCTAAATACAGTAAGAGATTTATCTTTATACTGATTTTGCCTATTTGTGAAGCAATGTAGTTCTCTTTTGAGAAGACAAATACTCAGGAATAGGAGAGTGCTCACTTTCTGGGCAGCACGCACAGTCCGCTCTTTTTCTTTTTCCGCTGCTGCACATTGCTCCGCCTTCTGCGACGCTGATGAGCATACTTCAAAATCTGTGTGTCCCAAATCCTGCAGATACTGGTAGAGTGGGGAATTCTGAAAACGGAGTTATAAAAAGAAAAATGAGAAAAAAAACAATGTTAAAAATCATTCCCTGTTTCCCACAAGACACAACTGTGAGTACAGCAACCACACAACCAGCAATGAATGGACTGAGAAACGGAAAAAAAATTTAGAAAAAGACTTCTGCTCTCTCCAGGGCAGTACTAGCACTTCTGGCAGAGTACCACAGTTATTTAAAAAATCCCACAGCGTACAAACAAAAAAACCACCCAACTTCTTTAAGCTTCTGGCAAAACTACTAATTTACAAACAGTCCTAAATAAAACAGAAAAAGTATGAAATTATGATCACCAGAGAGTGGGTTTTTACATGTTTAGATATTTATCTGTATAGACCTCTGAAAGTGCTTATTGTCATCTGCACCAGATATTTAGACATACTTAACTCTTACTTTGCTGTTTACAAACACATATATGGCAGTATGTAGGACAGACTTGATGGAAAGGATTTTTATGCTAACTGCAGTTCCACTCAGGACATGCAGGGACCTCATTTTTTAAGAGAAACTCTCAGCAATCAGTCTTATATAGACTAGTTAGGGATTATGTTTGACGCCTGAAAAATTTTATCAACATCCCATGAGAGCATGTGAACACCAGTAAACTGCAGAAGAACACCAACATTTTAAGAGTTTAACACACTATCAACCAAAATACTGTGTATAAAAAGTAAAAGCTTTGTAGTAAATAATGCAGAGTTATGGAGGTCTACAGAAATAACCAACAGAGCACCTACTATTAATTGTTACATCAACTATCATTAACTTCCTGGTGCAAGCTGGAAAGGTGGCCCAGCTACGCTGATCAAGTACCAACATGGTCAAATCTCAAATACTGTTTGCCATATAATAAAACTTGGAAGCAATCATTCACACCAGCTGAACAAATTAACTTGTTACCTCTAGGGATTTTTTTAACCCCATCACCAAAGTGCTATTTTAATCACTCTTACCTATTTAAAGCATGCAAATTCATACTTTTGCCCTGTTTGAGTTACAACAGATTCAGTGTCCAGTCATTACCTGAAACTCAAATATTCGTACCAACTCACAGGTACAGACAATCCTGGCTCAACCACAATGACAATGATTGTGCAAAACACTACGACAGGTTAATGACTCATTTCCTTGTGAGAATTTTTCCAGTGTGATGACACAATCCTATCTTTTTTCCAAGTACCCTTGTACTTTTTCAAAATGCATCCAATGCTAATTCAACAATGTGCTGTCCTGGACTGCCTGTTTGGCTCTAAGTAGAACATGCCACTTTACCAGAATTACTTAATTAAAATGGAAAGACTATACAGTAATAGTACTAATAGACTAGAATACTTCTCCTATTTCAGACACTGTTAAATTCAACAAATAACTTCAGGGCCAAACTCAGAATATAAATGGATATGCATAACCTTGTCTTCTTACAACGGTTTTCATACAGAGCCAGGCTGTGCACTGCCAGCGTAGCTCAGACAGCCTGAACACCCCTGCGTGAGAACCACTAGGGTATCATGCAGGTTTCAGTCAGAACCAGCCAGAATTCTCCCCATCTGGACGAAAACACACACAAAAGAGTGGGTGAACAGAGAGTATTTTATTCAAAATCATAGTTTTAATGCTCGCTCCAGGTAGAACTTCAAGGAAATCACATCTAGGCTCTGGGCAAACCTGTCCATCATCTTGACCATACTTGCGACCAGCAAGGCCAGCCATCATTTGACACATGACTATTCTTGTACTCTATTGGTACTCACCCACATACAGACAGTTTGCAAAATAACCCAAATATACCATGGAGTTTTTCCACTAGTATTTCAGGGTGCCCCTTTCTTTGGGGCCCATGATGAGATAATTTTCTAAAAGCTAATCAAGAAAACCGGTCTACTGCTGTTAATGTTGGTTCTATTTACTCACAGAAATGGATGAAAAAAGGCAGAAAGAGAGACAAAGGCAGACAGAGACTGTCCATTGAAGACAGCAAGAATTAGCTAAAATCCTGAAAGCTATGTTTAGTAAGTGAAATATGGCACAGATGTAAGAATGCCCAATTCTTCCCTTTTACTGGGTATCTAGCAACATCACAACCTTCCATTTAACTGTAATTAATTGATTTTCTACTCTACAGAAATAGAAAAAATACCCCATCTCTCCAAATGTTAATGAAATTTCATCTCCGACCTAGGAAGAATAATTTTATGTGTTCTCCTAATTAAGGTACATTACTAGTTTTACATAAATCCCTTCTGATTAACTTTTAGAAGGCTTTTACAGGGTCTCATAATGGGTAGATTTTCAATTTTTTATCACTGCTTGGAATTCAAAATCAGTTTTCTGACCATGGAGTTAGCAAATGAAAATTAATTAAAATTTAACTTGAATGTTCATCACATATTCCTGTAAGTAGATAAGGGTTCTCCTCTTTCAGTTTCTCAGAAAGTACTGAGGCTACAAAATCTTCCTCTGAGAGATTTCTGTGGCTCCACATGCTCTGTCTTTCCCTTTTTTTCTAAAAGATTGGAAAAATATTGTATTCTTATAAACTTAAATGACTAAGAACTATGCTGTGACTCAAATCCCTTATGCTGTAAGTAAAACCACCATTGTTCCCCTTTCTGAATCCATTAGAAGCAAGCAAGATGTGGGTAAAGAAAGTACTGAATAAGTGGGTTGAGGCCCTTGTGAAATTAGGTTATTAAGAATCTCAACAAACTGATCATAAAATTCTTCCACTAAGAGTGAGGTCTCTTGTGTAGCGCATGCAGTTTTATATTTTGCTCAGAAAATTTGAAGATTACACTCCTCTTCTATTAGAAATATCACTGATGGCAGACATACATTAGCCTATCCTAACATAAACCCACACTATTTATTTATTTATTGTATTTAATTTCCTAGACACTACCTAACAAGGCTGTCACTTGCAAAGCTGTGTGGTCTGTGTATCTCATGGAGGATGTCTACACCAGTCTATAGATAATATCTCCCATGACATATGTAAGTAATGGCTAGAAAATCCAGTAAAGGTATTATTAGAAGTTGAAGGGTAGATTTTATGTATGTGAACATTCCCACAGAACTTCCAATATTATCAAGGAATGAGAAAGTTATTAACTAAGCAACTACAAAACTGCAATATGATACCATTAAAATATCCTATTCTGTATATTATGTGTTTCAGTACAAGAGATGAAAGCATTATACTTAATGCTTACAAAGCATTTTTAATCCTTACAAAGCTGTAAAAACAATTAAATCTCAAAATGTATCTGACCCACAAGTTATAGCTCTGAATTTCTAGCTTACATCCTTATCCAAACCTCTCACTCCTAAATGCCTTCTTTCTCATAGAAACAGATCATAGATATGCACATATTCTTGCATATGCACTTCTAACTGTGAAAAAAGTTCCCTGGTTTCAACTGCATTCATCAGTTTTGTCAGGCTCAGCTGTTTTCACCTGCAAATGTCATGATAATATTAAAATAATATACTTCTTGGTTGGGGAAAATAGGAGGGTTCTGCCTTTCTTCCTCCTAATTTTCTTTGCCCAAAATTCATGCATTCCATCTTACAACAGTCCAACAATAAAAAGAAAAAAAGAGCACGATTGCTCTTACATTTTTGCATATACTATAGATGCTACACTTTTAGTTTAAGAAATTCAGGACACACCAGAAAGTTTATCCTCGTAAGCAGTTAATAGGTTGTAATCTAAAAAAAAATAAACTACACTTGAGAAAAAGCTTTTATATTAGAATATAACGTAAACAGAGAGCAAGGTCATTTCAGCGTATGGCATGAAAAGAGAATTTAAAATATAAAATCTCACCTTCCTATTAATACAGGAACATCTATTTCTATGTACTTTTGAATTTTTACTTTCAAGCACTCTTGACTTAGATAATAACCAGACTCATTAGTATTACTCCTGTTTGACAGTCAGGTTGTTTGTTTCCAGTTGTGTCTGGCAGAATGACACGGTAATGAATAATGTACAAAGTACGGAAGGAAATTTTTTAATATTTCAGCTTATGTTACCGGCCTACTACCAGTTACTGACAGGAAATATTATCTAAAGTAAGCGATGATACCAAGACAAGGTTTTTCAGCAATATGCTGTATTATTTCTGAAGTTTAAGTTTCTTCTTCTAAGTCACTTTTTGAGACCCCCTAGATACAATAGACAGGCATCACAGTTACATCAAGGCATTTTTTTATTATACTAATTGTCCAAAATGAATGCTGGAAATGAAGGAGTTCCAAGACAGAGAGAAATAAAAATGCCATTATTCTTTGGTGTAGTTCATACAGATTATACACAGAAAATCTTGCCAGTAAGTGAAGCAAGATATCAATACAGTTGATATATTAAGTAGGAAAACAGGTTTTTGAATGGACTCATAGCAGAAACCAACAACAAAAAATCCACTTATCTTTTTATGACTTTTCTAATTCACTATAGTCAGTCTTCCTGTAAGTCATTCAATTGTAACCATTTACAGTACAGCATAGGTTTATATAAGCTCCCGTTACCAGAATCAAGAAAGAAAATCCTTTCCCCTTCATTCACAACTGCTTGGGCATATTTGTTTTAGATCCACACTACTAAAAATTATTTCGCTCACATACATATGTTTAATTACAACTCTCCTTTTTTTTTCCACTGTTGAAAGTAGCTGAGTCTCATTCTAAATCCAAGATTAAAGAAGAGTCCACTAAATTAATTTTCTTCTGTAACACCTTCCCAATGCTTATTTAATGCCGCTTGCCATACAGCATTGACTTGGGTTAGGAAAAACATCACTCAAACTGAAGGTTAAACAATGCATTTGCAACTCTAAGACTACTGTAAAAGTAAAAAAATGTCAAACCTAAGGCAAACATTAATCAAACATAAATTATGTTGCTTACTACTATGAGATGGAAAGGCTGTTACGGTAGAGAATTCCCTAGCTTCAAAAAAGAGTTTACTTTTGACAGATAAATACTCAAATACTTACATCTATTACAGCCTTGCAAGCACAGATATCGCACTTTAATATGTGAGGCATTTTGTGCGTATTCTGCGAAAAACCTTTGCAATCACAAATCAGATTAAGACACTGCTAGCTTTCATAGTCTTCTTACAACAGCAGCTGAAAATCAAAGCCACACCCATATTATTTTTGCTGATGCATCATGAAGTAAATGACTCAGGATTTCTCCAATAGAGACAGAGGCTTCCTACACCCATGTTCTTTACTGTGATAAAATTTACCACTTAGTAAACCCTGCTCTAGTTTCCAACCCTAGCTAACGGAGCAGATTACCCTTGACAGCAATATTTAATGCCATCACACATAAAAAGGAGGTTTAAAGATATCCTCTTAAAATATGGATATGTTATTCAAAGCTGAGGTTTCCAGTATGTCAAAAACGCTGTGGGAGCCTGAACTACCTCCAAAATAACTACACATTATGAAATATCAATTTAAACCCCCCCAAAATTAAACATTTCTACCAGAGTGACAGCAAAGGCTAAGGTATGCTGAACAGGTGGTTAAACTCAGACCAAAATAAACAGTATTGAAGTTTCCCTGTCAAAACATATTTGAAAAAGTTGAGCTAACACTCACAGACAGTGCGAGCTTTGTCTCCTGGAAGAGCGTATTCCATTTTTCTCTTCGGTACTGCTCCCATGCACCCGACAGAACCTCACCCACCTCCCCGTTTCTTTCCGCTTGTCCCTCCAGGATGATCCGAGATGAGGGTGAGAAGCAGACGTCAGTGTAATTGCACCCGTGCCCCTCCACAGTGGCATTTTCCTCACAGCATCAGCAGATGCAGCTTGAAACTTCCCAGGATCATGCGATTTCTCCTGACTAATGTGGCTTTCTAACTGGGGGGAGGGAGATGAGGATGACAGATTGCTAAAGGCTTTTAAAAAGATGCCGCCTGAAAGAATTATTGCACATTGATCTTATATGCAGCCATTAATAAGACTTCCCAAGCAACAGTATTTAAAAGCCTTGGTCATATTCTCCTCGCTGGTAACCACCTCGTCCTGAGCACAGACTGACAAAGAGCCAGGCACTGACAGGGCTAATATTAGACAATGACTTCAAGGCAGCAAAGGAGTCATTTAGATTTCCTGTTCTGCTTTCACTGCCCCAGGAGTGCAGACCTTGGTTTCTCCAGCACTACTGTATCAGCTGATTCAGAAGTAGGCTCTGAGAACTACTTTAAAGCCATTAATCTATTACTGTTCCCGGATATTTTCTGAAGCACAATTTATATCTAGTTTTGCATGCACCCACGAGTCCTCAAGAGTTTGGGAAGTTTTATAGCCTGTGTATATCTCTGTAGCACTATATTTGTGACATGGGAACGCTCTTTCCTTTGCATTTTCAGCAGGTGGCTGCACATTACTGCCATTGTGGAAAAGCATTAGAACAAAACATTAGGTACTGGACAAAGCACTGAAATTCACCAAGAGCTCAGGACTATTTACTCATTCAGAAGTGGACCTGTGAATACAGGTGAAAAGCTGAGCAGGTCTTTTCTGACAGAGACAAAACATACCCTAAAAACTGAAAGTAAAAGTGGTTAAAGTTACCTTCCCTGAAGGACAAGGTAACAAGCCACCTGACTCTGTACCTGCAGCTTTGGGTGGGAAGTTACTGATCATGCAGGTCATCGAACTAGGCTGATGACACAGGGAGGCTGATTTGTTTTATATCAGTCACGAACAACTCACAGATTTTACCCTAAGTTAATGAAAGTAATGCATTTGACTGGTAAAACTAATAGAGTATTTCTGATACATTTTGAAAACCTCTTTAAAACATGAGTTCCAAAGAATTAACTTGTTTATCCATTATAAATGTGTTAATTCTTACTCCTAATGACAACACACTGTGTGCAAACATCTTTACTGAAGTGAAAAGCATCCAAGAAACAAAAGAGGCAGTCACATCATAAAGATTAAAAGAAAAGTATCCCAAGCAATTTTTTTTATTCAAGTGTCTCAAGAAGTTGATTCATGACTTGAAGTTGTGAGAGCAGTCCTGCTGTACTCTCCTGTAAACGACTCCAGAGTAACTGATACAATGGAGGATAAAACAACAGACCTCAAAATTTGCTCTGGATCATCACATACTTTTGTCTTAAAACTTTCTATTAAGAACAGTCAAGGCAATCTGGGTTTACACACCATATAGCCCATATAATACTTTTACCTAGCCCTTCAGATATCCAAAAATGCCTAATGAGTTGACCTGGCCTCTGCAACAATCAGACTGTTTTTCACAGTTTTAAGCTTGTAGTTTCTTTTATTTTCTCTCTGGTATCACCTGCCTCCCAGTCATGTGATGAAAATGAGCAAAGCCTTTTCTCCCCTTCCTCTTAGAAAATTGCTGAGAAGCAAAATATCTAAAATAGTCCATGTGCCTCTACAGCACACTGCAATTTTCAGCAAAGATATCTCCCAGGCTGAATTTGCATGGTCAATTTAATCTGCCATTACCAGTGGGTGCAGCTGAAAGCTGCAGTACCATTGTAGAACACTGATGGTAATAGTTACGTAGCCAAATGGTGAGATGGAACGAAGAACTGATCTGATTGTCAAAAAAAAAAAAAAAGAATTAATCTTTTTTCTTATTATTTCTTAGCCAGGTTAGTTTATAGTCTAATCAGTCTTATGAGCCATCTTACAGCATCACCCACAAATCCAGGTGCCGGCATAAGGAAGAGGATGAGAATAAGCCAGAAAAGAGGAGTGAGGCCTGAACCCCTTTTCTGGCAACAGCCCACACTTCAGGCAGCCAAGGCACAGTCTCAGAACCAGCTCACCAGAACAAGTTAACTGCGGTTTTGACAGAACTGTGTATTTAAAACTGGCTTTATTTCATGCATACATATAAAATGAGAGTACTACATCTTCAGTCCACCCAATATTTGGTAAGAAAAATCCTGCTGAGGGTGCAATACTGACAATAACATTGAAAGTGTGTGAATATTCCTTTTTCAACTTCTTTTTTCTAATTTATGTTTGAGACATTATTTTTGACAAAATAACATTACAAGCCCGATGCTTGACAAAAATCACATTATTTTGCAAATCCTAATGTTTTCGGGTTTTTGAATGAAAGTAACTTAAAATTCTCATCACTACAAAAAGTTTCTGAGGTTAGGTTCCCTTTAGTTTTGTTTCATTTTTTAAACAAAATAATTTGTACAGCTAATTTATGGGACGAAAGCATTTGTAAAAACACGATTGAATGTTTTGATAAAAGCTGAACCCTTTTAAACACATGAGGATTTGAACATCTCAAATTAGTGATGCTCCAGTATTCTAAGCAAAGAAATCCCATATTTTAGACATGTTTAACCATTGTAGGCATACAGTGAACACATTGGCTAAGGGCTGTTCTGAATATAGTTGTATGATGCTGGGAAATGGCGGTGCCTCCTCAAATCTCTCTTTTAATCTTACAGAAATACGTGGATCAGAACATTCTATGCAGGCATCCTCCATGCCCCTCAGCACTGAGTAGCATCCGGGTTTGATGCCTAAAAAAGCAGTGAGAGCTGTCTTTCTGAATCTGACATTTGAATACACTGTGGTGTTGCCCAATACTTCACTTTTGTGCCATGTCCCTCCCAAGTAGACCCCAGCATTCCTACTTCCACCCCACACGAGCCTGACCCAGTGCCATGTAGCTGCCAGCTCTGCTGGGCCTCGGTGCTTCCTTTCTCCCTTAGGATGGCATGCTCCCTGCAAACCACTTTCCCACTGTTTGCAGGACTCAGTTCTCACATTAGCTTCTTCCAGTACAGCAACAAGACAAAGAACACAGACCATGTCTCTTCAAACTCTGGAAAGGGTAACTCTATTTCTGTGCATATTTTCCTCCAGTGACAGGAAGGCTGACTGCTTGAGCAAGGGCTGGCTGTGAAACGAGAACACCTGTTACACATTCAAATCTTTGTTCTGAGTTTGTGAATTCCAATTCTACGTTCAGTAGAGCTGTGTTCAGTATTTTACAAAGACATAAACTTCTGAATTTGGACATGAGATTTCTGAACCTCTTTGTGTTCAACCCCAGCCTGGTTTCTTTCTAAACACAGATCAGTATAGATTCTGAGATTTGATGCAGACAGGTAAGACAAAGAAAATCTCATTTTGTTAGCTTGATATTATTCTACCATCTGCACAAGAGAAAATTTGAAGTCATGAAAGAACACATATAATTTATATTGTATTTTTCAGCCCAAGATTTCTAATGGGACAAAAAATAAATCCCAAATTTAAAAGTCTGGAGTCATAGTAATGATCAGATCCTCTAGATCTAGAATAAAAGATTAGATTCCACAGTGACACTATCACCATGACACTCACTCAGCCTTTTAATGGGATTATTCTTTAAAATATATTTCCACTAACACTGACATAGCTAACAAATATCAATATTAAGTAAATAATATGGACAGAACTGGTGGTAGGAATGGTACAAGACTCATGAATTAATTAAAACAATGTCTCAAGTAAGGAAAGATTTCTTTCCTAATTAAAATTTTTAAAAATTGAGATTTTATGCCAGAGAAATTAATTCAGTACTACACCGTACACAATTCTACATGCACAGCTTTGTATTTCAAACACGGAGTAGGAAAAATCTCTTAAAAATCTAAGGTGGTGGCAGTTTGATATCATGGGTGTCAAAATCTTATTTTCTGTGTACTCCGATTAGCTTTCTTCTGCAAACACAGAATTAAAATGGAAAACAACAAAAATCAGCTCCAGTCCTTCCACCAGAACCATAGAGCTGCCAGAGCAAGGAAGACTTTCTGAGATTAGGTTCCAACAACAGCCTGGGTGAACCTGAGGAGAGGCTGAGAGAGCTGGGATTGTTCAGCCTGGGGAAACTTCAAGGCAGGTCTCATACTCAAAGAGATTGTGCAAAGAGAAGAGAAACAGGTGCTTTTCAGTAGTGCCCAGTGACAGGACCAGAGGCAGCGAGCACAAACTGAAACACAGGAGGTTCCCTCTGACCATCAAGAAGCATTTTTTTAGTGTGAAAGTGACTGAGCACTGGCACAGGTTGCCCAGAGAGATTGTGAAATCTCCATCCTTGAAGACATTCAAAAGCCATATTGACATGGTCCTGGACAACAGGCTTTAGATGATCCTGCTTGAGCAGGGGGGTTGGACCAGATGACCTCCAGAGATCCCTCCCAACCTCAAACATTCTGTGATTCTGTGAGCATAGCCTGAATATCTATCCAAGTTTAAAAAACAAGCTTGCACAAGCTCATTAAAATATAGGACAAATTAGCTGAAAGTAGAAATTGGGAGCTGAAAATGCAGTCTTTGGATCACCTTCATCCCAGTGTTTTGAAAGAACGGGCACAGGAGATGAAAGATTCAGCAGAAAGGATTTTTAATCAATCTATAAACTCAAAAGCAGAAAAAAGTAAACACAGTGTCTATATTTACAAGGAGAAAAAGCAATCAAGAATATGTCAGGTCCATGATTCTGATCAAAAGCCAGCAGGCTACTGAGAATAATTATTCTTTCCTGCAAAATTCAAACACAAAGGAGAAAACAAATGATCATCAAAGAAGATATCATGTGGGTTCACCAGAGGTAGATTGTGCCAAACTCACTTGTCCTTCTTTGACAAGACACGTGATTTTTAAAGATAAAGGGAATGTAGGAAGTTTAGATGGACTTTTGAACTGTGCTGTATCAGTTAAGATGAATAAGGTGGGAAAGGAACCAAGTATGTTGACGGCAGAGATTACAGTGGTCTACGCTGAATGAAAAGCTGTAAGATCAGAAGGTTACTAACAGAGTTCCTAAAGAATGAGTCTCTGGTCAAAGCTTTTGAATTTTTAAAAGCTTTCACACTTGGTATAATTAAATTTATACTAAAAAGCAACCTGCTGACATTTGCCAATAACATCAAGTAACATCATATACGCAGAAAAGGATTGAAACATGGTACAAAAAGAAATGGATGACCTTAAGTGGGTACTGATAATAGCACGCAATTTAGCAACAGACAACAACAAGACCTTACACAGAGGAACCAATAAAAACAAACTCTCCAATAATGTGGAGCTGTTGATAAAATCAAGGACACATGAGTGGTAAACCTATCTTATCGTAACTGAGTCAAACAGTATGAAGACTTGAAAAAGTTGTTTGTAGGCAAGAAACGAAGTCTTCTCAGAAGCAAAGAGCAAAAATAGTACTATAAGAGGCCAGCGAGAATGCTAAATACCATGCTGCAAGCTCAGGTAAAGAAAGATGAACTGAACAGGTGTGTAAAATACCAAAAAACCCAAACAAACAACAAAAAAAAACAAACAAAAAAGGAAGAACAGAGAAATCTGTTTTGTGACAGGAAGCTAAAATATATTGTTTTATCCAGCCTAACAAAATCCTCAGCCAGAACAAGTCTGCTTTCTATAAATACACAAGGAGAAGTAAATTCTTTCCCTGTACACAGCACTGGTGAGGCTGCATTTCAAATCCTGTGTTCTGTTTTGGGCCCTTCACTACAAGAAAGACATTGAGGTGCTGGAGCAAGCCCAGAGAAGGGACATGGAGCTGTTGAAGGGTCTGTAGCACAAGTCTGATGAGGAGCAGCTGAGGAAGATGGGGTTGTTTACCTGGACAAAAGGAGGTTCAGGGGAGACCTTATCACTCTCTACAACTACCTGAAAGGAGGTTGTAGCCAGGTTGGTCTCTTTTCCCAGGCAGCCAGTGACATGTTAGTAGGAAATGGCCTCATGCTGTACCAGGGGAGGTTCATGTTGGATATCTGGAAGGACTTCTTTAGGGAAAGGGTTGCTAAGCATTGGAACGAGCTGCCCAGGGAGGTGGTGGAGTCACCATCCCTGGAGGTGTTCAAGAAAAGATTTGATGTGGCACTTAGTGACAAGGTGGTGATCAATCAAAAGCTGGACTTGATGATCTCAGAGGTCTTTTCCAATCTAAATGATTCTCTGATTCTGTAAATTCTAGAGAAATATAAGAATTATATAAAATAATGGAAATTATTAGCAGGAGCACAAGTAGCTATGAAGTGGCTATTTTCAGTCAGAAATCAGAAGGGAGTTACATATGATCAAAGCACCACATTCCGACACAGTCCCCCCACTGGCACAACAATGGAGAAATTTAGCTAGTTTGAACAAGAAGTTTCTTTAATTTATACATCAAAAAAAAGAAAAAGAAAACAAGGAGGAGATTTCATTGTCCAAAAAAACCAATAAAAAAACCTAACACAATTCCAGTCTCATATAAATACACAAAACACTGCAATTTTCCAGAGGACTCCAAAGTACACTGTAACTGCAGCATTCTGGTCTTCTAGCCCATTCTGTAAAAAAACTCATCTCAAGCAATTTAACATCAAATTTCCTATCTCATTATCTCCCCTAATAAATTAAGACAGACACTAATAAAGCACACCACGAATTGTTCCTCCACTGTTTAATACAATTTGCTCTACAGTGCCACAATTTTTAATTTGACGTGCTGCCAGCAAACAAGCCCGGGCCAAGCATATCAGGGGCACCTCTGTGTTTCTTGGGTTCTGTTCCTCCCCCCAGTATTTGTAGCATTTTAATTAAAAGAGCAACTGGTTGTAACAAACGCAAGAACTGAAGTGCTGGGACTATGCAGTCAGTGAATGAAAATTGCTGGTTGCTGCTGGATTTAATTTATAAACTGGATAGAGTGTGGCAGCACTTAGTGGATAGAGTAAATGCCCATCATTCATTATTGTTCAATCACAATGATCTGCACCGGCGCTTGAACTGGATGGAAAACACTACTCTCCCGGGGCAGCAACACTGTGTTTGTGCTTCTCTTCTTTAGAGTTAAATTAATGTAAAAGATACTTTGATAGTAAGAAAAATGATCGGTCCTTGGAAGCTCATAAAGATCTATCAACAGGCCATCATCTGTTTGATGCTGCAAAACCTGTAAGGCAGACAGCTGCTGCTGATGTATTCAGGGCCAGCTGGATAGAGCTATGACCTGAAAAACGTGCAGAAAATAACACTGGGCATAACCATGAGGTGAAACAGGTGAAGCATATTCCATTTGCTTTGCTTCCCTCTCCTACCCATTCTGTTGGGTATGAAAAGCATGAAGGACCATTTCTTTCCAGATCACGCATTTGTTAGCACACCACTCCTCCTTACAACATTGATCAATATCTTACTCATGGGGGCTCCAAACACACAGGGAAAACAGCCATTCACAGCAAATGAGGCCTAAATGCTGGAGGCCTCCTTGCAACAGTGACTCCTGAAGAACAACATGGGAAAAGACCTGCTAAGGTGCAGAGAAAGTGTAGCTGCTTACTAGAAACCATAAATAATTAAGAGGAAGAGTTTGGGGCCCAAGAAAAAGAATTCTAAAAGTAATTAAAAAAATAAATCCGTTGCAGCAATAACTTTTTGGCTCCTTGCCAACTTCCATCTCTAGCTCACCTGCACAAAGTATGTTCATAATTCTCTGTGGAGTCTTCATTTTAGAGTAGCATGAACCCTGCTGAGCAGTTCTGAAGACAACTTTTGTGTGTTTCACGGTGCCCATTATTGTCAGTCGGTAGCTCACCCAGTTCTGCACTCCAAGCAATCAACTAACCCAAACAACACGCATTTGTCCTACCTTTGCTTACTTATCTGATGCTGTACCATAATGTAGGACAGGTCTATTATTATGTCACTCAGTACACCTATAAAGCATGCATTTACATACACACACACTTGACACAGTAAATGAATAAATGAAATAAATACTAGCGACAGAAATCTGTTCCCAAAACACATAGACAATAGTGAAGGGCATATGCAGGGGGATCTTTTACTCTCTACAGCAGAACTTTTTCAAACAAAGTGGTAATTGCTGCAGGAACTGAAGAACTGTGTAACTGTAAAACGAGTATTACTGTTACTGAAGAAGGAAATAAGAGCACAGGCATTACCTGTGAAATAAATTCTCACCATGGATTTATTGTATTAAAGGAAGTGATTTAACATAGCAGCAATATAAACAACAGATCTTATTGTTAGGATTCAAGATTTGTTGTGGCTGAACACAAAACTTTTTGGTACAGACCAAAGACATGTAGTGCTTACACACCTGAGAAAAAGTAATTCCTTATATGAGGAGTGTTTTGCATCCTGACCAAAGGAGAAGCCCTAATACTACTATAATAATTATTCATTTTAAAGGTAGCATTTCTTTATAACCGCTTTCTCTATACACCTGCAAAATCACGTGTCCCCTCCATGAAGACAGTTACATTTACCTGCTGCAAACAGACTGGATTTTGTTACCAAACCGCAACAGCGGATATATTTAGCCACGGTTTCAAATAAGGCCAAGACGATATTGCACACCCATTATCTAACAAGACGCGATATAACTGTAAACGCTATATGCAAATCTCTTAATAGCACAAACATTAGAGAGACAAGACAGTTTCAGTGTCCACTGGACAATTGTGTGCTGAAATGCACCTTTTATGTGAGTGACACCGCTTTAGAAGCAGAATTTTTTCCCTATTCGCTACCTCTGCTCTGACCCCACAGCTCAGCTCGGCCGGCCGGGTGCCCCTCCTGGGTCCGAGCGGTGCCCACGGGCGGCTCTGAGGGACCCCGCGCAGACACGGCCCTCCCGACAGGTCTTCCCGCGGCCGCCCGACGGCGGGGCCGGGCAGCGCGACACGGCCGCACAAAGGACCGCCCGGCCCCGCCGAGCTGAGCCGTCGCGCCCTCGCCCTGCGCGGCGGGCGCAGCGCCGGCCCCGGGCTGCTCCGGGGCGCGGGGCACGCCGAGCACCGCCCCGACCCGCCGCTCCCGCCGGTCCCGCCCGCCGCCGCCCGCCCGCGGCAGGCGCTGCCCTGGGCCGGGCCCCGCGCCCGCCTCACGGCCCGCGGCCACTCCGACCCGCCCGGCGCACGCCACCCCCGCGGGCCGCGGCGCAACGAGGGGCGGAGAGACCCGGGCCCAGCCCGCGCCGGGTCGCCCCGCGCCCACCTCAAACACCACTTCTTCGTCGAACTCCGGTGTCATCCTTGCCCGCCATGCCACCCCTTCCCCGCGGGCACGCTGGGAA
Organism: Chiroxiphia lanceolata; assembly: GCF_009829145.1. NCBI lineage: Eukaryota > Metazoa > Chordata > Aves > Passeriformes > Pipridae > Chiroxiphia > Chiroxiphia lanceolata. Next base: position 46,051,586 of record NC_045641.1, on the reverse strand, counting down.
ACCGAGTCCGCCGCTCTGTCAGCCGCCCCGCCCTGCCGAGAGCTGCCTGGCGCAGAGGTGAACTACAGCTCCCAGAAGGCACGGCGGGAGCCGCCTGCGGGAGGTGCTGATTGGTGGTCGGGGCGGGGCGCGGCCCGGTAGGGGGCGCCGCTGGGCGGTGGTGGCGGCGCTGCTGGCGCTGGCTGAGCCGGAGCCGCGGGGCGGGATGAGGCAGCGGCACGGCGAAGGGGGAGCTGCTCCTGCTGCGGCTCCGGCTGGGTGGCGGCGCGGGGAAACAATGGGCTCCTTCTCCTCGGCCCTCAGAGGGGCCGTAGCGTAAGGGACGAAGGGGAGCGCGGCGCCTGGGGAGCACCATGAGCTCCGCTGGTGAGTGTCCGGGGAAATTCCGGAGAGCGGCGGTTCCCGCCCGGCCGGCGGCGGGTCCGTGTCTCCCTGCCCGCGGAAAGCGTCGCGTCGCTCGCCCCGCGGCAGCGGGAACGGGACGGGACGGGGGGATGAAAGGGTTGCGCCACGGGACAGGAGCCGGAGCCGCCGGCGTTCCCTGTCCCGGCAGCGCCGGGCGCTGCGCCCCCGGCTCGCTCTGGGGCAGGCGGGTGGAGAGCGAAGGGAGAGCTGCGGGGCGAACCCTCGCACCCGCTCCCGGCGGGGGGGAATAACCCTTCACGGCCGGGGGGACAGCCCTTCCCGGGGGATCAGCCCGCAGCCCTCGGCACGTCCTGCCGCGGCGGCCGGGGCTGCGCGGGGCTGAGCCGGGCGCTCCGCTCTCCGCCCCGCGTGTCCGGAGCGGGCACCCCGCGTGGGGCTGAGCTGGCGGCGGGGGGAGCCTGGTGGGGGCCGGGTGTTCCGGCAGGAGAGCCAGCACCGGGGCTAGGACTGTCGCTCCGTCTGACTCCGCGGAAGCTGCAAAAGTTTGTCAGCTGCAGCTTTGCTTCGGGGATGTACCTGCCTTGGCCGGGCTCTTGCGAGCTGGAGCCCCACGGGGGTACGGGAATGCGTTCGCTTCTGGCCTTTCCAGCTGCTGGTTGGAACTGACCTGATTCGGTGCTTTCCTTACCTTTCCTCCCCCGTTTCTTGACCGCTGCCAATTTAATGACTAAAAGAGCTTCGAGGCAAATTCTTGGTTTAAAACAAGAGCTCCCCGTGTTTAAGGGAATTGCTCGTATTTTTATTTGCCTGCACGGTAGTGTGCTGTTAGTACTTCTGTTCATCTGTCTGTTAGATTAATAGATTCCTTTCTTATCTGCTTGAAGACGAGAATAAGAGTAGTTTCTGTATGGAAAATATGTGGTGTAAATTATGATGTACTGTGTGGAAACACAACTAATTGCAGGGTAAACCTGAAGGAAAAAAAAAAACTAAAGAAAAAGCAATAAACAGACATCAGGTAGACACATCAACCTGGTTCTCAATGTTTACCTCTCAAGTATGTCAAATTGTTATTGTCTCCAACGTTAATTAAGTTATCTGGGCTCTCGTAATTATTCAGAATTTACTGGAAAATAAAAAGCGATTTAATGCATCTTTCCGCTTCACTTAGTATATTCCCATTTTTAATATATAGGACAGATTTCACCCTTGGTCTTTTAAGAGTTAAACAGCTGTGCAAATAAAAGATAAGTGTTAGGGGGTGCTCAAGAGCTTAGAGCTGGGCTGTTAAAATTTGATACGGTAGTAAGTTTCAGAAAGTCGGGCAGATTTTCAAGCACTAAACTGACCTCAGGACTTCTAGAGTTTAGCTAGTGTGACCGAGTTTCTCTGTTTTGGTGTATGTTGTGGTGGTGTTTGTGGGGAACGTGAGGAGAAAGGGGTTTCGTTGAGCAAAGTCTCTTAGAAAGCAAAAGAGAAAGGGATGCTGAGGAATATCAGTAAGAAGAAAGTGGAACAATATCATGAAAAGTGTGAATTTTAGCAAGGAATTTGAAGGGGAAGGCATAAAGAGAATCCTAGTGGGTGGGAAGAAGAGGAATATTGAAGGGGGATGAAGGGCCGAGTATTGAAGAGGGGGTGGAGAGTATTTTGTGCGTGTGATGGATTATGTGAAGATGAAAAAACAAATGGGGAACAGGTGAAACAAGATCAGAGATTCACGATCCTGCTGACAGTATCGTGACAGCTTCTGACATTTCAGTAAAGAAGCTCATAGGTATGAGCAGGGTGTGAAAAGGCTGACAGAAGATTGTTCTGAAGGTTTAATACCCCTCTCTTGGTATTGCTGCAGAACTTCGTGCCTGAAATATATAGACATGCTTTATAAAGCTGTTGCTCACAAAAAATCTTGCCAACTCCTGTATTTTAATTTCTGTCCTGTGATCTATAGGATCTATTTCCTACATTGAAATTATTTAATTGTGAATTCACTTGTTACTCTGGTTTGTGCTGCATAAACCAAACACTGCTTCTGTCCATGGACAGAAGTTGCAGAAGGCCTGAGATTGATAACCCAGCCTTAACCTCACTCCAGTTTACGTTTTGCCTTTCTAAATAAGGCAGTGCACATTCAGTTTCTTGCTGTGTATCTTTTCTGTTTCCTCTACAAATTTGTTTCAGATCTCACTCCAGAGCTGGATGTAATTCAGTGATAGGTAAAGGAATACTGCCACAGCTGTTGCTTATATGTTTTAAAATGTGTATATAAATCTGGACTTGTTGAAACTAAGGAAATATAGCACTTATTTCAAATACTTTTACATAAAGATTATTTTATTGTAGTGATCAACCTGTATACTGGTTTCAGTCTTCATTTATAGCTATTCTCCTGTCACTGCTTTCTCGTGTCCTGCGTATTCTATATATCAATGAATTCTACAATTGACATATTCTATATGTCGATATTCTACAATGTCAATGAATGTACATTTACTCATTTTCTGCCTGAAACTATTATGCTGTCTTCAAGTATGTTCTTTGCCTTTAAAAGGAAAAAAAGCAAAAGCTCAGAGTTATGAGTTTGACATTTATTATTTCTTGCTGAAGAAACAGTCCTTATATGTGATCTGTACAGCTTATTTAATGTGGGCAGAATGTATAGCTTAGGCTTGAAATTGGATTTGACAACAACAATGAGAAAAATGTAGTGTATGTTAATGTCAGAAATGTAGTTCAAATGGAAAAAACATAGCAAGAACAGAATAAACAAAATCAACATAACTTTTCCAATCGAACTTCATTGCTTTCAAGGATTGAAAAAAATGAGGCCTCCAGGGTTTAATGTCCCTTTAACCCTCAAATGTGTCAAGTCTTGTTAGAGTTACTCAACTCTGTCTCCACAGAGATCTGGAAAGGTTGTTTATTCATCTCTTGTCCTTACTGAAAGTTATCCCTGACTTTCTTGTTCTATTTCAATAAGTCAGTGAACAATCTGAGATTTTGAAATTGATGTTTTCCTTTTGCAGTTTATTTAGGATGTTTTCTACAGCTGTAGTGGCTTAGAAACGATAGTTTTCCCTTGTATTTTACAAACTACATGTGTTATCTTCCAGGATGTCATGACTCATTCCTTTTTTTGTTTTTTGAGCATTATGGCACCTGAGAAAATCAGACCCTCTCTATAATGAAAAAATAAATATACATTTGCAGGAAATAAATTAATGATCTCACAATGCTTTCTGAGGTGTTTACCTAATGAAACTTTCTTTCTGTATCTGAAAGCAAAGTAATTAAACTGAAAAGCCTTGTAACAAGTCATTAAAATTCAGTCTGCTGGAGAAGGGGAGTTTTAAAATACTGTGTCTCTGTGCAGTGCATTAAATGCTATTGCAATAATGTCTCGGTGTATCCCAAACATATAGCAGTAATTACCTCTCCTCCTACATGCTCTTTAGAAGGCAGATTGGCTTTCTTGTCTGTGAGTTGTAGTGTTTTATGCCGGTAGTCTCAGGGTCAGTAAGTTGGCTGTTGGAGCAAGCTCTTCCTTCATGTAAGAAAAAAACAACTCATCGATTCCTTGGCGCATTACCTTCTGGGCATTGTATTATTTTCATATGTAGCCTACAGATGTGATGTCCTATCTCTGAGAGAATACAGTATGCATATATAAACAAGGTGCCATGAGAAAGCCAATAGGTACATTTGCCTTAGGCCAGCTGCTGAGCGGTAACTGTTTCAAGGCCTTTTCCTAGTACCTGTGCAATAGATATGTGAAGTAGTATGTGAAATAGATGTCACGTTGTAGGTCAAAAGGAATAAAGTGCCTTATTTACTGTGTGGTAAGATAAGAGTATACATATGGCCACCTTCTATAAAGTAGCTGATTTGTTAAATTCACACCTTGCCTTACCCCATAGTAACTTGTACCTGTACCTTAAGCTTAGGTTCAGCTGCTGTCAAAATCTGGTGTCACGCTGATTCATTGTTTTACCGCTTTTCTACTGTTTCGTGATTCAGAAAGGATATTGCTTTGGGATGGGTTGCAGGATCATGCCTGGTGTACCTCTTGGGTGACTCAAGATAATCCCATAGGGCACCCTGAATACCAGGAGAGGGGCCTCTGTTCCCGTGGAGCATTGCAAGGAAAGGAATACCAAGTTATGTTATCATGACAGTGTCCAGAACCACTTGTCCCTGTTTCTTGGACAGATGCAGGTGAACATGACTTGTTCTTGCTCTTTTATTATTCCCAAATATAGATTTTGTTAACATAATCTCAAAAGTATGGGCATAAATATAACATGGGAAAAATATTCCTTTAGCAATAGTAGGATTTATTTTAAAAGAGATAGTGCTATTTGATTTTTTTGCCTCAGTTCAACTTCATATATCATCTTTACTCCCTATTCCTGTGCTGAGAAGGCAAGATAAAAAGAGGTAAAAATTTGAGGTGAAGAATTTAAAGCTGTGCAATAATAATAATGCTTAAGATTGTACTGTCTTATTGGCTTTCCTGGTTGTTCACGATAGTGCATAGGAGAAGACACATGAGTGTTTTTGTTTTTAAGTGAGGTCCTCAGCTGTCAAATCCTATAATCTGAAGAACAGAAATGGACAATTTAAGGCCAAAGGATTGAGAGCAGAAGTTGCTTCAGGGTATTTGCATCCTCCTCTAAAACAAATCAAAAGAAGAGCAGGAACACTTCCCAGTCAGGCAATATCAAGTGTCGGTTGCAGAGGAGCTCAGCAGGATGAGAATGGGTGTTGCTTTTTCCTCAGCATGCTGGAGGACATAATTCACCAGAGGGGCAAATATCTATTTTCTGTGCTGTGACCTGAAGTCAGAGTACATGCATTGACCTGCATAGGTGGTTCTAATGGCTATTTATTGTTAGAAAAATAATGCCCTTTTAAATCCACTTTTTTTAAGGGTGTTGCGTGTTGGTATTTTTAAGCTCCTTTTTTTTTTTTCTTCAGCACTGAGTGTGGTGTTGGCTGTTCCTAGATGAGTAGCAGATTTCCTGTTGGTGATGAGAGCATTGCTAGTCACTTTATTTATGGGTTTCTTCCTTTGCTTAGTCAAACAAGTTAGAGGATATCTCTTCACAGTTTCTCTGGCTCCTAAACATTGAATCTGTTTATGAAAATTAAATTTTGTGTTTCTGCTCTTACATTTGGGTTTACTACTGGTATTTCTGGTATTACTACTGGTATACAAGGATTCTCTCTGAGAAACGGGTGAGGATTGGAGGGGGGAGAGCTTAGTGATTCTCTACTTTCCTGAGAAGGAGAAGCCAGAGAATCCAATGTCCAAGTGAAAGTTTCCTCTGAAACTTCTACACGTATCAGAAAGTGAGTTTAGGTTGACTGTAAGTGCTTGTGGCTCCTTCAGAACCTTAGGTGAGATGTTCCTGTAGTTGATTATCCTTCAGGTTTCATAGCGATTTTAGAACTTTGTTCCAAGTTTGAACTTGTCAAACTTGACTGATCAGCTGTGGGAACTCATCAGGTCTTTTAGCCATCTGTTATCAAAAATCTTTCACATAAGTATATATTCTGTTACCATCTTACTTCTTAAATTCTTGGTTGAATTAAGCTGGATGAGCTTTCTTAGGATTGAGGCATAATTTTTAGACCTTGGATACTTCTATAGTTATTTCTGAGATTGCCAGAAGGTGACATAGCATGTCACGAACAGTCTGGCAGGTGCTATGTGCAGAAATATTTTTGGCTCCCTTCATCTTTTTATATTTATCAGAAGATTATTTACTGCTTAGCTGCAGACCTGCATGGAGCTCTCATAAAATAACTATCTACATTGATTTCCAAATTCTCTTCAATTTTTACTCTCTTAAGCATATCCAGCCATCTCTGTTCTTAAATGAACCATTCCATAGGCACCAGGAAAAAGCCCACTGACCAAACAACTCACCACTCCATGCATTTGCTGTATAATGTTTCCATTATATTTATTGTTTTTCACCAAAGAGGCTTGCTTATGCTTACCATTTAACAAAAACTCATTCTCATATGACTTCTAGTCATTCCTTACACCTTTATATATAAAGAGTTGCCTCCTACTTAGTTTTCTTTCTATTCTGGATGAGAAATTGTCCCTTTTAAAGCACTGTGTTATGTAGAACTGGGTTTTTTTATCCGCACACGGCAAATTAAATTAGTTTATAATCAACTGAACTTTAATTCTTGATTTCTAATAGAAATCTACTATACTTTAACCCTTGCCTAGTTGCTGTAATTTTTTTTCTAAGTAGTTCATCACTTATATTTTTCTGAAACTCAAAGATATTTTGTTGAGGAAAACTACTGGTATGCATTCCCTTCTTGGAGTCTTTTCTCTCACGTCACATTTATGTTTGAAAGGGCTCTTCATCACATTCCTTTCTGATTGAGTGGTTGACTGCAGATCTGTATTGATACCGAGACTGTAATGTGCCTGTTAATACATTGAGCCATATCTACTCTAGATGAAATGTGCAATCACTTTAAAGCAGACAGTGGTGTCTTTATTATACCACACAATTTGCCGGTCTCTTCTGTCTGTCTCGATGCTTTTCAACATTGAAGTAATTTATGGAATTCTAGTAGGCTTCAGAAATCGTATTGAATTGTGCTTATTATCAGAAGTGAATTTTTCTTGCTCTGTTCATTATCCAGGTTTCCACCACTGGCATATGAACAACGGGTTTGTTTTCTTCACATTCCTGTATATTTTCACGTTTTAGTTTTAAGTCTTATATTCAGGTAGTGATGTCATGTCATAACTTCTGAGTGTCCTCCATAGTAAAATACTAGTTGAGAGCCCTGCAGAGTGAGGGCTTAGTTTGCTATCCAAAATGTTAGGCAGACCCACTACTGAGTGAAACTTACAAGATTTATGGACCTCAGTTTGCAGAGCGGGACAGATAATCCACAGGATATCACTTACCTAGCCAATGTTTCATCTCCTGAGTCTTCAATCTGTTCCTCTCACATCAGGAAGGATTCCAAATCAAGCTGTCTCTCTCCTGTGTTCAGGGAGCTTTAATAGCTTAATAAATATTACTGAATGTGGCCCAGGTCTACTGCTGTGTTCTGTTCTGTGACAAACTGGGCATCCTTTCCATGTTTTTTGGTGCCATCACTTCCTTCTCCAACTGAATAGGCAGTTGCCTTGTCTGAAAGTGAGTGTACAGTTCTCTTCTGCTGTTTGAGATCAGTGTTTACCCGTCCAAAGGGTTAATTATTTTTTTTTTCCCCCTAACAAACTGTTGACTCTTCTCTCTGTGGGGAACCTGTCTTCACATGGGAAGCAGAAGGTAGTACAGCCTCGGCAGTAGCTGGTAGTTGGGTCACTGTTGTCAGTGGCCATAAAGAGCTGTACCTTTGGAAAGAAATTCTGGGCTCCCTCTTGCAAAATCCCTCAAATGTTTTCTCTGCCATCAGGTTTACCTTTTTGCAAATATAGTGGCATCAAGGACAGCTGTTCTGAGTGTAAGCGAAGTCAGTCTGGATACCATCTAATGATTAATGTTCTAGAAAAGCATGGGTTTCCTGTTTCTATAGTAGAGACATTGTTTCTGGCTGCCTACTGGCTTACTGTTTGGGAAATACTTGCAACTGAGGGCATCTGCCTTGTTTTATTTTCTTTTTTTAAAATCATTCGGATTGCTTAAAACAAAACAAAAAACCTCACAAAACAAACTGCAACCAGAAAAGGACCCAGCCTGAAAACTCTGAAGCTTGATTCTCATATTTCTAGGCTAGAGATTAGGATACAGTTGCACATCTGTAATAATAATAATAATAATAATGGTGATAAAACACAACCAAACACCAAAGCCACAGTTGAAAGGGAGTAATAAATCAATGGCTTACCCTATCTCTTTGCGTGTGAAACATTAACTAGTGTGTTTTCTTGAGGGTTTTATTTAACGTATGTATCACTTCCTGAAAGTGTACCAAAATATTATTCAAAACAAAGGTAATAAGTACAGAGGTAATACATAAACAGCATGAGAAACTCGTTTACTTTATAAATCAATTTGGGTATATAAAAAAATCACTGAAAGCACTTAGAAATCTGAAATTATTCTAGCATGTGGAAATGAATTGGTCATAAATAATCGCCTGCAATATTAAAATGTTTCAGACATACCTTAAAAAAAGGCAACCACAAAACAAACAAAAAAGATCTCCAAACCACTCAAAACAAACAACAGGATCAAACATCCACAATCTACAAGTTCCTCATTAGCTCCTTTTCCTGCTGTATGCTCTCCTCAGGGTTTGTCATCTTGTGCTATCAAGTGGGTGGTAAGTCATAGCAGCGGTGACTGCTTCTAGGTCAGTTGGGAAGAGTAATTTCATAAATGGTATAGAAATAGTGTTTTACAATAGAAAAGTAGTGACTTGCTCCAAATTACTGCATTAACTTCGCACCACAGACTCATTTCACTGAACTGTTGGTAATGACGTGTCAGTTTTGCAACTGGTAGAGTAATTCACCTCAATATTGTTTAAAGAGAAGAGGAAGGGAAAGAGGAATTTTAGGTTACACATTTCCAAAGTTTGTGGGGGAAGGGACAGAACTGCCCTGGTAGTTAGCCTAGCTGTCCCATTATCTTCATGGCTTATTATACGTGTGGCACTTAATATACTTACACCGTTTAAAAATGATATTATAATAGTTCAAACTGCAAAACCAGACTAATCTGCTCTGTTTTTATTAGCATCATACTTTAGCATCTGAGCAAGTACATACACTTAATATTAAGTTAAACTATTTGTTAACAAAAACTTGCCTTTGAAGACTTTTCCTACCACTCTTTGTTGTGCCTATTCAAACAAAGAAAGGCAACTAGTAAAAAAGTGGTGTTAGGGGAGGGAGGTATGCTTTTAAGAGGAAAAATGTATTTATACACACACTGAGATCTTGTAGATTACAAGTTAATATTACAAAACTTCCAGTAATACTGCAGTGCAGGTGAAGTTGTTTTGTAGGCAGTGGTGACTAAAGTCTTTGTTTTCCATTTTTCCTAGAAATTAAGAAGCCACCAGTGGCCCCCAAACCAAAATTTGTGGTAGGACACAAAGCAACACCTCCACCTGTTGCACCGAAGCCTGATGTTGTACTTTCTGGTGTGATACAAGCAGCAAGGAAAACCAAGCCAACAATTGCACCAAAACCAAAGGTTCTCAAGAGCTCATCCATTCCTGAAGTTAAACCTCCATCGTCTAAACGAAAAAGCACAAAAAGCTTTGAGGAGCACAGGGAAGATTCTTCTCAAACGCTAGACCACTTGAACTATAAAAATGAAACCTCGGAAGGGAGCACTGGCAACACAACATATATTCTACCTGTGTCATCTTGCAAATTTGAATGCCTTCATAAACTTGAAAGTGGAGAGAAAACCTGTAAAACTCAGATCATTCTTGAGCACTTTGAAAACTTAGAGAACATCAAAGCTGTTGGAAGAAATGCAGCATCTCTGGGCGATAGTCACAATGAAAAACTGGGAAATAGAAGTCGGGTGGTTTTGAAAGCCAGCATTTCGGAAGAGAAGCTTAAGGATGTCCTAACTCATGGTGTACTTCCTAACAGCAGTCCTGTAAGGGATAGGCATGCAGACAAACTTGACAAAGGGGATGGTAGCAGTTCCAAGAACGTTTTTAAAATAGAGTTTATGGAACTTGTACAGTCTTCATCATCTTCTGAGGTAGCTAAAGGAAAGCAACAAAATACTGATAGTAAGATCATTGCTGATGAGTTTCAGATGTCTGAAATTTGTCCTAGTTTGACTGAAAATAACCACAGTTGTTATTGCCCATTGGACCAGGAAATCTTAGAAAATGAAAATTTAAGTAGCAATAGTATGTTTTCAGGTGAAGTAGGGATGAAAGCAGGTGCTAATAAAGCTTCTCCTGAAACACCTTCACTCTTGAGCTCAAAAGTGCTTCCTATCCCTAAGCCAAGAAAGCCACGTGCCGCGTGTCTGGTCCGTCAGGATGGCATAGACACCACAGGAGAAGGAACAAAGGAACCATCTAATTCAGAGAAAGATTCCTATGGGCTTGTGGACCAAAGCTTTAAAAACCCAGCAAAAATTAATGTCCTTGGTCAAAGTGTTTGTTATAACAATAATACAGAAGTGCTTCGTCCTGAAAAATGTGAGATAACTCAAAGCAATGCAGACAAAATGCATCATGTGAAGGAATCTGCTGTGGAAGATTCAGCTTCACAAAATCTTTTGCCTCAGTTGTTACACAAAAGTTCTGATTTAGTGGGAATTGTTGAATGCTCTTTAGATACAGACCGTAAGTTAGTTAACTCAATGGATGAGGTAACAGATGACAGCAGTATGCCAGATGCTGTGGACAAAAGGACTAACTTTGTCAGGTCTGATACTTTGTCCATGAGTTTGCCAAAGCAGCTCAAACTGACTTGCAGTCAGCACTCGTCTGCTTCCAGTAGCCTCCACGTATCCCCACAAAACTTGGAAAATAAAGAAGTTAAAATAAAGGATGAGAATTCTCCAAAAGTTGTTCCTAAGAAACCACAGAGACACAGTCTTCCAGCTGCTGGCCTTCTGAAAAAAGCTGCCTCAGCAGAGCTTGTGGACAAAAGTTCCTACACCTCCAGTGAGAACAAATCAAACAGTGTTCTGGAAGGATCTCACTTCACACATCCAGGAGCCAAGGAGCAAGGTGTGCTGTCATCCTGTGATATACCCAAACGTTCTGAGAAACCCGTTTGGAAGTTACCTCATCCTATTCTTCCATTTCCAGGAAATTCTGAATCATTAAAAACTGCTAACATTGCTAACAGCTTCAACCACTTCACTGTTGTGACAAAGCCTAGGGCCAAGTCTCTCTCTGCTGTAGACATGGACAGGACAGACAAGCCCTGCAAAGATCATCAGAAGAAAAGTAGCTTGAAAAAGTTTCTGAACATGAAACTATCGGTTTGCTTAATGAAAAGTGACTTCCAAAAATTTCTGTCTAAAGGCAGCCAGTCAGTGGATAGTGCTATTGCCAACCTTTCCACTGGGGACGGTTATGGAAGTGGTAACAACAGGAATACAGCATCTGTAGGCAGTGAAAGGAAAGCTAAATCTGCCAAGGCGCATTCTGTAGAAATAAGTAGTCCAGCGCTACAGAAGAAGAGGCAGAGAAACAGGAGTCAACCTGAGATGCGCAATAACCAAAGGCTGGAGTCTTTAGATAGACATTTACTTTTGGGGGAGAATCTGGCACAAATGCGTTTGAATTCTGTAACCAGCACTTGTGCTCCAGAGTATGAGAATGTGCGTCACTATGAGGAAATACCTGAGTATGAGAACTTGCCTTTTGCTGTGGGTGCTAGGAGAAATCTCTGTTTTGAATGGCAGAACTCCAGCAGCGTGGAAGACCAGAGCACTGGCTTCTATGAGGCTGAGGAACTTAGCGAAGCTACAAACAGACGTTGGAGACTTGACAGGTAAAACAAAAAGCAAAGGGGAGTTAACTCCATTGTAACTCTGTTGGTTGTAAATATGGTTAAATGATGACTTGGGAGGCTGTACCCTTTTCATTAAATATCAGCAGGACAGTTGTTGCTGTATATCTTTCTGTATACTTTTGTTGTTTTGAAAACTGCTTGCACTTGGCAAAGAGTCAAGAGGAAAAGTAATCTAATTATTCCTCATATGTTCCTCAAAATTTGGAAAACTTACTTATGTGCGTTTTCAGATTTAATTAAAGCAAATCAGATACAGTCATGTATTTATATCCAAGAATACTTCAATGGGGAGGAATGAACCTTACTAGTCTCGGGATGAACTGAAATAAGCGTCCACAGAGTACATAGTTGCTAGGTTTATAGGGAGAATGAATATATTTTTAGATCAGTTGATAGAGCTGGGAAAAGCAGACAAGCTTTTGGGTATGTAAATTCTTCGTCAGGTCTTGAAAGCTTTTTTGGGTATAACAGAAGCTACTGCCTCTTCCTGAATATAGTGAGCCTTCTGTATCTGTCTGCTCCTAGCAAAGGTGGTAGTGAAGCACGATTTCTGTGTGACTCATACAGGGTATTGGTGGGATGGGGTTTGGTAAGTCTGCAGGTTGCTGCTGTGCTTCTTTGTCTCAGGAGGTGGTAGAGACAGATAATACCAACAGATTTAAAAAGGGATTGGACAAATTCATAAATATGAGGGAACGTCCTCCTATTACACCAGGGGAGGTTTAGATTGGATATCAGGAGAAATTCCTTCACTGAAAAGATGGTCAGGCATTGGAACAGGATGCCCAGGAAAGTGGTGGAATCGGTGTCTCTGGAAGCGTTCAAGAAACGTCTAGATGTGGCACTCAAGAGACATGGTTTAGCGGTGAACATGGCAGTGGCTGGGTTAATGATTGGACTTAATGATCTTTAATATCTTTTCCAACCTTAATGATTGTGTGATTCTGTGTCCAAAATGGGTACTAAATGGAATAGGCAGGAACAGATCTTTTAATATTTATATTCCTGTGGCTGTGGATTTTGGGAAGAGGAATGGGCCACAGAGAGTGGCTGGGCTTGTATGTTCTCCCTAAATAACATTGTGATAACAGGTGAAGTGTTGTTTTGACTCAGTATGGTATCATTCAATTTTTTAACTTCAGCCAATCAGTTTGTATTAGAGATCCTAAAAATTTGTCTCAAAGCAGCAATAAGGATTTGAATGAAATACGTGGCCTATATATTTCAAAGTCCTCAGTAAACTTCTTTACACTGTGCATAATGACAGGAATAAATGAACCAGCTTAAGATAGTCACACTTAACTTCATTTTGTCACTGAGAGTTACTAAGCTTTGTTTCATTTTGGATGTATGTATAGCAAACACATGCCCCAAAGAATCTGTGACTTGGTCATTCTTTGGGGGAGCATGTTCTCTTATATAGGAAGAGACAAATATATTAAGGGGCATCCCATGTTAATAATTGTTTTTAGAGTTAATATTATCAACATGGGACTGTTTGATGGAAAGCATGAAGCCTTATCATGGAAAGTAGGATTTCAGGTTATGGGCTCCCCATTGGTATATTTATTCATGTGGTTGTTCAGTATTTTTCTTGTTTATAGCAGGGTATTTCTTGGTTTTGTCTTTGGTATACTTTAAATTCCTGACTGAATGTATGCTTTTTGTTTAAATCCAATATTTGGATATCTTTCAGGGATTTTGATCATACTCTCTTGGAATTCACTTGATTTGGTGTACCTAAGAAGGGTGAGACCAAATTTAGATAAGGACGTATTTTATGTGTTTATGTGATCTACTTTGCTTTGTGTTATGTGGTTCTGAATCCAGATGAGAATAAGCGTCTTTGCTTTAGGAACAGGGTAGTTTTGCTGTATGAAGCATGGTAGACATGAGATTGCAGTTGCTCCTTTAGTGAAATTCCATAGTTTTCTTACCTGGCTGAGTGTGTGAGATTTATAGTTATTCCCTCGCCACAAAAACTTTCCCCAGTACCAACGGTGATATGAGGGTTTAAGTGGTCTCCCTGCCACATCTGAACCTGCTGCTCCATAAGCTGGATATTCTTGGCACAAGTGGGTTTGTGTTGTGTTTTTCTTTAAAAAGCACACATAGAAAACCATAACCAGAGCCATTTAGGTGTATATTTTAAACTAAATTACATAGTTGGAAACTACCTTAGGAAATAATTAATGTATGCAGTTACTTCAATAGATCTTAGGGAACAAAGAAATCCTTAGGGAAAATGGATGACACAAGGATGCAGTGGTCTCCAGACCTGAATCAGCTGCTGCTGGAAGAGCAGGGACTAGTATTCATTTTGACTCTACCCTGGGGGGATGTAAGGGTCCTCGCCCGAACACAACCAGGCAAGCAGTTTCTCCAGCTTTCCCATCCATTGTTATCTCAAATCCTTTGAAGCTTCTTTATCAAAGTTGTCTTACCCTTTCTGCATAGTTCTGTAAGAGCCTTTTATCATTTTCTGGGCCAGGTAAATGTTAGAGAAACAGTGCTGCTGTTGTTATTGAAATAATAGCTGCTCGCATTTTCCCCAGCCTGTCAGAACACGCACTTAGCTCTTTTTCATAGATCATGGCACATAAAATTCCTGTAATGCACTGCTAATGGGGATTTCAAAGCAAATTATGTTATGATTAAAGCCAATGCACAAATGAGATTGTTCTTCTGAGAAATTCAGACCAATTGCCTGCGCTTCTAGTCATAATAGCACATAGTCAAGATATTAAGTCTGAATGTCAGGCTTACCATTACCAGAAGAGTTCAGTGGTGTCTTTACCTCACGTTACATTTCTTGCTGGAGGAAGAAATAAAGTTTTCATAATGTACCCAGTGTTTTTGTGGTTACTAACAAATTTCCTCATGATCCCATTCTCCTGAAACCAGTATGCTTTAATGGAGAATGGTAATGGCCTCTGACACTCTTACCTGAACTTCATATGTCTTATTTAATTCAGATGTTTTGTTTGCTTGGGCCTTCCCGCAGGGGTTTAAATGCAAATGGCAGGCCTGAGTAGTTAATGGTAGGTATCAGTTTTTACTTACCACTTGATTTCTGAGTTATTTGATGTCAGCCTCCTTTCTACTGGAGATGGGCTTGGCTTTGAAAGGAAGAGAGCCCAGGGTCCTGATATGTTGTGTGAACCACCAAGGTGGGACAGGCACTGCTGACAGGAGACAGATGGGTTTAGTTTGTTAAGTAGTTCAGGAGAATATTCTCAAAGTAAGTAATGACAGTACCTTGGGAGCAGATAATCCATGTTTTGTTTCCACTATAGAAAAAGAAAGTCTTTTGAAATGGTTTTTAAAGATGGTTTATTTTGCCCTAGCCTACCTGTTTGACTGAAAATTTAAAATGGAAAATTTATGTGAATGTGTTACTATGAGGACTCTTTAAACAAAGTGAGTGAAGACTAGATGCTATGGGATAGAAAAAGTACTGCTAAATGTAAAAGAGGTTTTAGATATCACTATCCAGTCACAGATAACAACACGGAAGGCAGCTCTTTGGGTTTGGTGTGTTTTGTGCTTTGTTGGTGTGTTTTGTGCTTTTTAGTTTGTTTTTGGTTTGTGTTTTGGTTTGGTTTGGTTTTTTTTTTTAGAAAAGAATAGTTCGGGCATGAAAAGAGAGGTGAAAAGTCAGTGATGCTGGTACCACCACCATTCATTTTAATGTTGTCAGAGACCAGTAGTTGTAATGATTCTGCTTTGAAGTACCACCATTCTTTTAAAACTTGCTAATGAAAAAAAAAATATTTATGCATTATTCTATTCATAATATTTATTGTTATTCTATTTTTAGTGACAAACTTTTTATTGAAGAGGACAGCAAAATGTTCCTTACAAACTAAAAGTAACATTTAACGTACATTTGTCCAGCAATCTAAAGATGCAAAGGAACAATGAATGTGCCTTGGAACATCTGTCATGCTGCAGAAAACAGAAACTTAAACTTTTTTGGATCTTGTGGCCTTCCTTTTGGTATTTGTTACATTGTTCTAGGCAAGAGAATTGTATTTCAGGTTGAGTGAGTCTGCTCCTGCACCCTTCCAGGAATAACATACTGTATTTACTGGCTACTCTTGACAGTGTTCCTTCAAGGTGTTGCAAATGTTAATTGGTTTTGACAAAATTTATAGCTGTGTCATTGTGTTTCTGGCTAGAATTTTTCTTTGGAAAGGGCAAGGGAGGGAGGAGTACCATGTAACAACAATCCTTTAAAATCTTAATGGTGGTATAATTGAATATTACTTCTTATTTTCCCCATACCTGCTGATTTAGAATAATCTGTTGGTTTTCCAGAAATGAGCATCTCAGTGCAAAATGTAAGTTTGATTTTCCATACTAAATTCTGCTTTGATGACTGAGTCCCCAGAGGTCAATTAAGTGTCCATGAAAGCCTTCCTGGAATATTGCGTTTCATATTGAAAGCTGTGTGGTTAAGCACTTTGCTTTGATATCTTTGGTATACTGAACTTTGTTAGGGTTGAGACATGCTTCTGATGAGCAGTATTGCACCAGATAAATGTGGTGTTGTTTAGGGATTGGCTGTGTTTAGGAAGGGGTTTTTTTTGCAATTGCAAAATTTCCATTCAGAAACACTAAATTAATAAAATACTGCAGGGTCTAAATAGCATTTAGAAAGAATGTTCAAACACTTAATACTGAGATTTGAATGCACAAAATACATTTTAGGTAGTGGAGGTGTTATACATTAAAAAACAGTTTTTACTGAATTTTATTGAAGAATGTCATTTCTTGATAAGTATGTGAATTTTTTTTTTTTTAATTTCATCTGTTTCCTAAAGATTATAATGGATTAGTTTCTGATCTGAGGAAGGTAGATTCCTTCTCCTGCATCAGCTCTGCGGTCTTGTCCTGTCTTCAACATCCCCCGTACTTCTACCTGGCTTCTGCCACCCTTAATTGTACATAAAATACTTTCTTTGCAGTTGTCCATCAGGTTTTAGTGGAATAGCTTTGATAATAGGCTGTTTAGGTTTCCCATCAGGCTTCATTATCTTTAGTCATGTGTTATCACTGGCTTTCTTTTTGCGTTCTGCTTCCTTGAGCCTGCTTTTTTTTTCTCCCCTCCCTACCTCCCTTTCTCCTGTATGTTGTGCAGCTGGTAGGCTTCTGCCAGCTCTGAGGGCTTGTTCAGTAAAGAGTGAGTCAGATGGCTCAGATCTCTGCTTCCTGTCCCCTGCGAGGCTGAATGCAGAGCCTCTCTGGCAGTCCCGGAGCTGGGAATGGACAAAGGAATTCCTGGCTACTGGATATAAGGAATAAGCCATTTTGGTTTTACAGACTATGAGGAAACAACTTCTGTAATTGTTATGTGCATCTAATTAGAGTCCAAATCAGTGAGACAAATCAGTGTTGGTGAGAAGTGGTAATAGTACTGTTACTTGGGAATATCGATGTTTGACATAAGGACCTTGGGAAGGAATTTGGTGCATGCAGGTGCTGGGAACCTTATGTCTAGAATTACTCTGTTATGTAGTGTCAAGTTAATTATTTTATACTACTAGGGTAGCATGTAGAAACTACATGAAAGACTTGCAGTGATTTTTTTGCTCAGGAAAGCATATGGGCTGTTGTGGGTTTTCTTTTCTTTCCTTCCAAGAAACTTTGTGAATCAATGTCTTCATGGTCTGCTTTTCTAGTAAGAGAAGTTTTCCTTAGTGTTGGGGTGGCTTTTGGTTATACAGCTTTACAGTTTAATCTGTTATACAACCTGAAATAAAATGCATATACTATAAGAAGAACATATGCACTCTGGAAGAATACTCAAATCTTCTAAAGCAAACTGGTAGAACTATGCTGACATCCTTCCCCCCTTTTTTAAATTTTCTTAAAAATCAGAATAAATAGGAACTTTCTTGCTTTAATAGAATCTTCACACATTCTCATGCAAATATGTTTTTTGAGATGTGCTGATTTAATCTGTTTGACAGTGGGAGATATTCTGAGGTCTGATCCTCTCCATCTTTAATGAGGGAGAGAAAGGAGTTGGAGAACAGCATTTTTCCAATACTGTTATTCTAGTATGCAATCCAGTCATGAAAAGATTTAAAAGATCTTATGAAATGAAAACAGTTGTGAAGATCTCCAAGATTGTCATGAAAGAGAATTTTTGTCATTGGTGTTTGTTTCATCCCTCTTTTCAAGGGCTCCCTGTTGATTTTGGTAAAAGAAAGAGGTGGGTGAAGTAGGCTGATACAGCCAGAGCACATAGGGAAAATTCTGACAGAGTTGGAGGTGCAATAATGAAAGTCTTGTAATTTGTCAGGTGATGTTACAAGTGCTACATAAAAATAGATGTGATTTAAGTTCTTGACATTTTCTTTTTACTGCACGTAGTTAGAGCTGGGTGTACTCGTGTGTATGAGAGGGAGTGAGATGGTTGTGGCAGTGATGAGGCGGGCGCTGCCAGCACGTGCTACCCGGCTGCTGGGTGAATCCGTCTCACTCTCTGAAAGGTTTGGTGGCTACTTTGGTCATAGTCTTATGCAGCTTAGACAATTACATCACATTAACCTTGAAGAACATGCAGTCCATTTGCATTAAAAGAGCCATTTTGAGGGTAAATTGTGCTATCCTGTGTTTCCTACTGAAGAAATGCTCACCACAGATGGCAAAAGTGTCCTAACTCTGT
Source organism: Chiroxiphia lanceolata (assembly GCF_009829145.1). Lineage (NCBI taxonomy): Eukaryota > Metazoa > Chordata > Aves > Passeriformes > Pipridae > Chiroxiphia > Chiroxiphia lanceolata. The sequence continues at coordinate 46,033,047 of NC_045641.1, read as the reverse complement.
TGTTCCCATCGTTCCCCGTGGTACAATACAAGGATGTCCTCGTCCTTCCTCCCAATGACGTTTCCTCAGCTCAACGTGTCAGCTCTTGCCTTCAGCTGGAGGGTGGCTTAGTGTGATGTGGGGGAGTGTGAAGTAAGGAGAGCAGCACGTAAAGCTGCTGTGTCCTTTAGCCTGCTTCTGAACCCCCTGCATATGGTAACAGGAACTCGGTGTCACGCTCTTTCATAAACTAATCTCCAACTCTTTATCGTTTTCTTTCCTCTTATTCCATGTTTGTGTTTTTCCTAATTTTGGCATTCTTCAACTGTATTTCCTTTTCTGTAAGATGGGGGAAGGAAGCTAAGTTAACACTGCGTATTTGTCACTGATGTTGGCCTTTCTCCCCCACCTCCAACACGTGCTCTCTGTCTCTATTTGCCAATCGTGGTATAAATTAACAAAATGTAACTCCAGAGAGTACCTCAGATGTAGAATGGAGAGTCAAATGTGACATGAGAATTGATGAACGACCCATTTATATGTTCCACAGCAGCCTTTTCCTGTGGGTTATTTTCAGCATTTGCTCAGGAAATGTGTTTGTGAAGCTTTGTGGTGTGGTGATATTCCAACTGCATTCTAATGTAATAGTAGCTGTAAAAAAGATTTTTGGGTGGCACAAAATAAGTGTTGAAAGTAAGCAATCAAAATATTAACTTTGGTTTTTATATAGTAATGTGCCACATTTACCCAACATTTATGTTTCATCCAGTTAAAGACAGTCAACAAATGTTAAAGACAAGTTAACAAATAGATGTACAAAAATGTGCAGCTATGTTGTTTCAGTGCACTAGACAGAATCTAGGTTAAGCAATGCTGATTTTATATTAGATGATAGAATCCAGTAAGTTTTGTTTAGAAATATTAAGTTTATCCAAGTTTTAATTTTCCTTTAAAATATCTTCATGCTTATGAAAAACTGCTCTGCTCAAGCAGAAGTGGGCTAAAGAAGTCTTAAAGATGCATGTGAATAAATAAAAGGAGTTTTTACCAAACCTGCCATTTTGATAGCTGCTACCTGAGCCTTGTGGCTTAGGGATTTCAACTGCATGGAGTTCTTCTTCTAATCAGTGCAAAAAGTTAGAGGAAAAAAGAGCACAAGCCAGTCTCAGCAGCTCAGTTATTCTCTACATCTAGTCTGTGTTGATCTGAACCAAACTATTTCACCTTCTGTTTTCTGACGTACTACTTAGGAAGCTTCATCAGCTCCTCTCCATGCAGATAGTTGTGTGCATTAACTCTGATGTTAGTGAACAGACTTATTTATGCATTGGAATGTCATGGTAGCCCTGGCAAAGTAAAGTCAATTTTGGATGTTCATAAGAAGCTTTGTTCTTACTTAGTGTAAGTTTTCTCTTTCCTATTTGAAATGTCTGGTTTGAGATTTTTATCACATTTTATTTATAGTTTTCCAGAAATCTGTTTAGTGTGTGCTGGAGTTGTGTTGTGGTTTTTCTTTTTTGTGTGACTGGAAAGTAAAGTGTTCTTTTTCTTCTGATTCTACTGTCCTTCCCCATTAGGGACTGTTTTGTGAACTGAGAGAAGTTAGAACAGCTGGTCTTGACTGTAACTGGGTGCCATATTTTGCTGGTCCTGTTTTATATTGGTTTTGCCAGAAGTTCTTTCCAAAAGTGTTGGTCTGTAAGCATTGCAGCTCTCCCTATGAAACAAGAATTAATGATTAGGGAAGGCAAAATGGTGTAAATTCTGCTGTACATTTCTGTAAGAGGATAATCTGAGACCTGTTTGCAGCTTTTTTTAGACCATGCTTTCTAAAATTGTGCTGTGAAGTATGCTTATGAATAAATTCTCTTTACCTATTCTGTGAGGCAGTTTTTGATGGTGACAGGAAGAACCAGTGCAGGGACTGCTTCCCTTGTACAAGCTTCCAGGCAAGGGTTAAATCTCTGAGTTTTCTCCCAGTATTTCACTTTCCAGTACCAATGTTCAAGACTGTCCCTTTGTATCCTCTTGGATTATATTCTGCTACATTGACATCACCTCCTTTTGGCACCTCTGTTGGGATAGGTAAAATAAGGTCTAGGCTGCAGTTCATTCTCATTTACTGCTTAATGATCCAGTATACCTGAAGGAGAAATGAAAAACAGGGGGACATGAAGAGGACAATGAGGGAGGGAGTTTTTTAGCTCTAATGATAGACAGTCACTGCTGTTCAGAGAATCTGAAGTTCAAATGATAGGTCAATATATGATGGGTTACACTGCAGGGGCACCTGGAGTGATATGAAGTTCATCTTTCTGCTTTCTAGTCTGGTTTGTGAAAGGAAATGTGCTGATGTTGGCTTCTTCAGGATGGTTGTGGAGCTGAGGTATTGCAGCAAATATAACTCATGCAAAAAGTACAATAATTGAAGCCTTTATTAATCTTGCTGATCACTAATCTTGTTATATATTTTCTTAAAACTTCCGTAGTTGCTCACTAGTGATCCTGGGTAGTATTCATTATTATTTGCAATCCGAGTATCTGTCTGCTTGTCGTGATGGCAGCTGTGCCATGCTTTTTGGGAACTGAGCTGTCCCACTGTGGGCACCAGTTTTCTTGGAGGCGTTTAAACTGAGACTCTTTCTCTCTCTTTTCTTTTTTTTTTTTTTTTTTAAGTGTGGCTTTGCTATGATGAGTGTGGAAACATCTGAAGCATGCATGTGTGTTTATGTTGAACTTTCCAAGGATCTAAGGAATTGTCAACAAACGGTCTCATTGAAAATGGCTCCTGTGATCCTGGGAGGCTGTCTGTGGTGAGAGACATCCTCGGGTGCCTCTGAAGCTGGTGTTTGCAAATCACAGCTATATAAGGAGATAATCTGAGAACTGTTTGCACCTTTTTTAAACTGTACTTTTTCAAATTGTGCCATTAAAGTATGTGTATGACTGTATTGATCATAGTGTGCCCAAAGAAGGGTGACTGACAGAATGGATTACTTAATAAATTTTGTACCTTTTTTTAAAAGTGTGAAGCACGTATAACAAATGCCTTGATTTTTGGCATAGAATGTGAGTCAGATTTTTTTTTTTCTTCTTGTTGAGGAAAGAAATAAGTGCTGGTCTGAGGATAACAAATGCTAAACTTAATGCTGCTGGCTGCAAATGCTGGGATAACTTGGTTCCAGCGAGTCAGGTGTTGCAGTTTGCAACATGCTCAGCCAAGTGGCATGATCTAACAGGCTAAATGTGGTGGCAACTCTCAGCAGTGTTTGTGATATCCTCCTTGCCCAGAAATCCCAGGTGTGAGCAGTGAGCACCAGAGATAAAGACTGGGACAAAGAGAGTAGTTCTGGTATTTCTCCCTGCAGGAGCAAACTCCTGGCATTCCCACCTGTCCTCTCTCAACATCTGGTCCATTGCCTGGGAGGCAGCAGACAGCTTTCAAAGTGCAAGCAGCTCTGAACCAAAATCCATTTCAAATAGGTTGTCTTGAGATTTTCTTTTGGTAATGTCTCACTGTCATGAAGCATCCTGGCTCCTATAAAAAAAGTAGATGCTAATGCATGCATACAGTACGTATGATATTGTTTAAAATAATTTTGTTTCAATTCTTGAAGTCTTAAAATTGCAATTTGAATAAAAAAGAGCCTGGAGTGCACAAAATATTTTCAATTTGAGTTGCTCAGCTGGATGCTGGTTGTTTCTGTTTTCTAACTGTGATGCTTGAGGACTGTTTATGTTGGTAATTGAATCCTTTAAGTTCCCTAACCAGTCTGGAAACAATGTAGTGCAACAGTTATAGGTGATGCAAATAATCATGGATTCATTGGTCTAGTTTGTTTGCCTCTTGTTTTGTGGTGCTTTTTATTTTAAAGACTGTTGTAGAGGTCTGTTTCATTCCTTGCCATGTCTCCTACGGAAGGATCGCTTGCAGACAGAACTAATGAATCTCACAGGTGTGATCAGTTCAGGCAGTCTTAAAATATGAATAAAAGGAAGATCAAAATTAATTGTCATATTCCTTACCATCAGACCAATAAAAATTCCTGGTTTGTTACCTTTTTTCTTATTGGTCATAATAATATGAAGAACTAACTGATCGAACAACTCAATATGAGAACTTACTGATTGAACAACTCATTGAGTTGTTACTGCAGAAGAACTAATGACATAATGTTAATGCTATTGTGTAAAATCATATTTGAGAGGGTACCTTGCTATCTTGCTCTGTTGCTGTGAAAAAGCACCATTTTTGGCAGAGAGGTTGAAGCCCAAGCAGCTTGGCTGCAACAAGGCAACCAGTGTCCAGTGCTGGCAGCCGAGTCAGCACTGTGAGAGCTGCAGCAGTACCCCCCAGCCTTTCTCACACTATCCACAGCATCTAGAGAAGAGGGATGTGATCTCAGCTTCAGCTTTTTTCATCTGTGCGTCGGTCATTAAACCAGAGAGGTGACTGATGCTGTAGGAATAACTCAGATAAGTAAACCCCCTGGTCTAGGCTGCATTTCATCCTCATTTGCTACTTAAAGGTCCCATATGCTTGAAGAAGAAATGAAAAGCAGGGGCACATGAAGAGGACAATGAGGGAGGGAGTTTTTTAGCTCTAATGATAGACAGTCATTGCTGTTCAGAGAATCTGAAGTTCAAATGATAGGTCAATATATGATGGGTTACACTGCAGGGGCACCTGGAGTGATATGAAGTTCATCTTTCTGCTTTCTAGACTGGTTTGTGAAAGGAAATGTGCTAATGTTGGCTTCTTCAGGATGGTTGTGGAGCTGAGGTATTGCAGCAAATGTAACTCATGCAAAAAGTACAATAATTGATGCCTTTATTAATCTTGCTGATCACTAACCTTGTTATGTATTTTCTTAAAACTTCCATAGGAGCTCACTAGTGATCTTGATTGGTATTCCTTATTATCTTTGTGCTTTGCCAAGTATGCTTGTTTTCTAGAACTGATTTTTTTTTTCCAAAAACCTGCAGTAATTAAATATTAGAGTAATTGGACTGTCTTTAAAAAGAATTATTGAATAAAACTAACGTAAAGTTCACTAAACAAAATTAAGCAATTATTAACCAAGCAATAATTTCACTTTTGCTTTGGGTTTCCAGGAGCGTCTCCTATTGTCTTGAGCACCCAAATCAGGAAATTGCTTCCTAAATTGTTTTGGAATATTAACTTGAGTTTTATCTTTGCAGCCCTTCCTTGAAAGAGAGATTTTGAATGTAGATACGACCAAACAGAAAAGATGCCATAGAAAATTTTTTTCTTAAAGTCTTTTATCCTTGGATTTTCCCAGAAGTGTACAACTAGGATTCATTGAGGGAGTTAGTCAGTGGGGCATACTGCCTTACCTACAGCTGTTAAAAGTACAAGGTTCTATAAAAATGTAAGTGTTATCAGCTACTGCCTCCCCAGAGAGTCAGAGTGCTTTTAGGTCTTGAAAAAACAGCAACTGAATATGCCTTAATTAGTGAAATTGATTACAGGGACTGGTGATATTAAAAACTGAAAATGGATATACACGAATATTCATTGTTGCCTCTCTGGGGGAAAGTGAGGTGCAAGCAGCTGTGGAAAGATTGTGAAATGCTCTAATAATACAAAAAGGATTTGAGATGAAATGTTATAATAAACCAGGCCTTTTGGCACTCTGATGATCTGGTGTGTATTTTTGACTTCAGCAGGAACTCCAGTTTCTCTAATTTTGCCTATATGTTGAAAGTTTTCTTTAACAATAAACAAACAAACAGAAACCCCCACAAATCCCCACAATGAAGTATTGGAGGAAGGGACAGAAGGATAAAGCAGAGTATAATGGATACTCCTTTTAAAGCAACAAAAGGATGAGAAATGAAGAGTTTAGCAATGTGTTATGTGCAAGGTTCTGTCCATTCAGCATTCCTACATATTTTTATTACTTACTGAAAGTAGAGAAAAGATCTAAAAATAATGAAGATCACAAGGAAATGTGTGTAAAGCAGCAACGTGGATGAATCTATTTTAACTAATACTTTAGAGCTGTGGAAACTTGCTTTTTAGTAGTTATGGTGATGCTAACAATTGAAGTAATTCCAATATACTATAAAATACTTACTGTTGGGGCATTCCATGGCAGAGAATCTTTCTGAATCATCTCAGTCAAGCTTGAAATACTATTTGCCTTCTAAAGGAATTACAAACTGAGACTGAAATGTTAATTGTGACTTCAGGCTATGGTGCCCTATGCAGGGTCTAAATCAACAGTGTCTGAAAGTGAAGCCTCAGGTGTATTTGAAGCTTCTATAATACAAATAAGCTAGTCTGAACTAGTCTTAGTCATCTTTTGAAGACAATAAGTAGTTTTTACGCTGATTAGGATTTATTTTTCTGGTTGTAATAGCTTGATGACATTTCTTAAGTTTTTACAGTTTATCCTGCTGAATGCCTTACTAGGACCAGCATGTTTTATTTCATTAATATTTTACTATTGCAATGGGAAAATACAGGACAATATATATGCATCATCCCATAAACTGCTCATTCTAAGGCAAACTAATGATTCCTTCATTTTACATGTCAAATAAAAAAGCCCCACATCTATATTTAGATAACTTGCTCACGAGATATGGCAAGATATTCTTACTCAGTGCACAGCAGAGTGAGTTGGCAGGGATGGTGTTTCACATGACTGATAATGCAGAAGTTTCTCTTGGTATTGCTGTGGATGGGACAAAGAATTGTGATGAAGAGGGAACAAGATAGAGATAGGTCACGGTATCCCCAAAATTCCTATCAGAAGAGCCACTTAAGCGTTACTGCATGGTTGTGGTATTTTAAAAAGGAGGAATTCATATGTGTTAGAAAATATTCTGTTTATTTAAAGATTTACTACTATTTCCAGAGACGTTTAAAGGCTACAAGGCATTTCACTATATCCAGAGATAAGTTTAAGAGAACTGTACATCCACTTACGTTAAAGATGACTTCAGAGGTAAAAGTACAGAAAAGAGTAATCAGTAAATATAAAACTGCTTTCTGTTTCACCAGAAAAGTCATAACATTTACAAGGAAAGGTTAAGGCAAAAGGTATGAGGAGAATCATGTGTTCTCCAGCACGTGGCTGATAAGTGCAAGTCAACACAGTGACTTTGTCACCATTTTCTCTGAAGAAGAAACACAACTGCAGATATCATCAGAAAGGCATCTACCCATGGCTACAGTATTGCATCCTGTCCCTGAACTGGCACCTTGTTTAATTCTGGAACACAGCTGGGTGTGAACTGATTTATTAATCATCTAATCATCCAAGGTGATTTTTTTCTTTAAAAAGCAAAGAAAGAAGGAAAAAAATATTAAAAATAACCACCAAAAAAAGCCTCAACAAAATATATCAGGTGGAAGAACCAGAGAGCTGTAAGCTGAGCACATACAGGATAAAGAGTTATGGGGGTTACTAAAGATGCTTTAGTAGAGCAGATACTGTATGCAAGATTTTGTAGATGGTTCTCTCAGCTCTCGTAGTTTCCTTTACGTGAATAGTAGGTGCATCCACACCACAAAAGCCAGAAAAGGAGCTTACTACTTAAATGTTGTGATTCATAGGAAGAAAAGAAATGTATACGGTGACTGGCTCTCATTTGTGGACACTTACTAAACATCCTAAATCACCACTAGTTAATTATTGACATTTTTAAGTAGTTTTTTTAGTGAAACTTTCTATTAGATAAGCTGATTAATCTTACATTTAGAAAATGCTTCACACAACGCAGGCCATCTAATTTGTTCTTCATCCTTCACTGGTGATGGGATTATGTTTGCACAAGTAGAATACCGCCTCAGATAGAAGTATTCTTGTTTCTGACTTCCAAAAGGGTGGGATTTTTAAAACTTTAAGTTCTGGTACAGCTGCCCTGAAAAGTTTAAATGGGAAATGACAGGAAGGTCTGGGAGTGGGCATCCAGTAGAATATGCTTGGGCAAAAGAGCAGTGATGTCACAGGTGTTTCCTTGATGAGAAGGAATCTTAGTTAAAGGAAATCAAAGTGGCAATTAAAACAAATCTTAGGGATAGGGAAAGGGGCAATAAAATGTCTGTTAACAAAATTAAAATTTAATGAATAATGGACTAGAAAGTGAATTTCAGTGTGGTCAGGGATAAAGTGCTTAATACATTTTGCAGTGGGGAAAAAAATACCCCTAATCAGAGATAGATTCAGTGGCAGATGTGGATGGTAAAACTGAGTAATTTAGAAAGGAAGGAGTAGCAGTATTATTTCTGTTGCAGGTTTTGACTAAAGCTGGGGCATATATCTACCTGATGTCATGCTACAGATGTAATAAAGCTGTTTGTCATCTATAAAATAAAATATGAGATAGCATCTGCTGAAATAAACATTCTCAGGCCAACTTGACTGTGAATTATATAGATTAGACAAGGAATTTTCTGAATTGCTGAAGTTAATGAGTAACTGCAGAAGTCTTAGTTTCCTGCTAGCTCCAGTAACAAACTGCTTTTTTGGCTTTGTGGAACTCCTGGAGACTCTTTGGGAACTGTCCCTGGCATACACCATGCGCTGTTGTCATCAGCACTCATCTCTCTGGTGGCTGCTCTTTTCCTGTGTGAGGCTGTTAATTTCCAAATTGAAATAAATGGGTGTCTCTCTGCACCCACGGTGCTGTAGTCTTGGCTCAGGACCTCATTTGAACTCGGTGATGACTTTACAGTAATCGCCTTCCTTCCCCTGCTCCATTTGGTTCTGAGAGACAGTAACTGCTTGGGAGTTTCCTGAGTCCTTCCTGTGTTGTCGTAATAGAACAAAGCTATTTTAATTTTCTCTCTGTCTTCATGGCTGACCAAGGTCTGTCCACAGGCCAGCTAATCTTGTCTTCTCTAAATATATTTCTATTTGTGATCAGTATTTGTGTGTTGTTTTTTTGGTCATTGGTGATGTTTGTTTGTTTGTTTAACTCTATCTTAAGCATTGTCTAATCAACACCTTGCTGTGGCAGAATCTCTTCCCTTGAACTGCTGGCCACACTGCTTTTAATGCAACCTAGTGTATGATTTGGCTTTCTGGGCTTCAAGTGCACATTGCTAGGTCATGTGGGACTTCTTGTCCACCAACACCCCCAAATTCTTCTCCTCAGGACTGTTCTCAATCCATTCTTCACTCAGCCTGTATTTGTCATCCCTGATGCAGTTGTTTAGCACATGCATTGAGGAACAGCCCTGTGTATATTCACAAATCTAGAATTACAGACAGAAAGCTCCAGTCCAAGTACCGTATCTGAAACAAGACCTGCTCCTATCAGATAGAGGATAGCAAAATGGCTGTGATCTTTCTTTGTCCTTTTGGCACACAATACAAATGTTGCACTATACCTGCAGTAAGGGAATAGATTTATCAGACTTTTTTTGTTAGGCAAATTCTGATGGACAAGAATAATATAAATACTCCAAAGGTACCGTGGCTTTTGCACACTGTCAATGAGCATTGTATCAATACTAGCATAGACAAATCATTGCTGAGTTTTGAGTCCACTGTGGAAAAACCTACTGTCATTTTCAGACTGCCCACTACTGTTCTCAATATTTCTGATAACAAGTATAGCATTTATTGTGGTGTAAACCCAAAAGTTCTTTACATAAATAGAGTATGATATGTTTATTGACTATACGTATTTTAATTTTAGATCCTTAGAAGACCACCATGATCATCCTAATGTGGTAGTGGGAGATATTCAATCAGATGAAGAAGATATCATGAACAGTTCTGATGAAGATGATGACACAAATTCTGATTCCAGCAAAGGGGAGACTGATCCTCAAGAAGATAAACAGGTATCTTTTTATTTTTATCTTCTGAAGCTATTCCTCACTCTTGTATTATTTCATAAGTTGTAACCTGTTGAGATATTTTCAAATAAAAGGCATTAAATCAACATAACTTTATGTATTTTTTTATCATTGTTATTGTTTAGTGGTTGGTTTTTTTCTAGAAGTTTAATATGTGCATATTAGCCTGACATTAAGAGGTCAAATTTAAAAATATCCACTACAAAGTGTGTTTTGCCTGGCATAATTGTTCTCACTCCTTCACTGAATCATGGAGCTGTAGACCCTCTAATGGAACTACATGCACAGATGTACATTTAGAGATCTTCAGTTTTGAGACTTAGAAATAGCTTTTAACAAGGTTGTCTACAACTCACAGATCCTACAGTGCACAGTGTCTCTTGTGCACTGAAAATTGAAAATCACCTCTGTGGCCCCTGGAGGAGTGTAAGCCACAATTGACTGTTGGGGTTGAGATCTGACCTTCTGCTAGCTTCTGTGACTGCCAGCTTGGACTGATTTCCCTTATTTTAATCTTATTACTTCTTCAAGTGAGGAGCAAGAAGACAGTGCTAACTACTCCAAATGTAATGAAGTTTTGAGGGTCCTATCCCTCTCCTTGGGGATACTCACGTTCTTATTTCTCAGTCCTGGATGCCTTGAAACCAGCCTGCCCATAGACCAGTGCCTCTCCTCAGCATCAGTCTTAACAGCTGTTTCCTTTGATATATTTGCTTCCTCTCCTTAAAAATAATTAAACAAACAAACAAAAAAACAGCCACAAAACCAAAGCCCCAACAAAAAAAAAAAAAAACAAACAAAAACCCCAATGAAACTTGTTAGTGTTGGAAGAGAGGCTTGATGTGTCAGACCTGGATGTTGTTTAACCAAATGAGAGGAATAAATTAGGAAAGGGAAAGAATCCCGGGAAAAACTTGTTCCTGTGAAACTAAACAAGACTGTACCTGTATAAAAGCTAACTTACCTTATGTGCTTTTAGAGGTGCCCTGAACCTTTCACAACGGAGTTTTACAGGAAAGTGTCCCCATTAGGAGCGTTCTCGGGCAGGTTTTACGGAGTAATTCAGCGCTTGCTGTGAGGCATCTGCTGTGGGCTGGCTCCAGCTGCTTTCAGCACGTGCGGGCCGGCAGCTGGGGATTAACAACCAGCTTCCTCACGGGGAGAGCAGCTGCAGAGGAGAATGAAGTAGTCTGCACCGGTCATCAGCGGGGCTTGTTTTTATTTTTCCTTACCACAAGCATCTGGCTATTTTGATGCTTTATATCTGTTAGGGGATTTAAAAGGCTCCTTTCCAATGCCGTGCCTAAGAGCCCTATTTGTACCCTTTTGGTTCTCCCGTTAGAGACTCTCAGAGCCAGAGTATCTTTGGCTGAGCAAATGCGAGGTGGCCTTTTCAGTGCCAGCTGGTATGTGAAAAGTATTTCAAATGGGGTTGAAAACAGACTGTGATATTTCATTTTGTAATTGTTTAGCGGTAGCATCTTGTTCTCAAAATACTAATTTTCATCTCATTTGCAACTGTCACATCTACAGTGATGGCAGATACCTTGCTCTGCATAATTGACTTACTTGTGAATTCAGTCATGTAGGGTGCCTGTCAACTGTGCTTTCCACAGAGGCCTGAGGATAGGTGTTACAATCTCACTTGAATGCGATTAACCCTCACTGGATAGATCTAAGTTTAATTTCAGAGGTCAAATCCCAGCTCTGTGTGCAGGTGTCTACATTGCATATAGAATAAATAATGTATTTGTACATATGTGATGCAACACCAAATTATTTAATGTTGAAATTAATTTTAGTTATCAGGCACGATGTCATTTGTCAAATTAAAAAGTTTAATTAATTTATTTTTATTTTTAATACAACAGTATCGTTAAAACCAACCTATGAGTATCATCTGTTCCATGGTTTCATTTCCAGCACTTGACATTTCTTTACAGGTTTGGAGAAGAACTAAATATCTAGACAAATCGTGAGACGTTAGTGCTTATGAACGAAAGTTTCATGGATATAATGTCACCAATATCTTATTGTCTAGACAAACTGTTCAGTGCCTTTATCATACTACGATACTCAATACAGCCTCCCCAGAATTTCCATCTCACTTGGGTTGTGTATCCCGGGATGCTTTAGTGCTCCTCACCCATGCTCTTTCTTTGCAGTCCATTAAAATGAAAGCCTGAATGTGTAATAGATGTGGTGACAGCTGGCAGCAGAGAAGCATATGGCAAACCTTGAAAGCTGTTTTGGAGAAAGGTGTTTTATCTGAGGGAAATTGTATGTGGGAGTTACACTGTGTAGCGAACACTTCTGCATCCTGATGCCTGCCCCCATTTGCTTTGTTAAACCTGTTCACTCTATCTGATGTTGAACAGTAGCATTGATTTTTTTGAGAGCCAAATGTGCACCTAAAAACCAACATCATCTCTACACTGTTTCAGGTAGATGACGAGGCTCACACTTCTGCATCTTTGCAGCACAGTTCCTATGTATTCCAACAGCTCCTTTAATAGTCAGAAGCTGACTTTTCAGTGTGTTTTCCTTTCTTCTCCTTTCATCTTGTTTTTCAGTAAAGAAAGTGCATGTGTCTTTTAAGATGTTCCTGAAACACCGTTGAGTTCACCACAAATATTACTGTTGCTGTATTAATCAGGAAAAAAAAATCAAATAATGTAGAAATATTATCTGTACTATAGTACTTTTGCTAAATAATAACTGTTATTTTCTAGGACTTCATCCATTATGGGCTTCAGTGCTTCCTCTAATAATCAAATGAAAAGGCTGATAGCGTTGTAAAAACTAATCTTAGCTAATATCGTTGTTTCCAGCTACAAGCTAAATTGATTTTCTCACAAATCCTGAAAAGACAGAAGATTTCAAAGCCAAGAACTTTCAAAGCAGTGTAAAATGTTTTTCTTAGAAATAATTTGAATAAGTGCATTGGATTTGAGGAACTACTAGTTGGAAATGATCTTCATGACCATTTTAGTAGATGCATGGTATAACATATAATTTTATTTGCAGAATAAGGCAGCTGGAAAGAAAACAAAGGTTTACCATATTGCCAAGGAGATCATGAGCTCGGAGAAAGTGTAAGTATCAATGCTAAACCTAACAGCTACTCAATTTATTTTAATTAGGCAATTAAAATGTAACTATTTGCTTTTTTCTTGCTTTTCTGATAGGTTTGTGGATGTGCTAAAACTCTTACACATTGTAAGTACTCAAAAAACAAGTAGTTTCCTCTTATATTTGTTTAATGTATTAAAGTTTTATGCTTAGGTTTTATTGTAGTGACTGTGCCTTTTTTTCTGCTGTGTCTGCATATTCAAAATATAAAAATTAATCTAATTAAGCTGAACTTTAAAGTCTCACATTTTATATAATGCATTAATATTTTGGTGGTTCCTTCTGCATCTCCTTAATAAATGTATGCAGTCTTCCAGTTGAGTATGGGTTTTGCTTGAAGGCTGAAAATTGAATACATATCCATTTATGTTAATCAAGATCGTATTTTTAAGCCAGCTTGTATTGGCTTATAAATATGTACGTAGTAATAAAAATAAAGTTTTTTGTTAGAATAACTCTTTAAGTGGTGGGGGAGGCAGGAACAATTTACCTTTAGAAATGGTACATTAAAATGCACATTCTTTAAGTAATCCAACTAATATCTAATAGCTGTAATGGTGCATCCATCAACACGGCAGCCTTTTTTTCTTTTGGGCTGCAGTTCCTTGACAGATGTTTGCTTCTGATAACAGCTGCAATTGTAGTACCTGCAATGTGTTGTCTACAGCAAGGGTTAAGTATTTCATCCATGTTTATGCAGATCAGTTGTCTGTAAACATGCTGTGTTGAAGGTGATAATAGTAAATCAATGAAGAATTTTTCTTTCTCTAGCTCAGTTTTATATGTTTTCTGTCAACTTCTTAATGGTATGTGTTTGTACCATTTTGTCACTCTATTAAGTGCAAGCATAGTGATGTTTTTTCTGGAGCAACAGAAGTGGTTATATTGCAACCAGATGCATTGCTCTATCTCAGTCTCTTGAGAAGCATGTTCTATGAAACTGGGAACAAAGGTTCTTATAAATGGATGTATACAGTCCTGTAATAGAGAGATCTTCTCAGGAAACAAAAGCTTACCACACCATTTGCTGATTGCTCTTTCGGTTTCCTCCTACTAATTGATTTTCTGATTCTGTTCAAGCTTGGTTTTTAAAAGCTGGATCAAGCAGTTGCGGCCAATATATAATTTATATTCAATATGTTTCTGGTACAGAACTCAAGCTTAAATACTGGTTAAAGGAAGAGAGTTGTCCGGGAAAAGTTTTAAGCTGTATAATTTTAAATTATCATATTTTTCAGGCATGTAACTTATTTGTTAAAGGTGTCTTTGTTTATTAGTATATTAGTTTTTCAGGTAATGTGCAGTACTGGAAGAAAAGGCTGTGGAGCAGAATACAGGCAAGCAGGGGAAGAATGTGAGAAAGGGCAAATAGTAGGGAGCTTAGTGAATTTCTAAGATAAAGTTGTCCTCACAGTGTAGAAGTGCAGTGGTGTAGGATGTGTTTTGCTTTTCCTTTAATGGATAACTTGCAACTCTATTCATGACAGTGTGCTAGTTCCTAGCTGCCAAATAAAAGCTATTAGAATGTTTTTATTGGCTAACAATAACAATCAACATGTATTCAGCCTGGTCTAACAGAGAGGATGCTAGGCTAGAAGTTGAGGAAATACTTTGTCCTCAACTTGTTGGTTGGACTGCAGCGGGAACCTTGATGAGTGTCCTTGTTATACTGGTTTTTAGGCTCTGTGTGGATGGTTCTTAATCAAATAAAATTGCCATTGCTGAGAAAGGTTGCAGAAACATGTTTTTTTTTATTTCCACAGAGTGGTATGCCTGGGGATTTGTGTATGTTTGTCACAGATGTTATTAAATCTGTTAAATTTAATAATATATTTCTTATGGATGATATTTTAATGTTGATAAAACTATCCTGTAGATTTCATGTCTGCTGAACCACTTTGGCTTACTAGATTCAGTGTCAGAATTACAAACTGCCAGTCAAGCAATCTGACAAATTTCTAGAATTAGAACTTAGATTGTCCCTAGGCTGGGTTGTTTTACCCATAGTAAAGATTTAGCTGGTCAGGGGATGTTCTGTTATACCTTCTGACCCATCTATTAGTCATTTAGCAACTAATTCCATTCACAGTGATATGAAATTAATACTATTCTCCTCAGTCTGTTTTACCAAAGCCAGTTAAATGCAGCTCATGGCATTTAACAGAGCCAAGGAATAGGACTGTTGATGTAAGAAAAAGGTTTTTAATTTGCTACGACTTAGAGCCTTAGAAGTGGAGCCTAAAGCAGTTGAGAAGGTGAGAACGTGATTGCAAACTTCTTACAAGTACCATTGGGGTTTTTTTAGCATTTTTTCTTTTATATTGACAAAGTCAAGTTAGGTGGAGCAACTCTTCAAGATACCAGGGTGCTGGCATATGCAGACACTGTTGCACACTGTAAGTTCATCTGACTGCTTCTGTTGAAGACATACTAGAAAAGTCTAGAGAAAATTAAAAATCACTTGAAGACACTTCTATAAATACTAAATAAGCTGGTCATAACAGAGATAAGGGACTCATCTGGCTTTCCACACTCTATCAAACAGACTTGGTGATGGGATTGCTTGAGGGTGTAATCAAACATTAGATGTAATGCTCTTTCAGGGGACAAGATTCCAGTGAAATGCTTTTGGAAACTCCTGAAAACAAAGGGGGTTAAATTAAATGAGCTCTTCTGTATGCGTCTTCGTGAGATGGTTCATGCATGGTCCCCTGGGGGTAAAAAAGGGTTGAGAAGATAGAAGTGCTGTTCCTTCCCTAAGGGCACTCACAGAAAAAAGAAACAGTGAACTGGCTGTAAAGCAAAATTGACATAGAAGTTGCTCTCTGCCCAAAAAAACACCTGGTGTTCCTGGAAAAGGAGTAAGGCAGTGTTGGTGCCCTTTGTGCTTTTTTGTTGTGGCATTCTCTAGAAATTGTTAGCTTTGCACAAATGAGAGGACCTCCTCAGCAGCACCCTGGTGCCCTAAGGGTAAGCTGCCTGGCTTATTTGTTGTCTCTTTTTTTGGTCTGAATTTTGTTCTTTTGCCAAAACCTGCAAATCCTGTTGTTATTCCAACGTTTTCAATTTTGTTTCTTCCCTGCTGTGATGATATAAGCAGCAAGGCTTCTGGTCCAGCAGAAGACTTGCTTTTTTGGAATGACTCCTTCACTTCAAGGCTTAGTGTATAATTTTTTGCTGTATGAAAAGAAAAACTTAGGCCTGTGGGCTTTTGCATGAGCCTTTAAATCTGTGCTTCTGGCTTAGACCTCTGTTCTGTCCATATTAGAACACTCAGACCAAGTAAGTAGGAGCTGTCAGGAGGCACCTCTTATCGTTTCTGCAGCCACAAGATCAGCCTCTTCTGGGAAAAGGCAGATAAGAGGTTGAGCGTCTTTTTTTTTTTTCTACTGTGTGTCCTTCCAGATGCACTTAGAAGAGCGAAAAATTCTGATTTAGCGTTTCCATTTTTCAGAAGACAATTGCAAAATTCTCTCTATAAAAACTATATACATCTATAATCTGTCTATATATATATAAACTTGTATTTTTGTATATTATAGCCAAATATTGTAAAAAATAATTCGTAGTAAATTTGGAAAAAGAATGTGATGAAAATATAGATTAAAAAAATTAATAGCTATGGACTTTGGAGCAAAGGAAGTTCTGACCTCTGGTCCTGGCTTACAACTGACCTACTGTTTGGCTGTGAAAAATTCTCTCAACCTCCAACTTCTTTTTCTCCATCTGTAAAATTCCAATACTTGACCAGTCTGAGGTGAATATGTCGACAAATTTTTAGTCTCTGAAGTGCTTTAGAATTGCTGATTAGGGTATTTGACAATGAGTTGCAACTTCTTATCAAGAAGACTAATGAAATAGTTTAGGTTTAGAAGGAAACATTGTTCTACTACCCAGCCTATTCCCTGAAATAACATTCTGGGAAAATGCCACGGTCAAATCATTGATTGTTGTAAAAAATTAACTATCTTATGTTGTTAAAGACTTATAAATTATTTTACTACCTGAGAAAAAAATGCATGAAACTACTTGGCACCTTTCCAGAAGTAATCTCATATGTTTGAAAAATGTCTCAATCCACACTTAGTCATAGTCTTCATTAACTATAGTTGCTGTAGTTTAACTTAGCTAATAGTCTGACTCTCGTTAGGAGTGCCTATTTATGTTTTAAATACTGTATTTGGGAAATCTGTAGCTGTATTCTTAAGCAGTCATGTTTACAGTTTGTCATATCTAGCAGCCTGGCTGTTCCCCAGAGCGTGAAACATCTTCCCCTTCTCTCCTCACTCCCCATAGGATTTCTGTGTGTGTGTGTTTTCCTTGAAAAGCATCCAAGTGCAAACATACTTTTTTTCCTTAAATTAAACTGATGTTTGAGCTATCTGCAGGTGCATTTAGCTGGAAGTTGTACCTCAGCGGAAGGGATTATGACTTATTTTTATTTTGCTGATGGTATTTTTTGAGATAACAGGTCCAAGATGAGTGTTGGTTGAAGACTTAGGAAAATACGTGACCATGTTTAGATCATGTAGTACTTTCTCCTCCTGTTAAATTTCCAAGAAGTTTTAATTTCATCCGTTTGAAATTACGTGCATTCAGCTGTTAGATACCCGAAGGTTCATTTAACCCAGCCAGCAGGTGAGGGAGGGTGTAGTCTGCTCTATACCTCTTGGTTTACAACTAAACTTGTTCCTTTGCTCCTTAGACTGATGTGGGTAGGTCGCTTTGCTGTGGGCTGGGAATCCTCCAGTGGAAAGAACTGGGAGGGGTTGTGAGTCAGGACCTTTGCAGAGGGGAAGTGCTGACCGCGTATGATTCACAACAGGGTCAGAATTATTTCAGATATCACGGCACTTTGCTTATTTAAGGAAGCTGCATTGAAGGAGAGGTGGGAGGAAACACAAGCAGTGATGGTGGTATCCTTCTCAAATACTGCACAGCTCTAGGGGGAGTGCATACTAATAGGATAAATAAAATTCTCCAAACGTTTTCAGGTTAGAAGTGTTATATCTGCAGTAATTCGGCAGCATTATGTACTCAGAAGCCCTTAATATGCCTAGACTAGATTTTCAAATGGACAAGTAGCCAGCAGGATGCTATCTCAGTCTAGGATAAACTAAAACTGTTTCTGGTTTGGAAAGAATATTCTTCCCAGGGGTGGTGATGGGTGGTGTCCTCTGGAAGTAGCTGTGTGAAGACAATTACCTTTACCTAAGCAGTAAAACGTGGTATCATAAGATTATTATTGGACCAGAATATAATGTAGAAACTGTAAACGAGCATTTCAGAAAGTGTACAATAGCCCCTCCTCTTTTAAAAGGAAAAAATCATCCTGGTAAAAAGCTGAGATGATTCAGTATAACTAGCATAATATTCTGGGTTTTGTCATGCAGCATATGAAACTTGTCTAGAGTTGCAAAGGTTTTTTCAGTGAAATGAGCACAGTAGTTCCAAAGTGAGGCAAGCTGGGGTTGTGTTGGTTGGTTGGAGGTTTTTTAATTAATAAGATAGTAATATTTGAAAGGCTCATTTTCAATTAGAAAGTCTCTTTAAAATTCACTGTAATGAATTGCTGCAGTGCTTCAAACAGAATAATTTCTAGGACAACCTAGGTGATTGTCTTTGAACAGACCGATGAAAGCAATGCTTTTCAGCAGTGTTATATACAACTATGTGCTAAATATGTTTGCAATGTAAATCACTTCACCCAGGCATATATAGATATCAGAGCAATGTATATATTATTTGTAAGAACAATTCTGTTTTAATTTAGCAGTGAACAGATTTAGTTTTAGAAGGAGCTAGGTTCTGGTGCTTTCAATTACTTTTACTGCAATTTCTAATTTGTAAGTCATTCATCTAAAAAGTTGTCATCTGAATACCTTCCACCCTTTGGAGTGAAAATTCAGGGTTTACTTTGTAAGTTAACATTTTTTACATCGGGTAATTAAAACAGACCTGTTCTATGTTTTGTCATTTTGGATAAGAAATTACTTTCTCAGAAGGCCAGTACCTTCAAGTGTAAACACTGTTAACTCCAGCCTTGTTACATTTGTTTGACTTTTCCCACCCCCAATCCCGAGGCATGTGCTCTCTGCTTTCAACTCTTAAGTTTATCTCAAGATGAACTTGGCATGACAGTTACTTCACACCCACTGCCAGGTTAAAAATAAATCTTAATATGATTACAATGACAAATGCATAGTCAGTAGTGAAGACTTGATAATTAAAAAAAAAAAAAAAAAAGAAGTTTACCTCTTGTTGTTTCACAAGCTGGTTCACGTAATTTGAAAGCTTCATGTTATCTTTCTTCCCTGCATTTCCTCTCTGCAAGGCTTCCTCAGTTTACTCAGTTGTGGAAGGGGGCAGAGGGGGTGATGAAGCAAAGTTTTGGTTGGCTGTTTTAATGATAGAGCCTTTCATGGCATGATCTAAACCCTGATGAAGCTGATGGACTTTGGATCAAGCTAGTTGAAAAACCAAATCTGTGTTTGGAAAACACCCTGCAGACTCTTTGAATGCTGTATCTAGAAGTTAAATAAATGCTCTTAACTACAGATGACATTCCTGCGTTATCTAGTGCTTAAACCTGGCTCCCTGCTCTCCTTTTATTGTTTGGTCAGGGGAAAGCCTGGGTTGTTGATTACTGTACAGACAAAATGCTTTTCTTTTCATCATGCAAGTAGTCTTATGACATTCAGACAACATTCTTGTTTCATCCTATGGCAGAGTACATACAGTATATTGTATGTGCGTGTGTTTGGGGGGAAGGGGCGAGGAGAAAATTATCATAATATGATGATGCATTTTGCATGAAGCTCTCCAGAATGCCTCATTTGAGCTTTTGCCATTGTAATTCCATGTATCATTTCAGTGTTAAGCAATGCCCTAGGGTCAGAAAAACCCATAAGATGCAGCTGGTAGTTAACCTATGTGTCACTAGTCTGCACAGAGGATGTAAAACAGAACATTTCCATATGAATAATGCCATCTGTTTTTTAACTCCCTTGCATTTAGTTCTCAGCCTTCCCCTAGCACAGCCAGTGCCCTGTATCTCCTTTCAGTTTCTTGCCAGAACTGCCCAGCCACAGCCTTCGTGACCCAGAGGGTCACAAAGCAAGAAAGTGTGTCTGGAGCTCATGCTGCCCAGAGCTGACATAATGAGGAGAGAGAGCAGGGAAAGTTGAGGTTTAAGTTTGAGGGACCCTAAATAGTGCCAGATGCTGTATGGATGAGATAGCTAGTAAGACTGGTAGTAATAGACCTGAGGAGAAGGAAAAGGGGGGATTAATTCCACCCCCCTGCCCCCAACCCGAGGACACTACAGATTTTCAAAGGCAGGTGTGGACCCCATGCACATTTAAAATGTAACTCATCATTGTACTTAAAAGTGTGTTGATGGTCACCTTTTTCAGGATACCAAGAGAATTGTGCATGTGCTACCAGGTTTCATTAACCACAAATTCAGAAAGAGCCATTATGTATTGATTCTCTTTTGTCCGCTGTTGCCCAAATTCAGGTGAGACATGATGCCACCTAATTTGTATTTTCTTTTTTGTCAGTTTCAACAGTGTTGTTTTTCAAGTGAAATGCTAAATTCTAACCTTTTTGGAAGTTTTGTTTGCATGTAAATAGAGAAAATACCTCGTGTAATAGATACTGAGTTTCAATCCTGGCCATGCGGACTCGTGTGGGGCCAAGATTTTAGTTCTGAATAGTTTAATAAGGATCAACCAGCCTCATCTCTGTCCTGTAGGGGGATGGTTTTAGCATAAAAATGCTATAAGATTCTTCAAGAGTAAACAGGGTTTTCCTTCTCCCTCTGAATGTTTGGAAGATACCGGTGTTAGTTTTGATCATTGCTAACATTTGAAATCTCATGGTTCCCATATGTTATTACAGTATCTTTTTGTTAGATGTTAATTTTCCTGTATATAGAAGAGCTGCTACATATAGTAATTTTTTGTAACCCTACGTTTTGTCCACAAGGAACATCTTCCAAAATGGCATTTGTAGATGACTTATGAACACTACTGTGATTTTTAAGTATGATACTATGATCATATTAGTGATATAACAGTTTTGCTTTTTGACTTACATATTTGCACGAAGACACTCAAGGCTGCCAACCACCTTGCAGATACAAGCTTTGTTTATCTCTCCTTGGTTTCCTCATATGTAATACCAGCACATTTCTTAAGGGTATGTTGTAAAAATAATGAAAACTTCTATATTATGCATACAGGAGCAAGAAAGTAAAGCTCCAGTGTTAAACCAAAGGGATTAAGGCAATCCCAGGGGAGTAAATTGAAGCTGCAGGGAAACATAACCCAGATGGTACCCGCCTTGCCTTTGGTAATAGGGAGCAGCGCCTGGAATGTCTGCAATGAGAACTCCATTGTGCTCTTTGTGTTGGTGCTTTGAAGGCTGTTCACTCATGGCAAGGGGGGTTTCTGTCCTCTTTGTACTCTGGCAGGATTTCCGGGATGCTGTGGCGCATGCCTCTAGGCAGCTTGGAAAGCCAGTGATTGAGGACAGGATCCTGAATCAGATCCTCTATTACCTACCTCAGCTCTACGAACTCAATCGGGACCTCCTGAGGGAACTGGAGGAGCGATTATCTCACTGGTGACTATCAATAAAGGGATACCACTCCTTTGATGTTGAAATTTATCTGTGGTGCTTATGTGACTCCATGTGATCGTGGCTTGACTCTTGTTTATGTTTTACGTGCCTTCTTAAATGACAGAATTTACTTTGAAAATATAGGAGATTATTTTTCATTTAGATGTGCTTGTTTGCCATTTAGATGTATACAAAGGTCCACAAGGCATGCCAATACATTTTCGTAGCAACCACACTTTTTATTTAAAATTTTATTTTTAATTGAAAGGTCTGGTCCTTGTATGAGCATGGTAAGTGCACTGATTTCATTAGGGGAAAAGGAGGCTGTCCTGAAGACTAGTTCACATTTTAGAGGTAGTTTAGATCTACTGATCAGAAACAGCACTGACTGACAGCCACAATCGCCTTGAAGTCCATTCTCAGTTACTGTGGTGGGTGAATCCAAATCAGCAATACAAAACCTACTGACAAAGGCACTGGAATGGGTAAAGACTTGCTGTTAAATTTGAAGATCCATTTCCTCAGAAATCAACCTTGTACTGAAGTGTTCAAACAGTTCAAGACCATTTAAAAAAGACTGTGTGTTAAGTGGTTGTCATCTAACCTAGTGTGTTGACGCATGCTAATAAAGTTTTCCAGAGTAGCTACTGAGATGGGTGCCTATCTGCTGCACTGTAAGCTTTGTTCAGAACATAAACTAGCACATCTTACTCTGAAGGGAGTAGGGTTTGCTGTAGGGTTAAGATGTGCACTATTTTTAGCTCTAACTGCGCCTTTTTGTTTCTATTTCTAGGCTTGAACATCAAGAATTGCTGATATATTTGTTAAAAAGGGTCCCTACCTAAAGATGTATTCAACTTACATCAAAGAATTTGTAAAAAATGTTGCATTATTAGATGAACAGTGTAAGAAGAATGCAGGGTTTGCTTCAGTAGTCAAAGACTTCGAGGTATTGTATTCTTTTGTAAGATATATCCTGTTTTGTGACTTTTTAGCAATTGTGATCCTCCACAAGGCTTTAGAAACTGTCCTCAATTTTTTGTGTTTTGGTGGTGGGTTTTTTTGCTGCAGTCTTGGATTGAGACATGAAGAATACAGGAGGCTTTTTTAAGGACTTGGTGTTTCAGATTCGCATTGTTTTGAATGCAAATTCAAGATAATTAGCATTTTTGAAGCATGGATCTTTTAATTCTGTGTCGTCTTTAGAAGTGTGGATTAATTAAAACTTCTGCAGTGAGCACTCCTGTCTTCTCTGCCTTTTTGCCTAATGAACACTGAAGGGATCACAAAGGAGCATGTTGCCCTTGCCACCCTGTTTCCTTTATTTCTGGAAAGTTTTACCTCTCATCTTCCTAAGTCAAAGCACCTGTTTTGAATCCACAGCATATGAGCGCTTACTGATATATTTTAACTCATGAGGTCAGTTTGCATGCAGTCTTCTACACAGCAATGCTTGCTCTGTAGTGTGGTGTTTAACACTGGTGTGGTGGTTTAACACTGGTGGTCACCTTCTTAATGATAAATCTTATCCAATATAATCAGTAGTGTGTTTTAGGCATGTTTTCTTTTGCCGGAGCCTTTGACGGCCATGGAATCATTATTTTTGCATGTTTCTTTCAGATGAGCCCTCGCTGTGCTAGTCTGGCCCTCAAGCACTATCTGCTCAAGCCAGTTCAGAGGATTCCCCAATACAGGCTCCTGTTGACAGGTACAGTCAAGCTCTTGTCAGGCTGAACAAGCCAGTCTTCACATGCCCCAGGAAACTGTTTCAGGCAGTTGTACCCATCTGTAAGCATGTTTAATCTGACTTTGGATATGTGAGGCTTTTTAAAAAACATGGCACAATATATGCAGCTCTTTTTAAAACATGGCATGGGTTTAGAGGCTTTCGTTGTTAATATTGATTGAGATAAGATACACAGGCAAGGTGCTAATATTTCTAACACCGTGGTTGTGTTCTGATGGTACATTTAGCAGCACATGGAAAACATGAAATCTGTGGGTGGTTTTTGTTTCTGTCGTAATAGAAGCCTGTCATTTCCTTAAGGGTCAGAATGCTTCTGTTTTGCTTTGGGTTTTCCTTTTTTTTGGGGGGGGTGCTGATGGGTGATTTTTCTTCTTTAACGAATGAAAAAGGCAGTATGGAAAATCGGAGTAGGAGAAGAAAGATGTCTATGCAGCTGTGAACTTCTGGTAGTAGCTTCTCGGTTTCTCCCCCACCCAGGTGTTTTGACTGTAAAATCCATTCTGTTTTAAAGGCAGAACACATGTTTTTAGTGTACATTTACAAGTGCTTAAGGCTTGTTACGGGGGCATTGTACGCTAAGGAGCTGATTTGGGACTAGGAAATCTGGGCTCTGTACCCTGCTCTGGCACTGGCATGTTTGGGTGACCTTGAGCAAGTCTTCTCCATGATGCAGTGGGTTTTTCTGTCTGTAAGGGGAGGGCAGTGACAGAGGCCTCCTTTGTGAAGTATTTTGAGATGGTTTGTTGTAAGAGGGGGATGGCTCCTGTAAGGATTTGGAAATACTTAAGGCATTGTTTTTGTAGAGCCATTGCTTCTTGATGAGCAATTTAAAAATAGCCTCTGTTTATGTAGTAACTGCAAAATAAAATGCTCTGTGACCTTTTTTTTTTGGCTCTGTAACAGCTCGTTGGCATTTCCCCAGCAAGTACTTAGACTAGTGATGCTGTGGGAGATACAGACTAAAGTGTTAAGCAGCAGTTACCAAGTTATTAACAGTGACTGTTTCATTTTAATCATCTCATTAAACTCACAGGTGTTGAAAAAAGGGGGAAAACTCCTTAAATGGAATACTTTATAGGGTGAAAATCTTAATGACTCTTAACTGATAAATTAAACGATTAAAATGGCATTTGGGGAGCTGCTTTATTTTAAAAGGATATTGACTTAGGACATGGTATAGGCTTGTTATACACTTCAAAATCAGGAGAGCTTTGGATAAGTTCAAAGGTTTAATTGAAAAGGTTGAACAGAGGATCAAAATAGAGCAAATGCCAGTGTCAATATACACAGCAAGCGAGAGATGTCAGGGATTAATGGCACTGAAACAAAACTCAGATGTTGAAGGGGAATTCTTTGTGATCATTAGCTGTCACTGTGGCTGGAACAAGCTGTTTTAGACCCTAAAAAAACCTCATTCTGTGTTGATGGAGGGTTGTTGTGGGTGTCCCCCAGTCTGCAGACCTTACTGTGGCTGCCCAGCTTTAAATACACCTGTAAATGCTACTGAAAGGAATGGGGGGATGCCATGCTGGTGATGGATTTAGAAAAGGGATTTTCTCTTTTTCTATGTAAGCAATAAAGGACGTCAGACCAGAATTTAATTGTGCTGGGGCTGGAGAGTGTAATTTTGGATCTGTTTAATTTTCAGCCTGTTCAATCTATGCACACGTCTGTTGTCCTTGAGATTCTCACTCTTCCATATCTCTGTGGATGACCCATCTGCTTTGTTACCTTCCAACAGCTCTGTGTAATTTTGAGCAATGCCTGTATAAACTTGTGCTGTATGAATATGGGGGGATGCAAAACACTCGTATCTCTTTTGTTGCAGTGGGCGAGAGGCAGTGATGGAGCAGCTGCCCAGGCTGAAGACAGTGGGGAACTGGGGGAGGAGGGTCAGAGCAGGAGTGAAAATAATCCAGGAAATGAAGCTGTCAGGCCTAAGTCAGCGGGGATTTCTTCCTATTTACATGTTCTGTGTCAGTGGGACAGCTTTGTACTGGTAACCTGCTGCTACTCGGTCACGTCGCGAGATTGTTGCTGTGCTTTGAAGTGGAGTTACTTTTGTGCTAACCAAAGCAGGAGCAGGTGGGCTCATAAATCAGTCAAGGAAAGGCAAGGCTCAGCAGTGTTTCTCTTTAATTATACAGCTTCTCCAGTCCAGTAAGTGGACTTCCACTTCTTCACATGCTGGCCCCAAGCTCTATACAGCAAAGATCAGATGGGTTTTCAGAGATTTCATATAGAAATGAAGGAGAGGTGATTCTCTTTTCTCAAAAAGATTTGAGTAGATGACTTGAGACTGTGCTATATGAACAGGTTCTTGATTGCCATAGGATAAGTCTCTATTCTCTCTTCCCAACACAAGGTTGGCAGAGAGAGTGTCTTTTATTATACTTAACTGGGATGTAGTGAGGGGGGTGAAAAATAAGCCTTTGGCACACTGCTGCTTTTCAGGTTGGAAATAGAATTGTCAGACTCAAGGCCAGTTATGTGCTGGGGAACAATTGCTTTGAGTTTAATTTAGTTAAATTAGACAACCCAAGAGAAAAGGCAGTTAATGAAGCAAAAGATAATTTTAATCAGGAGAAGAAGTGATAGTCACTGCCCCCCAGCAAGAAGAGAGAATTGCTGGTTGCTGTCAGGTAGAAGAAGAACATAAGGAAATTTTGTTCATCACAAAACCAGTACTTGTGTGCCTTTTTTTTTGATTTTTGTTGTGTTTTGGTGTATCCGGCAGAATTATGAATTTCTGAAGGAATACTTAAGATCTGTCTAGTCTGAACAACTAGAGCACACTTCAGAGGGGAAAATTTTTTTGGCTAAACCGGTAGATATTGTTTCATCTTAATATCTGTCTTCTGTATTTATTTTATCTAGGAATATTTTTGCAAAATTTTTCTGTAATGTTTTTCATGTCTTTGAAATTGGCTTGTCTGCATAGTTTATGCCAGTACCTCCAGAAAGCTGCTGCAAGCACACAATTTCCAGTGTTTATTCACAGAACAGACTAAAAATATCTGTTCTGATGCTTCTCTGAAGCTGAGTTTTAGCTATGAACTGAGGTCCACTTACCAGATACACATAAAGAGTACTACGATGAAAATTAGCTACTTATAATTTTCAGGATTTTACAGTTTTATTGGCTCCAGTCTTGCAATACAAAAGCTGCAGAATTTTAAATTAGTGCAGTTATGTTAAAATCTCTAAATTTCTCTCTTATATTCACTGATTATATAATTTAAAATGCAAGAATATACCCATCCAAAATGTTTTTGAGTGATGTAAAGTGTTGTTTTGGGGAACATGTCATAAAGCATGACTATGCCAAGAAATAATTAGTTCCCATCTTGGGTCTCTGGTTTTAAGTTACCACTGCAATTACTTTGGATATTAAATTGGATGTCTCCATGTACTAGGGACAGTGTCTTAGAGAACCAGCTGTACATTTGCAGATGAGGGAAATATACCCACCTTACCTCTTGTTCTCAGCCCAAAGAGGTGAGCATGTGGTTGGCAGGTTTATTTTTATTTTTGTATGAGCTGTAGGGACTCATTCTTTACACTGGGAGATTACTGCTGGAGTCCTTTGTGCTGGCCCCAATGAAGATCAAGTTGCAATTTTAAAGCTTTAATTTGTTGGCTTTGTGGTGGAATCCCAAGAGTGTTCTGCCTCAGCAGCATGGCACAGCTCCAACTTGAGGGAGTACCTGTCTGCAGGCAGGGCAGGAGAGGACAGCTGGTGTCATATCTGTGACAGGTTCCTACAGGTTAAACCAAGTTAAAAACTGAATTCTTCTCAGTTCTTTTCAAAATACTTCCTGTTAATTTTTTTTTCTCTTACACAAGCATAACCCATAACCCTATTCTTGCCAGCATAACCCAAAGTGAAGCAAGATTAACTACATTTTTTTAATGGAATATGTCCACCTAATATTGCACTAGAATGTCTGCTAGCTACTACAGCATGAGATCTTGAGGGACAGGAAGATGCAATATTAATGGAGTGTAGCTGGAGAAGTCTTGGTGCCATGTCAGACGTCTTAAAAGATCAGACATTATCCAGGGCCTGCTAATGATCCGGCAGAACTCTGAGGAGAGTAGATAGCTGTGGGTGTTCCCTGGCCCAGCCAGCCAGATCTCCCAGTGCTCCGTCCACGCCTCCCAGCTGGTTCCTCTTCCTTCACTCCAACCTGCTCAGCTTCTCCCTTGGATCCTCCCTTAGGTCTCTGCCAAAAAATAAAATTTCAGTGCCAAATGTTTCTCTCTTGTAGTTCTGTTTTTCTCAAAACTTTCATTAAACATGACAGGTTCTCTCACTCTTTGTAGCAATTCTGCTGCAGAAACATGTTTCATAATTCCCTTTTAATTCTGTGCATAAGGAAAAGATTACAAGACACTGAGCGATCTCTGAGGGGCATGCATGAAGCAAGACATCTTACGAAGGCAAGGAACAATTGGCTCCTGATCCTTTTTGAATAAAAGAATGAATTTGGGTAGGGCAAGCATGTGGGAGTTGAATTATTTCACTCCTACGTGAAACTTGTACAACTGCGAAGCTAAAATTGAATGCTTGCTAGATTACATATAGTTAGTTTTCAGTAGATCCTCTAGAACCTTAATACCTCATTTAAAAGGTAATTATAAATCAGTTTGTTGCTTTTATCAACCTAACATATATTTCTTTGAATGTTTCTAGTTTTGTTGCTTTCAATTTTAAGCAGTTCAAAGTTGTAGAGTATAGAGAATAAACAGTTGACTTTTTACTGAGGATATAGATTAATCTTTGACAGGGTATTGCACTTTTTGATGAACTAGAAACTCGACTAGGGATGGAAACTCAAAGGGAATGGTTTTTTTTGTATAGTCATACGTTTGGAGTTAATTTTAAATGCTAAGTAAAATAGATTTAAAAACTACCAAGACTTCAATGGATTGAGGGTGCCATCTTGTGGTTGAATTACATTTATAATGGAAAACCAGAAATGCCTATTTGAACACTGAGGGGCATATACTATTTTTATTACTGAAAAATATTAATCATAATGAGATCTTCTGTAATGGACTACTTTTTTTATTAACTTCTATAAACAAGTTAGGTGCTCAGGCAAATATCTATAATCTTCAAAATTTTTTCCTTCAGCTTAAACGTGATTGCACATATAACTTATTTCACTTGCTTGTTTTGTTCTGGAATAATATACAACATGCCATTTGTCATTGGAGAAAGCCACTGTTTCAATAGCCATCTCTTCACTGAGCAAATATAAAGACATACTTTCTTTATGGAAATGCTGGGTTTCACTTTGTTATTACTTTGACACATTTAAAAGATTAGGTAGTAGATCTTTGTGGCATGGATTTGCCTGAAAAGCAGATTTTCAGGAAAAAGGTGTTTTTACTACTTTTTGGTGGTGTTTATTTATTTAACAAAACTATATCTATATTATTTTTTCTTTATACAGATTATTTAAAGAATCTTTTAGAAGAATCTGCGGACTATAGGGATACTCAAGGTAAATGTCTATTTAAAGAAAAAACAGCTTATGTACTTATGATAATGTTTCCAGATTTTAAGCACTTGCAAAATGTTAAGTCAGTAATAGAAATGTTTTCTATTTAGTTCTAAGTTTCTCAGCAGAGATACTAAAAGATTGCAAGCTTGTGTTTCAAAAAAGTCTGGAGCTGACAGTCATATCAGCTCACCCAAGAGGTAAGAGTGAAGTTCTCCAGACAGCTTAAACAGATATTTTGGGCACTGCTATTGAAAGAGACAGTCCTTGCATCTGTAGACCTTTCATGACAGGCAGCTTGTCTACCAGCTGCTCTCTCCAACTATAAGCCTTTCTGGCCTCATCTTCTCTCTGGCTTGTGCCAGAACAAGTGTTCATGTGGCAGGAGTGAACAAGATAAAGGAGCTGCCTTGAGTTATATTTAACCTGAGGAGTTCTCCAGTTTGAGTTGTCACAAGTTGCACAAACACAGGTGACTTAACACAAGTTTGCCTGCATGTGAGGAGAAAGGAGATCAAAGGAAATGAGCAGGAATAGTTGGTGATGAAGAGGACGGGACCACACGTTTCATAGTAGTGTGGGATTAAACTGGTTTAACTCAAGCATATAAATGCAGTGCACATTCAGGCTGTTTCCTTCTGCAGTGTGTGCCTTAGCAATACAAAAATGCTCCCAGTCAATGCTTCCGTTTCATTTGCATGAGACCCTGTCACTTATTTCGCTCTTTAGTGACATTTGTTCAAGCCCATTATGTTTAGGAGGATTGTGCAGTTGTAGTTGATTGGACTTCAGTGAGTGCCTGCAATGCACTGAGCCAAGTTTGCTTTGTCTGCTGATACAATATTGTAAAATATATGAGTAAATGTCCTTCTTGGGACATTTAGACATATTTGTTTGAGTACGGTGAACATAGAAGCCAAAAATATTTTAACCGATGACTCTTTAAGTTCATCTTGCACTTCTTATGGCTGTGAACAAACTAATGCTTGCCTTGCACATTATATAGTTGACCACTTGAAAAGTGAGCAACTTAAATATATATTTTACTTTACATTTTCTTGTGATTTCTCCAACTTCTCTATTTTTTGTAGTTGTACCTTCCACAATGTTTTTCTCTCCCTTCATACATCAAAGATAAAAGCTGAAGCTTAGTTGTAACAATAAGAGTGTTAATTTGAGATGCTTGATAGTCTATCTTAGAACTTGGGTAAAGAAAAGAAAATCTAATCTTTACTCGCCAAGTTCTTGTAATGATTAAGCTTAACTTAGTTCTGATTTTGCCTAGTTCTTTAATTCCATTGGGGGGGGGAGTGGAGAGGGAGACTAGGCTTGGTTGTGGTTACTGTTCTTGGAAAAATACCAAAATAGCACAATTCTTCTTGATAACCTTCATTTAAATACATTACTTCAGCTAAGTGGTATAAGTGGAATGCTCTTTATCCCTATAGATTATTTTATGTTGTTATTTAGATTCATTTAGTCTTGGCTGTGTAAGTGATCCTGAGATCCTGGAACTTTCCCTTCAATAAACAGAAAATTTTCTAATTTTCTCTAAAATTCTTCAATCTTCCTTGAAATCTGAGTAAAATTTTAAGTTTTTAATAGATATAACTGACAGATGAAGAAACATATAACAGAAAGAATCAGGTACTCATTTCTGTCTTAATGAATTTAGCTAAATTTCCCTTCATCATATTCCATGCAGATGGGAGCTGGGGAGTGTTTTGCCTGAACCAGCACAACATTTCTTATATTTCCTACTAGGAGACCACCAGTTCTTTTTCAGCAGGCTCAGTTGATGCTATGACATCTATATATAAACTTAAATTTTGATCAAATGCTTGATATCTGCTGTGTATTTTAACTGTTTGACTTCTGTGCTTGCATTGCCTTGGTTCATGAAAATCTTGTACAAAAATTCTTCTTAGATTGACTTAGGATGAGCTTTTTGTTCACATCTGTTTAGTTTCTTATATGGCTTCATGACCTTCTGAACCTTTCAGTTCAGACAGCTATCTCTTTCAACATGCTTTCTTTCCAAATATGACTCAACAATAAGGGAAGTGTATGCATTCTACAGTACTAATACTAATTACTACCTGGGAAAAAAACCTTAAGGCTTTGTTTTTACCTGGTTTGGTATGCTTCTCTGTGGATTTTTAACCAAAGGTAGGTCCTTTCTTTGAAGTGCCTTAGTGTACTTGAATTACTTAGAAGAAGGTGCCAAATGCTTTAGAGACTACATTTTATCAGAACAGTTGTCCTAGCTTTTAACTCAATAAGTCTCTTTTTTTTTACTTAAGTAAATTACAGGTTTTTGGATAAGATCCTTGGATGGATCCTTGGACTGAACACTCACTGTGTTCACATGATATTTGACTGGTATCTTGAGGGTGAAGTAAAACTAAAGGCAGAAGAAAGAAATGGCAGAGATTTGTATAATTTTTCTAGGCGGTCTTCCATGACTAACACTGGTGGCAGTTGGGTAAAATGGAAAAAACTTAGTCCCTACATAGTCTCTGTTAAAATTTTGTAAACTTTTCTCCTGAGTCTCTGTTAAAATACTGTAAACTTTTCTCCTGTAAGTAGAGTAATTCGTTGTGTGAGAAACTGGGATTTACTTTTGCTTGTGGACTGCTTTGATTAGCTGTAAGAAATCATTGACATTGTAGTTGAAGCAATGACTTGCTAGAGCATATTTATTAAACCATGATCGAAAGATTCTGGGATTTATGGGAAGTGCTCCTGAATGCAGTGACTGTACAATCAGGTCCTTAAATCTTGGAATTATGTGGAAATGCAATATCATACCTGTGCTTTACGTAATACCAATGCTAACTAGTCGCTATAACCAAAGCATTATTTCTTCATCCTTCAGATGCTTTAGCTGTTGTCATAGAAGTTGCAAACCATGCCAATGACATCATGAAGCAGGGTGTAAGTATTTTGACTTATGAAACTGGTCTTAAAAAAAGAAAAAAAAAGTCAGAGATGCAAGGGCAAGTACTTATCTTCTGCTTTTTCTTCCCATAGGATAACTTTCAGAAACTCATGCAGATCCAATACAGTTTAAATGGACACCATGAGATCGTACAGCCAGGAAGGGTAGGTCCTCCAGATGGCATTCAGCAGATTGCAGTGCAGTGCAGCATGGATGATATGTAAGCAAAGGACTGGAGCTGGCACATACCAAGAAGAAAAATGGTCCATTGCTTTATTATTCAGTTCTAACAGTCAAGTGAATACTGCCTCTCCATGTGTGTGGGGTGTTTTTTAGACATTTTTTAGATACCTTGCCAGATCTTGCAGGCAGGTTTTTGTCCTCAAGCTTAACCTTGTATTTGTTGTGGTTTCAAGTGCAGTATGGAAAACTGTACTGCAGTCATTCACACTCGCTTTTAGAGAAACCTAAGGATAAATGGCTTTCCTCAGAAAGGGAACCTTGAATCCCAAAACTTCTGCAGCACCTCTAGTGTAGTAATAATAATCATAATCATAATAGTGATGAAGAAGTCAGCTCATTTGCATGGCTTCTGCCCTAAAAACCTGCTTTTAATTTTGTTTAATTACTAGGTCTTTCTGAAAGAGGGGAACACTGATGAAGCTGTCACGGAAGGTCATGCAGCCACGAATGTTTTTTTTGGTAAGATGTTGTATATGTTGCTGTGTGTCTAATACAAGTGTAATTTTAAGTGGTTGAAACATTGCACTGTAAACATAAGTAACTAATAACTGCAAGTAGTAGAAAAAATGACCAATTGTTGCTGTTCTACTTATTTAGTTCTAATTTAGAGAGATCATCTGTGGCATATGCACTAATTTTAGTAGAAAACCATTTCTCACTAAATGTACTATTTGAACAACGCTTATTTAAAATCTGAGAGCTTTTACGAGAAGATGTTATCTGTGGTAGTGAGGAAATGAACACAGTTACTCCATCCCACTTAGCTGTACCAGGTCTTGAAACCTAGAACTCTGGCACTGCTTTTGCACCCTTCCCTCCCTCCCCTCCCTGCCCCCCTTCTTCCTCCTTTCTCCTTCCCCCTCTCTCTTCTCCTCCTTTCTCCTTCCCCACTTCCTCCCTCCTCCTCTCTCCTTTTCCCTTGCAGGATGGTCCCCATGCATCCTGACTAGGGCACTAGGATGGAAGTTAAGTGCTGGGTTCTCTTCCTGTCTCTGTTACTGCTTTGTTTTGAAACTTCTGTACATCTCTGAAGTTTCTGTTTCCACTTGAACCTTTCGTTTATCTCTTCTATTTAGACAGTAAAGCAGCTGTTATCATGTGTAATTTATGACATTGTTGGTCCACAGTCCTGGCTGAAACCTTCTTGTGGTTACTGTAGTATGAATAAATATTTCCCTAGGCAGTCATGGAATCAGTTATGATAATACTCTCAAAAATCTGGTGCTATCCTGAGCTGAACTTCACAAATTACATGTTGCCTAATTTGAGTGTCTGTGGCTTGGATTTTCTTTGTTTTGTTTTTTGGGCAATGGGTTTGTTTGTTTTGGGTTTTAGTTTTGGTTGTGTTTGTTTGTTTTAGATATAACTGGTACGGGCTAGTGTGACCTTTAGACACTTGAGCAGTGATATTTCCATTGATCATGTTGTGAAGATTTAATAAGCTCCTGAACGTTTGGTTATTTGCAAAGAAACATCACTAGCAAAACTCTTACAAGACACTTCAGTTTTGGCATCTGTTTTGTGCCAGTAAATGAAGTATGGATCCTGGGTTGAGCAAGCACAGAAAATAAAAAAAGGGCTTAGTAAACTGTTCAGTAAGTGTGCAGAATTAATCTGAGTCTGGTAGAACAGGAAATAAACAGTAGATGCACTTTAAACTGGTAAAATTCACATGGTACGTGTAATTAAGTTTGTCCTTTTAATCATAAATTGCTAATCTCCATTCTTCTATCTCCAAGTTTCTGGATTGTTTTGGTTTGTTTGAATGGTTAATTCTAATATCCCTTTAAAGTAATTTGCTATATCATATGGCTGTGTACATGAGAAATATTTTTGTCCATTTTGACAGCCTGTTCTTTGACATCTTTGCACTGTTTACTCATGTGCCAAATGTGTATTTACACAAGGAGGATATAAATAGATACCTATTGTTATCTAATTCATACATGAAAATGTTTCTTGGATTCTAAGTGGAATAATAGGAAGTAGAGGATGCCTTTCTGGACAGTTCATCTCAGTGGTGTAGGAGTTCTGTACTTCCAGTAAAATGCATCTGAATTACCTGTCTTTTAACAGTCTTTAGTCACTAAAAAGCACTGCTTCTGTATTACAGTTCAATGATGCCCTGTTATATACTACTCCAGTCCAGTCAGGGATGTATAAACTCAACAATATGTTGTCCTTGGCTGGAATGAAGGTGAGTCACTTGTTAAAATGAGTCTTTCTCCAAATCTACCTGAACTCAGGCCTTCAAATTTTCAAAACACAACTATGTTTACTGTTGGCAAGAGATATTAAATATGCTTGCATTCCAGAGCAATCCTACAAGCTTAACATTGCTTGTATAATATGGCCTGTGGGATTGCTATCTAGGTTTCCCTAAAAAACTCTGTTGCCACAGGATCATCTCAGCTGCATTTCACCTAGTGTCATCCTACTCTGAAATAGTTTGTCTACTTATTTTTTGTATTGTACTTTGTTTAGACTGCCTCGATTTTTCCTTTTAACTGCTTTTTATTTCCCACAACCAGAGATTAGACATCTTTGCATGATATACTCGTGGTGGGTCAAATCTCTGGTTTATAAAGATTTGCTAACTCTGAGGAAAGATAAGGCTTTTGTTTCTGAGCCCTTGTGAAAAGCATCAAAGTGAAGCCCTGAGCCCCTCTGGGTGTAGCGATAAGGGACATGCACACACTGTCTGACATGACAGTGAGAACAACAAACCATTGCCTTGGGAATCATTGTCTTTGGTCCTGTCAGAAAAAATCACCAAGTTCAGCTGCAGTGCCAATTTGGCACCCAGGTCCAAGCTTTCACAGGCAGAGCTGCAAAATCTCTGTTGCCAGCAGATGTCTTGTAGTGACTGAGAACCACTCTTGACTTTTAAACCTCCTTATGTTTGAAACTTGGTAGCTCAGGAAGATCAACAGGGTGATGCAGGCCTTGCTCACTCTGGGGTACACCAGTGGGCTAAATCTTGTCCTGCAGCAGCAACAGTGCCTTTTTTTTTCCCCAGTTGCAGGAGGTGCTTATTGGGCAACGTGCCTGGGCACGTTGAAGCACAGTGAGGGTCTCTGATACCTTCATTCCCCTGTATGTCTCCAGTGTTTGTGTGGAACTACAGTGAAATAAAAGGATGGGCTGCATGTAATCTTGGTGTAGCTGGGCCCTCTGGTGTATGACTTCTCTCTCTGAGTATTTTCTCTCCAATGTACCCCTTCTGCAATAAAAATGTAAGAGATTTTACAGGAAGTAAAACTAAAGCAACAACAGAAGTACCATTTCAGTTTGAATGTAAAGTTTTCTCTTTTGGCTGAAGGTTAAAAAGCCAACCCAGGAAGCCTATCAGAATGAACTGAACATTGAAAGCGTAGAGAGATCCTTCATTCTTTCAGCGAGGTAAGTCTTCCAAATGGATAATGATTTTAAAACTGTGTGGTTTCAAATGGGCCACGCAAGCTTTTTATAGCTTGTTTTGCGCTTAATGTAATGAAAAGTTACCCTTGGCTAGAGTGATTACAAAATAAAGGGAATCAGTTAATCAGAGTGAATAAAACCCTCATTTGGTTCCTCTTTTTCAGCTTAGCTACACTTTCAGAAACTTCACGTACATTGAAATATTATCCTTGCATTGCCTTTCCTTGAGAGGGTTTCAATTAAATTAATTTTAGGCTTTGATTTTCAGTATTTTTTTATTCTTCCAGAGTTACTGATATGCTCTGTCACTGCATCTACAGGACAGGATATGAAGTTTAACAATAAATTTTCATGTTATTATTGCTTACTGATATAAATTGGAAGAAGTCATCCTGATCTTTTAGCTAAAATAACACTGCAATTGAAACAGGAAACAGATCTTGTGAACCTGAAATTATGGCAGCAATTACTGCAATGGTGCTTGTCTTTACCAGAAAACCAAATTCTCCATGTAGCAGCAAAAGGATACATGGCCACTAAACCAGAGTAGCTCTGGTCACCTTCACCAAGATGCCTTTAGCAAAGGCCTGGTTTTGTGGATTGTTGTTTTTGCTGTGCTTGAGTTGAAGTTTTATATGTTTTGACATTTGTGACAGTGCTGATACCAATAAAGAAAGACATGTTTTCTCCTTTGTTTAGCAAGGCTGAGCAAGGGCAGACTGCTGCTTTTTGTGTGACCTTGTAAATACCAACATGAGAATGTCTGCATAAAGATAGCAGTATCTGTAGCTGACGGGTAGACCAAGGTTAACATTGTCAAAATTGCCAAAGGAAGTAGCTCAATTGCCTGAGTAATTTATAACAACACACTTGAAATGAGAATTTTTTCTTTCTTAACAAACTCAAATGTTTTTTATAGCTCTTCTGCACACTTGGGAAAAAAAAAAGGTGCATTTCACGGTTTAGGGTATGATTCTGCTCCAGTATAATATGAGCAGGTCTGTGCTGCTTAGATGCCTTGGTGACTGGATGTCATCGGGATACATGAAGACATTTATGGGATGGCAGTAGACAGTGTGGATTTATCTCTGCTTGACTTGAAACAGCATTTCACTTTTAATTCAGTTGTTTTAAAAAATTGTCAAAAAATCATTGGAACTTCTGAAAATATCATCTTGAAATACAAGCTACGTATTTTCCACAAAACAGGATAGACTTGTCTTTTTGAGGAACTGATTAAATGGTAGATTAAAATCAACTCCTGTGAAATATGTGCTGGTTTGTAGGGGAAAACCCCTATATACAACAGTTTAATCAAATTCAGCATGGTTTGTGACTTGCTTTTGTCTTGACCTTGAAGTTGCTGGAATTTACCTCATTTTACCAACTAAGGCTGCTCTGATTTGTTTTTTCTTTTTTAGTGATGCTACATCTTTGGAGAGCATTTAGCTCTATTATTTTTATACTTGGTGGAAGCTATGGGTGTGCAAGAGCCCTAAGTTACACAACAGTGATAGAGGGAGGTTGCATTTGCATGGCAAGAAGGAAGTGCTGGGGGCCCCAGGTGTAAATGACAGTTTTCAGATTGTTTTCTGTCTGTAACCAGAACTGGGCCTATTGTGGTGTAAGAGGGAAACAGTTGAAAAAACTACCAGCAACAGGTGCTTGCATATATTTTTTTCCAATTAATTATGTTGTTCCTATTGATAAATATCCTGAAAGTGAAGAGAATTTGTATCTTGTCAATACAGGCTGCATCTTCTTTGAATGATGCCTCATTCTAACAGCTTCTTGGCTCCCATGTGGTAAAAATCTCCATTGCAAAACTGTTCAAATTAGTATTAAAGACACTGGAGACGGTTTTCACTTCTGTGTTTTTTTCAAACAATAAGAGATTCTGAAGAGAAAGAATCTCTTCTGAAGAAGAGATTCTGAAATGATCCTAGGAGATGAGGCAGAGAAGGGAGCGATTAAGCTGGTGAAAATTGCTATTAATAAAAAGTAGGCCAATTAATAACAGAAGTATAGATTAGTGCCTAGACAAGTCTTTGTCTCTTCAGGTTTAGTTTTACTGACTGCATTAGTGTTCTGCTTTATCTAGTCTGGGTTGAGGTTTCAGTTTTCCTGGGATATCTGTAGGAATGTGAATTGTTTTTCATGGTACAGTGCAGCATTGTACTAGAAATCTCTTCATCAGAGGAACAAGTTAGCACATCTGCATGATACAGCACTGCACAGAAGTAGTGGTTTGCTCCTGAAAACAGCAGTCGTGCCAGCCTGACACAGTCTGAGGCCAGCTGGCCCCGTCCCCCTCAACAAGGAAGCAAAGAGCTACCCCAGGCAGACACAGCTGCATTGCTTTCACTAAGGATAGCTCAGGCAAGGCTAGCTCAGCTGGGAGAGGTGCCCTAAGGCTCTGATACTGGAAACAAGAGAGGTATAAGTCTGTGAGCCCTCCTAGGGCCACTGAGCAGCTGTGATGTGTGCTCCTAGCACACGCATTTGCCAGTAGTAACCATTGCTGGGGCTCTCTGCAGTCCATTTAAAGCTTTCTACTGTTATGTTAAATATCAAATAAATAAAAAAAATAATAATGTTTGAAAACCCTGCAATTTTAGTAAGCAGATCACTTTTGGAAGTGATACTGGAGCTGCAGCAGGGGAAGCAGCAGGGCTGGGCAGTTGTGGGGGGAGGACTGGGAGTGACAGCGGAAGAAACTGCCTATTTTGCTGCAGCAAACCATTACATCAATTCAGTTTCCAGTGGCACACCTTTGCTCTTAAGTTTTGAAGGATTGTAAACAATCCTAAAGGCTAGCACTAGCAAACCTACCAAGCACAAGCTTCCTGGTGAAATATTAGAGTGTTAGATGCTCCATAAATAGCAATCTCCACATGATGGAGGGGATGCTTAATCTGGAAGAACTGTGTCAACTTTAAATTTAATACAGTTACAGGAATCCAATTAAATGTAACCAGATTTTGAAAAAAGCCAAAGGAGTTTATTAGAGTTATGAATATTATGTAGTTAATGTAGACTAGTTGTTCTTTCCTGATGAGGAAGCAAAAGTAAATAAACTGAACAAAATGTTCGACTCAGACTGTGAGATATTGGGACAGACAATAATACATTGCTTTGCCTTTGCCTGTATCTTATTTCCTCTCCTTTTGTTCTGATTTTGTTGTTGTGTGTGTGCTAGATATTTTTTTTCTGCTCATACCTCACAGGCTTCCCATGTGTTTACCTTACTAGATTTGTCCTCTCTGTTTCTCTATAGTACTCAGTTTCATCCAGTTCAAAACCCCAGTTCAAAGTATTTTCCTTGAAGGCTCAAGATGATGAAAGCTTCCAAATACACCTACAAAACCATTAAAAATAATGGTTTAATTAATTGGTGCTAGACCCCTCATTAGTGTAAGTCATTGCTTTCCTCTTCCCTGGCTTTCCTTTCTATATTTTTCTAATAATTACTTGGATTAAGCAGATTAATTTATTGGATACCAGTCAAGAAGTTGGGAATAGAAAAAATGTTGGCAATGTATACTTGTTCAAATTTTAGAAGCCCTTTTTAAAGCTGGCATGGCATCTTAAACAAGCAGCCTAGCTGTTTCTCTGCCACAAAACTGCTTCATCCTTCTCAGAGCCTTCTCCGTGGTGCTGGCACAAGTACTTGTTCAGCTGTGTGATGAACTCAGTTGGTAAATTGATCCACAGGAAGGGCAGGTCGATGGCTTCCTTTAATATGGATTTGTTTCCCAGTCTAGCCCACTGCATAACTATGTGTGTTCTGGCACAAGGGTGAAAATAAGACACAGTGGCTGAGAGAAAGGATAGTAGGCTGCCCTTTGCAGCAGGAACAGCATGGATTTATGAAAACAGGGGTGTGCCCATGGCCAGAGGAGATGCTTTGGCAGTGCACGTAAGCCAGTATAGCTGCAGCCTCCTGCTGTTCTGAGCACTCCTTATTCTCGCTGCTCCTTGTGCCACACCACTTTAGCCTAATGTTTTCCTTGCTCTTGATTAGTGATCCACCAGCTGGAGGATAAAGAGATAGAGTAAGCTCATCTGTTCATCTCTTTAAGTTAACTCATCCAATGGAAATTTGGAAAAAAAGAATTATGTAGAAGTAGCATGACCTGTAGTAGGAGTAGTCAGGGAGCACAAAGCAGGAGAAGAGTCAGTGTGGTTTTTTTCTACATAGGCTTGGGGTTTCACAGGGCTGGGTATAACAAACTACACTCTGAGACAGAATGAAGCAGGGAGAAAAAGACTTGTTGAAATTTCAGGTTGCCTTCAAGAGGGAAGGTCAATCTTTGTTCTGGAACCACCATTTATACCAGTATCGTTCAGGCTATTCAAGGGTCCAGGGAAGAAGGGGAAGCAATGACAGACAAGCTTAAAACAACCACAGGGGTATTTTGGAAGGAGGAAAGGGAGGGAGGGAATCTGCATTATAACAACAGACACAGAAATCTTTTTTAATATTAATTCACACACAAATAGCTAACACCATGCAGACAGTTAAAAAATTATGCCAGTTTTAGTAGGAATTGGGGATGGTCTATAAAATGAAATTGCAAGAGTTACGTCAGTGTGTAATAAAGCTAATGAAATTCTAATCAACACTTGCTTAGTTTTAAATGTTAATAATAATAAACTGGTTTTGTGGGTTTTTTACCCAACAGTTCTGCTACAGAAAGAGATGAGTGGTTAGAAGCTATCTCCAAGTCAATTGAAGAATATACAAAAAAGAGAATCACATTTAATCCGAGCAAAAGTCTTGAAGAGGTATATCACAAAATTATTGTTGGTTTGTTCCCTTTTTGAATATAAAGTTTCTTACAGGTGTTTAGAGAAACAAGAGGCATTCCATGATGAAAAATAAACAGGATGGTAAATGATAAGTGAACAGATGATAGAACAGAATACTATTTCATAATGTTTTTTACTTCATAAATTTAAAATTATTTTCTTCGAAGAACCCAAACCAGCTTTTGCATTTCTCTTTGTGATCTTGTGAACAGAAAGATCAAATGAAAAGATTTTAAATAAAGCAGCTATTGATACAAGTAGGCTGGTAAAGCTTGAAAGTGACAGAGCTGTTGTGAACTAATTAAATGCAGCTCTGTTGTCAGGCTTGCATTATAATGGTCACTGATGAAATAGTAGATAACATTTAAGACCATAACAATTTATCAGAGAAGGCTTTTCAACATCATTAGCATTTTCCTATAATCTCTGGTAAATACTAATCTTATTTCTCATCACTGAATGTAAAGGTATTCTGCTTATGTTCTCTCAGGCAGATCCAGAAAAACAGGAAGAAGACAGTCCACTGGGATCAAAGGCTCCGATCTGGATTCCTGATACCAGAGCCACTATGTGTATGATTTGTACAAGTGAATTCACACTGACGTGGAGAAGGCATCACTGCAGGGCATGCGGAAAGGTTGGGTGATTGCCTTTTCTGTTAGTCCTACAGGTTCCTTGTGTGGGCAAACACAAAAGGAGCCTCATCACACAACCACTTTTTTGAGGGAAACACTGTACTATGTCACAGTTATGTGCATAGAAACAATGGGTTGGGGTTAGTGGTTTAGGGGTTTTGGGGTTTTTTTAAGGCAGGTCTTGAACTTGACCAGTGTTCAACCTTCAACCTGTTACATGGTTTTTATTTTGCATTCTAGGTGCTATTTATGGTTGCTTTCTATTACATAATAGAAATTAATGCTAGCTGAAATAAGGAAATATCTTCTTCATTAATTTCCCTAGATAAATCATGATTTTTGTTTTTAAGTTAGTACCACACTTGTTTTATATTTAACACTTATGAAAGATACATCTAATAAACCTTTATTTTTCTTGTTTTAATCAAGTGAGAATACAGAATTAGAATTCAATGCAATGGAGAAATCATCAAGAGAACAATGACTTTTTAATTATTTCTTTTAAATTTTTTTATTTAAAACGCTCAGTAACAGTAGACTTTTTTTGTATATCATGATTGTTAACATTGGCTTATTGAGTTGTATAATTCAGTGATTTTTTTTTATATTTAAACTTATCACTTAAGAGGAGGAAAGGGCAGCATGTTGAACATAAAGACACAGAAAAATCCAAGATCTTAAACCATTTTTACTGTAAAATAGTACCTATTTCAGATTGTATGATGGGCTTAACAGTGCTGAAGTGAATGTCTTTTGAGTATTTGCTTATTTACAGGTGCACATCGTGTACAATAATGGTTTTATTGTTTCCGATTGTCTGTCAAGCTTGTTCATCAAATAAACACGGCTTAGGACTACATGAAAACCAGCCAGCAAGAGTATGTGATCATTGCTTCAGGGAACTACAAAACAAGGTAAAGAAATCTTCACAAACTGTCTGTCTTATTTTGTGGCCCTTATTAACATGGTATGTCTGTGCCTCATCTTACTGCTGGGTTCAAGTGTCTAATTCTGTTTGTGCCTGAAAAGCGATGGGCATCTGAGATTCTAAGATGCCAAACAAGCTAGGAAATTAATTTGCAATGCATGGCTCTTCCTTCCAGAACGTGTGCATTTACCTTACAGTAATTACACGTAGCTTATGCTGCTTTCCTTTTGAGATAACTAGTGTTACATTGCTTTCTTTAATCACAGGGTACAAGCGTATATTAATGTCCTTGCAGCTTATCATGACCTTCCAGTGGATTCATGTGTACTTTTTCTCTCTGTAACTTGTATGCCTGTAAACCTCATTTTTGACAGCTAAGCTGCTGAGATAGTTAAGCTCTGGGGCTCTGTCAAAACATAGGCTTTCATCTTATTGAAGCTGAGTCTCTTCAACCTCAAGCCTCAGCTCATCTGGAATTCAAGAATTTGGCATATCTGTACCTCAGTTCTGAAGGCAAATTCCTAACTATTGCCTACTGAACACTGGCAACATGGATTTCAGTATAAAACACCACAGCTAGAGCAGTTTTCATTGAATGCTTTCAGAGAGTGTGGTGCCTTATGGAAAGCAAGAGTTCGATAGCGTGGTGGTAATAACATTTGCTTAGAGAGAAGGTCCAGAATCAGTGTCCTCACTCATCCTGAGAAAATTCAAATACATGTCTTTGAAGAAGCTTCATATCATTATGCAGAAACAAATATAAAATCAATGGAGACACCTCCCAGTGAGGTGGAAATCGAGTTCCATCTCACAAGAGTTGCTCTGAACTATGTCCAAATCCTTTAGTATAAAATACACAAATGAGATGTAAGCAGAGACTGAAAGAGTTTGCTGCCCTTCCCTGTGGCAGAGGCTCCAGTTCGACACAAGCTCTCAGGGGTATTAGGAAATCTGTGACGCCCCAGTGCAATAATAAACCTATGGATCCCATAGGGATGCGGAAAGCAGCTTCGATAACCCTTGTAGCTGTGGGCGCCTGTGGTGCTCGGGAAGGCAATTGTCTGGACCACCTGCAGGTGTCTGTGCTGGGCACTAGAGGCTGCTGTGCTACAGGCAATGGCAGGTGCCTTTAGCTGGGAAAAGGGCTGCGGAGCAGGTTCCGTACAGCTGGCAAATCACATGACTCTTCTGCTCTGCTCATTTTTTCAGAGCCTTACCAAGTTCAGGGACAACTCTAAAAGCAGATTTAGTGAAACTACTCATTTCAGGTCGGGCTGTAAAGAAGTGGTGGGTGTTGCTAGAAAAAGAGGTTTTAAAGAAGTGAGGTGTTGCAGAAGTCTTCCAAGAGAGATGAAGGAACTGCGTGTGGCAGTGGAGAATGACAGCATATGCTCTGGGAATGTCCAGAAGAGTGTGTATGACAGTGTGATGCTGGAAAAGGAGTCCTACAGCATCCATATTGAAAAAAGTTGAGAAGTTAACAGATGTAGAGAACTGAAGAGCAGAGTTGGGGAACAGAGGTAAAATACAAACTAAACTGCAGAGAACAGTTGTAAAAATTTGGTGTGATTTTTAAGACTTAATTTTCATCCCGTTCGACATCAAGGAAAACAAAAAAGAGCAATTTGTTTAGTTCAAAGTTCTAATGGCTTTTTTTTTCGTTTGATTGTGATTTGGGAGTTTCTAACTCATGGTGTTGATGATAACACTAAACCATTAATTCAGTGCTGAATTAATGTAGTTAGGTGTTACTATTGAAAGGACTGTAATGTGAATAAAAATGCCAGCTGTCCTTAAGAAGAAAACCCAAGAATCAACAGCCTATGTTTCATCTGTGACATATTCATCCTGTGCATTTTAGATAACCAGTGCACTCCTAAGAGCGGATCCCCAGTCAACCATAAATCTCCATCAAGTGCCTTGTCTACAGTATTACATAGTATTCCCTCTGGAAGAAAGCAGAAAAAAATTCCTGCAGCCCTCAAAGAAGTAAGTGCATATTGGTCAAAAGTGATGCCTTGATATATATAATCAGTATAACAATGCAAAAGACCAATTCCATATTTTAGCCATCTTCTCTAGAAGCAAAAGTCAAAATGTATCTGTAACTGTGGTTTGGGCCTTAGTTTTAAATAGGCAGGGATGTGAACTATGAAGCAGTGTGTAAACTGCATGAACACCTGTGAGATTGTGATTCAGATAGATAGACAAAATTGCAATTTCTTTCTTGCTTCCCTGTGTTTCCATGAATTGTGATTTACCTCTGCACCAACAATCAGTGAGAAGACTCCTACACCAACTCAGCTCTTGGCTTATGACTAGGAAAGGTAGATCTAAACTCTACCTCTCTGTATACACTGGAGGTCTTGGGAATGGGAGGAAGTGATTTTTCTTGGCAGGTCTGCAGATGACACCCAAGCTGTGTGGTGCAGTTGACACGCTGGATGGGAGGGATGCCATCCAGAGGGACTTAGACAGGCCTGAGAGGTGGGCCTGTGTGAACCTCATGAAGTTCAACAAGGTCAAGCACAAGGTCCTGCACATGGGTCAGGGAAATCCCAAGCACAAATATAGGCTGAGTGGAGAATGGATTAAGGCTTGCCCTGGGAAGAGAGACCTGGGGATGTTTGTGAATGAAA
Organism: Chiroxiphia lanceolata; assembly: GCF_009829145.1. Taxonomy (NCBI): domain Eukaryota; kingdom Metazoa; phylum Chordata; class Aves; order Passeriformes; family Pipridae; genus Chiroxiphia; species Chiroxiphia lanceolata. Next base: position 45,988,595 of record NC_045641.1, on the reverse strand, counting down.
AGCTCAACGTAACTCAGCAATGTGCACTTGCAGCCCAGAAAGCCGGTTGTGTCCTGGGCTGCATCAAAAGCAGTGTGGCCAGCAAGTCAATGGAGGGAATTCTTCCCCTCTTCTCGCTCTGGTAAGACCCCACTTGGAGTGCTGCACCCAGCTCTGGGGTCCCCAACACAATAAGGGCATGATAATGCCCAACATAATGAGGGCAACATAAGTCCAGAGGAGGGCCACTAAGGTGATCAGAGGGCTGGAACACCTCTCCTGATAGGACAGCATGAGAGAGTTGGAGCTGTTCAGCCTGGAGAGATCTCTGGGGAGATCTTGGAGCAGCCTTCCAGTCCCTGAAGGGGAGCCTACAAGAAGGCTGGAGAGGGACTTTTCACAAGGGCATGTAGTGATAGTACAAGGGGGACCCTCCTTAGTCTGAAGGAGGGTAGGTTTAGATTAGATATTAGGAAGAAATTCTTTACTGTGAGGGTGGTGAGAAAGTGGAACAGGTTACCCAGAGAGGTTGTGGACTCTCCATTCCTGGAAGTGTTTGAGAACAGGCTGGATGGGGCTTTGAGCAACCTGGTCTAGTGGAAGGTGTCCCTGCTCATGGTGGAGGGGTTGGAAATAGATAATCTTTAAGGTCCTTTCCAACTCAAACCACTCTGTGATTCTGTGATTCTTCTGATGTAGGAATGCGTATTCTCCAGCTGTACATGGTCCTCAGCCCTCTCTTGTCCTGTTGCATGCAGTTAAATTCCAAACTTTAGTGGCAGTGGAAACCTCTCTTCCAGACCAGATAGATGGTAGCAGACAAAATAATTGTTCTTTCAGCCATGTAAGTTAGTTAGCAACACTAACCTGAGATTAGGTAAGAATTTGAGTCTTTGACAGGCAGGGCTTTGGAAATCTGCCTAAAAAAACCCCTGTACTGTGAAAACTTGTACTCTTAGGGTGTGTTGATTCATTTTGTTTTTCCTCTTCAGGTTTCAGCAAATACAGAAGACTCTACAATGAGTGGCTACCTACACAGATCTAAGGGCAGTAAGAAACCATGGAAACATCTATGGTTTGTTATAAAAAATAAGGTGCTATACACATATGCTGCTAGTGAGGTAAGAGACTACATATTAGAAATAAAATATCCAATGATAATACTGTCTTTGTAAGAAAGTTGTTTATTTTTATGATATAGAAACAAGCTATAAAAGTAGATCACCTTACAGTATTTGATCTGATTGTGAATGCAGTATTTTGAAAAGGCCCAGTGAGCTTGATACCATAATACATTGATATAGCTATGCTGTTTCTGATTCCAGACCTAGTTTGAGTACCTCTGCACTGCACACCATTGCTCAGCTGTAGGTATGTTCTGAGTCAGCTGAATAAATGGGGGGTCTGTTTGGATGCATCACAGTGTGCTAGTGGCAAAGCCAACATTATAAAAGTATCTTGAAGTATGTTGTTCTGCAGTTCCATAAGGTCTTTTGAATGCTTGGAAAATGAGCAAACTAAATCTCTTTACTTTTTCTCAAACTTGTTTTCAGCTTGGAGTTGCTATTTGATCACTGTACACAGTGATGCAGTAGAAAAAAAGAAATGCATCTTATCTAAGACATTTGCTTTTTATTTAGGATGTGTAGTCCTAAATAAGTCCATTGCAGTGTGGAATAATCTCTATTCAATATAAATATATATGTGTGTGTGTGTATATATATATATAAGCTCTGCACATCCCAGTATGTGCTAAGGATGTAGCCTCATTGCATCTTTGAATGTTTTGTAACATATGGATGTATTGTAGCACCAGAAGATATTGGACTAATTTTATATTATATGTTAGAGTTTGCTACTAGCTTTCAAGAGCAAAACATCCAAAGCATCTGTTTAAAAGTATTGCTATTCCTCACTTACTTTCAAAACGTAAGGCCCAACCTATCCTGACCATGTAAAGAATTACCCTTCTTCACCCTCACACCACATCCACTCTAGTTATTTCCTGGTTTGTGCTCAGATTTGTTCCTGGGTTGTTCCTGCCAACCTTTATTTTTAGAACTTCTGAATTATGTCCAAAACCTGTGATGTTATTTCCACTACAGTATTAGCAATATTAAAAAAACCACAAAGTAGTTCTAAAAATAACTTAAATAATTATGTGGAAAAAAATTACTTTTACATCAATTAGAAAAATATTTGAGAGCATTGTGTTTCTTCTGTTAGTTGCAAAGGAGACTTTGGCAGAGGTAAAGAAAGATATATTAGTTTGTGACAGTCGCCTTAAATTTTCTTTGGCTTGGCTTCCTCTGAGATATCAACCTTACAGAGTAGCTTCAGTTTGCAGCTCACAATCACAAAATTAACTCTTTCCTGTTTTCTTTAAACTGAAGAATATCTGTCCTTATTTTTCATCTTGATGAGCCATTGCAGGAGACATTGGTTATAGAGTCTTAAGGGAAGGTCCAGTGTTGCGTTAGCCAGGAAACCTCACTTAAACTACTGACATTAGTTCCAAGCGATATAAAGATCAGTGGTAAAAAACCCCACCTATTAGTGGTACAAAGACCTGAGATAGCAAAACAGATTCCTCAGACTTACTTGATTTTCCAATATAAAGAAATGCTGTTTTCACAGGGCACCCTTGTTTCATCACCTGATTTGTCAGTGTTTATATACGTTCTTTGGTCTTTTAGCTTTTTTTTTTCTTCTATCCATAAGTATTGCAGAACCTTGCCTAGTTACAAAACACTGGTTTGGAATTTGCACAGGATGAAAATAGTTGGGTTTTTTTCCCTTCCAAAAATGCTTTGTATGGTATTCATTTATTAAAAGGCAAGAGTATTTAAAAAAAAATTTAAAAGTAAGTACTTGAGATGAATGAGGAAGGGGACAGGTTTCATTTTTAGCCAGGTTTTGAAACTAAATAAAGAGAAAGCAAAAAGGTACAACTTCTCTTGCTACTCTTTCCTAACCTACCATTTCTGAACACTCAGCAACTATTTTTCCCCTATCCTTTTAATTTCCAGCAACAGAAAGTGAAATAAGCTTAGCCATTTGAAGTATTTGGAACTTGACTGCAGTGCTTGAGAACATAGGTTGCATCCATAGCTCCTCCTATTAGAAGATAAAAAGTGGCATTTTGCGCATGTCTGTTTATAACAACTTTTTTGTTTTATAGTCTGTTGCAATGGTATGGTATATGAATAAAGTCTAAATGCATGCCTTAGTATGTCTTGCAAACTCTAATTTTGTCTTGTTTCCTTTTTTCCCTTGTTAAATAGGATGTGGCAGCATTAGAGAGCCAGCCTTTACTTGGATTCACAGTCAGTGAAGTAAAAGATGAAAACTCAGAGTCTAGAGTGTTCCATTTACTGCACAAAAACACTTTATTTTACATATTCAAAGCAGATGATCCCCATTCAGCTCAAAAGTAAGAAACTACTTGAATTCATTTCTGTTACATATTTCTAGAAAATTCAGAAGTGGTGAATGTTCATAATCACACATTAAACATATGTACCAAAGATCCATATTATGTTGTATGTAAATGGAAGTTTTCAGTTACTTAAAACACGAGGTTCTGGTGTCATTAGGACTTCTGAAATGCTTCTGAAATGAAGGAAGCAGACTCTCTTTGGGAAAAGACTGAACGTAGGAGACTGGGAAAGTCAAAGATAAAATAAGAAATCTTTGTTTTTCCGAGCTCATTCCAAAAAATGTGTTCTAAGGATTAACTGATATGTTCCTTTTTTATTTTCACATGTCATTGTTAGTTATTTTTAATGAATATATGGCAGTGAAAAATAAAGCAGACACTAAAAAGTACAGGACCAAGGTTTGAAGTGTGTGTGCAGATGCGAATGAGCACCTAGGCATGCTTAATACATTCGGACCAAAAGCTTGAATTCAAAGAACATTTACACAAGCTGTTTCATTTCAAGTCCTGCTTATGTGTCTGAGTTTGGAGTCATATTTATCAATTTATATACTGTGTGTTCTTTATAAAATAACCTAGAAGCTTGGTCATTAATCAGTAGAAAACATTTGTTACATGAATCTTATAGTAACCTAGAAATGAGCATAAACGGAATACATGTAAGCTATCTTTCCTATATGCCTGTCTTAGCTGACTGCTTTCACTGCAGTTTTGCCAAATGAATTTTATGTTAATAAATACATTTGATGCACTAACTAGTCCATTATTAATACTTAAGCATTCAAATGGCTCCAGGTTTCTACAAATAGAGACATTCTAAAAAACAAGGTGTCCAGGACAACTGAAAATTTTGAACAGCTGAGAACGTGCTTAATGACACTTCTCTACATAAAAAGATCTAGAAGTCTTTATTTGATTTTGGGGAGTATTTTGTGCAGATGCACACAAATGTTTCCTTGTTCACTGAGACACTGTTCTCTTGTTTCCCGTACTATATAAAACAAACTAAAAAACCTCAAGGCATTCAATAGCTTTGTTTTTCTATTCAGACAATGGCTTTTGTCATCAGTAGGAAAACTTGAAATTGAACATACTGTATTTTACTGGGGCTAGGAATAACATTAAGTACCTTGAATTTTGAGCTTTCTCCAAGTATTTAATATCCTTAGGAGATTTATGCTGAACCTCCAGAATAAAGGCTGCTTTGACAGCATTAAAAGGAAAAACAAAGAACGTGCCATTGGTCTGTTAGCATCAGTGGACACTATTTTTTCCTGATAGGGCCAAAGAAATATCTGATACATTTGTATGAGTGCAGTAATAAATTTTAACAGATGCTTATTTTTCAGTGAGGTTTTAGAAGTCCAGTGCTATGTTCAATGCTTAAGCTGTTTAGGGATTTTTTTTTTTTTGTAATTGTATTCCACTTTAATTGTTTTTAATGTATGGATGGCAGTGGAAAATACAGTGAGCCCTAAAAAGTAAGGGGTAGATGCTTGAGTTGTGTGTGCAGACAGGCATGAGGACTTACACATGCTTAATATGTTCATACCAAAAGCTTGAATTCAAAGAACATGCACACAGTTACAAAATTAAATGCTCAGGGCAAGGAAGAGTCAACATCTGTGACTAATGTTTAGATACTCTGTGAATACTAAGATGGGTTTGAATGTCTGTGATAAAGATAATTACAGTCTTTGTGTCATTCAGTTCTTGCAAAATTTTCACTCGGAAAAAAATCATCATTATGTCGGCCCCTTAACTTCACATACACAGAGTTCAGCCCTCACTCAGAAGACAGAATTATTCCATTTTTTATTGTATTTGTCTGTGTAGCATCAGGTGCTTCAAGAACTTTATTTTTTCATCCTTGGGAAGCTGAGGATGTTTATCACCCTCCTAATCAAGTAGGAACAGATGCCACAGCTATAGGGAGTAAAAGTAGCTGAATATTAACTTTGAATTTCCAGTTTGAGACACCCTGGATCAGCTGTCTGGGACTTCCCCCTAACCCTCACCTTTCACCCTGTGACCTCTTCCCTCAGCCCCACTAGTCATCGGTAATGCCCCGGTACCGGCTGCAAAAGCAGAGGGCATGGGTTATGCAGACAGCAGACAAATACCTCAGTTACAGTAGTGTCCCGATTCATCCCAGGTCATGTTTGCAGTGAAATAAGAGAAGGCAGTACTGGGGTTTTTTAAAGTATGCAGCACTTTGGCATATCCTACTTTTTGAGGGTTTGATTTGCCAGCTTCACCTGGTTTTTTTGCATATAACTTCAGTATGGGAGAGGTACACAAAAAAGTTTCTATCGTATGGCCTTGTACCAATACTTAATATGTCCCCAGCAAGCTTTGTATGTTTGGACTCGTTGGCATTTGCACTCACAGACCAACTGGTAATGAAAGTATGATATTACTTCTTGTGTGAATCTGTAGCTACTGACAACAGTGAGATTTACTCTTTTATCAGCAACTTCCTAACAGTGTTTAATTTTCTAACAGGTGGATAGAAGCTTTTCAAGAAGGCACTGTCTTATAGCAGTGTCAGCATCATGTCTGCAAATTTAAAGGAAAATATCCAGGATGGTGGTAAAACAGACTACAGCAACTGTTCAGTGAAACAGAATCCTGCCGTCTCAACCTACACAAAATTGTATATTTGTCAGGATTAGGAGTTGTTGCATTTTTAGTGTAAAGTGATATTTTTTTAAAGAATTGTATGTATTTCTGTGTTGATACAAAATGTGTTATTTATTAAATTCCAATGTTTACTTTAATGGGCAGAATTATTTGTGAGGTCTGCATTGAGGTCCAAAGTGCCCATGTCCTCAGAATGGCAGATTGTTGGTCAACAGATTCATAAACTTTATGCTTTTTTTTAAAAAAAAAAAAGGCAAAACACAAAACAGATCTGTTGCAATTGTACAGTTCTTCATGATTTGTGTATAGGTCTTGAGCTGCTGATGTTCACTTAGCAATTTAGCAAGAACAGATCAGTATAGGAATTTCACAGATTTTGGATCTTTGTTGGCTATGTAAGCTCCTTATGAGAAGTGTATGATATTGCTGCTCTTTTCCTTGAATGGCAGTTGAAATCATGCATACCAGTTCATTAAAACAGTACAACAAATTCCGTATCACAAAAGCAAAATATAGTTCAATTATTAAAAAAACAGAAAAGGGAAAAATATTTTAAAACAGACTTTGCAATTACAGGGATAAGGCAATAGAGCTCTTACAGTACTACAGAAGCAAAAGAGACTAAATGAGTTATCTTCAATAAATTGGAGGATATATTATCTTTTATGTTTCCACTAGTAATTTAAAGCAGAGTAAAAATACATTTTTGATAATCAGTGAAAAGGCAAAATATCTTATTTGTTTCAAAACTTTGTGTCAAATGAGTTCTGTATACAAAAATGAAACACTGTATAAACTATTGTTCAAAGAACATTAAACAAATATATGCACCCTCCTCTCCCAAAATTTTAAAGTATTGTATATTTAAAAATAATTTTTAAGTGGAATTGCCATACCAAGACAACACAGCTTTCCTAGTGCAGAAGGCATTGAAAATGCATACCATTCTTTGAAATACCTTTTGTTTACAATATGATTTGTTTTCTTTGACACTTTAAAACATAGTTCAGTTTTAGGTGTTTGGGTTTTGTTTTTTTTCTTTAAGAAAATCATCAGCATACCTCATTAGGAAATATTTACTGATGATTCTGGTGCATTTATTCTATTTAACTTTGAAAGACTTTTAACACTGTAATAGCATAAATGGAACTAGAACTATGAAAACCACATGAAAGGAAGCCATTTGATGTCAAATGCAATGCATGTGTAGTCAGTTAATTTTACTACTTGTCAATAATCCTCTGAATCAAGCTGGTTTTGGTAACAGAATTAAGAGCCATTAACTTTCAATTAATAGTTTGAATACGCATTAATAGCTATTCTGTGGCCTCACAATGGAAAGAGAATAGATGATAGAACAGTTAGTAGTTATGACAGAAAGGCCAAGAATGAAAATGCAAACCAAAATTCTCTTATTCCCTCAAATGCCTCAAAGTCAGGTCTAAGATACTAACAGAGCTCTGAAGAAGCTTGATTTCTGTTAAATCAATCGTGGGCTTGGAAGTCAAATGCTTAATATTAACTCTACAAGTAATTTCATTGGCTTCAAGCGTTTCAGTAGAGTACCTTTTGAATCAGGGACTTAAAGCTGTAGATCTGACTTTCCTCAGGAACGCTAGAGATTTGACCAGATAATGTTGGAAATTAAGTAGGACTGATCAAAGCCTTTATTCTCTTTTATTGTAACACAAATGTGCTAAGTGAATACTTTTCTCTTGTTACATATAAAGGGCTTTTACTTAATTTTCAAAACCAGCTGCTCACCAAGCTAAATAAGTTATTAGCATGTCTCTTCAGGACGATTTCTGCCATGGTTTTTACTGTATCCAAAACTAAACTGATACAGATGTGATGTGTCTCTTCCTGTTGAGAGTATCAAAGGGAAGAGCTTCTTAATATTTTCATAGGGACTGCACACCAGTGAAGGTGGCAAGTCATGAACCAGCAAATGAATCAGAAATTTGGTTAGGAGCCAGCTAATTTAATTTCAGTTTATGGTTTGATATATTCCCTGCTGCAAAACAGAGCAATAAAAGTCAAAACATACTGAACAAGGTGCCCAAGTTCTGCCTCATATGGCATCAAACTACCTCTAGAGGATTTGGTGCAGAGTGAGAAAATAGTTTAAAATGTTCTGAGATAATCAGAGGACTTCTTCCAGAAGTAGCTGATCAATCAAAAGATCTGTGACAGAAATAGATTGGAATGGAGCCTTAAAAACAGTAGTATACATATTGCAGTCTAATTCTGTGTTAAATAAATTGTCTTTGTAAACATGTTTGAATATTTCTTTTCCTCTTTCTCCAGCATTAGTGCTTTGTGTCATATGAAGAACCTGCAACACAGGCATTTGCATAACATTTTCAGATGGTTGCTTTTCAAATTTGGTCTGTTTCTCCAGTTCACATCCCATTTTGATGCATTACCATCAAAAGTAAAGTATTTACTTATTGATTTGACTAAACCCTAAAGCACGACCAGAAATTTTTAGACACTTGGCTACCTCCTCTTATAAGAATCTATAGTTCATAATTAATTTAAGATTGGTTAGCAGAGTATGAGACAAACATTAGCATTGAATATTAGTTCTAACATTTTTATTCATGGATAAATTAAAGGTTCTAGGATCCTGAATTCTCTTTAACTTAATACTGTATTTTGTGCCCAAAGGACTTAAAACAAATGGATAGCCGAGCAGCTATGGAACACATTTTACTAAATATTTTTTGTGCATGGAAACTTGATTATTACACTATGTATATTACATAATAATGTAAAGAGATATTTGGAAAGACACGTTCAGTGCATTTGTTTGCCGTAACTGCTCTCTCCTGCATTTACCATCCAAATAGCCTTTTATTCGAAGCAGTCCTAAATCATACTGTCTAAATGTAAGAATAGAATCTTTATTTTGTAAATGAAAACAGTTCAAAGCTGTAAATATTCCTGTGGTTATTCATCATTTTTGTATAAATAAATTCACATTAGTTGAGTCTGCATCTTTTTTTTTTTTTTAAATATGTTCAGGTCTTACATATTATATAATTTGTACATTCAGTGATTTTCAAATGGCAGAATTTCTTAAAATTATCCTGCACATCAGTCTTGCTTTAAAAATCATACTGGGTTTTGCCCTTATGAACAGAAAACAGCCTGAAAAGGTAGGCTGTGTGGACAGACTAACAGTGCTGCTGGATCGAACCACCTGAAACAGTAGTTTTAAGTGAATTATCTTGCTTACGTCAGCCAAGACAATTGGCTGTGCAAGAGTGTGTAGTGACACACTCTCACTACCAAAATTACTGTCTTTGCTAAAATATTTCCATCTTCCTGCTCTCCCATCTTTTCTTAGCTGTCTCTTGCTGTCTAGTTCTTCACTTTCTGTTCCCTCTTCCCTAGCTCACCAAACTAAAAACCCATGCCTTTGCAAGTTCACAATGTTTGTTACCTATAAAGCTCTTCCACAACTGGGTGTAGGCCCATGCTGAACTGTGGCTTGCAGAGAAAACGGACCATCAGAAAAATTGCCCCTGAGCAGCCCCACCTGTAGGACACTGAGCAGAGGGGTCTTATCTCCTGAAGCCACATCCCACCCCTGGGGCATGACAGCCCTTCCAAGCTTCAGCAGCCCAGGAACGAACTAGCCCGTGTACTATAAAAGTGTGATTTTTCAGGTCTGTGAGCACGAACTAGCTGTGGCAACAGCTGATTAGAATATATTAAACCATTAATGCAATATTCTTGAACATTTATCAGTGGAGAGAAGATAGTTCCGGAGCATATGATACAGGATGAGAGGACTATTCTCTGAGCTTCCTGAAGAGTAGATATGCCCAGAGGAAAGAAAGCATCCTAAGAAACTATCATTCTAAAGAATAAGGGAGTTAAGTCTATGTGAAGGGTGTTAATAAATCCTTTTGCAAAATCCAGTTCTGCTGTATCAGTAAAAGTATGCCTGAATCACAGTCTCTGTTGGCATCAGGTCCTGCACTTGGGTTACTGTCCTAGTTAGAACAGCTGGGACCAGTTCATCACTGGGTGGGTGTAACGCAAAACTGTGTATTCTATAGCCTTCCATGCCATTTCCCACAAACTGTTATCAATGAACCATTTACACCATCTGCCCAGAGCAGCCTGACTCCTCAGGCTATAAACTGGGTGTTAAGAGGCCTGTGAGATAGGAGGATGCTCTTGTCCTTACACCCTTTGTGGAACTCCTCGCCCTGAGGGAGGTACAGGGCATTCCTACCTGAACTGGAGAATATATGATCTTGGAGTCTTGGAACTTTTTAACCACTCGTGGGATTCAGAGGAAGACTGCAGACCACCACTCTCAACCAGACTGCAATCATCACTCTCAACCGGACTGCAATTACCACTCTTGACCAGACTGCAACAGCACTCTCACCAACAGGTTTTCCCCTCTCCTTTTACTTTGGACTCAGGGGGCCCAAAGAACACCACTCTGTTCATGCCTCAGGGTGCTGGGTTATACATTTGGGTTTTGTGGGTTAAAATCAATTGTTTGTCTGTATAATTGTACTTATTGTATTATTTTATTAAATTGTTTTTCTGATTTATAATCTCTCTTTTGAGTTGAGTTCATTTCCCCTGCTGGTTTATCTTTAAACCAGCACAGTCACAACAACCCCAGCAGGCTTGGGGCAGGCAGAACATGAGGCTGTGTGCTCAGGTGGCCAAGGCGGCCAATGGCGTCCTGACCTGTATCAGCAGTAGTGTGGCCAGCAGGACAACAGCAGTGATTGTCCCCCTGTACTTGGCACTGGTGAGGCTGCACCTTCAATCCTGTGTCCAGTTGTGGGCCCCTCACTACAAGACAGACATTGAGGTGCTGGAGCAAGTCCAGAGAAGGGCAATGAAGCTGGCGAAGGGTCTGGAGCACAAACCTGATAAGGAGCGGCCAAGGGAGCTGGGTGAGGTTGTTTAGCCTGGAGAAAAGGGGCCTTGGGGGGACCTTATCACTCTCTACAACCACCTGAAAGGAGATTGTAGCCAGGTGGGGGGCAACTGCTTCTCTCAAATAACAAGGGACAAGACAAGAGGAAATGGCCTCAAGTTGCACCAGGAGAGGTTTAGATTAGATATCAGGAAAAATTCTTCACCGAAGAGGTGGAGAGCATGAGCATGAGCACAGGCTGCCCAGGGAAGTGGTGGAGTTACCATTCCTGGAGGTATTTAAAAGATGTGCAGAGGTGGCACTTTAGGACATGATTTAGTTGTTTAGTGGTGGACTTAGCAGTTGCTAAGTTAACATTTGGACTCAATATTATGAGGTCTTTCCCAACCTAAACGATTCTCTGAGTATTTTAGCAGTGCCTGTAAGGGAGAGATTTTTCTGTCAGGTTAGTTATGCTGTCTTCTTATACTTCTTTGACACATATTTGAAAGCAGTTTTTTGAAAACTTGCAATAACAGCAGAAAGGGATTTGCTTCTCTGCATGGTTTTGATAGGGATGTGCCTCTTGTAATCCTGGCTGACAGAGCTATATGGACATGCCTTTGTACTACAGATCAAGTATGAATTGGGTCATTTCAAAGCATGTTTTACTGGTTACAGTGACATTTCTGCAGTACTGAGGATATTAGAATACTTGGCTGAAGTAAGTTTTGGTGCAAATTATTTCATATTTGTTAAATGAAACTAAGCTCTGTCATTTAGAAAGTGGATGTGTGGCTCAAGCTAGTTTGGGAAGTGACAAGTACTATAAATCAAGAGTGCTGCAACAGTTGACACTTTCAGGAAACAGTAAGTTAATTGCACCGATTTAAAAATTCTTCACTAAGTTCATTGGCATTTGGGAATGTGTTTGATCAAAAAGTAGAATACGATGCTTGCAAGTACTGACTGAACTAGTGATCTTGATCTAGGGTAGATAGATTCAGGTGCAGCTGTGGGACTGGGAGTGGGAAGAAAAGCAGTAAAGGAATTGACAAGAGCGTGAATGATTTTATTAATCTTAATACATAAATTTGCTTGTATGCTTTGGGTTTTTTTCCTATCTCTGCTGCTCAGATGTTGATGCTTATGTCATCTGATTCAGTAGAAATTGCATAAAATGGTCTAAATTATTTTCAGATTGTGAACTTGCGCATACAGCCCCAGTGGCCTACATGATCTTGAAGTTGCTGCTGATCTCTGATCACTGTTAGACCATCTTTGTTGAACAGATGGAAGAAAAAGGGTGAAAAGGGACATATTTAAAGTATAAAATTCTTATTTAAAATCAAGGTCATTTAAAATAATTAGCATAAACACAACTTTGATCCAAATGGATGTTGAGACACAGCCAGAACAGCAGTAAATTGTTCCTTTGGCATTACCCCAGAAGGAATGGGCACTCTTTAGCAGCCAGGCTCCCCATCACCTTCCCGAAGGCAGTTCAGGGCAACGCTGACGATTAACGAGGTGAATTGCTGCTGCTACGCAGGCGAAGCACAGCTCTTTCAGACATAGCTGGCTGAACTGCTACCGTGACTGTGTGTGCCTCTATCATGTTGCATGTTTCAATCCCAATCCACCAATCTTGCCTATGGATCTACCTCAGGGGACAGAGCCCACCAAGCTTCCCAAGGCCAAAAGCAAACTGCAAATCTGTGATGTTCAAAGCTGGCTCATCCCTGTGTCCATGTGAAGAACTGCAGTTCTCCGCTTGCAGATGGGCATGACACTTGAGTACCGTCTTCAGTTTTGGGCCCCTCACTTTAAAAAGGACATTGAGGTGCTGGAGTGTGTCCAGAGAAGGGCAACAAGGTTCATGAAGGGTCTAGAAAATATGTCTTATGAAGAGCAGTAAGAGAGCTGGGTTTGCTTAGTCTCAAGGAGGCTCAGGGTCTCTACAACCTCCTTCATTGCTCTCTACAACTACCTGAAAGGAGGTTGTGGTGAGGTGGGGCCGGTCTCTTCCACCTGCAGTGGCTGCAGTGAGAGGACAAGAGGAAAGGGCCTTAAACTGAGGAGGAGATTCAGATCAGATATTAGAAAAAAAATTTTGCACTGTTAGGGTGGCCAGATATTGGAATGGGTTGCCCGGGGAGGCAGTGGAGTCACCATCCTCGGAGGCGTTTAAGAGGCGTCTGGGTCTGGCGCTGGATGATGTGGATTAGAGGTTACAGTGGCAGTGCTGGGTGGACGGTTAGACTGGATCATCGTAAAGGTCTCTTCCAACCTTGATGATTCTCTGATTTTACGACACTGCCCGCAGGGCTGGCGGAACGTCTCGGGCTGCGATGCGGGCGCTCCAGCGAGGCGCTGCGCCCAGGTCCTGCCGACCCCCGCTGCCCGCGGCATCACCCGCCCAGCCCTCCCGGCCGGGCCCCTGCCCCGGCCCCGTTAGCTGCCGCTCCCCCCATCCCCACCCCCCCCGCCGCGCGGCCCGGCGTGAGCGCAGGCGCAGAGCCCGCGGCGGGAAGGGGCGGGGCAGCGGCGGGGGCGGGGTCGCGAACTCTGACCCCCGGGAGCGGAGCCGCTGCCGCCAAACAAACCCGCTGGAGCGGCCGCGGGTCCGCCAGGTGAGCGAGAGACCGCCGGCAGCCGAGAGACATCCCCCCGGTGGCGGCCGAACGGGGAGCAGAGGCAGCCGCGGCCGCGCTTAACGGTGCGGGCCCGCCCGGCTCCTGGCCGACGCCCCCGCGGAGCGTGGAGGGGAGCGGCGCCCGCCCCGCCCCGGGCCCCGGCGCGGCCCGGCCCGGCCCCGGGCGGCCCCGCGCCCCCCGACCTTTCACCTACAGGAACCGCTTGCCGCTCCCGCCGCCCGGCATCCGGGTGGCGCCGGCTGCCGCTTCCCGCGGGCGCGGCGGGCTCGGGAGCCTCAGGGGAGACGGCGGCGGGCGATGGCGATGCCCCGCTCGAGCTGCGCCCCGGCCCCGCGCAGCCATTTTGTGCGGGGGGCGAGCGCGGCGCTGGCCCCGCGAAGCCCCCGGACAGGGCGATGCCGGGGCAGCTGCCGGGGCAGCGGGGTGGGCTGGGCTGGGCCGGGCGGGCCCGGGCACTGCGCTGGGGCTCGGCCTCTGCGCGTCTCCCTTTCTCCCCCCTCCCCGACTCCACATTCCCGGGGGGTACCGTGCGCTTCTCCGACCCTTCCCGCCGCTCTGTACCTGCCGACGGCATCGCCCCGCCGGTTCGCTCCTCATTTATCCCAGGCGGCTGTCTGGGTATATTTGGGTTAAGGTAGCATGACCAGCGCAACAGCCGGTATTATTTTTGTTGGGTCAGATGACCCTGCCGCTCTTTCTTATTTTGTCTCGTTGGATGGGGTATTTCTTCTAAGCTGCGAAATTTGTGAATTCTTTATTTCTTCAGTGTTGCCATATATCGCTTTAAGTGTAAAAAGCACGGCGTGTACCACAGGATGCACTTACATTTGCACGTTGTGGAGGGAATAGAGGAGATGCCGTGTATTGTGCAAGTGAACTTACGCAACAGGAGAGGAAAAAGTCTTGATACTGGCTTTACTGCAAGACGAGTGTGTGGACGTGATTCTTGAAAAACTGAGTTGGATATTCATTCTTCTTATGTGCAATCTCTGATCCGAAGCTACTAATTTCAGCAGAGTGGACTTGGGAAAGTGGTTTAGTAGCAGAAAGAGTTGCATCCACACCCATCTCATAGAAAAACAAGATGGCAAAAATTCAAATAGTTTTCTGTAGGAGAGCTTCCTGGTTTTGGAATCAGCATTGTATAAGTAGAAATAGAAGTATTAGATGGGTGGGAAAACATCACAGTTTCTATGCTGGTCGAGGCAGCATTCATCTGGTGATACATTCTTCTACACTTGATAATTTTGGATGGCTTTTTCTGTAACAGCATTTTTACCTGAAAATAATTTTATGAATATTTCTCCCAACCCCGCTTTAGGCCATGTAGGCAGTTGCAACACAAGATGTCTAGCAGAGCATTTAGCCCACCGCTTACTCCTTGCTGTACAACTTTGCTCAGGGACACTTGTTTGAGGGAAGTCTTAAGGTCTGTGAAATGTGACTGCTTCTCTCTGTAGCTCTTTCTCCAAGACATTGCAGACCATAACTGAGGTTACCCGGAGGGTTGTACAGTCCTCAGCTGCTTCTGTGGTTCCTGCAGACTGCTCTAGCTGAATGGTTGGTCACCACTTGCTAAGTCTGCTACATTCTACAACAGATCAAGATGCTTATTACAGAAAGAATCTATCGCAGTAGATAAATTAACTAGCTTTAATTTTTTGTCCTCAATTCTTTTTAATATTTCTGGTTTTCTTATTGGTTGTATTTTCTTGTGATATGTTCTCTTAAAGGGAACAAGATTTGTGGGACTTCTGATATCTTTAAGAATAGCCATATCCCAGGCTAGATTGTGGGATAGGAGGGAAGATCGTTCTTTGTTTGTTTGGGCGTTTTTATGGTTTTGGCTTTTTTTTAAAGCCTACCTTGATTTTTCTGTTTAAGTTTCTTAGCCTCTGAAGACAAAGCCCTAGGCAGCATGTGTAACTCTGAAGCTGACGTTGATTTTGGGGAAAATGGGTTGGACCAGATGACCTCCAGAAGTATATTTCAACATTAATTATTTCATGATTGTATTCTGTTAATAAAGGGGGGGGCGGATGAGTCCACAGGGGTCTGAAACCAAACAAAACCCCACTGATATTGTAGCATGCAGTTAAATAGTTCATGTGTGAAATACAGCTACAGAATGCTTACAGCTAATGTGATAGTCCAGTGAAAACTGGCTTTCATCTGTAATGTAAAATCCAAAATTTACAACAGTAAGATTAGTTTGTTGCCTACGCTTTTACTCAATTTTTGTTTTGATTTATTGTGTACTCTTTGTATTATGCAATTAAAGTTTTTGCAGTCAGTGAAATTGCTGGAGTTTCCCTAGAGTTTGTGAAGGAAAGCAGTCTTCCTAAAGAAAGTAAGCTGTGTTCAATGTTTGGGTCAAAAAAGCTGAAAAAAAAGCAATGCCCTTTGCCTAAATAAGGGAGCTTAACTGTGTATAAGGAATAGAGTGGCATTGCAGCGGTAACGTGTACATGTTTGTTCTGCTGGAGGACTAAGTGTGGATCTCAGCTGGCAGTGCTGCAGCTGATAGAGGGTGAGTGTGTCTTTCCTGCTACAGCAGCCAGCCTGGCTTAAGCAGTTATAATAGCGACCTTTGCTAACCTGAGTTATTTTGGCAGATGCAGGTCAGGGAGCTCTCAGACTTGTGTTAACATCCATTGGGAAGGAGCATAAACTGCTGGGGTGGGTGCTGGGGCCATAGGCTCTGGCTGGCACAGCTGTCTGCCTTTTTGTCACACACAGGATGCAGTGTGCAACCAACAGTGACCAGGAAACTAAACTGTACCTGGGATACTTTCTGGCAAAGCTTTTACTTTTTTTTTTTTTTCTCTCAGTGCTGTTTCAAGCTGCTTTTAGCACTTTAAACTTGTGTCTGTACCTTATCGGCATAAGGGAAGCTGCTGCAAAACAGAATTTTATCAGTAGAATTTCATGGATAAAATTGCTGAGGTACAGTTAATTGAATTGTTACTTTTGTGTATTCAGACTTGTCTATATTTTTACCCTTCAGTTAGCAGCTTTTAATTCTAGAGATTACTGTATTGGTCACCAAAATTGGAAATCAACAAAGTATTTCTTTTTTGAAAAATCAAACTTTTTAAAATTCCAGTTCTCTGAGAATGGAAGATGGCATGAGCTTTCTGAGCAAGTCCTGAGTATCTTATGATGCATCATCATCATGGCTAGGCTTCTCACCCGAAGATTTGAGGATGTCTTCAGACTATTTTTCTGCTGAACTTATGATGCAGTACTGTGGATTTTTTAAGGAAATACATTCCTTCTTGAAAATCATGGTGTAGGAACTGCCTTTCTATTAAAATATTTACATTAATTTTGTTGACTTTGGCAGGCCTTCTCTAAAAGTCTGTTCAGTTTTCTTTAACTTAGATTACTTTTTGTTCAACTTGATAGTAAGCCAGGCTGGACTAAGCGCAGTATTTGTCTGCCTTTGTAGGAAGTGAAAATGGAAACCTGAAAAATTTTAATCACCAAAAAGCTAAACCCTCTGCTATTGTTATATTAGCTCTAATTAATTGTTATTTCATTCCAAAGAAATTGAGGTTCCTCTTTATAATTTAGCAGTAACTTTGTGGTGTGAGAACTGCCCCATTTATTTTGGTAATATGTTTCCTTTGAACTATTAGCAGAACAGTGTAAGTGTCAACATGACTAATGGTTTCACTCATCACTGACTTAATCTGAAGGTTTTTTGCAGAGTGTTTTTCACACATTTCTAGAAATTAAAAAAAAAAACCCAAACCCAACAAAAATCCCTGCAGACACGAAAAAACACACCACCCCTAACAAAATCTAATCCCGTGGAGTTGATAACAAATTAAAAAAAAAAAAAAGGGAATCATAGAATGACTTTAGCTGTAAGGAAACCTTGAAGATCATCTCATTCCAAGTTCCCTGCAGTGGGCAGGGACACATTCCACTAGACCGTGTTGCTCAGAGCCCCATCTGACCTGGAATTGAACACTTCCAGGGGTGGGGCATCCACAACTTCTCTGGGCAATCTGTTCCAGTGTCTCATCACCCTCACAGTAAGGAATTTCATCCTAATATCTAATCTAAACCTACTCTCAGTTTAAAGCCATTACCAGTTGTCCTGTCACTACATGCTCTTGGAAAAATTCTCTCTCCATCTTTCTTGTAGGCTCCCTTCAGGTACTGGAAGGAAGTCACCCTGAAGTCTCTCTTCTCCAGGCTGAACAATTTTCTCAGCCTTTCCTCACTGGAGAGGTGCTCCATCCCTCTAATCAACTCAGTGGCCCTCCTCTCAAGAAAAGCAGAGCAGAGGGGCAGAATCCCCTCCCTCGCCCTGCTGGCCGTGCTGCTTTTGATGCAGCCCAGGACACAATTGGCTTTCTGGGCTGCAAGTGCACATTTCTGGGTCATGTCCAGCCTCTCATCCAGCAGCACCCCCAAGTCCTTCTCTGCAGGACTGCTCTTAATCTGATCATCCCCCAGCATATTTTACATGAAACATTGTCAACAGTGATTTACTGGAAGGATGCGTGTGAAACTCAGTTTTGTTGTGGTGGGGTTTTTTTTTTGTCTGAAGGAAGTTTCCATGGATATGAATATATGCAAGTTGTAAGGGTTGTGTTATTATTAGTTGAAGAGGTTTGCTGATTTCCATAGTGTACCTTCTGGTATCAACTACCTTGTCTGTGGCTGTAGTTCAGAGAATACCCCAAATCTCCAAGTGGTAATCTTGCATAACACCTGCATGAGCAATTTGGCACAAGAGGTAAGCTGATGTAACATGGGCTTTTCCCCCAAAAGAAGTGGTCTTTGCTCTGCTTCTGCCTGCTTTTCCTGTGTTATGTTTAACAATTGTTAGGTGCAGGGTGAATAAAGTCTGAAGATGAGCTTACCTTACAGCTATACAACCACAAAGGCAAATGCAGAGGGGGACAAAACTGTCAGCCAGCAGTCAGGCTATCTCTCATGAAATGCTGTAATTATACTGTAGGGGATGTACTGTATCTGTGTGTTCAGAAAGAAGGGTTTGCGCTTGCTATGCTGTGTTGGTGCCAGGTAGAATGGACTGGCTGAACCTAATCCAGTGAATGGCAAAGTCTTCAGCCAGATGAGCTTCCTGGTCTGGTTTGTTGTGCAGCTTCAGCTCTGGTGCAGGGAACCACTTTGGTTTTTTTCTTACTTATTCCTTTTGCAAGCTTCAGGTGGAGATGCAGGCTGTGGCTGACATTACACAGGGCAGCTTGACCTGATTAAATGCCTCTCCTTACCTAGCTCTGGCATGTAGCCAGTGCTCCTGTGAGTGGAGACTCAGCTTGCAGACAGCCCCCCTGCCTTTCCTCCTCCTTCCTT
This sequence comes from Chiroxiphia lanceolata, assembly GCF_009829145.1. Taxonomy (NCBI): domain Eukaryota; kingdom Metazoa; phylum Chordata; class Aves; order Passeriformes; family Pipridae; genus Chiroxiphia; species Chiroxiphia lanceolata. The sequence continues at coordinate 45,969,643 of NC_045641.1, read as the reverse complement.
TCCCAGTTGTTTGTGGGGCTGGTGAGCTCAATCAGCTCACCTGTAGCTGTTCAGGCAGGCTCTAGAGATAGCATGATGAAAGCTACAGAAGCCTAGGCCTAAAAATGAGACAATCCCTTGGGTGGCCCAAACTGTAAGAAGGACTCATCAGTCACCTGAATATTTGTCCTAGCAATTCTGTTTTCTAGTGTTTTCTCTCACTGTAGCACTTGCTTACATGAAAAAGTAGTGAGAGCAATGATTTTAAATTAATTGTACAGACATGCCTACAAATGTGTCTCTTTCTGTATTGCTGTGTGCCTTTTAATTATTCCCTTATGCTTTTATAAGCATCTCATTTTCCCTTGCTTGCCTGCAGGTCTAGCTGCTTCAGTTTGCTATTGTTACCTGTCTCTTACATATGCACTCTCTAAATCTTGATCTCATGCGAATTTAAAAAACATTATCTAACTGGGTGTCAAGAGTCACATAAATATTCCTTAGTTCGCTGATAATGAGAGTCTTACTCCTTTAAGTCTGCCAACTGTTCTACCATCTTGAGCAATATGGCTTATAGAATGATAATCCAAGAATAGCTCATTTAGTTTGCTGTGTTCATTGAGCTTTTCTTGTATGAAGCATTGAGCTCAGTAGCATCACTTGTTTCACAAATGTGTTTGGATTCCTTGGCTTAATTTATTATCTGTAAAACATTGCAGAAAACTAAAGTATAAAGAAATCTTAGGGGGTTCTGTTACTTCTTTTAAGCACTAACTCAGGCACATTTAATCATAAAGGAATTGTTAAGGAATTGTTATGTGTAGGAATTTATTCAACACATTTGGCACAGGCTATGCAGAATTCTTAATTAGTATATGAAGAGTTTGAAAATGAGGACTAGTTTCCATTTTAAGCTTTACAGAGCACACAAAGCCAAGTGTGATGACCTGAACTAAAATCCTTAGTTCATTTTGATATGTGTTGAAATCATTCAGTAGTGAAGCAGTGTGACTACAGAGAGAGATTAAGACAGCTTCTTCTTCTCTTCCCATTTTCTGTTACATTAACCTTTTGAGCTTTCCTAAAAAGACATGTTGATCTTCCTGTATTTGACTGTGCCCTGTGTGTCTTGGTTTAACCCCAGCCAGCCACCAAGCCCCGTGCAGCTGCTCACTCACTCCCCCACCAGCGGGACTGGGGAGAGAATTGGCAGGGTAATAGCCAGAAAACTCATAGATTGAGATAAAGACAGTTTAATAGGGAAAACAAAAGCTGCATACAATAACAAAACAAGAATTAATTCACTGCTCCCCATGGGCAGATATAGGTGTTCAGCCATCTCTAGGGCAGGGAAATGGCTGAACATCTAATGTGATGGCAGGGCCTCATCATGTGTAATGGTTACTTGGGAAGGCAAATGCCGTCACTCCAAATGACCCCTTTTCCTCTTTCTTCCTCCCTTTTTATATAGTGAACATGGTCTCATATGGTATGGAATATCCCTTGGGTCACCTCTCCCAGCTGTGTCTCCTCCCAACCTCCCAGGCACCCCCAACTTCCTTGCCAGCGTGGCAGTACAAAACCCAGACAAGGTCTTGTCTCGTGTAAGTCATGCTCAGCAATAACAAAAACATCTCTACATTATCAACCCTGTGTTCAGCACAAATCCAAAACACAGCCATACTAGTCACTGTGAAGAAAATGACCTCTACCCCAGCCAAAACCAGCACACTGATATAAGAACAAAAAAGTAAAGTTCACAGTAACTTCTACAGTCATAACTAGTTAATGTGCCTGTATTTCTAAAGTATCTAGAACATACTTGTGTAACTTTATTAGTTTAACAGGTGGATTTAATCTAGGAAAGACTCCTGTATTAAGACACATTCCATCCATATATACATAGTAATTATCAGAATCATTATTCATTCTATACATACATAGTCAAACTGGTTTGACAGTGCCAGCAGGGTAAGTTAAAACTTCTAAAATTTTACAAGCATCGTTTTTGTACCATTAAAACTGGTCATTTAAAGGGTTTTACATCAGAATCAAGGTACTTGATAGTGGGGGAGCTATACCAACAGTGTAGTGTAATAGAACAGGAGATGTTACCTTTTATATCAAATGGAGCATTCAAACATTAAGAAATATGCTGGTTACTGCTTTTAAGGCCTTAGTCTACACTGGTATAATATTTTGAAATCCTATTAGTAGGAACCTCCTACTGGGACAATTAAAAGTTGTATAACTTTTGTCCCTGGAGAAGGGTGAATTAAACATTGATGTCTTCTGGGTATAACTGTACTAGTGGAGAGGTTAGCGCTTCTGACTGCCAACCCTCAAAACTGCTGTCTGCTCTCGTGGGAATGTTTCCTGACCCATTTCAGTTGAAGTAAGCCTGAAATACTTTAAAAAGGAAGTATTTCCTAAGTTACTTTGACATTGGGAAAACTGGCATATAAAAACTGAGAAAGAAGTAAAGAGGAGTGGTTTAATTGGTGCAAACTAATGAGTTTTCCACTGACACGTTGGCTTACTGAGTGCTTATCTAAAATAGGAATGGAAGACTATTGGACTTGATGATACCAGGTTCAACAGCACTCAGTTTGGGCTAACTGATGATAGTGGTGCATTTAAAAATAATTCTGACTCTGGACAAGAAGGCTCACTAATTTATTTACTAGGGGCATAAATTAACAATGTGTTGGATTTATGTACAGAAAGTGATTTTGGTAGCATTTTGAGTCTGAAGATTGAAGAGAGAAGCAATAAATGCATTTTAAGTAATACACAGGAAGTCTAATGCCTGTCTTCTGTCAAAATGCTTGCTTCTAGGTACTGCTTTAATAAATTGATTGGGGGACTGAGGTTTTGCAAAGAAGAGAGATGGATATATAGTTCTGTCTTATTTTCCTCAAAGGTTTTTGAAAAAGCTTCATTTTTTATTTAATTATGTGGAAGTAATACTGTCAAACAGTTAAGAAATAAACATAACAGGTAGAGAACAAATGCAGTGATTATACTTGTAAAGCAGGTCTAATTAGTATAAGTACAGATGCTGATATTTGTGTTAGTCTGTACTTAGAGCAACAGAAACAGAGCCTTTCCCTGTCCCCAGAAATTTACCACTAATGAGAAAAAACACAAAGGGATGATTACAGACTAAGGGGGAATACAAGGGTACAAAACCAGAACGTAATGGACATTTGCAGAGGCAGTGATCTAATCAGGTTGACAGTCCTAAATGTTGTTGATTTGACTTAGTTTTCAGCAACGCGTCTCTTTTAAAGAAAATTTAAGAAATTTAATGTTTGTTTTGTAGTTTTACAGTGTTTCAAATATTAGCGGTAGATCTGCAAAAAGTTATAGAAGGAAGCAAGAGCTTAAGCTGTGACAGTATCATTAGCTAATGGACAAAGCATTTCTTACCACTTCATTTTTCAGAAACTTTGTGGTAAAAGTAAAGGCAAGGATCTTAAGTCTGATGTGAAACAGGGAAACCAGTAGAGCAATTAAGAAATACTTTAGTTATAAGCAAATAAAGACTTGCTGGTTGAAACTGAGCAAAGTAAATAATTTTTGCAAGGTATTCAAAGTGAGAGATAAATGAAGTAAAAAATATTTGACTTATGTTTGTAAACAGTGTAGTCCTTGATGTATTGACAGGAGCTTTGGCTCTCCTTTGTCTCTTGTGGTAATATGTTACAGTTCTTGGACATTATAAAGAAGATCCTTAAAGTATGTGCAATTTTTTTCATGTTGTGTTCTCTGCTCTCTTTTAGAATTCCAGCTCTCATCCCTTCAATGTTTTAGATAACTTTAGAAAGGAAATTCAAATGTGATTAGTAGTCTTAAGCATCTGGATAAAGTTTTTGGTTTATCACCTTTGAAAGGAGAATGGAGTACTCTCAGGGAAGAAACTATCACTTATCTGACTCAATCTACTTCTTTCCTATACTAGCAATAAACATTCCTCATATATTGCCTGGTGTGTGCTTTGAAGATGTGTGGCATGTTTTGACAAGTGCGGAAAATATTTCTGAAATCAGGAAGATGAGAACACCTCAAAGATCACTTCTAATTTTTGAAGATCAAAACTCAGACTGTGATGATAGTTAAAGTCAGAATCATTAAGGTTAAAAAAACCTCAAACATTGTGTCCAGCTGTTAACCCAGCATGATTGTGTTTATTGCTAAACCATATCCCTAAGTGCCACATCCATGTGCCTTTTGAACACTTCAGGAATGGTGATTCCACCTTCCCTGGGCAGCCTGTTCCCACACCTGTCCACCCTTTCAGTGAAGACATTTTTCCTAATGTCCAGTCTAAACTTGAGGTGGTTTCCTCTTGTCTTGTCCCTTGTTATTTGAGAGAGGTAGCTGCTTCCCACCTGGCTACAATCTCCTTTCAGGTACAGAGCAGTAAGGTCCCCTTGAGCTCCCTTTTCTCCACGTTAAACACACCCAGCTCCCTCAGACACTCCTCATCAGACTCGTGCTCCAGACCCTTCACTGGCTCTGTTGCCCCTCTCTGGACACACTCCAGCACCTCAGCATCTTTCTTGTAGTGAGGCCCAGAACTGGACACAGAACTCAAGGTGTGGCATCACCATGGCCAAGTACATGGCCAAGGAGACAGTCACAGCTCTAGTCCTGCTGGCCATACTATTTCTGATACAGGCCAGGATGCCACTGGCCTTCTTGGCCGCCTGAACACGCTGCTGGCTCACATTCAGCCGGCAGCCAGTGAGAACCCACAGGCCTTGGCCCAGTGATGCAGCCTGTCCAGATGCCTCTGCAGAGCCTTTCTACCCTCCAGCAGGTCAACACTTCTGCCCAGCCTAGTGACATCTGTCAGCTTACCAAGGGTGCCCTCGATCCTCTCTTCCAGGTTGTCAGTAAAGATATTAAAGAGGGCTGACCCCCATACTGAGCCCTGGGGAACACCACTGCTGACCAGCTGCCAACTGGATGTAGCACCATTCACCACCACGCTGTGGGCCTGTCTATCCAACCAGTTTTCTACCCAGGGAACAGTGCACCTATCTAAGCCATGAGCAGCCAGTTTGTCCAGGAGAATGCTGTGGGAGGTGGTGTCAGAGGCTTTACTAAAGTCTGGATCAACAACATCCATAGCCTTTTCCTCATCTACCAAGTCTTTGTTGGAAAATGAAGGTTTATAATAAAGTGTTAAAGGAATATTTCTCAGTTCCAGGTAACTTTGAGTTTAGAATATATTTATCATTTCATATGAAACAATTCAGCTTTTGAGAATGTTGGCTGGAGCAACTCAGGGAAAGAAACTTTTGAAAACATGAAAAATGTGCTCAATTTTTAAGTTCACATAACAGAAGAAAAATAGCTGAAGCATTTTTCTCCTGCTTAATTCCAGCAGGGATCTCTAAAGAGTAATTAAGCATAGCTGATGTGAAGTCTAACATAGATACCTTAGGTAAGCAAAATGTGAGCTGCAAAACTCTTACAGCTGTCCCAGAGTTAGCTTAGAATTTTTAGATAGCCAGTTCCCCTTGACCTGTCCCAGTGCCCTGTCCCCAGGGCAAGATGCACAGCATGTGGCTGTTCCTCAAAGAGATGGCCTTGCTGCTTCACATAACTGGCTGTGGAGCTTGTCTGATTCCAGGGTGAGCTGCATTGGGCAGCCAGCTGGGCCAGAAGAAAAGGGTACAGTTTTATCATGCAGTTCAACTGAATTTTCAGCTTCCCAGCAACAACAATGGAAATGGAGGTTTGCCTCTTTCCTAATCTCCCCTCTTTTCCTCCCTCTCTTACCTTCTAACAACGTGTTCTCCCTTTTGTTTGTGGTAGAATGAATCTGACTGCCAGGTAAATCAGGTCAGTGTGCTTGCTTACCTAGCAGATGTTTGCTCCGTTTCTGCCAGGTGAATTTTCTGTCTTTAGGGAGTTGAATTTTCCTAGTGTGTGGTCAAAACCACCACAGCTTGGTCAGGATGACCTCCTTCCTGGGTGTGAGCTATAATTCTGTTCAAACTGCCTTTGAAACTATTCCCTGACTCTGCAACTAAGAAAGAGGTTTCTGTCAGTTTAGTTGCTTGGACTGACTTCTCAGTGTATGCCAGTGCAAGAAGAGATGAAGTAATAAAGTAAAAATGGGAAATGGGATAGGAATGCCTTTTTCAGCTCTCCATTTCAGTAGTTGAGCTGCAACATGAAATGCTGCCTAAAAGTTTGTAATTGAAATATTGAAGCTGTTGAGTTTTTTCACCGTTATATGTACTCTTCGGAGCAAGGTCACATGGTTTATTGGAGGTGATTTAAATTAAGATATTTTAATACAGAGTGCTGGTGTTACTGGCTTTGTCAGTGCCTTTGTGTTTAGAGATCACCAAGTTAAATAAGGCCACAACACACAAAAGAACCTACTACTGAATGTTTATGCGAATTGATATTGCAAGTGTCAAAATATAAAACATCGTCTGATTAATATGTCAGTTCTTGTCAATAATACTCAGCAAGTATGTTCCTTTCCATTGTGTGCATGCCTCACATGCTCATGTTCAGATGATTTGTCCAGCTTTGACAGTTGGTTTTGCATCCATAGGTTTAATTTCTTTGTGCTTATTCCAGACAGCATGAAGAGATAGGACAGGTTCAACCTTTTCTCTAGGTTCCTCTTCATTGTAAGAGTTCAGTCTTGTTTGTATACTTGAAATCCTGTGTTCATGCAAGTCTAGTTCAAATGAGAAGCAGATGTCTCTTTTAGATAAATCTCAAAAATTCACTTGTAATGGTTTATGCCTCTCTGAGAGCTAATTTCCCTATGACTGGTGCTTCACAGTTGAATACATATGTATTCCTTCACTGCTTCACTCCAAGGTAAAACACGTCAGTTTAAATCACTTTCAGTTTTCAAGCTGACTTGAAATACATCTTGGCTATGAGGGCAGTTGCATCTGCTTTAGCAGAACTAAGTAGCAGGTGCAAAGTAATTCCTTAAAGCACACACCTCTTGATTCTGAAGGTCAGTCTTTTTGTTTCTTACTGAGTCTATGCTATAGAAGTGTGCCTCTGAGCTGCAGGATGATCTAACTAGCAGAACAGAATGATTGGATAAGCAATTGAAAAGCATTTTTTTTTGTTTGAGGTTTTTGTGTCTCAACAGGATTGAGATGTATGGGATTCATACTTGAAGCTCATAGCTCGTGAATTCAAGGTCAGAAATACTTGGGTTTGAAAACTCCTGTGAACACAGATTTCTCTTTTTTAATTCTGAGAATCATATTTCAAAGAAAATCTTTTTGACCAATAAAATCTTTCTGACTGGGGAAGGATAGGAACATCACTTATTTAGGAAATATTAATCTAGTCAGGCTTTCAAAGTCCATTGTAATTTCATTAGGTTTTTATTTAACAGGCATTACCTTTAAAGCTGTTTGATTCTAAACAGTTTGTCAGAAGATTTGCTTACCACTGCCCTTTGGGTTTTCTTTAATTTTATTTATTTTGGGAGTTTTTAGATTATTGCTACAATTGAGTACATCTTGGAGGTTGTGATTGGATAACACACTATTCTGTTCCAAATTCCTTCCTGCTTTTTTCTCATCTCTAATTTAGGATTCCTGCAAAAATACAGCATCAAGTCAGGGAATCTCTTTTAGAGAACCACTTCCACTGCTCTTAGGAGTAAAACAGAATATAATTACATTGCTTCTAAGAATAAGGGATACTTATGGCTAGTTCTGGATTTGAGAGATCTGAGTATTTTTGGTATTTTATTAGTGCTGTTTGATAACCCTGAATTAATAATGTAAAAATACCTGCTCTCATAGCTATTTGTCTTGCTCACGAGAGAGATCTTGTTGCAGAGAGGTGTCAGCACCAAAACAGAATTCTGCCATAACCAATACAAATTCTACCTATACTCTTGGTGAGGATTTGGCAGTCTGGCAAAGAACACAAATTCCAAGCTCAAGAGCATAAAGTTCAGCATCTCGAAGATGAGACACCATTTAGTTCTGTGTTAGGACTTGAAAAGTTCAGTATCTGTCTGCTGGAGGGCTAACTACTAAGGCTGAAAAGTTGAAAGATATGTGCTGAAGAGTGCTTCTACTAGACAATACAAAGTTTATCTCTAAGTAAGCATATGTGTGTGAAACTTCTGCAGCTGCACTATGTTCCTCACTGTTTTTAAGTAGCTTTGACTTACTTTTCTCATAATTAGAAAATCATACCCTTTCTAGAAATAGCGAAGCAAGAAGATAGATCGATGTCGATCTCCAAGTTGTAGAGTACTTCAGCTTATGTCTGTGCTAGGCCACTTTACCTGTGGCTGTATGTTGCTTTTTTTTCATTCTCTGTTTCTTGTTTCTTCACCAGGTTTTCTGTAAGATCTAAAAATAAGTGTGTCTAAGCTCCAGGGCTCATCTCACAACAAATTACAGAGCTGTGGGAAAGCACGGGAGGGTTCAGATGGCTTAAGATGTAAATTGCAGCTGCTGTGGAAAGGTGTGACCTACAGTTCCCCTCCACCACTGGTGGAGTAGCATTTGCAGGGTAATGTATAGCAAGGGCAAGTCATTCCTTGGGCTGAGAACTAACACTGACAAAAATAACACTTTGCTGTTGGCTGCAAAGTCACAGATGTATCAGCAGTGGGAGCAGGGAGAGATATTGAAAGCTCAGGCCATGAGACAGATCAGGGCTGGACATTTTGGTGACTGAATTGTTTTGAATAAGGTAGCAGGAGAGGCTTGAAGAAATTAGGTACCTCCTTTCATTTACTGACTTGGTGACCAAAATATTAATGTATTACTATGTTAATCTGAAGTAAGTGTATGACAGAGAACATTAAAGACAATCTTTAATTATAATTTTGCAGTGCCACAGATATAAGATTTTTTTTGTATTATTCCTGATGTCTGAGTCAATTTCTGTAAAAGTAGTTTTCCAGATTTTGCCTCCTGTGCAAGCTCAGTATTTGACTGTAGCTTTCACTAGCCAAACTTTTCACTATATGGCATTGTTAATTTCCACTTGCTGCTGAGCTAGTGCAACACAGCTATAGCAGTAATAATTAGTATTAAGTATTCTTGTTGGAACATGTTAATTCTGCAGGAAGTTTTAGAAAAGCATAAAATGAAGGCAAACCTGTAAATAAAGGTAAAGCTGTAGGCTCTGTTGGTAAATATGGCTAAAATTGAGGAGGTCATAATCATGCTTTGTTACAGACTTTTCTGATGGGAAAATAATATGTAATCTAGTTTGTTTCAGGAAAGTAATGTAGAAAGTGCTAGAGACTAATTGCAAAATGGAAGATGTTACTGCTGTCTCAACAGGTGGAGATAAGGGAACATGTGTTTTCCATAAAATTAGTTTAAACTACACAAAATAAGCTTTCTTGTGCATAGTTCTTTAAACTAGACACGTAATGAAATAAAACTTTAGATAATGGTTTATTGTGTCCTTGAAAATATCTGCACAGTAGACCTATATGGAAGCAGTCAAAACATTTTGCAAATCAAACTAATTTAAAAAAAATAGAGGATTTTTTGTAATTGCAAGCAACTCATGTTGTTTCTGTAGATTAAGAAAATGGTGCATCTTTGAGTTGTACAATATCCCAGGTGGGAGGGGACATCAGGAGATCTCTAGTCCAAAACCCCACCCAAAATGGGATCAGCTCTGAGATCAGACTAGAATGTCAGCATTTTGCTTAGTTTACTCTTAATTTTTTGAAGAATTACCATATGCACAATATTTCTGGTATGTCAAATTGTTATGAAGCAGTAAGGTCTTCCTTTCAATGAAATAACTTTGCAAAAAATATATCTGTCTTGCTCAAAACTGTGTTTCTTACTAAATAGTGCCCTAATTTTCTTTTAAGACATTAAATCTTTTTTTTTTCTGGTTGTTTTTGTTTTGTTTTTGTTTTGTTTTGTTTTGTTGGTTTTTTTGTAACAAAATAGTACCAATTTCTGGCCCTGTGTGTTAACAGTGCAATATTTTGTTGCTAGTATTTTATTTGAAATAAGAAAACATTGATAAAACACATTGGCTGTCTTGAAAATTGTAGAGTACTCTTTGAATAGTGATTGTGCTGCAGCTCACTGGATGCAGAATTGGGTTAATAGAGTGCTCCTGCAAGGATGCTGACACTTATTAGATCTTTTTAGGAGATAATGCTTTTCAGCATAAGCTCCAGTCTTATACTTTTTTATGTGCATGCCTGTCATCTTTTGTCTTAATTTAACTAATACTGCAGCATGCTAGTGAGCGATTAAGAACAGTCTACAGTGCCAAAATATTTCTGTATTTCCCCACTGTGCACACCTCCAAGGCCTGCAGTTCTGGCCTAGTAAAAAGAGATTTCTCTTTCCAATTGTAAGGGCAGAATTAACTTCAAAATGACTTTTTTATATTTTTATATTTTTTATATTTGCATGGCTGATTGAGGAAGTTTAGAGATCACTGGGGTAGGAGATAGTTCCTAGAAGTTCTAGCAAAGTTAAAGAGTGTAAACCAACTAGCTGTATTAGTGTGAGTACTGTCTTTGTTCTTATAAGAAGTAGGTACTGCAGTGATTTTAATGCAGCTTTTGTCAGTAAAATTGTGTTTATATGATGCTCCATAGTTTGTGCATGTTCACGTACTGCCTAGTGACTATTTGTATATCAATATGCAAATAAACAAGGCATACATCTGAGTCCTTTATACTGCATTAATGTAATAGTGTCTGTTAAACCCTACAAAATTCTTCTTATGAAGATTACGGCATGTGCTGTAGCTACAGTATTGATAACAAAACAGCATCGTTTTTTTAAAACATATATTTTCTGTGTCCCAAGTAGCGCTTCCCATTAGTTACAAAGTCAAACTTCAAGTACTCCTGTTAATAATAAAAAACCAGTGTGACTTCAGGAGAAGTTAGGTTTGCTCCTCTTGATTTGCATTAACGAAACTGTCTGTGTTCCAGTTTTTTAAGGTGTTAAATATGTCCCTGCGGATGTCATAGTCAGTAATAGGCTTCTGTTCTCACAGGGATTGTATTATATTGTTGCTCTTTGAGAAAGCAGAAGAAAAAATAGGAATTCTCTATGAGTAAAACAAGTAGAAAATAAATTATTACTTTTATAGTATAATCAGACTTTAAATTTTGCAGGGATGTCATCTTCAGAAAACTGTAAATGCACTTCAGTGAACTGTGTTCCCCAAGATATTTTTGCTTTTGAGACTACAGATGTTAAGCATCTTCTTTCCTTTCTTTGACAGGAAATTCTGGTGATTAAAGATCATGGCAACCATAGAGGAACTGGCCCATCAAATTTTTGAACAGCAAATGGGAGAGGTACATAAATTTTGAGTCCTATTTAAGAGAAATTGAATAATAAAATGTACAGACTGATATGTAAAAAACAAACTCACAAGAGAAAATTTCTAGTACAGCCAAAGCTTCTGACACTCTCCCCTGGAAGGCTAGAAGAACTTGCTGTGTCTGTTTTAAGTTATGCTGCAAAATCTATTTTACCAAAATTTACCCCACAGAAATTAAGAAAAATCTAGTAGTGTTTCCAGTAAGTGACTAACTGTTCAGCTCTGCTGTTTTGGTCTCTAGTAGTTTTCAGAGAGCCATCTGGTTGTGTAATTGCTTTACTCACTTCTAGTTACAGAAGTCAGTACATAGCTTTTACTTTCCAACTATGCAATTGCTTCAGTTGTCATTTTTGTTTTCACTAATAAAGGTTTGCCATGTAAAGATATTTGTTGGTGTTTGGTATACGTCAAAAAGGAAGACTGAAGACTCTTGTTTCTGCAGACTTCTAGTTTTCATTCTCTGTAACCCATGTGCAGAACCTATGTACTGCAGCCAGAGAACTCCTAGAGATGCACAGATAGTTTCGGAGTATGAATATGAGTATATGTACTTCTTTAGAAGGTTGTAGCACAGGATAGGCTATTTAAAATTAGTACCACTTTAAATTAGATAGAGGCAGTAATTTATCATAAAAGAAATGGTATTCTTAGCTGGAAATATCCACTCTTGATTTCTTGTCTAGACATAGACTTATTTCTCAAGTAATTTTAGTTCCTCTCAGTCTTGATTTCAAATGGAAAGGTTGGAGCAGGGGGTGGGATGGTTAATTCTATTCTGAATAAATTCTTACAGCTTTTTCTTACAGCTTTTGCAGTTGAAGCATCTGAGTGTTGCTAAGGCTCTCTCAAAAACATAAGGGATTTATGTGATGTATGATGTTTTCATTACTTGTCCTCTTTTTAGGTGAGAATGTATGTTTAGTGTAGTTTTGGTTTGGGAATATAATTCCTTATGGAAGGAATAGGGCTGTATTTCCTGTTTAAATTTTTTCTTTTTGAAAGTACAAGGCTAATCAAAGCTAGCTCAAGTGTACATTTCACTCAGAAAAGAGGGTGGCATGATGACAGTGTTTAGCCTCTGTGAAAGTTGCTTCTCAGTTTCATAATGTGATTCCATGAGACACTGAGCTGACTTAACATCTCAGTGCCATAGGAGACAGAGGGTCCTTCCTCTATTTCTTACCTTATTTAATTTCCATACTAACAGCAAGCTAATAACTCAGTCAAAACATGTGGAATGTTTTCTGCTGTGTTAGCATTGAGTAAGTCTGAGAAGGCTCTAATGTGTACCGGAGGCAGCGTAAAGGAAATGGCTGATAGCCAAGAGAAGGCAGGGGAGAAGATGGAGGCAGTGAAGGTGCGATGCTGCGGAGAGCTCTTGGCTGTTTCTGTTCATGGTGAAATTGCAGCTCTGCAGTTTTCATGGCTGTTGTTTTGTCAGCAGTGTGGCTTAGGATTTGTCCTTTAGCAAGGTTTTACTGTGTCTGAGACCATCACACCGTATTTGGCAGCAATGCGGCTTAAGCATTCCCCAGTCCTCACTTAGCCATTTATTCTCACGCTATGCTAGTCTTGCCCATGTAAGTTCTGTGTGTCACTGTGTGGTGTACAAAACTAGAAAAAAAAAAAAGAATTGCAGGATAGTGGAGGAAGGTTTGCCTCCTTCCCAGTTGTGATCACTGTCCTTGTTTTGTGCAATGTGCAACCACCCAGGCACATGGTTGGAAGGACTGAAAAGCATCACCCAGGGCCGTATAAGGAGGGACTCCTTAAGCCAAAAGTACTGTCAGAGGTGCATACTGTGTATGAGTGTGCTGCCTGAAAGGTGGAGTCAGCAGGGAAAGCAGTCTCACAGCCTTCATGTAATAGCTTACATTCCTACCTACCCACAGGCTGTAATTGCTTGGTCGTGTTCGTGATCCATGTAAGCACTGAAAAATCATAGTTTAAGATCTATGGAACTTCAGCAGTATTTTTGCTAGCATTTGTAATTCTCTTGAATGTTGTAGTAGTTTTAATTGAATTTACAAGAAAAATTTGTATGAGCAGAACATGAAAAGAAAAAGACAGGTATTTCCATTCTGAGGAGAATGGAAAATGCTACTGTGTCTCATTGAAATAATGGTCAGAAGTGTTCTGTGCCATAGTATTTGATTTTTTTACAATATTAATTGTTCGTGAAGCATTTTAAATCACAAAATTATCACAAATTATTTTACAGTGATGTTCACAAACATGCTTTTGTTAATTTAGGGCTTTTTTGCATAAAAGCAAAACATTAAAGGAAAATATAACCCTGCCTGTAAGGGGCATTGTGCAATGATTGTCTTTTCTCAAATTCTGCCATTTGCTAATTGTCTTTTGCTCAGTGTGAGATAGTTCCTATTTCTAGATCAAGATCACATTCCTTGATTCATGTAGGGAAGTTACCTGCCGAGAGCAGCAGCATTCTTCTTTCTTCAATCTGTGGCTATACACTAAGTATATGGGGCTTTGTTTCCACAGTCCTGCCAGTTTACTGTAACAAAGGAAAGCTACATATTTGTTGAAACAGAGTCTGTCACACGCATACAAAATACAGTTTTTAACAAATATTGCAGTTATTTTTATCAGTACTCTTTTAACTGCATAAAAAACTGTATTCTGTATGAAGTAAAACTGTCAAGCTGACATTTTGTAGAGTTAGAGAGCAACTTTACCTTACACATCATGGAGATCATGACATTTTGAGGGAGCAAATGTAAAGCAGTCCTGTAATATATAGTTTATTTTGTAAAGCAAAGATAAATGCACATAAAACTTCAGCTGCTTCTATGTCACTGCGAGTACATGTCATTTTGTAAGGCTGATGCAGAATTTTAGTGCCTGAAAGTCTCTGTCTCAAACTCAAAATGCTGCTGCATAATGAGCACTTTTTTGTCCTTTGCTTAAGCAAAGAAGTGGATGAATTGTTTGACTGTGGAAAGTACTTACAAAAATCAGGTATTTTTAGAAAGCAGTGTTCAGAAATGGCTTGAGAACTAGTTTGACAAGCATGTCTTTTGATGGTGCTGGCAGTTTAAGCAATGCCCCCAGCAGCTTAATCCCACTCACTCATTTGCTCTGATGCGTCTGCTTCTGAGCATTGTGGAGGTCTGGATTGAAGGTTTGATCGGTGCTAAGAATAGCCTTTTTTTGTCTGTCTGTTTGCTGGGCTGCTTTTCAAGCTGCATTGGTGTCCTATTCCAGATCAGAGTGACTAGCTAGCCAGTTTTACTTACCAAAGTGAAGGGAGAGGAGCAAGTAGATGATAAGACTGGTGCCAAAAATAATGCCTTCTTGGGTAAAATTTCAAAATCAACTTAGGCTGATGGGAGCTTGTATTTCTGCTGTAAGGGGAAGTCTTACTTGCTGCTCTGTCCCCTTCTCACACTGACCTCCAGCCGCATATTCTGGCCTGCTTTCTTCTGCTGATACTGGCATTGACATGGTGGAATGGTTGCAAAATCAGGAAGCTGATCCAAGAGGAACAAAAAAAGCTCACAACCTGTTATGAAACAGTACTTTACTGCGATATAGATATATATTCCCTGTGTTAATTGGGAGGGGCAGAAGGAGAATCAGGTGCAGAGGAGTATATGTATAATGGCGTAAATACTGGGAATTACAGACTTTCAGATAGAGTTTGTGAACTGCAAAAAGTTTTTGGACTTACTCCAGAATTTAAGGTAAAAATTTCAGTTTGAAGATGTCTGTATAGACAAATTTGCTTTGTACTACAAAAAGTGTGGCCTTTCTGATCAAGCCTCTGTAAATAGCAGCTGTACTTAATTTTTATTGACAAGTAATTTAATAAATAATATCTTCCCCCATAAACTCTCGGCTTTAGGATGTGAAGAATTTTTTTAATACTGACAATTAAAATGCTTCCATGAATTGTGTCTGAGAGCATTCACACAAAGATTTTAATATGATATATTGCTTGCCAACTTCATGTGATTTATTAATTTTCTCTAACTTTCTTGATAGTTCCCCAGTGTAGAATTCTGTTGTTCTGGTTTTGCTGCTGTAACAGAAAAACAGAACAGAAATGGCCCATTGCTGTGTTTCCACACCAGAAATTCTTTTGTCACTTTTAAGTAAGGCATTAGAGTATCTTAGTGCAAATGTAGCACAGCTGTGATGATAGGTATTGTGCCTCATGAACATCAACAGCAATAAATATTGTTTGATTCACTTACATAGACTTGTCAACAATTAATTGTTTTACTTAATGTGTTTCTAAATTTCACATTGGAAGGTATTTCAAAATGGGTTTAAAACAGAATTTTCTAACTAGCAAAATTAAACTGTTAAATTAGATTTGCATTCCTTATAGAATAACAGCGTCAGACTTTCCAGAGCCTTGTTCAGGGAAATCAGAAGCTGGTGAAACTTTAAGATTTAATCCATTAAGGTAGTGGATCCACTAAAATAGTATATGCATTGTCAAACCATTACATTTGTTTCTTCTTTCTAGGTTACACATTCACAGGAAGCTGCTACACAAACACTAATGGATGGGACACCACAACGAATCCAGATTGTCCCTACGGATTCAGGCCTCTCTTTATCACAACGTATACAGGTATGCCTCATCTCATACATTTTAAAAGCAGAGATGAACTATTTGCTTCTGCCAGTTTCCACATGCAGTTCATTTTATTTGCATCATGTTACTTGCTTTTATGTAAACATTCAGTCCTGGGTGGCAGAGACCCTTTCTATATAAACAGAAATAAAACATCATTCCAATCTTCCCTTTTTTGTCCCCTTTTTTTTCTCATAAGAATTTTAACATTATAAACAACTTTATTCACTGAGCAGGAAAATACTTTTTCCAATACTGTAAGATACTGTTCTTTGAAAGTTGAATATTTTGTAGATTTGGTAATTCAATTGAGTTGGAGCATTTCTACATTTTAGAGCGTGGGGGAGTGAAATACTGCATTGTATCATTGGTCCAAGTCATGAGAAGGTGCAAGGAAACCTAATGTCTGAGGAGGATACTGGTTTTTCCTTGTCCCAACCCATGTTATATGTCCTGTTCATAGCCTGGCCAGGTAATAATCTCCAGTTCCAGTGAGGATGTGAAGTTTTTGGCAGTGTAGGTAATTAAATCGACATACAAATGTGTATATGGAGATTAGGAAGATTTGGGGAGTGGAATTCTTTTATTTTATCCCTTAAAAAGTTAGTGCAAGTCCTTGCAAAAGTTTTATTTTTAATTTTCATCATAGAGAAAAATATCAATTGCAGAATAAATGTAAAAAGTATTCTTAGATATATGTTGTTCATACAAAAACACCCATTTAAGCGAGCCAGCCTCTAGTATAATCTTGGCTGCTTTTTCTTTTGCCGACTTCACTCTTCAACGTTGTCCTCTGGTTTTTTCCTGTTTTGGCACATTATGTTCAAGCTTTCAACCTTCCAAGGCTCTTCACAACCACCCCCCATACATGTTGGGGTATTTTTAGTTTTATTACCACCCGTCCTGTGCTCTAGTCATGGTACCAGTCTTACCTATCCAGTAGATCTTTATTCTCTCAGCTATCTCCACTCCTTTTTTCACACTTTGTGTGCAGCTCTACCTTTTATTAACTGATATATGTTCATCAATTAACCACCATCTCTTTGCCCTTGATTTTCCTTGTATGCTGTAATATCCCAGTAGTGTGAAGCCATTTGATAAAACTTCAGCATCAGGGTCTGAATGGGAGACAACAACATACAAGACTATGAGCCTTTACTGTTGAACAGTGCTGTTGGTTCACAGCCATTGGCAGGCTTCTAACCCTTCTCTGACAGCTCTTTTGTGGGGGAAGACCTGCTCTTGGTTAGGCACTGTAATTACTGCAAATATAATGAACGTAGAATAGTTGTATTTCTAGGGACAGAGACCTTTATGTAGTTTTTCAGTGTCTTATGTAGCTGAAAGATCACTTGTTACTAACCCAGCTACTTTGTTCCTTGTCTTTTTCCATCATGCTCATTAATTCTGTCTTCAAAATGGATGGTAAGCACTTTAGTGGTTGTCTCTTGATATGTGTGGAACAACACTCAGTCAAATGGCATCCTTCCTGCAATAGACTTCTACAAACATGTCACCAGTATCAAACTTAGTAATAAAAACTTTCTTCAGCGAAGAATTAATGTGAAGAGTAAAGAAGTGTGTAGACATAAATGCACCTAAGTGAAATGTCCAAAATAAATGTTAGATTATTTTTCAATCAATATTTTTCCTTTATTGTCCTTTATTATTATTAAATACACATGATTACCTGAAATTTTGAAATACAGAATACTCAGTAAAATATTCTTTAAAACATGTTTCATTAGTCACCCTTTTTAGGGAATGCTAACATTTCTCTCGGAGAAAAATTGAATGTCAGATTTATTAAACAGGCATTTCTGTGCAAAACAGGCTGTTATAAACGTGTGGATTAGTCCTCTTTATTTAGACAGTTTCTTTTTTCTATAGTAGGAACACACAACTATTGACGTGTCTAATTTACTGAAATGATTTTCAAATGGAAGTCAAAACTTGTTAACAGGCTTGAAAGCAATAAAAGAAAATAATAACCTCCATTATCATCAGGGTGCTTAAATGAAATCCGTGAGGGAAGTGTATTTTTATGCAGTCAATCGTGAATTGATATATTCCTGTTCTATAACATTATCATTTTAGCGATATTGAGTTTCAGATTATTAAGAAACATAATGTGTTGTCCCTGATCCCAGATGGAGTCCCTTGAGAAGATAAGTGTTTTTCTTTTTCCCTCTGATTATTTTTTTCTTTTATCTCAACATTTAGGTATTGCCAGTTGTTACACTTCAGTGAACTTTTCAGAGTTCCCATTGCAGCTTGGGTGAGGTTTTTGCAGGTATATGGCCATAAGAGGTCAGCTGCAGACAGAATGTGCTTAATTGTTTAAATTGCTTTCTCTTATGCCTCTGTCAGTTGTAAAATGCTTGGCAGCTGAGAAACCATTTGTGCAGATTGAACAGCTTTGTGTGGATATTAACATAACACTGTACCTACTATATCATGTGGTAAAAACTACCTGGTCATCCTCCCAGAATTGCAGGAACTCTTTTGAAGAGTTGGGACTCCATTTGTCAAAGAGGTGGTGAAGTGAATTGTGTGAAGTAGCACTGCTTCTTCTGCCTGCTGTCCTGCCATATTTATCTGCAAATTCATATATTTTTTTTAAATTACACAACTGGACTACAATAGGAAAAAAAAATAATTTAGTATATATATCCCCAAAAAAAGTTTATCTGTAGTTCAAATTTGTGTCTTCACTGTTTGGGACATACTGGTTTTTTGAGGATATTTTATATAAACTTAACTAGGTAAAGTATGTGCCTTTTTTGATGTACACATAGTTGTGCTTTTAAGATTTGGTGGGAGACAGATTTTAGATACAACTGTCTTTCAAAGAGCAGGTCTGGAAATTCAAGAAACAGCACAATATTCTGTGTTTGGCTTTTGTATATATATGCATTCCTGTTGAGGATACCACATTGGATTTCTCCTAATCCCAATAAAGTAGATGTGTTTGGAGGGAATGGGAATGGAACATCAGCTACTTTGAAAATAGCCAGAAAGGACACAGGAAAAATAAAGATTGTAAATGAAAGAAAACAGAAGAAGGAAAAGGAAGTTAAGAAAAGAAGAAAATTAAAAGGGCAAGGAAGGTTACCTTCTAAAGAATATAGAACCAACGTAAAGGAATTAAATGGAGAAATAAGGGACTGCTGTAGCCATTTGTGGTCCCAGACATGTAGATATCTGAGAAAACTGAATGGAAAATTAATCGGGTTGATAATTATTGGTGTGGTTTTACATTGTCTTCTCACCCTACACCCCAAATCTCATGATAATTTATGTTCTTTAGTATTTAGAATTTTATCATCTTACTTGGCCTTCTCTCTTAAATAAGCTTTTAATTGTGTTTAATACAGAAAAAAATTGAAATTTGATCCATTAAAATGTTAATAGCACAAGGCCATCTGAAGGAAACACATTCATTTTGTATATTTTGAAGCTCATGATTTGTGAATATTTTAAAGTGGCAATATTACTTTGTAACTGCTGAAATTAGATACTCATTGCTGCTTATCTTTTTAAAACGCAAGCGATACAGGTTTTTTAAACGCATATAAGTATACTGAGCATTTACAGAAAGAATAAACCTGTTGTGAAGGTGCAGTAACAGAGTTCATAAAGACTTGTGTGAAATTATGCCTCATTCAGTTTCTTTGCGCCATGGTTCTCCACCTAGGAAATATAATTAATATTGCCACCCCAATTACTATGGAACTAGTTATGGTAAGTATTAGACCATGAAATAAATAATTTCGTCAGTAATAAGGACTATATCAATGTTAGGGATAGGTAGATAAAATAAATGTTTGGTTATAGGATAAAAAAAAAAGTTAATAGGAGCTGTTTTATTGATCTGTAATTCAAAATAGTTTGCAGGAAACAGTCTTTGCAGGATGATTCTCCTTAGTCTCCAGAATAAACCAGGCAGTTTTCCATATAGGCATTTTGATGGAGAAATGAAGGGACTAAAAGTGAGATTTATAATGGAATATATATGGAATCTTGATTTTCTCTGCAGGTTATAATCTTTTTACAAAGTTGGCAAAAATGGAGGATTATTTAATAATTATTTAATCTGCTGTATTAGTGCTTGAAAATAGGGATAAAATGGAAAAAACAGCCTGTAGGTTTGTTCTTGATTATTAAATGAAAATCAGTTTTTCCTTAAAAAAAAAAAAAGAAAATGGCAGGGACAGAGATTCTGGTTTACTTATTTTATTTAGAAATGTATATGTAAAAAAAAGGTCCCCACAAAATGAAGCCTAAAACATATATAAAGGTGCAACAAGATTATTGCTTCTCTTGCTGTTTGATGCTTACTTTTTTTGCTTGAACATCTACATTTGTGCTTTTAAGAAGTTTTTTGTTAAGCAAGCAAACCCAGGAGGTGCTGAGCACTTCACGTACTATGCAATGAATTCAAGAGTTAAGATTTTTCATAACCTGATGGGTCTTAGGGCTGAGCTACAGACATACCTTGAGTTCTGGACGCTAGAATTTTCAGGAGTTTCTGTAGTGTTGTAAAAGCACAGGCCAGTTGTAAAAATTGAGTATGAACTCAGGTTTTCACTTCAAACACACTTGATTGAAATGTGTTTCAAATACAGTGACAATCCAAGTTGTCACTCGAGTTTAATTCGCTCTTGTGTGATGGAGGGGAAGATGATCCTGCTTCACAAATGTCAAAGGCAAAATTCCCATTTTCTTCAAGTGCCCAGATTGGGTCCAAACGTTAATTTAAACTACCGTAACAATTTGAGATAAATGTATTATTAGATTGTCACAGATCAGCAGACGGGCCAGAAGATTCAGATTGTTACAGCACTTGATCAGAGCTCAGCAGGCAAGCAGTTCATCTTAACAAATCATGATGGCTCTACCCCAAGCAAGGTGATCCTTGCCAGACAAGATTCCACTCCAGGAAAAGTTATCCTAGCAACTCCAGATGCTGCAGGTGTCAACCAACTGTTTTTTGCATCCCCTGATATTTCTGCACAACACATCCAGGTAGATAATCCACTTTATTTCATAATTTTCATTCAAATGGGATAAGAAAAGATGTTTTATTTCCAAATAAATCTGTCTGGGTTCTTCTTTTTTTATTTTTTTTTTAAGGTATAATTTTCCTTGCACTAGGACTCATTGTGGATACTCAAAAATTGTGAAGAAATTTTTTTTGATAAATTTACTGCTTTTAAAATTTATACACTGGCTCATGACATTAGAAAGAATACAGTTATTTTTACTGTCATTTCCAGATCCTGCCACACCAACAGTCCTTCTTTATTTCTACTCGTTGACTCCATTTGTTTTCATGTATTGTTGAACAACATACTCTTTTCTTCATTGTCTTTATCATTTAACATTTCCTTCTGCTTGTTTTCCTTTTTGTACACCGTTGCAACTGCATTTCAGCTGTGTGAATTGTACTCCATAGGAACTAGTCAGACTATTAAGTAGGGAAATACATTAATAATTACTCAAGGAAAATAACACTAATAATTTTGAGTTTACTAATGTGAGATTGTAACTAGTCAGGGTTGTAACTTCCTAAACTGGTCCCCAGTGCACCTTACTCCCATGCCTGTTGTATGTGCTGCTTCCTCAGTTGTCACCCTCCAACCTCCAAGCTTTCTGTCCCACATCCTCAGCCTGATGAGGATGGCATGGCACTGGTGTGAAGAATGTGAAAAATATGCACAGAAGACTTGGGAGATGTGACCTCCTTCAGCATGAAGTAGGAGATTACTGAGCTCCGACTGAAGTGTAGCTACTGCAGATAGTTTACCCACGTACATTTATGCTGCTGTGAAATACAGCAGCGGGGTAGGCCAGACAACACTGCAATAGCTACAGTCCGTTTAGTCCTTTATCTTACACTTTAACAATGACCATAAATAGCTGCTTAAGGAAAAATATTAAAAACTGGACAAGTAAATAGTGACCTTTCTGATCATATTCTTTCACCTCTATTAGCCGTCGATACAAAGCAGCCTCCTGATCTGGAGACTGTGACAAGACCATCATATTTGATAGCTGACATGAAAGTTAAACAACCTTTTTTTGTTATGTTTTGTTATGTTTATAGACCACATGTGCTTTGGTGTGCAAAGAATACTTTAGTTGATTTGATCTTCTGAGAGAAGTATTTAATTAGATGTCTCTTGTACTATAAGAGACAAATATTAAGGAGTGTGGGTTTTTTTATAAATCACTACTTTATCCTCTTTCAAGTAATCTCTTTTTGACTTAAGACCCCTAATCTGTTTAGTTTGTGCTCTTCTGTGAGGTAGTCCACTCTAATTCACTACCCACATGTTGTGTAAGCTTGAAAGAATCTCTGAATTATATTATACTTTTGTTTTTGAAACTCGCAGATCTTTGCAAATGGACATCCAAGGTCCTTGCTCCAAAGAATTTGATTACTGTGAATAGGGGAGCAGTAGCAAAAACCAATCCTATTGAGAGGCATTGAAGCATGTTTAGTGTTATCATACACTTTGTGTTTTAGGTAAACCTCAAAAAAATATAAACCAGTGGGAAATGATTTGAAGTCATCCATAAAAAATTATTTTCAAAGCTGGTGTAAGTGATGAGAAGTGTGCCACACTGGTTTAAAAGGCAAAATTCAGGAGGAAATCTGGACAAAAAATTGAAAGAGTAGTTCTGATTGTATAGTTTGGGCAAAATAGGTTAGTTTGAGAGGCAACAGAGTGTTCTGTCACTTTAATTAAATTGTGCTGTTGTCAGCTAATATGTATGGGTAGAGATTTCCTTTCTCTGCTTAAAAGTTCATGAAATACAGAGTAGCATTCATTTGTTGTTCATCTACATCCTCTTCGGGATCTTTCGTATTTTCTCCCTCAAATGATCTTTCTGTCTGCAATTTCACCTGTTTTCTTCTTCTGTAGCCTTCACTTGAAATGCCCATTTGTTTGTTCTGCAAAAAAACCTCTCCGTTATTGCATCTTATCTTTACATTGACTCATTTGGCATCTGTTTTACCTTCAGTGGGTCTTTTTCATGTTAATAATCAATTTTTATTCTTCATGTTCACGGTCAGTTAATGAGTTCTCTGAGTCTGAGATTTTTATCTCTCCTCATGGGCTCAATTCTCTAGTCCTTCCTTATGTGGAACTTCCCATTTCAGTGCAGGTTTCATTTATGGAAGGACTTAGAATATGTTTATATATATTTTACATAATATCATGAAAATGCATAATGTTAATACTGGAAATTTGGAAGGAACAAAAGGTTAATATTCTCTTAACTCATCAATCTTATTTTTCTTAAAAAGATTTTTTATTAGAAGAAAAGTTAAGAGATTAATCTGTAGGACAATATGGTTAACAAAGTCTAACTAGAAAGAAGTATGCTTGTTAAACTTTCCTATATATATCATACTATCATCCAAACGTTCTAAAAAGCATGATTTCTTAATTTTTCTCTATAGAAGATAGGGTACTTTTCACTTTTGTTTACTTACCTTTCTATCAGGGGTTCTGTTCTGAGTATGTGAAGCAAGAGTGAGAGTCTGGCTTCTCATTAAGACACAGTAGAAGTTAAAAACTCTTAAATGTTCTAAACTGTATTCTCTTTTTAATCAGAAGAATATTATTTTCTGTATCAAGATTATGTTTGGTTGTTACTTGTGATTTGTGTGTTCCTTTTTTAAATTGAATTTTTGCTGTGCTTTATTTATGTTGTGGTGGGATAGAGTTTTCAGAGATCGAATGGAAGATTCTAGTGCCCACCTTGTAGCACTGGAATTCTTATATTATGTGCTTAATGAAGCTTTACAGCTACCAGGTATAAATGAATGAAACAAGACAAGAATAATAATAATGTCAAACTGTTACTGAAAGCTAAACTGTATACCAGTTGATAGTTAATGACAGCATCCAGAATATGTTTTCTATTGGTCCACTATTAATGTGTATTATAAAAAAAGGAGTTAATAAACCTGAGTGTAGATATAGTAGCCTTCACAAGGGATTTTTTTTGTTCTATCTGTTCAGTATGCATTCATGCTTCAGTATCTTTTATACTATGGAAGAGTCATTAGGATATAAATATAAAAGGTAAGAGTATGCAGATGGTAAATGTTTTTTAAAATGTCAGTCCATTTTGCAGAAATAGTATTTAGAGAAATGAAATCTTGAATTCTTATTAAAGGTATTACAAGTAAAAATTTTGTTCCCTCCTGAAAGGGAGCACAGTGACATGGCACGTAGCTACTTAGTGTCTCTGAATGTAGATTTAGTCTCCTGTCTTAGAGAAAAACCACAAGCATGAGATATATTTTACTATTTCTAGATGGTAAAGAAAAGAAATATTAAATTCTTTAACACTTCTTTTCAGATTTTAACAGACAACTCCACCAGTGAACAGGGCCTAAATAAAGTGTTTGATCTGTGTGTTGTATGTGGAGACAAGGCATCAGGTATTAATTTTTTTCCTTCTTTTTCTTTTTAAGGTGGTGCGATTTTATAAAAGCAGTTTAAAATTCTTCTGAAGCTGTATAACAGTTTGCATGCATATACACACATCTCTCTATCTCTATACATGCACAAACAGGATTCTCTTTCAGTGGAGAATTACATTAAATGGTATTCTGATATCCATGAGTGGGATTTATTGTTATTTTACATAGAATCATAGAATATCCTGAGTTGGAAGGGACCCACGAGGATCATCGAGTCCAACAACTGGCCCTGCACAGGACCATCCCCAAGAGTCACACCATGTGCCTGGGAGCAGTGTCCAAGCACTTCTTGAACTCTGTTAGGCTTGGTGCTGTGACCACTTCCCTGGGGAGTCTGTTCCAGTGCCCAACCACCCTCTGGGTCAAGAAAGAACTTTTTCCTAATATTTAACCTAAAATCGCCCTGACACAGCTTCATGCAATTCCCTCAGGTCTTGTCACCAGAGGGAAGAGGTCAGTGCTTTCCTCTCCTTTTCCCCTTGTGAGGAACCTGCAGACTGCTATGAGGTCTCCCCTCAGCAGGAAGCAAACTTCCTAGAAAATAAAACCAATTAATTTTATTTTCTGTGGCAAAGTTTAGCATTAAAGATACAGTTGCTAGAGCTCTAAATAATGTCAGACTTCACCCAACTGAAGGAAGTTTCTGCCAAAGTTAGGGCAAAGATCTGGTTGGTCAGTTCCAATTACTAAAAGTTCTCTGACTCCCTAGGAGGGCTAGAGTCTCCCTTGAGGGGCTGGAGATCCCAGGAGCTATTCCTCCTGTGCTGGCCCTGGAATACTGAGCAGTGCTAAAGAGTTTGGAAAGGGTCCCATGTTTCTCTGAGAAGCTGCAGGTTCTGGGGAGCCTCCTGTGTGACAAGCAGTGTAATGAAAACTGCTTTGCAGACACCTCCAAGCTCAAGTCCAAGAAGCTACATCAAAGAGCAGGTGAAGAAGCAGCCTTGGTGCTTTGCAGAATGAGTATTCACAGTTCAGATGCTTTTAAAATGTTTAACATATTATTCTTTTAACATATATGATGCTTTTGAAATTTCACGTTTTATTAGTGTGGTAAAAAGGTTGTGATAAAGGAATCCAGAAAACCTATCAGAAATCCTGGAAACTTCAGTCAGACATGACTGATGTATCTAAAAAATGTTTGTGAGGAGTGAGGAAAGAATCTAAAAATATGTTTTATCTTAAATTAGGTCATAGTTCAGATTTATTTCTGTAACGTGCCCTAGTTATTTCAAAGATTGATAAATTAAAATTGTAATTGCCAATTGTGCCTTAATAAAAACTAGTACTTTTTAGTAATGTTTATATTTCATGCAAAATCAAAATAACTTACTTCTAAAAATAATTTTAAAACTTTCTGTAGTATATCTTAGAAATTTTTATATTATACAGAAAATTCACAGAACTGGGGCGGGGGGGATGTTATAAAAAATTATAGCTATTCTAGATTATTCTTTCATTGAAGTTTTACTGAAAGAACGAAGGATGTACCATTACTCTGTTAGGGAAATGAGAGGTGAAAGTAAAGCTTTGAAGTGATTGCCTACTGCTGTCAAATGCCATGTTTGTGCTTTCCATGGTTCCGTTAGATTTAATGCATACAATTTCAGCAGCTAAATTTGTAATGAGCAATCACAGGGCTTGTCCCTAGGGACAGTTTGAAAGAATTGCTAGAGAAATGTATAAATGAAAATGTTTGGGTTTTTTTTATTCTTGCTATTTTCTTAGCTTTTTTTAACACTACTGTCAACAGATAAGGAAAGAATTTTATAAGCAAATTTCCTGTTTGTAAAATCTGTCCTGTTAAAGTGCTTTGAACTAGAAAAACAGTTCACTTGCTTTTTTATGTTGTTTTATAGCCCTAGTATATTTTAAGATCTGTAATCCATGGAGAAGAAGAGTGTTCTTTTTCTGCGTAAAATAGCAAATACTTTGCTTTTAATAAATATAAACTCTATAAAAATAATATTACACTGTAAAATTAATGTCATGATTTATGTTGGCTTGTAATTAGGGCGTCATTATGGAGCAGTAACTTGTGAGGGATGCAAAGGATTCTTTAAAAGGAGTATACGGAAGAATTTAGTTTATTCATGCCGAGGAACAAAAGACTGTGTCATTAACAAACACCACCGGAACCGATGTCAGTATTGTCGGCTGCAGAGATGCATCGCATTTGGGATGAAACAAGACTGTAAGTCTGAATAAGAGCAAATTATTTTACCTGGCAGCTGTGTTAAACTTTGTGCTACAAATGGTATGTTTGTAAGAGTGCAAATTATTATCTTGATTGTGTATTTTTATGTCGTTGTATCTTTTTTCTTTAAAGAATCATACAAGTTTGGTGTATCAGAAATCTGAAATGCTTTCAATCATGTATATTGCTATACAAACTTAATAAGAACATTGCCTGTGGTGAAAGTCAATGAATTGTTACTCCGGGGTGGCAGATGTCAAGCATGTCTCTATCTTCATTGTTTTTAGGCAGTTCAGTTTTCCTGTGTGTAAATTAGGCTACTGAATGTTTTGAATTCTATCTTCAGTTTTCCCACAACTGAGACTACTATTTTTACTGAATTTCTGTTCACTTTTGGCAAAGCTCTGCAGAGACAGGTATTCATAAGGCAGAGATCCATAGTGATCTAAAGTTCAGTTCTTACCGATTCTTGCAGATTCTAAGTTCCTTTTTAGCTTTCCATCTGTTAAATGGAGTGATACTTCAATACCACAGCAATATCAGAATACTAAACACACAGAAAGTCAAGCAATACACAAATAGTAATACTACCCTAATACTGCAACACTACTACTGTACATAAAATATTAGTCTTGTGCTCTGCTGTCATCCAGCTCTTATTTTGCTGCCCTCTTGAACCTCTGCAGACATTTTCCTCCTTACAGCCTTGCTTCTGTCAGCAGAAATCAGTAACACTTTTCCAGCACAGAGGAAATTAATTCAGAAAGGGAGGAAAAGCTGGGGCAGTGAAAGTGGATCTTAACCCTCTAGTTCAGCTGGCAGTAAGTAAGGAAAGGCCCCTTGACTTCTCAATCAGAACAAAATCACCAAGGTTAGGGATCAGAAGGCAGGAAAAGGATCTCCAGATTGTGGGGGAACACTGAGTGGGGGAGAGGATTGTTTGGGGCTAAATCTCATTGTTCAGTGGAGTGGGAAAAGGAAAGAAAACTCAGCATTCTTGGACTGTAGGTCCCTCAGTAGGGGTTATTTGTCCTTTGAAGAAGTCTTTGCCTTTTTTCAGCAAAGTCGGATGCTGCTAGCAAGCACAGGGTTAGCAAAGGAAGACGAAATACTTGCCTCCATCTCCCAGCCTTTCAAAGTACTATTTTTGGGTTGCAGGCTGACTTTAATGGCATTGTCAATACTTGATGATATTATGACATTTGGGGTTTATGATAGTTATCAACATGAAATTTGAATAGCATCACAGTGTATTGCTAATTTGAAAGCTTTTTAATTTTTTCTCTTTAGTTACACATTTTCCACATTTTTCCTGTAGGGTATAGTACTGTAAGTTTCATTTTAATGTTCTCTAATCCGTTCAAAGCAAGGTGATAAATCTGTAGGCTAAAGCCCATGAGTCATTCCACGTAGTTTCACTGAGGGATTCAAATTAAAAATCTTGCTTCTTTTCTGAGGTCAGTGATTGTGAGTCAGGATGTTGCCCAGATTGATCTTAAATGGTCTGAAATGAACTTTGTGAATGTCCCTTCCCCTCTGTATTGTCTAAGGTCCTAACTGGAGAAGCTTCTTTAAGTGCATAAAGTTATGTGGGTTCCACAATCCATGGAAAAAGGTACTATGAGTCCTTTACAAAGGAAGTAAGAGTGTGGGATCTTCAAACTGAGAGAACAAGAACCCTTAAGCTTCCACTTTGATTCAGATTAAAAATAGGATATAAGGGGATTTATCCCTTAATTGTAACTTGAAAATTTTAGCGTCTATGTGTTTGGTGTCAGACTTTGACTACCACATCATTCCAGTTAGGACAAATCAAATCAGTTTGCTGCTTTTTACCCAACTTCCTAGGTTGTTGGTTATGGGATATATTTTATATATCTTTTAGTTATTTTCAGAATTATTATTAAAATTGAATATTAAATAGAGAAAAGAAGTATTACTTAGTCTGTAATTTGGGCTGTGATTTAATAGTTGGGTATTATTTTTTTAGCTGTGCAGTGTGAGAGGAAACCTATTGAAGTGTCAAGAGAAAAATCTTCCAACTGTGCAGCTTCTACAGAAAAGATCTACATTCGGAAAGATCTTCGTAGTCCGTTAGCTGCAACTCCAACTTTTGTAACAGACAATGAAACAGCAAGGTATGTGTTATACTCAGAAGTAGCTATCTCTGCTGAAAGAGGAAAATTCAGTTTTAAAATTAATTAAAATTAAAATTTGCACTGATTTCTATCAGATCAACAGGTCTGCTGGAATCAGGAATGTTTGTTAACATTCATCCATCTGCAATAAAAAGTGAACCTACTGTGCTGATGACTCCAGATAAGGTATGTGATGATATGACGGATACATTAAGTAGTGCTCATTGCTGTAATTGTGTATGTAAGGAAGGATGTTCTGTTGTGCTTCTGTTTGGTTAAATTCATTTTAAAACGCTGCTTTACAACATTAGCTAGTGTTGGAAATGTCTTGTCTTTACAAGAATACTTTTAGCCTCCCATAGTAAGAATTCTAAAAACACTACAAAGTACATGCCCTTCCTTTACATTTTTAGACAGCTTTAAGGGCTACATTACTTTAATTTTTGTGTTGGGAAGTCCTGATACTTGGCTATTTCCTTTGTATGAATAAAGTGAGGTGTTCAGAAAACCTCTCCTGGCATTATCACAGTGCATTTCATAAATTCTGTTGGATTTTTTTCCCCTGAATCACTACTATTTTTGTAGAGCTAATAAGAACTATCTCAGCGACAGTCTTATTTCTGAGCTGTTTTTGTTTGTTTCCCCTTTTGTTACACTTCCTGATCCACTAAAGCTGCAGGGTAACTTCCCTACATATGCACAGTAGGAAGATTTTGTATTTTTCTAGTTGATACTAAATTACCTCATACTGTTTTCATGCAGTTTGCCTTGCTTGCTCTGTCTGCAAAGGGCCCCATCAGAACTTGTTTATTCCATTTCACTTTTCTGGCTCTGTAGAGTATGACAACACAAGCTAAGTGACAGGTACATGCTGGTGTTAGCAGCAGCATACTTGTCTGTAATGATGTGGAAAACACGTCTTACTGCCTCTCTGAGTTGCTGGTCAGTACTGAATCACCTTGTTCACTTGGAGTTATATAAAGACATAAACACCAAAAAGGCTGCAGCAGAATTCTTTTTCTGCTTGCTTTTAAAGGTGACTTGTTATGCATTCCTTCTTTTCAAACATTATCCTACCCTATTACTACTGACTTAATTACACGAGGAAGAAAGGAAGATGCTAAAAATATAATCAAGTGCAGTCTTATAGTCCTGGTAACTGATTAGTGAGTAGAGAAGATAAATCCTCTTCCTGTACTTGCTTACCACCTGCAGTATTCTTTTTGAAAGAAATAGGTAGCTATTACTTTTAAAAGTAAATGTCTAAATATTTCATATTTTAAATGCAGTGCAGTGTCTAATTGCTGTATGATGATTACCCATTTACTGAAAATAGTTTTCTTACAGGTTTATGCATATGCTCAATTCTTCATTTATGTAAAAGTTAGACTCTTCTATTGCAGGTTAACCGCTACCAATTAACTGAGAATTGAAAACTGTTCTTTTCCCTTAGGTTGAAGCATGTCAAGGAGATTTAAGTACACTGGCAAATGTGGTGACTTCATTAGCAAATCTCAGTAAATGCAAAGACATATCACAAAGTAGTACAGAACTATCTATGATTGAGAGTTTAAGTAATGGAGATGCATCATTATCTGAACTCAAGCAAGAAGAACAAGCTAGTAGTGATGTTACAAGGTAAGGCATGTTACATTTGAAAATATTACTCTTTTTGGGAAGTTCTGTGTCAATTCAGACCAATTAAATCATCACAATTAGAAAATGTATCTGCTATAAAAGTAATAGTAATAAGAGCATAAGCTCACGTAGAAGATAAATCTGTAAGATTCTTTCAAGTGAAATCAAAAGGAAGTTCCATTTGAGAAATAAATCCTTTTATTTGTTTGTACTTGAAATTAATTTCAATTTAAATGTTACAGCTGATTTTCTTACCTTTTGGTTGGCCACACTAAGTAAGGTATGTTAGATCTTGTACTATAGTCTTGGTGCTTGGTGTCATCCTGGAAGACTGGTTCATAAGAGGTCTCACCTGTGTGAGCATTTTAATGCTTGTAACTATTAATCACCTTAAAAGCTTAAAAAGCATTTTCCTTCTACACAGAAGTAGTCACAGAATTCTCACTATTAATACAAATACATTCAGTGAATATCCTACAAACTTGTAGGTTTTATCCGACAAACTTGCCCTGGTTTTAGCTGAGCCATTGCGGTGAGAATATGTGCAAGATACTCTGTATAGCATGTACTCAGTTACTCCATCAATCACAGTCAACCTTGGTTGTCATCTCATGCCAGCTTCTGACAGCTGTCTCAGCAATATTCTTTTACACACCATCTACATTGTACATGCTGTTCTGAAAATGTGTGTGTGGAGTAAACCCATTAAGAGAAAAAAGGTGGGCATATAGTGGTTTGTACTGACTGAAATACAGGATTTCCCCTGCGGTCTCTACTGCTTTGCATAATTGCAAGCAGATTACATTTTTTCTTCTCCTTTCTCTATATACTGCTTAGAAAGTCAATCTGACTTCTACAGATGCTGATTTGGGCTTTTGTTGTGTCCTCCTAGGTAAAGAATATGCTGTGTAACAATACGATGTGTAAATAGCTTTGTCGTAGGTGCTGATAAACATCATTCAGTACTATGGCTGTTCAAAGAGATGTAGTAATCTTTTATTTCCTTGCACTTTCAGATGCTTATTTTTGCCAAGTTCAGAGTTTCTGTTCAGTTTTAAAAATCTGTGTTTGAAAAGGCATCAGGTTCTCTCAGCCAGAGAGCTTGAAAGAGCTCTGACTCAGCATACTCATGTCCAGTAGGTTACATAATAGATTTACAGTGGGGAGATTCAAGTTAAACATTCCTTTGAAAGGGAAGTTGTTACCCAAGGAGAAACTAAAACTTTTCTCTACATCATTGATTTCCTTGTCAGGCCCTATGCCAGCTTGATCTGTCAGACAGAGATGTTTACTGAAGAAAAGGAGTTTAAGGGATTTTGGAGAGTACGTTTTATCCATCCACACTTTTATTATATTTCATTGCTTTCAGCTACAGTAGTTATGCTTTCACTATTGCTGCTATGAACATAGTGTACAACTTTTGCTGCTAGTACCCCACTACTTTTATATTGTAATTTTATATGCCTTGTCCTCTAATGCTTCATTATGTTCATTCTTTACAGTTTATCTGCAGTCCTGTATATCTGTCAGTGACTAAGCCTGACGAAAAGAGAACCAAAGTTTTTTATAGCAAAGGATATCAACAGCATGTATTTTATTATGGATTATGCCTTGTTTTATCACTTTGTGGGCTAGACTTCTGTAGCTTTCAGGCAAGCTTTGTTCTAGATTCTCTTTTCATTGATGTTTTACCTTACAGTCATTGCTCATGTTGAGGCTTCATGTCAGGAAAAGACCCACAAAGCTGAGCTCTGAGGAAGCAAAGTCACTACTGGCTTCTGCTGGCTTACTTCTGCTACAACAAGAATGAGGAAAAAAAGTATCACGGGCAGACATGGTTAACCAGTGTACCTGCCTACACTATTAAAAAAGGACTCTTCAGCCTGTGCTGAATAAATACAGGATAGTGACAGATGCATATGGCATTTACCTTTTGGGGAAAGGGGAGGTCATGTTCCTCTCTTACCTTTCTGTCCCTGCCACATGAAGACCACTGCAGAGATTCTATTTTTTCCTAAAAAGCACCTTCCACTGAGCTGCGAGGTTTGCCTGTTCTACCTAAAACTGCAAAGAGTGAGCCATGCAAGACCTGAAACTCAAATCTCCTGGCAGGATTCCAATTGTATAGCTTGTAGAGCTTAGCCATGAATACATTCCCTTTGTGCCTACTTTGCATTTGCCAGAGACAGAAAATGGCCCACATATACCTCTTGTATGCCCAGTCACCCTCATGTGTACACATCAAAGTATACAGTCTAGTGAGGATCAAAAAGTAGTTCATTTACCATCTCAAGCCTTGAGGCAGTGTCAGCAGCTCTTTCATTGTGATGTTTCATTTGGTTGTAAATGCTTATATCAAACATCTAGTTTTTTTAGCATTTTAGTGAGTTCAGTGAGCTAGGGAGCGGAGGGGGAAGAGAAGGTGGCCAAGTTCAACTCCAGACTTCGGCGTTAAATCAATGATTTTAGACTCTGTGGTAATAAACACCTCTACGAGTTGAGAATCAGCTCTACACACAAGCTGATAATCAGCTTTTGTGAAGTTTTCAGACCTCAGTTGTGTAAGTTTTTCATGTAACCCTGCATACAAATGATGCTGCTCTCAGGATATGTCATCTGTCTGTAGGCAGTGATCAAGTCTGTGTATTTTTAATTGAAGGTGTGTCAGTTGTGGTTCTCAGGTGTATTTGTGAAGAGAAAAACAATGCATCTCTTATCAAGCAGCAAAATACTGAGTAATATATCTATGCTTGTCGTGACATCTCCACTCTAATATTTGTGCTTGTGACAGACAGGAGTCACTGCCACACATCAGAGGGTACTAAGGATGGTATTGAAAGCATGGGAGTGCTTTCTCTTACATAGTTTGAAGCAGTCTTTTCAAATTCAGTTGAAAAACCTAACCACAACTCATTACTTAACAAAAAAAAATCTTACTCTGTGCTCCTTATCAGTAAAAACCTGTAAAATGTATATGTGCACTAAGTGACTGTAACAGCATCTGATGATCAGGTCCTCAAAATGCTCATGCCAGCACTCTCAGTAAACAGCACTAAAGAGATCTTGAAAGGCAAACTGTGATTCAGCAGCACAACCAATATGTCAAAACTGTGAATTTGTTGGCAACTTGTGTGAACAGGATCTGCTGCTAATTTTTGTTTCAGAGTTCAGTGGAATGTCAGGAAAAGTATGTTACTGACTTTTATTTTCCAAATCTCATTCTTTGAAACAGACGTTTAAATACAGGTTTCAGACTCACGCATGTTCCTCTTAAATTGAAACGGTCTCTAAAATGAAAGTTTATTTCTTTTTGTTTGTTTGCTTGTTTGTGATCTTACAGGGCATTTGATACTCTTGCAAAAGCATTAAATCCAGGAGAGAGCGCAGCATGTCAGAACTCTGAAAGTATTGATGCCAATGCACAGCTGCTTGGTGGAGAAACAAGCACGAGTGTCGTTGAAATAGAGGGGCCACTACTCAGTGATGCTCACGTGGCATTCAGGGTACTGAATATTTTTGTTACTGTTGACTATTTATAACCATTTTAACATAGTAATGTAAAATAATTATCTGATTAAATCTTACTTTGAATTTCTTAGAGGAGTAACTACTATTAGT
Organism: Chiroxiphia lanceolata; assembly: GCF_009829145.1. Classification (NCBI taxonomy): domain Eukaryota; kingdom Metazoa; phylum Chordata; class Aves; order Passeriformes; family Pipridae; genus Chiroxiphia; species Chiroxiphia lanceolata. Next base: position 45,935,609 of record NC_045641.1, on the reverse strand, counting down.
AACTATTAGTTCAGGTATTTGCATTAATTTCCAATGAATTAATGTTATGAACGCCACTTTTGTTCACTGGTTAACTGTTTAGGAAAAAGCACAGCGCTCTTCAGTGGTTTTAGCTGAACTGTTTATTTTAGTTTTTTACCTTAAAAATACTGGGTAATCCATGCAAGAAGATATACACAGACAAAGTGTGGCATGAAGCAGAGTCAGTGTCCACATTCTCACTTGTTAACAGTGGATCTGATGCAATCTGCAACTGGATTTTGAGACTTTTAAGTGTATTTCTCAGTTTCTTCTTTGTGTAGATACCCTATTTTAGTATTAATTGACTTTAATTATTAAGGGAAAATACAGTTTCTGTGTTAGTGAGCCATATATTTTCTGGCGTTATTTCTCATTTTACAAGCCTGCAGAAATTCTTCTATCCCTTTTTTTTCCTCTTCATATTATTCATGGACAAATCAAAAAAGCTTGCTCATCTGAAAACTTCTTCAGTACTAGGTATTTGAGTAACCTTTGCCCCTCTTATCGGCATCTGTTTTGATCAGTCGAATAAACATCTCTAAGGCAAATGTCAAGGGTTTTTTTTTTTAATTGTGTTAGCCAGACTGTTATATTAAGTACTATTAATTTCTGAAGACAGAACTACAGTGCTATAATTAGCAGTTTTGAGTCAAATCTCACTTTCTTCACATATGCAAGTAATGTCACTGATTTTACTCATGGACATGGAGAAAGATAGAGCTGGTCCTTTCTGATGTATATTGATTATATATTTTGGGAGCATCTGTGTATTAGGTATTTTACACATCAAAATATTTTTGATGTATTTCTTTGTAAAATATTAATTGAAAGTACAAAAAAAGATGTGACATAGAATTCACACGCACTCTCTTCAGGAGTTGTAGTAACCCCTTTAGTGTAAGCAACTTCATTCCAGTTACAATGATTCTTCTCTCTTATTCTTTGAGTGTCTCAAAAGTTGAGTTGTATTTGGGATTTTCCATCTCCAGGTGTCCCAGACAGGCGTCTTTATCTTCGAATCAGAATTTTTGCCTTTTTTCTTGCTTTTTAGTTACTATAGCATATAACAGTGTGGCTAATAATGAAAAAGTCAGTCATTCAGTTTTATGTCAGGATTATATCATGTTTATTTAAAAAAAACAATTTACTTTTTCACTTAAAAGAAACTCTTAAGACTGATTTTTTTCTAAACATATTATGAAGAAAGTAAAAAGTCTTGCACTTTTTCTATGATTGCCAGCTCACCATGCCTTCTCCTATGCCTGATTATCTTAACGTTCACTATATCTGCGAGTCTGCCTCCAGGTTGCTTTTTTTGTCCATGCACTGGGCACGTTCCATTCCATCTTTCCAAGCTTTAGGGTAAGTGTTCAGTTACTCTATTCACTTATGTTGTGAATATGTGCTTTTTAATTTTTTTATTTTCGCTGTCTTCTTCGGGAACTTTTTGATATAAAACTACTTATTAAAACTGTTATAAATCTTAGTAAGGTAAACTTTCTGAATTAAAACTACTCCTGATTTGAGTTTAATTGAGGATTTTGGTTGGGTTTTGAAGGAAAAAGCAGTAGATTTGTAACAATCAAATGCCTGCACACTGCTGCTACTTCAATATAATTTTAGTAAATAGGAATTCCTATCAGTTTTTTAATAGCTGCAGCCTTAGGCTATGTCCTGATTGCTTATCAGGCAATCATCAAATAAAAGCTCCTTTTTTATTTTTACCTTTATAAGATGAATAAAGTAGTAATTTTGCCTATAATAACCTCTATGAATAAAATGGTTTGCTAGATTCAGTAAAGATTCAAAATGAAGTTGTCTAATTTCAGAGGATTTTCTAAAAATAAAATAGTTCCTGTAACCAGAAAGTAATTCTTATTGTTCTTTTTACAGTTGGTATAACATCCTGCTTCTCCATTGGAATTCAGTGTATCACTTAAAATTCATAAGCTAAATGTAGTAGTCCGTTGCTTATCGTCATGAAAAAACATCTCAAAACTGCGTGGGGAAAACTGACTTTTGTTATTTTCGGAAGTAATTTTATGAAGATACATCAAACAAATAAAGATACTGTATCAGCTCTGACACAAATGGAGTATAAATCATGTTTGCTCTCATCTGCAGTGTCTTTCTTTAATTCAGTATTAAAATAGCGTATGACTGTGGCAGCAAAGAGAATGCTATTTTCAAATGAGGGATTGTCCCCTTTTCCAGTAAGGCTGTCAAAAGCAGAATGATCTGATTACCATTTGTGTTTACTCAGATGCTTAAGCCAAATGATTCTACACTATTTAAGGAAAAATGCTATATTGTGTGTAATTAAGTCTGTGTTTTGGAGAAGGAAAAAGGAATATTATATAGTTAATATAATAGCAATATATAGTTAAAGAATAGCAAAGGTAAAAAATAGGTAAATATGATGTTTTATTTTGGTAGAAATTGTTGCCCTGCAGAATTTAAAAATACATAGCAAATGAACATAGTACATTACATCATTATCATTTTTAAAAGGTGTTTGTAACAGAGAGACACTGCAAATTAGTGCTCTAATGAAAAATGGGAATTGCTTTTTAAAAATAAAATGTTATACAGAAGACCTGTCTCTCCAAAAAGATCTAGCAAGACATGCTTATAGAAAAATCTGCACATGTTCTTTTAATATGTTACTTCCCAATATATTTTTCTGTTTGAGTAAAAAATATGGAGGAGTAAGCTGTCTTAATAGTGTTAATATTCACCTATGCTAGCATTTACAGACCCAGACAAGATCATGGGCAACAGTATATTTAAACAGTATATTTAACATCAATACAGTTTTCCTTTTGAAGAGCCTTAAAATAGGAACTATTTTCAAGTGGAAATTTATTTGAAATTAATGCAGTCTTTTTAGTTTGAGCACATTATGTCCTATAATTTTGACTTTTAGAAGGGTGACTCATTTCACTTTCTAAATGAAGAGAAATTCATGGAGCTGATGAGCCAAACCAAAACCATAGTAATGGTTTTGTAAGGAAGATGGATAATTGGATGGATATCCAGATGGTTCCCTTCTCAGGCAATGTTCTCCTTAGTCACATCAAGATAGTTGCCTTTGGCCTAATCATGTAGGTAATGATACCAGATCACTGCTTAGTTCATCTTCCTGCATGAGTGTCTTGGTAGGCAAGAGAGTTTCTTACTGAAACATTCATCAGGCTGGTTACAGCCTCTTAGTGTTTTGAGGCCGCTCAAGCAAACTTGAGAGCTGGTTCTGGTCTAAGTTTGATCAGCCATAAAGATGCTCTAGATGAGATGTTTATCTACACACATATCAGATGAGTAGCCACTATGCCTTTTTTTCCCTGTTTCTCAGCATAGTCCCTTTGACAGGAGCTGAATGAGGACGTGACAAATATGTGTTGAAGCCATATGTACAGTATCATGTCTTCCAAGAACTTGATCATAGTAAAAAACATTGCCCTCAGCAAGGTTTCTGTAATCCAGTTAAGAACAAGGCTACATTCACCTGTCATTTGGCATCTTTGTATTGCAGCAAATCATCAAAAATGTTCTTGAAGATTACATCTTCGTTCTTGCAAAAATCTATTCCATTGTATTTTTGTAGTTGAAATCCTAGCTTTAATATGCTTTTCTTCCTTGATAGGTCTTGTGCTTCTTTTAAATTTCCATTATTTATATTCAGTGGATAAAACTGTGAAACATGGTACCTGACTTTGACTCCTTACTGGTAGGATTTCCTTTTTATGGTACTGAGCTCTTGTTAAGCTCTGCGAATTAGAGATGCTTGGCATTACTGAAAGTTAGGTTACTGATATGGAAGTGGCTGGATTGCATTGATATATTTAATTTTAAGTTTCAGCATTTGAAAAAAAATCCTGACTACGCATGAAGCTGACTGTAAGGACTGATTCTTTCAGCAAAGAAATCCTCGCAACTATTACTTATACTTTGAAGTCTGTATTTCAGACCTTTATTCCAGACATGAAAGGAATGCAGAAAATAGCAGTCAGGAAGCTCGAAAGCTTGATCTCACATGTTCCATTTCACACGTATCTTTAATTAAAATGTTATACCGACCTGTCCATTTTCAAGTGGAAGAAAAAAAAAGACATTTGAGTCTGTTCTACATCCACAGTACAGGGACAGTGCAAACTTTTTTTTTGTCCATGCATGCAAATGTTATTCAGAAACTAGTGTAAATCCTGAGAAAACTAGCACGATGGAGTATGCTGCGACAGTTGTCATTTATTGTTACTTCAGCTTGCTTTTGCGATGGAAATCTATCTCATTTTAGGTCAATTTCTTTACAAAAGTCACTTTAAACCAGGTATTTTAATTCTAGCATGAAGAGAAAAAGGATGCAGGGCTTCAGTTTGGTAGTGGTTGCAATGGTTGAATTAGATTAATGTTTTACGAAGTGTTCTTCAAATTAAAAAGAAGTGTGAATGCAAATGGCTGGTTTTATTAAGTGAAATTATTGTGTTTTTTAATAGACAGGATAACAGCATATCATTAGTAAAAGCCTGTTGGAATGAACTTTTTACGCTTGGTCTAGCACAATGTTCACAAGTTATGAATGTGGCAACTATATTATCTGCGTTTGTTAATCACCTTCAAGGCAGTTTACAGCAAGGTAAGTTGTATACTGTGCACACATCACACTTGGGGAATTACTTGGTTTTTTTAAGTTTTGAACTGCACAGATTCCCCTGTATCAAGTGTATAAAGTAATGACCCACCTGTCCTTTCTGTTCATAGCTGTGACACAAAGCAGCTGAATGCCAACTTGGTGATTCACTTCCTTTACATAACTTGGCTTGTTGACTTCTGTATACTAGTTTTAGTCTAGATGCAAGTCTTCATCAGATCTTCCCTAAATACACTTTGTTCCCTGTTAATCCTATGTCCTGCATCTTTGGCATATTTATATTCAAATGAAAGGCATGTCAGTTGACCTCTTTCATTTGTTCTTCTGAGCAGGAGAGAGGAGTCTTTTAGCTAATCTTTGTGTGCTTGTGAACACTCACAAGGCTGCCAGCACTAAAAGCTAACCAGTCAATAGTCTTCATCAGTTCATAGTCCTAACTCATTATTAATAAGGCACATGCACATACAAAAATCTTAGCATTTTCAGGTTTAACTAGATTTTTGAGTTGTTTGCTGTTAGGGATATGAAAATTCACTGTTGTTGATGCTATGCAAACACAGCTTTCTCAGCTGGAAAAAGACAGCTCACTTGACTATAGATTTTTCATCTTCTTTTATGATTAGGTAATTAAAGAACTATTTCAGGGGGATTTTCATGATTTAAAACTATCCACAAGATGCTCCTATAAATAACAATTGTTTAAAAAAACCTGATCCAACTACAAAATGTACTGGATTAGCTAAAGATACTAACAAAACTGTGATTGTCTTTAGGGGGGGATACAAATGGAATCTGTAAACTATGGTCTATGTAATTTTTAAAGCATGTTCACCAAAACAGGTATTTTAGTAATTAATCATGTTTATATCATTACTACAAATCCATATTTCTACCATTTAAATAGGGAATTCAGTTTAAATGCAAAAACCAGTTGTGCAGTATGCCAGCTGCAATATCTCCAAGTGATAACAAGTTTGTGGGATCCAGGGGCTTTAGTTTGATGGATTACAGAGGGAATGGGATTTTCAGGCTGACCCAAAGGGAACAGCTATGCACCAACCACATTCCCCTCAATGCAGATCAGGGAAGGTGTATAGTACAGCTTTTGCAGCAGTGGGATGGTCTTTGATTAAGATAACCCATGAAGCTGTACACTAACCTGCTGCATGGCACCTGACCCTGAGACATAGAGCACAGAGCTGCAATAGCAGTGTATTCTTTACTTGCACATAGTCTCTTCCTTCCTTGATCATTTCAAGCTCTAGTCCATGCCTGATTACTGGAGGCTTTAGTGGCAGGAGGACTCCTTACTGTACAGTTGAAGGGGGGAAAAGAGGTTGTTACAGTCCATAATTGTTGGTGTCAAGATTATTCAGACCTAATAGGAATTTATAGATGGCATAGATTTCCCACTGTTTGAATCTAATAAAATAATTATTTTTAATATTCCAGTGTGAGCACATTTTTTGCATGTGTGTTGACTTGGCATTTTATATTTATGTGTGTGTTGACTTAGATAAACTGCCAACAGACAGAGGAAGACTAGTAATGGAGCATGTCTTCAAATTGCAAGAGTTCTGTAACAGCATGGTTAAGCTTTGTCTAGATGGATATGAATATGCATATTTGAAAGCTATCGTCCTCTTCAGTCCTGGTATGTAATTATTCCAGATGTAAAACTTTTAACTGTGCTATTTGTTGCCATATAACTTCTGCCTGTTTCATCATACTGTTATTTGCAGAATTACTGCCTCATTTGTTGAGGAATCTTGGAGGGGGTGTAATGAGGACTGTAGGAAGAGGAGGGTTAATCTTTTAATGTAAATAGCTGGATGTTGCTTTGGGGACTTTTTTTGCAGGGGGACTTTAATTCTTTTTATTTGGGAGTCTTATCTCTGCCACTGATGTTTGTTGGTTTGGGTTTGGTTTTTTGGTTGGTTTTTTTTTTCCTTTTAATTTATTTATTTATTGCCCTTAATTATGTGCCTCTTTTCTGGGGTACATTTTCTGAGGACCTGCAGTTTAATTTTCCGAAGTGTTGCTCTTGCACAACCAGCTGAGATGGATTGAAGTTGGGTTTTTAACGTATGAAAGATTTATCTCACATGCAAAATTACAGAAACATCACCTTACTCCACACAGATATTTTAATAACGCAGATAGCATTTCTGGTGAGTGAACACCACAAACATTCCCTTATATTATTATTATTTCTGTCTTCTAAACAGTATTTGTTTAATGTATTCTCTCTAGTGTTAATGCACATATATTAGACAGTGAAGGTAAAATAATTATTTTTTCCTTATGGGAAAAATTAGTTATTAGTCTACAATAAGGAGCAAAGAGTCCTCTGGTTATGGTAGATAGTGACTGAGTGGTTAGATTGTGTCACCAGTATAACTGGACTGTAGAAATTACAAAATTAATTTTCTATATTTGAAAGTTGTAGAATTAACTTTTCACTAAAGGCATTTAGATATTATATCAGTGTCCTGCAGGTCTTAGATTCATCATTCAGAATTGGGATTTAATATAAAGCCAAAACCAAATATTTGATAGAATAAAAATTTATAAACCTCAAATACTTTCAGTATCTCCAAGAATTTTTCACTGTCACATTTAGAAAGTAAATCTTCAGTCACTCCATTTTGCATTTGAAAGTTTTAAAGGCATCAACAGCTTCCTTAATCCTTGTTGCTCTGCCTTTTGTAGATGATGATGTCCCATAGAAAAGATTGGAGCAGATGTTAAAAAGCTGACAGAATCTTAGTGACCTTCCCCTGTCTGTAGTGTAGGACATGGAGGAGAGCTGGGTATTTGGTTCTTGTCAGTTCTGTAGATTTATTAGATCTAAGAAGACCTTTCTTTTTCCATTCAGTTCCATTTCACCCTTTCACAGAAAAATCAGTCGAGGTGAGCAAATTTTTTGGAATTTGGACACTTCCAAAATGTAAATTCTAATATATAGAATTTATATATTGTGAGGTTCTTGCTTTGCAGTTTCCCTCATATTTGCATGATCTTTTCTATATGGAGTATCTACAAGAAGTATCTATATCTCCCAGTAAGAGTGGCAGCATCAGCAGGAATTCATGGCGTATCTTCCTGCGTATCTTCCATTGATACACACACACGCATTGCGTGGTTTTATGTGTTTGCTTTTACAGTCCACTGAATCACTGGAACAGTTTCAGCTTGATAAGCAGGACCCGCCATGAGTTTAAACACAATATTAAGCATGCTTGAAAATGTTTGCAGTTTTTCTTTTCTGCTGAGGACTGAAGAGTTGATTGGACTTTTTGTCATTATTTCAGAAGCGGCAGAGATTTTCTCTAAGTGAATGGCGGGAGGGTGTTTGCTGGTTTAATTTTAGTAGATAATGCTTGCAGGAGATGTAATTCTCCTTTAGGTGTTCTTACTCCAAAGTAAGAACGTGGCATTCCTATACTGAGAACTTGTACACGTTGTACACACTTGTACACATTGTACACATACAAAGAAAACGATGGACGAATACCTCAAGCCCTTTTTCTTAGAATGGTATCCACTAGGACTTATGATAGAATCCTTTGGAAAAATCAGTCCTGTCAGACACCTGAAAATACTAGTCTAGGAACCTTGCACTTGCAAAACAATATTTACTTATTTGTTCAGATTGAAGTTTATTTGTCTCCTTCCAATTATACTTGACAACACATAAGGTAGAAGGAAAAATATGTTGGGAAAAGACTATCCAGTCACATGATGGAGAAAAATTTTCTTTAGCTCACATGTTTTCGGGATCACATTACTAATGATGTGTATCTGCTTTAATGGCAACATGTTCTCAATACTCTTGATCCTGTGAGCCATATAACAAAATCTTCATGTACCTGAAAGTCATGTTTAGTATCTTGAACGGAAGGTTATTCTGGCAATGATTCACAGGCCAGGAATTGCAGGGATTTTACTGCTCTGCTACAGAATGGGGCTGGGCTGCACATGCAACAGAGCCCTAGGCTAAGAACATCTGCTTTAGTAGGCCCTGGTGATTTTGTGTCTTCTGTGCCAAGCCAGCTGTTTGATTGCCACAGGACAGCCTTGGGCAAAGAGATCAGTGTAAAGGGTGTGCTGAGAAGACTTGGCTGCAAGTGTACTAGCAGTGATCTTCAAAGTACTGTTTCCAGAACTTGACTTTTAGCTGCATTCCTGACATTACTCAAAGCAGCGCCATGAAGTGGTGCATTTTACTTGACAACGATAACTCTTCAAAATATGTTGCTTTGTATGAACTAATTAACCTCTTGTCCTCTGCATGAATTCGAAATCATGCTTTCAGAATGACTGAACTACTATATAGAACAAAATACTCCTCTGTGAAATAACGCATTCAGGGGAGTCCAACGTATCACCTAACTGCTGAATTGCTTCCAAAGCTTCTTTATCCACAGAGCAAAAATCTCTTGGGTTTGTTTACTGGTTTTGTGTATTTGGAGAGGAGTGTGACTGTTAGAAACAGTCTTTTATCTCACAAAATTTGGCAGCTCATTTAAGATGCCATTTGTGCAAAATAAAATCTGTGTGATTTGTTATGCCACTATGACAGTAAAATTTTTTCATTATGATGGATAATAAAAATTACAGACCATGTAGAGAGTTCAGAATTACTGGATAATAATTTCCTAATGTGACCTGGCAGTTAGGTTGATATCCTTTCATTTTAGCAAGATTAAGATTTCAAGTGTTCAAATCACTGCTAAAAATTACGTGGAGCACATTTGAAATTTTTGCACCCAATAGTTGAAAAAAAATTTATCTGCTATATATCTTTCACAGTTTTTAGGAAACAAATGGTTCACAGCTTTTTATTCTGCTTTTTCTGCTGATCTTAATTTTATCCTTCACATCCCACCCAAATACTATTTGTGCATACAATATTTCAGTAAATGTCAGTGTATTGAAACAATGCTGTTCTACTGCTACGCAGAGAAGAGAGTGGTATCATCAAGATTAATGTAAACATTGCAAGCACTGAATTTATTTGAACTCTTCAAAATGTCTGGTTTTATTTATGAAAAGCTAAATAAAACATAAGCCTAGAGGAAGAGAAATATAAGGAATCAGTGTCCTCCACTAAAAGTGGAGTTGCTGCAGCTGCATATAATTATTTCAGTATGTTTACAGTTGGAAAATCTGGTTGGATTTTAATGTAGCTTGTATAGAACAGGTATAACAATGAAGAGCTTTGTTTTGGTTTTTTTTTCAGATCACCCAGGTCTAGAAAATGTGGTACAGATTGAGAAATTTCAGGAAAAGGCTTATATGGAGTTCCAGGACTACGTAACAAAGGCATATCCAGATGATACCTACAGGTCTCTAAATTTAGATGCTTACTTGATTAATTGTCTTTTCAGAGTCATTGATGGTACTGATTTGTATAGTATTTCATGTAATAGATAATGTACATTTTCTTCTTACCTCCTTAAAGGTAAAAAATTACCTTTAGAACACTTCAAATATTATGCATGTGCTCATACATACTATGAGTATTATTTGTCTACTCATTCATTATTAATTTCTAAAATTAAATATCAGAAATAAATATTATTAACATTCAATTTGAATTGCACCTATTTGGAATATTTCATCATTTAGACTAAATCCAAACATTATACAGTCCATGTAATTGACAGGCATACTCACATGTTCTGTACTGTTAAAGACATGACTAAACATAAATTTGATGCTCTCCTGATTTAAATATTTAAGCCTTTCATTAACTAGATAGAACAAATTTTGACTAGTAATGTCCCTTGTCAATTTTTTCTCTTCTTTAACTAATAACTTCATTGTGAATAACACCAAAATCTGTGATCTGCCAAGTAACACTTTTTACCAAACTTATTTTCCAGACTGTCTAGACTTCTCCTCCGATTGCCTGCTCTTAGGCTGATGAGCGCTGCCATCACTGAAGAGCTGTTCTTCGCAGGACTAATTGGAAATGTCCAGATTGATAGCATCATCCCATATATTCTGCGAATGGAGACAGCAGACTACAACTCCCAGATCATAGGTCATGCCGTATAAAAGTAGCAGTCCAGGATTCTGTGCCATGGCAGTCATGGTGATGTAAATGCATACCCTGTCTCCAAGAGATGGTAGTAAGCCTTCCAATGCACCTTTCCAAAGAAGGCTCATATTCCTCCTTTCCAGTACACTTGGGAAACGTGGTGGAGTGTATTATGATATAGGATCACTTCCTATTTTTCATCTGTCTTCAAGGACTTGTAAATTAACTTGATATCTGAAGAAAGTAAGAATTGTCTATCCTATTTTTGTAGATAGACGGACTTGGAATATTTGTTTATGAAGTCCAGGCTTATGAGGAAACTGAAGAAGCTTTGACTGAACTAAGGTATCTTGAGTTAGTGTGATGTTTTAGAGAAATAAATTAACTTTCCTCTCCAAGTTGTGTTTTCAGTGTTTTGCTACTAGTTCATTCTTACTTATCAAATTGAAAATACATGATCAAACATCCTGAAAAGGCCAGTGTTTCCATGCAAACAAGACCAAACTTAGTTTTGGCTTTTGTTTTGAAGAGAGTTGTTTCTTGCTGAACTGAACACTGGATACCATTACAAGTTCAGGGAAAGTAGAGGAAGTTCACATTTTAAAATATTCTGTTGTCATGTTGATGCACTTGATCAGAAGTGAAGCAGCGACGGGTCGGTAGTGTTTTGCAGATACACCAGAACACTGTGTTGTAGTATCACATCTTAGTAGACATAAGCTGGTTTATACTATGAAAAACTGACAGAGAAGTGTGTACTGCAGGTATTCAAAGACAGCATACTCCTTTTTTTCCTGGTCTCAGAACTTAAAGCTTTTTCACCCTGCCCTTCCCTCTTTCATACTCAGTGCCCAGTGATGGAGGCATTCTAGATGCTTCTTGACTTGTGCCCGTGTCTTTATTTTTTTATTATCGTTAGCCTTTGGGTATGTAGTTCTCTTTTCCAAGCAGTCCTGAATGATTATTTTTTAAATTTGAGTTTGTCAAATCCAGTGCCCCTCCCTATAGGAGCATGGTCTCTGCTGCTTTTCCTTTCCTCATTAGAAATGGGTCTAGATACTCCATACATGTTGCCTGAATCATACTCCATGGCTCCACCTAAGAATGGATTTTAATGTTTTTCAGTCTTGAGGCATGTGACTCACTTGACAATACTGACACATCCCTAGCACATTTATTACCTTTTGCTTAAAGTGAGAGAAGTATCCCAGTGAAAGTGTTGGTCTACTTCAGACAATAGCATTTAGGATTATCTGAATCTTGGATCAAGACCAGGTTCTATTTAGCACAAACTCTTTCTTTTTCTGGCAAAACTGGTGAGGAAGAGCCTCACCCAATCAAGAAACACATGGTTGAACCAAAAATTGCTTAGCCAGAAGATCAGCTTAAAAGGAAGCCCTTGCCCACTCTGCAGCAGCAGCTCCAAGGCCACCCTAACACCAAGAGACTACTAAATGAGAATTGAGTTCTGTAGTTCTTGCATTCTGTAGTTTTTCTCAGCACCTGAGGATCACAACCAGTCAAAAAGAATCTGAGAACTGCCTCTGACCCTGAATTTCTGTGTTCTTGTCAGTTCTACTAACTGAGCTGCTTGGATCTTCCTCCACCCCAAGCTCTGTAATACAAGACTGTATCATAGAATCACAGAATCAGAGAACGGTTTGGATTGGAAGGTATCTTAAAGCTCATCTTTTTCCAGCCCCCTGCGTGAACAGGGATGCCTTGCACTAGACTAGGTTGCTCAAAGCCTCATCCAACCTAGTTTTGGACACTTCCAGGGATGGGGCATCCACAACTTCTCTGAGCAGCCTGTTCCAGTGCCTCACCACCCTCACAGTAAATAATTTCTTCCTAATATCTAATCTAAACCTACTCTCTTTCAGTTTGAAACCATTCCCCCTTGTAGTCTCTTTCCATTTTTCTTGTAGGCTCCCTTCAGGTACTGGAAGGTGCCTAAGCCTTCTCTTTTCCAAGCTGAACAATCCCAATTTTCTTAGCCTTTCCTCTCTGGAGAGGTGCTCCATCCCTCTAATCAATTTGATAGCTCTCCTTTGGATTCACTCCAACAGATCAATGGCTTTCCTGTGCTTGGGACCCCAAACTTGGATGCAGCACTCCAGGTGAGGTCTCACCTGAGTGGAGTAGAGCGGCAGAATCCTGCCCCTCACCCTGCTGCCCACACTGCTTTTGATGCAGCCCAGGACACAATTGGCTTTCTGGGCTGCAAGTGCACATTGCTGGGTCATGTCCAGCCTCTCATCCAACAACACCCCCAAATCCTTCTCTGCAGGGCTGCTCTCAGTCCTTTCATCCCCCAGCCTGTATTGATGCTGGGGGTTGCCCTGTACCCAGGTGCAGCACCTTGCACTTGGTCTTGTTATACCTTATGAGATTCCAGTGGGTCCACTGGATGCCATCCAGAGCAGGTCCCTCTGGATGGCATCACATCCTTCAAGTGTGTCAACTACACCACTCAGCTTGGTGCCATCTGCAAACTTGGTGAGGGTGCACTCGATTCCTTCATCTGTGTCATTAATGAAGATACTAAATAATACTGGTTATTAAATAAGACAGACCCCTGAAGGACACCACTTGTCACTGATGTTTATCTGACTCTGAGTCACTGACCACTACCCTCTGGATGCGACCATCCATCCACTTTTTTATCCATCTAACAGTCCACCCATCAAATCTATCTCTCTCCCATTTAGAAAGAAGGGTGTTGTGGTGGACTGTACTACAGGATTGGTCATATCCAATCCACAGACCAATGCACTCAGAGCTGTGGACCCCTAATGGGATGGAGCCACCCCCTCTGCTGTGCCTTGGCACTTACTGACTTGCTGGAGGACAGCTTTTAGTGTGGAGCTGGACATGGCAGCTGAGCTCTCTTCCCACATGGAATGTGGTGAAACTCTACTTTGTGTTGGAATGTTTTGGGGGATAATGTTGTGCGGGAATGTTTTGCATCAGAACCTTTTTCTCTGGATTTCTGTTCTTGCTTCCCCTTTGTGCCCTAGTCTGAACACAAGTTAGCCGACTGCAGTAATGCATGAACTGCCATCACCACTGACTGCTGGGTCAAGACTACTTTCTTAGGATGTGTTAACTCATAAGTACAAAAACCTTCGTCAAGCTTCACATGAGGTTGTTCAAATTCAGGCATTTGTGTATTATGAGGGACAAAAAACCCACCCATTTTATAATCTTGGATACCTCTGACATTTGGACCTCTAAAGAGCCAAAGTGCATACTTGCAACACATTGCAAGCAGCTCTGACTACTGGTAAGTGACCTTTTCCCCAAAAAAGTTTTCTTACATTTTCATAATAATATATTTTCATCATAAGTTCGAGATTGATAAAAAGGTAGGGTGCAGCCAGCCTGTGCTGCCTGCCAACTAATCTCTCTTGTCTTCATGATGATCTAGAAGCTGCATCTCATACTGGAGATTGTTAATTCAGTGTTACTCACTTTGTTCAGCATGATCTTCATTAATTATATTAAAATTATTTCATTAATCATTCTTAAACTATAAATTCACGTTTTTGATAAGGAATGAGGCATACCTGGGTTTTCTCAGGAATGGGAGCTTTAAAACAGGTAAATATGGGAATGAACATGGCTTTTCCTTATTTATATGTGTTAACCATTGCAGTCATCTGACAATAATGCACAGCTCATGGAAAAGCTAAATGGTGAAGTTCTGGTTTTGTTTTGGTTATTTTAAGATAACTACTGCTCAGTTAAATGGAGCATATCAAGTTACCTTAGTGTTTCTAACACTATGATGACATGATCTCACCACCTGTGTGATTTATTTTTATTTGTAGCCTTGTGAGAGAATGTTCTTTGGTACTGAATGAAAGGCTGGCAAATATTACTGGTTTCTGTCAGTAACATTGTCAATCAGCTAACAAAAATATGAGTATTGAAGCTCACTCCACCATGGATGTTAAAATACCTCAGTATTTTTGTGATTTCACCTCTAGCTTATTTTTCAACTTTTTGATCTTCGGCAGTCTTGACAGTTTTCAGAGCTAATCAGGATTTAAGCAAACTGTGGCATTTACTAGCCAAAAATAAGATGACTTTGCTAATGAAAGGACAAGTTTAGTTTCAACAAAATTTTCAATGTTAAGAGCAAGAAAAATAATTTTAATATAAATCACATGAAATGAAAAAAAACAATTTTATGGATTTTAAAATCCTATGATTTAAAGGTGAGAGTACTGTTACACACAATAAGCTTACCAGTTCAAATATTTTTCATGAAACTATATGTTGCACATGTGTATGTGGGTTGTTTCATACTGCTAAAGTTCCCAGTGCAAATAACTGGTTTATATAAACTTTTTTCAAAAGTACATTCATTGCAATACCTTGCACAGTTACAGACTTATCTGTCCATATGTTTATTATTGTCGTGTGGTCTTCAGTGTCAGTGAAAGTCAGTCTGTTCATTTTGAAACTGGTCTGTTCATTTTGTTCAGCCTTTGCAGTTTGGTAGTACATCAGTTTCAGTGTAAGCAATACAGTGTCACTGTAGTTGTCTTGCTGTTGTATAAAAAAAAAATCACTATAAATATCTTGAAACCTGGCTAAATTGGAAAATTCTATTTTGGATGTATTTTTAAAAATAAATTGTAACTTTCTATTATAGAAAACAATTGCAATATCCTATTAGTTTGTTAGTGTTTTATACAGATTGTCTATAGACCTAGAACACTGTATATGATTACAAAGAGTTTGTGGATCTTTCACATTTTTTTTAACACTATGTAGTATTGTCAGTTATATTCAGTCTCTGGGATTTGTGATAGCTGCAATATCTTGCTGTTTGCTAATCTTTGTTGCTATTAACCCTTTGTTTCCATGCTTACTACTTTCTGGCCTATGAATTTGAAAATTAATAATTTATTGTAAAATTTAATTTACCAATGATTTGGTTTTTAAAATACTATATAAAAATATGTATTGTAATGAACCCTGATCACAGATCTTCATGTCATATAATGCCATAATGGATATTTGGAAATTAGTATTTGATTCATTATGGATCAGTTTTACGTTAAAAGTTATAGTATGGTTGAACAAAGTTTTTTTTTCTTTTGAAAGAAACAGACCTCAGATGTTCAAGTAAACTTATCTCAATTTTAAATATTACTGGATAAACAATTAATTTTTTAATGACTTGATTGTGAAAATGCTGATAACCTGCCACAAGTGTACTGAAACCTAAGACTTGTCACAAAAGAGATACTGTGGTTAGAGGACAGAGCACAGAATCAGCAGGGCTTGCATTTTGTGTTTGAACACAAACCACTTGTGTTAAAAACTAAAAAATTTTCAATGAGAAACTTCAACCAGTAGACTTTATGTTGAAATGGGTATATTTCCACACTGTGAACTTGGCAAACACAACCTTTTCCTAATCCCATTTTCCTTTCAAGTTTAACACCACCTACTTAATTTTTCACTTCAGCTCCTGCTTTGTCCCTTCCCATAGGCCCAATTGCGATAGCGACAGCGCCCAGCAGCTTGGCCTCTTCGTGCTGATCAGCCAGTGCCGGTCAGCACTGAATGTTTACTGGGTGCACTTCCAAGTCCTGCCTGCTCTGACAAAGTACTGTGGGTCTATTTTTGCTTTTGCCTGGCCTGTGTAGGCCTACCCTTGTGAAGGTCAGGGAAGTAGTTTCTGCACCTTGCCAGACCAGCCTTGCAGCAACAGCAGTAAAGTGCTCCCAACATCCACACAGAACAATCAAAGGTATTTCTTCCTGCTGATGCAGGATCCGGAGAAGGTAATGGGGCAAGACAGAGAAGGTGGGGTGGAGACGTGGACCAGACAAGAGATACACATTCCTTAACAGCCTGCTAGAATTGCAAAAATCCAGGAAGAGACAAGACTCTTCTGTTGACTATCAGCCACAGTCTGCATGGGGTGAGAGGTCACTTCCCCTATCTCCTGATTTTTGATCTAAGCAATCCTGGACTCCTTACTGTCAGTCTTGGCAACTCTTTTCTCATCACAGATCTTGTGACATATGTGAAATAAGAAATTGTCAGTAGACATTTCTATTAAAAAGGGGTTTTCTTCCCCCTGTCCTGAAGTTCTTTGTATCTTGCTGACCTTCACGTGTGAGCCGTAGGCAGATGTTCTTTTTATAGATTATGCAGACTGGGAGCCAAATCGCAGTGTCCTCATCAGAAAATACCCTTCAGCGACCTCAACAGCGGCCCGCAGCACGCTCGCACCGCCGGCTGCTGTGTTCGCACAAGCCGGGGGCGGTGGCACCGCCCGGGCCGGGGGGGCGGTCCCGGGGCGGCCCCGGGCGGGCACAGCGGCGGCCCCGCCCGAAGATGGCGGAGTACGTGCAGGTGCTGAAGCGGGCCCTGAAGCACATCGGCGGCCACGGCGGCGTTCGCGGCGCCATCCTGCAGCTGCTCAGGTACCGCGGGGCCCGGCGCAGGCGGCACGGCCTCCCTGCTCCCCGCTCTCCGCCCCGCGGGGTCACCTTGGCGGGGGGCGGGCGCTGCCCCGCGGGAAGCGGGGCTGGCGGGGGTGGGGACGCGGCACGGGGCGGCCACTGCTCCGCGCGCCGCCGGGGCGGAGGGCGGCGGGCGCTCCCTCACGGTGTGCGGTGCCGGGCAGGCCTCGGCAGGAGCCCGCTCCGCTCCGCCCCGCTCCGCCCCGCTGGGGGACGTATGTCCGGCCGGCAGCGGTGCTGTGCTTAGAGCCGTGCCGGGGCAGGGCTCCTGCGTTGTTTTCTCTTCTTTAGGCAGCTTGGAAGGTTCCTCGGCGCTGAGCTGTCAGTATTGCCCAGGCAGGTTTTCCTGGTGTCCAGCCGCAGGCCTTAGTCCCGCTGCCACAGCCGTGTCTCTGCTGTAGCTGCCCCCAGCGCTTCTCCGTGCGCCATCGCGCCCTTTGCTCTGAGTCGCCTCAAGTTGGCAGTGACTTACTTGAACTGTGCAAGCCTGAAAGCCGTGCATCTGCTGAACCCCCTCGGTGTAGATCAGGGAATTACTTCATGTGCCTGACCGGATCTAATTCTTTAACACCAAACCGCACGTCACATCTGCCTCTTTGTCACTGGGTTGTCAGCACTGACCTGTGCTCAGCATTGGATACCCCCTGGCCCCAGTGGTACTTCGTGCAAAATTAGTTGCAGCCTTTGTTTCCATTCAATGGAATAACGTGGCTGTGTGCCTTCATCCCCAAGTACAGAACCTTGCACTTGTCCACCTTAAACTTTCTTCTGTCATTTTTCCCCACTGACATCTCATCTCTTCCTTGTGACAGCATGCTTGAAGCTGCTCCCAAATAGGAGTAGCTGCAGGTTTACTAAGGCACTCTTTTTTCATTCAGGTCCTCGATGAAATATAAGGTGGAAGTGTAAATGGTATGTGATCCAAATTCACTCATGTCAGTAACCTGTATTGTCTTTGTAGCTGGTCCTGGAAAAAAAATAGAATGTTTACAGTGAATGTTGTAGGCCTGACTAAGTGCCAAAAAGCCTTTTTTTAATCAATAGCGGGAAGTCAGGAGTAGGCGGTAGAGGTGCTTTGCAAATATGAAGTTCCCTGCTATATACCAAGGGCTTTCTTATGTTTGAACAAACAAACCAAACTTTCTGAGTCTTCTTGAAGACTGTTTTTTTTTCCTCACATGTCATAATGGCCCTTTCTCTGTTATTTCTTGTAGTTTAAATTGATCTGTTTTGAGTGGTTAAACATAACATTTTGCACAGTTGCTGATCAGGCCTCATCATTATTGTCATATATAGCTTTAGTAATTGTTTTGTTCACTGAAGACGGCTCAGTTCACCTGTGCATTCAAGGATCAACTTGTCTTTTTTTTCCCTCGCATGTCACTTAATTAACAGCTCCCTATTGCCTTGTGACATCCAGGTGTTTCTCTTGCAGCGAGGCACACAGTGCTTCAGATCTTACTAGTCTCCAGGTGCATCACCTTGTGCTAGACCTTCATACCATTGAATTTCGTTCTGGTGGTATCACTACAGTCCTGAAGTGATACAGTACAGAATTTCCTGTATAATATATTCCTCAATAAGGTAATATCATAATCTGTCAGACCCCTGTGCTTTCTGGAGGAGGAATTTTTGTTTTGGTTTTGTTTTGGTCAGGAACCCTGTACAGTGTTAAATAAGGCTACTATCAACATTCTTTGTGAAACTTGCCTGGTAACCTCCAACCAGCTCTGTATTCTTTCAGTTGAGCAATATATTGCCCCCCTTATAATTATTATACATTTTAAATTATTTTCTCCTTTGTTTTATGGCATGATATTGTATGCTTTCTGAAGTTAGCTTCACTTCTGTGAGGTCTCAACTTTGCATTCCTACTAGCTGTGAGGACAGGCAGCTTCTGGCTTCTCTGTCTCTACTGTAAAAAGCAGCTCAGATAGACCTCCCTCATGCACAACTTCATAGAGGGAAATTTCAAGCTGTTAAGCAGTATGACAATACATGATTTCCCTGGCTAGTATTTTATGCTATTGTAATTACTGTTTTCTGTCACAAACCTGCTCCCCTCCACCCAAGTTGTTTTCTCCAGTTTGTTTTCCTTCTCAGGCTATAACTATGACATTGGCAGTTTTCAAGAAGAAATTGAGCTGGGGAAATGAAAGGGTAGAAGAGTTTGAGTCTTGGGTTTCATCAGAGTGCCTCTTCCTAAGCACATCTTAATGAATGTCTTGTCAGGGATCTTTTGTGAGTCAAAGATTGCAGGCTGTGTCAACACCTTTCTACCATACAGAAAAAGAGAGCAGGTAAGACTGGGGGCAGTGCTCTCCTTTTTTTCACGCAGAAGATTGACCTTACTGCTAGGTGGAGAATCACACCTGATCCTCATAACTGCACTAACCTCAAACATAGCTGCTGCCTCCTGTTCACCTTTCAAACCATTAAGTCATCTGTCCCAGCTCAAGGAATAGACTTGGTGTTTAAAGGAAGAATAATCAAGGTGTTCTTTCTTGCAACAATTGATATGTTTAAGAAATAATTATTTCTTGAACTCAGAAATTTCCCGCAGTCAGGAGACTTGTCCTCTGAATTTCCCTGCTTTTCTCCTACATGTTTTCCACTGAGGTGGCTGCAACAAGTTTATGTGCAGTAGAAGTCAAATTATTAAGAGTCTATGTGGCTGGAAACATTGTCCTTATTCAAGTCTCAGTGAAAGTGGCTGGAAAATGTCCTCTGGAAGCTATACATACCTCCTAGTGTCTGATATCAATATTCAGGGCATGAAGTCAGGACAAGGGCACAAGAACCCTTACAAGAAATGGAAGGGAAGAAGAAAGGGAAAGCAGCAGTGAAATGGCTCTTCTTTTTCTGAAACTGGGAACTTGGGCCGGTATAGCTGAGCCAGAGGTATCTGAGTGTTTCTTTGACAGAGGAGAGATGTGTCAGAGAGTCTTTCTACCTGGGACCACAAAGGTTTAAAATGAGTACTTGGTGAAATGATTGTTGTTTTCACACACCCTGGGAGAGAAGACAATAGCTAAATTCCCAACTATGTAAGTATGCATGTGCACATCCCTTCTCTCCCTTGGGACTGATTTGAGAATGTATATAATACTACAAAAAACTAAAACTTTTGCAAGTAAGCTTTTCCTTATGTAATTCTGCCTGAGATGAACGTCAGTAAAAAGAAAAGCAAAGATGCAGATCTGGGGGAGAAGAGCACTTTAGTAATTTTAAGGTTTTATCATTAGAATATGAATCATAGATTCAGTTTAATTATTGATATGTACAGTAATGTTAAAACATGTTTTGTATAAAGAGTTGAAACTGGTACACAGCTTATCTGGGTCAGTGTAAGTCTCACAGAGTGGCGGGTAAATGCTTGCATCTTTCACAGTTATACAAAAGTTAGAAAGTAACAATTGTACCTTAGGGTTTAGGGTATTTCCTTGGCAAGCGGCTACAATAGCTTAAAATATTACTATTGCTGTCTTGGAGGTTAGCGCCCACACAGACGTGTGACATCTCTTAAGCTTCTTCTGTGCTGACCACCTTCTGTGGCAATTCAGGCTGAAATGGTAGCTATGAATAGTTGAGAAGGATGATAAGGTCTTCAACTAAGTGAATTAAAGTCCCATGTGACTCTGGGACTCCCACAGTATTTAAGGTTTTGTGGGTGTTAAATTGTTATATTGCAGAGTTGCTTTATCTTCCACTATAGAGAGCTTTTAAATAAATAATAGTCCCCAAAAGCCTTTTTGTATGACTTTTATCATCCTGTCAGTGGGGTGCACATTAGCTGCAGGAATTGGTGATTATGTTTTGCAATCCTTAAGCTTGAATATTTTTTTTAATATCTTTACCTAAATGTGTTTAGGAGTTGTCATTACAGATTTTTACCAGCCCCTAGGAAACCTCCGTCACTTCATTCTGAGACGACATCAATTGAAACCGTTGTTTTGATAATTCACAGGGTCAATGATTTGAAGACTGGTAATCTGATAGGAACTGACAAATACGGAAACAAATACTATGAAGACACAAGAAACTTCTTTGGTATGTGTGCTAATGTGAACACCTCCCAACAGACTGTTCAGCTTTTACAGAGCTTGTGTGGTTTCTGCTAATGAAATAGAACTTGTTGCCTGCCTGACTTCCTTGCACTTAACTTGTGTGGGTCTTTAGACAATGGACTCACAGAAATGCTTTGACATCTTCTATTTCTCTATTGCGTCCCTCAGTTCATTTGCAAACACAGTCAATCTGAAGCAATAAATATAGGTTAAACAGAAGCCAGTCAGATGCTCTCCATATAGGTAGCCATATGATAATGTGATTGAGAGCTGAATTTGGTCCTTGACCTAAAAGCTGATAGCATAACAGGTGGGGGAAGAAAGAGAACTGCCTTTAAAACTGCTGCACAGCTGTACTTACTTGTATCATCACTTCAGGGCAGAGAAACACAGATTAGCCTAAATTTCCGATCACCTTAAGTAACTGGATTTTAAATAATGTTTTTAGAGTACTTAAAAAGGTAGCACCTAAAGCAATGCAGGTAACACATAAGCAGTTGACACTCTGGTTAGTCCAAGCTACCTGCTGACTGTAGGTTACCTTGTAGGGTAACCAGGAAAAGCACTTGCTGGTTAACATTGCTTGGTAGTTCTATATAGCTGAAATTTAGTTTAATCTTAGGTTATCAAAGACAATGTCCTTTTGGAAAAGACTTCTCATAATGGAGAAAAAATCCCCAAACCTGTTTCTCTGCCTGAAAATTTTGTGAGTTCCTATTTCTCATTTCTTATACAATAGCTAATATTTGCCTACTTGTGAGAGGATTACATTCAGCTGTATAAAAATACAGTAACAGTGGAAATACAGAAGACTTGGAAAAATAAAAGCTGTGCTGACTGTAGAATAAAGTAAGTGCCAATAATGGCAGATACTATTACTCAAAATGTTTTTCCTTGGTTTTCAAGAGTTCTCTCCTTTATATGAAAATAATTTTTGTTTTTGGGCTAATACAATATTTCTGGTTGTGTATTTAAGGTCGACACAGATGGGTCGTATATACTGAAGAAATGAATGGCAAAAACACGTTTTGGGAAGTTGATGGAAGTATGGTGCCCCCTGAATGGTAAACCACTTGGCTTAATTATTTGGACAGACACCAATTGTAATTGCCTCTATATTTTCTTGTATTACAAAGCAGAAATTTAAAAAAAAAAGTTTTCAGGTCACAGCTATTCTATATATGACCAGAAGATTTCAGACTCGTTAGTTCATACTGTTGTATTGCTTACTGTCCTGGTAGATGCACTCACTGCTTTTTGGAACGAGAAAAGCATTTTGCCAGCCAGATTGAGCGGGTTTTCCAATTTTCCTTATTAGTTGTGATTCCCTGTTAATGGTTTGGCAAAGCCTTGAGCCAACAGAAGTAAAAAAAATAAATTATTTTCTGTTCTAGGCAAGAACCTAAAGAACATAAGGCAATGATGGAGCAACATTCCTTAATCCACAGCCATTAACAGCACAATTATTTCAATTTATATACATTGATATGATAATCAGCAGTAAAGGGCCAGGATGCTCTGTATGTTGACTGCTACTTAACTATAATTTTTATTAAGGTTTTATTTTCTGTTCATGCATCTCAGTAATAATTCTGTACAATCTTGAGTTCCAGGTGGTCTCTGGCCACCCAGCTGTTAATACTTTTTTTGTCTTCCTAGATAAGTCACACCACATAAAGTAACAGTGTATGCTAGTAAAAACAATCTCTGCGGTTCTCGAGGAACAGCAATAGCACTGCAGCCCCAAAGCAGCAAAAGGTGATATGAAGGAAGAGGTGTTTGGGTAGTCTAAGCATTAGTGTTTAAACACTGGGTTTTATTACTCCTGTGATACATGTTCTGTGCCAAGGCTGAGATTGATTATATGAACTCCTAAACTGTGGCTCTCACTAGAACACTTAAGAAGTGTGTGGGTAGATTCTCTAGGTAGTCAGTTTTGTTTCAAACTCTCCCAGCCTTATAATTATGATTAATGTGTTTAATGCTTTTTTCTGTCTGATTTGGTAAGAGCTGAATGGCATTGTTTTTTAGAAGTGACATTAGAATCTCCAAGATGTTCGTGCCTTATTTGCATAATAACTGTTCTTTGGTTCTAGTTTTTATCCTTTCACTGTTAGACTGTGCTGGCTTTCAAGATGTTCCTTATTTTAAGGCAAGGGGTTTGTTTTGTTTGATTTTTTTTCCTTTGCTTGTGCTTATGCAATGTTCGTTGCCTCTTTACAAACCTCAACAAAGGGTTTCTTCCTGAGTATCAAAGGGATCTTTCAAGGGTTAAGTAGCTTATTTATTTCATAGAAATTAATGAGGTAGAAAGCCTTGGTTTCCTATCAATGTGGAAGAAATTGCCCTAGAAGGGGCAGTAAACCTTTTATTATTTTTCAAGACTGGTGAGTGCAATGAGGCATGAAAGGGTAAACAATCCTGTGTTCTAAGGTATTTTTGTCAGGAAACTTAGTTGTGCAGTACCATTCAGGTTTGTGGATTTGTTTTGTTATGGTTTTTTTCTTATTGCTGATAAATTTGTATGTCTTGTAACAACATGTGTTTATACTTGTGTAGGAATCCTAGCTTTGTGACACATCTAAATCACTGATGTGTATTTCCATACTGCTTAGATCCATCTTTAAAAATAGAAGTATTTTGATAGGGAATAAACGGTGTCTTTTAGGTTTTTTTGTTATTATTATTTTTATCTGATGCTATACTGTCTTAAATTTTTAACATGACATAAGCTTCTGAATTGAGACACTATATTGTACAAGCTGCTGTCAATGTAACAGTAGGGTTGTGCAGCTGTACAGGTTTTTGCACAAAACCTGAATGGTTATTTTGGACCCAGAAATTTGTTGGAAATAAATTAGACTGTGTGTAATTGCTTCTGTTAACAAGGGGATTAATTAATATATAGTATAATAATATGATACATGTTTTTCATCCTTGGGTTGACTTGGAAGTGTATAAAGTACTGCTGTAACACCTGGGTGTGGTCTGAATACTTATTCTAAGTATTTTTTTTTTTTTTTTTACTCCAGGATGTAGTTGATTCAGCTCAGTGGATCATTTTGTGGGTGTGTTGTTGTACCCACTGCAGGTGGAAGCAGGTTTTACTACAGTGTTTATGCTGATGTTACTTTCAGAAAATATTTTGCAACTGTCGCTCCTAAAGATGACACTTTGAACAAAATCAAAGTTTAAGACCAAGGCTAACCTAGAATTTTCAGGTTTTTCTTTTTTAAATAATAAAGCTAACTAGTTTGTAATGATTTTGTAGTTCTCTTATAAAAATGCTACTGTATTTAGGATTACACTGCTGGTTATCTTACTGATTACACCCTTACACAGAATACACTGCATTCTAAAGTATAATTTTGCAGTCAGTTGTGTGCCTTCTGGATTGTGGAATATGAATGATTGTTCAGATACAATCAGGTGAACCTCATGCATGATGAACTAGAAAAAACCATTTTGGTAGGTTGAAAAGTTTTGAAAACAACTGGAAAAAACAATGCTACCCTTTACCTGCTGTCAGATACTAAAGAAAAGAAAAAAGCAGCAAGAAAAAATCTTATATGTAATAACATATTGTTGTACTGTTTTTAGGAACTAGTGAATATTTTCAGTGTTCTGAAATAATTGATGTAATGTCTCCTGACAGCGGATATACTGAAATTACAGTCTGAAGGAAATCAAAGTATTGTTTTGACATATGTCTACTATGCAGGGAATCAAGACTGTTACTTTTCTAAACTGTTGCCACACTAGAATATGTAGGTTTGTGGTTTATTCTGATTTAGTTGTGTTATTTAACCTCTTTGTTACTCTGGGTTTTCCTTTCTTGTCTTCAAAATCCAAATGTTGGTATCTACTTCACTGGAGACAAGTTAATTAGATTTTTTTAAAAATGCCTTCAACACTTGCCTGAGGAATGCTTAGTATTCACTTACTGTGATGCTTTACAAGATATTGGGCACATTTTTTTTCCCTTTTACACTTTTAGACAGAAAAACCAAAATACTTGTTTTGTCTCCTGCTGGTCAGAGTATGCTGTTTGCAGGAACTCAGTGCTTCCATTTTTGAACACATTGATCATGTGCACTCTGTGAACATATAAACCATAGAGCTTAAATCCATTTATACCAATGCCTGTATGGACTCTGTTTAGTACTTTCATAGGTGTTTTCATTGCAGAATCACTCTAATCATTGGGCTGTGTGTTTAAACTATTTGTTCAGTGTATTTCTGGCTAAATGTACTTTGGTTTATGTTTTGGCCAGATACTTAGCAAAAACAAATTGACAGCTGGTTAAAATGTACATACTAGTTAAAAATGAATTGTTCTTTCAAGATCATCCTGTGGGGAAAGAAGAATTGTAATTTGAAAATAGTTTTTCTGTTTTGTAGGGACACTTCATTTTGCCAGCACTGTCCTTTGTATTTGTAGTAGCTGTCCTGTACTTCAGTGTTTATTTCCTTGTGGTGCAAATCTGACATCTTTGGGAGGACCATCAGCAGTACTGACTTCATATAATGAAATATTTCAAGTTTACCTTCAGTTTAATAATCTGCATCCTCTTTGTTAGTTGATCTGACAGCTGAAAGAGAGAGGAATGTAGCACCTCAGACTTGAAGTGCCAACACACTAGGAAATGTAAGGAAATGTGTGATTTTCCTGTAAAAATGCTGCTTTTCAAGTCTGCCTTCAAGGGAAGCAGAACAAAAAGATTGCAGAAAAGGAAGGGGAGTAAAATTTCCATCCTTCCTGTAGCTTCATAATAAATTTGTGGGTTTTTCAACTAGATTAAATGATAGTTTGGTGTTTTCAGGTAAATGCCATCTCATTGCTATACAATAACTTGTAGTAGCTTATATGAGAAATTAAAGTTATCTTCCATGTGTAAACAAACACATTTTTTGTCCCTTTTTCATTCTCTCCCTATTCTTCTCTGCACTTTGACCCTAATGCACATCTTCATTTCTCTTGTCTCATTGCAACATGGTGAACTTGTTGAAGAAAGTGGATGTTAATGAGTTGGCAAACATCCTCAACTTACGTAGTCTGTGCCTGAACCTTGCAGATGCACATATGGTAGTAGCTACTGAGTTTGTGTAGCAGCAGTTCTTGTTTGACAGCTTGTACATCATATAATTGGCTCCGATCCCTTGTAGCTTCAGATTGAAATCAGCTTGCTTTTAAACATTTGTTAAGACTTGGGAGAAAATTTTACATAGTCTTGAGAGCATTTGAAGATACTTTGAGGTGTCTTTCATCCCTTCACTCAAGGAAAAATCCAGAGGCTTTCCTGGCCTCACTCTGCTTGGTAGTGACTGCTCTCTGATTCAGGAAGCTGCTTCAGCCTCTTCAGAGCTTCTGCTACCCTCCTGATTTTTTTTGCTCTGTGTAAGTTTTCTGCTTTGTAGGTTTGAAGTCATTAATTGCTTTTGAAGCCTATTTTTCCGTGCCTGGATTTATAGGCAGAGTTTGTATAGAAATCTGGCCATCTGCGGGATGTCAAATGTCTTTATTCATACTATTCAATCTAGTGCATGAAAAGCTTTTCTTGAGCATCTGGGAGTAGTCTATGAGACATCAAGGCTTCAAAAGATTCTTTGAGGAAGGTTGTCAAGGGGAAAGTCTCCCTAAAATAAAGTTTTCAAGATTTTAAGTGGAGAGTGGGAGCTTTTATTTGACAGAGCAGGCTCTGCAAACCAAAATGCTCTTGTAAGTCACATATTGGGCTTCTAAAGGGAATCTGTTATGACCTGGTTTAACCCTGAAACTCTTAAATATAATTCATAGTGGATTAAGTTATAAACAAACTTTTGAAATCTCTGTATGCATTTCAATACCTGTACTGACATGTCTTGTCAGTGAGCAATTTTATTGCTACTTTTCAGTGAGAAAATGCAATTTAAGGATCAGTTTTGCCACTTACTTAAATTTGAGACTGATTTCATTTTGTGTTACAGAAATTCAGAAAATCCTGAAAGTAAATATATTAATTACCCCTGAATACTGTATTTTAAAAGACTTTATGGATTTAGTCTTAGAAAAGCTGCCAAACAATAGTTTAAATGACAGATAAAGCTACTCTCTTAAATGATACTGTAAAACCTTTCTCATGTTTAAAGGAATGAGTGTATGATATTAAGTACACGTGTAGTAACAGAAGTGCCAGACATCATGCAAGCTTGGAATCTGGTTGATTTCAGCTGAGCATTAATACAGTAATTGTGCTCCACCTGCTCCAGCCTGTATTTCAGGCTGCAATGTAACTGCATTTCTTCTGACAGTTTTCTGTTTGTTCAGTTGGTGTGCATGGCTCTTGGAGGAGGATGAGGATGGTGAGGCATGGTGACAGATGTGTAAAGAGGAATTTGTGTGCAGGATCCCTATCCACTGTTACTAGAAGCATCACTAGGTGCAGGTGTGTGAGTTTAAGTTGCCTCTGTATGTGTCGTGGTGTAACCCCAGCCAACAGCCAAGCCCCACACAGCCACTTCCCCACTCCCCCATGAGCAGCATCGGGACAAGAACAGGAAACATAAAAGCCAGGAAACTCGTGGGTTGAGATAAAGGCAGTTTAATAGGAAAAGCAAAACCTGCACATGCAAGCAAAGCAAAGCAAGGAATTAACTCCCTGCTTCCAATGGGCAGGCAGGTGTTCAGCCATCTCCGGGAGAGCAGGACCCCATCACGCGTAACAGTGACTTGGGAAGATGAATGTCATCAGTCCAAATGTCCCCTCCTTCCTCCTTCTTCCCCCAGATTGATATACTGAGCATGATGTCATATGGTCTGGAATATCCCTTTGGTCAGTTTGGGTCACCTGTCCTGGCTGTGTCTCCTCGCAGCCTCCCGTGCACCCCCGATCTCTTTGCCAGCGGGGCGGTACGAAAAACAGAAAAGACCTTGGCTCTGTGTAAGCCCTACTCAGCAATAACAAAAACATCTCTATGTTATCAACCCTGTGTTCAGCACAAATCCAAATCACAGCCCCATAGTAGCCACTGTGAAGAAAATTAAATCTACCCCAGTCAACACTTTTTTCAAGTGAATTTTATTTTTTTTTGTACTAAAGTTATAGCTGAAGTTGTGGTGTTTTTTTTTTTTTTTTAAATTCATGGCTGGAAGCTACTTGAAAAGATTATCAACCTTCTGTAGAGCTCTTCAGATTTAGAATATACCTGTCAGTCTATTTCTCACCACTTCCACTGTGGTTTTGTTCTACTGTATTAATGAAATGTACTGGATTTGTTGCTAAAGGCTGAAGATGTGTTTTTTCAGGCTTTTTAATACAACTGGAAGACTTCATATTTTTAGGTCAAGTCTTTGCAAAAGCTGATTAGCAGAAGTCTTTTTAATTCTACCTCAGTAAAAAAATACATGAGCTTGCAAAAAAGTCATAACTTTTGTCATAACTATGCATATAGTATGAAGTACATGTGAACTAGCAGATAATTAAAATATAATTCAGATATGAAAGTTGCTTCAGGCACTGAAATAGAAATGGGATATCAATTCAGTTGGTCCCTGCTGTAGTGTTTAAGTAAATTGTTAGGGAAAATGCTTTGCTTGATGATTAATGTTGCTTGCACAGAGAAGGATTGACATTTAGTTCATAGGTAAAGGCTAATCACTGTAATCACTTGGTAATTACCCTATTGCTGATTGGTATTAATCATTTTATTGTGCAGTCAGTAAACATTTACGTGCTTGTTTTAGGTGTACTTGCATCGTGATTTTGTCATTCATAGGGCCTGCCTTGACCTGGCTGCCTGGTTAAAGCCATACAAACACGTAACAATGTACTCTGCCTAAATACTCAGCATACAAACAAACAGGAAATTTGAACTCAGGTGTGCTTCCAATTGCATGGAGGCAGAACTGTTTTTTATCAGTTAGGTTCCTGTAACTACTTTAAATCAGTATCCTGTAGTCTCATTCAAAGCCACACCGGATTATTTTTCTCCTCTCTCAAAAGAAATACTTAGTGTCTCTTCAGAGGAGAACCCTTGGGAGTCAGGAGATAGGCTTGTTGGAGATCATGTAAAGTTCTGTAATAACAATGTGTCTTTTTCCTCTTAAGGCATCGCTGGCTCCACTCAATGACAGATGACCCTCCGACTACTCATCCACCAGTTGCTCGTAAATTTATCTGGGAGAACCATAAATTCAACCTGAGTGGCACTCCTGGGCAGTACGTGCCTTACTCTACTACTCGCAAGAAGATCCAAGAGTGGATCCCCCCTAAAACAGCCAGCAAATAACAGCAACAGAAATGTGACTTGCTTTGGCTTTCAGTATAAATTGTATCTTCACTGATGGTTTGTTCAGAATAAAAGCCTCCTATAACAGCTGTAGTTTAGCTTATTGAATTGGAGGGGAGAACAAGTGAGAAAACATTGGGAAGAGGACAGAACACATGACAGGTCTTAATCTCATGAACATACTGGGCTTTTTCTCGTATCATCAGCGTCCTATCTTCACATAAGCAGCTCTCAGACTCTTCTTAGCATGATAACCATTCCTGTGACAGTCACTCCTCACATTTGAAATACAGCTTTCTGGTGTTTTGATGTTATCCTGTTACAGTCTCTGCATGGCAAATAATGCACTCCTCATATACTATTTTAGGAGGCCATCTCTCTAAATTTTTATAAGTTAGAATAATAAGGTTAATCAAGGATTATAGTTTTTACTCATAAAATGTGCATGAGTATGTTCATGAGTGTGCAAAAAGCATTGCTGTATTCCAGTATGGTATGATACACAATATAAAGCTTGTAAGACTACATTAATAAATGACATCTCCACCCCCTAAGAGAGCTCAGTCATAAGCAGAGGGCCCTCTGTCACAAAAATCTCTTTTGTTGCTTCTGTGTTGCTGAGACTTATTACAAGGTATTCTCATAAGGCTTTGGGATGAGCTGTTTGTCCTCTTGTGACAAGATTTTAAAGGTCTTTTGGAGTTTGAAAATGCACCTTTTTAGGAGGTAGAGAAGTAAAATGTATCAGAACCTAGTCTCAAAAATGTGAAGTTTTCAAGTTCACATTTGAAAGAGAGTTGGTTGGGGCTGTGGCTTTTTTTCTGTAAGTTGCTAATGGTTGACTTCTGTTGCAGCCTGCTAATGTTTTTTAGCAGAGTTGCCATCTCCACAAGGCTTCCTGTATCTGATGACTCTGTGGATAACTAGTGAGGGGGTGCCCACCCAGCCCCTCAACTGGATGAGGGAGAAAATAGAAAGCTCATGGGTTGACATAAAGATGGGGAAACTGCTTGCCAGTTACCATCACGAACAAAAGAGACTTTAATATATTACCAAGTAAAATAGACTTACATGGTGAGAAAGACAAAAAATGTAAATTACCACCTTCCCTCCCCACTTCTTCCCAGGTTCAACTTCACACCTTCATTCCTGACTCCTCTATCTTCCCCCTCCTGGGGTGAATGGGGGCTGTGGTCAGTCCATCACAGCTCCTCTCTGCTGTTCCTTCTTTGTACATTCCCCCTGCTTCAGCATGGGTCCTCTTCATGGCTGCAGTCCTTTGGGATATGCCCAATATGGGTTTTCCATAGGCTGCAGTTCCTGTTGGGAAATGCCTGCCTGCTGGCAGGGGTTCTTCCCGGGGTTCTCAGGAATCTCAGCTCTGGCACCTGCAGCACCTCCTCACCCTCCTCCTGCTCTGAATTTGGTGTTCACGTGGCTGCTGCACACTTCTTTTCTCCCTGTCTTCTGCCTGTGTAATGTTTCTTGCCCCATCTGAAATGCTCTTTCCCAGAGGTGCCACCACCTTGGCGGCCAGACTGAGCCGTGCCCTTTGGTGGGTTGGCTCAGGGTATCCACAGAGCCTCTCCCCACAGAGGCCTCTGCAGACCTCGCTGCCCGCACCTTGACAATTCCACCCAGTGCACTGACTTAGAGGAATCATTGCGGAAGATGACTAAGGGGTTTGGATATATTACATGCTTGCAATTGCCTGCCAAGAAGAAAAAACCTTCTTTGCTCCCCAGTAGCCCCCACAGTGGCTGCATATCTGACTCTACACTGGCTGCTTTTCCTTCATGTGCCTGCCTGACTGGGTCACTTAACCCCCAGTTGCTTCCTTATTAAATCAAGTTCGTATTAATTCATTATTTAAAAGTGGGGGTTTTAGCTTTAATTGCTTTAAACTGGTTCCAGTCTTTAAATTAGTAGGAAGTAGCACCAAGATCTCCTAACCTGTCTAATTAGAAAGGGGTAATGTTTAATTTACTTTAAGTCAACAAAAGCACTGAGCACAGATGAAAAGCAATTTGAGGCACACTGAGCAGTGAACATGGAAAGGACTTGTTTAACATTTTAATCTTGATAGATTATTTGACCCTAAGAACAAAGTTTGCCCTGGTGCTGCTGAAGAGCTTCATTACTAACACTCATCTATACAAGCCCTATGGGCTCAAACACAGATAAAGCAATAAACTTTATTTGTTTTAGCCTCTACTTCTCTTTAATGCATTTTCTACCTATTTCATTCCTCTTCTTTCTTTGTCCTGTTCATTTTTGGTTTGCTTCCTAAACACACATTAGGAGGTGCAGTTGGGAATGAGACTCTACTCAGCGAATAGATAGTAACTCTTACTACACATTCCATGCTGAAAAAAAGAGGCATCAGAGCCTGTTTGTCCTTTTGTTGTCATCTGGAACAGAAATATTGAGATAGCAAGCTGTTTTGAACAACTTTGTGTGCAGCAATGCTCCACAGAAAGAGAGAAAAATGAGCTTTCCTCCTGCCCCGCTGGGCTGAAGCAAGCCTAAGGACTCAGTAGTTTGGTTTAGAAAATATCATCAATCCCACTTTCTGCAGAGAACAGAAACCCTCTCATCCTGCTTTATCCAGCAGGAACCACAAATGGTGGATTTTAAATGCAAAATTTTACTGGCATCTCTTGTAGCATTGTTTCTCTAAGGTAGATTGCACAAGGCACGTACAGGAAATAAAGCATATGCAGAAAAATCAGTGCTCTTCCACAGGGCTTTCTGCAAACGCTTCTGCAATTCAGTCTTTTTATCAGCAACCTCACTGAGTTATGGAAGTTCACCTTTGCTGATGACATCTGCCTCAGTATTCAGGCTCAGTTCCATTCTGGTCTACATGACATTTTAAATGCCAAGCTAGCCAAGAATCTCAGCAGATGGTGTCTTCAACCAAGTGCAACCAAAGCACTGACAGGAATATTCCCCTTGCACTAAATGTGATTCTTAAAAGAAACAACCTCCTGACATGAAACAGTCTCTTTAAGAAGACAGGTACCTCTTCCAGGAGCAGCAGAGTGCTGAAACCCCCTTTTATTTTAAAATTGTGTCTGTACCAGTAGCTTTCCACATCCCCACCGTCCAGAGCAGCCCTTTGCTGTAGCTGCCTCCAGGCTTTTGCTGAGCTCACAGCGCACTCGTCTCAGCCCTGCGCACTGGAATGGAGCCCTTCCCTCCATGGGGCACGGCATCCTCTCTCGCTGCTGCCAGTACCTCTGCCCGGTACAGCTGAAACTGGCCATGGGACGCGGGGGTGGAGAATGGCGGTGAGAGGAGCTTCAGGAGACCGTCTCCCCCTGTGAAGATCCCAGTAAGAGCAGGTCAGTCCTGGGGCGTGTGACACGGCTCTGCAGCGCTGCTGGCCACGTGTGCCCCCTGTGCGCCGTGTCAGCCCCGCTGCCGAGCCGGCTGCGCTGCACAGCAGGACACACGCCCGGTCCCCGTCTCGGGATGACTCTGTCAGCAGGGAGTTTATCAAGACCCTGGTAGTCCAACAGCTCAGGTCAGCACAACACAGCATTAAAATAACAATTTTAATGTTAAATGGGGTCCATTGGGAGCGTGGTGCTTACTAAGCCTCCATGTTTTGACCTAGAGACCCAAAAATTGCCCTGACTGCACAGTTCTGGAGCAGGTGAAGGTTGCCTTGCAGACAGAGGACCTCTGCAGTAGGTGAGTACAAACAACACTGTTTAATGGTCTCCAAATTTATATTGGCCATGATGTTGAAAGCAGCTAATGAATCTGCTGTGGCTGTTTGGCAAAATATTTCAGCAGATGAGATAGATGGAGGGGAGAGGCAGCACCAGCATTGCACTGAAGAGCTTGCAGCAAAAAGTTAACATTCATAACCATTTCTAGCTACAGCAAGAAGAGAAATCTTTGACAGGCCAAGACATCCTAGAGCTTTTATGAAAGCTGGAATAAGAGAGCAGGAGGCCTTGTCCTCTCCTGTCCGACCTGTGCTGTACTACTGATTTCCTGCATGCTGTGCCCACTTGGGTCCTTGAGGGCCTGCTAAGAACATTCAGATAGTCACCAACTCATATTTCCATGTCATCTAACCTCAGGCTTCAATTTTTGGGATGTTTCCTGCTAGAAGTTGGTGTTGGAGAGCAGTCTTAAGTGGGAATTACTGGGGAAATTGTTTTGGATAGAGCTGGAAGTCATCAGCCCAGAAAGCTGAGGTATAAATTTTCCACAGCTGTGATGCATTCAGAGTGAAACCTTTGTTACTAATTCTTTGGGCCTATTATTCCGTTGGCAGCTGAGGAAAAGAGAGGGAACAGATCCTCGCTTTTCTAAGAAGTTAACGGCAAATCTAAAGGCTCTGCATTCAGGTGGTGTTTGCAAAGAGTGTACAAAAGCAGGTACTTCAAGGTGTGGGCAAAAGTGGCAGCCTTTAAATATCACTCTAGGTTCCTCACACAAATCCCACAGTAAATTCTGGATTGCACCAAGGGGAAGCATATTTCAGTGGAAGATATCCGAAAAGCCCATGTCAGTGGGGAAGAGCCCAGCAGGTATTTCATCTTTGAGACCTGCTGAGCTTTGAACACCACCCTCTGGTTCCCAAGCAGAGCAGGACCCACATGCTGGAGCTGATGGTGGCTCTTACTTCCAGCATGGAGTCCAGGAAGGGGAGCACTATGCTGGGTGTGCCATTCCCAGCTGCCAGCAGGGGCAGGACCATGCTCAGTTTGCAGAAGACCTCAGAGGCCCCAGAGACATCCCTTTGCTGAAGGGCCAAAACCAGGTCTGGCCATTTCCTTGTGTTTTTGAATCGCTTGTAACGTCACTTCCCAGACTGAATTTTGCAGGTGCTCTTAGCTTTGTTCATGTGCAACAAAGGGCAGAATTGAAGCAGGATCTTGTGTTTTCAAAATTTATGTCTGTCATAATTACCTGTAATAGAGTTTGTTTTTTGAAAAAGCACTTAAAGCTTAAATTTATACATTTCCTCAATGCATTTTACTTTGAGGTTTTGATTCACAATTTCTTCGGTATTAAATATCAAGAGTAAAAAAAAAAATTAAAATATGAATACATACATGTATGCTAAGCAAGATATATATAAACAAATGTGCACAGGTACACAGGTAGGAAGAAAAATACCACATTTAGCATAAAGACTATATTTAGGTGGAAATTTGCATTACAATGTTTCCAACAAACAGTGCTAAACTTTCTTCATCAAATTGTAAAGACACATAATGCAAGTTAAAAACTGATATTCAAATCAAAATTTCTTGCTTGTTAATTAAAAGCATGAATCACTTAATTTTGATTGGTTTATCCTGCATTACAAACCTGATAAGGCAAAAGAGATCGATTTTGATGTTGCAAACAAGAATTCTTGTTCATGTACATGAGTGAAAATAAGAGTTAGTAGCTAATTTTTAACTGGGAATTTAGAGCAGGAGCGATGATCACTGGACAGCTTCACAAATTGCTTCTAAAATCGAAGTTGTTTTGCAATTTGTTCCCATTAAGAAGGATATGCAGCAAACTGAAATTTTAGGAGTCTATC
The DNA here is from genome assembly GCF_009829145.1 of Chiroxiphia lanceolata. Classification (NCBI taxonomy): domain Eukaryota; kingdom Metazoa; phylum Chordata; class Aves; order Passeriformes; family Pipridae; genus Chiroxiphia; species Chiroxiphia lanceolata. The sequence goes on along the minus strand of NC_045641.1, from coordinate 45,900,508 downwards.
TTTTCTTCATGTAAATTACCCAAAAACTATATCTATAACTTAGTGTAATTTAATCTCTGTAATAACAACAGCAGTTACAAAATCTATTTAAATAATCTGTAGTACAGTTAGCATCACCTAAACAAATCACAACTCAAGAGACTTCTGGTTTACATTGGTTTATATTGCTAGAATTCATATCTATTTCTTTCTATTTGTCTATGGTGTCATTTCTTTCCCACTCCTCTAATGGACTACTCAATTTTTCCCTGTGATATACATTCTAAATATTAGTTTTAGGGCAAGTGGTTGTAAGACTACTTTATATCATTGTGGTTGTAAGACTATTTTATATCGTTCATAGCCCAAAGGATTTTTAGTTGATGGAATAGCAATCTATCAAAACACTGCCTGAATGTAACAGATGAAGCCTCATGTGGTCGAGCATTCAGACACAGACCTATTAATAGTTTGCTTCTTAAGGGTAACCATCCATAAAAATCCAGCGAGGCAAAACCAAATTCAGCAATATCTGTCTGTGTCATGCTTCCCTTGTGTCTGGCAGTGTCCAGAGAAAGCAAGAAAACCATAGCATGTTTTAATTTGAGGCAGCTGTGTTAAAAAAGAAGAGGATTTATTTACCCATGCCATTGGGGAGTTCATGGAGCTGCTTTACTTTCCAAAGAAACAAGCGAAGTGCACGGTTTTCACAGTACGAGCCTCAGATACGCCTCACTTGCCTGCAACATGGCATTGTTGGCAGAAAGTGGCATTTTTGTTATTTGGCATATCTTAACTTGACCTTGAACATCTCCAGCTTGACTTTCACATTTCTCTGGGACCCTGTCTAAGGGTGGCTTGGTCCACTCAGCATAAAGCCACCCTGAGACAGAGACCTCTCTGCCTCTGGCAGGGGAGATCACTTCCGAATCTCAAACTGAGCCTCGTCACCTTGGGTCTACGTCAGGTGCCAACTCTTGACAGCGCTCTTGGCCTTCTGGGTATAGCAAAACTTAATTCCTGGGTGTCTGTGCCCCAGAGAACCCATTAATAGTGTGAATCTAAGCAGCAGAGCTGGTCTGAAAATAGAACCAGAAGCCAACAAGGGAGTTTTGCTACCTTTCTTCTGTTTCATGGACAGGATGAGATGCAGGTGATACCAAGATGCAGGTGACACCAAATGCTGCCCAGCACCTGGGAGTCGTGGTGTCTTCAGAGGTTTCTGCAGCTAGAGTCTGGCCAGGCACTTGGAGAACATGTATCTCCATTCAAGAATTTGCAACTTTCTGTGAATATCTATTAAAATGGAGGGAAAAAACCCTGCCACTAAAATGAGCTTGTTACAGATCACAGAGAGGGAGCATAACTTTGAGCAACCAACTTACATTCAGATATTTAACGAGCAAGAAAACAAAACACAAAGAGTAAAACAAGATTTAGATTTCTTATATTAAAGTGTAAAATTCAAACTTTATACTTATTTGAAAAAGGAAGAGTAAGAAGAATATCTGGATTTATTTCTTCTACCTTAGAAAAATCTTTCTTCACTAACTTAACATCAACTGTGAGAGTTAAAGCCCATGGGAGGCTGATATGAGCTGACACCAACTCAGACACGGGGTTGAGATAAGAGCCATGGGCTGCAGGCCAGGACACAATCTTATCCTGTCTGAAACAGCTCAGTCTGAATGTATGCAGACTGTTTTAATTTTTGTAAATTGTTTTTTAACTATCAGATTAAAGTCTACCCGGCTTTCCTTTAGCTCCTACTATTTAATTTGTTTTCCCTTCCAGTGGAATCTGGTTTCATTTTTATAAATAAAATTTTTCCATCTGGGGCTCTGTGTCCTGGAGCGTTGTTGCTGTAAGTACTGACAGCAAAAGTTAGTTTGTGCTTTATCAACTTCAAATTATTTCTAATGGACTTCAAATGACGGAATTAAAATAATTTCTGATTGATTTTTTTCTGATTGATTTTTTTTCTTCAAAAAAATTCCTTACACATCTGTTAGTTTAGGATTTGAAAAGCTGATGTTTCCAGGCAGAATCACTTCAAACTGTGCAGCAAATAGCAACATGTCTTTTGACACATTTGAAACTACAGAACTTGAGAGGGCAAAAATTAATTCAGCACCCAACTACTACTTGCTGTAACCAATTATCAGAGCTGAATGAAGAATTAAATTCTCATCAAAGGGGTTGCAAAGCTTGCAGTCAGTCAATAGGTAGGTAGGTGGGTGGGTACCTGTCAGCTCCAGGCTGGGGCCCTGGAATTGGCTGCAGGCATTTGTGTGTGTGCACCAGGAAGGGGCTGCTCAGGAGACATCGGCATTGGCCTCTGCCCAGCACCATGTCTGTCTGCTCTACTCTTCTGCAGTCATCTGCAGTTATTTGCATCTGTAACAAACAAAACAGAGGCACAGAGATTAATCCCAAATCTAACATCCAGCTTTGCTTAGTAACGGGGGAACCATTGAACTTGGATCTGCATGCGCTGTCCCTGCTGTGGCTCACACAGATCCACAGCAAGAACTCTTCCACAGAGCACATATTGTTGGGAAGTGGGTACCTGGCTCTGTTTACCCTTCATCCCCCACAAATCTGTCCTCCTGGCAGGGTGCCAGCCCCTCACTTGGATCCAAACAATTGTTAGAGCATCTATGGAGCCTGTGCTAATAACGGCCTTCATCCCCAGAGCTGGAAAGCTTCTCTGAAGCACAGTCCTCTCTGATGTTTGCCACTTACCACCGCAGCTTAGAAAAGAAAGGACAGCAAGTAACTGCTGTGTAACCCGCCCCCACAATAGCCACCTCACTGCTACAGCCTCACTGCAACTACAGGGGGCTGGCAGTAGCCCTGCTGCCTACTCACCTGTGCCATGGTTGCAGGCTTGCTTCTGGCAGCTGAAGGAAAGCACAAACTGGTTTTCAAAAAGCAGACACCAAACATGTCCATCGTGGCAAAGCACAGACTGGATTCTCCAAACCCAACCTATGAGGACAATGACATATCTGCAAAAGAAAAGTGATGAGCAGCAAGTAATCTGTGCTGTAACACTTTTCTGATTACATTGAGTAAAATTTGTTTCTTCTAAACCCCAAGTGGGTACTTATCTGTGCTTGTAGCTCCTATTAATCAGGATTGTAATTGCTGTTGGTACTCAGAACTAGGGAAACGCAAGCCATAACTGACCATCCATTTGTCTAACTCCACACTGGGCAAAACGAGCACCCTCATGTCACAACACATAATTCCACAGTATAATTACCTTCATGCTCTACAGTTAACAAAATGGCATCTTGATAGAGAAAGATATCAAGGAAACAAGCCACTTCTGTGAGAAACAAAATCTCAGATTCGGGTAATTTCCAATTAGAATTTATTATATAATGAAAGCTGTGGTGTCCAAGCCAAGTCTCTGTGACTCAAGAGGCTTGTCACACACAAAGCAGGCACAATATTCTGTATTTATTCTCAGCTAATTCATGCATATTCATTATACATAGGTATAAACATTATACATTGTTATGTCAGGAATTCCACAGATGTTTTTCTTAGACAAGGTTGTTATCTACACATAAGCATAAATATTATATATTGTTAAGTTAGACATTCAACAGATGTTTTTCTTAGACAAAGTTATATATTCTTAAGAAAGGTGTTATCATCTAGTTAACTAAACAGATTCTCCTCACTATAAATTTTGTACAAGGTAAAAGGGAGGTAACTTGTTTTATGTTTTTCTAGGGGCCCAATTAAGTTTTATGATTTGTTTTTCTTCTTTCCCTAGGTTATACTGACCTTACGCTGTTTTCTTTTTAATTAGCACGAATCACTCTGTTCGGTTATCACAACTTCTATCATCCACCATAAGATGCCTAGAATCAAGTGTTTAAAAGATGCTATAGACCAGCAGTTGTATGTTATAACTCATACAAGGCTTTCAGAGAAGACATCATCAGGCATCTAGACAATATCTTTCCTGAGCAGCTTGTCAGCATTAACAAGAAGCTGTGAGCTAATTTGTAGGGCTGTCTTGTCCCCCTTTCTGTCATTCCCTTTCTGTCCATTCCCTCTGCCTCAGTTAAAATAACATTCAAATAAGAATTAACAATTAATACAAACTCTTCTAAGAGAGACACTAGCCTCCTAGATAGGTTTAATGAACACATGTACATTTATACAGACATGTTACACAGGGAATATTTGTGCTTATCACTTGAGTTTGCTTGAGTCTATTATTGTCTTTTGATAGCTGTTTAGCTTCGGTTTACATTTAGTCTACAGGGGACGTACTCTCACCTCCAGCATTGCCTGAAATTCCCACTTCTCTTAGTCTAATCCCCAAAAGCCATGCCACAGTGGGTCAAAAAATCCCAAGACCACCGGATGCATAAATGTTTTGTCTCTGCAGTTTAGTGAAGCCTGTAAGAGCACCTAAAAGCTTTTCACTTGCTGTGCTGGATTGTTCAGTTTTTGCTGAGAAGCCCTGCAGTGTTGAGAGCACTGTAGTAATAACCGGTGAGATCCAGGAGCAAACTTTTCCCAGCAAGACATACTGCTTTTACAGAGATGACTGTAGCAAGCAGTGGGAGGCTGGTAAACAGATTTGGTAGTTGTAATCACTTCTAAGGGAAAAGCAGGGGGAAACTCTCTGCAGGTAAGAGTTTTGCTCCTCTCGAACAGTCGATGGGCTGGTGTTATTACTCAGAGGTTCATCTTTCCAGTTTCCCTTCAGTTTTGTGCATGCTATAGGCCACCTTCCATCCTGTGTTGCCTCACTCCAGGGGCTGGCACTGCAGTTCTGCATGTTGCCCCTTGTCCACCTCCCCTCATCCACAGCCAAGCGGTTTTGTGCCACCCCTGACTTCCTGCATCAGGCTCTGCCCTCCCTTCTCATGCCAGTAGCTCTCTGTCTCCCCCCTCCCATCTAGTCCTGCACGGCTGCCCTGCTGGGTATTAATGCTATGCTCATCACTAGTGGAACTGAGTGCTTAATGCAAATCCATCCATACAATGTCCAATATAATATAAAGATGGTCTCTCATTTTCTTCCCTCAGGCATCCTAACTAACAGGAAGGTTCCATGATTGCTTACCAGTATGAAGAAGCAAGAGATGCAAGATTTCCATTTTGTCCTGCTAGCACATCATTCTTGGCCATTTTCCTTTCAGCTATGTGTGATTCTTTGGTTAGCCCAAAGGGACTGGAAAGATCTCCCCTTGTTCTTCTACACATCTTCCTCAGTTCCTGACAAGAACAAATTCTCTCTAATCAATAGGAATGATAAGAATCATATTTTTTTCCAAATAAAAAATAAAAATATTAAGCTGTTCTGTATTATTAGCACTTTCACCATCCAATTCTGAACCATCTACTCCCCTGAGACATTTGGCTGTCTGTGTACTTCCATGCTGGTATGCAAATCTTCTCAGCAGGAGCTCCATGACCTTTAGAGGCAATGGTGAGAAGACTAAGTGCTTGCATGCCTAATTTTTCCAGTCAGGGGAACCTGTGAACTGGGGAATTTGTTCTCTCAGAGGTGCAACAAGGCTGATGACCTCTGCTGGAAAGAACAGGCCATGGACCAGCATTTGTTCACCACCCCTCTCTGGTGACTGTTAATATTTCAGCTCATGATAACCTGCTCACAGGCCAACATAGGCTTTACAATGATCGATGACTCACACTCAAGTGCTTTTTATTGAAGTAAGTGTAGTCAGGGGACTGTTAAGGAAAGATGGAAACTCCTACTCTGCTCTTAGTCTCCTGCCACTCCCAGTTTTCTCCATTTATACAGACTCAAGAGCTATACTGGGACTGCATTCCCTGATCATCAGGGATGCTGACTGTCACCTCGATCACCATCAGTTTAAAATCATACCAACAAATGGGAAATTAGAATTAAAATGAAATAAAATCAAAGCCAGAAATCTAATTAGATTCTGCTTCCTGTGACTTTTCCTGTGATGTTAGGTTTCATTGAAAAAGAGGAGGATTTTCCTCTTGCATATGTTTTGTGCGAATTTTTTTAATGTATTTACTTTTTATTGACATCAGAGAAACTTCAGGGGGTCACAGGTCTATTTTTTTTCTGCTTTGCAAGGCTGTAGGAAAGCCAGAATGTAGGAAACAGCTAATGAAAAAATATACCTTGTTTATGTATTTAGAGAAAAATTACCCTGCAAAAGGCTTGCTGACTGACTGGGGAGTGTGTGAACTCCTTTCAGAGGTCAGAACAGGGCTGAAAGCCCCAGTGAGGCTGCTCCAGGCAGCTGTTGAGCAAGCCATAACATGGTGCCATCATAAAAGTGACTTTGCACCAGCTGCAGCTGCATATTAATTTACAATTTGTGGCTTTGAAAATACAATACTTTGTAGTTGCTTGTCAAAATCCACAACTGCATTAAAATATCATGTTCTGTATATCTTCCCTGATGTGTTAGGCCTTAATTCTTCAGCGGCAGAAGCTTTATTTTAATTCTGTTACTCTTGATTCACACTGTCATTCAGAAATTTCTGAAGGAAACCAAATTGCACTGCCTCTGTTTCTGGGATTTTTAGCAACACTGGTGTTTCCTCAATAATTGTGTTCCTAATGTCTGAACCCTACGAGGAATTTGGCATCACCATTATGCAGTTTTTTGCTCTGAAAATAGGATGTGTTGCTAACCACTTAACAGAGAACAAGGGTATAGTGCCAAGCAGAAAGTGAAAGGTACAGACACGAGGGGTATTCAAGTTCCTACAGGTTTTGTATATACTAACATCTGGGTAATGGAGAAAGAATGAATTAATACCTCACCAGGGGATGAGCCCATCGGCCCACGTGTCCCAGCTGGCCAGTTGGCGTGGGGTGTGAGCCAGCGGGGGGGGCAGGCAGTGAGCACTGGAAGCGGCAGAGAAGTCAGGGTGTGGGGAGGAAACAGGATGTGTGATGGGGTCATGGAAGGAAAAAGCTAGAGCTGTTTTGGTGGGTGCATATGGCCATGGGGGCTTCCCCAGTTCCAGCTCTTGTGCAACAGTGTTTGTATTTACCTATGTTTAACAGCTGGCCTTTTGAAAATAAACAAAACCATGAGGCAAATTGCCTCATCATTATGAATTCTCCATGCTCAAGATACCACACATTTTTACTTAACAGAAAGAAATAGCCTTCTAGGGCTTGACTGAATGCCACTGCAGTAGGCACATGACCTTTCCCTGCCCTTCTCCTGCCACCCTGCTGAATCAGTTTAGTACCTGCTGCCACAGACGATTTATATTTACGTTTTTATTCAAAACAAGAAATCATACTTTGTTGTGTCGAGTAACTGCTAAAAACAACAAAACCAAAATCCTATGTTAAGACACATTATATATTGAACTTATGGTTCCAGCATTTGATTTACAATTCAACAGCCAAAATACATAACAACAACCTCTGTGATGGGAATTGATTTCCATATGATGGGTTATATGGAGCAGTAAACATTATGGTACTTGGTTAATTCAACGCAGCCATCCATGACTTTCCATTTTGCTCTGCATAGCCTATATACTACTCACAGCATACCCTGTTGAGTTAACAGATAGGAAAATGACAGCTAAATGAAAGTCATCTTTTTCGTATCTCACTTTTGAGTGTGCTGGCTTTCAGTCTTCGATCTGGTCACAGTTTACACTACAGAGCTTTAAATGGAGATTATCTTGACGAAAGCCTTTTCACGTCTGAGAGATTCCAATTTTGTATTGAAATACCAGATGTCACCCTGAGATTTCATATATTCTTTCATTCGAATCGATGACAGACAAACCGTTTGATTTGACACTGTGCACTGAAGTTATATTTTTTCCATGTTGTGTGCTAAAGATCACTTTAAAAACCTGTCAGTATATGCCTGACACCTTTATTTCGACTTGGTAATCAAGCAGCCTGACTTGTCTGAATGGCTCTGGAAGATGTCATATTTTCTTTGCCAAATTTTTGCTATATACTCTTCTTACTCCTAGTGTTTAAAATAGTCTTTGTTCTGTAAGAAGGGAACTGGCTTCAACTGTTGGCTGTGGGAGGATTATTGAGTGCAAGGGATATTCTTGCTACTTATTTTAAGTAAATGTACCTAATTTGTCATAAAAGGACCCTGCCATAGGAAAAGTAGAGGTAAACAACTTGCCAACAGTGGAGCTAGGCACTGAGTGTCTTATGTGTGAGTAGCCACCAAAAGGAACATAAACTGGGAAAAGCAGAGAAATACTTCTCCATTTGTTCTGAATGCCATTTTCCAAAGTCCTTACTGCTATCAAAAGTAGGTCATTATTACGACTTTGAAGTGCCTCATGTTGTGTCGTATTTATAGTTTGGTGTGGATTTACACACCTGTGGGACTGTTGAGACCTATGCTCTGTATGATAATTTGTAATGAGACAAGATCTGCCTCCCAGCATATCCTTCATGTGGACAAGATATTGCTAGTGAATTGGGAAGGAATACAGTGAACAACATTTCTAAACTGCATTTCTTCTACAGAGATGGTGGAAAGCAGTGTTGCGACAGAAAGTAATTTCAGAACAGTATGGTGCAAGTGCAAGAAATCATTTCAACATGTAGTTAATTTTAAGCAATTTAAGTAAGTGATTAAGGGACTCAAGGATATTATTTAATGCTTTCCTGAGTCAGGACTAATATTTGGTCATTTAAATAAAATTAAGAATTCTGTAAGCTCAGACATAATGGAAAACTGAAGGCAAAACCCAGTCTGATAAAAGATCTACAGCCGAGGCAGCCTTCCAGAGGTCAGGCACTCTTAAAAGTCACTGAAGTTAAGAGATGCAAAATATTTCCTGGATGCACCAGCACTATATCTGAGTTAGCCAACTCTAGGAAAGGCTGGGCTTACTTTTACAGCAGCTAGGGGGAGAATAACTATGTGAGGAGCAAGTAAAGTCAAATGCAAACATATTTTTGTATCCTTCTTTAGAAAATCTACAGGCTTGAACTGGAACAGCAGTTACTGAAATTGCCACAAACACAGCTCGGTTTGCTGAGTTCAGTGACATATATCTCCTAAGTAGCCATCATTCCATGAAAACGTTGGAGGGGAACATAAGTTCTGGCTAAGCTTGTTTCTTTAGCCACAGGAAAATGTATTTCCATTAATTCTGCTCTGCTCTATGTGGCTGGGTACTTTTTTCCTTTCGATAGGTTTCTGCTCCTTGAGCTTACTCATGCATCAAAATACATGCATATGTGGTTCCCTTGCTCTGTATTTGCTTTAATAACTGCTGCATACTGGTATTACAGCCCTTGCTGTAATAAATATGATCTCATGCCTAGAGTATTATTTTGAAATAGTGATACTGAATGAATATGTTTGCTACTGTTGTCTTTTCTGTGGAAAGTTATCTTTCTAGTATCAACTCTTTTACATTCCAGTTTAGTTCTTCTACTAAGAGCTATCTATCTAGTCCTCTCTGTCAATCTGTTGTTTAAAATGTACCAAAATAACAAATTGTAGCTGACTATCAAGCTACAATCTTTTCATATTTGTCTTTCCTACTAATAGACTTGAAGTACAGGTTTTATATGCAATGTGTAGCTTGTTTAACAAAGCTGAACTCTTCTCAAGCGAAAATATCTCCGTGTAAAATTTTCAGCTCCCCTGCAACAAGCTATGGAGGCAGAAAACACAGTTTCATAATCTTTACTGTCCTGAAACACTTGATTCCTGACTACTAGGCAATTTGTTAACTCATCTAATTCAAATATGCAAAAGGATGAGTAAGCAGTAAATCATTTCAAATCAATCCATCTGGCAGTAGGTAAAATAGCTATAATGAACAGCATGTTTAAAGAGCATGTTTCCTACTCAGTCTAGTCATTTGCAGGATTCGGGCCATGGATGTCACAGGTTGTCTAAGAAGCATTAGATGCAAGGAGATGACTGAATGTGAAAGGGGAGTTTTTGAGGATAATTTATGATGATGGATGTTTGCTGTTTATGCAACACTTCATTAGCTAAGTCAGTCGGGCTAGCACTCCTGGGACTTCTCTGCTTTCCCTACTGCTTGCTGATGGCCATTTGCTCTGAGTTCATAGGTGAGTGACCACAAACACATGTTTTCAGATGTATGATTTGTTTTATGATGATGTTGAGGTTTAACCCCAGACAGCAACTGAGCCCCACTCAGCCACTCGCTCACTCACCCCCTGGTGAGATGGGGGAGAGAATCAAGAGGTTAAAAGGTAGAAAACTCATGGGTTGAGATAAAAACAGTTTAATAGGTAAAGCAAAAGCTATGCATACAAGCAAAGCAGAACAAGGAATTAAATAAGTGCTTCCTGTGGGCAGGCAGGTGTACAGCCATCTCCAGGAGAGCAGGGCTCCATCACACACAACAGTTATTGGGAAGATGAATGCCATCACCCCCTCCTCCTCCTTCTTCCCCAGACTGATATACTGAGCATGATGCCATACAGTATGGAATATCCCTTTGGTCAGTGGTGTCAGCTGTCCCGGCTGTATTGCCTCCCAACATCTTGTGAATGCTCAGACTCCTCACTGGTAGGGTGGTGTGAGAAGTAGAAAAGGCCTTGATGCTGTGTAAGCACTGATCAATAATTGCTAAAATGTCCCTGTGTTATCAACACTGTTCCCAGCACAAATCCAAAATACAACCCCATACTAGCTCCTGTGGAGAAAATTATCACTATCCCAGCCAAAACCAGCACAGATGACTGAGGAATGCATGAGGCATCTGTTTTGGAGCTGTTAGAACTTGCCATGTTCTTCGGTATATAAGCTGGAAAGAATATATTGTAGTATTTCCCTCTTCTGCAGACAAAGCAAAGACACAATCTATTGAGTTTCTGTTTTAAATATGGCAATTTTATTCTGACTTGAGATACTTTAGGACCTAACAAGATCCTAAGTTCATTCCCAACATGAGAAGCTTTTTTTGCCTCAGCCAATGCTATCAGCATAATGTCTTGGTATTACAAATCTGGATCAGCATAATGTGTTCATAAATAATAGCAGGATTTGGCTTTGTGTATGTAAAATTATTAGGCAAATAAGTAGTAACAGCAAAAAAACTCAGTAGCTGTATGAAAAGCAAAAACATGAAGTGCTTTTCAATGATCCTGAATGCAACAGCTAAATCCACAGCAAGCTAGAAGTTATACCATAATTGTGGTAGCATACTGTTTAGCAAGGATGAGCCAATTCTTTTGCTTTGTGAATGACAAATAACACTAATTTTTTACAGTTACAACCAAATTCCTTGTGTAAATATATGTGGAAGCATTCATACATGCAGGAACAGGAACAACGTCATGTACCTCCCAGATTTCTAGGAACAAAGAACTCTCTAAGTAAGTATGTATTTTTTAAGTGTATCTCTTTTTCTCTGCGTGACACTTTCCAGAAAACAGTGACAAGGACAGTTCTGGTCAGGATTCACTCAGGTTGCTTAGTGCAGATGAAAACTGCAGATAGCAAGAGAACTGGAAATGTTACATTAAGATGCAATATTGCAAATAATAAAACAAACCCCCTTAATAAATTCCGATTGCTGGTGCACACTTGCCATTGTCATCAAGGCACCTCTGCAGGTGAGACCAGACAACCAGTGTGTGCCACGGTCCATGGGGGGAATTTTCCTCATTCCAATTCCTGGTCCTTCACAAGTGTGCATAAGCAGGAACTGATGCAGCATGTTTACCACAGGAGTATCTCAGCAGTAAAACTGTTTTAAAGATGTATTCCCACTTCCTTCCAAACTTGTCTGTGCCCCACGTGTTTTTTTCTTCACTTATGCAGCAGGTATTACAGCAGCTGAACAAATTCAGTATAAGAACTGAACTGACAAAACACTCCAAGGATAGGTACAATGGTAAGAATGTGCTGTGCTGGTAATGGAAGTACTTATATGGAAATAGTTGTCCTTGAAACCAGTATTCACTACCAAATAAGGCTTCCTTATTGTATCTATATTTTTTAATAGATAATTTTTTTTTTAATAGCTACAATAGCAAGTTCTCATACTCTGAATTGGAGTAATTGAGCTAAAAAACTGTGATGTGTAGAAAAGGCCGCTGGATCTTCTTCCATGCTTATTTTCAAACATGCCCCTTCTCCTTTCTAAGGTGCTGTGATTCACATACTGCAGTACTGGGCACCTCCTCAAATCAATAGGGAATACGAGACAAGTAGCAGCCCTGCTTGGTTCACTGTATTCTGAGCACTCCAGTGTTCAAAGCCCTCCTCAAGTCAGATTTCTTAATATGCATTCACTCAAACTTTGTTTCTGAAACTCATCCACTTCTCTGGCTGTTTATGTTGTATGCATGACCAAAGTCATGCATCTCTTGTAGGATTTGCACTTCCCACAATGACAGAAGATCTTAATATGTCAGTGGAATGGACTGAGTCTAGAACATGCCCTCTCATTTGGAGTTAGAATCACATCTGCCAACATCCTGACTCGCATGAGAAACACCGAGGTCTTACCATAACATAGACTGTTGCAATTTTACTGCTTTAAATCTTGTTATTGAAACACGTTCAGTTGGTTTTCAAAAAGTTTAGTTAAATAATGCTTATATTAGACTTGACTCTAGGCTGATCTGAAATTCAGTAATTTATGTCACTATAATTTTCTATGTACCTGTAAGAACCACAAACCACAGATCATTTTTCTACATTCAGTATGAAGAAAACAACTGGGTTGATGCTCACATTTTATTTTGTGTTTGTGCATATAGTATTTCTATCATGGGTCTTGTGAGCAGAGAGCTACTTCCTTTCTTCTGTGGACTGTCACATAGCTTTAAATTGACAGCTCCTGGGGGAGAAAGACAGCATGTGACATATGTACGGAATCCAAGATTGATAAGGGTATGCTTTCATTCATTATAATAACTAAGAAGGAGTAAAGATTGACAGTTCAGTCACTCATTAATAGAGAGAGACTTTAGCCCCATTCATGAAAGTGCTGTCAGATTCTAAAACATTTTAAAAGGGTATTATTATTATTATTGAAGTTTGATTTAGTACTTTCCTCTCATGTAACAGTGTAGAAAAACCTTCATCAATAAACAGAATTTTAATTAGTCTGAAAACTACCCCAAAATTACTTATCTCTTTCAGGTTTTGGAGGTTTTTTAGTTGTTGGGAAATACCTTTTCTGCTTACAGACTGACAAGAACCAGGACTTAAATAAATGCTCACTGTAGTTTAACAGGTTGCTAAACCTCAGCAGAGCCACAGGACTAATTCACCATTTCAGACAAGAGAGGATCAAACGAGGTTATCCTTTAATTTGCCTTGGGTGGAGGTCTCTGACTCACACTGACTGAATTAAAACATTAATGACAGAGATTAATGACAAAGTCCACTGTGAAGGACTTGGCAGAGCAGAGTCAAACCTTGTCTCATTGGTCACTAAGGGAAGTCAATGTTGACAGTGGCTTAGTGCCTTTTGCAGGCTACCAAGATGTAACTTGTGTGAGAGCAGCCTGGACACCTCTGTGGTGGGATGGGCAGTACCAACTCATGGAAAAGAAAATCCCAACATAAACTGAGTCTTAGCATGCATGCAGGGTAAAGGAGGCAATCACACAATCATGTAAAGTCTTTTCCTCTAAGTATTCCTTTTCCAATTCCTTTGAAGACCTCTTCACGCTTTCTCTCCCAAAGCAAGATTTAGTTAGATTTGATCAGTTTCACACTCATTTCTTTCCTTGATTTCACTGTCAAATGGGATTGATTTGTAAGTTTGTCTTATTGTCTGTTCACACTCTACAGCAAGATGTCAATCTCCCAGTCTTAAGAAGCTTACAGGTTTTTTTTGGCAGTGAGCGAATTGCATTTTTTCATGGTTTGGAGTAAAATTGATTGTTCTCATTCTTATGTTGACTGATTAGGTGAAGGGCAGACAGAGACAATCTCATTATTTAAAAAAAGCCCACCTCTTGCTTCAGCTGATTGGGTGGAGAGATTTTGTTCCCATAGCAACATTTTGCATCCAAACCTGCAGAAATGAGGCTGGCTAGAGGCATTTCAAATACGCTGCATTTAAAGAGCGGGTTGTGCTCTACAATGTGTTTTCATTTTTGCATCTGACAGAATTATTCAGTAAATATTCCAGAGAAAGAAAAAGAAAAATCTTTGCATCTCCATGTGTGAAACAGGAGCCTGCTGATACTAGGTGTGCTACAAAGCACGGCTTGAACTGCTCTTGTAGAATGCTCTGTACTATCAGTTGTCTGAAGAGACACCACAACTTTAAGTAAAAACCCGTCCAAAGATCAGATGTCACTTTTGTAGAAGTTCTTCTGGCACCTTCAGTGGAGACAACACCACTGAGCATGATGTTTGGAGGGAACCAGCTAGTAGGCTGAGGAAGAGTAAAACCCATGAGGCAAGTTGTATGCCACAGGAGTGGGGCAGCACTAGGGGAGGAGCTGTTGGATTCTTGCAGAAGTGACAGATAGGATGAAGAAGAAAAAAATCTTTCCTAATACAAGGAGCTGCTAAGTGAAGACACCATTGCACAAAGAACGGAGGATAAAAGTAATTTATGTTTTGGGTTTTTTCGCCATGTTAAGGTGGATCATGTAGTAGCAGGGGTAATTTTTATGGGAATTGGATGTCAATGACAGAGGGATGAGTCAAGGAATGCATCTCACTTCAGGACTTTTGGTTCATTTGTGAAAAACCGGGAAAGAAGGACAGAGCAGAAGAAATTTGTAGTAATCCTTAAGGTAGATGATACTGGCCCTACCTCTTTGGCTTCCATCCAGCAGTGCGTCTCCAGACGGACCCTCTCAATCGGCACAGGCCTTGTTTAGGCAGAACTGGGAGATGCCAAGTATTTATCCAGGATTTCACTTTGAGAGACACATAGCTTGGTGGGACAGTACATGTTAGAAGCACAGTGGTCCTGGTCTAGGAAAAAATGATGAATTCATCCAGGAGGACAGAAACGCCAAGAAAATGCACACATAGAGTTATTGTTAGAATATTTTAAGTATTATATATTATATTATTATACAGTGATACTTTATTGGGAAATCGAGTTACCTTTTCTCTCTGTCTGCCTTTGGGCACTGATAAGCAAAGTAATGACATTAAGAATAACGAAAAGTTGGTGTTATTGGCAAACACCTTAGTGGGAACAAGTTGAGAGCATTGTAGCGTGGCACTATTCAGCTGGTAACATAAAACTGTAAAATGACGCAAATATAAGAAAGCAGTAAATTGTTACCTAAGGCTTTTTGGGGGAAGGAAATATGGACAGATTGATTTCAGAAGTTTTGTGGAAGACAACTCACACCAAAAAATATGAATGAAAGTCAGAGGAAATATGAAGCAGGTGTGGTCATGCTGAATGCAGGTTGCTCTTCAGTTATCCAGGCTTCATCTGAACTGACCAGCATGGGCTGGAATTCCCACCTATCGTGTTCTGATAAAGTGGCATTATTGCATGTGACTAAAGGTCTTTGAAGATGAGCAAACTAACACGGCTTTGTCAAAACAAGCTTGGAAAAAATTGTACAATACTCGTCAGTCATAACTTTTATTAGAGGGTTTTTGGAGGAGGAAATACGTTTTTGTACAAGGTCTGTTCCTGGAGATCATGGATTGATCCCACCAAATCATGCATTGCTTCATGTCCAGACTTCCTCCGAAGATGTCTGGTATTGAACAAGCATGTAACTGGGCTAAAACTGTAGGAGAGAAGGGGCGCACAAAGTGATGTAAGAGTGAATGTACTGAGGAAGAATATAGAGAGAGCTTTATGGCTCCAGAAGGGTAGGAGAAAGGGTGAGTGCCAAGAGCCCTGTAGTCATAATAACTGATAAAAATCACAGCATTCCCCCCCCCCATAGTGATGGGATGAAAGAGTGGAAACACAAGCAATCATGACGCCCTGAAATGATGTTATCTCAGACAAGACAAGTCAGCAAATTTAATTATTTGCTGCTGTTTGGCCAGATGGCCTGGATTTGAATCAAAAATCCCTGCCCACCACATTTCTCGATAGGTCTGGATTACAAAACTTTCATCTACCTTAAAATGCTTATGTTTTCAACATAAAGTGACATACTTAAACTTTTATAGCTCTAGAAAAAAATGCAAAAGTCAACAGTGCAAGAAGGAGGCAGCAGTATTCCTTCTGTTCTGAGAAAGGAAATGAAAAGCATATACTGAGGTAAGTTATCTAATACAGATTTGGACATCAGGATCTATCTCCAGGGCAAATGACTCAGCCCTGCATTCTGAGAAGACCAAAGCTCTGGCCTTGAGATGGGAACCAGATTTCCACAACCTGTTGTAAGAGATCCTAAGGAGGCTGTTCTATGAAAAAACTCATTCAGTTGTTGACCTTAGCTACTTTCTGGCTCATCAGGAAATTAAACCTGTTCCAAGGTATTGAATCCTCCTAATGGATAAAAAGCTAAGGTACCAAGCACTAAAGTTTGGAGTACTCTAAGAACCCCATACCTGTAATATAAGCATTGCAACACCTGAATATCAGGATTCCAACTCTCTTTTAATCATACTCAAATAATTTCTTCAGAAAAGAAGTTATTGCAGAGCACATATATTTTCATGAGTGTAATTACAGAGAAAACAAGCCAAATACCCAGAGGAGATTCCCATATGTCTATGGTCTAGGATTATTCCTGATATTCTTATTCTTCATTATTATCCCATTTCACTTATAGGTAAACTACTAGTTGTATGAAGCTTACACAATCAAACCTCATGCAAGCAGGACACGTGCACTTCAGTGAGAAATGTCTGGAAGAAAGGAAAGTCATTTGAGAGTCAGTCACAGCCGGGGTGCCAGCAGGTGCATTAAGAGGGATGTGTCTTGCAGCATTTTACACTGGGAAACGGACAAGAAGAGTCAATGACTGTAGCAGACAGTATTCCTGGAAACACCACTGTTTTCTGTGCATAGTCATCTACAGTGACTCTGAAAATATCATACCTGTAATAGAGAAATTTTAACAAAATGACGGGTTCCTCATTTTCAAGAGAAAGAGAAGAGGCAACCTGAGCAAGCAAATAGAAGCACAACTGAAGTCTGTATAATCAGACCTGAGACCTGAGACAGGAGAAGTAACTAACAACCAGCATCATGAGATACAAATTAACATGCTTATTGGAGTCCAGCAAATCTGAGCCCAATAGCTGTCACTGACCACTGCTTAACCATAACCAATATAAAAAAAAAAGTCATGCAGGTTCCACCCAAGTGACCCCCCTCCATTTTAGCACCTTAACACAACATTGCACTGAGTGATACCTTACATCACAAGATCAAAAGCAATAGGATTTGACTCAGCATCACAAACTTGATGGCCAAAATTTGATGGCTGAGTACTGTGGTGTGGCTCCCAGCTCTCCATGACATAAGATTAGGAACTTGGTATTAACCTGCCAGCTAATATTCTGTTGCTTCAGCTAAACTGCTCCTGTCAAACTAAGTCCAAGTGTAAATGGGATGACAGTTTGCTCTAACTTCTTTGTCTGATTTTTACTTACTAACTAGCTTGCTAGAAATTATTTTACCATGGGTTGCTATATGCTTACAGGACTGAAGTTTCAGTGAAGTATTTAAAAAATGTACCAGAACACAGGGAAAACTTAAAATAATGGGTTGCCTTAAGATTAGCCACATCCTTCAAACTCTGAAATGTGTGGTCCTCTCCTCCCAAGACACAACACAACCTGCTGCTCTGTTGTCCGCGTTCAGCTGCCAGGCACACAGGCTCATCCTGGGTGTGTGTGTGCAGATGTAACATGCCCACGATTCACCTCCACACACTGGACAGCAGGAGTCCTGGGTTTTTGCATTTAACATTAATACAGAAAGCATGTTATAATTAGCAATAAATACTTTTAAGATCGGATTCTATTTTAACTTGAGAACAGCTTGTCGCTCTGATGGTGTACTACAGCTTTCAGGAAAAGTAAATTGTTGCTGGAATAGGTGTAATTTGCTCCGGGTGGGACTTGCTTCGTTACGGGAAGCTGGAGCACTGTGCTCACGTACAGAGCACCAAAGCAGCGTCGTCCGAGTGCCTTCCCACGGTCGGACCTGGCCGGGGCGACGGAGCTATCCAGCTCGGCTTCTCCTGGCTCCTCAGTGGGAGCAGCCCCAGCCCTGCCCTGCCCTGCCCTGCCCTGCCCTGGCCCGGACCGGGCAGCGCTGGGGAGCGAGCGCTGCTTCCCGCGGGGGGCTCCCCACAGTTCTCGGGGCGCCCACGCGCCGTGACCGGGAGCCGCCCGGAGCCAGGCGCTCGCTCCCCGGCCCCCTCCTCGGGCACGGCTGCCCCGGCCGCGGGCAGCGGGGGCGGGCGGGGGCCGCGGCCGGGGAAGGGGCCGGGCGGCGGGGGCGGGTGGGCCCGGCCCCCCCCGCGGCCGCGCTGCCTCGTGGCGGGCGCGGCCGTTGCGCCGCCGCTCAGTGCGGGCAGGCGGGCGGCACGCGCGGAGGGGCCGCGGCGCCGCGAGGGGCGGGAGAGCGCGGCGCCGAGCGCTGCCCCCAGCATGCTGCGGAAGGTAAGCACCGCAAGCACGGGCAAGGGGCCGCCGCCCGGACCCGGGAGCCCCCCGGGGGAGGCCGGACGGGGCGGGGAGCGGGGCAGCGGCGGCCGTACCGGGGCCCCGCCAGGGGGCGCCGCGGCGCCGAGCGGTCCCCGCGGGGCAGTTGCGCGGGTCGGGGCAGGCGGGGCGGGCGCGGTGCGAGGGGCGCGGCCCGAGGGGAGCGCCGGGGCCGGGAAACTTTGCCTCCCCGGGTGGGCCGCGCTCCGGCCGGAGTTGCAATGGATGCCGGCGGCGGCGGAGAGCCGGGGCGCGGGGTGTCGCCGCAGGCCGCCGCCGCTGGCTGCGAAGGCGGCTGCGGCGGCGCGGGGCGGGAGCGGGAGCCGCCCGGGGCTGCGGGCGGGAGCACCGGCCGTGCGGCGGGGCGGGCGACCGGGGCTCTCCCTGCCGCTATTGTTCCCTGCGCGGCGGCAGACGATCCCGTGGCCGCGAGATCTCGGGCACGGAGAGACTCGTGCCAAGGGAAGAGCTCTCCATCCACACGAGGCAGCGGCGCCAGTGGTGCCGTGATCAGGCGAACGCAAGTCTTTCATGACTGGTGAAGGCACTGCTAAAAGGTGTAGCGAATAACCCGAAGGTCTGAGCCGAGGGCAGCGTGGCTACGCAATAGCCCTAGACCCCACTCTGGAGCTGCAGCCGAAGGCTGTTATAGTCAGTAAGGATCCTTCCTTTCCCTGGCAATCCAGCTCCAATCACAATTTTCACTGCTCCTTCCAAAAGGCAAGCTTTCCCTCTAGGTGCACCTGGGCTGCTGAAACTGGCTGGAACAGGAAAGTGCCAGTGTAGAAAGCACGTTATCAAAAGAGCTGCTCAGGCATCTTGTCCCGCTGTTGTTCCTGTCTTGCTCCCGTTTTGTGTGATCTTTCCGAATTTTGCTGTTACGCCCTTAGGCCCCTTAGCCTAAGTGTGCGATAGCTCAGACAACTGGAGTTGCAAGACATCTCTCAAAATTCATGATAAAAGACATGGGAAATCTCTACCCTTGCTGCGTGGTGAAGGAGGTCGTTGAGTCTGGGATCCTCAGAGCTTCTGAGCCACTGATCTGGGCTTCTACAGCTGTGCTTGGTTTGGCGGAGCCTGAGCAACACAGAACAAACAAGATGATTTAGGATTTTTCTTTGTTCTGGGGAGGAACCCTCCATCTAACTGGACTTAGCCTGATATTGCTAATGCCTTTTATGAATATCCCAAACCAGTCTTTTACACTTAATGTTAATTACTGTGTACTTATTATACAATTTGGACAAGCTGGTTAAGAGAAACTGATTAATTTTATCCTCTCATTGTGAATAATGTGGAACAAATGTTTTATTTGAATTTTACCTTCTTTCATTGCTCATCATACTCTGCTTACAAGGAGTGGGAGTGCAAGGATAGTCAAGATATGAAATTAAGAGTTTATTGAAGGGCAAAATGACCTTGGGGATTGTGGATACAAGGTATTTGAGCCTTGTTTCTTTTTCATACCTAATTCTGGGGCTGCTTAGGGGCTGAATCGCGGCTTGAGGGCTGGTTTACGCTGGCAGCCTGTTTTGTGCTGCACGTTCATGAGCCATCCATTGCAGACTGACCTCTGTCTGAATTATGGGCCACCTGCGCTAAATTCCTCTGCTGTACACAAGAATTAGAACAGTGCCAAGAGAAGTTAAACTAAGCTAACTTTAGCTTAAAAGTAATAAGGTGTTACGTAAAAATCTTAGCACTAATGAAGGCTCTGTGACAAATCATCTGAGAAAGGAAATCTTTTAGGCAAATGGAGCAAGAAATAAAAAGAAACACAATTGCAGCCCTCACTTTGTGTCAGGAGTGCTCCAATCCTGCTTTAGGCATCCCATTGGACAGCCTTCTGCACTGAGTTCAAAGATCAGGTCCTTAGCATGTCTTGGAAAAACAGCAGTCATGGGGTCAACCAACAGTTAAAATTAATTTCATGTCATGGCTCTCTAGGGTGGAGTATGAAACCTCAGCATTGATTGCTTTATCTCCTCTTTTTTCTCTGCTGTTACAGAGGATTTTCTAGCATTTCTGTCTTAGGATCTAATTTTTTGCTTTTTATTTGTCAGAAAGGGAAGATAAAACAGGGACAAACCCCTGGTTTTGTTTTATTCTCCCTGTCATGTGATTTTTATGGCCAACAAGAGGAAGCCTAACATTTGAGACCCCTCTGATTTGCTGTCGGTAAATGCAGTTTATGTTTCAGTGACTAATAAATAAATAAAAAATAAATAAATAAAGCTGGAGAGGACTGGGCCACTGAGATAAAAAGCTCAAGCTCTTGGGATGGGTCAATATGGTTAAATCTACACTTTCCATTTGGATCAAATTTTATAGTGCCATCTGCACTTATAAAGAAGCAATAAGTAAAAGAGTTGTTTTGGATGTCTCATAAACATAATAAAAACCCGGGGTTTGTTGCTGGAGATGTGAAATAATATCCCTGTACTTTCTGTTGGAGGTGTACTGAATTTCAACTCTAATGTAGAGAAATTAGACCTGTGAGGATGAGTGGAATTAGCGAAATGTTAGAGCCCCGAGGGAGCTGCTGTTGAGTTGTGTGGATGAGGTGGGCTTTCCTAAAGCTGAGCCCCTGGCTACTCAGGTGAGCTGATCTCTCCAAGGAACCTGCCCCGTGCTTCAGGCACTGAAATGGGATGAAGTCCTTCAGGCGCTGGTGACCTGAAGCCAGCAGTCGAATGCAGAGGCTGGCAGTCCTGTAGTTTCAAGAGTGACACAGTGATGCTCTGTGCAACCTCCTCTGCACTTTTGCTCATCAGTGCAGAAGCACATCTTAGACAGACGATCCTCCCTGTGTTCCTCAGGTCCCTGCTGTAGTCCATGGAGGAAAGCAGATCAGTTCAGGGTAAGTGAGATCTGGTGCTGTATGCATCAGGGCTGTGCAGTATGGCAGACAGGGAAGGATGGGCAGTAGCAATGCTCTGCTAGCCTGCTGCTTTTGGGATTCTCTACTGAGCCTGGAGCCTAGCTCAGCAGCTCTTACCAAGTGCCTGCCTCTGCCTACCACGCTTTCTGGCCGCTCCAGCTACATATGTCCAACCTGTTCTTCACAAAGGGAGAGCTTTCTAAAGTCCTCTGAGTACTAGTGGGGTCAATGATTACTAATTATCCTAATACCATATTTGAGGTGCTTTGTAGGCATTTCACATCCTTCCAGAGTCCCCCCCTTTCTTGTCTCTACACACTCTTTTCAGACTTCAGAAACGTGATGGCTGTGTGTACAGAGCTTCCTGGCCACCTCTGCTTCTCCTCACTCTTCAAGCTGTTCAAAATAGTTCGAGAGAACATAGGCATTTCCAAGTACTTTCTTGCTTGTAAGAACACTGTTGTGTAGTATCTGGATAATGCCAGCTAATGCCAGCTGAGGTTGGTTTGCTTGATTTCATTCCACGGGAAAGATCTGATTCTTTTTCTTCCGTATGCCCCCTCTTTTCATTCAGTTTTGTATTAGTAAAAAAATACTAATGCATGTATAAGCAGGAAGAAAATCCCTGAAGTTGTTTCCTATTTTTTCATACCTCCTCCTTCCTGATCATTCAAATAAAATAGATTGGCATTGTAGTTAATGGAGATAAGCTGTCTATCAGACATTGCAGGAATGCAGTAACAGAGAGGGTAGACTACCTTTCTAGGTAACAAATGGAAAGCCATTTCTCCAAACCTCAAAATCTCATCTCTTTGGACTTGTTTTTCTCAGCTTCTCTTGCCAGATGACCTACCTGTTTTAATTGACTGTATTAGGAGCTAATTTATTTGGTCTCAGCAGTCTTTCATCAGATCACTGAAGTACATATTAGATATAAATTCCCATTTGTGTCTGCTTTTATTATCTTTTTGAATACCAACTCTGTGTACCGTGTTAATTTTCATTAGGGTAAACAAATTCACATGTCAAATACTGCTGTGTTATTTCTTCAGGCAAGATGTACCAACACTTGGAAATTAATGAAAATCAAACATATCAGCAAGAAATTAGTATTTAGGGACAACAAAAAGAAGAAATTGGTATGAGCAGAATATACTGAAAATCCAGGCTGGGTTAAACAAAATGTGTAATGAAGATAAAATTGTGTGCTACTTCTGTTTTTATTATATATCATTTAATGCTCTTAGGTGGTTTTGGCTCTGATGCTCAGTAGTCAGTAACTACTCTTACAAGTACTAATGGTTAGGGAAAGGAAACAGCCTGGCTTGTTAATGTTCTCTTTAATTCCTGAGGTAGTGAGGAGGGACAAATACACATTGACAGGTACAGGACAGTACTGCATCTTGCTATAAAATTTACTCACCGGGTGCCGGGTGTTTGTGGAGAATGAAAGCCTTATTTTTAAGCAAGTTGTCATTGTCTGGTCTTGTTGGGCAAAACTGCACATTCTGGGACGGTTTGGGCTCATGGGAGTGGGTGTCACCATAGCTCCTCTGGCGAAAATATGTGCCCTTTTGGTATCTTTAGTTGCTCAGAGATTGTCTTCAAATAGTATATAACACTGTCAGTCAAAGACTAAATTTCAGGGTTGAGGTAATAATGAGATTTTCTTTTTCAGCTGTTTTAGAGGCTCTACTATTTTGACTACCCTCAGGGAATATAAAATGTGTTAGCAGTTAAATCCATGACAACAGATAACTTACTTAAGCATTAGATTTAGCTGAGTTAACAGGCAGTCAATTTAACTGCCTAAGACACGGGCCATGCTGGCATGAGGAAACACTGAATAAATCCTTGCTCCAAACACACCAGAGCAGGGGTTCAAACAGGGGTCTCTGGCCTTTGGGAGAAACAGGACAGACAGACAGACAGCTGGAGATTTCTTCTACACTTGGACAGGCTGTGACTGGGGTGGGTTTAAGTGGATTTTACTGAATTTGTAGTGAATTTAGGTGCCTGCAGGTGTTTAAGTGTCTAAAAGATCACATGATATGCAATTGAGGATTTCAGTGGGACATGAGCTTTGGTTTTGAAGGACTAAAGAGGATTTCCTGCCTTTACCTCAAGCGTTCCTGTTTGCTAAGGAGTTCACCTTTCCAATTGCTGCTTCTACTGTTTTTTTTCCTGCGATTCAACGAATTAGCAGTAGGATCCATCTCTGCCAACAATGTCTGTGATGCAAATATGGACCAAAATGAAGTAGAAATTTTCCAGTGCTTGAAAAGGCTTGAAAGTAGCAAAGGTATAAAGGGGATCAAGGCAATGAAGCTGAGACTTCAGGCTCAGTGGTGGTGTGTGCTGTGGCAGGCAATAGATGATGGAAGGTTAATTCATTCTGGTCAGCAATGTAAACTAGGATGTTTAAAAGATAAGGTGGAATTTTTGCAGTTTTGGGGGTCTTAAGTTGGAAGTGTCATTGTGGTATAAAGAAATGTCAATGGAATTTCTCAGATATATCTACCATCTACTTAAAATCTCTGTCCTAAAATTTATTTTCTTAAGATTCTAGAATAAAATTCTTTGAGGTTGGACAATAAGGAATCAAAATGTAATGGAAAGTCTGCGAGGTTTATGTACCGAAGTCCCTGTGTTCACTTTTCAAAATGGCATTTAAATGGCTGATGTGCTTTTGACTGTGTTTCTTACTGGTCATATTTTTATCTGCCACCTCTGTTGGTAAGCAGAGAGGAGAGCAAGGCATGAGTGACACAGGGAGAAAGAATCAGAGAGTGAGTAATTATTCATTGTCTCTGTCAGCAAAAGAACTGTGCCCAAATGAAACCATCAGGCCCCCCAGGTTCAGAGCAGAAGGATGGACTCCTCATTTAGCTGTGAGATTCCTGGCCTTCCTGGGGGTGTTGGGGAGAGCATGAGTTTCCATGGATTCAAATTCGGGGAGAATACTTCAAAAGCTCCTGAGGACAAAACTAACACTGCAGGCTCAGAAAGCCCTTGACCTGCAGATCTCCAGCAGCTGGAAAGTATTCTGTGGAGCACCATTACATGATTATTCTAATCATGGAAGCCTTCCCAAGGCATCCACTGTTGGCCACTGTTCCAGCCGAGATACAGGCATGGATTTAATGTGAGCCAGCGTGTTCCTTACAGTGCAGCAACACAAAACTGAGCTTTGTTTTCTGCTGGGGTTGCTTGTGAGATATTGAATCTGTTAGTCATACCATTGATTAAGCAGGTCAGCTGAGAAATGTTTTATGAGTATATTGTCTCGTCGAATGTGTGCATAATTTCAGATTGAAACAGTGAGAAAACAAATGGAGGAAGATTAAGATCTCTTAAACATGTTGGTCTCACTGAACTAAAATCAGAAGGATTTTTTTAAAGTAATTTGTTGTGTTCATGATTCCCATTCAGGGTAGTGGTAGGTCAGAACGGCTGGTTGCACATTTCTCAAAAGCGTGCCCATGCCAGGATGAACACTGCCCTCTCCTCTTGTTCTGAGGCAGGGACGAAGCACTTTCTAGCACAAAAGACGCAAAGAAGGGCCAGTTAGCAGCTTTTTCTCTATATGTTCTCCACTGCTGGAATGTTGTCCTAGTAAGAAGACAATGAAATCTTAACTTCAAAAAACATACATGAAAAAAATAGGCATGAGAAGAAAATGCAGAGATGAGCTGATTGAAAAGTAAGTAGAACTGCCAAAAATCTTGGATAGTCTCCAGTTGTAAGGTAAAAAAAATAGCTAGGGCTCACCTCTTCTGTCCTGCTACAACATCTGTGCATACCCTGACAGATCTCATGTGGCTTTGGGACCTATAAAACCAGGACACTAGCTCTTTGGTCACTGTTTTTCTGCTTCTGAGCAATTGATCTTAAGCCATTGTATTTAATGTAGTGGAACCTGACCCTGGATGCCAGAAACCATCATAAAAGAAAATGCTTCACTGGCCCATATTGTTTTTATCAAAGCTTTTTTTTTTTAATAGAAAATTAGGTTTTGATTAAAAAAAGCAACAAACAAAGCCAAGAAAATATATTTCTGATGAAAATACTAATTTTCCCATGAAAAACTAACCTCTAGTTGAAAAAAAAAAAAGGCTCAAAGCTCTTTATTCTCTTTATTTTTGCAAAGTAGTTAGTATTTACATCTGGGTTTGGTTTTTTTTGGTTTGTATTATTGTTAATCTTTATCTCATACAATTATTCATACCAGAAATTGAATTTGCCAGTCTCCTAGTAGTTCTCCATTCTTTTCAGATGCTCTAAAAACTGTTCTATATTCTCTTTTCTTTTCTGGCTTATCTCTGGGCAGATGAATAAACACAATTTTTAATGCATTTCAATTCCCTTTTTGTCAAGATGTATTTTCAGATAGCACAATTAATTATAACTCCATTGACTGTTTAAAAAGGACATACTCCCCAGTGGCAAACCTTTGGTACTGGGCCACTTGAGCTAATGAGCATGAATGGATGTATGATAAATGTTGACTTGCTCAGAAATAAAGGGGAATTTTAATCTTTTTTTGTTTGTTTGTTTGTTTTTTGTTTTTCATGTATAAGGCTGAGGAGATATACTTTCCATTGCTTTTTACCATTTTGATTCAGTCTGTTTGGGTCTTCCTGAGAGATAGAGCCTGTATCAGAAACAGCATGGCCAGCAGGACTAGGAAAGTAATTGTCCCCCTGTACTCAGTGCTGGTGAGGCCACACCTCGAGTGCTGTATCCAGTTCTGTGCCCCTCACTACAAGCAAGACATTGAAGGGCTGGAGCGTGTATGGAGAAGGGCAGCAAAGCTGGTGAAGGGTCTAGAGAGTAAGTCATATGAGGAGCAGCTGAGGGAGCTGGGGGTGTTTAGCTTGGAGAAAAGTAGGCTCATGGGGGACCTTATCACTCTCTACAACCACCTGAAAGGAGGTTGTAGCCAGGTGAGGCTTCGTTTCTTCTCTCAGGTAACCAGCGGCAGGACAGGAGGAGGTGTCCTCAAGCTGCAGCAGAGGAGGTTCAGGTTGGACACCATGAGGAATTCTCTAAAAGGTTTCTCAAGCATTGAAGTTGGCTGCCCAGGGAAGTAGTGGAGTCACCATCCTTGGAGGTGTTCAAGAAGCAACTGGACATGGCACTTAGAGATATAGTTTAGTTGGCATGGTGGTGTTCAGTCAAGGATTGGACTCAATGATCTGTCACCTCCCCTCCCCTCCAAAATCATGCTGGTGGTACATACTGAGGATGCTTTCTCAGAAAATGGCTTCCATCTGACCTTTAGTAAGAAAGAATTAGGACAACTTTTCTAAGATTTTTGCTATTTGCGTCAGCTCTCAGCAAAGGTGTAACCGTGCCCAGCCTTGCAACCAGGAAGCCGTGTCCAGTCTCCTGCTGCTGCCAGACCAGTGTGTTCCCATCCTCTGATGTTCCCTTCCAAGCATCCAGTCACTGAGGATGCTTGTTTGAAGCGTGGGAAAGCTCAGGTAGACCTTGTTGGTTTTCTGAACTGCTCTGCAACACAAAGAAAACTTTTCAGAGAGGACTGCTTTCAATGCCACTCACTGCTGCCAGGCCAGCTACTGGTCTGGGCAGACTGGGCTTTTGTGGCTTGCAGAACACCTGCACAGGAGGATGGCTGAGCACGGAGACTACCTGGACAAGGGAAAGGAGCAGGAAAAAGTTCCTTCTGCAGGGTGATAAGTGTTCCATTACATGAGTAAAGTTTGATTTTTTTAAATTACTGTGGAAAAGTGTAGCCAGAAAGCTTTCTAGACTGTAATTCTGAGTGCTGTCATTGCAGAAACTAGAATGAGTTGAGGGTGTGCAGAATAAAATGTCCCTGGCCTTGGGTGATAATAGAAGCCTCAGTTTCCTAACAGTTATTTATCATTGCTTCTTTTAATGTGTGATGCAAGAGGGTATTTTTTTATCCAAGAGTAGTTTTCAACTTAGTCCTACAACAAGTGACTTGCTTTAACTACTGTTTTCAGATCCTAAAAAGCAGGAGTGCAGCTTTAACCAGCAAGAATGTATACGTACACAATATTTTGGTAATCTGTGCGTGTTGAGAGGAAAAATAACATTTATATCCTAATACTCTGGCGTACCAGTTCTAGGGGTGGGAGTGAGGAGTCGAGACTTTTGTACTTGGCACCTCTGCTGCCTGACTCTGCAGAGATTGAGTTGTTGAAGAAAAAGACAAAGTTACTTTTATTCAGTATTACAGCAGTGGTGAAGAATAAAGGAATCTCAAGTGGATAGTAATCTAATTTAAATCCCCATGCAAGTTAAGTTAATGTATTCTCGGCATGGTGCCTGGAGTAGGATGGAGGGGAAGGAATGGGAAGGCATGAATCAGCGCTGATGTTTTGCAAGATCCTGCCTTCTAGTTCAATATTGTCTTGTTTTCTTTGCCTAAATTTATTCCTGACAGGTGGTGACGGAATGTTTTCATTAAAGAAAAGCATCCTAGAATCACAGTAATCATATAAAGTCTCCTGTGGCAAACTAGTGTTCAGACTTACAAGTGGCTGTACTCTCTTTGTCAGCTCTTTAAAGATTAGAAACTCCTTGTTGCCACATTCAGGTTGAACCTTGTCCCTGCACAGCCCTGACCCAGCAGACCCCGGGTGGGCTCAGGGCAGTGCCAGCATGCCTCCTGACCTACTTTTTCACTGCTTGATGTTGAATTACGGATCAGCTGTGACATTCTTTCACTAGAGCCTCTCAGGTAAGGGCACAGTTTTAGAACTACTGTCAAGTGAAGCTAAGCTGGTGCTTTGACAAACTGAGCATAGGAAACACTGCTCTAAGAACGCTGCTGTAAGAAAAACACAGGTTATTAGCACTTACAAAGAGTGCTTGTGTCTCCTTTGTACACGGCTGGTGGAGGCAGGGTAGATCCTGAGGCTCAGGGAACAAACACATGAAGTTTGAATCTAGACCGTTTGGGTGGGGTAGATGTGCCTCACCTCATATGTCCTAGAGATCTGGTTGCTCAAGTTTGTTGGCACCTGCGCTGCCTGCTCTGGTTTCCCAGCTGTGGTTCCCCAATGAATTTGGATGAGAATATGGGTCTCTGTCAGACTGTGGCACTGCGGGGACAGAGGAGCAATGACTATCTGTACATGAGAAGTCAACTAGAGAGCTCCCGTTTCCAGCTACAGAGCCAGGGACTGTGTGTAGACCAGGTCTCCATGTGTGAGATGGGATGGGGAGAGGAAGAGGAGCTGCCTGATGAACCAAGTGCTGATGTCACTAGCCTTGGCAAAGCCGAGCACACTGGAGGTGGCTTTTGAATGCTGGTTCTGGTATGCTGATCTACCACTTCCAGAATAGCCTGCCTTTAACAAGTGCCCAGGTGTTCAGGCTGGGTTTACTGTTCTCTATGATAACTATAT
The DNA here is from genome assembly GCF_009829145.1 of Chiroxiphia lanceolata. NCBI lineage: Eukaryota > Metazoa > Chordata > Aves > Passeriformes > Pipridae > Chiroxiphia > Chiroxiphia lanceolata. The sequence goes on along the minus strand of NC_045641.1, from coordinate 45,871,646 downwards.
TTAGACAGAATATAATTTAGAAACGGAAGACACAAATCACTAAATCAGAGGGAAGCATGGCATTGAATCAAATGAGGAAAAAGTAATACTTTCCCAAGCTAAATAACAATCAGTTCATTTGTTCCTTGCTTCTGGAGCCCATTTTGATTTTATAAGCACATTTTCCTCCTTGTCACTGCCTCTGTAGGGATTTTTAAAGTATATGTGTGTTCTCAATGTTTTTGCTGTGCCTGAGATCAGTATTGTTAACTTTACTTATCTGGGTGGTTCAGTCCCCTGGGCCTATATGGTGGTCAACTTTGGCTGGTCCACAGAGACAGATTTTGGCAAACAGCTTTAGAGCTGCTGATGAGGAGGGTGGAAGAGGAGAGATACCACAGGGCTAAATGTTCATTATAAACCCCTTGCCTTGATCTACCATATTGCTTGTAGGACTTCTCATCTTTGTTATAAGCATTAACGAATCCTCATGACGCTACTATGAAGTAATGTAAATATGTATTATCACTACGGTACATGGGAGGGCAAGAGATAAAATTTTCTTGTGTAAAGCTTGACGAAGAAGCCAAGGGGAAAACCAATAGTTTTAAATGACTGTTTTATATAAGGCAACTGGAAATTGCCTTTCTAAATTGCTGTGTTGTAAAAGCATACACTTGTGAAGGCACATGCATCAGTGCTCTCCTGAATAAAGAAATGTTCCCTATCTAGTGCTTGGGAAACCAGTGCCGCTTTGAAATAGCTGGATGATTCTGCAGGGAAAAGCTGTGAGGTTTTTATATCTGTCACTGAGCTTACTAAGGTTTTTTCCATAGCATGTTTAGCAATTTCAAGTGATTTCTCCTTTTCCATAACTCAGTTTGAAAAGGAGGATGGAGGAGAGGGAAAGGGACAGCACCTTCAGAACATGAGAGGAGTGGTCCTTGGGTCCCTGGACAGTAGGTGGGAGAAGAGAGCAGCTGAAGGAAGTGGTTTGTGGCTGAGGATGCCTGACAGAGCTGTAATGTGAAACCTCAGCCATTGGAGGAAGCGTTGCTGGGACCTTCAGGGGTCTTTTGCTAGTTCTGCTGGAGCATCCTTGCCTGGTCTCTGCAGGTCCTGGGCTTTGCTGCTTCTACTGTCTGTTATTGTCACACATGTAGCCAAAGCCATTTCAGTGTAATTCCATCCTTGCTGCATCCACCTCCTCCCATCTGTATTTGTTCTTTGCTCCTAGCAGCTCCTTGGCAACCTGCCACATGAGATATCATCTGCAGCCTCACTTAGAGAATTACAGTGCTCTGACCTCCTCTGTATTGCACACTACTACTGCTTTGTAGGGCTTAATCCTGCAAAGAGCTGAACTCAACTTCAACTAGGCACTTGTAGCGGAAACTACCTTGTCACTTGTGGATTTATGGTTAGGAGCAGTGCATGTGGAAGTACATTGACTGCTACAGGGTAGAAATCAGGATGATGAATTAAATTTTTCAAATGAAGTCTGTGAACTAATTCTAGCTGTATAAAATAACTTTCTCTTTTGAGGGGAAGATCTTCTTTCATGAATAAAAAGCTAAGGTAAAAATTAAAACCTATTCAAGACTATTGATACAAACATTGTAATGTATTTCTTTTAACAGGCAACACTAATGTTTTCTGATCAGTTGTCACTGAGCATAATTCAAGATTTTTATACATAAATATATAGTATAAATCTAGAGATGCATTGGAAGTAGTATCTTGTAAGACAAATACTTAGGTATAATGAAGAACTAGGACACAGATAATTAAGTTTCTGATCAAATTAAGTATCTGCATATTGAAATATCCATGAAACAACCCTTCTGAGGCATTTTAAATAGCATAAACTTACTAGCTGTATCCCTGCTGATTCTGGTGCACATTGCACCCCCCTTCTCTGAGCTCTACAGCCGGACGCTGTGACTTGTTCAAAGAAAGGCTGACAGGGTTAATTTGCTCACAGTAACATTGTTTCAGAAGCTGTAAAGGCCATTTTTTCTGTACCTTAGGTAGCTCCATGATAACCTCTTTATTTCTGTGGGCACTTTCCTTTCTGCTCTCCTTCCACAGGAGGCACTCCCACAAACGCTGCCTCCCACCTTCGATCATATTGCTCCTCTTCAGATCCATCCACCAGTGCCACATCCTTTCAGGATTACTGCCAGGTTCTATGATTCTGGCTTCTTTAGCTCCCGTCCCTTTCTCCTACTGTGTGATGTTTGTGTAGCTCTTCCCAATTCCCTCTTGGCTACTCTTTTCCCCTTCTCTAGCTCTCACTGCTGCTCCGTGTTCTCTGCAGTCAGTGGGCTGGGGCAGGTGTCAGATGTCTTCTTCCCTCTCTCCTTTCACTGCACCCCACTTTCCCACTTCTTTCCTGAAAGGCCCCTCAGAGCCATCACCTTTGCATGGCATTGCCCTTTGAATAGGGCTTTGGGTACAGGTCTCTCTTAGCTATCTTATACTACTAGGATGCTTTTCAGATAATGAGGTATGAAAGAGGGACAAAAATTACTCAAAGTGCTGGATTAGATTTATGTATTGCCTGTAAACCTGTCTTCCTGGAAACAGAGTGGCAGTTGATGTCCCAGTTTTCATGAGTGCTATATTTGAGAATTTTCTCTTAGCCAGTGAGACATGCTGTTACCCAGGGACAAAACTCCTGTGATGCCGTGGCAGTTGTGAACACTCCTGTGCTCTCTGTGGGCTCTTCCCAAGAAGATGGGAAGATGGGCTGATAAATAAGTAAAGTGTTTGGTTTTCCCCTAGACTTTTTATGTGTGTATTATAGTGAGTCTGCTGCCTTCATACTGTTGTGTACTTCTGTGTTTGGGGTAAACACATGGGAATTAATTAGTTTTGAGGACTGTTGTGTAGTCCACATCGGTATATAAAAAAGGGGGTATGTGAATTTATATGCTGAACTTACTCTAAGGATCCTGCATTGCTACAACAGACTAAGAATTAGCATCTGCATGTCACATTTTTGTAGTACTAGTTTAAACTAATTGAGCTGTGTATGATTTGCCTTCTGAACTCCTGCTAAAAGCAAGTGATGATCAGTGCCAGTGTAAGTTAGACATGAGTAAAACACTGTTCAGCTAAACAGCTTGAATAACGTAACAAACGGTGCCATTTTGCATGCCTATTCAGAGTGCAGAAAATCAATCTGCTTCCAAAGCTGGAGCCCCACCACTTGATTTGGGGGTTTCTAGCAGTTTCTGACTTAAAGCCCAGTTTACCTTATAGTTAGCATAATCGTGCTGTCCAGGCATGAGGATGTAAACTGCACAGATTATGTTCAGGAATTACATTGTGGAAATAGAGATGGGTCTGTTTAATGAGGTACAAAACCTGTTTTGCATGAAATATATAAACCTCAATTATCCATACGACACAAGGGACAAAGGATAATTTTGATAATTAAGCTTTCAGAATGTGGCAGGAATATTCAATATGATGAGCATTAAGAATCATGACCTCATCTGGCATAACACAAGGCTTGGATAATTGAAGCGCTTCTGTATTAGATTCAAAGAATTTAATAGTGTTTCATGTTTGGGCTCCAGTTCCTAACTGCTGTTAGTATCCAACTCAAAAAGATCTGTAAAAGTCAAGTAGGTCTAATAGCATCTCACTGCCACTGGTAGTCTTCAGTTAGCTATGACTGGAGACAGAAAAGGAGAATTTGATAGCCTGCTTCTCAAAAAGAACCAATGTGCCATCTTTCCACAGTGTATTTGTTGACCAAAAAAAAAGGGGGGGGCTTATTTTCTCTGAGAGTTGTATTTTAAAGAAAAATACTTTTCTTTTTTGTGAAGGTTTGGAGCTCAGAATGTTTTGGAATATTTTTCTTGCTCATTTAGAGTAAATCACATTTCATTTGAATGAATTACTCCTCCTATGGTGATACTTGAAATAAAGACTATCTTGGATGCTCAAAAGAGGAAAAAGAAAAAAGACTAAAACTCATCATTATGAGTCTTACTGATAGAATCTTTTTAACTTTGCATGCTGATATTTACAAGTTCATCCATCCTCCTGTCTCCCGCTGTCCCTATCTTTCGGTTTTTAGATGCATGGCAGGTTTTTCAGACAACTCCAATAGGGAAAAGCTTCCCATTATCTTAGCAGAGTGTCAGGGATCAACTCAAAATCATCTGAGTTGCTACACTCTGAAGACATCTATGTTTACATTCTTGGTGTGAATTAGCATATTCTCCCGTTTGAAATACCAGTAAGGTTATAGTAAATGAGAACATCCTCATGTTGATATGGATGGACTGTTTTGGTGTCTTTCCAGCTGTTTCAGTCAACTGCCTTGCATTCTGCCAGACTGTGTATTGGGCAGAGCAAATACATGGATCCAAACAGATAGATTAATGAATGAATGGATGGTGTTTGTCTGTCAAGATGTGGCCTGGGTCAGTTCACTGGCAAATGTCCTGAAGTCAGTCTGCAGTCTGACAATGCTTCATCATTCCACTGTCAGTGCAGTTGGAAAGGAGTCTGTGGCCCATCCATTGTGTCACTGGCTTTTTGAACATTTTATTCCATTGGCTGAAAGGGTGTCAGTGCAAGATCACTACTGAGATGTAAAGCTAGATCAAAAGTGAGCCATACTTTGTGGTAGAGACTGCAAAAATAACAGTGGTTTAAGGATGTTGCATGTTCATAGTAAAGGGCTTCCTGAAAGCTGAAGAGTTCTTTGCAGGGCAGGAGACCAGCTGGATACAGAAGATCAAGGGGGTCCTGAACTCATGGCCTTGCTATTTCCAGATCAGTTAGGCTCCTGTATGACAACCCAGCAGAAGGTTCTTCAGTCAGTGAGCGTTTATCTTCTGACCCATTTCTTTTTTTTGTGCTATGAAAAACTGGCACTGTACACTGACACACAACCAGCAGCTCATTCTGTGTACACATGAGATATTTGGAGATTCAGTAGGGTCCTTGTCTTTGCATTCAGGAACTCAATGTTAAGAATCACACTCTTGCACTGTTCTCTCTTGGACTGTCTCTTTGTACATGGCTTTAGGTCCCTTTCGCCATTCATTTAAAGTGGTGACCACGTCTACCACAGTAGCAAATCACAGAGAATCTATGTAGTTCATTTTACCATAAAAACTATGAATTTCCTGTGACTCCACTTGCAAAGACTACTTTTCTCTACCGGTCTTTTCCTACAGATTAGATGTGAAGCAGAAAATTACTCTTTAGAAGTGCCTTTGTTGGCTATTGCTGTGGCACAGAAAAAGAGCAGAATCTTTATGGTATTACATGCCAGAGGTTGTCCCGAGAGGGGAGGGGGGTGAGTGTTACACACACGAATATACATTTTGAAATAGGAGTTGCAGTGCTTGAACAAAAGTATCTGAGATTTGGTTTTTCAGAACAAAACTTAGCAATTTCAGAGAAAATAATGTATGTGAAAGTACATGTGCCAATGATATTCACTCTCACTATATCACTGAGATTTCTGTAGGATGACATTATTCGCTTAATTTCGGCGGGAACTTGCGTTCTTGTAGATTATGGAAAATGTCAGGGAAAATCTTTGTAGGTAATGTTTTAAAGCAGTGCCACCTTATGGTTCATTTCAGAATAGGGACGTTTGACCTCCCACCCTTGCAAAACACCATGTGCACCTGGCTGGGCTCTCTAACTTTCTTAAATGGTCACCTTCTCTGTTTCTGATCACAGGGGTCAGTGATGGACTATACCTATCACTATCAGGACTAGCTGCAGATTAAAAAATGCAATTTTTAGCTTGCTTCTCAAAGAATTGTTCCCTCTGTACAATTAACCATCACATTACTCACATGAGCAAAAAACTGTGCTCCAAGTCCATTCCTCCCAGTCTCCTTGTATTACTGCCTAAGGCTCCCATTTGTACTGAGATGTCACACTCCAATCCAGTGTCACAGTCTATCATTTCAGCAGCTGCAGCCCATATTCATCATACCTAGCCCCGCAGTCTTGTTGTTCATGCCATGGTAAATAATTGCTGACTGACCTTCCTGGCAAGAAGGTGGCTTTGAAATTCTGCATTGCTGTTGCTCACCTAAATCCAGGATCCCTAAGCAGGGTGGATTTCATGGGTCTGGATGTGACCCTGCACCCAGGGAAGATGATCTTAGAAAATTCCTTGCAGAGAAAACTGGTCCTCTCGTTCTCCTTCTGCTCTTGTTCCCGTTTCTGGCAGGACCAGCTGCTGTCTGACAAGCCAAAAGCTTGTCAGAGCTGCTTGGTTGTGTGGCTGCACTGAATTCCCTGAGAAGTAAATTGCATATTGATGTATGCTCCTGTGTTAATTACAGCTACTGGTGCAGCTTGGAGACCTCTTTTGTCTGCAGTAGCCGTAACAGTTTGCAAATAATTCTTGTTAGCCTGCGAGAGAAGTGTCGCTAAATTACAGGAGAAAAAAATCCTGGAGATACTTTAATTAAATATTAGGTTTAAAAGTAGCAGTTTCTCCCAACAACTGCAATGCAGAAGTCTCAGAAGCAGATTAAGAAAGGTGAGGTTCTTTGCTACCCCACTGAATGCAGAGGAAATCCATTTCTTGGGGAAATTACTGTTTAGGCTGGAATGGCAAGTGGCACAGGGGTGGATGTGGTGGAAACAGCTGGAACTGGCATTCAGCTGTTACTGCTCTGCTGCTCAGTGCAGTTCACGCAGCCATCACCACTGCTGTCCTCGGTGTTGGGCTACCACCAGCTGCAATGGGGTTAAAATCAACAAGGAGCCCTTAGCTAGGCTTCAACTCTCTCTATTAGACTAGTTTATTCATATGCAGCCCTTTCTTTTTCCTTTTAGGCACATGGACATTGCACAGCATCTTTACTGAACATTGTGCAGAGATGGGCAGCCCAGCATGACTGCTAAATTCCCTCAGATTCCAGCAACAATCCCATTTATTATGGGAGACAGTAAAGTTTAATAATGAAAATCCCATCATTAATATTAGCTTAAATATAGTTGTTGCTATGAGGTTAACTTGTTCACGAAGGTGTGTTTGTCAGGTCCTGTGGCTACAGAGAATACTGTGGAAACTCAGTTTCCTATAGTCTTGAGCCTTGTCATCATAGGCTTTTAAAAATTAAATTAAACTACTATTTTCTGTTCTCACCGTGTATCCTATACAATTCAGCCTTTTCATACAGCCTTTGTTCCGCCAAATATTTGGACAGCTAGACGTAGGCTACCCCATTCAACTTACTTGGCCAACAAAATCAAAACCTTAGTCTTCTTCACTCTAGTGTTACAAAATACACAGAGAGCTCGTCGTATTTGAGATCTCTAGTGTCTTAATTGGTCTGAAATCAACATTAAAAGTTTATTGCATACATATACACAGACTTATCCTGGGAATCTGATTTCCATAGGAAACTAAGCTAACTGAACCAAGTCAAAAGTATGGAAATTACAACCAATCTCAGATGACAAAACCCGAAAATTATGAGAGTATGGTGATACAAGAAAACAGTCCAAAAATGAAGGTGATGCTATACTAGCTGCCTTGGAAGATCATCTGAAACCCTTCACGTAATTACCTTCCCTGATTCAAGGAATACTGTAACCTTTACTTCTGAATGTCTTGTAACTTGCAGAGTTGGGTCAGGTTCTTCTTGGGAACAGATGGTTACAGCTTTGCTGGCAGCAGTTTCAGTGCCAGCACCACGCTGAATGCCAGCCGAGGGTGAGCATGTTTTGGAACAAATTGACAGTGTACCTTGAATTCTGTATTTCCATAACACTTTCAAAAGACTGTGCAGCTCTGCCTCAGGGCATCCATAGCAACTTTAGTATATGGTATTGGTTTGTCAGACCTGCCTATGATTTACTCTTTTGCTTGACATTATTTCTATATAGCTGATATTTCCCTTTCATTGTAATAAAGCATTTTTTTCATCAAACAATGACTATATGTCATACAAAAGATTTATCCTAAATGAGAGAACTCACTGGCATGGAACTTATCATGTTTCTCCGTGCCCTTGATAGAATCTTTCAACAGCATCAACACTTTCAACAGTGTATTCTCATTCCAATACAAGATGGGTTTATTGGTGTCACAGAAACTATTGGATATCAAAATGATATATATTTGAGGAATTAAGCAACTGCAGCATTGGAGCAGTTTCTGGCAAGTAATTTCAGTCTCTATTCAGGTGACTTTAGACACACAGTAGGTCATACAAAAATTCTGAAATATCTAAACGTACCTGTGACTGTGTGTGGCCTCCTGTTACAGCCTGGTATACTGAATGCAAGGGCTAGATGCCAGAGCTCCTTGTTCAACAGGGAAACCTACTCAGCCAAATAGGACCCTGTGACTCTAAGGTGTATAGTTCTGATGATGTTCAGTGGCATGTATGTGTTTGCATTTATGCACTCTCACGCTGCATTATAAGATAAATGGAATGGTTTTACTTCTCCCATTCTTTGTAAGAAAGGGGTTTAAGTTTTAGGAAAAAATGTTGACTTCGAAACTGAGTATATTCTCATTAGAAATGTGATATTAATGGAGTAATTATTATAGCTTTGTTTTGAAGTTTTGACTTGTTACATTTTTTAGTGCATAAATTTGTTTTGTTATATGTATTTTTGAGACAGCAGTTACTGGTTTCGCTTTTGTTTTTTATAAACACATATTATGGAGACAGAAGGTTATTTTTATAAAGTATTTCTTACCTTTATCATTATGTTGCTGAATTTGAGAGACAAAGAAGCTTTTCAAAGATTCTGACATATTCTTTAATGCCAGGTTTTCCTACATGAAAAAAAAAAATTTAGAAAGGGTTTAGAATTATACAAGTAGAGAAAGTGGGTTTTGATTTGCTACTGAAGAGGCATTTTCCAAGGCTGTACAATCCCCTAAGTTCAGGAGGGCTTATAGTTGTAGCAAGACTCATATTGCTGACAAGGCATCACCTTCCACAGGGTCTTCTGTTGGGTTTCTTCTGTCTTTGCTCCCTCTCTCTAATTTTTCTTACATCAGAAAAAGTTGCCTTTTATCACTGTTGTTTGGTCTGAGGTACAAAGCAGTGACACAGTAGTTTCTAGCCCTCTCATTGGTATTCATGGCCAGATGTAGAGATGGGCTGACCTTTACTTGCCTACAACATTTTCTGCAGGTTCATAGCATCTCTGATTGTCAGCCTTAAAGGTTTGCTTACACTTGCGTACAAAATCTCACCACTGTATGTGTTGTTTTATTTCTCTACATTAGAAAATCTCTCAGCTTTGTGCAAGACAAGGAGACTAAAAACCATGCCATGCCATGCCATTGCTAGTGTTTTTTACATCTGCCAAAGTGTTGTAATTTGTAACACCTAGACCGTGATCTGTTTCTAATTGCACCACCAGTAAATAATCAGCTTATTTTTATGCTGTTTACTTTTAAATGCATTTGCAGCCTTTTTTTTTTTATTTTCACATTTTTAGCAGAGGATTGGGATTTGGAAAATCTTATCTGTATCATAAAAAAAAGTGATGCTTCTCTTACACTTTTTACCTCAAAGATACACAAAGGAACAAGAATAAAGCATTTAGGCATGCAACACAGAATGATGTGCTATCCATGCTTCTCATGTGAGGGCATTTTGTTTCAGTTATAGCTCTTGGTGCATCCCCTAGAAAATTATTATGGATGCTACAAGCTGTGTGGGAAAAGTAGTGCTGATAATGGGCATAAGGTAATTAATGTTATGTCAGCCTTCATGCTTGTGTGGATCCTGGTGCAGGATCAATGTGGAATGTCAGTGTGAATCTGGGTGAGATGCTCAGCCTGTGAGGTGGAAGTGGCAGGCTTAGGGTCTCAAATGCAATATAAAGCTTTGTCTTCCAGTTTGTTTTTCAGATCTCTGTGGTAAATGCTACCTCTTGAATGCTCTCCACCTGGTTTCCTCTTTCTTTGAGGCCCTGCCACGCTCAGCAGGAGCGTGTTAGGATGGAGAGCTTTAGATAGTTGAGCTTTCAGCCTCCTGCTCTGTTGCATTCTTCCAACACAGTGCTGCAAGGCAAAAAGAAAAATAATTGTTTATGAGGGAGATCTTACCAGGAGCTAGGCTCCCTGCAAGAGACAGGTTAACCCCATCTCCTTGCAGAAACCAAGCCTGTATTGTCCTGTATCTTAAATTCTCTGTATACAAAATGACTTTAACCTGCCACAAGCTCTGCATCTGCTGATGTGATCAGTCCCATTTGTTCTTGTACACTCAGTTTTCTGAGGTTTAGGTTTTGTACAGCTGATGCACTCTGAATCCAAAGCTTCCAGAAAGCCATGATGACCTGATGTCAGGTACTTCTAGAAAGTACCTGATGACTTCAGTGGGTTCTAGGGCTGCTCTTAAATCCTAACTTCACTGCCTCTCAATAATTAGATGAATTTACCTGGAATCAGGTAAATCAGCAATATCTCCATGCAAGGTACAACATATGACCCTTCTCCTTTACCTGTTCTGAGAGTTATTGCCTCCCTTCAGATTAAGGGATATGGTTTTATACCAAACTTAGTTTGTGATGTGACACTGTAATACAATGTTCTACATTGTATAGATATATAGAGTACTCCTTATGCATACACATACAAGTGCAGTAAGAACTTGGTTACTCAAAGACCCACTGAAGTCAAATAGAGTAGATTTTTTTCTACCATCTCTTATGTGGTTTCAGATTAACCCCTTATGAGGGACAAATGTTCTCGGTGTTCTTATAGGCAGGTTCCTTGTGGACCTTCAGGATACTGACTCACTGCATCTACTTTTCCGTGAACGCTGCAGCTGGCAGACTGTAAGGTTTGACATGCTCTAAGGGAGAAATAAAGTGCGGATCTGCAGGTAGGCTGCCAGAAGAGATTACTGTCTTCAGCTGGCCAGGAGTGTTTTCTAAGGCTTTGGGGGCTTTGAAATGAAGCTGGAATATTGGGGAAACGCATAGAGTACAGACTTCTGCCTCTATCAGCTATAGTCAGTTCAGGCAGGGGATGCATTTTGATTTCCAGAAAAATTCACTTGCTTAGGCTCTTGGCAAGCGTCTAGCTCACCCGCGCTCACCATGTTGCTTTTGGGCACTTGCTGGACCTGTTTTCAAGGACAGATGACAATATTCAAAGAGATGTGGATATAGATTTTAATTTAAAAATGCCATGAACTTGTAAATTCATACTTTTTAAAATTTTGTAAAAATAACAAAACCACATTTATTTGACACAATGATAAGGATGCACAGACTGAGAAACCCGTGTGTTGTGTTTATAAAAAAAGACTAGAAAGTAACTTGATTCATTGTAACCATACCCTTTTTAGAAGAGCTAGAGCATGAGTGAGCTATAACTGTATAGCTTTGGCCTTGAAATTGGAGAGATAGTAAATATTTGTTTTATTCTTGCTCAAAGACTTGTCCAGCAGCACAGAATAAACCAGAGGTTCTTATGGGGAAATGTAGTGCTGTTCTCTGGATTTAGCAGTGGGAGTTTATTTATAATATTTATAGCATATGAATATTTATGGAAATTTATATATATATGTAAATTTATGGCAGTTTTAACTATGATCTGTTCAGGTCCATGTTGAGACCTCCAATACCAAGGCTGTGTGACTAAGAAATTCACATTCATCTCCTTACCAGCAGCAAGATGCGGTGAGGTTTGAGCCAAATTCTGTTTTTCTTCCAGTGTTTAGTGGAAGTTTGAGCCCTGGTTTTGTCAGATACTCAGATCTCAGTTCCCGAAGACTTACCTAGGCTGTGCCACGCACTGAGCCTGCATCGCTCAGCCAGTTATGGAGAAAGTTGAGACGTGGGTGGTTGTGCTGATGCTGCCAGCCCTGGGCACGGAGTGCCATGCACTCACGGTGCCTGCCACGTGCTTTGAGGACCTGTCCTGCTACTCAAGTTGGTTCTTCAGCGTGGGGCATCCCTGTGCCAAAGTGCATGTGCCAAATTGATTTCCAGTGGGCTTCTCCATTGTCATGCCCCACCACCCCGTGTCTGGGAGGGAGGTGCTCGGGGGAATGCCAGCTGCCTGGGGCAGCGACAGGAGGCCAGTAGGAGCAGCCTTTGGGATGTATTTGTTAAACCTTAGCTTGCATGCAGTCTCACCAGCCACAAGCCTGCTTCATCAAAAGAAACACACTCCCCGGTCTTGTCTTTATACCCTTAAGAGGAGTTGGTGGTCTGAAGTCACAACAGCCCCCGATCCACAGAGCACCTTGGTGTGGAAGGCATGGGGCCTGCAGCTTACAGTGCTTACTGCTTTGTTACTTCCAGGGGGGGCATTATAGTTTCTGTGAACCCTCCTCCCCTGTAAAAAAGAATGCCATTTAATGGACTCTGCAAGATATTTTGACATTCTTTAACTTAAGAAAACCTACAGAAGCAGAAGATCTGTTTACACTGAACTAAGGCTAAAACTGAAACTGGTTATTTGAGTTTCACTTTGATGATCCAAAATTACAGGACTGGAAATATGATAGATTAAATCTCATAAGATCACCCAGTTCAGAGATTTATCTTGTGTTGAACAGTATCCATCCTGTAAAAGATTTGTTGATTAGGGTTGTTTCTGAACCAGTCTTTCCAAGTTGTGGATCTAATCTCACTTTAGGAGCATAAGGTTAAATAATTCTTTCCACCTGCTCTTGCAGTTCAAAAGAGGCTGCTTCACAGTTGCTGTTTGATCTGATTTCAGGGTCTGCTACAATACAAAGTTACTTTTTTTCCTACCTCTACTGAGGAGTCATGAGAGGTTTTTTATGACAGTGTTTTTAGCTATTGTTGCTTCATTTGAACAAAATAACAATAAAACCTTCAGGTCCAGCATTCCTTTCTGGAAAAATGTTCAAAGTCCACTAAGTTATTAAATAAATCAGCACCTAGCAACAAATTGCTCAGGATACATATGGATGCAATTCAGTAATAAACAACTTGGCAATATGCATGTTGCCAGATGTTTTTTCCTGTGCTACAGGACAGCAGGGCCAGCTCAGGAGCCAAGCCTTTTGATTGTTTGAATTACAGTTGGGCAGCAATTTTCATTTTCTTTAGTGAGCAATGTTTCTGCATGATCTGGAAAGAGGAGAATCCTGGTGAATCGAGTTGCTTTTGTGTGCTAGCATTGGCAAGTCATAAGTAGAACTTTCCGGTGTGGCAGTACAGTGCCCATTTGGGTGCTGCTAGTTACCCAGTAGCTGTCTTGAAGGGGAGGGTTTGATCAATCTCCTTGCTTACCATTGATAATCAAGTATTTAAGATCTTCAGAGGGTAAAGAGCTAGAAAAGGGCAAAAAGGTGTGGAAGATTCCTCCCTTCCCCTCCATTTGTCATTTGACTGAAAGATCTTATATAGGCAGCAGCAGCGACCAGTCTGTCTGGGAAGAAGTGATTTCTGGCCTTGATTCAGGAGGTGGATCTGGTAGTTGAGAGAGCCACGAGCTGAGCTCAACCTTACCCCAAACTTCCTCCATGACCCCAAGGCACTCATGGAGTTTCATAGTCCCTCCTTCTCCACAGCAAGAGAAGGAACAACAACCACTGTCCTTGCAGGAGAGTTGGGAGGCTGCCCTCATTACTGTTGAGAAAGTCCTATGAAATGCAAGTCAAAATACCATTTGTTGTCTTACACATTTGAATAACTCACAAGAACTTCCTTTTGAAGAGGACAGCAGTTTATTTAAAGATGCGGTTCATAATCATTTTCTTAGCATGGTTTTAAAAGGACTCACTTGTTCCTGTTGCGATATTTCTAAGAGTGATTTGGTGAACAAGAAAGAGGAAGCTGTGAAAGTGGCTGTATGAAAGTTGCCATCAAATGCACAAAATACTTTGAAAAACAGATAAGCCATACTATTCTTTGTTAGCATCTTGTGCTCCAATAAATGTAGGGTTTGCCACAACTATGGCATACTTGTATGTCTCTAACACAATGTTTCTTTCCCAAATGTCTGAGAGGATCTGAAGCATTTTATTCCTCTGTACGATATGACTTAAATAACCCTTTTTTAATAGCAAGTGTTAGCTTCCATTTGTGTGTTTATCTGGGATCTGTTTATTAGGTTTGTTGTATCAAATGATCTAGAAGTAAGAGGTCAGACCCCTGAAGATACAGCACAGTATTCAACACAAAAAAAACGAGAAAGAAAATAAAGGTGTAGTATGTACCTCAACATGTTTTTTTGACACCAGATGAAATATTATTTCTATTTACAAGTGCAAGAACTAGTTTTACAAAATATGCAACATCAGTGCACACTATGGTGCCAAATACAAACATAAGGGTGGGGGAGAGAGAGGGGAGGGGGATGTTGTGGTGGACTAGCATCCTTCCTCATAACATGCATCAGCTCAAGTAGCATTGCCAAGCGTTGGTGCTGCCTGTGGTTATCTGTTGCCATTGTACCTTAGTTTAATTCCTTCATGGAATAAAACATAAAATTATGTGAATCAAATATTTAAAGATATAAAGTGGAACAGGTTTTTTCCCAAAGCAAAAAGCAGATTTTGTGGCACTACCGCATTCCATGTGAATGAGACATTAGTCAAATTTTTTGGTCTGAAAAAACAAGGTATAATTGCTTTTTTATTCACCTTATTTTGTTTTATTTTAATTAAAATTAAAAGTTTTAAACAATAATGAATGATTTTGTGGAAGTTGAAAATACTTTGAATTTTTTGTTTTGCTAGGAATTTAGAAAATGTTTGTTTTCACTTTCTAACAGAGCCAAATATTCTGCTCAGTAGGTGGGAGGAAAGAACAATATCAATCAATTTTTCACATACCAATGCCATCAAATGCTATGGGAGTGATAATTCTTTTTGTTATCTCACTCCAATAGCAAAAGCTGGAACAGGGACGTATTTTAGATGATTCTGTGACAGGTGAAGTCTCTCAGAGTCTTTTGGAATCAGAGCTGACCAGAGCTGGATGTTTGGAGAATCATCCTTGGGTTTCTGAAGAGCCTTTGCTTGACATCATTAAGCAGAAGCCATCTAAGAAAATCAAGATGCACCATGTCCATGAGATAAGTGTGTTAGCTGCATCACTTTGTTTTCAGCTCTTCATGTTGTGTCAGCGGTTTCATTTCCTTCTGGTGAGCCTTTTGCTCAGAAGCTACTGTCTCTGTCATGCAAGTGAATCAATTATACCTAATTTTAAATGAGCATCCAAAATGACATTTCATCTTCAAAGGGAGAGCTTTTGTCTCCCATCAGTGCTCTAACCACAGGTCTGAGAGTTTTGAGCAGCTCCTCTCCTTCCTGCAGAAATCAAGGGAATAAGGTCTCCTCTAGAAAAAATGTCATATAAAAATGTTCCACACAGCCTGGTGTTATTACCAGTGTATGTGCACAAATATTAGAGTTCATAAATAGCTTCTGTGGTACTGTACAGCTTAGTGCAGCCAAACATGCTGTAGTGGAAATGCCGTAATAGCAGAGGGGAAGGAAAGAGTGTTGCCTCGTCTGGTGTGCAACACATGCAGACAAGCCCTTAGCTGTGTTTCCCTTGTAGTTTGCATATCTCCTGAGTGTTGAGAGCCACACATTTTCAGTCTTTAGTTCTAATTAAGGTGAAGGAAAGAAAGGAATGGGATGAACACCACCGTCAGCTCTCTCAGCAATAGACTTTATGGCGTAAGGTAACATTTTCTTCTTGCTGACAGCCAGAAAATAAAAGATATCGAGAAAGGTCTGAAGAGACTGTATTGTCTACTTAAGTAAGTTCTCTAAATTCTGCATTTTAAATTAATTAAGCTAAAAAAATTACTTCACCTGTAGCCTTTCTTTTTTCTAAAACTTTTTTAACACCTTACTTATGAACTGTATCATTCTGTTTTCTAGAAAATAGAGCTTTCAAATCATTAGTGCTAAGACATATTTCCTGATGTCTTATTGTCTTGTCTTCCATTTTCTTATATAACATCTGAAATCCTATTCTGACGCACAGAAACAAGGTTGTTTTGATTTAAATTTCATGTTCTTTAACTAATAAACTTGCCCTTTTGCTTTGTCTGTCTTGTGGTAATTGGTTCCAAATTCTTGGTATAAGCTCTATAAGTATGTCAGGAAATAAGAAAAACCCAACCTGTACTTGGAGAAAACCACTGTGAAAGACTGACTGTGATACAGGGCAGTGCCAGTTACGGGAATGTTTCTGATTCAGTGGAGATAAAGCTATGTGACTGTATACTTTTAAGCCACTTTTATCCCGTGTTATGTAGGTAAAAATACAGCTCTTAAAAATGGCTATTTTAAGCTGAACATATTAAACTTGTTTGTGTGTACAAGCTCCAAGAAGTGTGCAGAGAATGTTCTGAACAGGCAGATATGTCAACAGACCACATTCACCCAAAGAATTGTATTTGTCATTCCTTTGCATCCTATAGGTTGGGGTTTTTTCACATCTATGTGTAGTGAGTGATAGTGTTATATACTGAATTTACCCAGAGCAAGACAAAGTCCAGATTTTGAGGAAGTCAGAGAGTCCTTAGGCTGACTTAAACCTACTGACTATCTAGATGCATTATCCTGCTTGTTATGGAGCATTGTTCCTGTTCTTAAACAAACATGTATTGCTCTAGACAAACCAGGACCCATCTAATGGTAAGTGCTTTTAACCAGGACCCATCTAATGGTAAGTGCTTTTAAGTACATTTGTAGCATCAAGGCTGAAAGAGGGAAAGTACTTTTTTCAATGCATCCAAGTAGAATTGACATGTCCTGTGGGACTCCCAGGCTGTACTGGTGAATAGCCAGTACACCCTTCATCTCCACTGCAACAACAAACTCAGCAGCACTTCTCTGGGTGCCAGATAGCCTTGCTGTGAATTAAATGGAAGGAGTAAAGGGTGCTCACTGTCATCTCTCTAAACTACAACAAGGTGGCAGCGTGCCTCAGGACATTGCTGATGCATCTGCAGCTGGCTGGCCATTAGCTGTCCCCTTCTCTGGGACACCACTGGGCATATGTATATTCTGCATCTGCTGCTGAAACAACACCCCTAGGCATGCAGGAGTCACGAAAAGAGAAGCTATTAATTATCTGTCTGTGATAGAATAATGGTCATACCAGGACACACCATAGGTCTCCCATGATAATCAGCATCAGATACTAAAATATGAATTTAAGCATCAGGCTGCATGGGTGTTCATAAACAGATACAGTTATAGGTACATATGGAAGGAATCACCGCTCCTGTAGCCCACTTTCAGTCATCAGTGTTGTTAGGAGAGTGTCCTGAGCCAAAGCTTGTGTCCAAGCTGCCATTCTTACTTGCTGCTGATTGTCACAGCTTCCATGAGGTTTCCACATTTTAGCCCCTTTATACTTTTGTCCTCCAGACCACAACTGCAAACAACTACCATAGTTAAAACTGTGCTATGCGACAGGGGTGGCTTTTGGCATAGACACCTGGGGGTAGTTGTTACAGGCAACAGGTCAGTGTGGATGGTGGAATAAAATTAGTTCAGTTGGGTGCTAAAGCTGTCATTCTGCCTGCACCTAAATTAAACCATTGGAAATCCTAATGTTACATGTTCTCTGGCTGCTGGAAAGAATGGATTTAAATACCACTGAAGGGTTCTCACTCCTGTGCAGAGCATCTCAGTGCCATGTCATATTTGTTCCTCCCATCCATTGCTCACTTTTCCCACTGGCTTACATCTGCTCACAAAAAGTAGCTCTTTTCATATCCTCAGCTGAAGTCCTATGTGTGGCTCTGCACATACCAGCAAGGACTCACTAAGCATGGGGGCTTCTGCCTCTGGAAAGATCTCAGAGGAGGAATGAGGATGTTTGTACCTGTGCCCCGTACTCCATGGGAAAGCAGAGGAGGAGGTCGTCACGTTGCTTTCTCACCAGCATGTGTTGTGTCACGTGAATGTTGCTCTGGCACCCCAGCTGCGTAAAGATGCAGCCACCAGGGTAGTACAACAGTCGTCGAGGATTGCTTGGGCTTTGTAGTGGGCACAGATTACTGGGCTAAGGTATTCCCTAGAACTCCAAGAAAAAGGAACTCTGATTACAACCCCCAGAAGAGCTTCTTTGTGCTTCTTTCATTACTTCCTTGCTCCCTCTGGTTGTCTTCCCTGGCTCCTGAAAACTCATTTCTTCACAATCTGTTGCCTGAGCATCTGCTCTGCTGTCCTTCACATGGAGTTGCACTTCTCAACACTGACTGCAAACGAGAAGCTTAGAGCTGGCTCTTTATGACCGATGAAGGTCTAGAAGGCTGCCTGAGATTGACACCAAGGTGTGTAAGCACTAAAGAGCTGAGAAGTACAGAAGTATCTATACCCTTCCTGAAGATATGTCTTCACCTGTGTTTTTCAGAGATTAAAATATTTAGTTGGTTTTTGTACTCTGATTGAATTTGCTTGGCTGCACATAGGCCCAGAGATGTAGCTCTTGAAAAGACTGGGAAAAAATAGTAATTTGAAAACAAGATAACAAGGGGAATAGGGATGATTTTAAGAATAGTAAACTGGAGTGCAAATATCCCTATCAGCTTGTAGAGATGATACCATTTTCATATTCATTTGAAATAAATTTTGGTTGGGGTTTTTTTGTTTGTTTTTGTTTGCTCATATATGAGCTTTTTGCTTTTTATTGCATATAGATGGTCCTGATTTACAGCTGTGTGAGAAAGTAGCAGTGACTCTTGGTTAAAGCAAGATTCTTATCTGAGGTGTTTTGGCCTTCAAACTTCTTCTCAGAGTCAAAATATCTACTTTCCACTGGAACTACATTCTTGTATTACTTTCCAGCCTAATTTTGTCCTTGGAATGAATTTGGTTATTCCTTTGCAGTCAAAACAAAAATGTGTTTCTTCTGTTATTTTTGTTCCTGAGATTTTTTTCTCCCCAGGGCAGCACATGGACAGACATAAACTTCCCCAAAGTACTTTTGAAATGAAATAAGCTTAAACCAATGATTCAGTCACTCAGCTTTTTTTCTGGTATTTTTAGAGGTCTTTCTCCTTAGCAAGTGGTCCTGTGGTTTCAGAGGTAATGATTGCAGAGTCAGATTCAGGCTTGAATTCATTGCGGGTTCATCATGGGATTGTTAACAGCTGCTTCTGCTTGTTATAAATTCTGTCACACAACTTTGGGATTCAGCCATGAAGGTGAAATTTCCTTTGCTAGAATTATCTGAGGGAGACAGCCCTGGCTGGCAGAAAAGTGAGACTGGAGTAAGAGACTGGGTTCGTGTTTACCTGAATTTTTCAACAGTTTGCTATAAAGGAGTGCAAAGCAGAACTAAAGCTGTCCCTTGCTTCTCTGGGAAGATCAGATGGCAAAAATGTTGCCTGTCTCAAGAGAGGTGTTTGGTTGGTGAATATTGATTCATTATAGAGTGTTTCTCTTGAATTCTGATTTCAGGATGGAACGAGTTTGTATCTGGCCCACAGACTAGAAAAAAAACAACTGGCTGTGGTACGTGATAAGAATATGCAATCCTTGGCTGAAATGAGGATCTGTGATCTGTTTGGGAAGATGGAGAAATCAATCACTGGGTGACAAGTCCTGGGACGTGTTTGGGAGCCCCCAGAATATATTTCACTGCTTTAAACTGCTTGCATAACATCAGGGAGTATGATCTATCTCTGAGGTTTAAAGTGTTTACTCTGTGAAAATCCTCTGAGTTCAGTTTTCTTCAGATATTTATGATCCAGTGAAAATTAAATTTTAGCAGAAGGTTTATGAAGCATGAACATATACATAAGCAAATGCACACACTTGGATATGCACTTCTGCACATTTTCCATTAAAATCCTGATTGCCTACTTGGGGGTAAAAAATAATTGGCTCAGGATTATACAACTGAATGTAGTTATGAGAAGTAATGAGGACAGTGTATGTGGCTTGTGAAGGGGCCACAAGAGTGACTTTTTGTATAGAATCACAACTTCTAATTTACTAAATGATTAAAGTGTATAAACTGCCTCCCTTGTTTTAATGATCTGCTGGGACTAGGGACTAAAGCACCTTGTAAAACTGGAGCTACAACTGCTCCACAGTATGATAGTGGTTCAAAAAGGACTTCACAAATAATATTTTGAGCCTTATCTGCGTGCCAACTGCTTTGGAGATTGTGTACAGCTGGGAAAGAGGGGATACACTTTGTTCTAAAATGGCCTGCATAGAATGGGGTATGAGGGGCCTAATAACATATAGTTGTATTTTCAGTGGTATTTGTGTACTTCTTCCACAGAAAGAAAATAATTTAATCCTTTGTGGCAATATGTCCTTTTGGAAATGCATAGGTCTAGCATTATGTCTACCTTCTCTCCTTTTACACTTGTGGGGTAGTTTATGGTGGTTGGTTGTAATGACATCTGGGGAAACACTTGCAGTTTTAAAAGATTTGCTTTTACCAGTTTTTATTAAGAGTTTTCATCTTATTTTTTGTGGAATACTGTGTGAAGTACCTGGAATGGTAACAGAAGATAAACTGGCATGGAAAGGAAAAGCAGTCTTTGGAGCCCTATAAGTGCTAATTTGGAGCTAAATTGCTAACATGTACTTTGTAGCAGACAAAAATTTTACAGGAATAATTTCCTGGCATTCAAACATATATCTGAGAACACCTGCTATTATAATTCCAGCTTTATGCTCCAAGTGAATATAATTCAATAAATATTACATTTTGTACTTATTTTCTGTATACAGACTTCAGTTTCAATTTACATAAACCATATGCTGTGGAGTGTTTTGCTGCTTCCTGTGTTTGTCATTCTGTATATTTTCATGTACATGACAACACTTTGAATATATTTGCTGTCTCTCTGAGGCATACTGAATGAGGAGATGTAATCCCCAGATTTATTCTCCCAGTGTTAATTGTTTTAATCTGTAAATAAATCCAGC
This sequence comes from Chiroxiphia lanceolata, assembly GCF_009829145.1. Classification (NCBI taxonomy): domain Eukaryota; kingdom Metazoa; phylum Chordata; class Aves; order Passeriformes; family Pipridae; genus Chiroxiphia; species Chiroxiphia lanceolata. The sequence goes on along the minus strand of NC_045641.1, from coordinate 45,850,785 downwards.
AAGCCTAAACTAGGATATTACATTTCATGTTAAAGATTATGACAGTCAAGTACCTCGGCAAACATACAGAGTCTGTTCCATTCTTGGTGGTTCTTGTATTGCCCTGATGTTCTAGATTGGTTTTGGTCAACAAATCAAAATAGCATAAAAGTTTGTTTAGCCCATGTTGTGCTTCTGAATGCCTTGATCTAGCAATTTGTATAGCACTTTGCAGACTGGGAGCCTGAAGTTTGAGTGTGTCTTGATTTACATACCATACAGATGGATAAAAATATTTGAAAGTTGGAACTGCTCTGTACTTTCCCCCTTTCCTGCTCCTTATGATTGTTTGTGAACTGTATTTTCCCACTGTTTTGACTAATCCTTAGTAATGCAAATATTGACAGGTTTAATAGCAACCAAATGAGATATGAGTTTAAAGTTGAATTTTAGTTTCTACATTCACGTAATAATGTTGCAATTCTAACAGGAGAGTAAAATATTGATTGTTAGCTGCAGCTTTGTTAGCTGTGTGAAAAAGAGAACTTTTGATCATCTTGTGTTTTAACAGTGAGCATAATTAAATCATTGCTAACAAAGAAAGCAAATTATAAGCACTTTCACTAAAATACTTAATTTGCAGTGGTAATTTGCATAAACCCAGGGGATAATGGGGATTGATCCTGTGGTGGGTGCTTAATTTGATGTTTCTGATGCATGCAGTGCTCTAATCCTAATGATGGAAGAAATGAGTTGTGTTCCTCTGCTATCGCCTGAGAATCTTGCTTGCATATGTCAAACGTTGCAATCAGATGAGAGGACTAATGTAAAATGACAGAACATAGTCTCATTCCAGTGAATCTCTGTGCTCCCAGAAGGTTATTACCAGGTTTCTTTCAACACCTGTAGATTTTGCACTTTTATTTTCCCGTTCTGCAGTCTTTCAATCTCTCCTTCTCAAACCTGTATCACTTATGCAGGCACAGACTGGTCTGTGATTGATTTCTTGCTGTTGGAGAGCAGAATGGCTCTCACAGACAGAGAGAAGATCCAAAAGGGAGGGAGACTCTTTGGTCACGTAGCTACTACACACGCCATAGGACTGGGCGTGCTTTATTAATGGGGAGGAGAACTGGGGAAAAAAGGGACAGGAAACCTTGGGGTCTCCCCCTCTTTCCTGTGTCCTGCGGAGCAAATATTCAGCCTGTAGCCATAAAAACTTCATATGGTTGTGCATTATACTGAAAAAGACAATTGGAAAGAGATTAGTTCTGATTTTGTTTGATTTATTAAGTTTACTGATGTTTGCTTTTTTTGATTTCTTGATTCAAGTCTCATTTGGCCTTAGAATGATCCTCCAAATAGAAAATCAGAATTGATTTCATGCAGTTGATCAGAAGTTTACTGCTGACAACTATCTATAAGATATGCTGCTTTGCGATGAAGGTTGAAACCCTATCCTTTGGCCCCCATGGCAAACTGAAGGAAAGATGACTGTGTGTCCTCCAGCCCAAGCCTGCTGTCAGTAAAGACTGGGAGATGGGGATGCCTTTGTAAGCACAGTCCACTCTCAAGGCTAAAGTGGTTCTGCTTCTGTCATCAGGCAGCAATATCTGAAGCAAACAGAAAAGGGCTCCTGAGCCAGGAGGTATCTTGTATGACATGTATTCAGACAGAAATTGCCATGACCTCTGGGTTACCTTTGCTTATGTAAGGCAGGGGATGGTAGAGCAGGAGGAGGGAGGCGTGCTGCCAGTCCCAGGGGGCAGCGTGGGCAGGGCACGCTCTGCCTGCCTCCAGTAAATAAAAAAACTTTCTGAGACAGTGCAATATGACCTTAGCTTCCTACTGGCATTGAAATGATGTCATATCTGGCCATCATAGTGTTTATGCTATCTGGTCAGAGATAGACCTATCTTCTCCAGACATTTCTATAACATTCCCTCAGCCTGAGGAGCTGAGGTTCCTGAACCAACACTCTTACTCATTTCCTCTGAAGACAGAGTGTTTCCAAGCATTTAGTGAGCTGGAAACATGGGTATCTGCAGCATCACACAGCAGGAAAATGTCAAGGTTGTTTGATGAATCTCTTAATTTTTTGACCTACTAGTGAAGTACAACAAACAAGCAGGGCCTGAATTTCCATGGTACTTTTAAGACATCTGTTGCTTTTAGTTGTTTGGCTTTGTGTTTTTTTTTTTTTTTCTCTTCGTATGCTTGGTTCATATTAACAAAAAAGGAAAAGAGATGCTTTTAAATTTCTTTTGGGGGCTAGGGTTGCCCATGAATGCATTTGGACTCCAGGACTCTCAAATGCAGGGAGTTCTTCAATTAGCAGTGACTTTCTTCTGCCATTGGCTTTTTTGCTCTGTCTCTGTAAGTATGCCACTCTTGCCTCTTCTTTTCCCTCTTATCTGATTTTTTTTCTCCCAGTTTAAAGTAGAAGCTGTAATGTCACTGAACCATTGCTGTGCCTCCTTGTCCTTCCTGTGTCAATCAAGTCATGTGGGACAGAGAGAATGCCTTGAAGGTCACAGCTCCCCCTTTGTTCTGACTGCACATTGAAACAAAGGGTGGAGGCAAGAAGGAAACTAGCTGTGCTTTTAGTGGGGTGATCTGAACCCTGCTCCTCAGTTCTAGTTCTGATGCTGGCTGTCCCATTTATAACTTGCATTTCTCCATGAGGGCAGTGCTATGTGGTTGTTAAAGGAACTAGGATATCTATAAAACAAAATTTCCCATGCTGCAATATAGAAAATCTTATCTGACCAGTCTGTGATGCAGGATGAGTAATGAGAATGGAAGTCATGTGGAAGACGTAATGTGGTGAGGGATCCGGAGCAGTGGCAGAGAACTGAAGCATAAAAATCCTGAACTAAATGCAATCAACTCCAGTTATTGTTCTCATTACATTTAATTATCTGTGTTCTTTTTTTCCCCCCTGCTGTAGTCTGGCTTTTCAGAGAAGTGTGGTGCCTAGGGTGGGTGCAGTACTCTTACTGAAGCCTCAAGGTCTACAGGTGAAACGAATGTTTATAGATTCCAAGGTGAAGTTTGTTTTAGAGTCATTGTTTGTTGTTTGGTTTTGCAACAGCATGACAGACACATATTTATGATACTATCTAATCTCCACATCCACCCATTCCCCATGTTGCATTTGTGCAACTGATAAGTATTTCTTCATTTGTTCATACTATATTATCATCTTATTTCAAGTCTGTTCCAACTGATTTCTCAAATCCTTTAAACTTTTAAGTCTGTCCTCCTGTGTGCTTGCAGCCCCTTCCAGATGCTGTCTGTACTGTGTATAGAAAATGCATGTTCTCTGGTTCACTGTCTCAGTCAAGACCCAAGTGAGTATCACACAGTATGGCCTTTCTGTTTGGCAGCAAAACTCTGAGAAGCACTTTCTGGTTTTATATTGTGAAAGAACATAAAAAAGCTGTATATTCACTGAAGATGTAGAATATTCCTACTTCTGTCTCACAGAAAGGCCTTTTATCCTGATGTAGCAGGAAGAGTGACATAATCTATCTCTGATAAATTCACATTAGCTTTTTCTTAACGCTCTGTAACCTTCTGGGTGTTTGCAAAGAGAGAGCTCATTTCCTCTCCTGATTCCGTGTTTCCTGTAAACTGAAGTTCAAAGAGGCCAGGCAATTGCTAATCAGTCAGAATATTTGTTGCTCTCAGAAAGGTAGCAAATTTTCCACTGAATAGAAGTTCCCAAACATAGTCTACCCTGTTTCTTATGTGGAGGTAACTATCATATATTTAATTTCTATTTTTACTGCATTTTTACAGAAACTGTGTTGTCCATCTATACTTTTGATGGAAACTTTCTATCAAGCTGACTTTCAGTAATTACTGCAGAATATACTGGCTTTTATTTAGTGAATTACAATGACAGTGAAAATTGTGGTAGTCTGCTTTCCAAAATAGTGGGAGAGAGCAGAGTCTTATCTCTGATGCAAGAGCATTGATGTGTCTGTAGCTGTTAGTATTGGGAGATTGAGATAGATCAACCCAGATTTACTCCAAAGAATTTGAAGCTTCTAAATGACAACTCATTTCTCTTTGCACAAAATATAGACATTGAGATAGCTATTTAGGTGCCACAGATAAAGAAAACAAGTCAGGTGGATGAACTTGGGCAACAGGAAGCAAGTAAATGCACTTTGAAGTCAATGATTTACTGCATGAATTGATGCAATCACTTAACCTTCTGAAAAAAACACGGGGACCTCATTAAAAATGGAGTGGCTGAGAGGGACTCCTTATAATAGTTTTTGGTCATGATTGTGACTATCCAAAATGCTGAGATTAAAAAACCAGGTTGATCAGCCAACTAATTTAGGTTGTGATCCAAATGACACTAAAATTAATGCATGGACTACAACCTGAAGAGAGCTGAACAGAGCTCTAATATGTAAAAGAACTTACTAAATACAAGACACTTCAGAATATTTTTCTTGCTGTTCAAAAGTTATATTTAGTTTAAAAGTTTCAATCCTCTTTTTTAAAAAAATATCTGCCTATGGTGAACTGCAAGTGACTGGTCTGATTACAGCAGAGAAGGAGTCAGTGTGACTGTTGTCTGTTCTTGTCTTTCCTCCGAATTTTCAGTGTAAGATTTCATCTGTATCTGAACCCAAACAAATATGTCTTTTGACTTTTACCTTCATTATTTTTCACTTTAACCTCTTGCACAGTTTCAGCTTGCTAGTTTTAGGGGAGAGACGAATCACGGAATCAGGTAGGCTGGGCAGGACCCCTGGATGCCTCTGTTCCCACCTCCTGCTCGTTACAGCAGGTGGCCTGGAGTATATTGCTGTTGAGTATCTCCAAGGATGGAGACTCCATGGCCTTTCTGTGCAGCCTGTCCCATAGTCTGGCCAAAACAGATCTCTGTTGAGCAGATGACATCTGAAACAGAGCTCTGAAAGCCCTGTCATGGTCTCAGTGGATGGACAAGTATTCTGGGTTTCCTCTAGGATCAAGCTAGCATCTGTAATTCTAGAGAGACCATATGTGCAATAGATCCTATTTTTTTTTCATAGCCTCAGTTAGGGTTTAGCTAGTATGTACACAAACTGTGGTCTTGTTGGAATTTTTCAAAGAGGGTGAAAAACCAGTCTCAGCTTGACCTCCATATCTCCCATTAAGTTTTTCTAGTTGGATTTCTTTGTTGATTGCTACAGAGCTTGCTATTTAGGGTTGGTCCTTCGGATCAGTAAAGAAAATTGCACCGTATTTTCTGGTGGACATGGAGCTGTCTGAGCTGGCTGCTGAGTCCTTTACCTTGACCTAGTTGCACTACCACTTTGATGGGTACGTTTGATACTGGTTTGGTAGAAAGCCTGTCTGCGTGCAGGGTCCTGTAGCCTTCCAGCAAATGGTTGGGACCAAAGTGTACCATGGTGCTGGCCTCCATCCCTGCTGAGCTGCAAAAATCAGTTTGAGGGGACCAGAAAAGCCCAGAGGGGAACAGTAAGGTCTAAGATTAGAATTAAAGGTGACTCTCTCTCGCGCGAGCCTTCTAGGCCTTGCCTCTTACAAGATTTAGAGGTGGGATAGCAGGTACCTGCTTCTCCCCTCCCTGCTAAGATCTGGCTGCAGAGTAAGTTGCTAAGTGGTGCTGCAGTTCACACTTGTGGAGGGATGGAGGTTACTCTTTTCCTCCTACAGCCTCCTGGAGATATGTCAGTAAACTATGTGCATCATGTTATGGGAAATAATAAATACAGCAACTTTCTTACAAGATTAAATTTTTTCCCCTTGGTAAGTATTGTATGAATATTAAATATAATATTAGCTGAACATGTTGCTTATATTACTAGCAGCATGCACTCACAGGGATGCTCACTATGGTCTGCTGGTCTTGTTTTTGGGATGATAACCGTTGGTTCTTGCATTTAAATACCCTTTCTAGTTTCTCAGTCTCTAAAAAAATGAGAATTTCGAGAACTATAAGCCAGAAGACAAAAGCTTTAAAAGCATACAATCTAACATCTCGTGGTTGTTTTCTTAAAAGCAGGGTGTTTCTGGGGACTCTCCGTATTTTAAAATACTGAAACTCTGCTTTGACTAGCCTTGCTCTGCAACCTTATACTGTCTAGAGCCATTGAAACCAACCTCAGTTTTGGTCTCAAAACTCAAATGTTACTGTTGCTAATTAATTTCTGGCATGGTCAAATGGCAAGAGTATTAAAATAGTTTTTCATTTTGTGTCCCAGTTTTGACTGATTGGGTTGTTTGGATGTCATTAGTCTGCTTATTTATAGCAAGAGTACAAGCACTATAAGCAGGGAAAGTAATTCCTGGCTGCTTAGCTAGAAGTTCAAATGTTAATTTTTGTTGTGTTTAAATTAAATGAAAGCACCATTTTGTTCAATTTTTCAGTATCCAAAAGAAATCGATTGCAGAATTGCAATTCAGATAAACAAGATTAATCTCTCCTTTTATTGTGCAAGTTGACTGTGCCAGTATTAGCCTACAGTCTTCATGACTTGTTTATGAATGTTGCACATTGCTTTGCAGTCACTTAATAAAATTAAATTTCCTGAACTGAAGAGAAACTGTTCAATTATTTTTAGAATAAGAGCCCAGATATCCATAGCATGCAGGTAAGTCATATTTTACAAAAATACATCTTCAGTAGAAGACACTTTCCAAAATATGCCCTAATGGGAGATGGTGCCTAATCTTTCTGTTGTCTTTGGATTTTACGTACACGACTGAGTTCATGATCCAACACACACGCACCAATACCACCCACCACCTCACCCCCGTAACCGCCCCATGCATTAAAAACCCTGCACTTCCTGATAGGAAAAAAATTAGGAGCAGTCCTCCCTTGTAGCAGAGATCCCCATTATAGGCTTTGATGTTCTTCCTGCACCAGAACTCAAAAAATGAACTTTTTTTTTTTTTAGGCTAGCTCAAGGACTTGCCCGTTTGCATTGATTTTTACTTTGAAAACTGTGTGCAAAACTAGGGATCAGCTAGGGAGTTTGTTCTCTTGGGTCATCCTGTCATAGCTGTGGAGCCCTTCTAGCCTCTGTGAATGGAGACTGCAATTACCTCCAGGGTCTTTATATGGTCTTCATGACTGTGGTGTTTATGAGAAATGATAACTTGGCTGCTCAACAGCCTGGGACTGAGGTGTGACCAGAGTATCAACCCCTGTAGTCTCATTTTGGTTTTGCATCTCCTATTTCTACCCTAGCAGCCAGGGTAATGCCCATGCTTGGAACTTTTCTTGTTCCTGCAGTTTTTTGCTCGTCCAGGTCCAAAGCATATTTTGGGTCTCTGGTTTCAAGCCCAGAGGGTCTAAAACTGAGGAAATACTCCTGGCCTGATTAAAGACTGAAGGAGGACAATTGATTTAATAATTCTGGTTTGCTAGATATATGGCAACATTATTGCATGTCAGAAGTTAAAAATCGTTTTTAAGTTTGGGTGGGTTTTTTTCAAATTACTGGCAATAGGTGGACCTGCAATTGTAATTTCTGTATAAACAAACTGAAGAAGACCGTGATGCTATCACTGATGGTCCATGCTTTAGTATTAACTGGCAGCTGTGTTAAGTGTTTAACTGAGAGAGAGCCCTGCAATGTTAATATGCTTTGCACTGAAGTAGGTAGTGTGATGGTCGCTAGCTGGAGAATAAATGCTACAGTTAACTCATTATATCACTGTAGAGATAAAATCTGATTGAGATACCTGGCAAAAGCAGTGCAGAGAATGTATTTACAGGAAACACAGCTGAAATTATGTCTAAAAAGGGAAATTTAATTAAATGTAAAACAGATTGCAAGTACGAGTGAGCTAAGCGCTACTGGTATGTTTTAGTTGTCCCTCAAATTTTCCTCAGTAGGTTTGATGCACGTTTGTGGTCAGAATACCAAGCAGTGCCCACAGAAAACAAATCAGGTAATTCATAAATCTGCTGGTTATAAAGCATGCAGGGAAGTGCACAACAAAATCATCTTCCTATGCTGTATCTGTAATAAATAATAAAGCTGGAATAGTGCAGGATGATGAAAGGACTAAATGAATGTGCTTAATGAATACCTGTGTGTAGACTTAAAAATAATTTGGTGGAAACAGAATAAGTCCTGAGGTTTTCTTTGACTGGTATTTTACAATTCAGACTGGCTGATGAGTTTAATAGTCTTGCTGTCCTTAATATTTATTAATTCAAATCATGTCAGTCATTAACTGTTCTTTTCACTCTTCTTTTTTTTAGAAGAGATGCTCACATATTTCATCAGTTCTTAATGAGATGGCTCCATTTGATTTCTCAGTGTAATTGCAGTTTGTGCACATCTGCAAGTAGTGATTTAGAGTTTTGCTTTTCATTGTTTCTTGTTCCAGTGAATCAGTCACAGAACAAAATGCGAGACATCTGAGGGGAAGATCTAAGTAGCCTGCCAGGCTATCTTCAGATCAGACATCTAGCAGACTGGCCTTGAAAAAATAACACCATCTGTATATGGAAAGAACCCTTAAGATATTTTGCGTCACGCAGGGTTATTGACATGGTAAATGTGCAGCAGTAAAGTGTGCCAGAACTCTGTGAGCTGGTCCATGTGTTTTCCAGCAACTGTAGGTGTTGAAACTCCCTGGACTAGCAGCCTGCAGCTGTATTTTCATTAGCTCCCTGTGAATTTCAGCTCTCACTGAAGTTCAGTTCCTAGATAGTAGGACTGCTTGAAGAAAAAAATCTCATTTGTTTTATTATTTTTGGTTCTCTGGTATGAATCTATCCCAAAAGCTTTTTCAGTGTCAGCAGCTGAAACATACTGTTCTATCCAATCTAAACGAGTGGTAGCTTTCAAGGTCTATTTTTAGGCCTCTAAAAAGTTAAGACATTTTAACTAAAACTATTCTTCAAGCCTAAAGCCTAAAATTTTTTGCTCATGACCATTATCCAGACTTGTCCCTAGCAGATGTTAAAAACCTCTTGTTATGAATGAGCCTTTGAGATAGTGTCGTTCCATCATTTACCTAGCAGAAGTTCAGATGACCCATTAGATTAGCGTGGCAGCAGCCGGTGGGTGTCACATTTAGCCAGGTTACTTAGTGTGGATAGCCATCACTTAGAGTGAAGGTGCTTAGGAATGGGCTTTGGGACACAACTGGAATAATGTGTCTGCTTTTAGCAGAATGAGTTGCCTTATCAAGTCCGTTGCTGTGATCAGTGCTTGCTACTCATTTGAAATTCTAAATCAGTATTTTAGCCCCAGTACAGCTAGCAGGACTGTGTTTTCAGGAGCTCTCTCTCTCTCCAGGCCTGGAGGAAACATGTGATCTCACCCCTCTGATTTAAGGAAAAATGATATTGGATCCTTCCATTGAGCTGCACTCTCACCACGCTTCAACAACTGTCTTGGATTTGGGCAACTGTAAGGGATGCCTTTGGTGTGTTCTGTTAAGCAGAACTCCTTCCAGGAGCTAACCCTATCTAAATCAAAATGTGGTGAAAGTGAAGTTGAAAGGAAGATGGCTTAAAAGCCAGCCTGTGCTGTAATCATCCTGTGAACCTTTCCCCTCTCATTTGAGTTCATTATCCTAACCCAAGGAAGCTTAAAATCAGACTGAGTGCAGATGTTATCAAATACGACTCTGCATTCTGTATTCAGAGCTCTGTGCTGCCTCCTGACTCTGCTCCATTTTTAGCTTTGGAATAATGTAGCACTCGCATGATTTATTACACAAAACATTCTGGCAGAGAAAGGATTGGGAGTAGGTGGGGTCATTATAGCTGTTATCTAATTCCTTTTGAACGTTAGTATTTAAAAAAAAAAAAAAAAGCCTTTTTCTTTTTTATGTGTGCTCCAGGTTTTCCATTTCATGTTGAAAAAGGAGGGGATTATCTAATAGCTAGCTGACCCTCCCTAAACAGGGTAAGATCCAAATGCTGAAAATCAAGAGCAAGAACTCCCAGTAACCTCAGGAGGGACAGGGGATTTAATTCCCTTCAGCGTGACCACAAAAGAAACTTCACTCTCTGGAGGACAGCCTGGACATCTCCCTTCCCAGCCTGTGTGCCTGCTTTTGTGGGAGCAGAGGTGGTGCTGGAGGGAAACAGGATTCCCTCCTGCATCTCCTCCTGATGTGTGGCTTCCACAGCAGACTGCTCTGAAACTACCAGGATCGTGGTATGAGGAAGGAGGAGGTAGGTGGAGACAAACTCATACCTATTAGGAAGCCTCTTTGCAGGCTCCAGTGACTAGAGGACAGCTAAACATGAGAGCATGGGAAGTACTAGCAGCTATCAAAAACCTCACATTCAAGTGCAGCATCGTTTTTTCGCAGTTGAGAGGCACCACTGTTGGGTGATGCAAAGGGCCACTTGTAATGAGAACAGGGAACAGTCACAGCCCTAATCTATATCTGTAGGCTGTGTAGTGGGACTGAGGAGAGGAAACAGCGTCCATTTGAAATATCCTCAGCAAGAATAAAGAACTGCAGACCTTCTCCTGCTTCATGTCCTCTTGTGTTGGATTTGGTGGCTTCAGGAGACCGTATATCTCACCAATAAGCTGTGTACAGTATGAGTGCCTAACATGGCAGAGTGATGTCTGTGTGAAGTACAACCCGGGCTTGACTGAAAAGGGATGTGATGTAGGAGGCAGCATGAGCCTTGTACTCAGTGCAGTGGATAACAAGTGCTGTATCCTCATGGTTCAGCTAATGTAACCTGTAGCACCTCTTGGAGCAGAAATGAACTGACTGTGAATAAAAGATGTAGAATATTTTGGAAAAACTAGCACTATAAAAATGAAAAAAAGACGAGCTAGTGGTTGTACTCCTTCAGAAAAGCTTGCTCTGCAGTGCAGAAGCAATGAAGATTGCTTTACTTTTTTGTTTGATCAAAAAGCGCATTAATAAAATTATTTGGTTTATTCTTTTACTCATATGTATACTAGCCTGAGAACAAGATGTGGGAGAGCTTGAGGCATCTGCAATCTGTAAGAACTCATATCTGTTGAACTTTGATTGTGTGTGACTGTGTAGGGAGAAGGAACAAAGGCTTTATTTTTCTTTCATTGGCCTTAGTAATCTTTACACCTTTTTATAGGATTTTTAATGAAGTTTATAAAGAAAAAATACATAGCTGGATAAAGAGCAAACCTAGGTTCTCCTTGCAGTTTCTGGTCCCTGTGTATTCCTGCAGGGTCTCCAGCCTTTTCACTGATGTTCAGCTATCAAAATTCAGCTGGGAAACATTGCCCACTTGTCTTTGCTCAGAAAGAGCAACGTTCAGGAAAACTATAAGCACTCTATGCCCTCCTGCACCTTCTGTCCATCCTAGACAGATGGGGAGAGTAGGCTGATCTCTGGCAGACCTGCCGTCTGGGCTCAGTGCTGGGCAGGACATTTTCCTGCAGTGCAAGAGAGTTTGCATTCATGCAAGAGGAGGAGTTGTCTAGTTTTGAGGAAGACTCTCAGGCTATCTTTAGCAGACAGACAACTGCCAGGTTGCACTTACAGAAACAGTCTTCTAGTCTGACTTCAGTGCTGTTGAGGTTCTTGCTGCTTAGCTCACACTTTCATTTCTCTCCAGGGGATAACTCCCACAGCTGCTACATCAAGGCAGAAACCATCTACCTCTCCAAGTTAATGGTACCTATTTAACCCTTCTCACCTTGTTGAGTGAATATTATCCTTCTGGGTTGCTTAGAGAACATTGTTGGCTTCCTGAGTACAATTTAACTGTATTTAGATATTGCTGTCATTTGCTCTTCCAGCCAGGACTAGGTGATTGGCTGTGGTTGCAGCCTAGGAGTAATGATGTTCTCCAGATGCTCAAACACTGTAGTTCGATTTATGCCTTCTGCCCTCTTACAGAGGCCTGATTCTTCGCCTCCACAACAGCAAGCTGTACTATGTGTGTGCTAAAACAAGTAGTCAGCCTGCAGAGGTGACTGTTAACGTAGGATGGATTGTGTTTGTATCCTGAATGTCAAGAGTTTGGCAGTAATAACTATCAGTGATTAATTAGATGACACAAGCTATATGTGATAATACCAGTGTTTATTGGAGTTGTTTTACTTTTGAAGTTCACGCAAAATCAGAAAATATGTCAATCAGCATTTCTGTAGTCCTTGTTTGCAGCAGTTAGTGTAAACACTGTTGTAGTCATATAGTTACTGTTAAGTAGTCATAAAAGGAGCAGGGAGCTGGACTCGACGACCCTTTTGAGTCCCTTCCAACTGGATATTCTGTGATTCTATGTAACTTACAATTACCCTTCATTTTGGAAAAACAGAGAAAGACTTGCATTTGCAGTGTTCCAAATATATTTGTCATGTTCCTCACTCATCTCTTGTTTTTTAAGCGCTAGTTCTGAGCATTCATTGGTCAAGTGAGCAATTGACTCAGTTTATCACTCAGTTTATGCTTACGAAAAATTGGCCAGGAGACCAGTTTCATTGCTGCTGACTTGAATGCCCACATACAGAACACAGTGATATAAATGACTGGTATAAATTTATCAATGGTCCTAGCCTGTTTTATCTAGTACTAATTTTTAAAGCAAATTAAAATCACAGAGTGTTGTCACCTTCCTTCCTTTAAAAGTAATATGGTTTTCTTTTCTGATACAATAGCCAGGATACTCCATATCATAAGTATGTATTGTCTATAAGAGAAGACAATTTGAGATTTCTTCAAAATAGGAACTTATTTCTGGATTTAATGACTTTAAGATTCTGAATAGCAGTTGACAATTCAATAACCTGGGATTTCAATGCTGAAGTTCTTATGCAGGACAGAAGACATGAGCTGAAAGTGTAACAAGTTTTATTTCACATAATTATCCTCTGACTGTGTAGTCATCCATAGAAAATATATTTTGTGGGTAGAGCAAGGCTGGGTTTTATAAACCAAACCTAATTGGGAATAGCAATACTTTATATGAGCAGCATATGCATACAGAGGACAGAAAACAGCTGACGTTTTGTGAGTAAGAATTGGGAAAACTGAATTGGGAAAGAATACCAAACATGGAAAACAATCAGAGAAGCAAAATCAATTTAAACATATGTATTTTGTTTTTTTTTTTTAATATGCAAAGCAGCACAATGTTGGGAGTTGGGCAGCCCACCACTCTGTTGTGGTGTATTTTGGCACTGACTGCCTGGCTCAAGGTACTCCTTACCTAACTACACCTAGCTGAATCTTGCTGGGGAAAGCCCAGGTCAGTCATCTAATAGCCAATGACAGCCAAAGGATTTTACACATACAAAAGCCACCATTCAGTGGTGTAAATAAGACAATTTACAGTCCATTTAAAAGAAGATGGTTTTTAGCCTCTAAATTGTGTAGATAAACATACACAAGATAGTTTAAATTATGAGGTAAAGGTGATTTGTATCACTGGTTTTCTCCTGGGACTGTGAGAAATCTTTCTTATTATCAATATCTAAGCATCAGGCTTAAGCACCAAGCAACAGCCTGTCAGTGAAAAACTCAGGATACTGCAAAAGAAGGCCTCCTGCTAATGTTTTAACTTGCAAGACTGTCCTCTCATCTCTACTCCGTGGTGGGAGCCCCAGGGAACATTTCCCCCTAGTTAGATATTGCTGTAAATAGTCTGTGCAAGTACATTAGCAAAATAGTAGATGTTACCCCTGACAGTCTGGGGCTGTATGGACACTGTGCAGTGTCTGTACAGCTTGGCATCTGGCAGGAGCTGTCCATGCAATGGAGTGCTATGCTGTACTTGGAAGCACCACAGGTAGAAAGGCCTAAAGACACCTCCTAGGACAAACTTATCTTTATTGGTTCATTTATCTTCTTTGACAAACTGAGGTATATCATGACTGATGTGTTTGTTGAGCACATTGTGGTGGTACTTTGGAATTTTTCCTACAGTTTTATTTCTTCAAATGTAGCTCTCTTATGATGCTGTACAAGACCAGATGATCCTGCCGGAAGACTGCAGAAAGCTCAGTTTCCACAAAACAATATATCACCATGCCCTTGTTTTAAAGATAGCCACTCAGGGATTAAATGCATGGGCTTCAGTGTCTTAGGCCAGCCCCTGTTCAGTCAACTTTCATTCTTATTCAGTGCATCAGATGGCAATAACCAGGAAAGTCAGTTCCAGAAGATGGCTGTATGTGTTTTTCAAATATATTTTGATTTCAAAATGAACGGAAGTAGACAAAAACATGTAAGTTTTTGCTTATGAGAATTGCCACACTAAATTAAAGCAAACAAAGAGTAGGTGCAAGAATGTTTGCAGGACATTGCTCAAAAGGAAGATGGCTCTGGCTTCATTTACAAGGTGCAAATATTCTACTTTGTAACAAAAAATGTGTTTAATTGAAGTGTGACTTCCATTGGTAACTTCTGGTTTTGTTTTCAATATATGTTCAACGAGGCGACAAAAATTTTCCATGGGCAGAATTCAAATGTGCTGTTTTAAGGTCATGTGGTGGAAAAAGGCCTATTAAATATCATACAGAAAGGACCACTAGGCATCTTTGAAATTTTTGTGGGCAAAGCAAGGGAGATAAAATTAGCATTTATTCATTGTTTAACTAGTTTTTCATATTTATTGCTAGCTCTAACTGTACTCTATTTCCTTTTTATTTTTTGAAAGTGCCAGTGTAGTTAGATTCTGTAGAAATGGTATTTTTGAGCAAATAGCAGAATTGCTGATGCCAAGTGCTTAAAAACTGAGACTGATCGAAAAAACTGCTTTCTTCATTTATCTTATGATTCTTGAGCCTTCAGATGCACTGAGATCCCATTTCACATTTTCTGTAGGAGAGCTAAAATCTTTGAAGTTTGGCATTGTTATTTTTCCTGCTGGCAGGTGATATGTTCATCTGATGACACTAATACAGACACTGGGCCCTTTATCATCATTGTGGAATTCATTATAAAGTTATGAGAGCTGGAATAGTGTGTTGGAAGGATTACATTCCCCTGGTAGTAACTTTGCAAACCTTTAAGTGTCTGAGTGAAGATGATAATTCTGAATATCTGGCTTGTGCTGAATGTTTTGTCTAGAATTTGAGGGGAAGAAAAGGATTAATCCATTCTGAGGGCAAGATTGAGGGAAATAGTTTGGTCTTCTTTGTTTGCTGGACTTTGACAGGTAGATGGGCTGCCAGGACCTGGTCTCCTTTGATGAAAAAGAGCAAAACCTTTTTGTAATACACAATAAAAATGTTTTTTGTTCTTGAAAGGAAAGAAGGATGTAGCATGCAACTATCTAACAGGCTTGGGGAAGGGATTTGCCTCCCAGATTTGCCTTCAGACTCCCCTCTGCTCCAAAAGATGAATCCAGACACAAATATCTGTTTCACCCCTTATCCTTTGCTAGCCTATGTGTTAAGAAAGTCCCCATGTAGTGCTGGTAAGTTTTTATTCCTCTGAGGGCAGCTAGGCACAAGATAGTTTGCTCCCGAGAGATTTGCTCGGTGTGCTGGTGTGCCCAGCCTGGAAGGGGGAGGACAAAGACATTTCCTTTTTTTTGGTGCAGGCAGTTAGCTCTAGACCACCAGCTTCGAATGCAAGAGGCAGAGGGATGGAAGTCTTAATTCCGGGAAAAGCTTGGAACAACTTAAGTAACAGCTCGCAAGCACCAGGACTTCCCAAATATAAGACATGGGAGTTCAGGAAGCCAGGCTACTCCTGCTCTTCAGAGAACTTTTTGTCTCCTTAGAAATTTGTGTAGAAGGATTGAATGTTTTCCAGCTGGAAAACATATCAATTAAAGGTGTACTTTGAATGTACTAAGTGCTATAAAAGTGCAAAGTTCTGTGCAAAATGAAACCAAAATCGATGGATATTATGACACTGTTATTTCTGTGTCTCATTTTCCCTCCTCTAAAATTGTAGCCTGTAATTTTCTAATGCATTTACAATAACTTTAGAAAAGCTTGAGAACTGTGGGATTCTATAATTCCACAGTAATGCCTTTGCAGAAATGCAGGGTACAGGGATTTGGAAGTGACATTATAAAATAAGAAAAACACAGTTGGAATGTTAGATGGATAGCAATGGCAAATGCCATTTTCTTCATTCAGATGAACGATGCGATAGTTTTTTTAACCATTGTCCTTTTTTTCTGTATCCTTCAGCATCCATCAAAAGTACTGCTTTTGTGGTATGCTCTGACCAAGTTCCGTGCAAGGGTAAGGAGAAATCCAGGACATAATTTTCAGTTCTGGGAAGCATGGCAGAGCATGGCAGGTTTTGCTCACCTAGGCAAAAGCATGTGGTTTTCCAACACAGGCTTTATCTTGCTGCTCCTGAGAGTGAGGATGGCAGTGAGAAGTGTGGGCAGCCAGAAGACAAGTGCGTTCTAAGACATGGTTCTTCCGGGGGGATTCCTGGGAAGCCAGTGTATGTATGCTCCCCCCAGCATGGTGAAGCTGTGCCAGCTTCAGCACAAATGGTTAATGTGACTGGCTGGTGTGCCCTGCACTGCCTTTTATTAACAGGGCAGGAGAGCAGTGGGGCACTGTAGAAGCTTCCTTGTTTCAGGATGTGATTTCTTGCTTCCTTCTTACCCAGCCTTTGATTTTCCTCTTCCTCCTCCTTTGAGAGGGCTTGCAGTTCTCTTGTGTTTCAGGTGCACTCTCTTTCTCTCATCTCCTGGCAAATGCGCGTTGCCATTCTCTCCCATCTTTGATTGACCTTGGTCAAGCCTCCCTTTTCATTCCCATTCCTCCACTGCAGGGTCCCTGACTGCCCATGGTACTCCCAGCTCTCTTCCCCTTATCTCCTGTACAAAGAGTGATAATAGATGCTTCTAAGCCTTTTCTCTGTGCATGCTGTGTTGCCATGATTCAGTGCGTGGTGATGTGGCTTTGTTGGAATCACAGCGGTCCCTCTGACCTGTGCTTGCTGAAACTCTGTTGGTAGTTAATGAGCAGCTCTGGGAATCTGATCCTAGATGTGGCAGATGAATCTGGGAAAGAATGTGTAGTGTGAGCTGTTAACTGTGCCTTTTGTTTTAGCCTGCCTGATCCTTTAAATGAAGGTCTAGAATTGTGGAGCCCAGTGTTGGACCCTGGAGATTACTGAGTAGGTTTATTTATAAGTATTTTGGCAGGGGTCTTCGTATCAAGAGTGTTAAAAATAATGAGATACTGCAGCTTTACTAATGGTTTAAGAGGTTCTCCGTGCATCTCAGTATGAGACTGATCTGATGCAGCTATCTTCATTATAATATCTAAAAGTGTTTTATTTTTCCGAGTACATCTTGTTCTGGCTCATTTCAGAAATCTGCTCTTAGCTCCAAGGTCTGCAATTGGTCTGCAATCTGTTGGCCTGTAATTAGTACCAATATTACAGTGCTGTTACTGCACTGGTCTGAACTGCTGGCTATTTTTAGATATGACATTGTTCAGGGGTTTGTTGCATGGCTTATTTCTCTCCTCATCAATCAGCAGGATGCTGAGTATAAAATAATTCTGTCTTTAGAACAATTAGTGCAGACTTATGTGGATACCACTTAGCCAGTATTTACACAAACATATCTTTAGATGCTGGAGACCGTGGTCCAGTCCCAGCTGATGTCTGAGTTCTCTCAACTTATATCTTCTCTTTGAATAGTAACACTTTAGCCCTCTGGTGGCAGTAGTGTTGTTGAGTCCCAGTTAATATTAATTTCTGCAGCTTATGTATATAAGTGGCAGCTTCATGTTTCAGAGGTCTTCTTTGAATGCCCTTAGGTTTTATCCACAAATAAAGCTGTTTTGTCTCTTTCTTTCTCAGTATTGTCATTACAGGAACTTGCTTTCTTCTACACCTCTAAATGTACAAATCCACAGAGCCTGGTAAAGAAAAAAACAATGCAACTATTGAAGATATAGTCCTTGATTTTGCAGGAGAAACTTTTATTACTTTAATATCCCAGAGAGCAGGCTGGTCTACTTAAAGATGCAGGTTGAATGAGAGGTAATTAAATCTGAATTAGAAACAGGAAGTTTCCATCTGTGATTTTAGAGTCTTAGAAAATACTTACATAAGAAAGAAAGGTATCAGAGCACAAAACTGGAAAAACAGAAATCAGGAGGCTACCTCCAACATGGATGTTCTCTGCCCATGTATACTGAGCAAGTCACCACAAAAAAAGATAGAAATGGGATCAGAAAACAAATTGGAATTCACCCTAAAATAAAGCTAGATCTGGGAAGAAATTTTCGTAGAAAAAGAAATACTTGAAAGGTTTCATTTTGGAAAAATCCTGGGAGTGAAACCATTCAGTTAGTTAATCAGTTATGATGCTGTAATTAATATTAATTATTCTTTATAATTTGATAGCATTCAGAGGTATCAACAATAAATGAGCATTTAATTTTTTCTATGGAATCTGTTATTGTTTTTTTCTATGTTGGCTTAAATTATTGCTTAAATTTCAGGAGTGTTAGAAAGCTTGATTCATTAATGTGTTTAAAAAGCTTTGATGTGATGCTCTGTGCTAAAAGATGGTATCAATATAAAAATAATGCCAGCACCTACATTTTAGTGTTGCTGATGAATCTCTGCAACTTGTGTCCTCATGTATGTTTAGGCAATTGTGCACATTTTCAGTTCCAGATTTCAAGAATTTGTATATTACTTCAGTCTTTTGCCCTGTGCTTCAGAAGGAAGTTTATGTAAATCCGCATTTTTATAGAGTAGTGTTTTACGCCTTACTTACATTCCAAGTGAGAAAAATACATCCAGAGCAATGGGTGACTGGGGCTGAAACTGCTGCATACCTTGAGCAGACAGCATGTGGCAAACTGAGGGTCCAAGGCTGTGACCCCACTGCCTAGAGGGTTGCCAGCAGCTTTCCCTGCAGAAGACACAAGTCCATTCCATGGATGGAGAGAAGGTGTTTTGGCCCTTTCGTCGAGGCTCTGCATCCAGCTGTCAGAAGAGAGAAGACCTCATGACTGCTGTGGCTGAACATTGCAATGTTCAATCATAAAAGCCAAATGTGTTCTGGTGAAAATGGAGGCAGGGGACTCCTGAGCATCTCTAGTTATAGCAATCACAGTCTCACTTGTCTGGGTGTGGACACGAGCCTCCTCCATGGGTAAATGTGAGAAATTAATAGCACTGCTAAAACTGTCCTGCAGACGCTCATAAAGAGACCCAAAGTGCCAATATGGTTGTTCATCAGAGTGAAAAACTGCCTTACTTCAATAAGGAACTACTACTAACAGAACAGAAACATATATGAGGTCAGTTTTCCTCTCTGATTACTGAGCTATCTGCCCAGGATATCTCCACAGGAAAGCAG
This sequence comes from Chiroxiphia lanceolata, assembly GCF_009829145.1. Taxonomy (NCBI): domain Eukaryota; kingdom Metazoa; phylum Chordata; class Aves; order Passeriformes; family Pipridae; genus Chiroxiphia; species Chiroxiphia lanceolata. Next base: position 45,831,539 of record NC_045641.1, on the reverse strand, counting down.
AAGAGAAACCCTCCTACAAGACTTTGTTAACAACTAAATTGAGATGTAGGGACTTTTTAAAGGACTCTTTAGGGAAATAAATAACTTTTTATTAACCTTGCCAGGAAATACTGCTGAAGATCATCAGCTTTTTTTAGCATTTAATTTCTAAATTGCATACATGTGTAATTTCTAGGTGACAATGGTCTTTTTCAGTAATGAATGTAATTTCTCATTTGCTCCATTGCACAACCTGCTTGTCTTAAGTATGCTGAATCTACCATCTTCTTTCCAAACTTGTGGAAGTCATGTACCCCAGACAGCTATGAGATATTCCCAAGCTGGTTAGAGTTTGTATCAGCCATAGCGTAGCCAGCAGGACTAGGGAAGTGATTGTCCCCCTGTACTCGGCACTGGTGAGGCTGCATCTTGAATCCTGTGTCCAGTTCTGGGCTCCTCAATATGAGAAAGACATTGGGGTGCTGGAGTGTGTCCAGAGAAGGGCAATGGAGCTGGTGAAGGGTCTGGAGCACAAGTCTTACGAGCACAAGTGTACTTATGAGGAGCGGCTGAGGGAGCTGGGACTGTTCAGCCTGGAGAAGAGGAGGCTCAGGGGGGACCTTATCACTCTCTACAACTGCCTGAAAGGAGGTTGTAAGCAGGTGGGGGTAGGTCTCCTCTCCCAAATAACAAGCAATAGGCTAAGAGAAAATGTCCTCAAGTTGCACCGGAGAGGTTTAGATTGGATATTACAAAACAATTTCTTCACCAAAAGGGTTGTCAAGCACTGGAACAGGCTGCCTGAGGAAATACCTGGTGGTATTTAGTAGACATGTAAATGTGGCACTTTGGGACATGGTTTAGTGGTGCACTTGGCAGTCTTAGTTTAAAGTTGGACTTCATGATCTTAAAGTTCTTTTCCAACCTAAATTATTCTGTAATTCTGTGATACAGTGAGTGTGTTTGTTCCCTTTCATCTCCTTGTGTGAGTGTTGGGGGGGGCAGGCAAAAGGACTAGAAGGACTTCACAGGTACCACATGTGTATCCCCTCCTTCCTCTTGCTGCCCCGTGTCCTCTGCTTCTCCCTACGCTAGCAGGTGCATAGGGCAGACACCTCTCCTGCCTCATTCCTGCTGTGGCTCTGCCTTGAGCATTCAAAGTAATTTTATGCCAGATCTTGCATTTTGGAGTCTTGGTCAGTTTGCCATCTTTGGACATCGGAAACTCACAAGAAAGTGTGGTATATGAGGAAACGAGTGTGTCCCAAGTGTTTGAGAAAATGAAAGGCTGCTGACTCCTGTTGGGGTCCTCTAGGCTTGAATAATGTGTACTGCCATTCAGTCTACCTTTCTTCTATGACAAAATACTGCTTGGGGATTAATATGGTGCAGGGAGACAACTCCAACTGCTTCTAATTTCCTTACTAGGAGCCCATCTGTCTAGCTGCCAGGATGTGATACAGTTGTATTACTAGTTGCATTGACTCACACTCTCTTTTTCTAATGATGCAGAGAGATATATTACCCATATGTTGTTTCCAGTGAGTATCTGCCTTTCATACATTCTCTCCTGAGGGATTCTTGGGAAATGAATGGGACTCTTGCAAACAGACTCTCTACTAATCTGTGAAAACGTGCTTAGGAGGGAGCTGGGAAATTGTTTCCCTTCCCTTATGGTCCTGTGTGATATATGTGCATGAGTTCTCTCTGAATGGGTTTTCATTTCTTTTTTGATTTCTTCATTAAAAAGTGTGTCACACATATCTTCTTCCTATTTCTTATGTCTAATATGCAGCTGAGCAAGTCTTTCAAAATCATGTCAAGACTGGACTTTCTATACAGAAATGGAGAGTTAGCATTCTTTATCTTAGATTCACTTGGCTAAAGCAGAACCATGCCACAGAACCTACCTTTTGCAGTATGTTGGACTTTGAGTATTTATTAATTCTTAGGTATATGAAACTTCTTTATGTTAATATATCCTCCCTTATTCTGAGAAAATATTTTAAAATGCTTAGTTCTTCCCTGATTTCATTTCCCCAGTGTTCCTACCATGACAAAATCAAAGAATAAATTTCACTGGCAGTGTTGTGGCTCTGCTTCTGGTTCTGTGTGCTTTCCAGTCAACACCCTTGTAAGAGGTGACATGACGCTCAATTTGGTCTATTTTAAAAGAATTGAATTACAGTCGGAGGCAGGCACAGCATGTCAATAACGTTGCTCTCTGCAGATATTTCTGGGGTTTGGTTTACTTGGTTTTTACTGGGTTTGGATTTTTTTTCTGTAGTTATTACTTGTACTTAATGAAGGAAACAGACTACTTAAAGGCACATAGGAGTTACCAATTTCACTAGTAGTAGTGAAACTGTCTCTAGTTATAATCACAGCCAAGTGCATCAGAGGAACGTATAGTAGTACAGCAGCATACGGTGTACTTCATAACTTGTCTCCACAAAAATAGCCTTCGTAATCTCTTCTGTCTACACTCTTTCCCTCCTCCAATGCTGAGGATGTATTTTTTAACATTAATTTCAAATTTTCTATTTACAAGTTGCATTGTTGTTCCTGAGTTGTTCTCATACAGAATCATTTGTGTCCTGCTTGTTTCCCTGTATGAAGCCATTTTTAACCCTGCAGGGTAGGTCCTGACCATCTGGGCAGGCTTCAGGTGGCAGATGATTCCCAGGGAAACATGACAGATATGGCATGTCCAAGAGATGTCTGTGAAGGGAGACGAAATGTCCTTAGGAAATAATGAAACCCTTCAAGAAAGCTGAGAATAAACAGATTCGGGAATTAACCTTGCATAGCGAAGATACCAGGTAAGAAATTGGGCAGGATGGTAACTTCTTTGTGAATTTATACTCTCAGGATATAATTCTGTCAAATGACAATAGGATGTGTCTCAGGTTGAGTGCAAATACCTTTGCTGCCTGTTATTCTATGGGAAATCCACCAACCTCTGGTGAACACTTTCTTGCCAGCTTATGTTCACTACTCCTCACTGCATTAACTGTGAGTCAGGAGTTCACAGCACAGCACTGACATTTCACATCACCCAAGTGAACCTAACAGAATTTAGGGTGCTTGATCTCATCCAGACCATTTAACAGCTGAACGTGAAGGCTGTGAGCTTTATTTCCTCCGTCTGTCAGGTCTCTCTTTACACAGATGTCAATAGGTGTCAGCAGTGTATTAAAACATGTGCCGTGCAGGAGGGCACCTCTGCAAGAGGTGAGCCTGGCCACACTGTAGAGGCTGTGCACTTCAACTAGTCCAGCTAGGAGAAAAAAAACAAATGCGATGGAATCAGGTATTTTTGTAGATTCTTGTAAATAAACAGAGTTGCATCAAAATCCCACTTCCTTGAATGCCAGAGGAGTCAGTCAGTAACCCAGGGCAGTTTCCTTGCTCACATCCCCAACACTCGGGACAGCAGGTGAACTCCCCAGAGCTTCCTCTGAAAGTTGCTTCTGTCACCTCCTGCTGCACTTGTTCAGCTGTGCTTAAGGTTTCTTGATGTATGGCTGGAGAGATGCAAGCCATCACTCTCTCATGCTGAGCTGTCACTCATACAAGTGTTTGTGACCAAAGCCATTCTCTGCAGAGCTTTACCATTCAGGGTTCGACAGCTTTTGTCCCTCCCCAGTCTGTGAGGGAAGGAGGGATGAATAAATACATGTCTGTCAACGAACATCTGTCAGGGATGGTTTAGCTAGCTGGTCCCCAAGAGAGCACTGTGTCACTTTAGCTCCTTCACGTTTTTTTACGTTTCTGTGAATTTTGGATTTTCTCAGTTTTCTTGTAGTCCTTTTGGGAGACTAACTACTTGCCCATAAAGGGATGTGATACTACTCTACCCACACTGGTTTTGTGGAAGGTGTTTAAGTTTCCTCTGAATTTATCTGGAAGATTGAACACTTCCAGCCATAAATGTGTTAAACTAATTGCTTTACAAATACCTGACTGTATTAGTTTCAATCAAAACTTTTCAGATTATCAATTAGTAAAAAGAAAAATAAATTTTATTGATTTCTTATCATCGTTATGGAGGCACTACTCTGGAAACATGAAAAGTATGTGCATCTGTCAAGAGTTTCACTTTTATTAGAAAGGTTGAGTATCGTCTGTTAAAACAGGAGATTTGTAAAGTAGACACTCATTAGAAATTCGAAAGTATTTGCTGAGAGGTTAAATGAATTGAGGCACAGTATGTGTTTCCCTTTCTCCCCTTCCTCCCCCCAGACAGGTGTATCCTGTAGATGAATCCGTTTAGGAATGTTTTATAATAGAACTGTGGCTTACAGTGTCTTAAATAACTCTTTTTTCCTAAATATACAAGCAACTGTTTCCATCTTTGAGAAAGGTGTTTTCTAGTGTCTGTTATGGTGTTGCTAAAACAAGCTATTGTCATTTAAATGGCCTTAAAAGAGGCAGTTTGTATAATGACTGGAGAGCAAGAAAACCAAAACATTGTGCCTTTAATACATACCCCAGACACATTCGTATTATTTAAAGAAATTTCAAGGACCTAGTTAGATTTGGCATCTTTTAATTAGAAGCTTAACATTGAGCTGTACTCATGCCACAGTTAACTTGGACTCTTACTAATGAATTCCCTAAATACATTTTTATGCAAGTCGTTGCTACCCAGTTGCTGGAAGCAGGGGAGTGCTAAGGAACTAGACAAGCAGTTGCAAAAATGCCTGGGACTAATTGCCTCTTAGGGCTTGACCTCGTCAATTGCTTGGTTTTCATCAGCTTCAGTGATTTATTTTTCACGGAATCAGAGCCAGTCTAGTAGGTTTGCTTTTGAAAAGCACTGTCTATTGGTCATTTTCAGGTAGTGCTGAGGCAATGGTATCTTTGGGATGCTGTAGAGAGAGTCCAGTTCCTGGCTTAGTTGAACTTTGTGACTTGAGTGAGTTGTTTCTGCCAAGACAGTCCACAATATTAATTAATTTTAGCTACATCAGAGTTTGGGACCAGGATATACAACTTCTTTGATAAAGCATTTAGCTGTATTACATTTTCTCTGCCAACTTTTGTACTTAGCAGCCATGAGTCAAACCTTCCTAAGTAATGAGATTAAAAACAGTAGCTTTTTTCTCTTTGTCTTCTGTTTTATGAGGAGTCAGGTGACACTCATGACAGTTTTTAGCTTTTATTTGTAATCACAAATTTACACTATTAAAAAATATGGAAGCTGAGAATCTCACTGGGTTTTATCATTCCAGGACTGGGAGCTTTGAGAAATACTATTTGTCAGGAAATTGGAATAAAATCATGACAGTTGACAGAGCTGTGATGGGACAATAGAACCCTCCCTTGGTTCTGCATGCAAGCCTGCAAGAAGGCTTATGCACCTTTCCCAGTGATATCAAGGGATCAAATTTGTCAAGGGATCAGGGTCTCCTGACACAAAAACGCAAGAGGACACAAGCCAGGAATGACTGACAAGTAAATGACACTAAGGAAACTTGTGGGATCACCACAAGCGTCATCCCCTTGGAAAGGTTATGTGGGATCCCAGCCACTGCCTGCCCTTACTGTCTCTGTTGGCTAGCTGTCTATGAATGGGGAGTTGAGGAATCTACCTACTTCTCAGCTGTACAGAATCCCTGTCAAAAATTGATTACTTAGCTCATGTGCAGCTGTACTGTAGAAACAGCTGGTCCTCACATTCCTCTTCTGAGCTATGTGCCATGAGTACTCTTGGTCGTGGTGTAAGAAAGGTCACGGTCTGACCTAACCTTTGTCTGTGACAGTGGTGCAGTGTTTATCTGCCCTCCAAGAAAACAGAAGGAAGTAGTATCTGAATGTCTTCTCTGATAGTGAGCATAGGGATTTACTTGTTCTTCACAGAGAAATGTGCACTGTTAGGAAAACAGTGTTTACAAGACAGAGCTCCGGACGGCATTCAGAGGTGTTTTTCAACTTGTTGAAGTGACTGCAGTCTGAGGTACCGGGACACAAGAATAAATCCTAAAATTAACAATAGTGGTTTTTAGTTGCACATCTGACCCTCTCAAGATTTCCTAGCTGCCTACAATAAGGAATTAAAACCAAATAGGTGCTGTTAACATTGTATAGTTCTGATACAATGGCCAAAGAGGAGAGTGATTGGAGAAAATGTCAAGAGCAAAATTACTCTTACAGAACAAAAGTAGAAAGTTATCTTCTTTCTAAATTTCCATGTTTGCATCACATCTGAAATTGATATTTCCTAACATGATTTAAATAGGCTATGAATATACTTCTCTGGTTTAAAAAAACTGATTATTTTGTCCCAAGGAAGATCTGTGCATCATGACACGTGTTTCAGAAGCTGCTTGTGTTCTGCTGAAAAGACATTAGACTAAGAATGAGGAATGGCATATGCTAGAAACTCAGCAGTGTAATTATATGCAAGAACTCTGCTTCAGTCTTTGATGCTAAACTACAGTTTAGATTCAGTTCTTGAGGCTCCTGACAGTTTTATCTTATGAGTTACTTAACCTGACACACTGCTGAACCTCTTCTCTGTAGTCTAATGCTGTGCTGTGTGCTCCCACCCTGTGGGAACTGTGAAGGCAGTTGCCAAAAGAGCATGTGTGAGATAAAACCGTTTCCTTTCAGTATTGGTATTACATTCTCACTTCCTTTTTTGGATGTGTACAAGTGGAAAGTGTCAGCGTTGCGTGCAGAACTCAAATATACTGTCTTCAATCAACCAAGCTAAGACTTGGTGACATGTACTAAAAAACACACCCCAACAACCAAGTATCTGTTAGTTTAGCCATTTTGGTTATGATATACATGTGCTCTTTGGTCTACCAGGCATGTGGAGTCCACAAGCTGTGTTCTGGAACTGGGGGAAGTTGAGAAATGAGCATTAGAGCAACATGTGTTGACTCTTTAGAAAGTTTGATTTCCCCAACCCTGATGACGCTTTCATTCGTATCAACTCTTTCACTTATGCACAATGTATTTGCTGTTTCTACGACTTTCCATCAACACTCTGCATGCTAACAGCCAGCTACTGTGTGGCACTTAATGGAAGTGGGTCAGCTAGAGGGAAGGATGTCAAGGAGAGGAGGCACAAACCACACTTGACATGCAAAGAGGGCTCAAAACAAAGAGGCTGGTCATTATCTTCTCCTGCTTCTCTTCTGTCAGATGTGTCTGCTCAGATGCATAAGAAATTACCTTTTTTTTTTTTTTTCTTGAAGCTCCTGTAGGGGTAGAGCAATGAAAGCTTTAATACTACCAAGGAACTGAGAAGATCTGGAGCTGTGCTGAGATTTGCAGCAGGTATCATATTTAGTATATGCCTAGAAGATTTATTGTGGTGGAGTGTCTGTGCTTCATATTAGACTCAGTGGGAATCCTTGGATAAGAGAATTGGATTTCAAAAGATTAAAGAAATTCAGAGGGAAAAGGAGAGCATTGGACTAAACAATGGAAGATCTATCAGGCTGAAGAAAGCCAACTTTTTCTCAAAAAATTAGATATCTATAGGTAAATTGAGGAATCCTATACCACACCTGTTACAGGTAACTGTTTATTTTTGATGTTATATCTGACATGGATTGTTTTGAAAGGATCTGGCATAGTTGTCTCTGTATTCTCTAAGTTTTGCTCAAATCTAAGTATAGCCAATGACATTTGTGTAACTGTTTGTTTTGCTTGAAAAAATGGGGTAATATATAGGCATTTCTCCTTGTGGAGAGTGCAAGCCAACACTCCCTGAGGCTGGCTATTTTGCTAGAATGGTGAATGCTATGGCTTTCATCAAATGAAGATGTTGGGAAAAACTGGAATACCATGTTCAGGCAAAGGACGCTGTTCCTCTGTCTCCACACCTAATTTGAAGAATTCAGGAAATTGGTAAGCTGGTGACAACAGACATTTCTGCAATGCAGATTCACTTGTGAGTAGAATAATTCATGTCTAAGCATGCCGTGGTGATCTACATCAGACAGATGCTTTACGAGTGTGTCAAAGTCTTCTTTAGCAGGTGACACTGGGCCGCTCCAGTGGTAAATGTTCCTCCTGTACAGGCATCCCCCAGCATGTGGCACAAAAGTAGAAGATGGCCAGTGGGTCCATGGGTGTGAGATCCCTGAGGAAACAATCTAGAAGAGGCTGAAGGCAAGTTTAGCTGCTGTGGGACCCCTTGTAGCAGCCATTTGGCTGCTTCTGAAGAGTGGGTCAGATAGGACTGCCGGAGGTAATCTTTCAGCTCCCCACAGATCTGCAGCTCTATTTGCATTTCTTTGGGTGACGGTTCAGGTAAAGGAAACCCTGTTGTTTATGTGGGAGTTTTGACATCTGAGTGAGGAGCCTTACAAGTACTCTTTGCTGTTTGACTGCTTTGGAGATTCCAGCCTTCTGCAGATCAGCTAAAATCTGCCAGTCTGTTCTGCCTATTTATTTCTGCCTTTCCTCATCCCTGGGAAGGATTTTTTTACCAGACAGGAACCTAAGTCACAGACTCAAAGACTTGCAGCTGAATTTTGTCATTGACTCATCACATGCCTATTGATAATCCATCTGCAAATAAGATAATTGTCTGTAATTTGGGGTGTCTCATGTAAAGACCTCAATTTCCACTGCTAAAAGATGAGACTAATACAAATAACATAAGGATATTGTGTAGAATATTTAACTGTATCTAACTATTGAAGAGCTCTTTGCAGGTGTAGAGTGCTTTTTAATGGGTAATTAGCATTATTTAACTGTACTTCCAGCCATAAAATGTCCCAAATGAAACCAAATCAAGCTTTTATTCTAACCTGTACATAGAGAATAATTTTCCAGCCATGACTGCATGTAACTTGCCATGTGCTCTCATCTGACCCACTTATTAACTCTTGACAATGAATTGAGTTCAGTCTCATCTGTCTCAGTAGCTCAGGTGTTCCTAGACTTCATCCTGAAAACCACTGCACACAGTGGTTTATGTAGTGCAGTAACAGTAACAGAGCAATTGTCCCATATCAAGAAGTTGAGGGTTGAGAGCCCTACTCAGTAAGCAGGGGTGAAATTTAAAAACCAGTATATGCCATACTCAGCAGGAAGGTTTTTGGACTGATGGAAAGGGACTAGATTGATTGACTGCTCAGGCACTAGCTCACCTGTTGCAGGTATCACAGAGATGCAGAGAGCCTTTCTCCAAAGAAGGTACCTGCTTTGTCAGTTCAGATATACCCCAGAGTGGCATGTGCTTCATCTGCATATATCAAGACACAGAGAACTAGGATAACACAGGATTTTCTTTCTTCTTGGTTTCACTGGCTGGAAACAAGTTCCTTATTCATTTACTCAGAACAAGTGTCAAAGCAGGCTGTGGAAAGTAGCACAAAAATGCTGATCATTATAATTTCACTGTGATGTTTATCACTGCATTTCAAGAAGTGATTTCTTTTGTGAGACAATTTCATGCCTTGCTAATTCCTAATGCATCCTATTGCTACCTTCAATTGTATAATTTTAGCAGATACCTCCACAAAATCCTTCTCAGTTCCCAAATTTTAAAATATTCGATATACTCCAGCATGACTGTCATTAGCCTTTAGAATCTATCAATCTCCTGTGTTGCCTTTTGAATTTATTTTTCTAAAAATAGTTGATTACCTGTAGCAACGTGTGATTGATGATACTTCTGCAGCCTGGCAGATCCCAGTTACTTGGTTCAGCAAATGTTCGCTTTTTGAGGAGTCACATTGGGAACACCTTCTCTCAGAAGTAGTTTTTGGCATTCTCCCATGTCTTCCTCTTTACATGTGCTTAGGTGTTTCAGCGTTCCTTGTGGTGTGCTGAAATCCTGTCTCTATATACTCGATTCCAGCTCCAACTTTCCTTGCCTAAAGCTCGGCACAGAGCAGGCTGTCATTACTTCTTTCATCCTTCTACCAGGTTTTTTTTCATTTCAGCCTGAGTATCTCCTGTCTGATGTTTCTGCCATGGGATGTATGTTTTGGAGTAAACAAGATTTGTTTTTATTTCTCCAAGATAAATTACCTGTAAAAAGAATAATCATTGCTTGAAAAAGCTAATTGCACTTAGTCAGTCTAAAACACAGCAGTTAGTGTGTCTCATTTCAGAGCTGGAGGCATGTCTGAGCCCCTTGCTCTGCTCAAAGGCTGCTCCTAGTGAGCACTGCTGGGAAAGGGTATCTGCTCTCTCAGGAACAGCCAAGAAAAGGTACAGGACACAGTACTAACCCCATCCTAGTGAACTCTTGTGCTTTGAGCTATAGAAAGGAGCACATTTGCTGTGCAATCTGAATTGGGTTTGGGCCAGGAAAATAAAAAGGAATCAATCGGATGTGCCTGAAGCTAAATGAGTAATTTATTTAGCAGTGTGAAGTTTGTATTAATGTGAAAGCAGGAATGGTGCATGTGTGTCAGAGAGCGAGAGGGAAAGGAAACAAAACTTCACAGTTATTGGTAAACACATAGTTAAAACCCTGTATATTCAGATCTGATGCTAGTCAAACTTCTTAGTAGTTCTGAATGATGCTGACTGGAAAGCTGGTGGTTAGTGCTGCTAGACGTACACTTAAATCCAATAAAAGAGTTTCTTTGTCCACACATGAAAACATATCTGTGTAAATCCTCTCATCCCTTCCTGCTTACCTTGCCCAGCTTGAAATTCTGAGCAGGAGGAATCAGGAAAGGACACTGTGTTGGATTTACAGTTAATTTTGGCCATGCACATATGATGCAATTATATGTCATGCCAGACAATAGCTGTATTATGTCACCCTGATTAAAGAATGGACTGTTGTATCAGTAAGCTACTGCCTATCATGATGCGAATCTGCACAATGCTGTTGATTTGGCAGACTTTTAAGCTAAAGAATTATAACCTCTTTCCTCTTGATGACTTTATTAAATCCAGATTGATCTTTCATCCAAGACGTCAAGGAATCTGCCAGCAGCTTAGCAATTAATGAGAATAATGACCTGCTGTAAAACAAACAGCAGTGAATTAAAAGTACAGGTCATGTCTGCGTTGGCCAGCAAGATACAGATAACTTTTTTTCAGCTGTTCTTAATTCTCTTCTTTAAAAAAAGGCATAGACACTAGAGAGAATCTGTTAATTGCAATTGAACTCAGGTTCCTATTTGAGTGCTCAAAAATTTTGGCTCACAAATAGGGACAGCTTGTGGTGTAGCTGCTAAGTCTGCTGTAGCAATTCTGGCTCTAAGCCTTTCACTGTGTTCTTCGAAGACTTCTGCCCCTGCTGCTAGGATTGCTTGACTAAAGCAGTTGCAGCTGCTTAAATCATAGCTGGATGCACTGGAAAAGACCAGAACTGATGCCAGTTTATGATATTATGCCAGAGTGATATAGCATCTTCTTCATTAGGAGCTGACCCGGTCCTGTAAAGAGGGAGACTGACATCTAAAATGGTCAGATTGTTGGAACAGAAAATTATTTTAAGCTTTCTTAAGCTCATCTGTATCTACTAATGAGTCAGAGTTTTAATTCCCAATGAATTAAACAGATCAACTCTGAAATAGTTTTGTACTTAAGCATTTAAGGGCTAAATTCTTAAAAATGCTCAAGTTATTTTGATGGTAGGATAGAAGTTCCTGAATCACTTAGACTTTGCAATGTTGTACCTAAAACAAATGGTACAACAAATCCTTTAAAAAAAATGGTACAACTCAAACGCTATCTGTAAAAAATGTTATGTCAAAAAATGTGCATGCTCAGAGTGAATGTACTGTTTCTGCTTCACATTTATAATCAAAAGGGTTTTATTTTAAAGGTTAAATGCTTTACATTTTTGGACAAACATGGAAGTGAAACTGTGTTATATTTTACCAAAATTTTACAGCACTTCTACTTTCCTTTCATGTCAACACAGGCCACGTTGGTCAGATTTTATCTGCATAAAATATAAGAAACATCCCTATTACAGTACCAGGGAAGATGGATGGAAGTGTAATTTAAATCAGAGGAAAAACTCTTGATTAGTTTAGTGAACTTAGACTTTTCCTAGTATGTTTAAGAACATATTAGTTCTTTGTTAAAAAATTCTCGTTCTTTCCCTTAGGATAAAATGCCAAAATCTCTTAAGTATGAGAGCCAAAATTCACTGTACTAGTATAAGCCTCTAAACACCATTGGAGACATTACCGCTTGAACAATGTGGGTTTATTTGCTTGGATTATTCAGCATGTGAAGCTACATTGGTTGTTTCTCTTATGTGTATTAATATCAAAGCCAAAACTAATATTTGTCAGATCCTATAGAGGTGAACCTTAAAGCTCCTTGGATACAAGTCCCAGCTTCTTGCTTAGCCTCTAAGAGGGCACATTAAGAGGCCTTTTCCACTTGTTTTTGAAACATGGGGTCTTTTCTGGCTCTCTGTGCTGTCTCCTCAGACCTTCCAGCTGGTGGCATTGTCAGGATGGCCCTTGGCTCCCAGCCTCGTTCTCTCCATCCCTCACTCCTGTCATTGCATGGCCCCTCTCATGTGGTGTGGAGGATGCAAGCTGTGGTTCTTCTAACACGCAGTTTCTTGGTCAGTGCCTTCATACCAGTTCAGAAAGATCATAGAATCATTTGGGTTGGAAGGGACCTTAAAAATAATCTATCTAGTTCCCACTCCCCTACCACTGGCAAGGACACCTTCTGCTAGACCAGGTTTCTCAGAGCCCCATCCAGCCTGGTCTTGAACACTTCCAGGGATGAGGAGTCCACAACCTCTCTGGACAACCTGTTCCAGTGCCTTACCACCCTTACTGTAAAGAGTTTCTTCCTAATATCTTATCTAAACCTATCCTCTTTCAGTTTAAGAAAGAATTAGGAAGATGTACTGTCATCTCTCAAGTGAGTGTTATTTTCTAGGGATAAAAGGGCCAATAGCTGTTTTGGCTGTAATGCTGGCCCACTTTAGCTGGTGTGCTATCCCAGCTGTGAGATTTACAGTGGTTTGTGAGCATCTTCTGATTTCAGATGGATGCTTTTCATGCTGCTTATGTCTGTTAAAATGCTGTATGTTTTGTGTTCTGAGACATTTCCTGACCACTCAGTGGAAATCTCTGATTAATTAGATATCATCAGGTTAAATATAGTTAATTACAAAAAGAGAGGTAATTGCTTCAAGGATGATGCTTGCATATGTAATGTTTTCCTGTTGATTTTCTTTCTCCCTAGTTCAGCTGTTGAAAAACAACCTGTTCTTTTTTTTCTGTGAAAAGACCATATACAAAGAGGAGACACAGCTAGAACTCAATTGTGCAGAAAATGTTGTCGAATGAAAGTGTGAAAAAATGAGGAAAAGAAAATAGTTTTTTCACTATCCATTTGAAATCTAGTAAAGGGTCCTGAGTCTGGTAAAATTCAAACTTGGCTGTTTACCTTAGAAATAGAATATTGAAAAAAAGGTATTTCTAGCAAGAAATATCTGTAATTTCCCTTTATATAGTGTGAACCTCCTTCTCCTGAATAGGTAGAATCTTGGTAATGTTCTGGGTAGTAATTTATACCTATTTTGTACCTTATTGCATGGAGCTTCACATCCAATTGGGTTTATCTGGTATATTGTGTTTAAGTGGTGGTTGTGTTTCATTTATGAACTCGTAATTTTTTATGCACATGAGAAAAGCCATGCCAAAAGAAGTATCCACATTTGGATTGAAATGATACATTATTATGAAAGACCAAGATATATCAATATCATTTGTATTCTGTATGTATGCATATGCTAAATAATTGTTTTCGTAGTAGGTATATTATGGCTTTCTGATTCTGAAATAATTACAAGCCTTAGTGGTAGCTGAATTATTAGTCACAATGATTTAGCTCTGGCAGTACTGTTGTGAATATATAGACTATTAATATAGTATAGAGAAGCAATGGTGAAGATAAAGCTGTGGCTATGGTGATTATTTACCTTTCCAGACTCATCTTTCTGTCATTCTTCCACCCATCCACCTCTGTTAAACTAAGAAACACTATTAAAACCAGATCCTTATTTTCAGGTTATTTGTTTAAATTAAGACCATTATATTATTTAGTTTTCCAATATTCTGTGTACCACATCCATTCTCATATGCCCTGGTATCTTAGTGATTTCAGTGCTATTCACTACTGTGCTTGGTAAGACTACAATGAGCCAAAAGCAGTTTATTTCATTATTCTGACTATTTTGCTAATAATTTTGTTTATTCAGTTTTTCTCAAAATGGTTGGCACTCACAGCTTTTTTATTTTTTGTAGATATTTATCTGGAAATTGTAGTGCTAGTAACTAAAATAGGAATTCTAATAAGCTTAAGTACTTTATCTGGAAAAATTTGTGATTGACTTTTTCATAGGCGATGACCAGTCTGAGCAATGAGTATTGTAGTCACCACTAAAACCTATGATTAGATTACCCTTTAAAAAAAAAAAGTATGTTTCCAAATGAGGATAAAATCTAGAGGGATTGCTTAGAAGTCACTTTGTACTGCACCTTAAAAAGACGAAGGCAGTTGCTCCCCATCTCAGACAAGGGGCAGCAAAGACAGACAACCGCATCCTTGCTGTGCACTTTGTGTTCTCAGCTGCAGCATGGGGTCACTGAAACCACTAATTTGCCATTCAGCAGAGACCTGAGCTAGCTTTGGCTACAGGGTTTTGGCTGCCCCAGAAGAACCTGAAAAATGCCAGGCTTCCTTGCCTGGGGTGTACCATTGAGCATGTCCTCTACTGTTTTTACTGTTTGCGGAAAATATCTAACTACTAAGATAGTATCTGATCATATAGGGCAAGTCTTTTTTTTTCCTCTAACTAAGCAGAATTTATATTTTTAGCTTTTCTGCTACTGAATTTATTAACATTTTTCTGCACTCAAGTAAGTAGCAGCTTACTGAATCTTACAGTAGATGTTCAGTTGTAGCTTGTACCGAGAGAGCTGATGTTATCTTCAGTGAATTACATGGTAACGACTGAATTTATCAGAGTATAGTGCCAGGACAACATGTTTCACTTTTTTTTTTTTTTAATCTTTTACCTTTCTGTGATGAAGGACAAGAAGAATACCTGTAGGTGGCAATAGTACTGAAGCTGTAACCACATGCCATTTGGGGTTTTTAATGGGTGTGTTACTGTCAAGTTAATTTTCAAGTCAGCTTTCTGCAATTCTGATTCAATGAACTGTTTTACTGATGCTGAAGGCTGGGGAAGCATGGTCCCTAATGTTTGACTGCAAATCTGAGTGCCAGATTTTCTGCTCTACCTGCACTGTCTGCCTTAGGTAAATTCGTGGATGGCTTTTGAAATTTTGTTTCAGTGTTTATCTATGTAACTATTTATTTATTTATTTTAAACCAGTGAGTGCTGACAAGGATTTTTAATGACAGCATTGAGACTGGTGTGACATTTTTATCATTAGCATTATGCTAATGTGCAGTGCAAGAAGCTGTAATAATACAGTCACAGATTACAGAACTTTTTCAATGAAATGGAAGGATAAAAGGTGGTATGTACCCAAAATAAAAGCATGAGCATGAGCAGCAGCACAAGATACTCTGCTGGGGTTAGCAGCTGGTGGGCTGATGCACTCTGATTTTCAGCTATGGTAAAGACAGACCTCAGGCATCTTATACGTGGGCTGCTGAAATCCAGGATTGCTATAAAATACCCTGGGAGGTGCATCTGGGTCCGTGTCTACTGGATTTGGAGCAGCATGTCAGCTGTTTACATGGCATTCACTGGGCTGCACAATGCCTTTTGCAATGCACTTCTTGAGTAGGAACCCAGTTAAAGTGTCAGAAGTTGCTGTTTCATTTGGTCATTGCATTATGATGCACTGGATTTCTCACTGCAGTAGATAAGGACCAGCTAGGATTACAGAATTATTGCAAACAACTGCACAAAGTAATAAACAGCTTTTAATTTGCAGTCTATATCAGTTTTATTTCTGCATCATCCTTAGTTTGTAGTTTATTGGCCCACTGAAAATTAAGTAAGATCTTTCTTTAACGCAAATAGTTTGCCTTAGATGAGACAATGTTAACTGAATAGAAAAACCTAAGTTCTACTTATGGCCCATTAAAGTCCACAAAATGGGGAAGAGTTACATCCATTCAAAATTCTAGTTGCCGCTAGAATAACTATTTGTCCAGAATATTATTTTCTGGCAGGTCTAATTTATGCATTCCAACTACTTTGCTGACTAGCGGTAGTTCAAAATAAAGAATGGTTTTGCAGGAATGTAATCATTACTTTTGGCTGTAAATGCCCATTGCTCAGAGAAAATTGTCCCTGTAATTGTGCTACCATTTTAACTGGCATTTTAGTTAAGGCTCCTCTGCTTATCAATATAAATCCAGGGACCATTTGTTGGGCACCTGAATCCACTGACTAAAATGAACAGTTGAAAAAATAACTCCATGTAAAATGTGAGAGAATTATTTGAAATAATGAAATGGTTGCAAGTGCCAAACTAACATGTGAAATCAAAGTGAAAGAGAGTAAGCCTGTTGTGACTCTGGGAGCATCAGGTGAGGTGGGGACTCTGTGACCTACTTTGCTGCAGTGATTTATTGGCATTACTCATCCTGATAACCAACCCCCAAAATTCCACATCTGTTGGTATTGTTACCCAGGTGCTTGTAAAGGAAAGTCCATTTCAATCACAGCTGTGGTTTCTCTCTCTGTGATTCACTATACCTGACTAGACATGTTGTCCTATATGGTTAACATGTTGTTTTCCTTTACATATTTTATCCCTCTTTTTCCAATTCTTCTTGCCCTGCAGCTTCAAGTAGTCCAGGCCTTTAAGAAAGCTTTTATGGTAGTGGAATTCAGCAGTCATATCAGGAAAAATCTAGCTAAAACTAATCTTGCAACTGTGTGTAGGTGTGTGTAGGTCTTCTGTTTTGTTTTTGATCCTAAATTATTTGAGTTACCTTGTAAAAAGACCTTCTTTTTCATTGGACTTAAGAATTCAGCCTTGTGAAGGAACCGTGTTACAGCCTCCAAAGGTTAAGAAAAACGAGCAGCCAACACACATAAGAGGAATTTTATAATGGTAGTGGTGGGTGGAAATGAGGTAAAAAACCTTTCTGTGAACCAAAGATCACACACCAGTTTCTGTTGTCAGGGCTGGGAACTCAGTTACAGAGCTGTGACTTCAGCTGACCTTAATTACCTTGTCGTATAATGATCATAAAAAAGGGAGAGTCTTAGAAATACTGCCTTTGCTGTCCTTGTATAAATGCTGGGCAAGAAATTACTGGATTATGTAGAAGCTGAGGCTGACTTTTTTGTGTGTATGTGCATGCTTCAGATCTGTGCTATGTCTTTGTGGGTTTTTTAATATGATGATTTAAAAAGATCATGAGCAAATTTAAAATCTTGACTTGATTACACTGGTTATTCAGCTGCTGAGGAACCTGGTTGTCACCCAAACCCATGAGAATTGTGCTAGGAAATATAGATAAATGGTTTACAGACCAGCAGTAATGTTCTAAAAATACATTGTACCTTCTCAGTTTTACAACATGGGCTGATCTTACGCATAAGCTACAGGGTTCATAGGGGATATCAAAACATCTTCCAGCAAGTTAACAGACTTCTGTGTTTGCTATGCTGCCACATTCTGACTCGTTGTTGTCCTGTCTTGCAGCAACTCTCAGAGAGATGGTCCGTCCTGGGCTGTGATGGGCACAGGGCTGAGGAGAAGCACACCAGGAGGTATTGCCTCCAGCTTTCTCTGTAATGAGCATCCGTCTTTTGCCATGCTCCAGGTTATCAAAGGGAAGGATCAGGGGATTATATTACAACTGTTGGAAGGGATGGCAGTCCCCTGGGCCTCTTAGAGTGGCAGAGCTAACTGGTCTCTGACACGACCATTTAGTTACCATCTCCTTATCTGACACTTCCTCCCAGTATGGTGGTAGACAGCTAATGGACCCTATAACCCTCTGTTGGCTGGTGTGGGACTTGTGCATCCCGCTGCCACCCCCACAGAGGCTGGGGACTTTGCAAGTCAGTGGAAAGTCATGCTTGGTGTTGCTGTACGCTCCATGCTGTATGTGCCAGGTGGTGCTGCCATGTCTCACTGGCTCCTCTCAGCAGTTAATGTCTTCCCTGGGGAACTCAAAACAAGGATGATGAGGTACTAAAAAAGCAGTGTGCGTTTCGCTCTGAGAAATACAAGTACACAGCCACTGCTTGAGTTTTCCCTGTCTCCTCTCTTGCTCTTCCCATAGTGGTGCTGCCTCTCCTGTGCTATTCCTTGTCCTATCACTTTCTCCTCCCCATATGTCCAGATAATGGTGTGAGACATGGGTTAAAAGTAAGTCTTCTGAATGACAAACATGTTTGCAGCAATGGCAGATAAGGGAAACAAAAATCAATAGAATGGTTTTCTGGTTCACAGTCTCATTAATGTCTTCACCTTTAAAAGGATTTGAGATTTTTGTGAGGTAAATGACCTGCTGAAGGCTACCCAGACATTTCAAGTTTCGTAAAAATTTTAAGGCATGATACAGTGTTTGTGCATACTCCTGCTGCTGGGGATTGAAAGGTTTACTGAAGATTTCCTTTCCTGTTGCTGTGCATTTTATTTTAATTGTTGGGAAGCGTAGATGAAGACAAAGGTAGCAGCTGTTTTGGGAGGCTCCCCAAGAAGCAGGAAAGTTTTGCCAATGTGTTTTAGATACCTTTTTCCATTCTTGTTCCACCCTGCACAACAGGGTGCCAAGTGCAGATGCCAAGTACCACACGCTCCCCTATTTTGTCTCTTAGGTTCTTACATAGGCTTTGTCTCTGCTTCTTGTGTAAAGGCCTCCAAAGAAGCCTCAACCACTGAGCTGGTTCCTCTGTCCCCATCCCGGTGTCCATTTTGTCAAAGTGCACCTGGAGAAGGGCTATAAAATTGTATGTGCCCCAGTAGCTTTCTATGACAGTCCCTGGGGTCCTGTACAAGCTGTGTAATGTGAAAATGTTTGAAAAAGATAGCCACAGTAAGGTGGATGCACCTCTTTTCCCCCTGAGATGAACTGGTGTAAAGCACTCCTTGCTTGGCATTTATTCAGGGTAACATGCATTAGGAAATAAGTCCAAAGGCAGATTTTAACAGTGGAGGCAACAATATCTCTTAGCACAGTTTTCACCCACTCCATGAGTGGACAAAGCAGGACGTGCACCTGCAGGTCAGCTCCTTGAGGATACGGTAGGTGACATCTGCCACCCCAGCCTCCTCCTCTGCTCTTGCTGGAGGAAGGATGTGTAACTCCAGAGCAAATGAAACAATGTTGGACTCAAAGAAAGTACTTGCTGTCCTCTACTTGGGACAAGAAAGCACTGGGTATTTTACCAGTGCTGCAGCTAAAGCATGTACACTGCACACTAGTTTTTAATTTTTTAAGCTGATTGATATACACTGAGAGATAAATTTTGACAAATATAAACAGATTGTTCACATTGAGTCTTTTTACCTCATAGCAAATCTAAAACACAGCACCTACTGCATTACAGCCTGCCAACAGCTGGGGTGGATTGTTTCGGGCAAGCTTCTCTGTGTCTTGCAGTATAACCTACACAGCAGATTGTTGAGTTTTGTTGCCATGTTTAGTATCAGTTATAACTTTCTCAATGCCCACATGCTTTTAACTTCCCTTGAAAACTGGCTGCTGCCACAAAATAACTCCATTTCTGTTATTATTATATTATTTAAATGACATAGCATGGTCCAAACAAATCATCTGTGCTGACAAGAATTTCCATCAGTACACAGCTGAGGCATCAGCCTTCAGCAGAAGAGACTCAGTTAACAACATCTATCTTCCTTGCAATTTATTTCAAATTCAGCTGTCTAAGTCATCCATCCACTGTCTTCCATCTTTTAGAGAAGCTGACAGAAATGAGATAAGTTGGAAATTGTCTGAGGAGTGAAATTCATTCTGTGCTGACAGTGCAAAAGCAGATGACAATACCTGTGATGGTGGTATGGAGCCCTGCACAGAGCTCAAGGGTTTCTGCTCTGGGAACAGTATCATCTCTGATTTGCATAATGGTATCACTTGACTATATTTGTTTATGTTATACTGAAGCACAACTGATATAAAGAATATATATATAACAAAAAATCTCCTTCACACTGATATTTGAAAGATCCCTGTATGTATCAACTCTTGCAAGTAAACCACAAAATCCAAGGATGCAGAAAGATCAAGGCTGAATGTTAATAAAAGGTTTGCAGCAGGAGGGAGGCCTTTCAAACTCCCTGTTTATCAGTATTAGTACTGGGACCATGTCTGAAAGTTCACTCTGTTGGGGTTTTTTCTGTTGTTTTTTTAGTGCCTCACCTTGATACTCTCCAGATCTCTCTTAAGGAAAGACAGATTAAAATGAAGTGAAAAGACCAAGTAGATTATGCTGGAAAAGTTAAGTTTTAACGAAGGATGCATGTTCTATAGCCCTGAGTGATGGATAATTTAGTAAAATATCAGTGTGCCTTTGGAATAACCTTACTGAAGAGCCATTGGCCATAAATTCAGTCAATGACCTGTATGTGTGCATTTCTAAAATCTCAAAAATAGTGCCACATGATCTGAAAAGGTCAGCATATTCTTCAAAGTATGGATATCTGAGAGTGTCAAGAGGATGAAGCCAGAGTCTTCTTGGTGGTGCCAAACAGTCGGACAAGAGGCAACAGGCAGAAACTGGTGCGCAGGAAGTTTCATCTGAACATGGGAAAGAACTTCTTCACTATGTGTGACTGAGCACTGGAACAGGCTGCCCATAGAGGCTGTGGAGTCTCCTTCTCTGGAGACATTCAGAAGTTGCTTCATTATTCAGTCATGAATAACATGCTCTAGGGGACCCTGCTTGAGCAGGGAGAATGAACCAGATGACCTCCAGTGGTCCCTTCCAACCTTACCTGTTCTGTGATTTAAGTACTTACATAAATACATTGGTATCTTTGCAAAACTATGTAAAATTCAAGTCCAAAAAATTAGTCCTGAGTATCCATTGCATCAGGTATCTCAGCTACATGGTAAATTCTGCCATAGCTGCTTCAGAGACTGTTGCTGACCAGTCCTGACAACATGATCTGTGAGGTTAACTAAATTGTGATGTATCGTGTAGGAATCCCCATTGGTCAGAGCAGCAGCACTATATGCTGATTAAATCCTTGATGATCAAAATCAGTTTAATTACTCTTGTTAGATTTGAATCAGAGATATATAACATACATACAGAAATGTAGATTTCTTACAGGGACCAAACTGTCATCATGGATATGACTCTTGGGTAGCTTTTCTGCACTTATGCAATTACATCCTAGTAAATGGAATTAGGAAAAGACAGCTAGAACAAATTATGTATTTCTTCCCTCCTCCTGAGACACTGTTCTGGTGGAAGCGCTCCTGCTAGCTTGTAGCCCACCTAGTAATATGAAAATAGTGCATTTGCTAAGTATTAAAGCTGCAAGTCTTCATGCAGCTTCTCATACCTCTGATTCATACAGAACTGATGCTATTACATATTCATAATTTTATATATATATATATTTATGTATCTATATATGTATTTGTGTATTTATGTATATATATATATAATTTATGTATATAAATTCTAGCTTGATGCCCTCAAGTAAATGTGACTGAGAGCTCCATATCTAACATTCAAAAGTATCCAGGTGCCACAGAATTTGTGGTGTAAAGAATTTCAAATTTACTAGTGGCTAAAACTAAGATTTTAATGCACATCTCTAGGAGGTCTGTAGTAAACTACAGACATTGATGCTGTATCTTATTTGAAGGGTTCTGCAGAACATGAGAAGCACTTGCTCATTCCAATTACTGGACTGTTTTTTCCCTACTTTAATGTCCGTCTGCAATTTATTGAACTAAAATCAATCAGCTATAACAGAAGTGATTTGGAAGGGTCCTTAGCTTTTGAAAACTGGTAGTGTTCCCAAAAATCAAAAGGTTTGTCACAATTTCATGACATTTTAAAAGTCTTTTGCAAGAGTTGATTACTAAAAATCGGTTCAGAAACTCCTCCAATCAACCTGTAACAAGCAGAACAAGGCCACTTACTTTTTTAGTTTTTGGGGTAAAAATGTGCCAAGATTGGTACATCCTTTCTCAATGAAACTTTCTTCCCAGTGCTCTCTTTTACTGTTTGCTGTCCATCCAACACAATGCTGAGCTGACAACTACTCAGGCTTTTGGCAGACTGAAGTCACGGCTCCGTGATGTGGGTGTTCCTCCTGCACACGGTGGAGTGCCACATGTAAACTACTCACTCTGCCTATAAAATTCTGTAAGCACTGGGGAGGCATAAATTAAAAATGTGTGTTTACACATATGCATAGTCTGTAGAATATCTAATGAACAAAAAAAGGTAGCTTGAGCAGTATATTTTTAACCTCAAAGTCTAGTGTTATTCTTCTGTCTGACATTATAGGACAGTATAAGGATGTTGAAAATAGGCATGAAAGGTTTGTTTGTTGAAGTGTCATTCACAACTGCTGAGGAATATTGGAAAACTAGGGGAGTGGGAAATGCTCACATGCGTGTGTTTGCCAACACACATTTGTTTGTGTGTAGGTCTAGAAGTTTCAAAAGGAAAACAAGAGGGTTATCTCAAGAAGTTCTGGGGGAATCAACTCAAAAGAGGTTTGTCACAGTGCAAGCAGGCTGTAGGGAGTTTAGCTCTGTACATGCGAAGAGGAAATAAAAAGTTATCCCTAAAAAAAGCAAAACACCTTCTGGGGGAAAAACCTGCTGATTTTGGGTCAATTAATTTCTTCTGGTTTGAAACTGCAGCATGATTTTGATAGGTGGCTGAGGATGTCATGCTGAGAGTTACTGAATATTTGTTTGTTTTTATTCTCATCTTAGGAAGACAATTCACTTTAAGCTATTTAAATGCTTATTTGTTTAACTTTTAAATGTTTATTCTACTACCCCTCTCCTTTCACTACCAAGGAATGCAGCAATTCTCTGCTGATTTAGTTGGGCTTATCTACTTCTTTTCTCCATCAGTAAAGCTGAGTTGTGTATAGATGTGCCCTCATTTCTTACTATTGGATGCCTTAGAAAATAAATACTTTATAGTTTTGGGGACTGACCATATGAAGTCCAGATAACTGAAGAAAATTTCATTATTGGTAGCAAGGGGAAAGTTTATACAGATTTAGTGAAGCATCCTCTGGAGATGACTCATTCTTGGAGAAGACGAGCATATTTCTGCTGAGTCACTTACTTTAGTTATATAAAAAGTTTTTTTTCTCTTTTCTAGCAAATCAGATAGTTGTTTACAATGCTTATCTCCACAGATGTTCTAATGCCATATTTGCATTCTTGGTCTTTCTACAAGACCTGATAGTTTTCATCTTTCCTTCATCATGATTTCAGCAGCTGTTAGTATGATATTCAGATATAATTGCTGATCTCAGCTTCACTAGGAGATTCACTCTAAAGCTTCCTGCTAGGTTTTGCTTGGATGAAGCTGTTTGTTATTTTTCTAAAGCCTAACTAATTCATGCTGTTATTGAAGTTCTGTTAGAAAACAAGGAAAAGAGTTCATTTTAAGGTTTAATAGTTCATTTTGGAGTGCCTATGCTTTAACAATTTCCATAAGTAATAGATATCCTAACATTTGACTGCATCCTCACTCCATGTCTTTTGCAAGGATAACTTGTAAAAATACACAGTATTGACCTTAAGAGTCTTTGAATACAAACATACTCTACGTGTTATGATGCAATTAAACCTTTAGCAACTAAGAATGTGATTGCATAATCAACTTTAGTCCTACTTCTGACTTCTGCTAGGTTCTACCTTCTGCCCTCAGGCGTGATTCCTTGCCCACTTTCCTGAGTCAACACCACAGCTTGAGTAGATGTGCAAGTAGCAGATGATGGGAGCTAATTAAACCTCAGGCGTGTGTATTTTTGCAGTGTAATAATTCTTTTGTTTTGTCAGAAATAGCTCTCACCTGGATCAGCTCTCAGAGCAGCTCACCATTGTTGTGCCTAAATTAAAAGCCATCTCAAGGATAAAACATTAGACCAAACACGGGTGTCAAAGGTGCATCTCTCTGCTCTGATAATACATACACATATAGCATAACAGGCTGCCAGGCATCAGTTCTACATGCTAACTCTGAAGCTGTGTCATCCAGGCAGTCAGTGGTTTTCATCACAGCTTGAGTCCATAGTCCGAACACTCCTCTGCCTCTGTCACTGCCTGTGGGTAGTTTGCACGGGTTTGCTTCCAGGGCGGTACCAGAAACCAGCCACTTCTTTTTATGGCCCTGGGGTTTCGGATACCTTCCCATGCCCATAAATCAAGGACGCTGATGTCAGCTGGTGGCTGTACTGGGGAGGCCCCACCTGTAGCTGGGATCGTCCTTCATTTACGAAACAGGCATTATAGAGAGTGGCCTTTTGCAGCTGCGTGCTGGTACTCGCTCTGCAGCTACAGCAGAGCTACAGGTATGTAACCAGCAGAACTTTGCTCACCAGCCAAGGCAGAACTGTGCCTTTCAGCTCAAGCAAATCCTCAAACCATGCCTAGGGTTTCGGCGTCACAAACCAGAACTGCTGGAAAATGGTAGGTTATTTTTGTGAAAACTTGTGGCAGAAATAAAAAATAATTTTTAATAACATTTTCCTGTGAAGTTTTCAAACTGTGAAAGGTTTATGATATGATGTCTTAAAAGACAGAAAATGTGAAAAAATACGTTGTGTAGAAAAAGACAACCTTTCATTGAAAGAAATGCAAGATTTTGGTGAGTGCAAATGAAGAATTTTTCTGTTATTTTGTAATTGTGTCAGACCTGTGTGTTTGAAATGCTGAAAATCATTGAAATTGTGTGAGCGTCAGTGAATTGAAAGGAAGGACCCTTTGGATCCGGAGTCTTTGTAATACCACTTCTTCCTGAAGGCTTTGTCTGATTTATGTAGTATGACTTCTCAGCTTTGTTACTATGTCATACCTTTGTGTGCCTGGGCCCTAGAAGTCTTAATTAGTTAGGAGATATACTATGTTGCTATTATGGTTTTTTATGGCGCTATTAGTTTGTATACTGCTCCAGTGCTTTCTACTTAGACCTCCTAATTACCAGTGTTTCAAAACTTACATGTAAGAATTAATCTTTATAGAATGGAATAACTGGAACATTAAATTTCTCCCCTTATACTTTAAATAAATTGTTTATAAGGCTGTGTATGTGTCTGAGATACACATATAAACACAAATTTAAGGGTTGTAAAAGAACAGTTTCACTGGTAAGCCTATAATATTACCATTTTTTTTTCCTCTCTTTTGATTTGTAAGCAGTTGTCTGTGAGATTCTTGTTGATAACATCATGTCTTTATTCTGGGCTTGAAAATATGACATCTCTAACTCTGTTGGCCTGAGGTGGTTACAAAAAGAAGGGGGAGCTGCTCGTAGCTGAGCAGAGGTGACCTCCATATCAAAGCAACCCAAATCTTGCTGCTAAACTGGGGGAGGTTTAGGCATGAAGAGGGAAGAGAGGCAGCTTCATCTTTCACTGCACTTGAGGCTAGCTGGTGATGAGTACCTCAGTGGCATGAAAGGGCAGAGGCTTTCAGTTTCTTCCCAGACCCAGGGCAGTCTGTCTGCTGCAGGTGTCTTTTGCCATCCTGTCGGGCATCTCTGGACACTGAGGTTCTCTTTGTTTCTGTTGCCTTGGGATTGCTTTATGTATAAATGCTTCATCAACATAGCTGTATTGGCAAAGAAGTTAAAGAAAATAAATCCTACCCTATGTGGATATAATTTTAGTAAGAAAAGATTGGTTGCAATTATTCTGGGGAAAGAGGTATTAATTTTGTTCCAGAAAATTCTATTGCTATATAGCAGAACACGAATTTTTATTGACAAATGTTGTGTATTCACTGTTTCGTTTGTCTAGTGATCTCATGCTCTAACATTTTCCATTAATGTAAGTTCAGGAGAAACTCCCTGAAATGCTAGGACTCTACTGTGTTGATACCATTTCCAAAAATATTGCAAAATAAGCTGCTGCTTATATATTCCTCTAAACTCAGGTCCCAGGGATAAGAAAATCATACTGTATGATATCTCATATAATTCACTGGTTGTAGAAGAATGAAGCAGAAGACTTCAATCTGTCAAAAATATCTCCCCAATTTTTGTAACTAATAATACCTTATGAAATCATGATTTTAAAAGCACCAAAGAATGATTATGAGTGTTTTTAAAATTCACTTTTTTTTTCCTGCTTGATGTCTCCTATAGACTGTTCTGAAGCATCTAACAAGACGAGGATAGTTAAAAATAGTGATCATGTTATATCTTGTGGCTTACCTCCATGGTCAACTGGTTCATGTCTCAATTCACTGAATCTAAATTCCAGTCTAAATCATGATTCCAATATCATAATCAAATACTCCAGTGTGGGAAGATATGCATATAGGTGCTGCAGTCAATAGTGTCAAGAATTAATATTAGCATGCAGGAGGTTATGAAGCTCTGCTCCTGTCTTTGGAACAGTAGTAGTGAGTGAAATTGCTGTGGATAGGCCGACATGTAAAGGACTTGCATATGAAGCAATTGGCAAAACTTTAATCGATGGGCCTGTATTTTTGCCATAAAAAGCATTATAATATGAAAGTAAAACGAATGTAATACCTGTTAGTGATAAAAAATAAAAAAATAAGTAAATACCGCAAATACTTTATTCATTGAAAACTGTCCTGTAAAATTATATGGTAATAACTTCTGATAGGAAAGGGAGTGTGTTGCTAAATACTTATAAAATAATGGTTGATACACGTGTACTTAGAATAATACGAATATCTATGCTGTGCTGTGGTTTTTGTTTATAATTGTTGCCTTTAAAATATTTGTTGATAAAATCAGGCACCTTGGAAAATTTATGCCAATTAAACATAGGGCATTTGGGCTTTTCTGCTTAGTTGATGTTAATCTTTCAAGTCTCTGTCACCCAAAACTGAATTGAATGTCATCTAATTAGGTGTGGCGGATTTAGAAGTAAACTGGAAGGAGCATTTTGTTTTTATTACATTCATCTTAAATAGGCTCTTAAGCATGTTTATACAATGGGTTTTATTAATTCCAGTTAACCATCAGATAACTGACTTTAAAACACTCCCCTATTTGAAGCTGGTTCACCTGGTTTTAGAGGAAAGCTTTCGTTATGGCATTGAATTAGATTTAACAGAACCACAGTTAGGTGAGTTGTAGGTGATCAGCTTTAGAAGCGGTGAGGGAATTTGAGCTTCATGTCCCTGTAACTGCATCTCTGTAGATAGAGTCACTGTAGTAAACCCAAAGGGCTGTGTTGTAACAACGCTCACCAGGAAGAGGTATAGGCTTACTTGTATAATCATCAATTTTTCTGTCCTTTCATAACCCATATGTGTTTTCTGGTTGACGGGCTAACAAGTCCTAATCCTGCATTTGACATGTCTCTTCATATGGAAATAATTGATGTCACACATTTACTTTGACATAACTTATATGGAGCCACCACATGTAATGTACTTCACAAATAAAAAAAAATGACAGGTTCTTATCCAGCAAAATCTACAATCTCTATGTGCAACCGTGAGCCAAAAACTGAGCCAGGGTATCTGTGCAGCTATGGCCATAGAGCAGCAGGTGAAAGCTCTGTATTGACTTACAGAGCCTTTAGGAGCTCAGGTGTCAGCTACCCAGCTACATGCCACCTCAAGGGGACTGTGTGCACTCCTCTGAGGGTTGGTTAGGATGGCACATACCAAGAGCAACTCTTGTTCTCATGAGCTATATCTACTGTGCTTGTTTTAATGTGGGATAAAATGTTGCACTGAGGTAACCACCAGAATATGCAGTAGTAGGAGATCCAGGCTGGTTGTTCTTCTGGCTGCAGTTCAAATGGTTGGGATACAAGTTCATATTTGTGTTTTGGAATGGGGTACACCTTCATGTGCCAAACAGGCTGCAGCTGTTGGTTCTGCATGCATGGTGACAATATCAAAGTGGCTGATTCGGGCAGACAGACTGCATACACTCCTTCTCAGAAGGCCCCAAATCTCATACCATGAGGCAAAAGAAAATTTGTAAGCTGATGAGCAGCAACCATTCACTTGCTAGAGGGAGAATTATTTACTACCCCTGCAACATGGCCTATCTTTAATGTAAATAGCTGGGCTCAGGCAAATTCCCCAGTACACAGAACAGCTGGCATCAAGTCTGCTACAAAGGTGGCTCTTATTCACAGCATTTGAAATGCAAAACACTGCCACCATCCTGTAGGTACTGTTTACAACTATCACTGTCACTCAGCTGCAGCAGTAAGGATATTCTGTAGCAGAATTTTACTAATCTGTATGAGAATGAGAAAAGAGCTTGAAATAGCCTCTCATCACACAGCAACAGACACAATAGTAGACAGGGGAAGGGAGGAAGAAGGACAACTTCTGTTACTCTTACCTGGAAATTTTCGCTTGTTTCTCTATACTTTACCCCCTATCAATGCATTCACTAATACACAATGACAAGTCTTCATTTTTCAGTTTTACTGTGTAGAAAATGCATTCTCACAGAGTATCCTGAGCTATTCTATTCTGAAAGCACATGAAATATTTCTTAATCAAGAGTGGACAGGGGAAGAAAGGGGTTGACCTTAAACTTTTAGCTTTATATCTGAATGTTATCAACATCTTCTGAATGCACATCACAGCTTGGCAATGCAATCTGTAAGTCACAGTGTGATTGCTTGGTAGTCTGTGCTGTGTACAGACAAGCAGAGTATCTCCTTTCCTGTGGGTGTGAAAGGCTCACGCTTTGGCAGATGAACTGAAAACCATGACAGCACACTCAGGGATGACTGCAAGACCGATGTCACTCAGCATTATCCCAGTTGCTGTCAGACTTAGAAATTACATTAGCAGTCTCTTTTCACATAGACCCTTTCCCTGGAGGCTGGTTGCTACAGGTTTTTGGAAAAAAGATTGGAGGCAAGTTAAAAGTCTCTCAAAAGAAGTCCCAGTTTCCTGTTAGAGTACAGATGCTACCATTGTGGAAAAGGGACCTTCACCTTCTTCCTGATTGTACCTTTGCCAATATACTCTTGACATCATATGTTTAATTTCTTCCAACAAACATCAGAGCACGATATTTAATAATAGCACTTTTAATTCCAGAAGAGCTCAAGGTTCCCCACAGGAGAAAGATGCTCTGTGCTTCTCCTTTTACAGATAGGGTAATAGAAATCCAAAGAAGTAAAGTAAATTGCCAAGATCCATATCATGATAAAACTGGAAAGGGAGCAGGGCCAAACCTTGAGCCAGCCTCCTAATGAAAGAGTTTCTATGTCTTCCATCTCTATAAAGGTTTCCCCGGTTTTTTTTTGGGGGGGGCGGGTACTTCCAGTGTATGTGTTACAACATCAGCTATGGGATTACATTGTGTGGGGAGTTGGGTTTTGCCGGCAATCTCACTGGTGCTACTGGTGCTTCTTCTCCCTCCATGGCCTATGCATAAGTCAGTATGGATAATTTATGGCTTGCAGGTGGGAGTGCAGTGTCTTCTGTGCAAGCATGACACATGGTCATGGAGCAAGAAATGGATGGCAAAGATGCAGCTCCTGCAGGGAAGAGTGAGACAGGAATCAGAAAGCTCAGGCTCCAACTGTCAGGCCTCTGCTGCACCTCCAGAGATTTGATTTTCCCAGAGCAGGGCAATACAGGCAAATGTAATATTGAGATCTGTCCCTCTGAAAGCCAAGTACAGTGGTGTATGCCCTTGTACAGTGATCTTAAATTTAACCACATCTTCTGTTCCTAATTGGCATTCCTTTTTAAAAGGTCACTTAGAAAAGACAGGCAAAATAATGTAAATACAAAGAGTTAAGCGTTGTGGGTCATGGCAGCATGCTGAAGTGAGGGAAAGGACTGGAAAAGGATGAGCACTTACAGCTGGGCACTCAGTGAGGGATTTTGAGGTATTTGAACTTTAAAATTGGCAGAATGGATGGCCGGAATGATTTAACACTTTTATCATTAATTTAAACCTTAGAAATTAATTTTTAAAATACTTTGTGAGAAGAACAAAGGATGAGAGAATTAATATATGGGCTACCACTTCTATCTGTGTCAGTGTGTGTGACTCCAGCCTCATGTTCCTGACAATATCTGGAAGGATTTGCTTTAGTGGGATAAAGGTTCTGTTGAGAGCAGGTGCAGTGTGTGGGAAGAACATTTATTTAAACTCTGTGAGCTTTGGAAAATAACAGTGAGAAAAGTACCCTGTGAAGCTGTCAATAGGACTGTGCTGTGCAGTGTTCTGCCATGTTCTGGGCATCATGACTGTTTTGGGGTGGAGAAAGAGAGCTGAGTAAATCAACTGTGTGTGCAAGAAGAGGGTGACTGGTCTTTGCTCAGTCAAGCCAAGTGAAATGTATTCTGCAATTGTGCCATAGAATAAGAATTTTTCTGCTCCTGCTTCAGGCCATGAAGGCTCTAGTGGCACATGTGTGAGAAGGAAAGATAAAGGGGGCCTTTGGCCAGTGAATTGCATTGCACCACAGTTTGACATAAACTTACATTCTGAAGATGCAGATCATTTAACACCAGCATATGAAAAGAACCATTTATTGAGATAAGGCACTTGCAGAGACTGTCAAAATGACAATGGCTCCTAATTCAGCTTGTGTGGAAGGGCTCTCTTGACCTGTGGGACAGGTGGCTCTACCCAAGCAGCTATTTCTGCTCCACCACAACTTGCTGCTGTGTGCAGCACTTGTTCCTGGTTCACCAGCCTGCTGTCTTGTGGTCAGAGCTCCTCCAGGAACCACCCAGTGCCAGGGCTTTCGCTGCTGGTGCAGGACACGGGAGCTGTTGTTGCTGGTATGCACTGCTGAGAGCAGTGCCCAAGCAAATGGATGCACAGGTTTGGTTGGAAGGTGTGACTAATGCAGCACTGGGGTCTTACGAGACTAACTGTATTATCCTCTCTTCTTAGAAGCTACATTAGGACAGAGCGCTTTCTTTGTGAATATACTGTGTTAATGCTACCTGTAAATATTTTGCACATCCCTGCCTCTTTTTATCCTGAAGAGAAGTTTCACCATGGCTAGTCTTCTGGTATTATTTAAATAAGTCGATATTATTTAAATAAAATTCTTAAACTTTTGAATAAAGTATGATTTATAATAAGCCTTATATTACTAAAATGCCAAGCAGTTGAAGCCTTTTATGTATCCCTTTTCCAGCTGCTTACCCTCTCTATGCTTTGATCAACTACACCTGGCAAGGCTTAAAAAAAAAGCCCTGAAAGTTTCTGAGGAAATAAGTATGTTTCATCCTAGGTGCTGGAAACTACACAATCCCCTTTGGAAATGTACAATTGTTACTTCAGTGAAAACCCCAAACCCCACAAAATTTGCCTATTTAATTTTTTACTCACCTTTACCTTCGGAGTTCCCCACCCTCTGGCACATGAATTAATGTTCATGTCTGAGCTGAAGGACTGAAGAAAGAGTTTCCATTTCTATTTTTCCCCCAGCAGCCTTATAACTTTTGCTAACTCGTTCAGCTCCATAAGAAGTATAGGAAGGGTGGCAAGTCACCACCTGTGTGCAGTATTCTGTGTTAGTTTGGTTACTTTGAATACTGCATTAGGAAAACAGTGCTTCCTTTAGTAAACCCACTCACTACTTACTTTGGGACAACTATGTTAAAACTGGTGTTAGAGTTGAAGAAGAAACACCTGCCAAGAAGGTGAGGTCTAGTATTTATTTTTATTTTAGAATTTCAGGTCTTTCATTTATGAAGACCTCATTACTTGAAAACACCAAGGAGGCCCTCGTGTCAGATAATTAACCTCTGACAGTACTGTTACCTCAGAACATGTCATTCTAATAAAAATGCAAATGGTGGCAGGGAATATTTTTTAAAGCTGCAAGCTCCTAGAATAGTTAGCTGTGTTGATTTATGTATGTTTATACATGCTCATGCCTTGGGACTGTTGCTGTCTCCAGCTAGAGAAGAAAAGCAGTGTGATTCATGCATGGGCATCATAACAACTGTACCTGAAAGGTGAAGTCCTGCTGCTATTGCAAAGGAGTTGGTCTGAAGGAACTCCAGATTTACTTTGTGTAGCAGTTAAAGGTGGCAACTCAAGTATTCTGTTTATTCCAGAAAAGAAAAGAGTACATGTCATGTACAACTTAATGAGTGATTATAAAACAATACTTTACTTACACTTTTCAGTAAGTTGAAATGTGTTAAGTGTCACTTAATGCATTCCTCAGCATCAGCAGTCTGAAGATAAATGTGAAAATCAGACAGAAACACCCCTCAGCTCTTAGGAATTTAAGTACCTTGGCATATGCATGCCCTGGAAAACAAGTTTTCCTTGAGTGTTCACAAATATGGTTTGAAGCTCACGTGTGCTAGGACATTGAAGGATTTATCTCACTTGTGTAATGTGCAGAAAAGGGGGCTGAATTGGTTGCTGTGCTCCACTGACCACTTTGGAAAATACAAACCCTGATTATTTAGTTGGTTTGGTAGGATTTTTACAACATGTTTATTGCGAAAACCTCTAGGTATCAAGGGCTTTCGAGCAGCAGTGCCCAGGGTGCTTTATGCTACCACCTTCCAAGTGAGTCTGCCCCAAAATGACAACCCAGTACTCCTGGCTTCTCCTTTCTTTCTCCTTTGGACTTCTGAACCTTTAGGATTTGCTCTGCTTTGTGAGGTTTCCCTGTAGCCACAGGGTCTAGATTTGTTTTAACAGAGGTTGAGATGGTTGCTTGATGGTAACTCCCTCTAAGAGCTGGAGCTGAACCTGCTGTCAGCAGGAGGAACGGGACTGTCACCCCTCCATCCAGCCATACCTCTGGGAGATCATCGTGCCACAGCTTCTGCTGTCCCCTCAGATACGACTTGAAATTTAAACAAACAAAGCGATTTATAGCTCAGTCCCTCTGGCTAAAGCTCGCTCCCACCCTCTCCTCCCTTCAGGCGTCCTCCCTTTATCGAAGGAGAGGGACACCGCCGCCGCGGCCCCCTCAAGACCGGCCCAGCTCAGCGCTTGCGGCGGGAGCGCCGAGGGGTTAATCGGGGCGTGCCGCTGGGGAGCGGTGCGGGAGGGGCCGTGCGGGAGGGGCGTGCCTGGCGCTCCCGCACCGCGGCGGCGGCCGAGAGCCCCCTCAGTGCCGCGGGCGCGGGGCTGGAGGCTGGGCGGCCCTCGGCGGGACACCGCGGGTGTCGGGCTGTCGGCGGCGCCGCCGAGGGGCACGGGCACCATGCCGGGCAGCGACACGGCGCTGGCCGTGGACAGGACCTACTCGGACCCGGAGCGGCACCGGCGCCGCAAGACGAGGGTGAGGCTGTGAGTGAGTGAGGGCAGGCGGCCGGGGAGGCGAGAGTGGCGGGGCTGCCCGGTGGGTGCCGAGCTCTGAGAGGCAGCCGCCAATGAGGTTGTCCACGTTTTGCTAGGTTAGCGATCCATAGGGAAGTCTTTTTTCTTTCGTATTCCTACTCTGAGTACTCTTTGGTATAGGAAAATTAAATTAAACCAGCTGTTGACATAATAGAAACCAATGTTTAAGATATATCCACAGTCGAAACTAGTTGGACACGAGTAATAGAGAACTTACTCACCAAAGTCAACAGCGCTGATGATTTAATGCGGTGACTCTCTGTCTGGATCACAGTGGTGAATACTGGAGTTTGGGGTTTGTTTCTCAAGGTTTGTTTAGTAAACTGTGGAGCAGGTGATTGTATCTGGCAGCAGAGAATGATTACGATTTAAAAGTTATTTAAAAGAGGGCTGTGGCAGGGATGGAAACTGACAGAAAAGGTGCACTTGTGTGCTAGGGACAAAGTAAGAGTATACTGTATATGCATGATGTATGACTTTATGGGATAGTTTTTCTTATAGTCTACTGGCAAGTTCATCTTTCTTTGTCTTATTATTTTGATGTTTTGTTCATACGATATATGTATATATAAACATAAACGTGTATGGGCAAAGCTTGTGATCCTTTCATGTATTTAGTGGCATTTGTGGTAAATGCCTTGTTGATGAAAGCACTTGACTTTCTAGTTAATGCACAGATTTAAAATCCTTACCTAAATGCTTAGCTCAGACAGGTGTACAAGAACTGCCTCTTTTTTCCAACCACTGCAGGAAGATACAAAAAAAGGAGAGTACTGTAGCAGACTTGAGGTATTGGAAGACATTCTCTTATCTATGCTGAGATCTGGCATCTGGCAATAAATGAGCTTTCTGGTTTGAAATGTAAGGATCAGCTATTTGTGAAGGAAGATCTTTTTTGGGAGGTGAGAGGGGAAAAAGTTTTTGGGGGAGGTTATTTTCCTGTACTGCACATTAGCAGTATTTTCCATCCCTCCAGCCCATTAATTGACAGTACTGGAAAGGATATGGCATACTTCAGATTGTTTTAGAATAATGAAATGTTTTAAAAATAGGTAGCCCTATACTCTGTAGCGTTACTACTGGAGCCTACAATGCTCTTCGCAGTCCAAACTGGATGCACATGTGAGTCATAATGGAGTTAAAAATGTTATGCATTTCCTTTGTTTTTGTCTTTGAAAGTTGAACTGATTAGTTTTTCCTCCATTGATCTTGCTGTAAGAATAGTGTGCTACCTAGCAAACTGTGGCCATGGAGAAAAGTTGCATATCTTCGTAATATTTGGCATATTAAGAGTTAAACTCTATTCTGTAGTCTAGTTGATCTGCTTAAAAGCATAAAGCATCATGGATAATGCCATGTTGATTATTGTACTTGTGTATTGAATTTTTTTTAAACGCTGATGTTTAAGACAATTTTGTAAAAGCATTGGTCTTCTGTCTGATTATGATTTCTTTTAACCAGGATTAGCCTCTCCTTCCCTTCCTGTGATCATGAGAACTGGAAATATAACTCTGTACAAGTTTAGAGTTGTATGTAATTGTGATGCTCCAGAGTTTGGACTTTACAAGTTGTGTCAGATATCACAGAACTTGTAATACAATTGCTAAAGTAGTAGCAGCAGGTTATATGTTCCAGATGATTGTCAGAGCCTTGCATTAAATCTGTTTGTCCTTAGTCCAGACAAATAGGAAATTTTCCTGTGGAAATAGGAAATCATCCTGACTGGATGACTTCAATGTTTCTCTTACTGCTTTAACCAGGGGGATGGAAATGGTCAGGCCCTGGAGCAGCAAGACCTAGTGCTATTATGTAGGAAAAAAGGCAAGAAAGCAAAAGCTATTTTTGTTTAGAGACAGAATAAAAATCATCAGAGCAGCTGGAGTTATAGCTGCCATTTCCCAACAATAATGGAGAAAAACAACACAGTGCACGAAGACAGCAATACGGAGCTGGTGGCAGCAGGGATGCACAGAGAACCTGAACTGACTAGGGAGACTTGTTATGTGAAGGATGCCTTGGAGCTGGCTTTGTCAGCAGGATAGGACATAAAGTAAGTAGGGTTTGGGGAAAAGAGAAGTGTCAAAGTAGTTGCTGGATCTCATAGTCTGTATGACGTAGGCTATTGAGTCTAGTTTTTGGGTGGGCAGGTTTTAAAGAACTTCTCCAGCCCTTGTCTTTCAAGTCAGGACTGCCTTTCAAGGCTCTGTTAAAGCTCTCATCTCTGAATGCTCGCCAGATTATCCTATTTAGACCTCAGAAACCTGTGTAAACAATTCTTTTTTTTTTTTTTCCTGCTGATCAGGACATTGCTCTTCACTCTTGATCTCTTGCCCATTACTGAACAAAAGTCTTCCACATTTGGTCAGGATTATAAATTTATATGTATAGCTATGTAGGAGAAAAATTGTTTTGTAGTACAACTAAACCACATGGGATCCTTTACCACATCCCATCAGAAGTCTATGCAGAAGCCTACTTTAACAAGTGCCAGATGCATTAGAGAGAGGTGTAGGAAGGTCACGATTAAGTAATTTCTTGCACACTGGAGCCTATTCAGAACTTTCTATTTATTAATGGAAGACATATTTAAATTTATAAGAATCCTTCCTTTATTTAAAACAAAAAAACCCCACATTACCTGAAACAGATGTGATTTATTTATTAGCAAATAGAGAGTCTTAATTTCAATCTTCTTGTTCTTTAAGCCTTAGTGAGACTAGCAATAGTATTAGTGTTTTGTGGATGATTTAATTCTTACATGATCACACATACAAAAGGCTTACATTAAAAAAAATACAGAAATCCACTTGCTTTCTTCTGATGAAAAAACATTCTGTGGAATGTCTCTTCTCATTTTCCATGTCTCTCTTAGATCCCTCCAATTCATCTTGTCAGTAAGGGCAGCAGACTTTTTAATAATCTCTCCTCATATGTGTGCCTTTCTAAGCCTCTAATCACTTTCATCATCTGTCTTTGAATTCCCTTTATTTCTTAAAATCTTTAGTAGGTTTAGAGGAAATTACATAAGGGAACCTAAAAGGATTAAAAAGGAACAAACAAAAACCCCCAAACAGAATACCCCACCAAAGCAAACAACCAAAACACAAAAACCACCACTCTACCCTAAGCAAAAAGCCACCCCACCCACAGTTTTAGCAGAAAGGGAGATTTAATCTCCTGGTGCTTTTTAAAATGCAAAACAAAGATCACTGTAGAAGACATACATGCTTGTTCTGGGCTCTTGTGACTTGCAACCAAACCTCCCAATGTATTGTGCTCAAAGACCTTATGAAAACTTATCCCCACAGTTCCCTCAGGTTTTGACATACAATGAAAATAATTTGATGAGACAGATTGTAAAGACCTCCAAGCTTTGGTTTTAAAGCCACAGTATTTAGAACTGTGTGAAACCTGTCAAAGAGTAGGCTGCATGATGCAGGGTTTTGGGCATAAGAGAGAAACCATAATTATAATGTGAACCCAAAAAGCCTGATTAGTTTGTTCGAAGTGAAGAAAACCTGGTTTGTTAATTTAAAACAATAACTATGGTTTTGATTGTTTTGTCATTTTAGAACTATTAAAAAACTGTAACTTCTTACTTTTTTTTCTCCCCTAATGACAGAAAGGAATTGTAGGAAGTTTCCAAAGTTGGTATTTTTTTTGGTGTACTTCAAGCTTTGGGATTAAATACACCTAAAAGCTAAAAGTCACTGTTAGGTGCAATTTGTTTGTGTCAAATGAAACAACGGGGGAAGTTGTTGCTGTGCAGCTTAGGATAGCATTGCTGTGCTCTCCTGATCCTGCAAGGTGAGCCTCTTCAGTAGAGTTTTAAGCCATAAAGGTTGTGTTTTCACCCAATCCATCTTTTCCCTTACCCAGGAAGGAAGTTTTAAACAATAAGTAGAAGGGGGGATGCATCTTCTTTTTAAGGTTTAAGCTGATTTTAAGTTTGGAAGTTTTATACATAGTTTTTGGTCTCCAGAAGGAAAATGCACATCTCTGAAGACTGTACGTGTCTGTTCCTTTGCTGTACTGTGATCTGTTCTCATTGAAGTGGATGGTATTGCCTGCAGGACTGGGGCATCTGTTATCCCCTTTTAAATGTTAGGTATATTAAAAAAAAGTCACTGGGGGAAAATCGCCAACCTTCTGATTTGCTTCCTTTTTGAAGGACATGTAATCGTCCTTCGGTCAGGTTGCCAGTGGTGATGTCAGGGGGATGCCAAGAGCTCCAGATTCCTGGCTTGCTTATTGTCATCTCCATAAGTCAGGCTTTCACTCGGCACCACCTGGCGCAAAGTCTGCTTAGAGGGTAAGCCCTTGTGGGTTTGGTGGATTTGACATCTAGTATTGTCCAGGCTAAAAAGATTGCCACTGCAAATTGTCCCATTTTAGTTGTTTTGCTTTTGTCTTCATCCCCCCCAGTGAGTATGGTTTTGAGAAAGACTTGTGAGGGAGATGAATCACTATATCACTCTGGGAAGGGTGGAACCTAATTCTCCCTTTTTATTTATCTATCCAGGTGGAGGAACTTTTTAAAGAGCATTACACTATTTACTATTGAAAGTTTTTTGCCCTTCCCTTAGTCTGAAACAGGGAGGATTAACATGCAAAGCCAAAAATCCACCTGCTGATCTAAAGCCTTCAGAGATGGGACCTAGTATGTGATGGAATGCCTTGTGTCACCCAACCTTTTCCAGACACTCAGCAAGTGAAAACCCCTCTAAGGCGTATTTTTATATCACCGTACATAATCTAAGCTTTAATTTAGGGACAAGGATGAGAGTGGAGGGATGTTTCTACCGGATGAGCTATAAAGAATACCTACAAATTGTGAACTGGGATTCTGTTACTGTAGAAAGCTGAAATGAGGCTTTTTGTTTTCCAAAAAAATGACAGAAAAGCTTAATATTGAGACCTGGCCCACTTCATTATTGTTCTGTTTAGGCATTACAACTGAATAAAATTCCAGAGGGCAGAAGTTGTGGAAACTACTGCTATTAATATTTTCTTAGTTATCTCTGTATTGGACACTGAGACTATGTGCATTTGAATGGACCTCTGATACAAGATATTTGGCATTAATTCTAGATAATTCTCAGTTAACCTTTACTATAGTAGGCATCTTTGCCTTGGCTTTTCCTATTTGTGTACAGTTTACTAACAGTTGCCTTCCTTTGTAAATTTTTCTCAGTAGCTCTGGATGAAGAAGTTATGTGGGGATGCGAAGAACTGACACTGTGCTATTGAATTAAAATAAAAATGTGATCCAAGTAGTGCTGAATTAATTGGAAACTTTTGATTAACATCAGTGGCCTATGGAACCAATCTGACGTGAATTAGAACAACCTTATGGAAAATTCTCTGTGTATTAAGTGTTCTTTACAGGATGGTAGATGCTATTTCCAGTTCATATTACAGTCTCATCTAGCTTAAACCAGGAGGGCGTAGGTGGGATTTTATCTTTGTTTTTTGCTTTGTAAATACATGCTCTTTTACTGGGTTTGGCAAAAAATGTATGGAAACTTGTTTAGCTTCCTGGCAAAGGTTGTGATGAAAAGAGCAGCCAGTGTGTGCGTATCTAAGGACTGCTACAATTAAACACTCTAATTATCTATGTCATGTGATTGTTGGGGGGGTTTTGTTAATAGGAGTATGGCTATTACATCCTTGGCTTCTCAAGCATTAAATAAGATTTCTTTTTTTTAATTGCCTTGCTCATGCTGTTTTTAAAGGAAACCTTTTCAGTTGAAGATGAAGCATTATGATGGAAGTTGGTGTTTTAAAGATACTGAAGACTGCAATGCTCTGGAGTCAGTTCATACACACAAGAAGTGTTGGCTTATAAGGTCAGAAAAAGCATTAAGCAGAGCTAGTGGAAGTCTTCCAATCTTAAAGAAAACCCTGATATTACCTACTACCACCAAAAAAGCAAGTGACACAGCTTACAGGTAATGTGAGGATTCAGTGCTTTGGAGTCTGTGGATTAATGTTTTTAACTCTAAGGGAATTTCTAAGTGGGTTTAAAGTGCTACACTACAAGAATTACTGTTACAGGAAGAGAAACCATGTTAGGGTAAGTTGATGTAGCAAGTTTCTCTGGTTTTACAGCATTCACTCCTTTTATTTCAAGTTATTCCAGTACATGTAATACAGAAATTACAATTCAGCTAGTGCTCATTGTTCAAATGCAAAATGATATAAATATGCAGAAAATATGCTGCTTTATACCAGAATGTCTGTACAGGTGAGTGATGTGCAAAGATCAAACTGGCAGACCAATTACAACTGACTTACCATTTTTCTAATTCAGGGCAGTACAGCTTAGAAGCACACTGTACTGTAAGTGTGCTGAGGACTTCTCAAGATTCATTGCTTCACCCTCCATTCCTAGAAATTAATTTATAGCAAACGGGAGCTGGCCGTTTCTGGGACTTTAGTAGCCACTGTCTGTGTTTGGGATTATGGTAGACAAGAAGCTTTGGTTGAAGGCTGTGGACAATTGCGGGTGGAAGCTTTGGAACTGAGTAGAATCAAACCCAGTACTAGTCTCAGAGACATTTAGTATTAGAAAAACTAAATTAACAGATCTTGTTAGTAAGAATTGCCTAGGTCAGGTGTGAGGACCCTTCTTACTCAAGAAAGGCCAAAGATGACTTGACTATTCACTCATTCACAGCTGCTTCTCCAATCTGCACCATTGCATGTTACCACCTTCACCCTGCCAGCATTTCCAAAGCTGCTCAGAGCTATCTTGTGCCAAGTCCATTAGGAGCACCCTAACATGGGGCTCCTTCACCCTCATTGTGGTCATACTGTGCTTACAGATTCTGCACCCCACCCACTACTAAGCTGCCTCACCCCCTGTACCAGGGCTGAAGGGCAGGGGAAGTGTGCGGATGTGACTGGGCAGCTCTCAGCGGCTTTTGGGCACGTTCAGGGCAATAGCAAGGAATGAAGAGGGTAGTAGGGAGACATGATGAAGAGAGGAACAGACCTGGGACTTTGTGTGCTCAGCCTAGAATGGAGTCAGTGCCCAGAATGGAGTTACTCCCCCTCCAAAGGCAGGTGCAATTTTCTTGTTCCCCTTCTTTACTCCATATAGATGACTTGAAAATAAAATATTTCAGTATTTGGTATTACTCTAGTTACTGATACATGTGCGTAATATGGGATTGTGTGGCTCTTACTGTGTTAGGAATCCCTAGTTTTACTAGAGGTTTTGGTAGGAGTAGCGCAATCCTGGGTCATGGTTGTCCCTGATATTTTTGGCAGAACAGCAAAGTATCTCTTCACCTCATCAGGTTTCTAATTTCTTTCTTCTCCCTTCCCTGCCACGTCCAGAGAAAGAGGTTGTCTTTGTTCATTCCCCTCTCCTGCCATACCTTAAGGAAGAATCTAGTTACATCTTGTCATCTGTATCCAGTCCTTTTTTGGAGCAAATTACAGTTTCACCTGCATGAACAAAAGATGGATTACAGCCTTCTGCTAAAATAAGAGTTAAAGGGGTATTCTTAGGAGTCTCTTTTAAAGCCAGATACTAAATCAGCAGACTGGTTCAAGCTGCCAGGCTCCTGTTGTGCTAAAACGGGTCCAGAAAGTTTACAGTGAATTTGTCATACTCTTATGTTGTTGTCCTGACCAGCTTTTTGTGAAGGTCTCTACAGTGGAACCCTTGTTAATTCATGCAATGGGTGACTCAGGCCCTTCTGATACACAACATCATCACAAGCACATGTTGCTGGTCCTGATGAGGGCCTGTGGTCTGTACAAGAGTTATGCTCCTTCTGTCATGTGCAAGTGGGCTGGATTTAGTAGACTTTTGTACCAGAGGCATGGGAATACTGGAGATGAGAGAAAACAAAAGCATTTATAAACAAGACCTGAGGAAGGTTTAAGAAAAGTTGAGTGAAGACAATGAGAAGTTTGACAATCAGTGAGATTTTCTCCTCTAGTTGCCAATAGGTATATGAAGAAATTCTGAGACTGTCCTTGTTGGCCCTTACGTGTTTTGTTCTCATAAACTGCATTGATGTAAGAGCTAGATGCTTATTGCTACTCCTAAAAGGAGATGTACCATTGTTAGGTGATTCCTTTGTGTCTTTCCAATCTGAACTCCTATGGTATCCTCTCTCTAGTGCACAGAAAGATGCTATTGAACAAATCTTCTATTTCTGATACTTATGAAACTGGCTTCCTATACATTTCTACCTGAGGGACACCATTGTGTCTTGCAGTATAAATTTAATGTAGAAAAAACACGCACCCTTCTTTTCGATGAGCCTTTTTTTTTTTTTTTGCCCTCAAGGAACTCCATTTCTCTTTTTACCAAGTAACTGGAAAGTCTCGAATAGCAGGTGAGTCCAGGAGATGAGTAAGACATGACCTATGACCTACCAAAGCTCCAGCGGAAAGTGATTGAGTGGAATCTTGAGTGACATTCATAAAATGTGTCAGGCTTGGTGTCAAGCTTCTGTTTGGGATTTGTTGATGCCAGAAGCTATGATATTTTTTAGGTTTGGAAGGCTGGGCTTTAAGTGCAATAGCTTACAAATTGTTCTTTCACAAGATATTTTGACCTCTATTCCCACTTTTCATGCATACTTAGGTGGGATTTGTTATTTTCTAGTGGCTATGTACATTACACTGTAGCTTATATGCAAGCTGCTCTTTAATTTTG
The DNA here is from genome assembly GCF_009829145.1 of Chiroxiphia lanceolata. Classification (NCBI taxonomy): domain Eukaryota; kingdom Metazoa; phylum Chordata; class Aves; order Passeriformes; family Pipridae; genus Chiroxiphia; species Chiroxiphia lanceolata. The sequence continues at coordinate 45,789,483 of NC_045641.1, read as the reverse complement.
AAGAATTTCTCTTGCAATGAGGATATACCCACTTGTGGTGTTTTGAAACAAATAGCCAAGACCTTGTTTCAGTTGTTCTTGTTTGGACTTGAAAGAGTCAACTAGAATAATCTTTGTTCTGTGCCATTACGTGGTGTGGCAGTTAATGTCAGAGAAGGCTGAAGTTCAGTGATTTCCTTGAAGAGAATCTATGCTTTGAAATGAAGTCTAGAGCAGTGGTGACAACATTAGCCTAAGGCTCTGATGACATGGATTCAGGCTACTGTGACAGCTCTCAGCCCTTGTGTAATGATGGGAGTCATTTCACCTCTCTGAACAGAGTGTGGCTTCTCCAAGTGTGCACAGGACAGGGGATAAATACTATGAAGGATACATATTTCAGAATCATTAGCCATCCAGGTGGCTACTTCAAGAAAAAACAACCTTACTCTTTTTTTTTTTTGGACTTCCAGAAATACACTGTGGGTGTGAGTTCCTGCTTTCCACATGAGGCAGATTTTAAGACTGTCTGTCATAGGTGCTTCTTCCCCCCAGATTGTTACCGGGTATTTGCTCTTAAGGTAGTTGTGAATTGTACCCTTTGTGGCTGAGAGTGGGAAAGCTCTTGCAGTGATCTGTCTATGTTGATTCAGTAAAAGCTTAAACTACATCACATAAAGGTGCCTATCTGAAGCTGACTGAGACTAAATCCAGCCTATGTAGCTGTGTGGTAATGGGTATTGCAAATACTGCATAAAAAATGCAAGTTTCACCATTTTTCTTGCATTATAGAACTAGATGTACATACTGAATATGTAGGCATCTGTGCCAAATTAACTTTACTCTTGAGTGGGACTTAAAGTTCTTTATTAGGCGGAAAAGCAAAAGGCTTTTCTGGCGCTCCCTCTTACACAGTGCATTCTTAATGTCTGATTCTTCATTTCACTTACGCATAATTGTACTGTTTTAGGAAAACTTAAAAAACCAACAACAAACCAAAAAAAACCCACTCTGTCTTTTGCCAGCTTTGCCATTATGCATAGAAATCATTGGTCTCTGGTTGCTCAGAAATTTGGCAGTACAACATGTTACCTTTCCTTTCCCCTCTTCCTCTCTGTTTTGACTCGATTATGATTATTATAGAGTGCTCCTGCTGTGAGTACTCTACAGAAATGCATTATTTCCTCTGTGTAGTTAAGCCAGAATTAAATTATTAAAAAGTTGGGTTTTTGTATAATAGAAGTAAGGTAAAAAAATACCAATATGTGACTTGGAAAGAAGGGGAGGAGTCTTAATTTATCTATTGTTACTGCAAGAAAGCCAGAGATTACTTCTGTAAATCTGTAGGGGCCCTTGTTATTTCTGTAGCAGCATGTGCTTCTGCTAATGTGAACTTTGGGAGTCCTTTGCACTTGTTAGTGGTGCATTCCATTGGAATTAGGCGTTATTTACTTCTCTGTCTCACCTTGTGTAGACTTGAAGCTGCAAGCAGATAAAACCACTGCCAGGGCTTTTCCATCAGCTATTTCCTGCCCTTGGATAAATAAGCACCAATACTGGGTGATTTCAGCCATGCAAGATTAGGCCTTCTGCACATGCTATTTGTAATAATGTTATTAATGAAAACAGGCATTATCAACTTTAAGCACATCAGTAAGAAGTCAGAAAGAGACATCCTTTTAGTTATAGGAGCTGGGATTACACAGCCACAGTGTCAACTATTTGTATGTCTTGTTATAGGTTGTTGCTGATAAAAAAATGAATGCATTCTTTCAGCAAGGTAGGCATGGCAAGGTTCACAAATTTGGAAGTTGATTTTTTTAAAAGCCTAAGGGGAAATTTGTGTATGAACTTTTAGAGCATGGAATTAGAATATGATTGAACTTGTTTCTTTATGTATATACAGTACTTCCTTTGGTTTGAAGTAAGTTTTTTTTTTTCCAGTACATTTTTCCTTTATTTAGGGAGTTCACTTTGGCCTTGCCTAATCTACGGCAAAATATGTGCTGATAGGACATATTAGTTTACTATTCCTGACGTGTCTGTCAAACCTCAGTCTACCTTAACCTTTTTGGCAGGTTCTGCCAATTAAAAAATTAGTCCTCCCTATGGAGCAGGAATCAGGTTTCCAGCACTAGAATGTAAAATTATATGGTGTTTGCACATATGCAGCAACTCTTCACATCTTGGCAAAAAGTGCTGTGTGATAAATTTTCGGTGTCACTCATACGTGCTGTTCATACGAACCTACTTCATGCCTGGACACTGGCAAGTATTAATGTTGTCATGTTGATTTTGTGAAGTAGGTGTGACTGAAAAGAAACCTGTATAGCACAGTGGTAGGGGTAGAAGGGTGAAGACAGGTGGAAAGACTGTCTTGGGCACTGCTGTTGTATTAAAACATACATAGAATTTGTACTCAGGGCTCCAACAGAGGTCCAAAGTAGAGGCTGCCTGAGAAAACACCTAACTTGCATAATCCTGACCTTCCAAAGTCTGATGATACTGTGCCTAATTCCTTGCAGACTTTTAGTCTTTATGATGATCTTCTAATTTCCTCTGTTCCAGTCCTCAGAATAAGAATTATTGTTCCCCTTGTAAGTGCTTCTTCAGCGTGATCTGTCAGTGAAGTCCCAAAACTGTAATGTCTTCTTTTCAGAATATATCTTCAGTATTCAATTGCTCTTGCTGTTCTGGAATGGACATTTTGAAGAGAAGGGAGAAAGGAAGAAACTGGGAGAAAGAGGAAATTTTTGCTCTTTATCTGCAACAAATGGCTCAAATCAGAGTCTGTGGAGTTGAGGAGATCTGTGTCTGATGCTCATCACTCCTCAAGTGTAACTGCGTAGTTAATATTGTGCCTTGCTTTCTTGTGACTGACAGAATGCAGAGAGCTGCAAACACTGGTCCCTATTCCTACAGACTCATAGCTTGTCTTGCCACTTCTCCTCACTCCTGTCTTTCTCTAACAACGGAAAACAAGGTTGTTCAGCCTTATACTGTTATTACAGATCTGATTGAATTAACTTGTGCTGAAGTTATATGGAAACAGAAATCTTAGGTGAAGACCTGGTTTAGAATTTTCATTTTTAAAGTGGAAAAATAATTTTATCTGTAAAACAGAATCCTCCCACTGTTCGGGGTTTGTGGCATTTCCCTTTTTAACATTTCTGGCTGATATTAAGAAGCAAGGGCTACAACGATTTGTAGACTCCCTGATAAGATAGCTTTAAATCACTGTTGTGATTTATCCCAGCCAACAACCAAGCCCCATGCAGCCACTTGCCCAACTCCCCCCCCCCGCGGGATCAGGACAAGAATCAAAGGGTAAAAGCCAAAAAACTCGTGAGTTGTGATAAAGACAGTTAATAGGGAAAGCAAAAGCCATGCACACAAGCAAAGTAAAGCAAGGAATTAATTCACTGCTTCCCATGGACAGGCAGGTGTTCAGCTGTCTCCAGGAGAGCAGGGCCCATCAGTTCATTGGGAAGACAAATGCCTTCACTCTGAGTGTCCCCTCTCTTCCTCCTTCTCTCCCCCCACTTTATATACTGAGCATGATGTCATATGGTCTGGAATATCCCTTTGGTCAGTTTGGGTCACCTGTCCTGGCTGTGTCTCCTCCCAGCCTCCCACGCACTCCCAACTTCCTTGCCACCACGGCAGTACAAAAGCAGTCAGGGCCTTGGCTCTATGTAAGCCCTGCTCAGCAATAACAAAAACATCTCTATATTATCACCACTGTGTTCAGCACACAGCTCCTCACTAGCTATTGTGAAGAAAATTCACTCTACCCAGCCAAAGTCAGTACAGTCACATAAAGCTAAATTCACTTTATTTATATCCCTTGCACATTGCAATAAGCCTTCATTTCTATTTAAGAGGAAATTTTATCTCTGATTACATCCATTACCTTGCTAATTTTAGGGATGTGAACTCCTCATGGTTTAGTGAGACAGAGGTTAATAGCTGTGTCTGAATACTTGTTTAAAATTTATCACTGTGTGTTCTATGTAGTGCCAAATATTTGCTTATGATGTTGCTGTTTTGGTGACTACAGGCTGAGGGACTGATAAATACATACTTAGTGAAAGTAAGGTCAGTGAATTTTAAACAGGAAGAACTTCTCCTTCCAATATGATTTTGAACAGTCTCATGTTCATCATGTGATGGTACCGTTGTATCAGTATATTTAAGGCTGCAGAGTTAGAATTGGCTTGGAAATATTTTATTTGAACTGAGTATCTGAATTCCAGTGTAAGGGCAGTGAGCTTGCCATATATTTTACTACCCAACACGTGAAACAGTGTCTTTATTTCCCTTGCTAAATTTGGGAAAGCTTTGATTTTAGGAGGGTAGTGCCTGGTACCATACAGTGCTGTGATTAACATACTATGAAGATTCAGTTCTGGGACTTCTGTGGTAAAACTGCATCATTCTCCAAAATTGTCTTTTCCTCCTGGAGCTGACAAGTCTATCTGTTGTCATTATCTTTGCAATAGCAATAGATTTAGGAGACCATCCTGTTAACAAAGGTACAAAGTGTGCTCAGTTCAACAGCTCAGTTCCAAACACAAAGAACCCTCGCATTATCACAGCAGATGTACTTGCTTTTTTGAATGTCAAATATTCAGAAGTATTCCTTAGGCTAACACTACACTCAGCTGTCTTCTGTCAGCACTACAATTACCGTAGGAAACTCGATTTATGAGACTTCTGGCTAAAATCGTGGTGTTACCTGCAAAAAGTGGAATCCATATAGCCACAGAAATACTAATGTTTTAAATAAATAATTAATACATGTTACTATTGTAATTCACACTGGCTGTTAAATCTCCAAAGAGGATATGTTCCTGAGGCAACAACAATGGGGTAGCTCACAAATGAAAGATTATTAACAGCAATTTCCTAATCTCATAGGTCCTCACCTCTCTTCTGTCAATGTTGTCCTAACCATGGCACTAAGTGCCACATCCAGTCTCATCTTAAAAACCTCCAGGGACGGTGAATCCACCACCTCCCTGGGCAGCACATTCCAATCAGACATGTGCCATGGTCTAGTAACCACAGCGGTGTTGGATCAAGGGGTGGACTTGATGATCTCAGAGGTCTTTTCCAACCTGGTTTGATTCTATGATTCTATGATTCAGGTTGTTGAAGTGGATTATATTCTGCCCAATAAAAACGATAGGAGAATAGAGGCTCAAAGGTAATGAGCCCAAACATGTTGTGAAAATTATTTTCATGTGTCCTCACCAGGCACCTATCCATGTCCCATAGGAGTGAAAGTCAGAAACAATTTACCTGTTATCCACTGGCTGGCATGCTGGTCCAGCAGTAGCCAGATAGTTGAAGATTATCCGGAGAATGTGCTTTCTTGCCGACCAGCCAGAAAGGTTTTGCAAGGGACACTGTTGAAGTTGAAACCATTATAAAGGACAATTAAAGAAACTGAAGCAAGCAGAAAATATTCTGTAGCATTTTAGGGACATAAAAGAATCTGAGGGAATTGAGGGATGGGGAGTGAGGGAATCTGGACAGGTGCTGCTGGCTTTTTTGCTTCAGGAAACAAGTCTAAGGTCTATATGATACCACATATCCTTGTTTTTGCTGAACTAATGATTCTGCTCAATTGTGAGGGATTATACAGCAGATTGTCCCTGTCACTTCTTCTCTAGCAATTCAAATGTGTCCAAAGGAATTGATCCCATTGCTGTTCAGGCTGAACTAAGGCTCAAGTCTGTAAGAGGCAGTGGATAATTTTGCATTATGGACACCTGAGAAATTTCGTTTGTGGTAGAGAACTGTCAGATCCCCTGTTGCACATGCTTTTCCACATACAGGAATATATGCACACTTGTATTTCAGTTCAAATGCAATTATTATGCTATGATTAGCTGACAATCCAATCTATTTAAAGATGGGTTAGCCTTAGTTTTGCCTAATGATGTTAGACTAGAAATACAATATTCACTGGAACCCTCTGTCCTGGCTGTGGGCCCTGACATCCTCCAGGTGTATTGGAAAAAATTATGTGATGGGCACAGTGTTGCTGGAGTTTTGCAGCCTGGATAACTTAAGCCAACCACAATCGTGCTTCAAAATAAAAATGCTATGTTAATACACAGATAGTCATGCCCATAGTGCTCACCAATTCAGCATTAAGTAATAGCATAACAGAAGATTAATGTTCTAGGGACAATCCAATCTATTATTAAAAAAAGTTTTGGTTAGACTTTGTGGGCACTTGTAGTTTTTAGCAACGATTTCGAGATGCTTCCTGGAAAATTCATACTTGTCTTAGTAATTGTTCACCTGTTGCTTGCAAGACAGTGGGGTTGCTTATATACAGGCTATGCCCAGGTATGAGGTTTCCTGTTTAGCTTCCTTAGAACCTTCAAAGCACATGCCTGTCTGCTGGTTCTGAACACAGTCTGATGCTGCTACCTTTGGGTTGACCTATCAGTTTTCATGTAACCAGCCCCGGAAAGGAGCGCTCTCTCTCTCTTCCTCTCTCTTCCTCTCTCTTCCTCTCTCTTCCCTCTCTCTTCCTCCTCCTTCCTCTCTCTTCCTCTCTCTTCCTCTCTCTCTCTTCCTCTCTCTTCCTCTCTCTTCCTCTCTCTTCCTCTCTCTTCCTCTCTCTTCCTCTCTCTTCCTCTCTCTTTCCTCTCTCTTCCTCTCTCTTCCTCTCTCTTCCTCTCTCTTCCTCTCCTCTTCCTCTCTCTTCCTCTCTCTTTCCTCTCTCTTCCTCTCTCGTCCTCTCTCTGTCCTCTCTCTCTGTCCTCTCTCTGTCCTCTCTCTCTGTCCTCTCTCTCTGTCCTCTCTCTCTGTCCTCTCTCTTCCTCTCTCTTCTCTCTCTTCCTCTCTCTTCCTCTCTCTTCCTCTCTCTTCCTCTCTCTTCCTCTCTCTTCCTCTCTCTTCCTCTCTCTTCCTCTCTCTTCCTCTCTCTTCCTCTCTCTTCTCTCCTCTCCTTCCTCTCTTCCTCTCTCTTCCTCTCTCTTCCTCTCTCTTCCTCTCTCTTCCTCCCTCTGGATATAAATTTTTAATCAACTGTTTTCTCCATTGCGTTGCTAAAATAATGACACCCTTCAGAAGGAGCATGGAGTTAAGTGGGATCAAGTTATCCACCTGGTAGATAACTGGTGTCCATTCAGCCACTGATCAAGTGTGATGTGTGCCCGCTGATCATAGAGTCATAGAATGGTTTGGGTTGGAAGGGACGTGAAGATCATCTAGTTCCAAACTCCCTGCCATGGGCAGAGAACCTTTCACTGAGCCCAGCTTACTCAAAGCTCCATGCAGCCTGGCCTTGAAGTGCCTGACAGTGTCTATGTCTGTACTATGGAGCTCTGCCATGAAAGGCAGCTTTATACTATAACTTGAATGAAGTTTTCACATCAGCAGAGTAGTGATGAATTGACAAAAAGTATTGTTCATAGTGAAAACTCTGTTAATGATCTGCCATAAATCCATAGGTGAAGGTGCTGTAGCATCTTCAGAGTGTCATATTGAAGTGTAGAAAGGTAGAGCATTCTTTAGGAGCATTGGGAAGGCAGGTTTGATAGGAACACAACATCCAACCAACTCCTGTGCTCTTAGCAGCTAATAGGTCGCCAGAGAAAGCACTGTGAAGGAAGCACTGTAGGTGACTTCACAATGAGATGATGTGCCTTTGGGAAGTCATAACATGTCAAGTGAAGCAGCAGATATTGACAGCAGACCACATTGCTCTGGTGTGGTGCTTGGTGTTATTCGAAGTGCTTCCTGCCACAGTTATGTGCAGCATTATTCTTGTATCCCACTCCATTTTGATGTACCTCTTTCTTATCATGCCATTGTTTCTTTGTTGGGAACAAGAGCTGTCAGAAGTGTTTGTATGGATACACATAGAATGCATCTTTGAAAGTTTAGAAGAGGGTAGTTCTTTTTGTTGTTGTTTGGTTTTTTTGTCTTCCTGACCATTTCCATGTTGTGTTTGTTATTTGAAACTAAAATCTTAGGTTTTAGTTTTAAAGAATTGGTCTTGAGGTTTTTTTATTCATGTTCCATGAGGTGGAGACCTTGAATATTCCCTACCATCTTGTTTGGTGAGCTCCTTGAGAACCTGTTGTTTCTGAGTGCAACTGATCAAGGCCTCTGTGCCCCTTGAAGCAGGTTGGCCCCAGCACTGCAGGGGCTCAGGGCACAAGTTGAAGAACAAAAAAGAGCAAGCTCAAGAGTACAAGGCAACATGCTAGTGTGCCCTCTTGTAGTGACAGTGCATTTCTCCAAAACACATCTGGTGTGAGTACAGCTCTTCTCTTGCTGGGACATGGCCTCACTCCCTACTGTCTTTTGTAATATCTCCATAAATCTCAGGGTCTAGTGGCCTTCTCCTCTTCAGGAGAAGCAGAGGAGAGTCATTGTCTTAGCCGTTGGTTTGGTGGTTGGGATGTCTTCCTTGAAGCTGTGAGTTTGAACAGGTCCTAAGCTGAATCCAGCTGTAGTTTCTTGATGAACAGTCTTAGCTGATAAGTAAGCCTGCTACCCCCATGCCTGTTGCTGGAAGGCACATATGACTAAACACATCATTCATCTGCAATGGAGTATTTCTACCCATTGATTTCTGTGTTGAAATCGATACGTTTTGTATATGAATTGATTCACCTGGTAACAGATTGTGATATCAGTGCCTTTGTTAGTGGACTATTATGAAATCACTTCAAAGGGACCCCTGGAGAAAGAGGGAATAAACATTTTGGGAAACAGATTTTAAATCGTGTGAAATAACAGGAAAAAGAATTCAGGAAATGACTGGCTAAGTGCATCTCACTTGACGCAGTGACATCTGTCTTAGTACAAAATCTTCAGACTACCTGCGTTAGTTCTTTTGTAGGTTGTTAAGAATCACATTGTTTCAATCAGCTAAAATGCTTTCAAGTATTACCATCCTTCCACTCTTGTTATTTAAGTGGCACCAAAAGAGAGACAAAGAAGATGTTGGTAATTCTTTCATTATATAGATACCATAGTTCTTTAATTTATAGTATAATTGCTGTAAGCTTGACAAAAAGGTTTGACTAAAAAAAATGGGAAGTATATTTTAGAGTACAATGCAGTCCAGTAACTACAGTATGGAGCAATGGTAGGTTTTTAAAGCAGATGTTATTTTTGCTTGACAGGCAAAGTGTTCAGCCTGGTTAGCCTCACAAGGAGATTATGGCTGATAATAACTTAGCACTTAGGCTTTCAATATTGGCCTGTGTTTGTTTGGATTATTGTTTGTTTTGTATATATGATCCCTTCCATACTTTTTTGTGCTTCTGAGAAGTGAAGGCACATACAGAAGAGACTAGAGAGAAGTTTCTTCCGGTCACAGGCAGGCTGGTGGGGGATGGCTGAGTGCCAGACCTTGTTACATGGCTTCTGGAGCTGCTTGTTCTGCATTCACATCGGTTTGTGTTTCTGCAGCTGTATCATATTGCTGCTATTAACTACCGTTAGACCTCCTAGACTTAAAGCTGTTGTTGTTTTCCTTTAAGTTATATAAGCTACAGAGTATCTTTACATTTGATAAGGCATCTTTTGAGAGACTGAGAATGACCTACTAGAAAGCTTGTGCTTGGATAGGGAGATTATTTTCTTCAAATTTCCCAATGTGAATGGATACCAATACGATTTACAGAAGTTGTACCACTAGTGACAGATTACATGCTTCTGTTATGAAGTTAGATCCTACCTTCAAGACCCCTTGGCTCAGAGATGAATAAAATCTAAACTGAATCCAAACATTTTGAGAGTAGGTAGATCCTGCAGAAGTTCTGGATGAGAGGATGTATGCACCTATTACAAGGTAGTCAATAGAAAAGTGGTAGGGAAGTAGTAACAGAGAAGAAACTGAGAACTGAAGAGTTTGCAAAAAAGTACACAGAGATAGAGGAAGGGGGGAAAGGAGTAAGGGGAAAGCCTGGGCTCATCTGAAATTCACATGAGCTTCTGCTCGCATGAATAGAACTCATGAGCTTGTGCTTAGCCAGTAAGCTGTGATTTGAAGCAAAGTCCTCCCATCCTTCAGGAAGGACCAGAACAGGTCCTGCAATGTCCTCACTGATCCTAAACTTAGAAAAATTGCAGGCCTTCCTGCTTCATTCAAAATAGTGACCGGTTCAGCACTCACCTGTCAAAGGGGCTGCCGTCATCACTCATGGATGCCAGCCATGTCATTGACAAGATAAAGTGAAGACTTAAGAGCCTAGGTTATGATTTGCAGGTAGCAGAATCACCATGTGCAAGGTGTCAGATGCCTTTGGTATCAGACTGAGGGTGAAATTTCACCTGAAGTAGCTGCAGGAGCTTATGGGGCATCTAATGTAAGCACAGATCAAGTGTCAGTCGTTGTCAGAGATATACTTGGGTTTTGTTTTGGCCTAAGTTCTGAATGTTTCAACATTGAAAGCAGTTGTGGCAGTTGCTCTTTTGTGGGCAGGCGATCGCAAAATCTTTATCTTATGAATTTATGCTGAGCACGTTCAGGGGGCAACACTGACCAAAAAGGAAATAAATAAATCACGTCTTAATACTTAGAACTCATTATTGTTACTTCAAGCCAGTGTTATGATTAGATTTTGTTATTTTCATCTCTGGCTTGTATTGCCTACCAGTGTGTCTTATGTGTTTAGGGCCTAAGGAGAGAGGCAAATTCCTGTGGAACAGATCATTGAGTACATCTGGCATGACTATCTCAATGCAGGCTTTGAGATACAGTTTGTCACTGGGGCTTCTCTTGCAACTAGTGGAGTTTTTCTAGGGTTTGCCTCTTTGCGGATCAGAAGCACAGCTCAAATCATTATGGCAGGTTGTGCCAGAGACAGGTATCTAGAACTACTGACTACAACTTTTTAAATTCTGCTTGTAACAATGAGAACTCTTCAAAGGGTGATCAGAGACTCATAATACCCCAACTCTGAAAATGTTACTCCAAAAATATTTTGACCTTGCTAGATTTGCTTACTGTAAGAGATACTGGCAGGCTGCCAAGTCTGTTGGGTGTGATTTTATGTACATTCACGTGTAGCAGTCTCTTAGAAGACCAGTCTGTTAGTGCATCTGCTGAATCCCTTAGATTGTCTTTCTACAGTGGAAGATTTTGTCTGACAGCGAGATAACTGCTTGTAGTTGTGTCCCAGCATTCTAAGCTATAACAAAATTTCCCTGATTGGATTAAAATTTACGCAGTGCCTACAGGGTTGTTGCTGTGTGCAATGAAACTATATACCTTCTGAAACAATGCTCTTTCCAGTAAGTATTTCCAGGAAGATTCTTTTCCTTTCCCTACAGATAATAGTAAAACTTGAGGGAACTTGTGATCAGTTCTGACACAAGTTTCATACGTTAGATAATCAAATATCACAGTATTGTGATATTTTAACACAGTAAGAACTTCCCTTATCTGTAACCTTATTGGACCAGAAGCCATCTAGAGAACTTGAAAAGCAGTGTTTAAAATGGTATAACTTTTTTATTACACCACATCATGGGTCTTCAGTTATTTACACGTTGCTAACACCCAACCCCAGCTCTGCATACTAAACAAGAATGCATTCACAGCATTGTGCCTGTGTTGTGAAGTCAATACCAGAAACTAACTAAACATCACCTTTATCGCACTGAGTAAAACAACTCTTCAGTAAAGAGCGCAATAAATGACAAGTCGTTGGTTTTGCCAGTCTATTTTTAGTCTATTTTACCAGTCTGTTTTTAACTACTTGTAGTAGTATTTTAACTTTCAATGTACTTAAGAGTTGTCACATGGATATAATACACTATAGAGGTCCTAGTACCTGTGGCTAAGCATCTGAAAATATTTGGAAATATTTCTGCTTTTATTTCAATGAATCTTTAGCTTTCAGCTACCATACAACCCTAACAGGCTTTTTCAGTATCTTTTATTATATAGCTTTCAGGCTATGTGACTATTGTCTAAATACTGTTAAATTATGCAGAGGAACACAACACCTGGTGCATTTATTTCTGTAATGACCTTTATTTTTATAACACTCTTGTTAAGCAGTAAATGAAAAAGAAAGATAATGAAAGCAAGTAAAAAGCCTACAGGTCAACAGGGATGAATAATTAAGTACATCATTTTTATTCCATGAAGTTAAAATGATGCAGTGTTGCCTGGTTAGTACTAGAAGCATAGTAGAGACAGACTTTTGAAATCTGAATTTGGAGAGCAGATCAGTCAAAGAAGTGACTTGTCATTTGCTGTTTCCATTGGGGGAGGAGGTCAGAGTTGCTTGCCAGTCATGTTTGCATGGAAGGCTTTTTCCTGTGCAAATCACTGCAACTCATTAAGTTTCCCAAAGCATTTACTGAATGTGTGCCAATCTAAAGACTTCCTCTCTAGCTGAAATAGAATAGAATATAAGACATTTAGGCCATTTTGAGTTGCTGAAATGTTAGGTAATCCTATTTTTAGTTTCCTACCTGCTTTTTTTTCCCCGCTCAAACTTTTGTTTTATTATAAGAAGTGTAAGTCTACAGGAGCTGATTTTTAAAATAAATTTCTGTCCAAATGTAATGCAAGTAGTAAGTGCTTTTCTCAGCATTGAAAAATAGTTGATTCTCTGGAACCAAACCTGAACTGCAGCTAGGTGATATGTGTTATGCTCTTGTGTGCAGAAGGTGACATCTCTAACTTGTTTCTTACACTTACTTACCTGCAGACAGACTGCTTTGATTGTAATATATATACCAGAACTAGGGGCCATAGCTGAAGTAGCTTTCTTTGCAGCTTGCATTATAATGTCTGGGACAACCCTCTATTTCTCTGAACTCAAAGTTATATCAGGAAGAGCTTCTTGACACAGCAATAAGACAAATTGTTCTGAGAAAGGGCTCTTTGAAATCTAACATTACCACTCTCCGTGTGGCTCCTGAATTTTTGGCCTTGGCCATAGTTGAGAAACTTGGATATATGCTGTGGAATTTTCAGTAAGGTAATGGGTAAAAGCATTCCTTAGAAACAATAGATTGAAGTCAAGCCTTCATGTTGAGCGAAGAGCAGTAGCTGAAGAAAGAGCAGGGCTTGCTTGAGAAACTGTTGGCACTATTGCCTTGGGAAAGAGCTGTGGAGCGATTTATGTATTTCTCAAATGTGTCAAGTTACCGACTACAGAAAGTGAGAGTATTTGTCAGTCTTTTTCTCTAGGAAGAGTATCTGGAAAAATGATTTTCACATATAACACAATATAGAATATTAACTCACTATGTGGAAATTGTAATTAGGCTAGCATCATTTGGCTAATCTCACAGAAGGCTTTTTTTTCGAGAGTTTAGCAGTGGATATAGATCTTCCGTATACATCTATTGAGGTCTCTGGAAACCTGGTTTATCAATGTTGGTTTATTCAGGTTAAAATTACTCTAAGCACGTGACCGAGATAAAGGGAAAAGATATTGGACTGTTTCTAATGCCTGATCAAAATGAGTACAGCATTTGGGTTTTGTTTTGCTTTTCCACTTTCAATACTATGAGGTCTCTTGTGTTTAGTGTTAGGTTGTTTATGACAGCATTCTGGAGCCTGTATCCAGGCACAACTCCCTGCTCAGGTACAGAGCTCTGGCTCAGTGCAGAGCCAGTAACCATGGTTGGTCTCCAAGGACAGCACAACTCTTATCTGCTTCCTTTCCCACTGAACTCCGCTTTGTTCCTTTTTATCTGGGCTGTTGCTATGACTGAGTATGGTAATATGTTTATAAATCTTTTACACTAAAACCACGTGATAAAGCATATCCTCTTGACTGTCTGAATAGAAACCTAAGAGGGGGGGAAAAATAATTAATTTAGAAAGTTTAAAGAAGAGGGAAGCAGGCAGGCAGGCTAGGAGCAGAATATTGATTGCAGCTTCATACTGGCTAATCAAATCATATTGGTGAATAAGCTGATAACATCACCACAACTCTAAAAATAGAAAAACCTAATAAGAGTTTAATATGTAGAAACTAGCATTAAGAGAATTGGCCACTAGCATTTATGTTTGTACTTTTGAGAAACCTTGTACCTTTAGCTTGAATGTAAGCTCAATACATGCCATTTTCTGTTGATAATTTTTTTAGAACACTCTAAATTAAGATTACAAACTGCTTTAAAAACACCATCAGGTTTATCACCATATATTATATTATGAGATATAATATGGGGTAATAAAATTATATGGGGAGCTTCTGTATCCTGCTTTAAATTGTACTGTTGTACTGTAATGGCCAAAGAACGTAGGGAACACACTTACTTAAGTTGGGCCTTTACTTCATACAAAAAAGTTATAAGGAGACAAGAGCAACTCTCTGACCCGTCCCAGTGGCTTGATAGAGGCTCTCCCAATGGTTAGGTAAGGGAGGCAGTGACTTTCAATAAGCTGACAAATAACTCTTAAGAATGCTCCGAAACATTTTCTATTGTTTTCGTACAGTTGGCACAGAAGTTGATTGGTGAAGTTTGTGGGAATTGTAAATCATGGATTGTGAGTGTATGACAACCCAACCAAGCAGAAAAGCGATAGCCTGTGCTCCTGTTTCAGAAGTGCTGTCCTGCTCTGGCTAATGTGGATTATGGCTGTATGAGAATCTGAAATAACTATGTGCTTAATGAAGTTTCTGTTAGACATAATATGAATAACTTTTATTACAATGTCTGCTTAGACCGTATAGGTCATAGCTTTATGTTTCTTCACAACACATGAAGCTTGCCAGCAATGCTGAAAGAGATTCTTGGGTAAAACAGAGTTCTATATTAATGCCCAACTTGAAAATTTTGGGGTTATCATATGTATTATGTCAGTTGACTTACCCATCACTTTGGATTTAATAATGGATGCTACTTAAGATGTAGCAAAATCTATTCTATCTTAAGGGTGTATATTATTAATTAAGCAATATTATCAGTTGCTATGTCAAGTATTCATTCAAATTTAAATGTATGGATTTCATAAAATCATGTGCTTTGGAGTTCACATTATCTGGAATAAACATTTTTTTTGTTTGTGTGATGTAATATTTAAAAATTATTTTAAAAGAAAATTTGTTCTGGGATAGTTTTACCAGTCTTATAGAAGGACATTAAGCAACATTAATGCACAGATTGGCAGTTTCTCTAAATCTTGGCAAGTACCCTACCAGGTAAGAAATATCCAAGATAAAAAACATGCTGAAACTGATTTAAGATTAAAAGATGCAGTTGCTAGTATTAGATGAGCAAAAGCAACAAGAGAAGAAGAAAGATACAAGAAAGAAAAGTGTACAAAGTTGGAGTATGAATAAGCACATAACCATCACCAGTCCTGGCTCACCAGGGAGGTCCCAGATGATTGGAAGCTGGCTAATGTGACTCCCATCCACAAGAAGGGCGGGAAGGAGGACTTGGGAGACGACAGGCCTGTCAGCCTGACCTCTGTGCCGAGCAAGGTTATGGAACAGATCATCCTAAGTGCAATCACACAGCACCTACAGGAGGGACAGGGGATCAGACCCAGCCAGCACAGGTTTAGGAGGGGCAGGTCCTGTCTGACCAACTTGATCTCCTTTTATGATCAGGTGACCCACCTGGTGGATGAGGGGAAGGCTGTGGATGTGTCTATCTGGACTTCAGCAAAGCCTTTGACACCGTCTCCCACAGCATACTCCTGAAAAAGCTGGCAGCCCATGGCTTGGACAGGGGCACCTTGTGCTGGGTTAGGAACTGGCTGGAGGGCTGGGCCCAGAGAGTGCTGGTGAATGGTGCTGCATCCAGTTGGCGGCCGGTCACTAGTGGTGTCCCCCAGGGATCAGTGTTGGGCCCAGTTCTGTTTAATATCTTTATTGATGATCTGGATGAGGGGATCAAGTGTACCATTAGCAAATTTGCAGATGACACCAAGTTGGGGGGGAGCGTCAGACTGCGGGAGAGTAGGAGGACTCTGTAGATGGACCCAGACAGGCTGGATAAATGGACTGAATCCAATGGTATGATGTTTAACAAGACCAAGTGCCGGGTCCTGCACTTTGTCCACAACAACCCCATGCAGTGCTACAGGCTGGGGACAGAGTGGCTGGAGAGCAGCCAGGCAGAAAGGGACCTAGGAGTTTGGATTGACAGGAAGCTGAACATGAGCCAGCAGTGTGCCCAGGTGGCCAAGAAGGCCACTGGCATCCTGGCCTGGATCAGGAACAGTGTAGCCAGCAGGATATGGGAAGTGATTCTTCCCCTGTACTCAGCACCGGTGAGGCCACACCTGGAGTACTGTGTCCAGTTCTGGGCCTCTCAGTTCAGGAAGGATATTGAGGTGCTGGAGCAGGTCCAGAGAAGAGCAACGAGGCTGGTGAAGGGACTGGAGCACAAGTCCTATGAGGAGAGGCTGAGGGAGCTGGGGTTGTTCAACCTGGAGAAGAGGAGGCTCAGGGGAGACCTCATCACTCACTACAACTCCCTGAAAGGAGGCTGGAGCCAGGTGGGGGTTGATCTCTTCTCCCAGGCAAGAGGGCATGGTCTTAAACTGTACCGGGGAGGTTTAGGTTAGACGTTAGAAAGAAATTCTTTACAGAGTGGTCAGACATTGGGATAGGATGCCCGGGGAGGTGGTGGAGTCACTGTCCCTGGAGGTATTTAAGAAGAGACTGCATGTGGCATTTAGTGCCATGGTCTAGTTGACAGGGTGGTGTTGGGTCATGGGTTGGACTCAATGATCTCAGAGGTCTTTTCCAACCGGATTGATTCTGTGATTCTGTCAGCGTAAATATTATTTCTCTAGCAAGCTATACTTGTTTTTATTTATGTAAAATTGAATGAACTATAATATTCTAATGACAATATTAGGGTTTCCACCTCCAAAAAGTCTTAGTTTGAATAGCCAGTGGTTCTCAATGAGATGAACTGACAAATTTTGTCTTTAGAGTCTAACTTGTGGCATCTGACCATGTAAACATTTTGCTTAAGTAAACCACTCTGAACTTTAATCATATTTCAACAAATATTGTTTGAAGAATAATTTTATAATTTCCTGAGAGGCATTATCCCTGTGAAACCTTGTTAGTATTGCCCTATTCAATTAAATAAATAATCCCTCTGACACCATCACATCCTTTGAAGTGCTAGGACAAAACATCCTAATTATTCTTTATGATGCTGAGATCCAAATTAAATTGTGACTCTAAAAAAAAAAACCACAACACATTATAAAGGCTTTAATCCTCCTATCTTTGTAGGCAGAGATTTAACAAAACCAAAAAATGTGAAAGGCCTTGAGTATGAAGGGCATGGGTCTAAAACACTTATCCAAAGGAAAGAAAATGTGGTAAAAGCAATATAGCCTGCAAAGCCATCTTTGCTTGCCACTTTCTAATGTGACTCTTACTGTTGCTGGTGCATTACTGGTGTTGTCTTTTTAGCCCTATCACTATCCTGTGATAGTTCTTGACCATATCTGTGCTGCATTGAATGTAATTTTGTATAAATATATTAGTGAAGCAAATAAGTTGCATAAATTTTGTCTATAATATTTTATCTATCCTCTCAGTTACAATAGCTAAGATAAGCAGGTTTAATTTCACTGCATTAAATTACTTTTATATTAGCAACATGGTTTTAGCAGATTAAGAAAGATCAAGTTAAACACAGCTTTTTCCTACTGAATCTAATCTCTTCTAAGCAATTTAATGTGCTGTGCAACTGTACAGTTTCTGAGCACTTTCTGGTAGTCTGCTAAACAAAGTCACTACTGTTTCTTGCCTGTGTTTCTCATCTTGCAGTCCTGCGTTTGAGAATGGGTTTTGTGTTGAATGGCAGAGAGAGAGGAGTAGGGTTTTGTTTGGTTGGTTTTGGTCTATTTATTTAGTTTATAAGCACTAAATTTGTGAGTAACTTTTATGGATAATTCAGATTCTCCTATGTATTTATACTACATGAAGAGATGTTCACCAAATGTGCCCTGTAGTTGAAGTAGAAGGCAGTGAGCTTTGTAATGAGCTTTTAGTATCAGCAGGAGTTCCTTTCACAGGAGTTCATATTACCCTTGACATTTTAGTTCTGGCCAAACAGAAATAATGTATTTTCAGTTTGCAAATGTCTCTGAGGGGAAAAGTCTGCTTTCTCTTGCTAGTACTATCCTGGCAATACATAATGCTTACTACTCAAGCATCTTCAAAATGACATTAGAGGATTTGTACCATACTGTAAAAATTTAGTAAATCCTCATTAAAGGCAGTTGTTTAAAAACAGTTTATTTCTTTATCTGTTAAACTTAAAGAAATTGTAATTTAACACTTTTGTTACAAGTATATTACAAAACAGAAGTATAATTTAACCTAGTTTATCTTCCAAAATAATCTGAATTGCTTTCACTAAGTAATTTAGTTTAATAAATTTCACTAATTAAGGAAGGGTGTTCTTAGAATAGAAATAGTTTTAAGACTAGATAAAAATTTTCCTGTAGGGTTTTATTACTCTCTAATTGGATGAATCTCTGATTTTCTTTTCAGTTAGACAAGCCTTTTGCATTTTGAGTTTTTAATTAATTGATGTTATTTTATTGACTTGTGAAATTACCTACAACAGAGTTTCTTTTATGGTTGAGATATTTGTGTAATGTGTATTAGTGTTTGAAGTGTATGATGTATACAAAAATTTGAAAGAAAAAGGCAAAAATGGAGTAAAAATGGAATATAAAGATGACTCATGACTAAATAAAGATAGTGGGTTATTTCAGTTCAATCAAATTGATACAACAGTCTTAGCTGAACTTGGTTCAGAGAGAATAGACTGACAAAAAAGTTTCTTTTTTTTTCTTTTTTTAAACAAACCTACAGTTTCCTATAGAAATGATTCATGCCAATACAAACTCATAAACATTTTAAACATTATTTGAGAAACTATTCAAAATTGTATGCACACATAAAACACTTCTGGAGGGCTCACAAAGCATTAGCTAGAATAGTGCCCACTCTGATGTGTTGCTGTTATGAGCACATGGAGCTCTTCAGAAAGGAGGATGCAGGGAGATCTGCTTGTAGAGGTGCACTCATCTTCAAAATATGTTCTATTGTACCTTTTTACTGGAAAAGTTGGTTTTTTTTTTTTTTTGCTAATTCATATTTAGTTGTAACTATTTGAATTCATTGTTAGGGTGTAACCTTAAAATACCGCGCCAAGAGCAGGTTCTCCAGAAGGTGCACATCAGTTGAAACACTGTATGTATATGAGATTTTCTGTAGATTAGTACTTACTCAAAATAACAATCATTTTATGTATATTTTAAAAAATAGTTTTGAAAGCATATCTTTGTATGTGTCTATTTATATAAATAATAAGATATTAAACATACAAGTAGTATTTGAAGACTTCCTCCAGAATAAGGAGAACTGTAGATCGGTTCATAAATGGAAAGCATCACCTGTGACCCAGTTCAGTAGCACAGACACAGCAGCAGAAAACCTTTTTGCTTTTCAAAACAGTGTTATTTATATTAACCTGGGTGACAACATTTCATTTTCTTCCAGGAGAAAGATATACAAGGATGCTGCCTGAGCAGGAAACTGTGGTTGTATTACCTAACGCTTTATATTGCCCCTTCAATAAAAAGAAAGGAAAATATTTTTGCTATTTTAAAAATAAATTTAAATAAGACAATGCTTTAAAGTTTGATTGGTGTGATCTTCAGGAGGCAGAGGATTAAATCCATTGAATCTGCAGAGAATTTTGGTACTTAATGCACTGCAGTTATGTTTTCTCCAGAGTTAATTCAGAGCAGTGTTAATCATTTATGTATATTGGCTTAAAATACCATTATTGCAGCAGTGGTTTTGAGTGACAAATGACCTGTATAATAATGCATCTATGTAATTCAAGTTTTAATTGTCCTTATTTTGCCCAATGAAATAAGGGGTTTTTATAATAAAAGCAATTTAAAACATTTTTTTTTTAAAAGTAGACTTTAAAATAAAACCTTTCATCTCTCCTTTCTTTCTTTTCTGGGCTTCTCTTATTTTCCTTTCTTTTGGTTTCTTTTGGTTTGTGTAGATCATGAAGTATGGCCAAAGTTTTTGATTTTCAGTGGCTCAGTCTTCATTCAGTTCTCTGCCTTTGGGCTTTTTATCATATTAGGTACAAATACAAGCCTTGGATACCAGATGTGGACCAAAAAACCATACTCATATGTGTAATGTGGCAAATAGTGAAAGTGTACTTGTGTATATAAATAAAGGTTTAATAAAGTAAAGTTGCCTTGTTAAGAGATATACTAGTTATTGTGGAGAGGTAAATAAGCTCCTTAGTCATGAAATGTAGTGAAGCAGGACCTGTCCTTTGATTAGACCTTCATATAAAAAAACGAACTGCAAGTCCTGTGTAAAGGCAGAACTGCTGATGTAACAGGCATGTATATTTTAGATTTTACTTTATCAGCCCAGTGTGGAGAGAAGCAAGGAGGAAAAGGAAGAAGCAAGCAGGCTTCTTTAAATAAGCGACTCAGTTCATGTACAGGACAAGATGTGATTGTTTGTATGCTCAGGATGTGCCGCTGCAGCATTAACGCAAATGAAAAGATCTTATGCGTGATGGAGCTATTGTTCTCTTGTTTATAAACAGAAGTTTTGCAGTGGTTTAAACAAACAAAATCCCCAAGTCTTGAGTCTTTTGCCTATGATGGCCAGTCTATCTGGATTTAGAATGTTTTATCTCTGAATGGTAGTACTTTCAAAATTCCCTGCTACTGTAAAGTCTTAATGTTCCTGTTCCAAAATAGGTTTTATTGAAGTGTTGCCAGCTCAAAGCAGTAAAAAATCATGAATTAGACTAAAATCAGCACTGGGCTGTGGGGTTGATTTTTGTAGGTCTGTAAATTATGTATTTAAAATTTCCTTAAATTATCTCTATTTTGGGGCAAGAAGGACTTCGTGGGTTGTTGACTATTAAATAAGATGAGGCAGTTATTGCTCTGTAACTGAGGGCAAGAAACGTAGTACTATTCCCTGGAAGTCTCTTGTATGATTGTACAGTTCCAGGAGCTGAGATTTCAGGAAACGCTTAGACAGTCTGAATAACAGTGGAATTAAGAGTTGACTGTGAAACAGAAAGAACAGGTGGAGGGAGCAGGCGACTTGTAACTTTATCAGTGTGGAACAGTTTGTGATGAGAAGGTAGACAATGCAGCGATGTGAAGGAAAACACACTCTAAATCACAAGTGGTGGGAAATCAGAAACATATTCTGTAACTGAGAAGTGATTAGTCATAGCAGGGATGTTGCTGGCTTTTTATCAATTTCTCATTCATGGAAAAGGATTTAATAATTGAAAAGCTATAGCAGCTGGCTTTTCACAGAATATTTCATGGTACTCTGGAAAATTTCATTCTTGCCATCTATTCGAACATTTTATAAAAAGAAAGCTTATTACTGAATGGGAGGGGAAGAAAATCCATAAAAGCTGAGAAGGGGGAAGGGAGAGCACTTACAAGAAACACTAAAAGTAAGTTGAACGATTGATCTAGAAGAAGAGATACAGAATGTCTTGCACCACTCTTCAAAAGTATTTCACCCCCACACTCTTTCATTGTGATTGTACTTTAGGGGATTTGTGTCAGGTGAAAGACCCTCTCCTTCAGTGGGAGTAGGAGTGCAGGCTTACAGGGTTCTCATAAGCACTGCTCGATGGAACCACCCATTTAGCACCTGAGGCTCTCAACTATTTCCTTTTATTGCTATGGAAACCTGACACAGAAGGAACATACACATAAAAGTGACATTTATTTTGATTCAAGTTAGAAGAGGGTATTTTATTGACTCATTTTTAATTAATGGTGCTTATCTAAAGAGCAGGACTGATGTAAAGCAGAATAGTTAACCAAGGGGTGTGGAATCTACCTCTTACCCGCTTAAGGAATTTAAGTTTAGTTAATCTGATTATTAGTTCATTGCTGTATTGG
This sequence comes from Chiroxiphia lanceolata, assembly GCF_009829145.1. Lineage (NCBI taxonomy): Eukaryota > Metazoa > Chordata > Aves > Passeriformes > Pipridae > Chiroxiphia > Chiroxiphia lanceolata. The sequence goes on along the minus strand of NC_045641.1, from coordinate 45,767,573 downwards.
ACAGTGATTTTTTTAATTTTTTTTTCACATGACTGACGGACAGTCAATGGAAAGTAACTTGCTTACTTTTGTAGGGGCCTGTTGTTTTCAATTTTCAGTGTCTAGGCACAGAAATTGTTTGTATTGGAACTGGTTTTTCCTTATGTCAGTTTTATGCTGCCAAACAGTTTAGAACAGGACTAAAAGTTGAGAGTGTGAGTGGTGACACTATCACCGACTTTCCAGTGGATGTTGTTGGGTTTTAAAGGAACTGGTGTTCGCAATGAAGTAGAAAACTGCCTCTTCCCCCCATTGTTCTCTTCTCCCTTTGGTTTAATCTGAAATAGTACCATATCGAAATACTTATTTACACACAAGCCGTGACCTAGATCATTTAGCCTTAGTTCAGTCCTTTAATTGGAAATTAGAGAAAAGGTTATTTCTGGGATACTTACAGCTTTAGCTATTTACTTTAGCAGTCTGGGGTTTTTTTTGATAGTGATAGAGGAATTGTTGATGATAAAAGAATCACCTTCTGTGTTATTTGACTCCATCAGCATTTGCCTGGTGGTCTCAGGATCTCATTTGCCTGGTGCCTACCTGGATCTCCCATTTCCCCAGTAAAAAGCAGAAACAGGATTTTCTGTCTTTCTCCATTTCTATACTCTCAAACCTCTGCTTGATTATTAACATGATATTCTGAGTGTAGGTACTTCTAGATATTACTATAAAGCAGCTCTTTAAAAAAACATGAGCAGAAGCTGTTTTGCTGTAACATACTGTACAAAAACGTTGGGGGCTGATTTTATGTAACTTAAAATCTTTTATGATGGTTTAACACCATTTTAAGACTTCCATGAAGGACTCCTCTCCTATGGATTTTAGAAGGAACAGTAGACTTGAAAGAGATGGTAACAATCTCTCCCAAAATACATTTCTGCTTTGGAATATGCTGAAAAAGTATTAAAACCTCCTCTGCATGCTCTTTTACCCGTTGAAACCCCTGACATATGCGTATTTGTTGACAAAAAGAGAATTGCTCCTGATTATTTTTCTTACTATTGCTAAATTCTAAAAGCTTTAAATCCTATTTTGTGTGCTCCTTATGGGATTCTTTTTCTAAGCATTCATCAGATACCCCTCCAAACCTCTTTCAAAATAGACTTAAATAATAGTAAGTTTTTGTTTAGCTTGCACAGCTATGTCTGGTGATAGTAATGAGATTGTTTGGAGAAAGAAGAAGACAGAACCACTTGTAAACTGAGCCTATTTAAATGCTTAGTTCACTTTCTGTCTTCATGGTTTGCTTCCGTTAGTGAGACAACCCAAAGGTGTTTGCTTTCTGAAACCTGGTGCATATATGCAGTCAATGACTCTGTGTTGCAAATGCTTTTTTTTCTCTGCTATTTTTTTCATTTACTTTTTAAAAGAGTGTAAAAGAAATCAATGCAATAAACAGTAGAGTTCAGTTTGATACCTAAACATAGGTGGCTTATCTCTCAAATGTTAGTGGAGAGCCATTGAACACAGTCAGTAGAATACAGGAGGTGATTGATCTGAGCAGCCATGAGATATGGGCTGCACGAGGGTGGACTGCATGCTCTCTATGCTCTATTCACTATGGATTTTTTTCTCCCAAATGGATCCCACCCGGAATCTTTGGGGAAGAAGTAACCTTCTAGGTCTGCTTTGTATTTTCCAACCAGAGGATATAATGGCCAATTTGCACAGGCTGTTAAGCACGATATTCTCACCAGTTCAGCAGATCCTGCCAGTGTGAAATTCCTTTCCAACACTCTTGCTTGTGGCATTGGGGCACATGGGTCCTTTCATGCTCTGGGCTCATTGTTAGCAGGGCCTGCAAATCTGACCTTTGTTGCTTTTGCAGACGGTTAAGTGAGAAAATGTTGATCATTATGATGCCAATGTAATCCATATCCTTGCTTCTGTGATTGGGTTTTCAGATCACAGTTGTGCTCTGAATGCTTCTCTTTGAATGACAGGCTGCCTTTTACCCAGCCCTCCACTTACCATTTAAGACAGAGAGTAAACTCACCAAGTCATGCGGCATGAAGGGTTTTTAGCAGTGCCCCGTGTTCATTTCACCAGGCAGTTATTCTGCTATCCCTTTTGAAGCTCTGGACTTTGGCTTGGAATGGGTTTCATGAACAGCATGGCCATGCAGCCAGGGATCTGCTTGACTTGGAAAAAGGGGGATTGGGGCGTTTCCACTGAGAGTTACCTGTCTAGTAATTTGTGGCACCTGGCTCTGATGCAGGCAGGGATCCTGAATTACTTTACTCCTAAATCACTGTTCTTTAAAAGCTAAAGCTAGTATTTCAGCAGCACAAACATTACTATTAGTTCTCAACTGAGTTGTAGCAAAGTACATAATGTGAACTGCCCCATAAAGTGCAGTGGTCTCTCTCCAAGCTCCAGGTTTCTTCTTCTGTGCTACTATCAGCTATGGCTATCCCAGTACCAAATGCAAATTGGTTTTTTCTAAAAGACAGATCCCAGGCATGTTTCTGGTATTTTCTCAGACTGTGGGCTAGTGCTGTCCTCCTGGTGGTACCACTTGTCTCAGGACTGCTGCCTTTCATCTGTTGCTAATCCCCAGCTCTCTAGTAATTCTTTTCATAGGAGAGATGTATGATGATTCTTACTTCTTTAAATGTGTCTCACTTCTGAAAAGATGGCTGGTCCATTTTAACTGTTGGGGCTGCTACCGTATGTATGTTATTTTTTTCTCTTGGCAACCACAATGAAAATCTTAAAAAATAAAAATAAGAAAAATCAATCTCTCAACAACATTTTTATTATTGAGGGCTTTGTGGCCCTGTCAGACACTGGTGACCCAGGAGTCACAGAAAAAACAGTGACATGGATGGCATTCATCATTTCTTCCCAAAGCACAGCTGGAAGAGTGCTCACACAGTTTGAGGGAGGTGTGCATTCAATCTCCTGCATGTGGGAGGATTTCAGTCCACATCACAGGAGAGTGCACCAGTCCCTGCAGGGATAAGGAAGCATCTCGGACTCCTACTGACAGTCTTCTGCTCGGTATAAAGAACTAGGCAGGATACAGCAGGAAATGCAAGCTAATTCTTCTCATGTCAAGATGAGACTGTTGCAGCAAGAAGGATTTGGGGTAGGATTTGAAGATGGAAATCTGATGTCTTGGGATAGCATTAGAGTTGAGCTATAAAGCAATCACAAATGGATCTTTGCAAGACTGTTCTACCTCATCAAGGTAGAAGAAAGGTGACAGGCCACTTGTCTAGAGATACCTGAGTCCTCCAGTGTCTACTTGCTACTGATTTAAAATGACCGAACCAAACAAACCAAAAAAACCCCATAAATCCCACAAAAACCAACCAACTAACCAGGCCCCCCCCCCCAAAAAAAACAACCAGCAACTCACACCACACCACACCCACACCTCCAACAAAAAGGTGTATTATGTCAACAGAGAATTTCAAGAGCCTCTGTTTCTTGACCCAGCTTTGCAACATGATGGCAAGAGGACACCTGCCTTTTTGTTCAAATACGATCAGACAGAGAAGTGTATTGGATATAATTTTTCCATACCCTTGGTGATCTCTCAATCAAATAAGTAAAAAACCCTACTGCTAGCAGTGTTTTGTGAATTTAAACACTATTATTTTCTAAAGTTTATTGAATTTGAACTGACCTTATGATTGGTTTTACTCATTTAAGGAGCAGATTTTCCACATGCTAACTGGTTTCCTCGTTTCCAAAAGAAGGCAGCTTTTAGCAGATGTATTCCTTCAATGCTATTGTTCTTTTTATCTCTATTGCTGTTTTGGCCTTGGAGTTTCAGGAAGGCACAGAAGGCTGACCAGTAGAGACTCCAGTGAGAGAGAGGACATAAGGGAGAAGGGATCTGATTTGGGCTTGTATCCAATTATTACAATACATATTTAGACTATTTTGTACTAAGGAAGTAAACACTTACTGCTGTGTAAAGGTTAGAGATAGACCCACCCATTCTTGGAAGTATGTACAGCTTGTCCTGAGTGACATCAGTGATGGATCTTTCTTGTGTGTGTATACAATGCGGTGATTTATTACAGTATAATTTTTTGCCAAAGATTATTAAAAAAATGTCTTAGGTTGTTTCAGTAAGCTATTGTTTTATACTGAGTTGTTTGTCCATACTGAATTTGTCTAGATCCCGTAAGTTCATTTACATAAATATTTGCAATATAGGGTACAGATCTGGTATCTAAACTTTTCAGCTGTTTGCCTTGATTGCTTTTCTTTGCTGTCTGAGCCTTTGGAAAATTACAAGTATCCAATATCAAACTATTTTTGCTTATATTAAAGGCAATTTTAGGTACCACAACAGTATTATGAGTGTTATTATGTTAAAAAGTGACACGTGGTTTTTGCAGTCTTTATATTAGATATCACACTGAATATAGAATGACATCTGTGTGTGTCATATCTGTGCAAATACTAAAATACTAAGATCTCACCAATAAAGTAGATTTTCTGCAACACACATGTGATTAGTGATATTAAATAATATAAAAATTTTATTTAAAAAATTATTTTTACTTTTTTTTAATAACTAAACTGGTAAAGTGCAAATCTGTTAGGCTACAGCACTGGTTTACTTCTTGGAATAGAGTCTGAATCTTAAAGGTCATCATTAACTAATATTCTCCAGAAGAAATTGTGAGTTCCACAACTCCTTCAGTTTGCATTTTTCATGTGTCTATATTTTTTTAAATATTGGTGAATCTGAACTTTTATGTTACCTGGTTTATGCCCTGAGTGGTGCAGTAGCAAAAGAAAAAGCAGGAAAAAGCTCCACTGTAATCCTTGGTAATCTATAAGGAAAAGAATATAAAGTAGGAGTAGAGATGATCTTGTCTGTGAAATGGTCTGGTGCAGATCCAGATTTATAGCTGTATTACCCTCTCTGTTTGTACCCCATCATGGCAGACACGGAGCAAGACTTGTTCTCCTGATCAATCTCTGCACGATGCATGTTATTAACAATAGGACACCTTATCTGGTTACTGAACTTGTATTTTAAGGACAATACAAGAAACCTTGAGAGAATTTCCAGGAGAGCCGCCCAAACTTTTCAAGGATAGAACAAACCTTAAAGCAATACTTAATGATGGTCTTATGGTTTTTTTTAATTAAGAAAAAGATTGAATGGTGATCACTGGACATGTACACATAGGTCTGGCTTCATGATCTTCAGTATTACAGATAATAATAAACACTGTAATTGAAAATCAAACTTTTAACATAGTGTCTCAGGCATTTTGAAACAGAGTAGCTGAAGTGTTTCACAAATGCATGTTTAAAAGATACTTTAATAAAGCTTCTGCCTTGTCTCTGCAATGGACTTACCTGAGCAATGGTATTGGTTCCCTCTGGTGTTAAAGCTCTGAAAACCCGTTATGGCTGGAGCATTTGTTAAGCAGTCTCTACACATGGGGTATTGTGGCAGCTTTAATGAAATGCACCTTCTATGTCACAGAAGCTAAACCAAGATGATAATAGGGATGAAGCTATTTTGGTTAGATCATTCTTATGTTGTGCCTTTTCCATGACTTTGACTTTGTATAAGGAAACACTTTTTGTGTTTTGTATCAGACTACCTTGCCTTTCTGTTAAGAAAGATGAATAATCTGTTGCGTTTGTGTTGTAAACGAGTTGCTTAATTGTTTTTGTTGTGCTTCCAGAGAGCATTGTTAGGGTGTATGGATCCTATATGTGACTGAATGCAGTTTTCCTTCCTGAGTTTCTTTCTGTAAATCCCACTCAGTGAATTTGCTATTAAGATAGACTTAGCCACAGCAGATCAAGTTGTTGAGCATCTTCATCAAGCATGGGAAGCCGAATACAGGCCAATTCTTTCTCCATGCTCTCTGCTTTAAAAACTAGCAGCTGCTTCCAGCTTGAAGCATACACTAAATTTCCAAGAGCTTTCAGCTAGTTATGAAAAAACTTTGAATTGCAGGAGGAATTTGAATGGGACGTATCAAAAAAGGCATTTAACCCAGGAAAATATGCTGAACATTATAGAGCTGTTGTAGAGGGAAAAATCTGCTTACATCTCCATTGGTGTTTGACCATTTCGAAGAGAAAAAACAGAGTGATTATCAGTCATGATCTCTTTGAAACTCTTAATAATAAACAATATATTTAAGAACCTTTTCTAACTAGGTGTTATTCTAATTTTCTGAAAAACTGTGAATGATTCTGAAAAGCTGCAAACTTGAATAATTTTCTCTCTAATTCATCTTGCTTCTATTTTAAGAGAAACAAGCAGTTCCTTGGGCTGCTTATTAACCTATGGAAGTCAACAAAAATGCTGCTTAATTTCAAGAAAAGTGTATTCTCTTTTGCTACTGTAAACTACTTTATATTGTGTACTTGATATAATTACACGCAGGAAAGGAAATTGGAAGTTTGATTTAAAAAAATAGAATTCAAATTCCATTTATCTCTTTTCTTTCAGGTGGAAAGACATGACATGAATACCCTGAGTTTACCGCTTAACATTCGCCGTGGAGGTTCTGATACCAACCTGAACTTTGATGTACCAGATGGGGTCCTAGAGTTTCACAAAGTCAAACTCAGTGCAGATAGCTTGAAACAGAAAATTCTCAAGGTTACAGAGCAAATCAAGGTTGAACAAACAGCTCGAGATGGAAACGTGGCTGAGTATTTGAAACTGGTAAACAGTGCAGACAAGCAACAGGCTGGGCGCATTAAACAAGTCTTTGAGAAAAAGAACCAGAAATCTGCCCACTCCATTGCCCAGCTGCAGAAGAAATTGGAACAGTATCACAAAAAGCTCAAGGATATTGAACAAAATGGATCTTCCAAAGCTACCAAGGATACTTCCAAAGATAACTTGAAAGATATTCAGCATGGAAAGTCTCGTACCACTGGGCATGGAGCAGAGAGCAGCAAGTCGGGTGTGCCAGGTGTATCTTTGACACCACCTGTCTTTGTTTTCAGCAAGTCTAGAGAGTTTGCCAACCTGATCCGAAACAAATTTGGTAGTGCAGACAACATTGCTCATCTCAAAAATACCCTGGATGAATTTCGGCCAGAAACGAGTTCCAGAACATATGGGGGCAGTGCCACCATTGTTGCCAAACCAAAATATGTTAGTGATGATGAATGCTCAAGTGGGACCTCTGGATCAGCAGATAGTAATGGGAATACTTCTTTTAGTCCTGCTGTGGCAAGTACCCTGGACAGCCAAGGAAAGCTTTCCATGATTTTGGAGGAACTAAGGGAAATCAAGGAGACTCAGTCCCAATTAGCTGATGATATTGAGAATTTAAAAACACAATTTAAAAGAGACTATGGCTTTATTTCTCAGATGTTACAAGAGGAAAGATTTAGGTATTTTTATTTAACTGTTCTCTTGAAATTACTTTTGAACCGGTATAGGAGCTATTTGGAAAGTTTGTGTGTGTGTGTGGGGGGGAAATATTTCAGAAGCAAGAGGAAAAAATAATTCCAATCAATATCTGGTACCAAGATGTTCCACTCCTTCCAGTGACTAAAACATTAGTATTTCCTATCAAATTATGTAGTGGTCCTTTGCTTTTTGTCAAAGACTGGTCAGAAAACACTCTCCTCTGTCATACTGTGAATTATGTGAGTACTGGGGATAGGAGTATTCACTGCCAATTGTTTTGTAACCAGTGGAGATTCTCATCTGTTGTGACTCAAAAAAGCTAATCAGTCTATGGTATAGCAGAACTGACTTACAGCTGATAAGTATATCCTTGATTCCTGAGTACCTTGTCCAAATACTTCTCACACACATTGCTATCTTGTGGATGCAATGTCACCTTGTACCCTGGTGTAATAAACAGCTGTGAGTTGTAATTTTAAGTACTCTAGCACAACTTTCTTTTGCATTTGTTACTTGGCAATTAATCACTTTATCATCTATTCTAATATGTTCTACAGAGGACTTACACCTGCTATATCTCATTTGTCATATCACTTGTGACAGTCGATTCTTGAAGTCTTTACTATGCTAGTGGGGAAAAAACTCAGTATAAAATGCAATATATAATGTTTCCCTTGTTTACAGTTCTTGAAATACAAGGAAAGGCTTGATATCACATCATAACATAGGGGAGGAAAGAACAATACAAATGGCCTACTGAGCTCAGGACTTGGTTTGAGGGGAAGACAGTGGCCTTTTCTGACAGCTCACTGCCATTAAGATCTCAAGCCTCCTACCACCCATTTCCGCAGCGTGACAATTTTGCCTCCATCATTTTTGTGCTGACTGCAGTGTTTGCCTGTTTGTGTGTTAAATCAAATGACAAACTCACCAAAAAAATTTCTAGTTTCCTGATGATTTAGTTAAACTGGTTTGCTGTGCAGAGGCATGCCAGAACAGGCTGTACACAAATGGCAGGACCTTGCAGTTGTGTTTGAGAGAGAACATACTTTTCTTGTCATTACTGGTTAGCTGTTAGCTAGCTCAAACTTACTTATGAAACCATATCTTCTTGTCTAAATGAAGAGTGAAAAACTGAAAAATGTGAGTTGGAGATCCTTAGGCAGTGTTTATAGTTCATATAAGTTTCCAATGATGTACAAATATTTGCTTCTTAACACCCACTGCCAGCAAGAAACACTGAAAAAAGACTTTCAGCTTGCTGAATAAATGCTTACGGAGAATTTGCAAAGTTTTTACTGATTTCCTTTATGTGCTTTGTAATGCCAGTGATATGAATTCATAGTACACTGAAAAACTATCTTTTAAAATGTGTAATTGTGTTCATGATTTAGCATTTCTTGAATAGAAGGCACTAAATTTAGACCTCTTTTCCTAATAAGATACGAAAGACTGGAGGACCAGTTAAATGACCTCACTGATCTTCATCAACATGAGACAGCAAACTTGAAACAAGAGCTAGCCAGCATAGAGGAGAAAGTGGCATATCAGGCATATGAGCGATCACGGGATGTTCAGGTATGTTTTTCCTTACTTCTAATATTTGGTGGAAATCTTGTACCATGGAACACTCACATCTTTCTACATCTTTGTAAATAAGGAGTCTGGGGAAAGATTTAAGCCCATGTTTTGTCTGTTTTAAAGTAAAACCCCAGCATATTAAATCAATGTGAGTCTTCATTTGTTTCACTGGATTCAGAATTTTTTCTACCGGAATTGATGATGTAGGCTGGGCAGACTTGTGGTTGAAGAATGGTCTGTTTTAATTTCTTGCACTAGAGGAGGAAGGAATTAAGTCTCCTCGTATTGTGTAAAATGCCACCTTTGACAATGTCCTAACACAAACTTCTTGTTCAGACTTTCTCCAGTAAGTAGTCTCATCACTGGCAAGGTTTATTATAAATTGAGCTTCAGGTAAAAAGTAAGAGAGCTAATTGATAAATAGACTTGTAGATTTGCCAGCTATAATTTAAGAGTTTTAAGCCATGGTCACAACAACCTCTATAATTAAAACTGTAGGATGTGTTCACCTTAGTGATCAGTTGTAGTTATGTCTGGCTTCAATCAAAAGCCAATAATAATGTCTACAAGTGTGTCCTGATGGCATGTAGCTACATACTTGAATATTTATATACAATATAATCACTTATATAATGCATAATATTTCTACTTAAAGCCTGAGCAAATGGTGAAAAATGGTGAAAATGTTGTTATGCCTTACCTATTCGTGAACAAATGAAGAATGCTCAGACTGTCTTCATATTGCCTCAGATGGTAAAAGAAGCTAAAACCTGTCCTGTATACCCCTGTGCTCATATTTCTAAACATAGAGCCTGCAGGCAGGAGGATGATCACAGTTTCCTAACTGGTGTGAGAATTAGGAAGCTCCTGGGAACAGAATGGGAAAGGATGTACTAAATCTAAGTGCATCATAGGTTCCTTTGTAGGTTTAAAGAAGAGAGATCTCTGATAGATTTAGAGAAAAGAGGACTCCTTTCTGTGAAGGTATCTTGGGGATGTAAAAACATGAGACCTGAGCTGTCCAGCAGAAGGGCTATGAGCTAATCGCTAATTTGTTAGCAGAATCCTGGGGTGGGGTGGTGTCAGAGACTTTTAAAACTAATGGAAGTGCTACATTGATACAATCTTGTTTCTTTTATCTCTATACAGCTGGGCCTGTTTAAACCTGCCTCTTTGGGGGGGTTGGCAAATAAGCTAAAATAGAGAGAAGGCATTTAAACTCTGGATATTTTGAGTAACAACTTAACTCTGTAGCTAAAGGATGTGCAGATCGTTTCTAAAGACATGCTCAGCCTCTCAATGCAGAGCTGCAGGTATCAGACTTTTGCAGCTAGACTTTCTCTAAAGCAGCACAAGATTTGAGAATAACTTACAGTCAGAGTGGAATAAGTACCAGGAAAGGTCTTCAGTGTGTAGTGGAGAGCATGCATGAACCATAAGGGACTTTGTGCCACCCATTAAGAATTGTCTTTTATATATATATATATATATATGTGTATATATATATATGTATATATAACTAGTTCCTAGAACAGTGAAAGAAACCAGTTTTGTGTAACACACTGTGCCATGTGCTCTGCAATGACCTTGGTGCCTGGCTGGTCACATGGTAAGCCAGTTCAACTTGCTAAAATAAGAGAACTGACCCAGCAAGACAGAGTTAATAACTCTCTGTGTGTTTATACACAGAGGTTTGGATTGAAACAGCTTACTGTGTGATCAGGTGAATGGCCCTGCCAGTGCAAGGAAAATGTTTGGAGTTTGAGAGTGGGGAAGGAAGTAGGGATGCTGGAACATCAGTTTTCCCTTTTACACAGCGGTAAAAGGTTACGTCACATTGATCAATCTCATTAAATTATAGCCTTCCACCATGTTACATAGCGGTGCCCAAATCCCAACTCCAGCAAGAAGTGGCATTTTGGCAAATAAGTGAAGCAGTTGGAAATTTTTCTGTGTTTCACTTTGGGAGGGCTTAAGTGTGGGGTTAGTGCCTTAGAAAGCATTTTACTCAGACTACTTTTAGTCCATCCTCAAGAAGAAGAGAAAGGTCTGCTCCCTTTAGAACAAATTGTAAAGAGGAATAGATCATATGAAAGAGAATCCCATAAAAGCACCATTGCAGGTTTCTCCACTGTCTCCCCTGCCCACTTGGGGTATGGATCAACGAGCCTTCACACTGATAGAGGGAGAAGGCCAGATCTTACAGAGGACTCAAGCCCACATTGTGCGACAGGGGGCTTTGAGAGAAAAAAAATGTAGACCATAGAGGTTATGTAAAACAAATACTACATGTTGCAAAGTAGATTTAATTAGTATTGCAGCAAGCCCACCCTAATGTTTTCTATAGTATATAGAAAGAAACTAATTTTGTTGCTGTTCTAACGCAGTGATAGTTGCTATGGCAACAGCTTTCTCAGTACTTTATCTCATCAGTATATACAGCAAACATCTGTCATGAACATTAGAGTTATGATGGTTTTTCTCAAGCATGACAAAAGTAAAAACTATGTTGTGGACAGTGTTGTTAGACTTGATTATGCCTGAGCAGGCAGTGATACATTCGGTACATTCATGTGCACTTTTTTTAAAAAGTTCATGGTTCACTGAAATTTTAGCAGTGTATAATAAATTACACGTCTAATCTAGCTGATGGATGGCTCAGCAGCTAAAACATGAAGAAGTGTTGAATGGAAATACAGCTGCCCTAATTCTTGTTTTCTGTCTCCAGGAAGCCTTGGAATCATGCCAGACCCGGGTGTCCAAACTGGAGCTCCATCAGCAGGAACAACAAGCACAGCAGTCTGAAACAGTTAATGCCAAAGTGCTCCTGGGGAAATGTATAAATGTTATCCTGGCCTTCATGACTGTCATCTTAGTGTGTGTTTCTACTATTGCAAAGTTCATTGCTCCTATGATGAAGAGCCGCTTTCATATCATCTGCACTTTTTTCGCAGTGACACTGCTGGCGATATTTTGTAAAAACTGGGATCATATAATTTGTGCCATAGAAAGGATGATTATACCAAGATGAAGCCATTGGACTTTTTTTTTCTTTCTTTTTTTTTTTTTTTCATTTTCTTCCCCTCCCTGTTTTTTAAGCACTGTGTGTATACAAATTCTGTGGTGTAAATGCATAAAAGCATATTCGTTGGCAGTCAGTTGTTCAATCTGATTTTGTCTAACTGGCTATGTCTGTGATGAACTGCTCACTTAAGTCAGTCTTCTGCCTTAATCCAAAACGTTGTCCACTTTACAAACCCACACCCACAAAAGATGGTATGATGGTCTGGGAGGAATCCCAGCAACTGCAAGTGTCAGCTGTGCTTTTTACTAGGCTGGAGTGCAAAGAGTGTGACAGGAGGGAGTACCATAGTGTGTATCAGCCCTGTTAGACTCATAAGTTAATTTCTCTCTGAATCCAACTGGAGTAACAAGCCAAATTGTGCTGTCATATGTATTACTAGTTCTTGATTCTAAATTAATGAGTATCTGTATATGGAGTTTCTAGTTTTCAGGACCAATGAAACTCGATGCTTCTGCTAGTAACTTTTTGCACAGAGTTTATTGTTTGTAAATTAGACCAATGATGACTGTTGACCACAGTTAGCAGTTGTTCATTCTGGCACTATTCCTTATCGCATTTGGGAAACACATACATGTGGCATAAGACTTCCAAAGATGGACTGAATGGAATGATAAGATCCCCAGACCACTTTGGAAAGGAGTAAAGAAGCAAGTAGCTGGTGGTTGTCATCCAGACCAATGCACTTGCTTCAACCCTTGTAACCGGCAGGGGGAAAGAAGTACATGGAAAGGCATCACTGAGGTTAGCCTTTGTTAGCACTGAGTTGTTGGGGTGTTCTAACTCGATGCAAAGCATATAGGTGGCGGGACTCTGGGTACAGTGGATTTCTTTCTTGTGTCAGATTAAAGAATGTGGCAGAAACCTGAGTGAAACGCTTCTTAGGGGAGCAGGGAGTTAAACTTCTGTAAATATACAAACTGCAGACTCTCTTGACAAACATTCCTGAAAATAATGTATTAACATGCAGTACTACTACTAGGAGACAGGGTTGGGTTTGTTTTCTCACTGGAATTTATTTTGCTTGATTTAAGAACTGCAAAAAAATTTCCCTGCTTGGCTTTCAGCCATGATGTAAAACAAGATCTTTATTAAAAACAAACAAACAAAAACCACCACAAAACAAACCACCACAACGACAATTCTTCTCCACTCTCTATTAAATGAAAAGATAGTGTCTCCAGTTATTTGATGTTCAGTGTTACTAACTGTGAAAATAATTGTCATGACAGATTTTCTTTTCAGTTGCAGTATTTTCTATGCTGGTATTACAGGAGGGAGGGAGAGGCTTGGTGTGTGTATTTGTTTTTAATCAAGTGCAATATTTGGTGTGGAAGTTGTGAGGACCTTATTCTGAGGAAAGGGAGTGGGGGGAGGGAGAGGCAGGGGAAGAACTTTGACATTTTACCATGATTGGATTAACAGTGAATAGTTTCTTTTTGTGGTTTCAGGAACTGAAGAAAGGACAGAATTAACTTCATAAATAATAATATGACTCAGCAATTAGAAAATTCAATTAAAACACTTTAAAAAAATTTTAAAGAATTCTTTATATGTGCTACATCTTCGAACAGAGAATTCAGGAAGGACTGTGCTGGTTTGCAGGCACCGGAACTGGATCGGGTCAGGCACACCCATGTTATCCTACACCCAGCCCTACCTCGTCTCAGAGCATGGTGGAGTGGAAGCAAAAGTCCTGCTGAGAGAAATATGACTTTTAAGAGCCCAGACTTGCCGATTGGTTTATCCCTGACTGTGTCAGGAATAATGATTATATAGATACATTATTCTTTTCATTATTTTTTTTTCTCTTTACACCTGTATTCCTGGTATCCCCTGAAGAAGGAAAGATGTATTGTGCTATGCAGAAAACTTTTCTGCCTTCCTTGCTACATGTGCTCCTGCTGCTGTTCAGTTCAGGGAGACCTTTCTTCCCATGTCTCTTAACCCATTTTGTCACTGTATTGCATGCATTGCAACAGGCATTCACCCCCAGCTTCCAAGTAGCTGTACTTGGCCTCCTTTTACAGCCAGCAGATAGACTGAGGGCACTGCTTCCGCTGAGGCAACTCATAGACTTATCTTCCCAGGAAAGTCCCTTCCACAATGTTAGAAAAATTAAAAAAGCAGCAGCTTTTTCCTGACTTTTACATCATAAGAAAAGGTTTTCCTTGGTGGGTTTTTGTTTCCTTTTGATGTATCCTCAGATCCTCTTGGTTTTTCCCATGGTTTTCTTACATTGTGGTCCTGTCTTCATTTTGAGAAGGCATATAATGATATAATGGTTTTTTTCCTTTTTTCCCCCCATTTCTTTAGCTAATGAATGTAGTTCTATTCAGAGCCCTTTCCTTTCTGAAGTCTTTTCCTAAACTCCACCACCCATTTTACTAATCAGCCCTATGACTCTCCCACTCCCTCATTTCCCTATCACATGATTATACATCCATTACCAAAACCAAACAAGAAGAATCCTAGTTCTGATCCTAAGAATGCTGTGATGCTTCATGGTGTTTTCTTGCCATATTTATTATAATCTTCATTCTTATGTTCAGCTTGCACAGCTACCTTCTGTTTTGGCCTCTTGAGAAAACAGTTTGTTTAGCGTTTTGTTAAATGAGTTCAGAAGGTTAGATGTGCAAGAAAGGAATGCCACCTGTTAATAATGTGTATGTAAGAAAAACTCCTTTGCCTGTTGCATGATTATATGTTTAAAGAGATAATCCTCCCAGTGCTAGTTTATGTAGTTAAGTGTTACATCAGGTAGTCTCAAGGTCAGGTGTATTTTTCTTATAACAAGGGAAGCTGGTATTGTACAACCTGGGACCATGAAGGCCTCTGCTCCAAGGGCATCCTATTGCAATTCTGGAAGACAACCTCAGTGCAAAATGAGGGTAGAACGTAAAATCGATGGCTCTACAAAAGATTGGTCACTATCTTGATAGAATCTGTGTTCAAATTGGAAACAGGAAGATCTTGCATTTCCATATTAACTTTACATCTGGCAGAGGACACAGAAAAAGATAAAAAGACTGCATAATGTTAGTTATGCAAATTAAAACAACCCTAATTGGCGAATGGGCACATCAATTCTCTATTTTCCCTGCTGGATTTAAATCACTGGAGAATGTGGCACGCATCAAGTAAATAATAAAATAGTGAAGGGCAAAAGCTTGCTTTTGAGTGAAACTGCTATAGTTTTGCACAGAGTAAGGCTGCAGTGCCAGGAACTCTGCCAAGTGGAAGCCACCCAAGGGGAGAGGGGTCTCCCCTTCTGCCATCACCCCTCCATTTCCTACCTTGCGCTAACACTGGTGTGTGGTGAAGTCTTCCATATGCCATGTTAGTTCACTAGACTGGAAGAAAAACTTGGCGTTAAGAGGTGTATGGTTCTGCACATCTGGATATTAAAGGGCTGGTAGAAAGGTCTCATGAGTATGAAGCAAGGACAAAAAGGGAGATGAGGCTTTTTCTTTCTTGCTGCAGTGAATCATTAGCTGCCCCTAAAACCGGACAGCTTCAGTGTAGAAAAGTTCTTCCTAGCTTTTTCGTACAGGGAACAGATACAAACACTACCAGGATGTGGTGGGACAGGCTAGCAAGCTGTTAGATCAAGAGCAGGATCAAGAGCAGGCTGGTGCCTGTGCCATTATCTTCAGTACTGGGATCACTTCCCCCCTCTAGACTGGGATTATGTGAGCGTACATACTTTCTGCTTACCATGAAAGTATGCCTAGGCCAATCCAGAGAATTGCAAGACCTCTTAAGGAGAACTCTGTTCAGCTTCTCAATGAATTAACCGTGTTCTGTCAGGATACAATTTGCTTTTATGTTCTCACACAACACATTAGACATTCTTAGGATATTCCTTACACCTGCTCATCATGAGCCTCTAAAACACTCCTACTCAACAAAAAGTTGCCAGGCGGTGTCTTTTTTGCTTGGTGCTGCCTGGTAGTCAATTATTTCACTTCACTTTGACAGTAGTTCTCTGATGGAAAAGCCCTTCAATTAGTTGTTCATACTGTTCAGTAGGCTGTTGGCAGCTTTTTGTTCAGAGGGTTCTGGAGATTAATTTCTTAGGAAAGTTAGCACAATTTTCCTGATTTCTCACATTTCAGCTTTCAGCACTGAATGAGGCTTTCTCTAAAACTTGTCGAATGGATCCCTCTGCTAGCTTCAACTAGTTTCAGCTCTGTTATTGTTGAATGAGACTCAGTTTAAATTTCTTTGCCGTTCTGCTTTACATTATATGCATTCATGCAACTTCTTATTTTATTGCACTCTTGTGATGTGATATCTACTTGTTCTGAATTCTTATAGAGCCACTATAAAATCTCACTGCATTTTAGTTTAATATTAAAATGCTTGTGTTATGCAGTGCCTCTGCTGCAGGACCATCACATATAGATCCGATATATGGATATTTAAAAGCCAGTGGTTTTCTTTGAACAAATCATAACTGCTTATCTGGGGAATAGAAATTCAATAGGTGAATACAATTTGCTGTAGGAAAGATACATGATACACTGACTAGAACTGAAGCTAGACAAATCTACTGTAAGCATAAGCTTCAGTTTTGTAATCATAAGGATTACAAACTAATTATTAGCTACTGAACAACATAATAAACAAGTATTTTAACACTTAAAGTTGAATGGGGCTGTTCAAAAAGGTATCGATTCAGGCTTATGTTTGATACAATGTTAATTACTTTGTTAACATTGTAGTGCTTTCTGGAATCAAAATCAATGAAGAAGAAATTTGGGGAAAAAAAAGAAAACACAGAACCTTGAGGTTCATTTAGGTGGTATGAAAACCAACTTTTTATTATTTGCTTTTCTTTTTATTTTGGGAAACCGAGTCCCTTTCCGATGTGATAAAGACATTTTACTTCCATATTCAATGGTACAACAGAAGGTAAACACAGATTATTGTAATTAAACACTTTAATTTAGATAACAAAATCTAATCACTTTCAAAAGTCCATCTAGGACTAGCAATCTGGCAAATTTATTCTCCTCTTTTTTTTTAATCGAGCAAATATTTATCTGCTTTCTTCATTTACCATCATGCCAGAACATGGCCTTAATTAATTATATTGCTTCCCTTTAAAGTACAAGAGATTATAAAGGACTTGTTTTCAGATAAAGTTGGAATGGTCTCTCTGATCCTAAGTAGCATCCTGCACAAAGAATCAGACAATTTTACATTACAACAGTGAAAGACTAAGAAAAGTTTTGTTTTAGTCAGTGGAATTGCTTATTTTCCCTGAAAAAGCCGAGATGATGCTGTATATAAAGACTGCATGAGGCCTAGTCAAACTGTCTTGTACGGTTGATTTGCTGTATGTTTAGCATTTTAAGTTGTACTGTTGTGGGAAGTTTTGCACAAAGTCACCTTTCCTTTTTACCCAGGGAATCTGGGTCTGGTAGTATCAAGGTGTACCAAAAACTATCTGCTTTTATTGACTAAAATTAATTGTCTCAGTGTGTCACCTGCAATGTTTCTCATGTTATTTCCATTTTGTGCAGCACTGTGGAAAGATGCAACTACGAAAATGTAATTTTTGTATATTTGGTTGTGTAGTCATGACTGCCTCTAAGGTGCCATTAACATTTTTTAAAATAAAAATATTTACATTTATTTGATTATGAATATCATCTCTTGAACTTAGGGGTTTGAGTGTTCAGACACTATCAGTTTTCCTTTCTCAGTAACAAATTATTCAGTTGACAGTGGCAAAGCTAATCCATTAAGCACAAGGCCCAGCTTTAAAATTATTAAACTGAGCATTCTGCTCTCCTGCAGTTTTGACCAAAACCTGATAATTTGAGTTTCATTTACAGCTATGACATAGCAAAACTGAATTAGGTATCATCATTGCTTTTCTCCAGAGCTTGTGTGAACATTCTATGCAAATGTCACGCTATTGTGCCAAACAGTTGCACTCAGTTTGGATTATTTTTTTTTTTAAACTGAATTAGAAACCTAAGATGTATTTTTATGTTATTGTCAGAAATCTTGGTCGCAAGTGCCAAAAATGAAACTTAACATAGCTGACATAAAGCAAAACATTTGCATTTATTTTTCATAAAGTAGGGGTCTCATCAGCTGGCACTGGCAGCCATCGGGAATGATGTTATTTTAATTCCAAGAACAGAGCAGAAACTGTGCCATTAACAGTAACTTTGCAGTCACACAGTATTTCCTGTTTTCTCCTATTGGAAGAAATGGTGTACTGGCACTCCCATGTCACCTGCAGGCTTTCCAAGGTCTCATCATGCTGGGTTTTACATGGGTGCCTGGAATTCGTTCTATGTTAAGGCTAACTCCATTCACAAACACCAGGGTCCCCCACAACTGCTAATAGCTTTTTGCCCACTTCTGGCATGGGCTGAATAATCCCCGCTGATACTGGCAAACCAGACATAAAAAAATGCACCTCACTTATCATCAGTTCTCTGAGTTGTTCAAAACTCTGGCTTTGGAGTGTGCATAACACACCCTGGTAACTCTTTTAGCACCCAAAAATAGAAAGGCAGAGGGTAAAACAGAACAGTGCTGTTTAACTTAGCACAGAAAGAGGAGTGTTGCCAAGAATTGGTCACTGCACAGTGTTAGCAATCACTGGATGAGACAAATAAGCCTTACCAGCAGTGTACTCTGAAAATACTTCATGTTGGTGCCCCAAATAACTCCAATAACCAAAGACTTCATCTGCTATTACGCTGTGACTTGTTTTGCAACACCCAAACCAACTTTGAACTAGCTGGTTCAGGCACTGCAGTTTATAAACTTAGTGATAAATGATTCCTGAATGCACGTGTGCTTATTTCTCTGTGCTGCTGTGGAAGGTACAGAAGTAAAACAGCAGGTTCTGCCTCCCATGGCAACTAGCACTGCATTGAAGTAGTTGAAAGGAGAAATTTCTGTGCGGTGTCCTCCTCAATTCCTGTTTGGACTGTGGACTTAAGTGACAACTCTTTAGTTTTGTGGGCTTGCTTAGTGGATCAATGCTATGTCACCTTCTATGTGCAGCCTACCAGATTCAGACAGAAGTAAAGCAGGGAGGCTAAACTACTGGAGAGGGTGGTGTCCAGTCACTAATGGGGTTCCACAAGGCTCCATCCTTGGCATAGTTCTCTTTAACATCTTTCTTAACAACTTGGAGGTGGGACTGGAAGGGATACTAAGTAACTTTGCTGATTACACTAAACTGGGAGGAGCTGTTCACTCCCTCGAGGTCAGAGAGACCCTGCAGAGAGACCTCAGCAAATTAGAGGACTGGGCAATCACCAACCAGGTGAAGTTCAACAAGGACAAGTGCCACATTCTGCACTTGGGATGGGGCAACCCTGGTTATGTGTATAGACTGGGGAATGAGAGGCTGGAAAGCAGTGCTGCGGAAGGGGACCTGGGGGTCCTGGTTGATGGCGACTTGAATATGAGTCAGCAGTGCCCTGACAGCCAGGAGGGCCAACTCTGTCCTGTATCCTGTTAAGCACAGCATTGCCAGCTGGTCAAGGGAGGTGATTGTCCTGCTCTGTTCTGCAGTGGTGCAGCCTCTCATATTGAATACTGTGTGCAGTTTTGGGCACCACAATATAAAAAAAGACGTTAAGCAATTAGAGTGCATCCAGAGGAGGGCCATGAGGATGGCGAGAGGTCTGGAGGGGAAGCCTTATGAGAAGTGGCTAAAGGCACTTGATTTGTTCAGCGTAGAAAAGAAGAGACTGATGGGAGACCTCACTGTTAGGTATCAGGAAAAGGTTTTGTACCCAGAGGGTGGTTGAGCCCTTGAACAGGCCTCCCCATGAAGTGGTCACAGCACCAAGCCTGACAAAGTTCAAGTGTTTGGACAACACATGATATGATTCCTGGAGTATCCTGCACAGAGCCAGGAATTGGACTCTGTGATCCTGATGGGTCCTTTTCAACTCAGCATATTCTATGATTCTCTGATACCCTGTCTTAGGACAAGCTTAAAGCTGGACACTGCTGAGCTGCTGAAAGAAGCACCGACATGCTTTTGACAGAAACTTTAGGAATTGAACTTGCACTTCACCATGTTAACCCTTCAGTTGGTGAGTGTGTGGTTCTACCCATCTGTGTGTGTGTAAATTAGGAAAAAATCTTTAGTTAGTGTGGCTAGAATGGAATCAATTTAATGGAAATGAAAGCCCAGTCAGGACTGAAGACTCATATATGAGAACAATATATATAAATGTGAAATATCCTTGTAGCCCAATAAATTCTCTATATATTTTTCCATTGAATACCATTTTAATGAATTGGTACCTGTCAGAGAAACATCCTTTCCCCCGCCCTAGTCACAGACCCATGATGAAAAAGGAAAGACACAGAAGATCAGCATGAGATACTGTATGTACACGCTGAAGAGAAAAGTAGAAAACACAATACCTGTGTGGTCAGCAGTCCCATACAACATATTTGTCTGAATAATGGCTTTGGAAATTGCCTTACACTTTTTTATCTACCGATGTTCTTTGCGCTAAAAATTGCATTCTGACCCTACTGAGCTTAACAGTAAAAAGCCCTCTAACTGGGGAAGACTCTCACCACAGCACTATGGCACATAAAAGCAATTCCATCTTTTGACTTTGGAATGCAAAAAATATTAATTTTCTCAGGCAATTTAAACAAAACGTATGGTTTTAACTGTCTACCACAAATAGCACACTACTTAGCCACAGACATCTCTGCCACAATTGTATGGGACAATGAAACTATTTGGATGCTTTCAGGCTGTGCTGACTCATGTGCTGAACTGAGCTTGTAGTTCCAACATTAATTCCCCACTTAGCCTCTATCCTTCTGATTGGATTCAGGTCAAGGTGACATACACTAAGCATGGATTAAACTGCAGGTACAACCAGCAGCATGTATACATAACAAAACCTTCTCTGAAGATATGCCACTGGGCTACAGGAGCTTGAGGATTTATCTAATCTAGCAACTATTTTCAGCTTGCTCAACTGAGGCAGCAAGGAAGCCTGAATGAGCTTTCAAACTCAAGACTTTTCCTGACCATGCTTACACAGTATTTTCCTCCAAAGAGTGTATCTGCAGAATGCATTGAAATATTTTCCTGGGCTTCTATACATACTTTACATCTCTTTATATATTGCTTTTCTTTGTGTGAGGATGAACCTTGCTGCTCTATGAAATGTTGATCTACCCAGATGTAATAGAATGTGACATTTAAAGAGACACAATCTTTAATACTGTTGATCAAAAATTGTGAGGTCTCTAAATGAAATCTCTTTACTTTTACTTGAGCCAGAATTAATTTAAAGTATCCCTTAAAGAGACCTTACTCATTTTAAAAAATAAATTACTGAGATCTGTAGCTGCATTAATTTCTATTTTTACAAAAAACTCCTCTGTATTGTGAGAGA
Source organism: Chiroxiphia lanceolata (assembly GCF_009829145.1). NCBI lineage: Eukaryota > Metazoa > Chordata > Aves > Passeriformes > Pipridae > Chiroxiphia > Chiroxiphia lanceolata. Next base: position 45,746,086 of record NC_045641.1, on the reverse strand, counting down.
TGTTTGAGGTTCACCTCTTGATTATCTTTTGGCCCCTCTCTCTCTGCTATGTCCATAAGCCCCACTCCCGTTCCTATAAACCCTGCTTTCTATTCCTCCTTCCTTCAGCTTTTTCCTCCTTGTGCCCTTGAACTTGACTCTTCCTTTTTTTCTCTCTTTTTTATACTCTGCAAGATTCCCAGGTCAAGCCCATCTGAGTCACTGCAGCAGCTCTACTTTTAAAGCAAGCAGAGGTAGGAGCAGGTTTTCAGCACTGCTGCTCACACTGCTATGAGACATGGAGAGAGAGGGCCACTGTGACAAAGAAGAGCATCATTACCACCTGTACTTCAAGACTGATGGCTATTGAGTGAGTAACTAGAATTACCTGACTCAGTGGGTCTTGGAAGGAAACAAGTACCCTTTTCTGATCAGCGTAAAAAAACATGGAGGCAAAAATAAAGTAACCATATTTGCACCATCTTGAGTCATCCTCTTAGCAAAAGATTCCAGATTGGAAATATTTACACAATAATTGTTCCATAAATTAGCTGGCAAGAGACACCCAACCCTGTCTGTTGATTTTAGATTTTGTAATTTTTTTGCTATGTCCACAGAGTTCACAGTGAGTGACTTAGCATGTTTCTCATGTAAATTAATTGTTCTCCAATAGATCACAGCTATATAATTCTGATATGAACAAACACTAATAGAACCAAAGAAAGAATCTATGCAATTTACCACTCCCGCTGATGCAGCCGTACATGGGAGAAAGACTTCTATTTTACTGTTTTACCTTAGTTAGCATTAATATTTGTAGAGCTGATAGTGAAAGAAAAATAAAATGAGCAAATTGGATACAGAAAATGAGAATGCATCTTCATAATACTTTTTAGAAAGATTTTTTTGCATTGTAAAGCTTAGAATTTAGAAGTATGACTTTTCATCGTTTACAACAGAATATGTTTTTAATAAAAATTAAATTTTACTTAATTGTAGTTTTCTGTAGTGCTATTTATTTCATTGTAGGTGTACAATGGTATAGATAGAACACTGCTGTTATTTCATCTCCAACATGGCAACAAACACAATATACACATGAAATGGCACAGCAACATCAGTCTGCACAGTCAAGCTGACAGTGAAGCAAGCACTGAACTCTTGCCATTGTAGCTGTGGAAGTGACTGTAATGTGTTTTAGGCACTTTATTAACGGAGCTTACAACCACCCCTGGGGGAGCTGACTGCAGCTGTAATCTCCAATTGCTGGCAAACATGACATTTGGGTTTTGGTTGGTTCCCCCCCCCCCCCCCCACTTCTTCCTTGGGGATGTGTGTGTGTCATCAGCAATACCCACCTTCTAATATACTAATTGAAAACAATTTTAATTCTTATTAAAGCATTGTTAACTTTATCAGGGGAATGTCAACACCGATCTGGACGTTCAACCTCCTGCTTCGAACAGACTTTAGAGCGAAATTGAGGATGTTACGAGCAGACCGTGTTTAGAGCATTTCAGCTGCTAATAGCAGCCGCTTTCTGACAGAAACCGGCGCCCGCGGAGCGAGTCAGCGCTCCCCGCGCTGCGACGGCCCAGCCCGCCATGACCCGTCTCCCCGGCAACGCTCCCAGGGTGCCCCGCGCCCCGCGGGCCCCGGAGGGTGACGGCGCGGGCGGGAGGTGAGAGGCGCCATTTTTAAATCGCTGGGGCCGGCAGTGGCCCCACCCGGCGGGGTGTGAGGGGGGTCGGGGGGGATCACCGGAGGAGTCGGCGTGTGACTTGGGCGGGGGCACGGCCCGGGAAGTGAACGGAGGACCGGGGTGTGAGAGGGCGGCCGGGCTGTGAACGGGGGACCGGGCTGTGGGAGTGGGGCTCGGCCGTGAGAAGGCGACCGGGCTGTGGGAGTGAGGCCGGGCTATGAGGGTGCGCCGGGCTGACCGAGGCCCTGCTACGTGCCCGGAGCTTCCCCTCGCGGCGAAGGGAGGCCCTTCGGCCTCTGCCCCGGCCCCGCGCTCCTCCCCGGCCGTTGGTCACGGCGCAGCCGGAGCCGCTCCCAGCCCGTCCCAGAGCGCCCTCGCCTGTGCCTGCTATTCCGGCTGCTGGGAGCAGCCTGCTGCGGCCTCTGCGGGCTGGCCGTGGGCTGGTGGGTTCGGAGTCGCCCGGCGCAAGCCTGGAGCATAGTTCAGAGCCCGGTCGCTGCCAGGCTTTCCAGTCTTTGCGTTTGCCTGCTTTCGTTTCCACCGGCGATCCTCAGCCACGGGCGGTTGGAGAGTAATGATTATTTTTCCTGGTGTGTGGCACCCCTGTTACCGTTGTTCCTCTGACCGAGCTCCTATGCCCATGAGTCGGGAAAATTACCAGTAAAAAGATCATGGTGACTTAAGCGACTCACTTGGCCTCTCACACGATCTTCATCCACATACTGTAGGGTGTATATAATCATGTTCCTGCCTACGGGAGGAGTGGTATACATATACTAACATGAAACCTGTGCCCTGCCTGCATATCTCGATTTTTAAGCCAATATGAAAGGGGACTGATCTTTCAGAAGAGTTTTGGTTGTGGACTATTGAACTATTTGCAAAAAGCAGCCGTCTCTGTGCCCAACTAGAACTTTGAATGAGATTATAGTGACCAAAAGTTTCTCATTTGTATTTGAAGGTTTCTTTTCATGAGAAAACAGTAGAAAACATACATAGCATGTGTAGACTGGCTGCTCTTGAGCTGGATTTATGAGCTGTAACTCACAACATTTCACTTTGATCAGTTTGACTGCTGTCAAACTACCAAGTCTGACTTGGTAGTGTATGTGGCTAAAGCACAAATTTTAACCCTGAGTTAAGAGACAACCGTTTTCACTGTTTTTCACCTAACAAGTAATCTTTCTGTAGAATAAGACAGAAATTGAGAGGGTGGTACCATGTATGGGGATGGACATTGAAATGATGTATGATAAATTGTTGTTGAAATTTGTACCTTGAACAGTGTTGTGGAGGGAGTGACAGTAGTTTTCATGGGATTGATGTGTTCTGTAATGTAGAAGTCATACAGATGTTCTCCAAAAGTTCTTCACTTTGGTGGGCCAAGATGTTAAGTGTTTATTTTCACTGGATTCTCTACAGTCATATCTGAGCAATGTCTAGGTTATGAAATTTTCTATAATGAAGGTTTTCATGTTTCTCATTGATGTTTTTACCTCCACATATATTTCTTATGGTGATTGCTTTGGCTACTCCAAGTTGCTGATGATGAATTAGTAGAATATGGATTGTTAAAGTAATACAAGGTAAGATATAATATTTCTCAAATTATATATAATTTGGGGGGGGATTTTTTTTATACACTTGATATTCATGGGAAATCTGATCTCTCATGAGTGGGTTGCATAGTTGTTTAAGATAGGATTTGTTTCACTTAACTTTAAGTGTCTAAAATCTGGGTATCTAATCTAAGGCTGTGACTGTGAACATCTGAGCTCGTGGGGAGAAAGGCTTGCTCCTCCTCCTGTCTGTTTACTGGGCTCTTTGTTCCTTTCCCCTAGCCAGTACCAGCTGCCTACTTTCACTGATGATGTAGCTTGCTGGATTTTTCCATGAGCTTGTGTGACTTGCTGACCTCACAGAAAAACTATTGACTGTTGTCTCCTTCTTTGAGTGTGTTGGCTTCTTGAGTTAAAACAGTTCATGGAAGGGTCTGATGAAGGACAAGTGTAGGAATGGGGATAAAGAAATGAGGAGTGGAACCTCCCATTCCCGGTGACACTGAGCTCAGGTGTTGGATTACATTTTTTCATGAGTTCATCATCTGGTCTTACTGTAGACTCTTGAGCAGGAACGAGAAGGGGGTGGTGTTCGAAGTAGCTTTCTGAGGCTGTGCTTTCTTTGAGTGTCTCACTCTTTCAGGTAAATAGTTTATTGCTTCACAAGACCTTGGCTGATTTTATTACAGAAAAAGAAAGAGCATATAAAGAGATCTGAGGTTCTGACAGAAGCAGGCAGAGGGATTAGACCATACATTGTGTGAAACAGCTCTTTGAGTTTCACAGATTTTACTAAGAACTTTAGTGCTTGAACAAAACATGGCACAAGGCTAATACTGTTAGTTTTTCATCAATAGTTGCAAAATTATATTAACCATATCATCTAACTGCAGAATAGTGTTCAAACATGATAAATATAAGTGTAGCTGTGGTGTGGAAAGGAGAGCCATGAGTGAGATATGTATGGCACTCAGGTGAAATAGCAATACATGCTGCAGTCATGTCATTTAGTTATGCAAGGTGAGAAGGAAACCTTGTTGTTGTAAACAAAATACCATAAAAAATTTAATATAAAGAAATAAAATTATATTGATATCATAATATTTTTCTCTAAATGCAAGTATTCTCACTATTTTAAGAGCTTGTAGTAAACAAAAAGTTAAAATAAAAAAGCTGAAAAATCTTGTAAAAGAAGAAAAGCCCTTTCATGATGTGTAGATATAAAGAGGAGAGATGTGAAGTAGGCTATTCAGCAACGTTTCTCTCTGTATAAAAATAAATAATTGGAGAAGAAAGGCAAAACAAAGGTGATTCTTGGAAGGGTAATTGAGTTACTTCACTTAACTGTTCTACCATAAATATGCTATTTTACCTACAGAGTGTGCATTTCCTAGGTTTCAGGATTCTCCACCAATAGCCTTTATATGTATACCTGTGGAAAATGATGGTAAGGTTTCATAGTATGAGTTTAGGGCAACTGTTAAAATTTCAGTAGTGTGATAATATTTGGCAAATATGTAGGTATAGAATTAACTTTATATATGATGTGATTTTAGTGTCTTTAAAGATATTTTATGGTTCTCTACTTGAACAGATCCCCAGGAGAGGAAGAAATGTTAACATAGTGTTCCTTTAAAGGATTTCTCAAAAGTTACAGGTGCAGTTTTGTGTAATTTTGAAGATTATTTAAGGTCTGTTCACTGACTGTGAACAAGTACTGTAAGCCATTAGCGCAGCAGAAATTCTTATTGGTGATCTACTTACAATATTTGTAGATCCAAATGGTGTTGACTATTGACAGTTCACTGCCAGAAATTATTTTATTATTTGGGAAAAAAAATCCCAAACCAAACAAATGAAAAAACTTTGTTATTTGTAAGATTGTGAATAGGTTAAATGTTACAAGTTGCTATCAGTGATTTCGAGGAAAGAACTCTCATGAAGTAATGAAATCTCTGCTGTCTTTTTCACAGTTGTCACCAGGAATGCAGGTCATGAAATTTGCCACTAGATGTCCCTGAAAGCCAGAATAGTTTTGTTTCCTTAAATACATACAGCTTAGGTTTTTGCAGTCTGAAACCATTATTTTGCAGGCTACAATTATCTCCCTCTCTTGTCTCCTTTTTTCATGAAATGTTCGTGCATATGAACACGTGGCCAGGTGTGTGTCTTGCTTTGTAATTTGTGCACTTTTTGATAGAGGCAAAAGCTGTGAGGAGAAAAGGTACCTCTCACCTGCTTGGAATTGCGTACAAAAGGTTGCATTTCCGTTTATCTTTTGGCTGACATGCCCTCAGAAAATGTAGGATTTTTTTAATGTCTTTGACTTTAGATCTGTTATACCACTTCAGAAATACTTCTTACTCAAGTTAGTGTCAGGAGTCAGACCTGACTTTAAGTTCTCTGTTCCTAATTCTGAGCTTTGGCTTACAGTTTGATAGTTACATTTATTATCTCTAGCTTATGATTTGAGAGAGAGAAAAGTATTATTGCCTGGATGTTGTTTAGTTTTTTTGTTGTTATTTTTTGGTTTGTTTTAACAGTGATAATGTTAACCATGTTGATGTACTTAGAAATTCTTAAGGACATGCTGCCTTGGGTTTCCTCTGTGTACGAGAACTTTCTGTCCTCATGTGATTTATTGTCTTAGCATCACTGTCCAGCTCTCCTCATACAGCTGTTGGTTTAACAATTGAAAATGTCGTTATACTGAGTTTGGAAATTGCTGTTGTCCTTAGTTCTAAACAACCAACATAATTCAGGAAGGAAAAATAGAGACTGGATTGATTAGGAGATTCTTCAGAACTTATGTCATTAATGTTTCAAGTTGGTTGTGCATACAGGACAGTCATGGAGGATACTATTCTTTATTCTGATTTCTTCCTCTATTCTGATTTCTTCCTTTTCATTATCTCAGCAAATTTGGGTAAAGCAGAATACAAAGTTGCTTGTCTTGCTTTGCCTATACTAGTGTTCCAAGTGGTAAATTTTCCTCTGAGCTTTTCCAGTCTTAGTGATGGAGGAAGGAAAGATGGGAAAGAAATTTTAAATATAAGATTTCCTTGACATTATCATGTCTTTTAGTGGAATGGGCACTGACATGTGATGTTTATTTTTCCATATGGAAGATAGATTTTCATCTTGCTTAGAGTTCAGGGGTTTATAAAATCAAATTTTAAGTGTTTAAGGTATAGATCCATGAAAGATTTGAAGAGTGGAATCGTAGAAAATTCAACTGTGCCTATAAAGAAGGTGCAGCGATGCCAGAGTTTTAACATAGTTTCTGTCTGAGTTTTATTTTGTTCAAAGTTACACTTTGTACACTGCTGCCTGGAGTTTTTAGGCATCAGTCGGCTATGGGAAAAGCTAAAATGGCCGAGTAGTTGGTTTCAAGGCTTTGTAACTTCCCTAAAATTCAGTTACAGTCCTCCCTCCCCCAGATCCTGTGTCAGTGTCAGTAATGTTCACATTAATACGCATTGCTTCTAACATCAAAAGGCACTAATGAGGTGTATTAGGAGACTTCCTCATTCCTCAGCAACTGTCGATTTGCAGCATTCCTCACACCGATCTGATATTGTCATGTTTCACAAATTACTTTCTGGAAAGGTCACAAGAAACCACAAGATAAACTGAAAATGAGAAAGTGACATATAGCAATGATATATTTCAGGACTGAACTGCAGGCAGGTGTCTTCCAGGCTGTCCCTGAAACCTTAACTCTTCTCCAGAGAGGGCTTCATAGGAATTCAGCAGAGAGAATTATCTGCTCTTCTTCCTGCAGAAAGGATGGTGTATTGAGGAGTACAGCCTATTAGGATGTGACAACTTTGACTTCGATAAGTAGTAGGAAAAGCTGTATGTGCCTGATGTCTGTGGCCTCTGCTTGAACTCTGACTAACAAGGCATAATTAGGGCATTACTAGCATCATAGTTGGAGTCTCAGTGTATAGTGTAAGTAGAAATACCATTTCATGTAATCTGTCAGATAGAAGCGCTTGTGCTTGTTTTGTATTGACTCAAATGATCTCCGTGTTTAAGTTTATTCTGTGCCCTGGAAGGACTGTTACTTCTCAGGGAAGGCAGAATGAGCAGGCAAGAGTTGCACTTTCAGTAAAGGTTTCTAACCCGAGTTATGGCAGAACCAGGATTCTTCTGTACTTAAAGCAAAAGCAGTGTGTGAAACCTTTGAACTGTGAATGTACTTGAATGCTAAGTACGTGTCTTTGTATTTGTTCAGGGGTCTTGATCTTCTGAGATGTCAGGAGAAAGAGTGGATTGTGTTGTAGATTAGTTATATATTAATTTTAATCTTGTCTTCTCCATACTCATCGTGAACAGTCATCATAAAATGGATGGTTTGGGCAGCCTCCTTCCTCCTGTGATTGGAAATGATGATACAGATAATCCAAGAGAATTACTAAAACTTCTGATAGATGAAAAAATGCGAAGTGAACGCCATAAAGCAAATTATCAAATTTTAAAGGCAGAACATCAAAGGTACATCAGTTTAAACAAGTTTCTTCATCTAAACTATTAAAATGTGAAGCTAAATGTTGGAAGGGATTTATTTGTATGTGTTGTATGTTAGCTGTTTCTGTATCTAATGACAGATTTGACTGTTGTTCATATTAGAAAATAGACAATTAAAAATACCTTAAGTAACTTTAGACATTGCAGATTATGTTTTGGGAATACTTTTTCTGCATGTAAATATGGGATAACTATTCAGTATATTACAGGAAGAGGATATCTGTAGCTTAGTTCTTATTTGGTGTTTGTGTGTTTGCTTCTGCATGTGAGCTTTTGAGCTTTAAGGTCTAATTTTAGAAGGTAAATACAAAGTAAATGTGTATTTTATTTCAGATTACAGGGTGATTATACCAAATCACAAGATGAAATGAAGCAGTTATTAGATGAAAAACAGACTGCAAATGACAAAGTTCAGCAGCTTGTCACTGAATATCAAGAGCAGTTGCTGGGTAAATCACAAGAGCTGGAAAAACTGAAGATGCAGGTGAGATAATTTACTCGAAGGACTTAATATGTATTTTTATCCTGTAATAGGGCCATGCATATTTTTTTGTTTGTGTAACATGTATATACCCAGTTTGGATGTATTTCACTGAAATTCACCTAACACGAGTGGTTCTTCTTTAGTGTGTTGAAATTATTGTTTTCTTGTTTAACTGAATCTTTCAAATCCTGTTGTTAGGTGCTGTGTAAGACTCTCAATCTCCGTGCTTGCTCTCCTGTTAAGGAGAAAATCATCTGCCTTGGAGGGTAACTTAGGTGCCTAAACCTGGAAAAATAGATATTTGTTTCTCTTCATTATGACAACTTTTTTCTTTCCTTCTATTTCTTAAAAAAACCCAAACCAAACAAAATCCCCTCAGTATTTAAGGCAACTTGGGTGACACTTTATAGGTAACTGCTTGTTTCCTTAAAATAATGTAGGACATATCAGGATCCCAGACTCTGAATAGAGGAGATGTGCCTCAGTACCATAAGTAGAAGTAGTTTTCAGGGACTTAAGGGTACAGATAAGTGAAAGAAAAGTAGAATAAATTAGAATATGTCACAGGTTATGGATTAAATATCTTTTTATTAAGCACTGCTTCTTGGTAGATAGTTTCCTGTATGAACCACACCCAAGTAATTTTAACAAAATACCATACAGCATGGAGCTTAAGGCAGGGAATCTTTCCTGATGTTCTTTTCATTCAAACTAGTACCCATGTATCTGTTGGTGAACACATATCTAATGAGTTTTACAAATAGTTGGTTTGGTATTGCTCATTTTGATTTTTTGGGGTTGGTTCACTTACTGTTTAAGTTTTTCCAGATGCTAATTCTTTATCTTTTATGTGAGACCACTTTTCCTTCCCCTGCTTCCCCCTCAAAGGAGATAAATCTCTTGACAATTCAGCTTGACATTTGTATTGCTTCTACCAATAAACACTGACATTTTAAATGCTTCTGTTACCTTCCCAGAATATTTTTAGTTCACTAGTATATTTTTTGCTTCTGTAGGTACTATTGAAATTTCCATAGAAAAACATAGAAAATTAACCAGAATTCCTAAAATCATGTTTGAAATACTTTATTCCTTGCTGCTTGTCCTATCACAGTGTAAATAAATGAGCATGACTAGTTATTTATGATACTTCTCTGTTTTAAGGTGCTAACTCCTCAAAAATTAGAACTGTTAAAAGCAAAAATACAGGAGGAATTGGAATCTCCTATGAGAGAACGTTATCAGAAGCTAGAAAATGTAAGTAGTAGAAAATTCAAGTAGTAAGTATTGGAGTACTATTTCATTTAGAGTAGTGATCACCACTTTATAGTTGTTACTAAAACCTTAGAAAATTAAAACTGGAAGGGGTGCAAGTATGCAATTCTTTGTCTGGTACTGTTGTCCCAGGCAGGGAAGGCTGAAATTGTGGAAGAGGGAGAAGGAGGCATTCAGTTAATCAAATATAACTTGTGAAGTGATAGAAATATTGCATGGACATTTCAAGGAAGTAAATCTGAAAATTTGATTTTTTTTTTTAATTTCTTTTGTCTTACTTAGGAAGTGGAAAAATACAGAACACTATATAACAAACTTCGTTACGAACATACTTTTCTGAAATCAGAATTTGAACATCAACAGGAAGAACATGCACGTACTTTAGAACAGAAGAAAATAAAATATGAGGCTGAGGTACATAGAACATTGCAGTAGTATAGAAAGAAACTGGTGACAAAGCTTCTTGAACATTATGGAACTGATGGTACTTGAAGAGTTGTCAGTTTGACACCATTTCACAGTGTTTGTTTCCATTCTCTTAATTCCCAAAACACTTCTATGACTTGGTCTAAAGCTGCCTCTGTAGGTTTGTTCGGTTACGTGTTGCAGTTTCATTTGTGCTATTAAAAGTAAGAATAACTTACCTTCTGGTAAATGACAGCCAGCAGGTTTGCTTAATGCTTTTTTTCATCTCCTTTGTGTTGGAATTTGAAATTAATAAGTTATCTGAGGAACTGATGTAAGTTTGGATTTTAAATTACTTATGTGACAACTAAGCCAGGAAGATATTGTCGATAACAGGTAAGGGTACATTTTGTGATGTACCTGTTATGATCCTAGGTTTAGATCATGACAGTGATAATCAGAAGGATACTGAAAACTTTGGTAGCTTTATTTCAATTGCATTAACTCTTGGATAAACCATTCATTCATTTGTTTCAGAATTGGACTCTCAAAAGTGTATGTAGCTAAATAAATTGCCAGCATATTTATGTTTTAAATACATCCAGCAGTGTAAATGAGTGTTGCATATGTCATTTGCATATTCATCTAAGTATTTGTCTGGGAGCATATATTCTAAGATGCCAGATTTGAATGTATTACTCCAAACATCAGACACAAATCAAAGCAATCATCACTTTCAAATTCAATCCCAGTTTGCAAATGCAATGCATTAAAAACAAAACATTTGTCCTTCCTGGAGCTAAACCCACATGCTGCTTTACAGCCTACCTCTCTCATGAGCTTCTTGAGGTTGTGCTAGTACTGCAGCTAATTAACACACACAGAACAAAACTACCTTGAGCCCAGGGCACAGTGTGGTCTGGTTTCTCTCAAAGCCTTTTTAACCTTCCATGTCATTTAGCACAAGGAGGCTATAAAAACATCCTCATTCTTAAATGATGACTTGGGCATATCATGCAATAAGTCTTTGAATCTCCTCATAGAAGGCATTTGGAGGGCTTTTACTGCGGAAATCAGCTTTGCTGCTTAGAGGATGCTGGTGCCACTTCTAAAGGGACTGTTGCAGATCAGAGTTTGGACTAGTCTCCAGATATCTCCTCTTACACACCTTACTTCATACTCTTTTGCCCCCAGTATTGCATTCAGTCCATGTAACTAATTTTGAAATACAACAATCTTTATATTTTATGTTTGTTAGTTACTGTCTCCAGATTAGTTTGTATCGCTTGTACTACCTTGTAACAGAAAGGTTTTTTTTTCTGTGCTTTATTGTCTGACAATGATGTTGCCTGTCTTGAGTTATTAGCAGATTTGAGTTCTGTTGTAGTTATAAAATGGTGGAATCATAATATAACTTGAAATAGACTTCTTTCTAGTCCAAAATCCTGCTTAAAATATTGAAATGTAATGAGAAAAGTTTCTCAGGACCATGTCCAGTCAAGTCTTGAACATCTGCAAGGATGGAGATTTCAGAATTTTTCTGGCCAAACTATTTCGGTATTTAACCATCTTTATGGTAAACTTTTTTGTTAATACCTAATTGGCATTTCACATGTTCCAGCCTGTACCTGTTGCCTCTCTTTCTATCACCATGCATCTCCTCCAAGCTGAAGAGGCATAGTTCTCTCAGCCTGTCCTTATATGTCATGTTCCCTAACACCCTGACCATCTCAGAGGCCATTGGACTTGATTCAGTTTGTCACTTTCTTCATGTACTTGATGGTAACTCCAGATGTAGTCTTACCAGGACTGGGAGAGGGACAAAGAATCACTTCCCTGGATCTGCAAGCTATCCCTCTGCCAATCTGCCGGGATTCAGTTGGTCATCTTTGCTGCAAGGGTACTCTGATGACTAATGTTCAGCTTGTTGTCCACTAGGACCCCCAGATCCTTTTCAATGGAGCTGCTTCCTAGACAGTTGCACTCAATCTGTGTAGTTGCACTGGGTTACTCCATCTCAGATGCATGACTTTCTCATCTTGTTGAAAAGGGTCTGGTCCATTCCACTCCTTCAGCCTGTCCAGATTCCTCTGAATAGCAGTTCTGCCTTCCAGTGTGTGGACCATTTCCCCCCTTTGGTGCCACACACAAGCTTGCTGAAACATCCCATCATCCAGTTCCGTAATGAGGACATCAATCAACATTGGACTCTCTAGTGATCTCAAAAAGAACCCACTAGTTACAGTCAGGTGGTCTTCCTTTATTTTCCTACTCTAAGCAAGAAAACAAACACTAATGTAATTTCTTAATATTTTAAATGTCCACTGCTGCTGTTTTCTGAATTGTCAACTGCTATATTTGTTGCTGCCTGACACTTAACCAATGTAAAAGCTTTATTTTTCTGATTAACAACTCTCAGATTGCAAGACTGGATAAAGATAAAGAAGAACTCCATAATCAGCTGCTTAGTGTTGATCCCACAAAGGACAGTAAACGTGTGGAGGCACTCTCTAGAGAAAAGGCACAACTGTGTCAGAAATTAAAAGCCTTAGAAGCAGAAGTAGAAGAACTAAGAGCAGAAAGACACAATTGTGGTGTGCAAGCAGAAAGTGTTCAAAGAGTACAAGCACGGCAGATAGCTGAGATGCAGGCTACAATGCGATGTCTAGAGGTAAGACTTCCTTTTTATTATTATTTTGCCCTCTTGTAGAATGTAGTGAGAATAACATTTGGCCTGATAGAACTGTCACTGAAGTCACGGATCATTTTGCCATTGACTCCATAATTTGAATTCATGCATTTCAGATTTAAAATCAAATTATAAATACATTGGGAGTATTGGGAGTCATGTCCTACCAGTTCAACTTTGAAAATCTCTCAACTGAGAGATTCTGTTGAATTATCTCCTTTCTAAACATGCAAGTGATATCCACATTTGCAGTCAGTAAGATGATCATGTCAGTACTTGCCAGTTGGCTGAAGTTAGAAACCAATGGCAATATGTTAATAATCTTCTAGAGTAAATGTTTTATTCTTTTCAAAAATGTTACATGATGCCTATTTCTTTAATCCTTTCCTCATCTGTCATCTTGTTTGCCTGTGCCTCTTCTTTCTCCAGCACATTACTGCAATTGTTTAGTTCTTGGCTGTTGCTCTCCCTTAAAGAAACTTTGTTATTGCTGGCCTGTCCTACACTTCCCAGGATTCCACTGTATTCCTCATCTATAGTCCTCAGTCCTCCCGTCAGTTCTTGCTATCTCTCTTCGTAGTGAGACTTCTCCTCTAGGTTTCTTGCACAGTTGCAGGATACAGACAGATAGTTTACTTTTTACTATTATCAGTGCTGTAACCCTGCTCAAAAAATCTTACAAATACCTCCTTCATTCAAGGCAGAAAAGAAGTCTGCTGAACTGCAGGTCGATCGAATTGAGAAAGAGCTGCAGATGAGTAATGAGCAGAACATTGTCTTAACTACCAAACTTAACAAATGTGAACGAGAAGTCAGTTCCTTAGCTGCTAAAGTAAGTACTTTTATGGTATCTGAAATAATTTTTCCTATCCTGTTATGTTTAAGTTTTTCTGTTTATACTTTACACTAAGAATAAAGTAAAAATGTCTTCTGCTGTGACTTAAAATAGGTTTGGAATTTTCCCCTCAGTTTCAGTTGGAAGATATAGAATGTGTGACTTTACAGGAGAAACATCATACATAAAACTATCTCTAAGATTAAGGTTATGTTCTTTTTATTTCATTTTCTAGGTCCTTTTCCTACTTTTCCTAAACAGAACAGGACTTGAAGAGAGGTCTTTATTTTCATGTTTTTAGTGCTTATGAAAACAGCCAGCCATTAGAGCTTTAAATTGAATTTCTCCCCCCCCCCTTTTTTTTTTTAATGGAGCTTCTGGAGATCTTAAAGTATTCTCTGAATGGGCTATGTTAGGTACAGGAAGCAAGCATTGGAATTACTTGTGGAGATTTAGGTTATATTAGAAGCAGGGTAGTCACATTAGCATAGCCTTTTTTTGGGCTTGTGCCCAAATACAGGATTGCATCATACCATTTTAAGTAGACCATTGTCTTACAACATATTTGAGTAACTTAGTTGTTGGGTTGACACCAGATCTTGGAGGTTTAGTTCTATGATTGTATGCTTTTCCTTTTCCCTTTTTTTTTTTTTTGAGATCTGAGAGAAATTTCTAGAAAAATACTTTGGAAATAAAATGTTCTCAGCTTAGTATTTGAGCAACCAAATCCACTGTGTAGTTACTTAATAAGGTACTGTGTCATTCTTAACCTTTTGCCACTTGTATATGCTAGCAGGTTGTAATTACATTTGTCATTGTGAATGGATTTTCATTAAAAGTCCTTTCCTCTAGATATTTAATTCTCATTGACCATGTAATTACTGTGTACCAGTGCCTAAACTATAGAAAGTTTCTGTGCAAGCAGTAATTTTCTTTGATTTGATGTTCTTAAAGCTTCTACTTTTATGAGGCCATTTGATGTGTCTATAGAAAAGTATGTGATTTAAAATGCACTTTAAGACTATGAAGACCTGGATTTTGAGAATGTAGTGTAGCACTCTGGGAGGTCAGGGGGACTATAAGTAGTCACCAAATTGAAATTACTTAGGGGAGCAATTGATAATTGGGGTTTGGATATCACTCTTTTGTTTTACTTATGGAGATTAACTTTATTTTAGCTTGACTCTGAGGGATCTTTCATCAGAAGGGAATTAAATATATATAAATTTAATATAGTTGATTTGGTGGTGTTTTTTTCTAATTGATAGGTAGAAGAACTTAAACATTCGCATAAATTGGAAGTAACAAATGTCAAACTGGAGGCAGCAAGAACAAAGAGTGAGGTAGAAAGGGAGAAAAACAAGATTCAAAGTGAAATGGATGGTAAAGTGTGAAATTATTTTCTAACTATTTCTTTTGTAACTAATAGTTACAATAATAAAATTATTTTTCCTCTGAAAACTCCACAGCAGTCTTCACCTTCTGCTTCTGGTCTAGGTCATAGATCTGACAAGTCATTTTGTATCTGAAGTAACTGTGTGGTTTCACTTGCTCTGTGAGGTTGAGAACAGTTACAGAACAATTTTGTGTTCATGTAAATTAGTGAATTTGTGTCACAATTTGAGTATAATCTGTTTTAAATCATGCGCTTCATGTGGTCATTTTTTCTATCATTGCTAAATTCTAGAGTCTTTCACACTCACTTGAAACTATAAGTACCATAGGTCTTCAGTGGTTGGTTTGGGTTTTGATTCTGTGTCCATGGAATTGGTACCAGTTTGGTAAGACTGCCATGTGAAACAAAATGCAATTTCTCGCTCGTTCTTTGAAGGAAATAGGGAATGTTCTAAGCTACCTGATGCAGCTGAGTATGTTGGCAACTTCAAATAGCTTTCTGGAGTGAAAAGGCCAAAACTTTCTAGAACTAGTTGTGTGTTGATGATTTAAATCACTACACAGCTTTAAACAGAACTGTGCTCGCTGATTTGCTATAACTCCAAAACAGTACCTTTGTCTTCCTGAAATAGCTGTTTGTGTTTACTTGCTTTAATAGTAAGTTTGCTAAGAGCAACTGTAAGAAAGTGCTGTTCTCTGTATTGACAATGTACTTACAGTATATTGCAAACTAAAAATGTTGGGCCCTATGAAATATGAAACTAAATACAGACAAGTTTTAAGCTAACCTGAACTTGCTGTGGAACTCAATTTGCATCACTGAATTAGTTAAATAACCAGGTGTCATTGTTAGAGCAAATTGGCCTATTTGCCAGTGAACACAGGTGTCTCAGTCACAAGATTTTAATTTGGATCATTTGTTCCTGCCTATAGAGTCATAGTTTCAGAATTGCCTCATTTGGTAGTATAAGTGGATTAAAATGTGAAATTTGTTGTAGCCTGGTTACTATGGTTTCACTGGTACCCAGTTACTGTTTACTGTAAACTTTTCCAGAAAAAGAAAATCTTCTAGCTTGACCTTTTCATATTGTGGAACATTTCTTTTTTTAAATCCAGAAACAACTGTTTAGTATAAATTGCTCTAGAGTTTAAATCTGTAATGATATTAAGTGTTTAATTACTTTTATATATGCAAATAATAAACTCCCATAGACAGAGATTCCAGTATAAAGAGTACTTTTCAGAAGTTTTGAAATGTTGCTCTTATAGTGAGAAAAGCCACATCTCTTCTGGTTTTCTTGTGTTTTGTTTTTTTCCCCTTCCCTGTTTATTCTATCTTATGAATTGTGATTTCTAGCTCCCTTTTATGAATTTATAAAGTTATTTGAATACTGAATTGTATCAGTAATGACATTTTAACTCTTTTTAATGTATAACGCAGGATTGCTGTCCGACAAGGAAATTCTTAAGGCAGCTGTTAAACGTCATAAAGTGCTTTTAGTAGAAAAGGATCGGGAGCTAATTCGTAAAGTGCAAGCTGCCAAAGAGGAAGGTTTTGACAATATTGCAGCCTTACAGAATGAAAAGTATGTTTGTTGATTTACTTCTCAACTTCTAAAAGAGGAGTGTTTTGAGTTACTTTTAAAAATGTCACTCTCGACAAGTAAACAGTTCTGGCATTTTGTAATGATTCTTGTGTGCATGTTGAATAACATCATAGGTTAGAACTTGAGAACAGATTAGCTGATCTAGAGAAGATGAAACTGGAACAAGATACTTGGAGACAGTCTGAAAAGGATCAGTATGAAGAGAAACTACGTGCTGCACAGATGGCAGAAGAATCTAGCAAAAAGGAACTTCAGCGTTTGAGGTAGTGTGGCTTTTCTAATCTTAGCACGAATTTCTCATTTCCCCCCTTAATTTCTTTACAGTAGGCAGTATAAAAGTCTACTATTCATAGATACAGAAATCTTCATTATGAAATGTTCATTATAGTAGATTAAACAAAATTACCTTTTGCATAATGTAAAAAAGAGAGCTGAATTAAAAACAAGCTGTTTAAAAAAATAAAATTTTTCATCCAAACCTTTAAAAATTATATAATTTCAATGAAAATTTTTAAGTCATAACTTTGCAATACATATTTGTTAAAGCTGGTTCCATGCTGGCTGCTGGCATAGATCCAGTGTTAGCATAAACCATTTCTCTTTCCACAAAGGCACCATATCAGCAACTGGCAAGCTGGGACCCTAATATGATGTCTCTTCGAGTTGGTTATTATGGTTGTGAGGTAACTTAGGTTACTGTAGTTTTGTATGAAGGTCGTTATGATAAAATGAGCAAAAGTCATACTCCAAAAGCATACAAATCAAGGTACTTTACTCCTATGCAAATTCTAATAATTGATAAAAAAGTATTTTTAATCATTGTTTAGTTAAATATTTATCAGCCTCTCAAATAATGCTATTTATTTGTCAGACTGATTTATGACATCTGTATTTTGATTAGATAAAAATAAGGTTATCTTACACAATTTTAGATTAAAAATTCAACAGCAAGCTATGCAGAGAAAAGAGCTGGAAGAATGGAAACGTGAAAGCGCTGATCAGAAACAGGTAAGGTTTTATTGCATTGTAATTCTTATAGAGAAGTACATTCTTTCCTGTAGTTACCATGTCCTTGTGTTTGAAGACTAGATTGAATTTTTAAGGCTTTTTTTTTTTCCTGAGGAACAAAATGCATACTGTGGATATTTAAAAGGAGATGTGTTCAGAAATAAATTATGTTTTCCTGGACCTTTATAAATGAATTACAGCTTTTTGCTTCATGTATTTTGTGGGTACCAGGGATTTCAAAGCTGAATGTTTATAGACTGGTATATTGAATATGGTTATGCAGTATTTTAACTGGAGATTCAGTTTCCATGGAGACTTTTAAAGTGTTTCTAGGTAATGCTTTGCATTTACACTGCATCTCTCATCTGAGGTTCTTCAAGTGCTTAACAGATGTTTCATAAATGAACAAACTAGTGTAAAGAGGTATATTTCTATTGCAGAGTCAATTGATGACAGTGTTGAAAATAAAACCTAATTTTTTTAACTCCTGCTTGCCCGTGATATTATTTAGTGGGTAACAATAGCTGTGCATCAAAGTACTCTGCAAGCTGTGTGCACTTGAAGTTCAAGGCAATTGTTTTTCTCCTCCAGAAATCAGAAATTGGGGTATCTAAGTTTCCATGTGGGGGAGGAAAAGGAAAGGGAAATCATTTCTATATGGGGGCTGCAGAGGTTGGATTTTTCAAGCTCTGTGCTTCCTTATTTTTGTGAACTGGTTGGTACAAGTCACTGCTGGTTGTAACACATTGTTTTATGAGAGCCTGGGTAGCTCCACAGCACTGCTACTAAATGTTGTGTGGTCCTTTATTTCTGTTCTGCCCTGGGGCTTAATGTTGAAATTCTGAAGTTCTGGGGGTCATGTCAATGACTGAAGAGTCCTGCCTCACTTTCTCATTTTAAGTATAATAGAAAACCTTCTTTGTCTAGAAGTGATTTACTGTAATGTTTCTGGAGAAACTGCCGAGCAAGGAGAAAAGGGACAAGTAAAATAGGCTAATGAAAAGCTAAAGCTAGTTGCTGTTTCCATTTTGCATTGTCTCAGTATCTCAAAATGAATTGCCAGTTATTTGCATATCTTCTCAAATGGAAAAAATTCTCTTTTTTTGATAGCAAATCTACAACATGGAACTCCAGCTTGCCTCACTTTCTCAATCAGAAAAGGATTTGCTGGAGTCTAATGAGAAGTTGAAGGAAAGAATAGAAAGACTGAAACAAGAATGTCAACAGGCAGAGAAAGCTCGACTGGAAAGAGAGAAGTAATTTTTTTCTTTTGGCTTTACTTTTTATGTTGCTTGTGTTCCTCTCCTGTAGATTATCCAGAATTTACAATGCATAGTTAAGTAAAGTCAGAAACTGAAAATGAACAGGAAATATTGGACAGTTGTAAAAAATGGCTATATGTTCTGTTGTACAGTATGAATGAAAACTTTGCTCATGGTAACTTCAAAATGTATAAAATGAAATTCTACTTATACAGAAGGGAATGTCAGACTTCTATAAGTGGATCTAGAGTTTCTGACACAATTCTTTTAAGAGTGTTTAAGCAGCGAGGGTGAAAAAAAGCATTCAAGCATTGTACTATGCTTTAATAATGTTTCAGGGACCCAGTCAGTATATACAAGTATATACTTCTTTTCACCTCCTACTGATATGAGGTAAATAAAAGCTTATTGGATATCTTCTAGTTCCTCTCATCAACATTAAAAATAATCACTTTCTTTTTTTGCACAAGCTTGGCCATATAACATCAAAATATGATAATAAATGCTGACAGGAGCTGAATCTTGTTCAGATTCCATAGCAATTTCATATAGCAATTAACACTTTCCTGGAATTAAAAGATTAATTTGCAGTTAGCCTGAAATGGTATAGTGGATTGACCCTGGCTGGATGTCAGGTACCCACTAAAGTTGCTCTCACTCCCCTCTGCAACTGGACAGAGGAGGGAAAGTATAACAAAAAGTTCATGAGCTGGGAGGGATCACTTACTGATCACCACCACAAGCAAAACAGACTCAAAGTGGGGATATTAATTAAATTTATTACTGACAGAATCAGAGCAGGAGAATGAGAGGTAAAATAAATCTTAAAAACACTGTGCCCCCATCTCTCCCTCCTTTCAAATTCTACCTCTTCCCCCCCAGCGGCACAGGGAGATGGGAATGGGGGTTACAGTCAGTTGTTGTTTCTGCCACCACTCAGGGAGAGGAGTCCTTCCCCTGCTCCCGTGGGGTCCCTCCCCTGGGAGACAGTCCTTCACGAACCTCTCCAGCATGAGTCCATCCCATGGGCAACAGTTCTTCACAAACTGTTCCAGTGCAGGTCACTTTTCCATGGAGTGCAGTCCTTCAGGCACTGGCTGCTCCAGCATGGGTCCCCCACAGGGCCACAAGTCCTATCAGGAGAACCTACTCCAGTGTGGGCTCCTCTCCCATGGTCCTCCATGGGCCACAGGGGCACAGCTGCTCCACCACGGTCTGCACCACATGCGGGACCACCAGGGGAACCTCAGCTCTGGTGCCTGGAGCACCTCCTCCCCCCCTTCTGCCCTGACCTTGGTGTCTGTATTGTTGTTCACATGTTCTCACTCCGCTCTTCTCTGGCTGCAATTTTCATCTGCATAATAACTTTTTTTTCTGTCTTAAATATTATATTTAAAATGTTATAGAGGCATTACTATAATTCCTGATTGGCCTGGCCTTGGCCAGTGGCAGGTCTGCCCTGGAGCTGGCTGGTATTGCCTCTACGAGACATGGGAGAAGCTTCCAGCAGCTTCTCACAGAATTCACTCCTGTAGCCCATCTGCTACCAAAACCTGCCCACAGAAATCCAATACAAATGGCTCTTCAGAATTTCCTAGCCTAATAACCAAATACATGTCTAACTTGTACTGGATTATTGCATGGTGGGTTTTTTAAAAAGTCAGTGTCCCAGATTAAATACAAAACTTCCAAAGGGTATAATGTGGCATTTTTTTGTTTTAACATCTCTTTTGTTATGACTTGGTACTGCAATTGCTTTGTTGTCATTAGTTTAACTATTGCTTTTCGGTTTAACATTTGTAGATACTGTTGCATTTGGACCGGAGAGTATGTTCAGTTGTCAGTGGCATGTTAAATGCTTTGGATGTATTTACTTTAGGGAGGTGTATTCACATGCTGTGTGAGATTGTTGCTGTTATTTGAGTGAGACTGCTGTTGTCATTTACATAGGCTGAGCCACAGGCTAGTCAGGACTAGGTTTTCCTGGGAAGGCAGTGGAAGGAAGGAACTTGTCAGTTCTCAGAGATCATTGTACAAGTTTGTAGGTAAACAGGAGATGCACCAAGCCTGATACAGCAGAAATGAAGCAGCTTTGCAGCCTACACAGCCTGTGTGTAAGCCCTGCACGTCTGTCCCATTGCTACCCTTGGAGCCTTGGGACATGTTTCCATCCTTTTTATGAACCTGTGGGTGATAGGACATCCTTCCTCAGTTCAGTAATTCTTAAGAGCTTGAACTCCGAGAGTTGAGTTGCACCAAAGAAAGAGGAAGTGAAATAGGGACCAAAAGATAAGAAAGCATAAGATAAAAAGTTCAGATAAATAAAATAATGCCAGTTGAGCATTGATCATAAGTAGGCAAAGCAGCTGTGTGCCTGCCTGTGTCAATCTTAGGCTTGTGAAATGAGGAAAAAAGCTGAAGGCAAACTATGAGACTGATACAGATCAGAGATGAACTCAAACAGGCACTTGTTAAGCATTCCAGAAACAATGTTAGTGGCATTTGAAAAACAAACCAAACAAAAAAACCACCCTAAAAAACACTCCCAAAAAACTCCATACCCAACTCATGGCATTTTTAACTGCCGCCTCAACCGAAATCCTTTTACTGCCAAGCAGTGCTTGTTGAAAGTGCTTTGGTTCCTGGGAACTAGTACTTTACAGTCATCAGTGAGGTACAAACCACAATGGATCTACTAAAAGAGCTGTGACAGTTACCATGGGGGCCAGGACCCTGGTTTCAACATGAGTGGGTGATGCCTAATATTTCTACTGTGGGGAAGGGAAAGGTCATTTGATGAGAAATGTATGGAGATTCATTCAGAGTCCCTGTAGGGAAACTGCATCAGCCCAGGACTAGAGTGGTATGGATGCACTGATACCAAGCCTTTGCCTTCTTAAAAGCTGCTACATAGAATCTCAATATTTGATTTTATTCTTTAAGAGTAATGTAATTAAATTTGCAGTTAGTTCTTGTCTGCTTTGACTCACAATGCAGATAGCCCAAACAAACAAGGCAGCAGAGAGAAACTGGCTCCTTTCCTATCCACTGCTAGAGAACGCAGCCTAATTTTAGTATGTTTTAACCATGCAAAGATCTAAACAGGTAACATATGCCATTGGTGGTGTGTGTTCAGCTGGAATGTTGTCTAGAAACCATACTGGTGGGAGCTTCCTGTTGAGCTGGTGTTTGTTCTGGTCAGGAGCACACTCTAGTCAAGTCTTTTTACTAAGACACAGGAGACTCCATAGGGCAGCACGCTGTTCTCCCAAACTGAGGAGATAGTTGTCAGCTCTTCTAGCAACTGATGTTTGGCATAGGTGTCTACTTATGCGTTCCAGTGTGATTGTTTGACCTGAATTTAGGAATTTTCTATGGGTGGTTTGGTAGCATGCCAACAATTAGCTAGTTTATTAGAATCACTTTTCAGAATTTGCCTCATGGTTGAACAAAACCTAAAATAATATTAATGTGCAGGTTCAAATGTTGTTAGTCACAATTAGATTGTTAGCATAATCAAATTTAAATCAAATCCTTCAAGTATATAACGGTAAGAGTTGTGAAAAGATGTGTCTATTTTAAGCATCTTAAGGCATTAACTGAACGTACTGCTTTGTTTGTATAACCTCCTAATCTTTTAACCTGATTTTTCAAGGATTTTAGAATGCCAGCGTATGGAATGGCTGCAGGAGAAGCGTACGCTTACTCAGTGCATCACAGACTATGAAGAGAAATATAACCAACTGAGGAACAAGCTGTGTCGAGCTGCTGTTGCTCAGAAAAAGGCATGTTGTCTCTTCCTTTATGAATGATCTAGCTTATGAAAATTTCAGCTTTAAGTTGGCCAGCTAGAATTGTTTCAATGTTAAAGTTTATTTGTAGTTTACTTAATAACTGAATATATTGGGTTCTTTAAACCAGCATAGAGATAGGTTGAAGTGGCATGTAAAAGTATACTACAGCCAACAACTTCCTTATAATGCCATCAAAGATTTTGTAAGGCTTTCTTTGCACATACATGTGTGTATTTATGGTTATTTAAGAGGTGGACCCCTTGATTAGGGAGGATGATGTTTCAGATGTTTCTTGATGAAATATTAAAATTTTATCTTTTCTAAACTTGCTTTTTCTGAAGTAATTTGAAAGGAAAGGCAGATTAATTGTTTACAAAAGCTCAGGATTAATTAACAGTGTTATACTTTGAACGTATACAGGTTATAAAACCTACCAGTAGCTGGTTGACCAGTTGACCAGTTAAGGTCAACACGAGCAAAAAAAAATTAAAAGAAGGAAGCATACTTTCCTGGTCATGTTAATACTTATTTATATGTGATCATTTAAAGAATGAGCTTTGTAATTATCAAATACAGTTGGTGTTTGTTAGTACAGTTGGTCACTAACCAACGGGTCACCAGCAGCTGTGCATCTTTCAGTTGCAGGTTGCATTTGTTTCCCATCATGGGAATCCAAGCACCTTCAAACAACACAGCTCCTCTTCTTAAGGAAGAAAAATCCTATAAAGTGTCACAGCTTGAAACTATGTACACTGTAGATTTAATTTTTACAGGATTTAATCTATCAAGGTATTACTTAGCTGTTTCAAATGTCTGTTTGACAGAGAAAGACTCTCAATGACAATAAACAAAGGAGGATGCGTGAAAAAATAGAACTTCTGGAAGCCAAGATGGAAGAACTAGAAAAACAAAATCAGATGTTAATTAGGTAATTAACTTTGCTTTTTCTTAGCTTGAAAAATTGTATATGCCCAAAATCTGACTCACAAATTGAAGTGGTTTTGAAGATACGTCACCTACTTTAGTAACCAGAGTCAAGTTTAATGGCCTTTTCATCACTAGAATTGTTTGAATAGATTCTGTTTAGGATGGGCAGCTGAGAGCTTGTTAAGACAACTGCAGGGCTGTGTCTTCGAGAAGAGAGGAAAAATACCTGGTTGACACACTTGCAGGAATCTCTTCAAAAGAAGGAAGTGAAAAAGACTTCAGAATTGCAAGAGGGACAGACTCTTGCAATTCTCCTCTTTGAAAGATAAAGTCCTGGTTTTTTCTCTTCAATGAGCATCTATGGAGGACTTGATTTGAATAATTAATTTATTGTGGCTCTTGTGGTTCAATTCTGTGAATGGTATTAGAACCTTAATTTATTCTATGTAAATTCTAATCTAAAATACAGCAGATAGCTTAATATGTAGAGGGATTTTTAGACAGACATGCAGTACCTTCCAGTTCTTCTGGTATATTGGGATAGGTAGTAAACAAGGGATAGTAAACAGCAGAGCACTCATGGAGAGGTATGCTGCTGTGTTGGGATGACAAAGACTTTGAGCAATAAGAAATCTCTCATTTCCTAGGCAGAATGTTTCCTCTGAAGAATATGCACGCCTCCAGAAGAGACTAAAGGACTTGCAACGTCGGCACAATGAATTCCGGAGTATAATTCTGAACCCTAACATGCCATCACTCAATCCCCTTGGGATAATGCCATCGTCTGCCCTGCCTCCTGGGTCTGAAGTGTCCTTCCCTCTTCTTCAGGTGCTGATATATTTTACAGGTTGTGAAAACAGTACAACAAAAGAGGGTACTGGAACAGTCCTTCTTTACAGACCTTAGTCTTAAGGAAAAGAGTATTTTATCTTTGAACAGAGGAAGGAAACTTTGAGATATCTAGAGATGTTCCCTTCCTTGCAATAGGAAGGAGTATTTGAAAGACAAAGGATATGCTACAGAATGTAACAAACAGGCAGTTTTAACCCAGTTCTCCATACTTTGTCCTTCTCCTGAGAGGGTTTAAGTGGCTCCTTCTGAGAAAGAAATACCACAGTGTTATTCTCACACCATGGTTTTATTATTACAAAACAGTATTGCTGCTCTTGATTTCTTATGGGGTTAAAAGTCTTACGCTGAGTTTCTGAGGCTGAAAATCTCTCTGGCTGAGGTTGACCAGGTTGACTTCACAGATTCTTGGTTACTGAGACCTCAGGTTTGTGTGCTCTTTCATCTGAGAGGAGGAACAGTTGCAGCTGTATTTCTTGCTGATGCTGTTTACCATGAATGTCAGAACAATACCCACAAAACACTGATGAGTAAAATTTAACAAATAGGGATATTTTGGACTTCACTGTTTTTATTTTCATTGAAGAAATAAATTATTGCTCATTTTGATCCTCTGTAGGTGTGCAAAATGTAATAGTGCCGCTTTCCTTTTTTTTTTTTTTTCCCCAAGGAGGAGCAGCATCAAAGAGAGCTTTCCCTGCTTCGCAAGAGGTTGGAAGAACTAGAAACCAGACAGAGAAAACAGCTGGAAGATCTTGGACCACCTAGAGAGCGGGTAATGGGGGATGCGTACAGGGACTTGGCAAGAAACAAAATCACTGGAGAAAGTGAAGCACAAAGCGAGGACTCTAAATAAATCTGCAACTCTCCGTGCTCTTAACTTGCAATAACTTATCCTTTTTATGTACATTTAATATTTTGCCAAAAACATGCCTGGATGTGCCTGAATAGAAGCAAATATACTCTGCATAGTTACCCCTTTGTGGCTCAACTTGTTTAACTATTCAGACTAAGGTCAAAAATACCTTTTACCACTGGGAATCATAAAAAGATACGTTTTATATCTAGGGCTGCCATCCATGAAGGAGACACTCCCTGAATTCGAGTTACCAGTGCTGTGATATTTGGCATCGCAAGGTTTTTGGGCTCAGTATTGGGATTCAATTGCAGACAGTTTGTTCCTGACCAACTAGACTTCCCACTTCTCTCAAATTCCTGATCTTCTGGGCGAGTGTAGAGGCAGTGAATTCCCTCCCACTGTAAGCAAAGAGCAGGTTGAGGATGGCTTGTTGAAGCTGATTAGCCAAGAGTCTGTTGGACCTGATGATGGGCATCCCAGGGTCCTGAGGGAACGGGCTGATGTTGCCAAGCCACTCTCCATCATATTTTAAAAGTCATGGCAGTCAGGCAAAGGCCTCAGTGACTGGAAAAAAACTGGTAAGTTTTGTTTTTCAGTAATTTTCCACAAAGTCAAAACGTGAAATAATCTCAGCCCATGAAAAAAATATTTAGCAAGGTATGGGTTGCTGAAAAAGTGCCTGCCATTTAAAATAAAAAATTAATTTTTTTTTTATAAATCCCTTAAAACTTACTTGCTAATATCCTCTTCTTCAGTGTAGAAGTTACTGTACATTACTCTGGGTTGCTGTTACCATCATTAACAATGCTGTAGTCCACATCTGGGTTGTTATTTTGATGTTCCCATGCACATAAAGAGGATGAAATGAGATTTTAAAAGTTCTGAAAACTTTTATTTGCAACCCTTGAGAATGTGCCTCTTGAATTGTTAAATTGGGAATAGGATATAATTTTTTTAATATAATATAGCAGAGATAAGTGTAACAAATTGCCTTCACATTATGAAAATGTAAGTTTGCATTTGTTGCCACTCTAATTTGTTTACTTACCTACAATAAAATTATTTATTCAAGGCTGAAAGTATTTAAATTTTTTCCCATTCATTTTCAGTTCAGTAATAGAAACTTGTGAACCTAAATTAATTTTTTATTTTGTTTTTACTGGATAGTGATGACTTTCCTGGAATTGTAGTAATTATTTTATCTGGGTTTTGTTTGTTTATTTGTATTTGGGTGTTTTTTTTCTCCCCCCCACCCCCCAAATACTGGAGCAAAAGTCTGGGACAGTGAGAATACACTGTAATTTCTTATAATAGGGTATTCCTGTTAGACTATAGGAACAGGCAGCAGAATAACTACGTTGCATATGGTGACGTTGGCATTGATTCAATTTCTCTCTCAGATTTTCCATACAGTGCAGAAGTATGATTTGTCCCAGTTCTGGTCAGGACAGGGTTAATTTTTGCAGTAGCCAGGAGGGGCCATGGTTAGGACATGGAGGTTATTCTATACCACCTCACATCCTTTTCTGGGGACAGGGGAAGGGGTCCCTTCTGGGTCGCACAGGGTGGCGGCAGGGTCGGGTATTTGCCGGGCTCCATGTGGCAATCAATCACCTGGGAATCATTTGCCTCCTTTGTACACTGTTATTAAAGTTGTTGCTGTTGCTGTTCATTTTCTTGTCTCCTTGCTGTTTCCAGTAAATTGTTCTTATCTTGACTCATGATCTTTACCTTTTGTTTCTCTAATTCTCCTCTCTGTCCTCCTGTGGTGGAGGAGGAGGTGGGGTGGGTGTGTGAGTGAGCAGCACAAGGTTTGGAGTGTTTCAGTGGGAACACTAAATTGGGGAATGCCATGTCCTTTCCTTTCTTGGGAAATTTGTTAAACTTCTCTGTGGAAAACAGAAGCTACTGCTGTCTCCTGCAGGATTAATTTGTATAAAATACCTCTCTGTGCCTGAGCCACCTTTGCCAAATGGGATGGTCACCAGCATCTAGCAGCATGGAACAGCTGCAAAGAGCAAGCTCTCGGCAGCCTTGTGTCTCTGTCCCTGCCTCTGGCTGTGTGGGCTTCAGCAGGGTGCACTCTAATGCTGGGGGGCAGGAAGGGTGGTTTATACAAACTAGGGAAGATGTGGCGGGTGGAAGAAGTGTAAGAGAAGAGGAAGAATGATCGTCACCACCAGGTTTGTGGGCTCCCTTTGCCAGCTGGTTTAAGGCTTTTTGAGTGAGAGACAATTTCCTGCCCCTGCAGCACCTTCTCCTGAAAGAAGGGTTATTGGGTTATCCTCCTTTTTAACATTTTTAGCTTTTTAAAATTATCATCAGCCTCAGAGCCTTTAAGTGGTGTAGTTGTAGTGCAGCTCCTGAAGGCTGTGTGGAGGTGTGGCAGGCACTGCATATCCAGCCTGTCCCTGGTCTACTGCTGCTTCCTACAGGTGGGAAGGCAGCTGGGAATCCCCCTCCACCCAGGCCCTGCAGGTCACTGCTCAGCAGCCACTGCGTTTTAGACCATCCCCTCCCCAGCATCGTTTTCTTGTACTTCCCAACTTCAGCATGATGGAACTGTGCTGTGCTGACCTGCATGGTTCTGCCCTACAGCCTTGCAGGGCTGGAGCTGCAGCAGGTATTCCTCATCGGATGCCACTCTGTTCTTTGCATGACCTTGGATTGGATTGTTACCAGCTGTTCTTGCTTTCTTTTAACCTTTTTAAAGTACACAATCAAACTAACCTCCAAATGCTTTTATTCTAGATAAACCCATACAAACACCAACATGTATTTGTCATTTGCACTTTTTTTAACCATTAATTTTAAACAACAGGTTAACTTCTGTACAACAGGAATTACTTTACACATTAGTAAGATTTGCGTTCAAACTAGATGACTGCAAAATAATGCTCTGTAAGCTAGTGTTAGAAAATACACTGTTTGCCATAGCAGTTTGCCTGTAAACATGTGACAGTAAGTTGAAGAGAAGTTTGCTTTCATTTCTGAGAACGTGATTAGAACTGTTGGGTTGCCATAATACAGAGGTTTCTTTTTGTCCGTGTAACAGTAACGGCAAATGGCAGATACGGAAGTTGTGCCAATGTTTTGTGTGCTGACCCAAACCTACCAAAAGAGCCACAATCACTTAATTATACTTCACATCACTTTGTGAGATCCACTTGATGGGTTACAAAGTCCCAGCATGACTTAAAAATGGTTTACTAACAGAGTGACACTGTTTAGGAGGCTTGAATAAAAGGCAATAATCCTATTCCAGGCTGTAGGTAAAGCTACAGGGCCTGCTTCAACACATACTTAATCTCTAGAAATCATTAAAGCTATTGTAGCAAACAAGCAGTAGTACAAATACAGAATAGGACTGATTTTCATTTCCTCATCAATATAAACACATATAGTGAAGCTCACAGGATCAGACCCACGCAAACAGATTATATTTTACAGCTTTTCAAGCAGAAATGTTGGATTTATTTTTTCTGCCTGTACAGAAGGTTACTGTTGAACAAAACTATCACAGTTCATTTGAATGCACTGCCAGCAAACACCTGAAGTGGAACAGAACTCTCAAACTGGAAAGAGTAATCCGCTCATGCCTCTCCTTCAAGATTAGTTACTGTGCTTTTTTATTTATTTGATGCTGCTTTAAAGTGTTAGATTAAGAATAATAAAAATCAAGCCCTTACATACAGGTATTCCAAGCTTAAGTGCTAGTCAAGCCATGATCCACTCCTTTAGAACAGAGGGCAAGATAGGTTAGGGTTGGGTTGCGGTTTTTTTCCAATTAAAATTGAACTATCAAAATACATTGTGCCAGGCAGAGAACTGCTGAAAGTACTGCAACATTGTAGTGCAGTTTCCTGAACAAAGCCATACATTCCATCAAGTATAAAGTGTAAACTTAATAGCAAGAGTAAGACTTGAATTAAATAAAAAAACACAACAAAGCCATCACAGTATGGGTTGTTTGGTGGCTGCCCTCTCTGCTATGCAAGAGGTACAACTTGTGCAATCACACAGCAGGGAGGGGGCAGACCAGCAGGCAACATGTTTTGGTGTTTGCTTTTTTCCACGTTAACAGCCGGCCTTGCTTCGGCCAAGGCTTGGTTAGCGTGTGCGGGCGCTGGCCGGCCGTGTGCCATGGGACTGTACCTTGTACCAGGTGCTGGGAGCCTTTGTGCCCAAACCAGCCAGCTTCAGTACTGCTGGCCTGCAGCTGCAGGGCTCCCCCAGTGCAGCAGCACATGGCAGTAAATCTTGGAGCTCTGCCGCCTGGGAGCCCTGCACAGCCATCTCTGGCTGCTCACAGTCCCAGCACTGCCTTCCTGTACCAAACCTGGCATATCCTGCCAAGGCAGGTGACAGTGTTTCCCTCTCCTGTGGGCCACTCACCTCCAGCAGTGGATCCCTCCAGAAATGTATGGAAACGTTATCTCCGTGTCACCAATGCCTTACCTCAAACCTAAGGGCACGTGACAGCCTCAATACGAGTCTCCTGTGACGGAAGCAGAGTCCATGGTGACAAATCATTTCAGCTCTGTAGCAGAGGGTAGGACTGTGCTGGTGCAGTAGCAGAGCTGGAGCCACGGCTGCTCCTCCATGGCTTTTTTCAGTAGCCACTGCACCAGCCTCATCCCAGCAGCAGAGCCATGCACCTGCTTTCCAGCTGGGCTGACTTTAGCCACCAATGCAAATGTAATGGACTCCTTCCTTTCAAAACGGCCAAGCCTCAAAAACCCCAGCCAGACTAAGGCAGACAGTTACCCCTCCCCACCCCAACCCCAGCGAGCACACTTGTATCAGTTTCTCATACACAGAGATTACACCAGTTCTCCTGTTCTTACATATTATTAAACTAACCTTCTTTGACCTGAACCCCCCCCCGCCCCCCATGTTGGCTTCAGGTTTGTGAGGCCCTTGTACACAGACAGAAGCCTGGCCAGGACTGTCAGCATTGATGCATGGGCCGATCATGCACCTGAGTATAGATTTATGCACCGAAGTGCAGCCATCAGCTGCTTCATCAAATCACAACAGTGTTCTGGTGCAGTGCAGTTTCACCTGTGAAGCTGCTCACAAGTGTTTCACAGCTTATTTAAGGATGGAAAGGTAGAAATGTAAACACAGACAGATGTTGGCCCAGCACCCTTCTCCAAAAGCCTCCCCCCTGCCTCTTCCCCTCAGCAGCTGGCTTCACCTTGCACACGGAATTTCTAAACTAAGGAAGATAAGTCCTTCCATGTAGCATTTGGCCTTCAAACCTCAGACCCACTTTTTTCTGCTAAACACACTTATCTGAAGTGTCACTTTGGTGCCAGGTTTTTGTTGGGTTTTATTGATGTGGGGGTTTGTTTTTTTTTTTTTTCCCTGAACAGGAACCAGTGAACATTTGACTGGAAGGAAGGAAACTGGAGCTGACCCGTATTCTGAAGCCGGAGCTCACCCTCACAGTTTGCCAAGCTGCTGAAAGGATGTAGCGAAACATCAGCTTTCCCTCTTAAAAAACGAGCTAAGCAACTTGCAAGTTCACATGGGCGACTCTGAACTTACAGTGTATTTTGCACATCTCCTACGACCTTGTTTTTAAGTAAGCAGAAAGCTTACTTAGACGGTATTTTTGAACCAAAGGTTTATGTGTGTTCAAGTACCTAAAAATGCTGGCCCTGCCAACACCAGATTGACTTTTACATGCCCATGTCTGAATATGTAACCCTGCCCGTCTTTCATTCCCAAATGTAGATATTACTTGAATGGTCAGAGTGGAGAAGAGTGTCCAAATGTTTCAAACCCTGTACATATAATCAGTCAAAACAGTTTCAGGAGCAGTAGCACTAATTTAAAATTTCCCATAGTGATGCTGTGAGTCAGTGGTCTGCTCAAAGCCATTTGCATTTTTTCTTTTCATCAAATAAGGCTTTTACTTGCTGGAGCTGCTTCTGGACTTCTTCAAACCCCCGTTCTCGCTCGAGTTTGCTGACAATCTGTTAACAATTAGCAAAAGAGAAAATAATTTTTTAGTGCTTATTTTACTTGCTATTTTTTAAAGCTTGCTTTCCTATATTCTAACAACTGCTGACAGAAAAATCCATCTGAATGCCTGACTATCTGTAAACATTCTTTTCTGACTTTAACACTTTATTTCAGTAGTTTTCCTTTCAAGTCATTCTGATCACAGGATTGGCAACACTTCCACAAAAGAATGACTGAGCCAAGCAGAAAAAACAAAACAAATCTAGCACACGCTCATCTCCCAAAGTGTGAGGCAAGGCCAGTGCTCCAGTTTTACCCTAGAGAGGATTTGCAAATGATATTTTATTTCTCTTCCTCTGTCATATAAACTGAGGGCAATAAACTGCCTCTCTTCCTCTAACTTGCCTACTTGGCCCCAGGCCCAGGTGACAGGGAGGAGCACCGCTGCTGTCTGAAAACTCTTTGCTGGCAACTCTACAATGGGACAGGTCTCAGCAAACAATGAAGGAGGTTTAGTTGCTCCCAGTCAAAAGCCAGAGGGAGAAGAGCTGAAGGAGGATTTCCATCTAAGGATGGGCTAAGTTTAGCCAGTGCGAGCTTCAAAAAACCAAAAATGGGCACTAAGACTTGAAAGTACACTGAATTTTCCTGTATCAACAATTTTGATGAGCTTAATAATGTGTGATTATCTGAGTATCATCCCAAGCTTCTTTTAGGAGGCAAGGATTTGATGCTGAACCCAGATAATTTGAGATGTTAGAGATCAGAAGTGGCAAGCCAGCTAACAGGTGACTGAGAGCTGGATGATTACAGCAAGTGCTGATGCTGTGCTGTTAGGGATGAAAGAGAGAAAGGCCTGGTTGCTGGGAGACCCAGACAACCTGCTGGAAGTGGTAAGGAGGCCTTCAGGCAACACACCCCAGCTGGCTCTTATCTGAATCCTTGCACAGGCACGAGCATCCTCCTTGCAGCCTCTGTTAAGGATGTAGAGCAAAATGGAGCAGAGAATCCTATCATGGAAAGTGGAGGGCAGGGATTTTCTTAGAAAGCAGCTTAGAGGTAGCCTGTGACTAAGTGCTTTCAGCTGAGAAAAGATTTCTTTTGTTAGTAATATCAGCGACTGGAAGCTACAGCTGCTTCTCTTTGAGAGAAAGGCTATTAGAGCAGAGCGTTAAGAGGGCTATGATGGGAAAGGAGCAGACTCTTCTTGCTGTAAGGCTGAGCTGCTCTGCAGAGGTGTTTGTACTGACTATTAAATTGAGAGCCCTGGTGCTACCATCTAATCTGATTTCTGAATCTCTAGGGAAATGGAGCGTGTGCACAGGAGTTGTGACAGGCATTTGCAGAGACTCTGCAAACACAGTAGAACAAGAAACCGAGACTATATAGGAACTTCCTCAAAGCTGCAGGGAGAATTTTATTGCTAGTGTCTCTGTGAAATACAGCAGTGACAGGGGAGGTGCACTTACAGCCCTTTGGCCTGTGACCCCTCAGAGGGGTGGGGGCTGCACTGCTCTGGCCCCCCACGGCTCAGTGGAAGGAGCAGTCTTGGCTGCACTACAGAGGGGCTGCCTTTGGAGGGGCACTCAGGAGGTTGCACATCAGGCCAGCCTTTGGTCACTTTGTCAAGCACCACTTTCAAGCCTAAGGTAGTAAGTTAACATTAAAGGGTTAAGCAGGCATAGCAGCTGTGCTTACCTCATCATAATATTTCACTATGTATCTGTAGATTTCAAACAAGGCCACTTTCTCATTAAATTCATTTTCATGTTTCTAAAACAGAAAATAGTTCCTGTCAGATAGTTCTCCTTTTTAAAAAATCTTAACATGAAAGCAAATGAAGTTCCTGCTTCTCAACCATACCTTAGATTCCTGAGCTAGAAATTCTTCAACCTCTGCAGTGGTCAATGGAGGCAGATCCCTGATGGCTTTGTAGTATGCTTTCACCTCCTTCTTGTAGAGTGGAATGTCCTTGGCATAGAGAAGTTTATTTGTTGGTGCTTCCTTAAAAGAAAAAATTTGAAGCGTTGTCACTTTTCACAGCACAGATTTCCTAAGGTTCCACCTCCACACAGTTAATTGCATCTAATTGTATCTGTATGACTCATTTTTTCTTTGCAGTGGTTATATGCATGGAACTAAGGTTATGAAACAAAGATGAAAAACAGAGGCAGGACCTCAGTAGTAGTGTATTGTATCTCGTGACAGTTACCATACAATGATTTCTATTGGCATTAGAAGGGGTGACCATTTGTTCCACAGATATATTTTTATTTCTCACTTCCTCCTTAAGGCTCCCTAGACCTGAAAGAGCGTGAAAGCTGAACCGAAGGGCCCAAGGCCAATACCCTGTTTACATGCAGCATTCAGCAGTATTGCTGAAAGTTCCCCTACAGTAACACACCAGAGAGTCTTCCTAGATCCTGTCCTGGCAGAGGTCCTCCTAAAACTCCTTGATCCCTACTCCTCTCCCTCCGTGGTTCGAGCGCATGGAGAGCTGACTGCCAGACATGCACAGCCAAAAGGATTTTTTTCACCCCAGGACTTCAACAATCCGGGTCAACACTGACCTATCTGGGAGCTTTAGGCTCATTTGAGGAAATAAGTGCTGATGTTTGTGGTAGGAGTCAAAGCCCCATTTGGAAACTGTATTTTCAGAATGTAAAAGTGGGGGCTGGTAGTCTCCTGTCACTGCTCTGGTTTAAATTCTGGGGAAAAAACGACACAACCATGTGATATCTTGTCACTACTGTTTCCACTGTGTGATGAAATGATTTAAATGTTTGTTTCTAAATGGCTAAAACATATTTAAAGATAAAATGCTAAAACCAATGAAAAGTAAACACATTTTAGTACTAAAAGACCACAAGACATTTCCTGCAGTATCAGCAATACTTCACAATATATGTTAAGCACAGAAATCTAACAGTCATGCTCATTTGCAGTTTTTCCATGAAAGAAGTGATGTATTTGTTAGCTTTAATTTATGATACTTCACTCCTAAAATATGACAAATAAGCACATTATTTGCTATTTACCTCTAACAGATGAGCAGTTGGACTAGATCACACACGAAACTAGTCCATTTTTACGTAACTTTTTTTAGGGTAAAAAGTAGCATGAGCCTGAACAAATGCTTCCTGCTTTGGTCCAAAGAAAAGGAAAATACCCTGTGGAAAAATGAATTATTTCTGGTGCTCAGAGTTCCGGACACTGTACTAAAGAGTTTCTGAATGTAAGATGTCTGGACTTGGTACTCCAGCAAATAATTTTCCATATAAAAAGGGAGCAGCTAATAAATGTGGAAGGAACTGTTTCAAACTCCAGAGCTCTTTCAAGTATTCTTACAGCTTCCAGCAGCTTACTGTGTGTGTTTTCTGCAGATTAGTCTGTGGCAGAAATCTGGACTACTTATCAAATAATATTAGTACTCTTACGACCTTAGTTTAAAACTAGTTTGAAACTTCATTAAAATCTTACAGTTTCCACCTTCTTCCACAAATTGTGTAAACTCACTGTGCAGAAATGAACTGCAGAGAAGACAAGCAGCAGTAAACTATAAATACGGCATTCTGATAGCTCTGTCTGTCTCCTTGTGAATTCTTCAAAGTCTTGGGAGACAGACCAGCAAGGAACAAAAACCCAGCTTAATTAGGCCACTGACAGTTTTGCCCCGAATGTCAGCAGATCCAGAACTTCACCGCCTGAATCATTATATAGTTGAAAAAGACAGTAGTTGAGAAATTAGCAGAAGACTGGAAGGGCAGCATTACCTTCCCGAGGGTCTGTTCTGCTAGAGAAAAGGCATCCATGAAAGCTTGTGCAATTACAGACAAACAGCCATCTATATGTGAAGTCTTCTTAATATCAAAGACAAATTGGGGATTCTTCAGTATGTTCACCCAGAAGCGAAGAGGAAGACTAGACAGAGAAGGAACAAGCATCTTTAAAGTTTACCACTCAGGTTAATTAACAACTGCTTTAAAATGGTACTTAATTACACTGCACTCACGGAAAGCAGCACATTTCAGGGCTGCTTATTCATGTTAAAAAAGGGGTCAGGGAACAAAGGCTATGGAGCAAAAACATCAGTCAGGCACCCATCTTCAAATAATGCTCTCAACCTGCCGCTACTGCTCTCTGAGTGTGAAGTCAGTATGCAGACTTACAAGTCTTGGAAGCCATGGTGGTTTTTATTGGTATCAAATCAATACACTAAAATTACTGTGATCCACAGAGCCAAATCACATCTTATTCCCAAGACATGCTAAAATCTTATTCTTCTGATCACAGATGACCCACTCCATCTTTGCAATGTCATTTTCCAAAAGCACACGTGCCTCTGCGCACGTCCCACAGGCATACCTGTTGGTTTTCCATATGTGGACCACATCAGGGTCAGTAATTTTTTTGCTCTCAGCCTGGGCATCCAGAAAGTCAAAAAAGTACTTGATGGCAACAGGTGCTTTATTGTTGGGTAAACTCCAAATGCTCCTGAAGAGCTTTTCAACAACTGAATGAATTGCAACCTGAAAAAATAACACAATGAACATTTTGTTATTACACAAGAAAAGAATAGGATCTTTTACCTCAGAGAGCTGAGCATGTCCAAGACAACCACACACAGAAACTACAATAAACTTGTGGCAAACATCAAGGCCACAGGTTATTGGAAAATAAAATAGTCAGTAACAAAAATGAAAGTACAATACACCGCAATGAGCTGCTTTCAAATGCCACACATCCTATTGCTCTGCCAACAGGGGAGTTGTGGTGAACTTCATGATACATCGTAGGTGAAAGGTATCACTTGGTCCAACAAAGGCTACATCAACACTTGGGATACTATTGGCACTGTTGCCAAAGGCATTTGGAACTTGTAAGATGGAGGTGAGGAAAAGCAGTTTAACCAGTTTCCTAGGACACTGGTCTTCATGGTGCCATCTGCGGCACATACTCAACACATGTGCTCATCAACACTTCACAGCCATTGCATTCTAGCATAACAGCCATTGGTGGTATACAAAGACACTAATGCTCGAGAGAACTGAAAACTGCGTATTTCTGATACAGAAGTGAAGCTATTCAGACCAGTGTTTCATTTTGGAGATGGAGACGACTAATTTAAAGCCCTTTAAAAGGACTGTTTCTTAAGAGCCTGATCTTTTCTTCTGTCCTTCAGTCTTCCACCATAAGAGATTACTGGTTTACTCCAGCAATTCCTGAGGGCTCATGTTAGTTTTCACAGCTAATGAGAAATGACCAGTCTTTACTCTCACTTTGGGTAGTGTCCCAAATTACTTCAGATGCTATCAACAACCTAATTAAATAATGATTGATAGATTTTTAAATGCAAGAAGGCTATAATCAGCATGCCTTCAGGCCTCTCATATTGGACAGCTCTCAGTGTTGTGCACTGATTAATATTTTAAGTAATATGCTGTTGCAAAGAGTTTTATAACCATTTTGAGTAAGTCAGAAACAAGATGACGTTACCAGAGGGAGTAAGCAGGGCTTATTCCTAAGGAATGCAGATTACATAAATTAGGTAATTGCATTATAAATCCTAAGGACCTTGTTTTTAAAATTAATCTAGCTATTTTAGATGCTTAATTTGAAACCCTGACAGATTATTTCATTTCATAGGCAGTATTTTGTGAAACTCAGGCTTTTGAAGTTGTCTCTAAGCTGAGCAAACTCTAGAGGAGACCAGGGAGATTGTTGACTGAAAGTTGTCTCTCCAGAGAGGATCGTTCTTGCTCTATAGGACTCAGTGGTAAAACTCACTTTCCATTGGCTCAATAATTGCCTTTTTTCTTTAACCTGAGAAAAAAAGGTTGTGCTTACTGAGGAGACAGAGAGTCTGAGTAATAGACAATTTTAGAACTCTAGCATTAGAAAACCTGCAATGTGTCTTTGCAAATGGTGATAATCCATACTTAGCACTGAATTTTATATGCTACCTTTTCATTTAACATTTGATATACATGCAGGAAGTCTGCACAATTTCTGCTTTAATTTGTATTTCTATTGTGCCAAACTAGCCAAGCCCAACATCAGCCCTCCCCCAAAATAAAGCCTTTACAGTTTACCTTGGTTGACAGAAGCTTTGTGAGATACATTTCTTTCACTTTGAATTTTTGCTTTCCTTTGTGACCTGCTCCCTTCACATCTTTGTTTGCTTCCGAGTCTGGTAAAATCTGTCATGAAGAGATTAGAGAGATTACATAGATAAAAATACAGCTCAGTATTAAATCTACCACTTAGCAGTGTAATGACTCAACTCACCAAATGACAGTGCTCATCCGAGTAGTCCACATCTAAACAACAGAAAGCAGAGAGCAAACAGGTATTAATAAAACACACAGCTACAGGCTCGTGAGTTCTGCTGGGCTCTGGGCTGTGCAGCATGGTGCATGCCAGGATGCCAAGCAAGCAGACTCAGTATCATCCTTTCCTGCCTGCAGTGTGGGGGAAGCCTCTGAGAAATGCACAGGCTCTGGGCACCTCCCCAGTGCCAACCTGCAGCTCTGACCACTAAGCCAGGGCATCATATCTGCTGCGGGGGTAAGCTGGCAGCAATCACAGCTCCTCTGAAAGGAGGACAAGAGACAACAGATGAGATGATTGCATTGGTTTAGTCTCTAAGAGTGCTCAGCGCAGGTGGGCTGAGGTCAGGCTTGAACACAATGGCTGAGAACAGCAACCCTTGCTGAGAGAGGGCAATGACATCCCAGTGAGATGCACACATCTCTCCTAACTTCGATGGTGAAGTGAACCACACATCAGGAGCATGTTTTTCCCAGGGGCTACAGAAAGTTCTTCCCTGAGCCACCAGCTGGGTGGGAGCAACCTGCATCCCAGTGGTAGGTGAGATGAACTGACCCCCCGTAAGCACCCTTTAACTCCTGACCTGCTGTCAGCCAAGCCAAAGTTTTCAGAAACGCAGTCAGAAAAATAAGGAAAATTACATTTTTTTTTGTTATGCCTGTCTCTGGACAGTGCACCACTCTGTCTGTGATATACAACTCTGGGCACCGGAGAAAGGCACGTTCCCCGTGTTGGTTTCAACAGTCAGCACTTTGAGTCACCGGGGCTTCCTGCCTATGAGCCTGTATCTGTAAGTAATCATTTGCTGACAACTGTAAGTCCTTCTATCCTCCTTCACATGTCCTAGGCCCACTGTGCCTGCCAGAGGCCCAGAGCCAGGGTAACATGGCTCTTCATTTGGTTCAACTAAATTCAAGTACATTTTTCTGTCCTCCTACTGACCAAGAGATAACCTGTCACAGCTCAGCTCCCTGCATTCCCAATCATTCTCCACAAAAGTTTAAATAGATTGCAGTTCCTCTGTTACCTGATCGGATATTTGCTTTCTTTTTAAAGACTTTTATGGTTGCTCCATTTGAAATCTGTAAGCAAGAACAAATATATAATTTTGAAACAAAAGTCTAGAATTCACGAAACCAGCAGTTTCATTTCCTCCTTCATTTCCTTCATTCCATGGCAGCACTTCATTCTCACCATGGTATGCATGGGTTTCAGCAGCAGCCAGGGCTCGACCTTCAGGCACGGGCAGTAGCTGCAGTTTATTAGCCTTACCTAACAAGTAACTCTTACCTAAGAAGAGGGAAAGCACCTCTTCCAATGAACCAGCCTTGAAGACCTTTCCCTTTCTTTGATTTTTCTGGTTCAGCCCATATTTGTTCTCCCCATGTCCTATGAAGGGGCCATGTTGAGGGTCTAGCCTGGTGCTCCCAAGAACTATTTTCAAACTGAGCAAAATATTTACACACCATAAGATCAAGATCTGTATCTTACCACCACGGGATTTCTAGGAAAAATCTACCTCCTCCTTCCCTGAATTTATAGTACTGCCAGAATGTTAAGTATTATCTTTAAAACAAACTGGCAAACCATGCTTTTATTGTCAAAGAGTAACTAAAAAACAGCTCCCACTGAGAGCTACACCACTGCTCTGCTGTCAAATGTTGAGTCTTGCCAAGAACTAGTGCACTTGCCTCTATAATTACAAAAACAACTGTCCAGTTCTAGGAAGGGATCTCTGCCAAAACAATGTAAGTGTTTTTTAAACCTTGGCAGCCAGCCTGGTGTGAGAAACCAGTTTAAACATTAAGATACTCTATCAAAAGCTGTGTCTTATGCCAAAAAAATCTGCACTTACATTTGCTCCTGGAAAGTAAATGCAATCCATTTTATAAGTATGATTTTTTTTGTGGGGATTCCATTTATCATACTGAGTCTCAGACCTCTTTCAGATAACACAGTGCACTTGAAAACCACATAACAAGTGGGAATATGCTCTAAGGTTAGCTTGTCACGTGAAACAAATACCCAGAGAGTCCTCCTACTTGGCCCTGAAGATAGGTAAACAGGAACAGGGCTACACAGCAGCTTAACCCCTCTCAGAGCTGTGTGGGCAACAAGCTGCCTTCATACCTTCTCCAAGAAGAAGGAGAGCAGCTCAATGCTGTTGGCTCCTGTCCTGAGGGAGATGGGCAGAGTTCACAGGGAGAATCATGCTTTCCTCCAGGAACCAGAAGCGTTACTGCAGTGCAGCCATGACCAAAGCCCCCACTTTAGGTTTTATTTCTGGGACAAATTATGCTTTTAGTATTGAGTGGACTATGCTTTCCCTTCTTTATCATTACTGCAGCAGCCATACTTGCTGTTTCTTTCTGTGTGATCCAATTAAAAACAAAAATTTAAAAAAGCCCTTCTTTTTGTGTCCTGCTGTCTAAATCACTTTTTGTAGTGGGCTGCTCCCATTGACACCTTAAAATATCTTTGCTCTTCCAGATGCATCACCAACCGGAGCAAACTGGTAGAGGGAAGATCTCTTCAGTTCCAGACAACATGGAATACAGCTACTTTGCAAAACAGAAGATGAGTAGTGTGGCTCTATGCCTCTTCCTTGTTCTCCAGGCCTCCTGTCCTTACTATCACCCAGTTCGTGCCAGTCGGCTCCCTAGATCACACATTCAGATTTGCTCTCTGGGGCTCTACCTGC
Organism: Chiroxiphia lanceolata; assembly: GCF_009829145.1. Classification (NCBI taxonomy): domain Eukaryota; kingdom Metazoa; phylum Chordata; class Aves; order Passeriformes; family Pipridae; genus Chiroxiphia; species Chiroxiphia lanceolata. The sequence continues at coordinate 45,705,920 of NC_045641.1, read as the reverse complement.
TCCTGGAACATGTGATGCTGTCCCAGGTTGAGGAATTGAAGATCTGTGACTGGACAGCAGATCTGAAAGTGGTTGTCTAGCTCTCTTCTTGTGTGGGGAATAGGATGTCAAGATAATCAGCAACTTTCTTGTCATGGCTTGTGGTTACTCTCATGGAAACAATAGTGCAGACCTCATAAATAATCATATCAATAACCCTACTAGGAGCAAAAAATTAGAGCAAAAGAGCATACAGGTCAGAGACACACAAAAGTCTAATAATACGGAGGATTTTTTTTCTCTTCACAGACACCACACAAAAATGCAAATAACCCCTTCTTGCACGTTTTAAAAATCAGTGTAGAAACTAAAAGTGTGCTTTTTCAAGAATGACTGCTGTCTCTGGGACCTTCACAACACAACCCTCATGCTCCAGTACCTTAAAAAGATTTGATGGCACTTTCCAGTCTCAAACATCTGGTTACTTTCTAGCATTTAAGGCTGGTAAACAAGAAGAAAAATTCAGGCTTGCCACAGAACTCTAGGTACTGTTGAAATGTAAGTTGGAATTTTCTCAGGCAATTTTACTGCCCTCACACAGTATATGCAGTATTCCTTTTTCTTGCTAGCTAGACACCTTTACATTCCCTTTTGCATTAATATGCATACAAGAAAATACACTAGATATGTTAATGGCTAATACTTGCCACTAATACACTGCCTGAAATGCCACTGAGCTTCTGCCTAAAATGTAGACTACTTCATCAGAAAAAGAGAACTAAAATAGCTAACAGAGATATCCAGCACAATATTTATAAGGCAGCTGCTAAGCTATAATTAGTGTGGTTACAGCTCAGTAAAAACAACTGAGTTTCCTAGCTTGCACCTGCCTGCAGAAACCTCAGATGACAACAAGGGCTGGGACAAAGATACCCAGGAATGACAGTGACCAATAAACACCCATGACCCACAGCATGCCATGAGCTCAGGAAGTGCAAAGGGCTGCTGTGTAAAATCAGGGAGCACTTACAATAGTTGCCTGTGGTAAAGAGGGTAGGTACTGTCACATTAGACAGAAGTTCGAACACCTAATCAGATTCAAATCTATGTTGACCTTTGCTGCATAGACTCAAACTGCAACACTACAGTGTCCTAATTTGTACAAAATCTCTGCAAGGGGAGCGGAGGAGGTTAATCTATAGACAAAGTTCAAGGCAGGCATAGGAAAACCTGTATTTAAGCCACTGGATGGTGACTCAAGACATCTAGGTTCATCGCTGACTCCTACGAGGTAAGGAGAGCTACAAACAACTACAGAAATCTGTGAAGTGACTCTGAATGAGCTGGCTTCATATCTAAGCAGCCTTGTGCTCTGCCTAGGCTACAAAGTCCTGCTAGGAGTCCTTGTTTCATTATGGATGGTACTCTGTTTGCTCATGCAGACAGCAACATGTTCTGTGCTGGCTCAGGTTCCTCAGCACCATACTGCATTGCATAGCACAGACCTACAGCAGCAAAACTTCTAAATAAATAAAAATTTATGATCACGTTAAGAGCCAGACTTTCAAATTCAACAATGAGGCATGAAGAAAGAATAACCTCCATTTCCCAAACCTATCTGTAAGTATCACATGTGAACTTCCATATCACCTCAGGCCAATCACCTGTTGCACATTTTACACAGCCTCCCACCCTCCATCTTGACTGGTGTCACTGGAAACTCCTCAGAGAGGTAACTCCGCTTGATACGCTTTTACAGTGTGCTACACTCAGAAGTGCCCTGCTACCAGTTGCAGCCTTGTGTGTTGTTGCAGTGATGGACAGATTACTGCAGCACTGCAAATGACTGGTTTACAGGTGAAATTGGAAGCAGAGAGAAAACTTACGCTACAAGTGGTAACAGCAGATGGAAGCAGAAACAGAGAGAAAAAGGGAAATTGACTGACACAGGAGGTCTCAAGAGAAGAGAGAGTGAATTCATCAGTGCTTTTTATTCTGACTCTTGATGAGATTTCACAAGTATCACTACTGCCTGTTCGGATAATCAAAAATGAGGTGGGATGAAGTAAACAATTGCTCATTGAGCAAGACAAACTCAACAGCAGAGACTCAAAGAGGCTCAAGGCAATGTTCATAGCCAGAAATCAGATGCTGTTTTAAGTGAAATGCTCAACAGAATTAACAGTTTACCTAGTATGCTTGAACCAAGCAGCCCTGTAAACCTCTGAAAAGTAACAGAAGACATGACTCAGTGGCAAAAACGTTATGTGTCACACAATTCTTTCTTTCTGTTGATGATGCTCAGCTACCTCTTCAAGATTTTGATCAATTGAGATTCTTCTGTGCAGATCACATTTAAGTTGTGGAGAAACTCCTTCTCAACTCATTGGTATGGCTTCTGTGCTTACCTCGTAATGACCGATGGTATTTAACTTCCTTATCCCATCCTCCATCACCTCTGAGGAACCATCAATATCTAACAATTCTCTTTGCTGCTCCTCAGACACAAGTTCTGCAGTATGACAGCAACAGAAAAAAATTACGTTCCAATGGCATTCTCACTGTACAGATGTTTGCAAAGAAAAACAACACCTAATTATTTTTTGACCAGTGACTCCCAACTGAGCTGTTTCTCTCTGTCCTTGTGCCAGGTCACATGGAGGTGGTTTTGCACTCCCACAATACTGATTCCTTTTCTGAGTGACAGCCTCAGTGGCTTCCATTACTGTGGGCTTTTGATGCTTCACTTTGTGTTGGCCAAGGCAGAGTTTTTGGAGGTTCTTTCACCTAATCTAGCTATTCCACTGCACAAGAGTGCCCTGGTGTTATGGATACACTGAGACTAGAAGAAAGGTTCCACAAGCCACTTCTAAGAGATCACTAAAATGAGCTGTAGATTGACACACATTGACATAGCGTTTGTTAAGGGTGGTCAAGCACTGGTGATGGATATAGACATCAGATATGAAAGCAAATTATGAACACTTGCCAACACAGAATCCGAGAAGGTGAGGAAATATCAATATTTTAAGGAGCAAGTCCGGGAGGTGACAAATGCCAACAATGTAGAGTTTGTCAGGTTTCCTACTGGGGCACATGGGAAGTGATATAGTGGCAACTACAGATTTTTATCTGACCACGGGCTCTTAAAAACCCAACAAGGAAAGGCCTGCTGGAACGGCCTTATTTACATCCGTAGATACTGTAGGTAACTTTGTGAGTCACATGAGAACTATTATATAAACCTAATCTGACTACAAATAAGCTATATTTGAAGGCTCTTTTGATCAAGGGCAACGTAGGCCTGTAGGAAGGAAGGAAGGAAGGAAGAAAGGAGGTAGGAGGAATAGGTAGGAACTAAAGTACTTGATAATCATGATGTGTCACCTGCTGATGAAATTTAACAACCAGCTGTATTTAGGTGGATGGGCCAGCCACCTTACTTAACTCAGAAAAGGAATATAGAAATTATATATGTTTAATAAATAACATGTGTTTGTTAACTGCAGTGATGAAGTCCTTGCAGAATTGAAGCAGATAGAGGTTCAGTGTTCTAACTGGTAGCATAAATGATCTAGTATTTGCCTCAAAATTCCTCATGAAGGCTACATTCTGTTTAAACTCTAAAAGAAATCGAAGGTATGAATCCCTAACATAAAAACTCCACAGACAGATCAGTGAACTCCATGAAAATATAATACAGTGACATTCTCTTACCAAGACCGATTTCATCCAGCTGAAGACCATAGAGAAAGCCATTCTTATTAAAGAAAGCCTGAAGGCTCTTCTCCTTGGCTTGGCCTATGGTGTCGCAGTCCAGAACATTAACCTGGATAGTCTGACAGGCATCCCCACTCTCATTTTCTGGGACTTTTTCAAAGATAATATTCACTGTCTGGGAAAAAAAACACATGTTATTCTGACTTACAGGGAACACCTAGCATGGGAAACCTAAAAATTCCTGACAGATTTTCAGCACATAAGAGATTTTCAGCATATTTATTATTAAAGCTATTTCAAATAAAGATTATTTGAAGGAATTACACAATGAAGCATCTAGAATTCTTCATGTTCAAAAAATCAAAGATATATATAGCTATATATTTCCAAAAGTGTATTCTGTCTTCTGCTTTTGTGCAAATGTATTTCAGTGAATCACCAAAAAAAGACAGGAGACAAGGAAAAATTACAATTCATGTTCTAAAAAAAGCAGATCTTTTATGTAAAATGAATGCCTTAACAGGAAAACTGCAAGTGACAGGAGATGTGATAAGGCTGCTGAGTAAGTCATGGTGAGGATGATTGATTTTGAGTGGATAGGAAGTAGTGTTAAAATGCATATTTACACCAGCAGATTATGCTGAGTGCCTTACATCATAAAATATATCCACCTCCCTTGGAGGTGTCAGTGTCTGTCTGTGTGCAGCTGTGTCTCTAGAGGCAGGAGCAGTGGGAGCAGAAGCAGTGTGAAGAGAAGGCATGTTGCAGCAGGCAAAATTCAAAATGGTCCACATCTGCAAAGTGTGCTGTATTCTATTGGTTATTACTCCAGGTCAAACACCCATACAACCTGTCCAGTTATATCACCCTGCCCTTTAGCTCACAGTTCATCTTAGCTGGGACACAACTCATCTGCTAGGCTGCACACTAGCTGAGTACAGGCTACAAGTAAGTGCCAATGAGACTGGATGACCATCTCTTGGGACTGTTTTTTGTCAGGCTGTATTTCTGATCAGGTCAGGCAGATTGATTGCTAGAAGGCAGGCAGAAAGGGATGAGGCACAGAACTGCTAGTGCCAAGGAATAATAGCAAAAATTTCCAGTGCCCCAGCCTGCTCCGTGCAGCAAAATCACTGTTCAGCTACATGGATACAGATGTTCTGCTGGAGATGTTCTGGGACAGAATTAAAACAAGTGTTTTAGGTGCTGGCACTTGACTACAAGTGGCATAGGAAAATAAACATACTTGAACCCTTCTGGCTGTTGGATGTTTCTGGTATAATATTTATGTTTGACTGAAAGGAGAGTACTGCAGGTGTGACTCTGTGAAAGAGTGATCATTAAAACAGGAAGCATGTAAAACATTTTTTTTATCTCTGTCACGTGAAGGAAAGAACTTCTGTCCAGGTTGTTGCAGGGACAACTTTTCTCTCTTTTTAGAAAAATGGGTAGTTATTAATAGTTGTAGAATGGTAGTTTCTGATCATTACCCAGCAAGAATGGAAATTATAACACACTGGTAGTGAAAAAAAGTAGTCCAAGGCAACATAAGTTAAGTTTACTGTTTCTACAGAAGCAAAAGGAGTATTAAAACAGGGTTGCAAAATGATGAAGATCAGGATTTAAGAAAGACTAGGATGTAACTTAAGTAATAGAAAATAACTTAATCAGGACACCGAGATGTTTAATTGTGAGGAAAATGAGTCCATGGAAAGGACAGACGGAATGGAAGAACAGGATATGTGGGAACAGTGCCTGCAGAAGGAGAAGCAGACTGGACACCATGCCTCAGGTTGGGATTTCATGTGGAAAATTAGTAAAAAATATATTGGCACAGCAATGAGGGAGTCATGCTTGGTTAGGTCCACAGACCAACTGAACAGACAGCAGTCCTGCCCTTGACTTGGATTGCCCTGAGGTCATGTTCTTGTAGGACAAAAGTGTGGACAGGGACTAACTGTATTTTGTCCTTGGAAAACTCATTTTAATAGTCTTTGCCTCTTCTAGTCTCTGAAATGACCTTCCCGGAGTAGCTCCTCGCACTGTAACTGATGTTGATTTTGCTCTATATCCTTGGAAGCATTCCTTCCTTTAGCTGATCCTTTCCTCCTAACACTATTCCTACACTGCAATATTCATGTTCCTGCTTCTCCTTAATTTTCTATTCCTTTCAGACTATCAGGAGAAACTGTCTATTTCTCTGCTGCCTTTTCAGCTCATGCTCTCACACAGGTTGCACAGGAACGTGCAGCCTCTTCAGTCATTAGCAAGTGAGAATCCTCCCATTCCCACTCAACTCACTGTAGGACGACAGGACTGTTAAAAGAGAGTACTCATCCTTTATGTAGGTAGAACACAAGTCATTTGTGGACTGCTTAAGTGGAAGTGTCCAAAATGTTAGGATAATAAGAACACTTTACAACTCAAAGAAGTGGTCAGATGGGAAGGAATATTTAAATGCATAAAAGTCTCTAAAGCACCTGCAACTACTTGTATAGGAACTAGCTTGGACACTAGTTACAAGACAGGAATAACTGTAAAAAACATATTTGCACTCATGCAGTGACAGAAATAAGATTTGAAGACAGTGCTTACAGATGGCTTTTCAGATTTGTACTTTTCTTGAAAACTAATTTCAAACAAGGAATTATTTACTAAAGCTATTAATAAACATAGCAGATAATAAATCAGATGTGGTTTAATGTGATAATATAATATTAAATATACAATATAATTAAAGAAATGTGATAATATAATATTTTCTAAGAAATAAAGAATAATCTGGGATATTCAAGGGCCCTTATTCATTACCCTGTTCTCTATTCAGCTATGCATCTGAACAGATCATATTTCCATTTATCAGAGAGACTGAAAAAAACAAAAAACCCTTTTGATTGGTAAAAGTTAGACAATTTATGTAAAGAGTCAGCACCATGATGTATAGCACAACAAAACTGCCTTAAACCACTCCCCTCTCTCCCAGACTATGAAATACAATAAACAGGAAAAATGAGATTGATTGCATGATCCTTCTGCAGCAGTTACCCATGAAGAAGTTATAGAACAGTTAACCAACTGGTACAGAAAATGTTATAGGAGTTAAATTTAGGCTAGATGAGCACTACACAAAGGAAGGGTTGTGCTGTAGATGCTGTAGTATATGGCACTCAATTTGTCTCTAATCCAGAAGACTCTCCTGTAGCCAACATCTGCATTGCTCACTTTCTAGTGAGGGTTTTTGCATCCTTTTCTGCTGACAAAAATCCCCATATGTCACATGCTTTTAATATCTTCCTTATCTCTCACAAAGTGTGACTAATAATACCACAAGCATGATGTCTTATTAGGAAATTGGTTTCCCTGTCTCAGCTTTACTCTTTTACAGGCCTCCCACTTCTTTTAACTCATAAAGCCGTTGAACACTTTAAAGAACCTTCCAGCACATGGCTTAGCTTTCCTTTTAATAAAAGGCTGTTGACTGAACAGGTGAATTAGATCATTTATTCCCATCTAAAAACATAAACACATTTCAGCAAAGAATTCAACAGCCCAAATGCCTTTTTTAAAATAAACAGTGACTACTCAAAAGAATACTGGAGCACCAAGTCTACCATATGAATAAATCTCCCCTGGTTTTCTACAGGAGATATACCACCGAGAACTCCTCCCATGCCAGACTGGCATTGTGTAGCTTTTCTATTCAAAATGAAACACTTCAGTGAAATGCTAACACTCAGCTGTGCAGTGCACTCCTTCAGCAGTCACTGAGCAAATTATCTGCCAAGGGGTGCAGCTGCTTGTCTGCCTGTGAGAAAGCAGGCTTGCTTCCTCAGCCTGAGAAAAGGCTCCATGACACATCCAAGTCTCTTTCAAGGCAGTTTTCTCTCTCACTACTCAAATATAAGCACAGCATGAAACAGCACAGCTCCTCAGCTCATACTTGACCCATGCTTTTAGAAGCATCTTTCCTTCAATTCCTCCACTTGAGTATGTAGTTCAGCAGCCCATCTCTGTTCAATATCTCACCCTTTCTAGCAGAGAGGGCTAAGAGTAGGGGGCTGGGTGGTCCCAAGGTCTGTGGCCTTTTTAAAAAAGGCATGGGGCTCTGCCAAAGAACAGTTGTAATACAATTCAAACCCAACATGTTTCTTAGTTCTCTTTTTTCCTGGTTACAAATGGCCTGTCCTTCCTTCTTTCTCTATACCTAGGTTCTTTCTCCTTTGTCTGCCAAGAGTTTATCTGTATAATAGTGTGTTTAGGAGAAGACCTGAGGAGCTCCCCCCGATTTTCAGGAGCCTGTCTGTATCTTGCTTTTATTGGATTGGAATTGAACTCCCAATCCTGAAAGGAGAGATTCTTATGCAGAGTGCCTGTACTCTTGTTTGTGCCCTGTCACTGATTTGAGAATTGAACTCCCTAGCAGATGTATCCCTGTGTCTTCAAGTGCCTACATAGCTTAGAAAATTTGGACACTAAGTGTCTGCAGCTGTGCTTCAGTATCTTTCTATCACCCTCTTCTTGGCTGTATTTTTATGCTTTGTTCTGGACAGATACATTTTCATTTACTGCTATTTCAGGGCTGGGGAAAGGGGCAAAACAAAATACCAACAAAATACTGTGAGACTCAGAATGTAACTGCAGTTAGCAAATGTGCAAATGCATTTGAAAACTCAGATCAGAATTTATTCCATGCAGAAAACAAAACCTGCAATACCTTAGACAGAAATGTTCTTCCACTGTAAGGTTCCCTGTCTCTATGTTCACAGGTCCTGCATGCCATTACATGTGAAGTGGTGTTAGTAAGAGAAAAAAAGCTGACTACTTCCTCTTTAGCCTCCTGTTAAATGCTATTCTTCCAAGAGAAACCACGCACAGCTGATTTGCTTCCCCAGCCCAGAAAGCTTCACCGTTCTACCTAAGTGTCTTTCACAGCACAGTTTTAGTTTCCAGCACAAATCTCAGATAAATACGCCAAACAAAACTGTTTCCATGTCCAGCAAGAACTACAGTCCTTGTACTTCATCTCTGCAATTTCACTGCAGGATCCTCTCTCCTTTTCTGATGGTTTTAAAGGGAACGTTAAGCCACTTCTCAGCTAAGAAACTGCTGCACCTTAACTGGGAAAGCTGACTTACTAACTGTATAATAGTATGATTATCTCCTATTTAAAAGCAGGAATATAAAGTACAAAGGTAGCAAACAACATCTGAGAAAGGTTATGTGCTCTCTCACTTCCTCACCCATCTACAGACAGCCTTCCTCAGTGATATCAAGTCCTTTTGACCACTTCCTCTCTTTCCTCTTCTCTGCAGACTGACCACAAGACCCTCTTAGTGACTGCATGCATAGAAGTAGCACTGGGAAAAGTATTTAAGGTTGTTCAGCAGTTTCAGAGTCAGCTATACCGCAAGGGGCTCTCCATTTGAATTCGTGCTATAAATAAGAAAAGTCAATCAATTCCACAGGACCAGATGTTTCTGTGCAGTCTACTAGTAACAGGCATATTGGGCTTGCTTGAAAATTGTTGCTCTGTATCACTACTGGGTTTTGTATCCTATGGCTACATATAGGAATATATTTAAACTTACTCTGGATAATGCAGAATGCAGCAAACAAACAAGGACCCCAAATATCTTGTATTATGCATTTCCTTTTTAGGTCCCAAACTTTCTTTCCAAATGTGGTAACTTAGCTTCAAGTACCTTCAAATGAAGCTTCTAACAACAGCCTTGTAAGAAGATTTAACTGTAACTTTATCAGTTTGAGAATTTTCAGCAGAAAATCACAATTCAGAAATGATTCACAGAAATGTTGCCATTTCAGTGAGTTTCCTACGTGACCCAGTGAGCTAAAACCAATGGACTGCTGACAAGCCAAATTTTCTAGGGTCAGGTGGTCTGCTCCAGTATAGGGCATCTTAAGACCTCCAGGTTCTTGCTGCAAAACAGATGGGCAGACCTAGAAGCTTCAGCCCTACTTGAGACTCCGGATATAGGCTCTGAAAATTAATGAATTCTCCTCCAAAGCCACCTGCACTTGCAGTGTCCGTGCCATTGCCGTTGCTGCCTGGCAGTTTCTGTTGCCAATGTCTGAAGCCCACTTTTCAGTTGCACTTCCCATACTCCTAATTAAGTATGGTAACTCCATCAGGAAGCCAGGAGTTACGAAGCAAGGAAGCTATGCAAATGACTGGAAACGCACATTTTAAAGTTCTCAGACCCAAAATCACTCGGAAAATCTGGAGCAAAAAAGTGCTCTGGTTATTCTGAAAACCTTTTTCAGACCTCCTACTCCCAAAGTCACAATTTTACATGCTCCAAAGTGCAATAATCTTGCTATCTCTTCTCATCTCAGTGTCATAATGACAATCAGCAAGAGAATTCCAGCTTTTAAAGAAGTCTGGGTGTAACCGTAAAATAGAGAGTATTTCTTAGTTGCTTTGAGAAAGGCAAAAAAATCTACAGTAAAGTTCAGAAACTAAGCTAGACTTCCTAGATACCTAGTTTTTAACCAAGCAGGTAAATAAAATCCACCATGCTGTAACCTTGCTAATTTGAAGCTAAATTGGTTCTAATAACATGGAAACCCACAGCAAATTATTGCTACCTGAAGATTAGCCACAAGTAAACACAACAGAAAAATAAAACCTCTGCATTCCATTCTTTCATTCATTGGTAAAGTGTAATTTAGTTTAAATTCTAAGCATGTTTATATTTTTGTAGTACACTTTAAAATAAGAAGGATTTTTTAATACCCTGAGACTTCACTAAACCTAATCTTTGGTGATTAATGCATGCTGTGAAGTGAGGAGTGAGTGCTATTTGTGAAATATATATTGGTGAAATACCAGCTAGTTAAACTCCATTGTGTTCTGTAACTTTGTCAACAATAATAATTTTACTATCTGGGTACTTAACCATCACCTTAGTGTCTAAGAACCTTAATTGAGCTTCCTAGAAAGAGAGAAAACATTGTTTGGAGGGAACACAAGCTGGCAAACATACCACTGTTTTGAATTCAGACACTTGCCACAGCAGCCAGTCTTCGTTAAGTGTGTACAGGGCTTTGCAAGTTATTGCATCAACAGGTCCTTTGTTTATCCTCTGATTGAGGGTTGTCACCAGCAAATAGAAAGGTTCACCAATTGTCTCCTAGGATGTGAAAAGAAGGCAAGAAACATGTTTATTTTTGTAATCCTTAAATGACCACGAATAACTAGAAAAAAATCAAGTGTAACAAATGATCTTATTTCCTTCTAACTAACTTGTTACCTTGCAATTAGAAAAGAAAATACCTCTGAGCAGATTTGTCTAGTTATTTGTTTAACCTCCATCCTTTGCTTTTCAGTGTAAAAGTCTCATGCAAATAGCAAGGGACAGCTGGAGTGTGTGGCAAGATAGCTCACAGGTCCTGCTGTGCACAAGCACACTACAGACAAGCTGCTCCTACTCCACCTGGCAGACACTTCCTAGTTCCACCAAAGAGTGGGTGGGAGGTGAGACATGCACGTGTTCACACACATACTTTAGCTATTTCTTCCATTTTCAGTCCTGTGAGAAAACAAGCTAACAACTAAAATTCCTTTTGAATTGGTGTTTCTCCTTGTTGTCCCTGAATAAACTCCCTGGGACCAAGATGGTGGGACATACACTGGTGTATCAGCAAAAGAGGGAATGAAACTAGGCCTTTTCTCTCCTGCCTAAACCCCAGTCTTCAGGAAAGCACCCAAGAAAGGAAGGGTGTATCTTTGTTTCCACATGACACCATTCCTGCAGCCTGGCTAAGGCATCTCACTAGCACAGCTCTGTAAAGATGACTGGTGTACCGAAAACGTATCTCTGACAGTTCCTTGGCACTCTCCTGGGGCTTCAGGAAACAGGTGTGAGCTGCTGAGCATCAAACAATTCTACTGCTGTATGAATGCAAGGACTGATGAGAGTGATACCACCAGTGCAATATCATCACATTGATAAGAGAGACAGGAAGCGTAACCAAGCTCTGAAACCAAGAATAAAGTGCTACCAAGTGGACTTGAATAAACAAACAGTAAAATGAAACAAAATGCTTATTTTGTTTCTATTTGAAGTCATTTAGTTGTTGAAATTTGCAATGCTGTTTGGAGGTTGAAAAGTTCGGAAAGAATTTTAGTTTTCTAAAGGACGGTATTCCTTAAATGTCCATCACATGGTAGCTTTCCAACAACTTGCATAGAAAGGTACCACTGCATTTTAACAAGTGTGTCAGTCAGTCTTTTAGTTTGATCACAATATATCTCACTGGGCTGAAATCATGTCTGACATGAGAAAAGGATATGCTAGATTACAAAATTACCCAAATCTTGGCCAAATAAATGACATGATCATTGCTTGGAGATGACCATGTCATACTCTTTTCCTCCATCCTACTGATGACAACCAGCTAAGTCACCTAAAAATAGAAGAGTGCACACCAGTACTGTCATATGTTAGAGTAAATGCTTTAAACTGATCCCTCGAACAGTTCCTATGGAAAAAATCAATTAAAGAAATTCTTCACATCTCTTATGTAGTGAAAAGATGTACACTACCCGCAGAAATCCAGAAAGGCAAACAGACATCCAGTTTGTCAGCAATTTTTCTACCACAGATTCAGTTCGTCTGAGCAGGAGCTTAGGCTGTACGTTGCTTGATTGCTCCATCAAGTCCCTTGTCAACACTTCCAAAATATGGGTCAGGTAAACTAGCTTAGTTTGTAATGCAATAGTCAAGAAGGATGCAAACAAGCACCTGTTAAAAAAAAATAAAATAAATAAAAAGCTGTAATTTTAGAGTATCTCTTCCCAGTCAGAATTAATAAATGAAACACACTTCAGTGCAGTTCACATCCTATGTTTTCCCTCCTCAGGCACAGAAATTGTCCACTGTTCTCTACAAAAGTATAAAAAATGCAAGTCCATCTGCTCTTGTGATTATTTTTTAAACACAGAATTTGTGCCTCTAAATTTAATTCTGCAGAACAACACCTGCTTCAGTGACAGAACATTTCTAAACTGTAGAACTGTTGATCTAACTGCAGGAAGTGTTTACAGTTTTGAAGTGATATTTCCTGCTACTCTGCCTCTGTTTACATGTACGAATATTCCACTTTCTCTTTAATGGCTTGTTCTACTGGTAATGTTTTTTCTTCCTCAGTGTGTGCAGATGGAGAAAAAGGAAAAACGCTCTGGAGTACTGCAAACCTGTTTTGCAAGTAGCAGAAATTACATTTGTGTGCTATAATTCATGTTGTTTTTTCTGGCTAATTCTTTGTCTTGAAGATGATAAGCATAATCATACTATACCTGTCTTTCACAGAGAAATTTTTCTGCTTTTCAAGGGTGTGAATGAGAGTAACAAGAAAGTTCTTGTTACAAATTAAAGCATGCAACATGTTGAAGCTTTCATCCTTGCTCGTTTGGTCTCTGCTCTGGAATAGTTAAACAAAAATAAGCAAACTGTAGATTTGCTATGATGGATTCTTAATGCTCAGAAAAATGGTAAGAAACATATGGGGTAAGATCCTGGTCTCATTCAAATCAGTGAGAATTTTGCATTTATTTCATAGGTCTCAGGAGTTTACCGAAGATGCATTTGCATTTGTGTACAACACGGAGTACACACATATAGAGCATACATTTACTGCCAAATACACAAAGTAGTACCAATAGCGCCAATAGTTAAGTTTGCCTGCCATTTCTCATTACTAGATTCTGTTTATTTTATTTAAATAAGTCATAATATATATTGGGTAACAGTATCTTAAATTTCAAATTCTTTTTATACATATAAATCCATGTAAGCCTTCTCAAGGAGGGTAGGGAACTTACTGAAAACGCAAGCTCATGTGTTCTAGGACAACACTGAGAGAAGGGATACAATTGCTCTTGAAAAAAAAAATTAGTAATTAAGGCATATCACACTACACAACTTACCTGTGGCATTTCTTCACTGAAGATGGATGCAAAGCCTCCTGACTAAAATATAAGGGGATATTTATCATTCTTAAGTATACCAGAAGTTTCTAACACATGTATGTTAAACACACCAAGCATGTTCCCGATACTACTTGAAATAAAACAAAGGAAAAGCCAGATTCTAAAGCAGAGACAATATAAAAACTCTACACAGTAACTTCTGCAAAAGTGTGGCCAAAGTTCACTGAAAAGTAAACTCTCAAAGATGACCTGGTATTGACTTCAGTGTTCTTGAATGTGTTACTTGATGTTGCTGAGCTGCACTAGCACAGCAGTCAACTAATGCTCTGCAGGAAGAGCTGTTTATTACCCTCATCCTCAAATGTGCTCGTGTGCAGGGGGTGCTGCAGGCTGCATCCTTCTTGGATGGCAATGATAGCCTTTGGTATACACAGTTTCCATAACAGAGTGACACTTGAGCTCATCTGCCTCTATTAATTTCAAGGCACTTTATGAATGCTCACTAATGAACTCTCCAGGAGGTCCATGCTGTCAGTCTCCAGAGAGGCACAGGTGCCACCACACATCCAGTTCTAGCAGAAGCCTTCACACAAAAGGAAGCCCCCAGTTCTCAAACACCTTGTCAATACCTCTTGAGCACCAAATTTACACTAGTAACAATTACTGTCATCTGCTTTATCTGTGATGCTGGGTGCCCCTAGTTTCCTTACAGAATCACAGAATGGTTTGGGTTAGAAGGGACCTTAATGTTCGTCTAGTTCCAACCCCACTACCATGGGCAGGGACACTTTCCACTGGACCAGGTTGCTTAAATCCCCATCCAACCTGGTCTTAAACACTTCCAGGGATGGGACATCTACAACTGTTCTGGGCAACCAGTTCTGGTGTCTCATCACATCTATCATAAAAAATGTCTTCCTTATGTCTAATTTAAATTTATCCTCTTTCAGTTTGAAACCATTGCCCCTTGTGCTGTCACTAGAAGCCCTGCTAAAAGTCTGTTTCCATCTTTCTTGTAAGCCTCCTTTTTATTGAAAGGCTGCAATGAGGTCTCCCCAGAGCTTCCTGAACAACCTCAACTCACTCGGACTTTCTTCACAGGAGAGGTGTTCTAATCTTCTGACCATTTTCATGGCCCTCCTCTGGACCCACTCTAACAGGTACCAGTCTTTCTTGTGCTGGGGACCTCAGAACTGGCGACAGTACTCTAGGTGAGGTCTCACAGGGGCAGAGAGAAAGAATCACCTCCCTTGACCACTGGTCACACTTCTTTCTGATGCAGCTGAGGGTACAATTGACTTTCTGGCCTATGAGCGCACATTGCCATCTCACATCTAATTTTTCATCCCTATATGTGATTTTTCATCCCTCCCTTTCTTCATTCCTTATGTTCTCTTCTCCCCTACCATATTCTTTTTCCTCTTTCTCCACTGGCTATTCCAATTTTTCCAGAACTTCTTCAGCAACCCATACACCGATTACCAATAAAACACACACACACACAATGAAAAAACCAGAACCACATTAATGGTTAAAAATGCTTGTGAACATGGAACAAGCATGTAGCATTAAACCCAAAAATGTGTGAAATTTAGGGAAAACAGAAATAATACTACAAATTTAACAAGTAAAGGAAAAGATAGGCTAAACAGCAAGAACATTAGAAGAATAGATATAACATCCATTTAACATCCACAAGCATTAAGCAAGAAAATAAAAGCTATCAAGCCAGATTAAATATAGAAAATTGAAGCAGTGGAAAGCAAGACTCTCAAAATGAAGATGGGATCCATCACCCTTAATTTTATGTATCTGACTCCCTCTTTAAGCTTAAACTTGTCCCATCCTGAGAGAGATGTCTCAGGCAAATGGGACGAATCACTTTCTTGAGCTGCCCATCTCTGTACTGGCTACAGAAGATGCTCAGGGAACAGCTTTGATCTCCATGTTTAAATAGCTCAGATTAGATGTAACGAAGCCCATTAAACACACTGGAAGGCAGAAAGCATACAATATGGACATCATTCAAACACATGAGGTTAGTGAAGGAAGTGGTGGTTTTGCACTTTGACCCTTCTGTCAACCCTTGTGACACTCAGTTGCAATCTCTACCCCATTGGTTTTTCTGTTCATCTGTAATGTTTGTTTAGTGGAGCACAGCTTTCCCACCACACTCATACAGCACAAGGCATGTTTGGACACTCTTGCAATGTAAACAATAAGTACTTAGCAGAAAAAATTGGTACACAACACGTTAAATAACTTGCCTGACACCGCATGTTTGTAGAGAGCTAATAGTAACAAGTGACCCTTTGTGGTATTGGTATTTCAAACTGAGACAAAATCCAAGTGGAATAATTTCCAGAATGTGCAGTGGCACAAGACTTGCCAAGGCAAAACAGGAGCCCTTCCCATTCTGACTTTATATAATGCCACAGAGTGGCAGACTTTGTGCCTCTTTTTCTTTACTTTTTATTTGCATAAAGCACAGCATTTCCACTCAGACAGCTTCTACAGATTATTACTGTTTTGACAGGGGACTATCACTAGGAAAAGATATATTCTTAAAAATAAAAATGCTATTTTAATGTTAATATGCCTGGCAACAAAACAAACAGAAAGGAAAGAGATGCAGACAGCAAGGTTGCCTTAGTCTACCTTCTTCAAACCACCTGGTGACTCCTTACAAATTAGAATGGGGGCATCACAGTAGTACCAGAAGAGATATTTGCAGTGTCCTTGGCTGTGAGAACCGGACTCAAAGTACACCAGGATTTTGCATACGTAATTGCTAAATATTATTCCACCTTAGTATCTGGTATTTGGTTTTGTACAAACAACTATCACATGTGTTTAACTTTATCACAATGAGTTTTCACTGGGATCACAAACAGCAATAAAGTGAAGCAGTGTGCAGACAAGACTACAGGACTTGGCCGCAGCAGTGATGAATAGCAAGCGAAGACTAGTAGATAATTCACATACATTCCAGTTATGCCTAACCAAGGGTTTCTACTCTTTGGTGTCGGTTATACAAAAAACTATCCCCAGTTGAGATCACAGCTTCTGCCAATTGGGTAAATGCTGGTAAACACTGGTAAACACCACGATATAATTCTGAAAGTTGTGGCAAAGGTACTTATCAGCTTGTAATGTGCCACATACACAAAGAAAAAAAACCAGTAAGAAACATAAAACATTCAGGAGAAGGCATCTGGTCCTCTGACACAGTGGCACAAACTGCTCCAATGAACACTGAAAATATCTACGTCTAAAGTGGACAACACAAGTACTTATGGAATTTCTAAGCATTTGACCTGCACCCCTTTGAATCAACATCTTACCATTTCTGCCAGCACCCTGGTGTAGAAAGCCAGCAGAATTTCTTCATCAGTCTAATTAGGAAGTGTCATGATGTTAGCTAGCCTGACTGTTACTCTAATTAGCTATAGCATGGGAAGTGAAAGCATGGAAACGAAAAGAGCAATGGATAAATTATAGCTTAGTTAGAATGGCCTGAAAGGCAAGCAGCTGAGTGAGGCTGGACAAAAAGAAATGGATACACACACAACCCTTGAAAATTGAAGAATGTTGCTTTAGCTACAGCATAAAGGCTTGCTTAAATATAGAGAAGTATAGCCTTAAGTGTTCTTTGGTAATTTCTGATTTAAGAAAAGTTTCTTGTGAAAACAATGAGCAATTACTGTGTAGTATTTTCTTTAGTTATTTGATCCTGAGCTTCCTAGCTTTTTTAATATTAGTCAGGCCTGAAAACTGAAAGACTTGTAAACATTACCTCTGGAAAGAAAGTTCTAAGAGCAAAGTGTTTGTAGTCAAGGAAGGGAACGGTTCCAAAACTATCCACCACATCTAATTCATCCATCTGCAGTTCAGCAAATCCTGAAAAACCCCATCCCCACCCAGAGAGTTAGTTTAGTTGACACAAAATCATCTTCACAAATATAACTTGTCCCCAGTAGATGTTCCTTAAAAAACAGTTTTCAGGAAAGAGGGGTTCTTTTTATAGCTGAAGCTCTTATGAGCAGGAAAGTAGCAATCCATTTTTGACCCCAACTCCTGTTGAACGAAATACTATATGCAATCCTATTAGCTCAGTGCTATCTGCTACTACAGTGCACACAATATTAAAGAGGAATTCTGATCCAACACAAAAATACTCTAACAGCTACAAAATAAAAATGTTTATATAATGTGAGCTTCTTGACAGTTTCAGTTCAGAAATTATGCTATACTTAAGCTCTGTAAAGCTCTTTAGACCTACCCTCGCGTATTTCCTTACGAATCTCATACTCCAGCAGTTCAAGTTGCTGACTCTGTTTACGAGTTAACTCTTTGGATTTGTATCTAGTAACTATGAATGCCGCTAAAAAGGAGGAAAAAAAGATTATGAGTATAAAAAGCGCAGAACAGAAAACCCTCATATAAGAGACATATTTTATTATTATTTTAAGAAACAGAAAGATTCATGTACACTTGCACTCTCCAGGAGGATTAGTGTTTTACTCTTGTCAGTGTGCTAGTACCCATGAGCCCTAGTTATCTGGATTTATACCCCAATGTTTAATAAAAATCATTCCTTTTAACAAGGTCTTAGAATTGTCAATCCAACTTTATTTGAAAGTACAACACACTCTGCTATATAGAGCCTGCACAGTGAGACACAGAATCTAACAAACACTTCTACTAATAGGAACCTACTTAAGGTAGCACTGATCAAACAGGAAAAACAGTTGTTTTGAAGAGGAAATCCACTTCTAAATTGTTAACTTCTCTAAAGCTTATTTTGAAAGCATAAAAGCATGATATGGTTCCTTTTTAAAATGAACTTTTAAAAAAAAATTAACCAACCAAAAAAACAAACACCTAATCTTATTAAAATAAATGGAAATTTATCAAATATATAATCAAATAAAAATGTGCAAAAAAAAGGGAGCACTAAAAACAGGAAGGGATAACTATTTACCTCCCTCAGTTTAGTAATGACCCATAAGTTCACGAATGATCTAAATGAAACTGAGCAGAAACACCACAAACACTGCCTGAGGATAAGCAGTTTGTTAGGGAACATCTGCCCTAGGAACAGGAGGGTAGCCCAGCTCTGGCAGCCAGAATGGACCAAGTTGTGACACAGGTATGTCAGTCCTATGGCCTGCTTGATGAAATGATAGTGAATAATCCCAGCAGAACAGACAGAACTATTGTCTTGTAATGTGCTGCACTCTCACAAGATGGACTTCACCACCAGAACAGAGTTAACTTTGCCCACTCTTATTGGGAACACGGTAAAACCACTAGACTGTTAGTGACAGTTCCAGACATGTATATGTATGTGTTTGTGTCATGATTATACCTTCAGCAAATCAAAAAATGAAAATGCATTTTGTACTTACCTATAATGACACCCACTACAATAGGTAGCAAAATAAGAACATATAAATATATGTACGATGATGTTGGTTTCACTTCATGCTCAAAATTTCCCAATTTAACCTGAAGAAAAGTAATGGCTGTGTTAATAGAGGACAGTTATTATATCAGTGCTTAAAATGACATTTAATGTGTTTTACAAAAAAGAATGTAAGGCACATAAGGACCATGGTAGATTATTGGGAAGACAGCAGCAATTCAGGAAAACATATGTGAACCAACATAAAATTAACTTTTACTGTATTTGATGTTTAAGCAGGACAACAGAGCAGTGACGATAAAAATCTGGAAGTCCTTATGCAGCACCACATTTTGTCATGCTCTTGCTGCAAACTAGAGCCCTCAAATGAATGGCAAGAATTGGCCTCCAGCTGGCCAAGTGGCTCATGCCCTTCAGAATCGCTGTTAAACATTCTGGCATTTTGAAGCAAAGAAGGCACACATTAATAATTAAAAACATTCATATGCACTCACAGTGTTATTCTGCTGAGCAGAAAAGTAGTGTAAGACTCATGCTAAGAATAAGGGAAGTAAAATTTTTCATAAGACAACTGGCCCACAGCCCTCTTCCCTATTTCTTTGCAGAA
The DNA here is from genome assembly GCF_009829145.1 of Chiroxiphia lanceolata. Lineage (NCBI taxonomy): Eukaryota > Metazoa > Chordata > Aves > Passeriformes > Pipridae > Chiroxiphia > Chiroxiphia lanceolata. Next base: position 45,686,234 of record NC_045641.1, on the reverse strand, counting down.
CTTTCAACCTCTTTGTATAGGATGTATAGCATTCCTGAAGGTCTTAAAAAAAAAAAAAAAGCAACACACAATACATGGACAACATCCCCCAACAGCCAGTGGGCTTGTCAAAGGCAGGACAGGCATTAATTCTTAGGAGTACATGAAAGTGCTGAAGTCTGCCAGATGCCAAACTGAGGCATTCACCACTGATAATTATGGCAGAAGAAATTTCACAAAGGAGGATCTCAAAGAGGACTGTGAAAGCACATAAATAAAGGGTAGCTAAGACTATAAACAGACTAGATGTAAAAATATGCTTTGACACATAAAAAGATACCACCAAGTGCCAGGGATAGAAATGAGCTTGAGATAATTGAAAAGGAGGGTTGGGTTGAAATTATTTTGGGTTACAGCAGGGAAGGCAGAGATCTGGTGATTGCAATCACTGGCTTGTCACAGGAGGTGAGCAGCCAGGGCAGCTGCAGCCTGCCAACTGGATAGTCACATCGCAGCTATACAGACACAAGCAAGCAAAAACACCCCACAGGGCTGGAAGGATACAGCCTTTATATTTCTGGGGCTACAAAGAACAGAATACAAAGCAGATCTATTTCCTTCAGCAAATGTTATTTTTCCTCTGATGTTTCTATGTTTTCACAGTTCCTATAAAAAGTTATTTTGGTCTGAGCCTTTCTAGGATCCCATTTGCCTTTTCCAAGGTTGAAATGTGTTGGTGGCTAAATACATTAACCATCCTGTGACTAATACACCTGCTTTTATCTACTTGTGCTCAACTGCAGGATACCTAAAACAGAAATTTCTGTTACTCATCTTTGTTTATTGAAACATGAGACAAAGCACTCATTTAATTTTTTGCTCATATTTGGATTATCTTTAATCTTCACCATAACCTTCCTATCCAGTGGTCCCATTTCTTTCCTCATCTTTTATCTCGCTTATGAATCATAAACTAAATAAGATACACCTGAATTAATCCAATTGCTATTTCTAAATTCATTTTTCCGCATGACATTATAAAACCTCCTCTGGACTGGTAATGCCTCTGAGCTTTATGTCATCAGCAAATGTTATTAGTGCATGCCTTATTTTTGTGTTCAAGGCACTAGTGATATTAAATAATATCTGTATGAACATCAACACTGCCCAGAGTCAGCTCCCCATACACAGTATTCGGTTTTTCTAACCCCTACCGTCTTCATAATCACCATGTTAAGTCACCAGAGTGACTTTCAGGTACGTGTGATCTACCGCGTTTTTGTTGCTAAGGAAATCACTCATGTTACAAAATAAAGATATCTAGCATGATCTGCTTTCATTAAAAAGAAGTTGACAATTATCCCATTTTCCACTTACCTCCAGGTCTTTCATGAGCCTCTCATTCAAAATACATTATAAAGTTTTACATAGAGCTGGGATTAAATTAGCAAGCCTGCATTTGCCTAGGTTTTTGGTGGTTTTGGTTTTTTTTGTTTTGTTTTGTTTTGTTTTTTTGTTTGGTTGGTTGGGTTTTTTGTTATGTAAAATACTAGTTTTATATTTGCTGTTCTCCAGTCATACAGTGGGTCTCCTGACTACAGTTTTATCTAAAATCTTTTCTACTTAGCCCACAATATCATGTGTCAGTTCCTCCTCAGTGCTGTGATAGGAATGATCCTGTTCCTGCTGTATTGAGCCCCTTGATCTATCTGAATCTTGCTTCTGTCACAAGAATGGCATTTTCTTCTCGACAACTCTCTTCAGACTGATCATTCTGTCTTTGAACCCACACTCAATATCTTCTTTCTTCCAGAAAACTAAGGCAAGATACATTTATTCTTGAGCCAAAATTATCTTTTATACCTACGTTATCCTTTCTTCAGTGGTCCTACTTCTGTGATTCATTTATAAAATTTTAAAAAATACTTACTACTTTAAAAAACAGTTACTACTGTAAACATTTTTTTGATGTTGGAAAAAAAAAATTTTAAGGTACTAGAAGTGAAATGTTACACGATAACTACTGCATTTGATTTGCCTTAGTGAAGTAGTGACCTTTCTATGACAATGACTCCTTTGAAATCTGCAGGATAAGCATGTGATATTGCAAGGCAACATTAATATTTAAATGCAACACCAAACTCAGAAAGGCTTTTCCATGCCATAACTGGCTCAGACGGCAGGATCCACAGATGGGGGATCAGTTAACAGTCAAGAATAGCTTTGCTAATCTTTACTATGAGCCATATGCCTTGAAGTCAATAGAGTTATTTCAGTTTTATACCACCACACACTGCAATAAGAGTCTGGCATAATTTTTCTCCCTCTTAAATGGTGATGATCACATTCTAAAAAATTTGTATCTTCATCTTACTCAGGGAGCAAATATCTTAAGCTGCAATTTAGCTCTGACATCCATGCTAATGTTCGTATATTTGGGCTTGGCTTTGTGCCACATGCTCAAAGCATTTTAGCTTTCCCAATGCACATTGAATTTCACCCCCTTTTTCATCCAGAAATGCCTTCTCTTCTGTCTCAGTGGTGATCCCGAAGACAGATTCTTGTCTACTTTAGTAGGAAAAAGTGCCTGGGAGGACACAATCCTTTTCCTCAAGAACATATTGCAGAAGCAGACTGCTTACAGATCTAAGATGAGGGGTTCTGGAGACAGTGATGCTGTTACGATGATGTCTGTGCTGCAGGCAGAGGTGTGACAAGCTACTGTTCTCCTGGAGCTCAGCTTGGACTGCAAAACCTACCTCTGACACTACCACAGGAACCAGACAGAAAATGAACGCAGTACTGCCAGTGGTACCTAAGCTAGGCAGGAGTGCTTAGATATGAGGAAGAAAACTGTACTGCCAAGTATCAAGAGAGAAGAAAATGCATCCACTTCTGCCCTCGATAAAGAACATTCATGATGAGAATATTCATGATGAGAGCATTAATGATACATTTTACTTCACTTGTATAAACATTCAAACACTGTTGAATTGTAACAAAAGGGAAGTGTACTTACAAAAACTTTCACTGTGGAAAAGTCAATCTTGTCTGTTCCTTCCCTTTTGAATTTGCACAGTATGGTGCTACGGTCTGGTTTTTTGGTAATATTTTGGACACTGAACCATATCTTTTTGGTCTGTGCACCAGTAATGTAAGACAGATAAACCTCTACCTCAGTTTTAGAAATATTCAAGTTATCATTTTCTTTCTAGAGAGAAAAAAAAATGAAGAAAATAAAATCACTAAATACAGAAAGAAAAAAAAAAGTATCCCCAAACACTATTTAAAATAAGGTATTGTACTTTATTACTTTCAAACTTACATATATTTTTAATTCCAGATCAGGATCCAGTTCAGTGTGCAGCTGGTAGTTAATGAACACTGGGTCAGGGTGATAGTGTAATTTGACACATGGTATAAAGGTAGTATCCACTTTTAACATCATATCAACAACTTTACCCTCAGTTGCATGGCTCAGGCTTGGTGTTAAGTAATGATATTCAGATGCATTGCCAGGACACCTAGAGACCTAGAAACGCAATAGCAAAGTTGTAACAAAGTTGTAACTCAACAGCAGGTACAATTACAAACAGAGGCACTCAAAACTCATTTTAATGTCTTCCTGACTTCGCACAGATACCTGCTAAACCTCTTCTCTGCAATCAGGGTAGGGCTGCATGAAGAGCACTCAGCAAAATTTCTGAGTTTAGCCTGTGTCTACCTTCAAGCACATTTATCACACACTGCTTTAAGGCTGATTGCACACTGCTTAGGTAACTATTTCCTGCAGTGAGTGAGACAGGAATTGTGACAGCCATTTCTCCTTTCTTCCCCTCAATGCAGGTGACAAGAGTAAGACAAGCTCTCCAACTTAACTCCTGAGTGAGTGAGGTTGCTGCAGTCATTGTAGCATTAGGTTATTATTTACTCCATTGGGTGATGCTGCTGTGTTATGGTCTCTGCACTGCAAAGGGTCAACAAGATGCCTACCTCCTTAAATACTGGGAGAAAAGGTTTCATCCCAGCATCAGCTACAGTCTGCTGCCCCTTCCTGAGGCAGTGGCACCATCTGGGTTCTCAGCACAGAGCCAGAGAGAAGTACAGAACCCCCTCTTCCAACAGACCCACATGTGGAGATTGGGGTGACTCAAAAAGGACAGATTTGGAATAACTTTCTAGACCATAAAAAAAAAGGCTCAGGGAATTATGCAGAGAGTAGCTTATGTGTATCCGTGATTTTGTACTAAGAATTTGTGCAACTGTAATCCTGTAGGTGGTCATATTTATTTCAGTAGGGTAACTGACATGTGCCTGCAAGTGTTTGGAAATTACTGATATCTCCTAAAACCTTAGGAACAAAACCTAATCCATCAAGATACTTCTATTTGGTATTATAAAGGAGATTTAGACTTACTGTGAGGTTTGATCTCTGGTCATCTGAAATAATGACACTGTCCACCACATTAAAATTTCTACCAGTTGTAGTAATTTTGCGACCACCACTGCAAAAAAAAAAAAAAAGATGTGGAGGAAGGCAAGTTAATACCTGTGTTTCCACACAGACAGACAAGTCCTGCATTAAGGCTTCAGCTATGCATAAACTACTCATGAGCATTTTGCTTTGGTAGCAGACGATAAAGTCAAACTGCAGGACAAGATAATTTGACCTATACATTGTACTTCCACTCTTTCCTCATAATGTAATGTTAAATATTTTTGCCACCTCAAAACCAAACTACTTGATTGCCTATACATGTATACCCCTTTTCAGGGACTGTTCACCTTGTTTTCTATTCATGCAGCCAAAGATCCAGACCATGATTTAATCTTGATGAAAGAGTATCATGGTATTTCACTGCCCCAGCGCAGCCCAGCCTATGCTTAATTCTTGCCTTCTTCAGGACAAATCGATCGTGCCAGGCACCTCACAGGAAATATTCTTGGCAGTGTTCAGACCATCTGTCTCATCACACACAACGGTGCTTGTGTCTGAGGGCTCTGGCTCACAATCTCTGCTGAACACAGTTGGAGTGGTTTAAGGTATTATTAATTTCCAGCTGCCTGAGCTGCCTCTCACCTGGAGATGAGGGCACACATCCTAGCTGCGCAGCTGCTGCAGCTGCCAGCCCAACTCATTACCTCAAATCCACACTTGATGACAAAGATATCAGATTAAGAACCTGCAAGCCGGTAAAAACTGTAGGCAGAGGAACAGGTGGAAAGCTGTGCTGAAAATATCTTAAAAACCACCCTGTAAGTCTTTCACCAGATCTGTGAGTCTCCCACAGAACAAGTAGAGGCTTGAATAGGGCTCTTTTGGCTTTAGGGAACATCATCGTAAAGTCTGCACATATCACTGCAGGGGTGATTATTTTCACTTTATTTCACTGAAATTTTGCAGGTGAAGGGTATATTAGTATCAAGAAATCAAAGTTAATCGGAGTTAGAATTTACACATGCTACCCATATTTTGGATTTAGCTTTAGTCTGAATAGACTATTTTTGACTTCTATAAAGGAGAGCTGGGGTGGGCAGGAAGATATTTATAAAATCCTGCAAACACAGAATCCATCTTGCAGTTATCAAGTTAAAATATCTGTTAAATCAGGTCATGGGTGTAAATTCATCCTCCACAACAGGCTATAGCAGTCTTCCAAGTTTGCATCAGCTGCATCTGGCCAAGGAAGAAGGCTCATATTGGCTCAGTGCAACTACATTTGAATAAATACATAAAAAGTAGAGAAAGACAAAATTTACCTGATCCAGGAGGTATTTGGTGTGATTCTAGAACATGATGGCAGTGAAACATAATGCAGCGTCATTGGTGGTGAGCATTTTTTCCCATTAGCCTGTATACATATACTTTTGGCCTCTTTACGTGTTGGTGGGAGAGCAAATGTCATTTGTGTATCATTTAGCACATTTCTGACTTTAATGCTGGAGGAGAAAGAAAACAGAAAAACATTGAAACACAGATGTCATTCATTGGTGGTACTACACAAAGCCTATTACCTACAGCAAATGACAAGGAGAATAGAGAACTGAATCTCCCTCTGAGCTGCCAAGTGGAGGCAGACAGAGAGAGCAGGGAGTTGAAAAGACAAAGTAGGGCATCTTTTGAATGAAGTTTCTATGTGACACAATAATCACAGAAGTCAGTATAGATATTTAACTTGGGATGAGGCTATGTAATGCAATGTGTGATTTTGCCATTTACTGTGTACTTCTCCGTGCTACCAACACGATCCATGAGATAGTCAAGAATGAGAATCTTCATCTTTTTCTTTCTCTCCTTTCTCCCTCCTCTTTCTCTCTACTTCCTGTCTTTCCCTCCTTCTCTCCTTTTGTTTTCTGTGGTCCCCTGGAAATTCATGGTTGAAGTAAAAATGGAACACTATTTTTTCAAGTGCTACCTGTGTAAAATGGCCTTGGTAATAACAGGCAGTAATTGCAGCTGCACCTGATTCAGAATACGATAGCCTAATTATTTAGGGGGTTACACTGGAAAAGTAGGAGCTGTTGCATGAGATATTTCCTTCCAAGGCATGGTGTCTGCACTTTTACAAGCAGAACCCTAGAATATATGGTGAATCTTTTGAAGCAGAGAACTGTCAAACAAAAGCTGAGGCTTTCCTGTGACCTAACTTCTTCTAGTCTGCTAGAAGGCACAGAGGACCACAGGTACAGCACTGTCCTACTATTACTGAGAGAACTGACCACTTACCCTTCCATCCTTTGTATTGTACCCAAACACCAAATTCATTTCCATCCTTTGGGAATTTAAAGTGCAAGTATAACTGGAGAGATGTAGAGCATCCCCTGCTCTGCTGAGGAGAGATACATTACAACTGTTCACCCAACCGTATTGTTAGAGCAAAATGGGCATAATTTTCACCATAAAAAGTAAATAGTGTTATTTTTCAGTTTAACTCACACGTCTGGTTTACAGCCAGTGATCCCAGTCAATATCAGTTTTATGCCTGATGCACGTGTAAAGTTTTCTCCTTTGACTGTTATTTCGCTTTTGCCTAATGTAGAAATCCACAAAGGTTCAATGGATTGAATACTGATATGCTATTAGGAAAAAAAGCAAAACAAAATCTGGTTATAAACAGGCTAGGCAGATAAGCAACAGCTGTAAAAACAACTACCACTCAAGAATGCAGATTTTATGGCACTGGAATACATTTTTATTAATAATTTCAAATCTTGTTAAATTTAATCCTGGGAAGCACTGTCAATCACAACTTCTTTACAAGCCAACTATTTTTACCATCGTATTTTATATTTGAATTTATCCCGTAACAAAGTTGCCCAAAGGAATCCCAGTCTGACATACTGGAAGGTAGGTATCATAAAAACCCAGCTGGAAATGATACGTTTTGTGTGACCCCTGAAGAACTAAGAAACAACGCAAGACAAAACCCGTGGTGCTGTCACTACGAGAGATCAGAGAACAAATGAAGGCATCTTTCATGACCTGAGAAGGGGAAGCAGGGTCAAATCCTTGAATGGAAAATTGAGAAAGAGCCCCAAAATTAGCTTTACTAGAAAGTCTTTTCAAAGTCATGCACAGAACTAAAGGTACAACACAACTGCGGGAGAATTTTTTGGTATTTCATTTCGATGCTAAGAAGTTCTCCAGCATTTAAGAACAATCCTAGTTTACTCTGATGCTGCCACAGTCTTATAGAAACGTGGCCAATTTTTAAACTGTGCTTTTCATTGTTTATATTTACTTGTTCTAACTTACTAACACTACTGAGTAAGAAGAGAGATTTTTCCCCTAGTGCATGTACTTGATACATTTGACAGCATCTCATGTTTAATCAGTGTTGCTGCTTCCCCAGTTTCACAATCATACAGACGGTTTCCTCTTTATCTATCTTTCAGACAACAAACTGAAATATTCGAAAAAACAGGAAAATACGCATGTGAAACCACAAACTGTTTGGGACCTTCTCAGGCAAATGATTTCTAGACTGATTTTAGACTGCCTATAATACTAGTTTAAACTGAGTTTTTAGAGTATTGTGATTATCCTGATTTTTGCTGTGCACCCATGGACACATTCCAGGGTTCATTCTTCCCAACCCTATGAAGGATGCTGGTGCAAAACCTCTAAGAAAGTTCATCCCACATGTTTTTCTCTATCCACTAATCCTTTCATGTACCCAGAGCAGCACTAAGACTTTGGGCTGGTGGTCTGAGGGGACCATCAGTGTCACACCACCATCCTCTGCGAACAGCTTTTGCCCATTTCAGAAAGGTCCCCGGCACATTGTCCCCACATGCTACTATGGCTCACTGAATGCCAGAGCACTCCAAAGCTAATGTCACCTGTCACCACTGATTGAAAGCTTTCACTTGTGCCTTAGGAAATGGCAAGAGAGTGCAAAGGCTGAGACCAGAGGGCCTGCAGAAGGGCCTCTAAGATGACCTCTGGTATGGATAATAGAGGAAGGCAAAGGAAATCCTTCACAAACAGCCTGAGGGAAAAAATTTACTCCCACGATTACCCAGGAATCAGTTTAACCCTTGGGACAGGATAACTGAAGCAAAAATCTAAGAGATTAAAGCTAGCAAACCACCAGTGCTTTTCTTCACCTACACCTTGTCCCTCTGCTTGTGTCCAATCTCCAGTGCAAAAGGACAGTCAATATCCTCACACAAATCCAGAAGCCAACTACTATAGAAAGGAATAAAACACTGCTTTGGGCTCTCACTGGTAACCAGCAGGGAGCCCTGAAGCACCAGAATACTGCAATATCACACAAACACACAGAGATGCCTCAGAGCTGCATAAGTGAAGGAAAGGTGAGGCATCCTTTGCCCAGGGGTGCAGTGGGATGCTGTGATGCTTCAGGGCTCCCGCTGGTCTCTCTGCCAGCCTGCCTTGCTTCTTTTCTTACACCAAGAAGAAATCACGGGAAGACCTGTTCACTCTGAAACAGTTTCAGCCCCCTCTGAAATTGTGCCTTCCCTGCGGCTACATGGCACAGACTCCCTTGCAGCATCTTGCCTTGGACTCATGGAGTCAGTGCAGTCATGGCACTGAGGTAAGCTGGCCTCAGCTACTCAAGAGCCTGATTCCCACCCAGCTTGACTGCGACATTTTCTTCAGCAGCAAAAGAAACCATGAATTTCCTCACTGAATGCAGGAGGGACCTAGTGCCCTCACTGGGGTCTGCAGTGCTCATTTACCCAGCACCAAAGAGCCGCTGACCTTCCAGTTGCTATGTGGCAGGGGGAGAGATGCCCAGTAACAAGAGGGAAGACAGCAGAGAGGCAGAAGGATATTTATAAAAATCACTAGTTGTGAGGTATGTGATGAAAGTGTAAACACGTAAAGAGACATACAGAGAGCGTGCATCAGGTCCTCAGGTAATGTAAATCAGCACAGCCCTGTCAACTTCAATAGAGCTCCATATTTCTGAGCTGCAGCTGCTTCCCCCTTGCCCTGGACAGCCTAACACTTCCCTGGGGCTGCGTAAACAGTGGCAGCCACATCCTCAGAGGTGTGGTTAGCATGGCTGCAGGTCTTGGAGAGATATCTGGCAGCAGCCCAGGTTAAGCAGCCTCTGCCACCCTAGGGAGTCCCTCTCTGGCACAGCCCCTTCTGCACTGCTAGCACAGGGCTCCGAAGAACTGCATCAGGGAACTGGCCCAGATGAAAAATAACCTGCTGAAAGACAACGGTTATTTCCAGCCAAATCAGTTCCCTAGACAAGCATACTCAATCCAACCACTTCAACTGCTGCTCTGGCACAGGGAGGGGGAAGGTGAATGCATGGAAACCAGCAGCTGGAGTCAGGAGGAGGGCTGGGGCTCCCACTGAAAAAAAGTATATTAATCTAAATGCTCAGCTGGGGTTATGGGAAAACACAAATCCTCTTTCTCCACTCTCCAGTATGTTCTCCTTAAAGCACCAGCAGTCAAAGGAGAGCAGGATTTCAAATGCAATTTCAAGCCCTCTGAATGGATCAATCACTTCTAAATAAACATCTGCCTTTGCACTGCCTCTGGTGCTTTCACTGCCTTGTCCATCACTGTCTTTCCAAGATAAGGCATGTGGAAGAAAGCCATCTCCCAGGCAATTCCAACTATTTACCAATGTCAAATTAATGCACTTGGAAGCAGAGCAAAGCAGAATTTCCTCTGTTCTTTCACCAGACATAATGCTTTAAATGCAGATCAAATCCAGAATATTAATGCTCAGAAGCACAAGTATAACAATCCTACTCGTCTCTGTGAAAAACAAAACGTATTTCGTGATTTTGTTTAAGAAAAGTCAGCTGAATAGCTGAATTTAAGAGGTAATTTTACCTTCAGAGGTAAAAGTTTGGGTAGTTCTAATGAAACATTTAGAGATAAGAACACAGCTGCTATTTATAACAACTGTGCATCACTCACAGAAAAGCAGAAACCAAAAAGTGTAGGAAGCAAATCTCTATGTACTTACTCATCAGTCAAATTTCTTCTCACTACTCATTTCTTTCCTAACACCTGCATGTCATAAGCAACCACTGATCAAAAGATCACTCAGTTTTATGAGAAAATAAAAACATTTGGGTTCCATAAAGAATGAAGGGATAACCTTGTGGTTAAAGGGCTGGCCTATGAAGCAGAAGGTTAAAGGGCTGGCCTATGAAGTAGAAGGTTAAAGGGCTGGCCTATGAAGCAGAAGGTTAAAGGGCTGGCCTATGAGACAAATAATTCAGATTGTATGCACACATACAATCGATATGATTTCTATAGAGAACTCAGCAACCAGATTCAGCAGGTACTTTGGCACCAGGGACACTTCTTCCTTTCCAGTGATCCAGCTTGTGTGGGATAGATGGAGAGTAGCTCCACCTCCAGTTTTGTCTACAGCCTGAAAACAAGAAAATTTTTCTGGAAGTGTGAACTAGAGATTTACTAAAACCCGGGGATTTCAGTTCCTGGATTCATTCTCTAGCCACTTCTCTGTTATGCAGACACTGGGTGGCACATGCTCCCCTTCCTTCTGCTCCCCTGGCAGCTATGTTTCAGGAGAAGCTGTGATCTGGCTGCATAAAATGAGGAAGAGGTCTGAAACTCTGAAGTCTAGTTTCACAGAGTTGTCTGTGACAGCAGAACTCAAACATGTTTTTAAGTCTAGGTAAAAGATTAAGTCTGAAACATTCTCCTTTGTGTTTGTTTTTTTTTTTTGTTGTTGTTGGTCAGCTTACACATCCCAGCCCTCAGTGTGCTGGCTCCTGTGGAGTGCCTAAATACAGCATACAGGGACTCTGGCATTTAAAGCAATATTGCAAATACTGCATCTAGAGGTAGGCACATGACAATTGCAGTGTTCACTGTCTCAATGTCTGGATCTGAAACACAAGTTTTTGTTGGTACCTTTTAACACTACAAAGCACCCAGGTTCTGCCTACCAACTGACTGCCTTTTCAACCATATCTCTATTCCTTCTGCAAAGTCCTCCCACTTTAAATAAATTTCTCCCGCAACCCTCAGAACCTCAATAATGCCGATCTTAAAATGCTAACTAACCTCTGTTTTCTGTGCAGTGGTGATCCCCTTGGAAGCGGTTGCATTACAATTATCCTGAAAAAAAAAATCAGCATTTCTCCATGTCAGGACAAAAAAAGAGACAGATTGCTGCTCAGCCATAAAAAAACACAAGGAAAAGGCATCCCAGGGGATTCCAGTTCTCCCCAACAAACTTCACCTGGCAGGTGGTGGCAGGAGAGACACGATTCCATTTACAGCTGGCACATTCACCCTTGTGTACACACTGTGAGCAGCTGGTAACACAGAAAGAGAGTTTTTGTAAGACACAGGAACTCAATCTAGATTGAGTCATGAATGTGAAATTTTAAGTGACAGAAAAGAAGCATAAATCCATGAGAACAACCTGGCAAACATGTAATGAAATGGATAAAACACATAACCTGTGTTTACCCTCCAAGCCTATTGTTCTGTTGTGTTTATTCTGAGGAGAAATCTACTATGAAATACAATCTGTGCTGAGATGCTTAGAGTCATAAATTTCAAAAAAAGCAGGAAGCAGACAGAACACTTTTGGTTTCATTTTGCCGTGATTTACTCCAGTTCATGAGTGGCCAGGTAGTACTTTTTAACCAGAAAAGGGCAGAAAATCATCGCTGACTCTTTAACAGCTTGTCTGAATTTCTGTTCTGTGTGAGTAGTGCTAGCAAGTATCGCCAGTTTGCTATTGCCTTCTCCTACCAAAAAAGATGCCTGTTGGAGACTACTTTGTCCCTATCTTGCTTTGCAATGCCTCTATAAGCATGGAAGAGAGCCAAGGGCAGCACAGTTCTTCTCCACACATGCTGAGAAATGCTCTGATTTAGAGAAAGACAACTCCTTCCCTGTGTTGCCCCAGGGACAGGGAAGTGATGTGCCACTTCCCAAAAAGCAAGAGTTAATTTCATCCCAGGTGCCTATGGATTAGTCTTTTTGTATAGAGGAGGAATGTTCTGAACAGGAATACTGTAATTATCTATAGTGTATATTAGTCAGATCTTTCTAAATATTAACAACCTCCTATCATAAAGGATTAGGCCATGTACTGGGCACAAGTGCTTCCTCTGCCAGCTCTCAAAAAGAGTGTGGCTCTGAAAAATAATGTGTGCAGAAGAATAGGTATTCACTACTCATATTAGCAGATTAGACATTACTCTCTGGTTCAGTTGTATTCATTAGCCATGGACCATACTTAAATTGCATCTGGGTCTAATAAAAAACAATTTCACAAAGTCACTTTTACAGAATCTCTTGACTCCTCTCTTCTAGGTCTTATCCTGAGTACCAGGAATTCACCTTTTTCCCAAGGACAAAAAGGATTTTAATGTCATTGTGACATCCTTTATTATCTCTTCAGGCACGCATCATAGATTCAGTCACTATAATGACTCTCCTACAGTTAGCTGTCAGGGTCCCATTAAATGAGAGAGTCATCAGAAGAAGTAGCTCTCTAAGAACACAAAAAAAAACCAAACCAAAAAAGGAAAAGAGAAGGAGGAGGAAGTGGGCCAAGAAAAGGGATTTTACTATCTTCAGTGAAATGTATGTAGTTCCTTAAGAAATACCAAAAATAGAATGATGAATGACTTCAGTCTCCCACACCCCACACACATCAATCCCTCAATGAACTTTAGGAAGAACCAGACTCTTACTTTTTTGACTGAAATGTTTGTGTGATATTCCAAGAGCTTGAGGACAGCGATGCTTCGAGAATTAGACAATCTGGAAAAATGTTCATGTTAGATACATGTTGGATATCACAAGAAATAACTGTTAAAAAATAATAGAGTTGAAAGCTCATGTGCTTTCAGCCATTCTTTACTTGGTATGCACCTTTTCTCATGCATTCACTCCCACTTTTGACTGATAAAAAAGTGTAGATTTTGTCCTTCTATAACACCCTTCAGCTGAGTTGTGCCAAAGCTTTAAATACACTCATTAATTAAGCTTGATGCCACCACTGCACGACAAACAAAAGTAATATTGTTAGGATACAGATAAGGAAATGCTACCATGAAGCAGGGATATAAAATCATCTCCCAGAAAGCACACAGTGATATGTACTGTGGCACAGCCAGATCCCTAATTCAAGTCTTCTAACTCAACAAACTGTTTTACTGTGAAAGACCCCAACATATCATACTTCTGTCTCTATCTGTCTCAGAGACTTGGTTTCAAGAGTCTCCTTTTGTAATCTATGCAGTAGCAATTTTCATCCTATTTAAATCTTTTATGATTGCATGAGTCAATTTGCCATTACTTCAGCTAGCAATTACTATACCGACAATTCACTGGCAGCTGTGGTATGAAAGACTATCTTCTCTTACGAGCAGAATACCACATCGAAAAGTAGAGTTAGATATATACCACTTATGCCATGGTCTCTTTCATCTGTGTGCCTGCAGATGTGTACATCTGTGAAATGAATGACTGCCCGAGATCAAATGAAACCCATGTGTGCAGACTTTTCTGGCTTCTCTATGCTAGGAAGTAGCTAGCTTTTTAATCCAGAAAAGCTACACATGTTTTAAGTATATCTACCTTGCAAAGGTAGATAAACCTTGCCTTTATCACAGCCTGGCTTATTCAGATGAAAACCAGCTTTGGCTACATCTACAGTTGTTAAATAAAAAGTATCTCCCAGCTCCACATGTCAGCATGGCACTTGCTGCACTTGGGTGCTCACTGCAAAGGTCACCTGAACTGCTTGTTAGAAACAGCCCTTGGGGACCATTCATACTATTAAATACCTTACTAAATGGATAGCAAAGAGTCTGGTTTTGATGGTATTTTAATGCTTAAAGATGTAGATGAGTAGACACAGACATTGTGAAACCCTTCATCAAACATTTGCATCTCCAGAAATCTACTTATCTGCAGAAATCTGACATGTTGGCACACAATTGCCTAAATCACTTGTCTACGTCAATATATGAAAAAGGTCTCAAGCCGTGAACTACAGAAAAATAGTATTTTGCTAGGAGTAGTAAGTAAAAATAAGGAATTTATCTCCTTCTGGCAAAGCTTGGCTTTTCTTTTAAGTTTGTAAAAATATTTTAAAAACAACACCATCAAATATGGTTTCCTGATTCTGTCTCTGTTGAAATTAATGCAACCTCTTATTTTCTGTGTGGTCTGGGCTGACCTTTTAAATGTACTAGACTGCATTGAGAAGGAGGTATTTTCAAAATGTTTTTTTCCGAGAAATTGCACCTAAAGGAGTTTTGCAAGTGCATTCTCTTGTGAGACTGAGGTCACCTTACAAGAGGTACCATAAATAGTAAACATAACTTCACACTTGCATTATCCACTAATACATCCCAGCTCATAGGAGCACATGAGTGACAGTAATACTGGCAGGCACAAGCTAACCTCACAGCCTTCTGGTTAACACTTGAAAAGGGCTCATTTTTGGCACAAAGCAAAGGCAAGGCACGCTGGCTTCCATAACGCGTACTCTGAGATCCTGCTAATGGAGTTAAGAGAAAGCCTTAGTCCAAAAAGACAAAGAACCAAAACAATATACCCCGTAATTACAAGAAAACATAGCTTTTGCAACTGAGCCAATAAAGAACATTTTCCTCTTTTCTAATGCATCTTTCCTTCTCAAAAATCCACTAACAGTGTTTACAAAAGGCAGCTTACTTAATAGACTAGAATACCTATGGATATCACTCTAGCTGTCACCTCCTAGTGACAGACAGTCTTTCCTCCTCAATTCTCAAATCAGTGTTGGATAGGAACTTGACACAACATTTCTATGATGCCAGAACAGCTTTTCCCATACAAAGGCCAAAGGCTCCTGAGATCCAAATATTCCAAGGAACCTCCTTCAGGGGCAAGGGTTTCCTGAGAGAGAGAGAGTTCTTTTGTAGCACTGAGCTCTTCAGAATAACAGATCCTTATAAGTCAGGGATAACATTTCGTTCGTCTTTTTTACACAAAGGTTTTATAAGAGAATCAGATTTATGAAGGGTATTCCATGTCTTTTGGGCTGTATTATTGAGGAAGAGATAGAGGCAGGCATTTATCTGAATTTTCTGTTTCCTCTCCAAGTCACTCAAAAGCACATGGTATCCCTTCAGCTTGCTATCTGTCCCTCTCTCTTGCATTCTAATGTAAGCAACTTTAAGAAGTTATAAGGTCAATCTTTATTAAAAAAGCTTTGTGGTTCTCTACAGACCCTTGAAGAAATGCAAGGGGGATGTTTCCCTACCTTCAGTCAAATATGACTCTGCTGTGAAGGATTATCATCTGATCTTTAAGATCAAAGAACAGCTCAAAAGTCTAGACATTCAGCCATTTACTATCTCCTTCTAGAACTTGTAGCTGTTCATAAGATACACAAACCAGATCACAAGCATCACACATCCCATACAAATCACTCAGGCCTCTAATTCTGAGAACTACTGGTGAACAAAGTAGTATTGGAATCATTGCAACATGATTCAACCAATTATTCAGAAAGATGAATAAAATCAAGTCAAAAAGATGTACCCACCAAATTGCCCCCGAACCATATATTTTTCTACTAATCCTCTACATAGAACAATCACTTTCTCACAGTGCCTAAGTTAGGTTGAAACGGTTAATTAAATCTTAAGGTTATTTACTGTACAGACATTCATAATTAAATTCTCTTTTTATTTATGCTAGTACAGTTTCTTGCAAAAAAAATATTCTGTTTACAGATGAGAGAAGAGTTAAAACAGGTTTATATGTCAAGGGAGATCACTAGACCAACACTGCTTCCGTTGCTCCAGCCAGTTTGATTGTCAGTTAAGTTTCCTTAGATAATTATTAATGGCACAATGTAAAGAAATATACTAGTAATGCTAAAACATTGCATTGCTATAGGATGAATGGAAGAAGCTGCTTTCAGACATAGGGTAATGCGTTATTACTTCTAGAAAGGATTCCACATTAACAAAACTTTAATCATCAAGAATAGTGTGAGTATACTCAGATCACTTGACAAAATGTGAATTATTTTTCTTCAATGACGTTTAATAAAAAGCATTATGTACTCTCATACTCATTAGGCCTGTATGCAGTACTCCCCAGAAATAAGGGACAGTGAATAAGCACTAAATACATGTAATTGTATGTAATAGTAAAACATACCATTATCAGTTATCATCGGAGTGGTTAGATTGCAGAAGCAGGACGAATTTTTCAGCACTACATTTTCATAAAATATTTCAACAGATGTTACAATTTTTATCATACAGAAAGTAAGGATTTTGCTTACATTTGCAGTCACAACAACCTACAAAACAATAAAAACAAGAATACAACAGGTTTTTTGCAATACTTGCTAAGTCACCACCTTGTCTTTACAGAAGATGACAAACTATGAAATGTACAAAATGAAAATTTTTCTGGTGGAAGCAGAGAATTCACTAGGTAGGCTCTCAAAGGAGTGCAACTCTCCTAACTGAAGAAGCAATACAGAAAGAATTCTGAAAGGAACAGCATTGCTTAGTTCCAGAAATTAAATGGATTTGTACAATATGTTAGGGGAGCAATCTGAAATAATTTTGAATTTTAAAACTAGAATTTTGCTATAACAGTGTTATATGCTGTTATATTCCTTTAAAAATATTTGAGTAAAAATACACTCAGATCCTCAGAGAGAGACATCGTTTGCATACATAACCAAAGCACACTTAATTATGAAACAGAATTTGTATTGTAATGAATTATCCTTTGTTTTTGGCCAAGAGCACTTTACAGATATGATCACATTAGTGTATTCAATCAGGAAATCAGAAACAATAGCGTGCAGATTAAGTGGCTGGTCACAAGAGTTGATAATCAAATACTCAAGGCTGTGGGTGCTGTGAACAGATACAGAGTATCTAATATCAAGCACTTAAAGATGCATTTGTGTTAGCATATGTGTCCCAGTGAATGTTTTCTAACTTGTTACAAAGCTCAGAACTTACATAATGCACTTGATATATAGTTACTGGAATATTTAACATAGCTGATACAGTGATACAACAGAAACATTGCCTTCATCAGCACAGTGCATATTTGAATTTTTGACTCAACATCATGAAACATAGCTTCAGGATACATCATAGGAGAGGAAGAGAATATTTATCTAATTGACACATTGAGCTCACTGAGATTTCCAAGACATTTGCCAATTGTTGAGGTAAGAAGCACTAATATATGGATCATGGCAACGAAAGAAGAGAAGCTGCAATAAGCAACAAAATCACACATTTTAAGTCACAATAAACAAACATACACAAAACTGGGTGTACATACCTGATTTTTGGCAGGGAAACTTAGCAGGATTTCCAGATCTTTATTGGGTGCATGTGAAATGTTATACCAACCATTTATGCTGTTTGAATGTGTACAATTTTCTTTTAATGTGCACCTAAAAGTATACATAAAATTATACTAGCCTCCTTATCATGGCTTTGACTTCAGACACTGTACTTCAACTTATTTAAAGTTATTGATTTTTTACAGAAATACTATTGATTTTTTTACAGGAATATGGTTACAACTGCAAAAAGCTTCAGGAAAACAATCAGTAAAATCTTCTGCTTATCAAAATAAATTACAATGCATTGATATATGCTTGAGGGTCTTGATTAAATCCATGGGACTTAAGCAAGTATTATATGCTTGGCCAGTAACAGCAGAATTGGTAGCCTGGGATAGAAATCATCACCCCCAACTTGATTTCTTCATTGTACAGCTCTAGATCCGACCCAGCTCTGCTGACACGCCCCACCCCACCCCCCTGCCGGTTCCCTCTGCAGTCTGCGGGGAAAAATACATTCTTCTAGGGTGCAATTCACCTAACCTATTTTAGACATTCATACAAAGATGAAATGAACTACACTATAGAAGCTGCTCATTCTCTCCAGAGAGTATAAGAAGAGATGGGGGCAAAGAGCAGATGTAGAGCTATGCTACAAATGTATATAGTTGATGAGATGCATCCTCCTTCCTAATTTTCTTTGTCATCCACTGATGTCAGTGCACTTGGTTAAAACCACCAGATTTGAAAAGGTAGTTCAAAATAGATTTCTGTCTTCAAGCATAAAATCCATTCCAGAAGTAGGATGGCACAAAGGAAACAAAAATGTTATAGACGCCAAATTGTAGGAAACAGAAAATATGCTACAAAAATTAGGAAGAATGAGGAAACACTGAGATAAACAAGTACTATGAAGATTACATGTTACAACATGTTATAAGAAAAAGAGAACACAGGCATACAAATTAGATGCACAATCACTGAGTTTGAAAGGTGAATCCTTAAAATATTGCCTGCTTTCAACAGTTAACAAACAATTCATAGATTAACTCCAAGTAATTTCATATTGTTAGCAATTAAAGTAAGTGCTAACTGAATATATCTTCATGTTTTCATATTGAGTATTTATAAAGAAAATATTTATAAATATTCAATCTTTATGGAATATTTATAAATAAATGTAACATTTAATATTGTTTTAATCCTACTTTTCTACCAAACATAGATGATGTATAGCTTCAATCATATGATCAGTGACATGTGCCTTAACGAGCCATTCCTTTGCTATGAACTAGAAATGAGTATATAGTTGCAAAGCATAGTCATTTTTTATGAGAAGCTCACTGCACAAACATATTTCACAAGCAATGTGTTTTTTCCCCAGAAGGAATAACACAAGAATGACTTTTAACAAAAATATCCACCACTTTCCAGAATGCCCAAAATAACCTCACAAACCATAGAAATCATAAAGTTGTCTTCTCTGTAGATCAAGTTGTTGGCAACTAGAATGCAGTTGAGCACAAGGTCACTTCCTTTGTGGTCTAACTCAGGAAACTGAGTTCCTGCTACACAAGAACCTGGTAGGGCTTTGCATCTGAATATATTAAGATTGTAATGATAATGTAATAAATTGGGACTATATGTCTGACACTTCAAACTGTCTGAACTAGGACAAATTTCAGTCTCGTTTATATCTCTCTTCACCTTACCAAGATCACAAAAGTCCATTAGCACCACAGTTTAGCACCAGAGTTTCAGAACCACAGAGGATGGGATCTGTCATCAACAGATGTTCATAAACCAGATTCTCAGATATGTACAGGAAGGTAACTCGCACCGGCAATGGTGCACGGAAGAAAGACATTCCACAGGCTGAGGATTATGAAGGTAAATTTGCAAGGCAACACATTCTGCAATACTTGGCACTAAATTAAGCGTATGCATTTCAGTGACACTAATATTAAAATATTAAAAAAGAAAACTGTCAAGCTGAATATTTACAACTGTCCTAGGACAAAGTTATTTGCTTTCTTAGACTGCCCGAGGAACAAGCAGTGAACTTGTTTTCCTCATCTGCAATGAAGAATCTGAGAGTTTAATAGCAAAACCAGTAATGCCACACAGGACCCAGGGTTGTGCTTGCTTTTATGTCACAAAAAAGTGCATCTTTTGTTGCTCTAAAAGCTGACCTTTAACAGTCAAACAATGTGCTATGGAGAACAGTCATTTTCATAGGAAGCAGTGACATCTGATGCCCCTCAGAATAAATTCTCACAATTGCCCTGCACTGACCAAGAGTAACATGAATTCCATTCACCTGAAGAGGAAAATATTTTGTAATATCCCTATTTTTAGAAAATTGATATCGATTGCAAGCACATTGGAATGAATAACAGATAAATATTATTTGTGAACCACATGGTTCAGAAAATTAACATACAGACTCAGAAAACTACTTTCTTGGAAAGCTGGAGTGGACCCTATACAAGTATGAAGATAAAAGGTATGAAACCCTTGGGTCAGATTTCAGACATGCATAGATACATGTACAGAGGAAAGTACAGTGAGGATTTTTTGAAAATATTTCACAGCAAGCTAGTTCTTTATACTACTAAAGATTCCTCTACACAACTGGAATGGAGTTCTTCTAATTCCATTATGATAAAAATGTCTATGCATACTGGTTCATTCATATTTACTTAAGTCTCTGCTTCACTGATCTTGTATTAGCTGCAGATCCTACAATGTTTGCCCTCTCTACCTTGCTAAAGCATACTGATTTCCTCATGGAATGAGAACATGCTTTCAGAGAAAGTTTTGGCTTCCTTCTTTCTCCAAGGTACCAACACCTGAATGAAGCCTACGTCCTACACACTGACCAATTCAAAAGTAAGTCTGGTCCTGTCAGATAACATATTGTGTCATTTCCATATGGAAAATACATGTAAAACATCAGTGCCTTGTATTAGAAATGTATTTCAGCACAATTCAGGTAAATCTGATTCATCTATAGAAAACCTGTAAACATTAAAAGAAATCACACAATGCTATGACTAATTGTTTTGAATGATCATAAGTGAAAAGGAGAATTTATATATTTGTTGCTATGGAAGAAAGAGTAGAAATAGGAACAGTAGAAATGTTTTGTTTAATTTTGTTTTCTCTTGTGATGGATGTGCAGATTTTTTCTTTAAAATACTGGATTTCAGTTCATACTGTCTTTAAGATGAGGTACTAGCATTGCTAGCAAGTTTTACTTAAAAGTGGAGTGCGCATTTTATAGAAAGTTTATTTCCCTGTAAGCACAAAACATATCATTGATCTCAAAATTACTACGGAATATATCGTTTTAGTGGGCATATATGGACTTTGACTAAAACACTGGCTAAAAACACGTCTTTTTCTCTAAAGCTTTGCTCAGAGCTCTCTCTTTCCAAACCAAATATTTCATGATGCAAAGTGTTTAACAGTAAAAAATTATGTGGGTGTTCAACAGGAGTCATCTTATAGTAATTCATTTTTCCGCCAAAAGAGTAAATTATTTCTGTTGCAACTAGGTGGAAACTTTTGGTGATTCCCCTCAAAAGCAGGGGATTCCCTGACTAATAACTGTTACTCACAAACTCTTTATAAGGTAACTAAAAGCCTGAAAAGCTTAGCACTGTTACACACATAGTTTGTAACAAGGTAGCAAAAGAGAGTCTGAAGAAAATATATTACAGAATAAACACCTACTCTCTTCCAATAACTACCTTTGCAAACATACAGTAGCAGGTCTTCAGCAAAATCATGTTTACACTGAAACAAACCAAAATGGGTAGTATTAACCTTCTAAAAGAAGGCTACTAGTGAAATTCGTCAAAAATCCATCTTATAGTCACTTTGGTTTAAGGTTTTAATCGGGGAACAAACCGGCATAAGAGAAGGCTTACACTGTTGACATTTGTTGATGATACAAAGTTGGGAACATTATCATGTAGAGGAAGATGAGAATATCACATAGGAAAATTTAGATAACCATCATGAGATGGCATTTCAAAGCATAAAGTACAAGAACATGTACCTAGAGCAGTAAAAATCTCACAACCCATGCGTTATAGACTGGAAACTCATCAGCTGGAAAGAAAACAAAGAAAGAGAAGGACCTGGGGGCATTATTTGATCATGGATGATTGTGGCCCATCAATGTGATGCTGTTATGAAAAAGACGTTTGTGATTCCAGAACACACTAAGATGCTTCCTGGACACCCTGATTAAACAACATTAAGCAAGGCACAGCTGAAATTTCTTCTGGAACAATGTGACAGTCCTAGCCATCCTTATTTTAAAAGGATGCATAAATTTCACAGAAGGGTTAATGGAGTTGAGGTAAGAAAGGAGTATCCTATGTGAGACGATCTTAGTGAAGTTTGCTGTTTTAGCGCACCAAAATAAAAGCAAAGAGAGAGATTGCTTCCACAAAAAATATTGAAGAGGTAAGCATAAGGGAGGGCGGAAACCTATTTAGGTCAAGGTGATGTGAGCACCATAACAAGTATAACCTGTCTATAAACACACATATGATGAAAATGAGCAGATATATTTTAACCAGAAGAAAAATGAGACTGTTAGGTAGCCACACAACCAAGACAAGAAGGACAAAAGGTCTATCTAAATTTATGATGGTCCTTGATAAGTTTTTTAGTTTTACATGGTGTGGTTGCTTGCAATTGCCAAGACTGGGCCTGATGACCGAAGAATTTCTCCAGTCCAGGTCAGAGATAGCTTTCAAACCTGCTTCAAATGTATGAATGAAGTATTAGAAAGAAATTCTCCTTTGGCCTAAACCAAAGGCAGAGGTTTCAAAGCAAGGAACTATCAATACTGAAGCACATCTGAGCACTCTTCTCATTCTCACATACAAGATGGTCCCAGCTATTAAGATGCTTCAAGCACAAGTATACAATTTCATCTCTCAATCAATCTGGAAAGCAAAAATATCTGTTGTAAAAGCAAAATAATTTAATATTCTTAGCCCAACATATATTTTATGGGTAGATCTCAAAAATCTGAGGGTTACATAGTCTTTAAAAGGTGCAGAGTTCCCTTTCACTTGACAAGAAAGTGTCTCACATTTATGGCTATGACTGATTCCATAAAAATTCAGTAGATAAAATCATGATGCTGAATAGCCCCAAGCCAGCCAAAATGTACATTGACTAATATTGCTCTGCTTTTATATGACAGTCTAAAATATTAAAAAATACCTTTGATTCAAAGAACACCACCCACAGTAGGGATCCTTTGCAGATAAGCATTCTTGCTCAGAAGCGTATCTACCACAATTTGCTACTGGTATTCTTCTCACCTGAAACCAAAGAATGCAATAATACACTGAATTAAAATAGCCTCCATAAACAGGGAAGTTAACGGTTACCATTAAAAATCTGACAGCAACCAAGCACAATTCCTTTGGGGAAGTCTCCTTATGGATTCCCCTCTGCCAGAAGACCTTTGGATAGAAATAGGCAGCCTATTTTGCACACGCTGTATTTTGCCATCAGATAATGAAACACCTCTGACAACAACAATTTGGTTCTACTACTCAAAGGCCAGCATGGGCAGATTAATGCAAGAAAGACTGATTAGCATAGTGAATTATAGATAATAATAGAAAGGAGGTATATTTTACAAATAATGCTCTGCTTAGCAGAACACCATTTTCCTCTCCTCAGAACTGAGATATTTAAATGATTGATGAAGGTGCATCCAAAAATGCATGCGCATAACAAAATGCATCTGTGTTTGCATCACCATGTCAGGTTACTGCATGTGCACACTAGAACAAACGCATGCAACTGCTTAGCATGCATGAAAATGCCATTTCAATAAGTAAATGTACATAATTGTGGCTATATTGTATGTATCTATACTTGTACATTCAGCTTGAATATCCTAGCCAGCCATTTTCAGAAAAGGAAAGGAAAAAGAAAAAGAGAAAGCTGATTACAAATACTGAATACAGATACAAGTAACACTTAATAACAATGTCAATTAATGATCTTAGTAAGAAAAACTAATTCAAATCTTTTTTTTTTTTTACAAATTTGCAAGAATTAAAAGTTCCTATATTTTGTGAACAGAAACAAGGATATATGGCTTTCTGCCATCCATATATCGTAAAATGCAATTTATCTGAAGTTGCGCGAGATAATCAGTTCAGAAACTAATCAAAATCCTAGATTACCAGCAAGTTAAAAAAGACAGTGTAGAAGCCTTAGTTCAGTTCCAAGAGATGATCAGAGAGGCATATTTATTTCTAAAAGCTGTTGTTTCTCTGTAACAACTGCTCTTTTACCAAACCTAAAGAAAATTCAAGTCTTAATTTGAAAATATACATATACTTTTGACTGAAATTTTGATTTTTTTCTGCATTTGTGATAGATGATTTATATCAGTCAGGGGTTCTCCTACAATTTACCCCCACTCTGAGACAGCAGGCCAAAATGCTATGCTCACTGCTGGAAAAGTCATTTTATTGTAAATGAAGGTAATTAAGTGCTGTGTGAAATCCTGTCCAGTTAAGATGGACAGTCAGCCCTTGTGTTTTCAATGCCATCTTCCCCACTGCTGGTGAGACAAAGGGATTTTCTGAGTTGCTGCTTAGTAGCCCTGCTGCAGGATGTGCTGGAACAACTGCACCGGCTCCTGGGAGCCACTCACTGCTTGACATGCAGCTCCAACACGTTTGCTCACGTGCAGCAGCTCTCAGTGACTGCTGATCTCCTGGCCTCTCTATGCATACACATTACTCACTTTTCATTGTGCTTTTGTTTTGTTCTGTTCTTATAAAGTCTGTGTATAACTGAAGACAATGGGAACTTTATCACAGATTTCAGCCTTATCACTGACTTCATAACAACTAAGACTTCAAAGCCATCTCTCAAATTAAGATCTATCTCCAAGTTGATTCTGCATGATGCCTCCAGGAAAAACAAAACCAAATACTCTCTTGACAGAACGGCATAAAATAAGGATGAGATTAAAGGTATTGCTGGATCATAGCAACACTGGGCAGCACCATGACAGTAGAAACTCTTCTGAGTTCTGCAGAAGCGATGCTCAAATTTAGACAACATGACCAGATACTAGATGTAAAGTGGGATATTAAAGGTCTAACTCTGACCCAAACTCATCCTTCCCTCTACTGTGGTAAAAATCCTTAAAGCAGTAGTTTACACAAACTTATTATTTTATTAAATATTATACTTACCTTATTGGCAGAGGACAGATAGATGTAGTTATTATTCACCGGATCAAGTCGAAGTTTATGGAAAATGGAGGTTTCTTCCTCAATTTCGTATAAAACCTCTGGGCAATTAGATTCCATATCCTCATTAAGAATAGCCTAAAACACATAGAATTAAATTATTCACAAGTTCTTTTACTGATCAGTCAACGTTTTAAACACAAGCCTAATTTCAGCTACATCAAAGATTCTAAGATGAATTACTGTGCCCTGATTCAATTCACCTACTGCACTGGTTCTCACACTGGAGAAAGATGAAAAAAACCACCAGAACAGAAGTTCCAGAAAATCCATGCCAGATACATTTTGCTCTGAATCTGGCACTGCTTTAGTGCATGAAACATGCCTTCCACCAAGCATGTTCCTTATTGATGCAGAAACTGAATGTGGGAGAGATGCCTATACCCCAAAGTTATGTACTCTTATGAATGGAGAAGAAAGCATTGGCCTTCAGAAAACAAATTAACATCCAGACACTCACAATGTAAAAAGGAACTTATACAAGTTTCTTTGTGGCTTCTGTAAACACACATCCGTGATAGTATTTCTTTTTCTTACCTCGCCCAGCTCTACCATTTTGCATCACTCTTTGCACAGAATTCAAGGGAACCAGAGACCACAGAAACTTAATTTTGCAAGTTAATAAGCACACTCACATTGCTTTTTCATGACTAAAAAAGGGAGATGTGTTCATGGTCTCCATTGTGTTAAGGAGACAGAGAACACTTCAATTTCATTTTTCACTATCAAAAGCACAATGAAATCAAATGGGCAAAAGCTTTTTCAAGGTCTCTACTATATTCCTCTCCAAATGTCTGCTTAATAAAGACAAAGAATGAGAGTCATCCTTTGCAGTGTAGACAGGAAATCCACATTCTTGCAAAACCCAGAAAAAAAATTAAAGCATAAAAGACATTTGACTGGATGGTTGAAATGTTTGATAATGAGATAAGATGACTTTCATTTCCAGGTGATTGATGTAAGTTAGTGTAGGTCAACTATTGAGAAGCTAAGGCAAAATGAATCTTGATTTTTCTCTCTAACAGACAGCTATTCACATCAAACAGATAGGCTAATAAACAAATAAATATGCTTCCAAAATCCAACAATATTTAATATTTCTACTGAAAAATCAAAGCAAGGAAGGAAAAAAAAAAAAGACAGAATAACTGAGAACTCCGCAGTCTATAAATTAATACTATGGGCATTAGCAGTCTCATGAAATGTTTCCTTGAATTTTAGGCAGGATGCATAATTGCTTTTCAAAGTTATCTTGCTCTCCAAGTGACAATACAACAGTTATTCCACAAACAAACAAAAAAGAAATAGAGACTCAGGGGATCATATCTGTTTATAATACAGTGCCTAAACAAGGAACCATTTACCCACCTGAACACAGCAGCAGCTGGTGGAAAAGGGCAGAACTGCCACACTCAGCTTACCTTCAGTAACTGTCCATCATCTGTTCCCAAAAAGAGAACTATCCGATTCAAAACAACTGTGCCATAAACAGCCACTAATCCAGAGTGAATCAAGGTAGGTAATTTCTTGATTGATCGTGCCTCCTGAAAATCAGATACAAGAAAAATGTATCACAAAATCATTCACCTACACTCCAAAACTTTAAGAAAAAGAAGAATTCCTGGAAAGATTTTCAGAGAGCCCAATTTAAGACAATACTTTGGGTAACATTCTCATTCTGACACAATTTCAGAGCAACATATCATTGGAAATGGCACATGAAACTCATTTTTTATACATGGTAACTAGTCACATCTGTGACAAAGATTACATCTACTGAAGCTAAATCACTGACTTCAGTGGGATACAGACTTGGCCCAGCAGCAGTAAGTTACTTTGCAATAGAATCTCTCTTTTTTGGGACATTCTGAATTGCCAGTTCTTCTCAATGAAGCCTTCCTTTGTCATCACCTGACTGCATCTACCATGAAGGTTACAGATACACTCCGCAACCACTTTTATAGGCACATATTCTGCAGAAAGGAGACACTTCAAATACACTGTGTGTCTGTGCATGTCTGTGTGTGTCAAAAGACATGAAGCTGCGTCCTCCTTTACACTAAAGTAAGTTGAGACTTGAGTATTGCATAAATATAAAAATAATATAAAGCAGTATAAAGTTCACATCAGGGAGAACATAATGTAGCTGTGTGAACCTTAAAATCAACATGTTACCCTCAATTCTCCATCCAAGCTGGAGGAAGTTAAGTGGCAAACGCGTAAGCAGCTCATGAAAGAAAACATCGTGCAGGAAATCCCTGCATCTTATGGAAGGAAAAACCAAACCAAATAACCCCGACTGCAGATGATTGAGTGCTAAAAGGAAATTTGCATGTGTGATAATAAGACCATTTACTAGTTGAACTCCCTAGAAGCCCAGGAATCTCCCTAGCAAGTAGTAACTCAGTTTTAAAGTCCTCTAATTCCTTTTAGTCAATCTCTGTGGCAGATACTGCCACGGGTGTGATCCCACCTGCTCTCCAAATGGGCCCAACCCAAGCTTTACCTCCCCATCCCCTCTATAACATTGTCCAGTGAGCTTTGTTAAGGAAATTATGTGCCTAGAAAATGGTCTGTAAATCCACCTACCTCCCCACTTAAATCTTCATTTGAGTCATTCTCCTCATCACATGAACATGTGGCTGCACAGACACCAGTGCTGGCACAAAGAGTGGCATGCATGGAGAGGGGACAAGGGGTAGGGGACAAGAGCTCAGGTAGGACCGGGTCCTTGGGAACAAGCTGTACATCACCTTACAAAGCCCACAATTTCAGCCTCAAGGACAGATTCCTAAAGCTACAAAAACCCACTGAGTGCAAGAATCACTTTAATGCAACAAATAAAGTGTGAGAATGGACCATCAAAACTGACATTTAGAAGAAAGGTGAAGGCATTTCTCAAAATTATGAAGTGAACCCCAACACTAACAGCTGAATTCAAATCTCTTGCATGCTAGCACATTGGTTTATTCCCAAAAAGTCTTTCCACCAGTTTTTCAAAACTGCAATACTAAGTCAATTAAGATGTTCTTGAGTCATCTGAATTATTTTAATTAGCTTGAAAGAAAAGCCACTTGGAGAAAAAAAAGACTTGATTAACTTTCACATACTTGATACACTTTCATAACCCTAACCCTAACAAATCCTAAACTTAACCCTAACTCTAACCCTAACCCGGAATCAAAAGGTGTGGAGACAGCAATGTTGGGGCCCTGCCACGATCCTCTTGGAATGCATTTTCCAGCCCTGGGGGCTCTGGGCTCTTTCACTGTCTCAGCCTTAACCCTAACCCTAGTAATATACTATTTCTTTTTCATGCAGCAATAAGAAGACAGAGAAACTGTCATACACTGGCACAGAACTTCAGTAAAACCCACTTGGGCATGAGAATCCAGTACCATGGAGGTCTGGTTAGGTATGGGGGTGGGGCAGGGTGTGATTGCAAGCATTTTAAGGTGGAAAAAGTTAATTCACTCTTTTAATAGATCAGAAGGTAACAAAACTCCAGGACTGGTGCACACAATGAGCCTTCACTCAGCCTAAGGAGTGAGGAAGTGGAGCTTCCAGTCTTTCATTTCCACCAAAATTAGGAAATTTTTTTTCTGCAGTGCACCATGTAGTAGTGTAAGGAAGACAAACTACCCTAGGTTTCTTGCACACTCTGTACAACAAGATCACAGAAAAGAGGAGTACTCACCCAGTTTCTGAAAAGCTTTGCTGTCAGATTTTATTTTGACCCACATACTAGTAAAATAACCAGTGTCATATCAGTGCATTCTCCTCATCTGACTGAAGAACCAATACTGACAAGTGTGGAAGTCTCCTCCCCTCTCTATGCCTGCTAGAGGAAGGGTCAACGTGACATTGAGCTAATATGGATAAGAAGAGGGGGAATTCAGACGGTGGGCAATCACAACAAAAATTGCCTTCTCTCTTTCACAACCTATTTCTCCAGTTTCTCTGTTCCCTTCAGGGTGCAGCTGCTGCTTTCACCATTCTGTCACCCCTTTTCCACGTGCATTTATTGTTTTAACAAGCCTTTTTACCTCTTCCACTGTGACTAATGGGGTTACAGTACTGTAGGGTCTTCCCAAGCTGCTTCTTTCACAGCTAAATCCATTCTTAAAAATGCATTTACAGTCTAAACTTCCTTTATACTTGAAGAGTCACTCATCTCCATGGTCATCTGTTTTTATATCCTGTAACATTTTCAGATTCCTACAAAACCAAGAAAATCAAAAGAAAAGACAATACTGCCCTATAAGACCCATCTTTTTTTAATTGTTCAGTCACATCCCCTGTTCTATTCTACAGTCCCCCAAAATATTCACATGCACAGGTAAGCCTAGAGATCTTGTGAATTAACTTACATATTGCTTTTGAGTTCATCTCACCATGCTGTTTGGTTATTGGCATGGAAGGTATTTATACTAATTTTCTATTTTGCATTTAATTTTCAAATTTATCTCCGTATGATTTCAGCTGCAGCAACCATATTCACATTTCTACTTTCTGTCTTGATTTCCTCCTGATTATTTTACATTGTGTGCCTCAGAGGAAAGGGCAGCATTTTTAGCTCATGCAGCACTCATCATACTGCAGCTGTCCAAAAAGTAAAAATAAAGGGTTTGAGTATCAGAGTAAAAGAACAGATGCAGTATACAAAAGGACATGAGATTTGTAAGTAGCGTATAGCAATAATCAACACTGGAACAATACAAAAAATGTTTTTCCTGGGGGGGGGAAACTTCTGGAGCATCATCCTTCTTTCTTAACTTTACCATCCTTTAACCACCTGCATCAATTTTTACTATATCAGAGGGTAAAAAACTTAAATATTGGTGCATGCAATGAGCCATTATTCAGGTAAAGAAGTGAGGAGATCAACTGTTCCAAAATTTTATTTCCAGGAGGTTTTTTAATTTGTGCACTGCATAGCAGTGTTAGGTGGACAAACCTGCCCAAGCAAGCAGACTGCAAAAAATCAAGAAGGATGACCAGGAAATCAGAGTCTTCAGAGAGGCTTTGCAGAGGCAAGATACTGAGGCTCATGATGCAAGGCAGGAGGGACAGTCAGAGGCTATGCTTGAGCAAGATGCTGATGGAGACTCCTGAGATGGGAAAGCTAGAAATCTGTGGCTTCTCACAGCAGCAGAAAGGGTCCTTTTCCGCCCTCAGATCTAAGTTCACAGAACTGGTAAAGTGTCATAATAACCAATGAGAGAGAACAAGCTCTGTTAAGGAAGGCTTTGAAACCAACTAAGCTTGAGCAGAGCATTAGCAGAGAGCAAGAGAACACGGTGGGTGAATGTAGTTGGAGATTCCCTCCTGTGAGGGATGAAGGAACACACTTTCTAAGCAGTCAGTTACAACAGGTTTCTTTTTTTTTTTTAGGGCAACCTACCCATTACATTGCAGAGAGACTGCCAGTAATTTTCCATTCCTTGGAACATTTTTGCACATCCATGTGGACACCAAAGACACCGGCTAGTGTAGATGAGGACTACCAAGCTCTGTGGGCAAAGTGAATGAGATGGGACCCCAGGCTTTGTTAACGCTATGAGGTCAGTGAAGTGTGATGCTCTTCTGGATTTGCTACTCACAAACAAGGAAGAACTGACTGGAAATGTGATAATCAATGGCAGCCTTCACTAGAGTAACTATGAAGCAACTCGATTCATGATCCTAAGAACTTGAGGAAAGAACAACAGAGTACAGAGCTGGACACCAGGCTTCAGCTTGTTCAGGGAAATGGTCTGTGGGATCCTCTGAGAGGCAGCTTTGAAGGGAAATGGAGCTCAGGAAAGCTAGCAGGTCTTTCAGGACAATCTCCTCCAAGCACAAAACTCAGGAAAACAGGCAGACATATTAGATGGCCTCTAGCTAAGCAGGGAAATCATGACTGAACTACACTGCAGAACAATAGGATAAAGGAGGTGGAAGCAGGAACAAGTGACTAAGGAGGAACTGTCTGAACACATAGGTGCTAGGAAAATCCAAGCTCGCCTGATTTTGAAACTGGCAAGGTGTGTTATGGGCAATAAGAAAAGCTTCCACCACCACATGAGCAATAAAGGAATAAACAATGAAAATGCACACCAGCTGCTGAATAGGTGAGGAGATTTACTGACAGTGGAAGTAGACATGGTGCTGGACTTCACCAGCAATATCTTGCACTCCTTTGTACATACAGAGTTCAAGGAGGAAAGAAACTAGAAGTACTGAAAGAAGATTAAGCCAGGGATCTCTCAAGAAATCTCAGCTTTTAGAAGTTTTAGGGAAGACAGATGGGATCTGTAGGAAGACGCTGAGAGACTGTCTGATGAGGCTGAAAGGCTATTCTCTCATATTTCAAAAGTTGTGGAGATCAGGGGAAGTCTCCAACTGAATACATTTAAATACTGTACCCATCTTCAAAAAAGGCAAGAATTACCTAGGGAACTTCACATGATCACTCTCACTTTTTCCCTGGGAAAATCATGGACAAAATCCTATTTGAAACCACTTCTGGACACAAGAAGATGAACAAAGTGACTGGGAAAAGCCAGTATAAATTCACCAAGGATAAATCATGCCTGACCAACCTGAAGCATTTAGAAGACTTGCAGATGCGGTGCTTAGGAACACGGTTTAGTGGTGGACTTGGCAGTGCTGAGTTAATGGTTGGACTCAATGACCTTAAAGGTCTTTTCCAAAACTGGGCTGGTTCAGCCTACAGAAGAGACAATTTCAGAGGGACCAAGGAAACACAGCCAGGCTTTTGATCGAGGTGTATGTAAGATAACAAGAGACAATGACACAGACTGAAACAGCAGAGGTTTCTAGTGGACAGGAGATTAAAAAACAGCACTATGAGGACAATCAAGCAGAACAGGTTGTCCAGAGAGGTTGTGCAGTCTCTATCCCTGGAGTCTGAGAGCTGACAAGTCTCCCACGGCTTACTTCCCACACTTAACAAGGATGAACTGAAAACTCATTGAAACCAGACAGAAATACTCACTTCAGAAACGTTAACTCTAGAAATCCATCAAACATCAGATGCAATACTAGCAGTCTGTAACACACAGGAGACTGACTTTACTACTGAAAAACTAATTACAGGATCAATTTTGATACAAAATTATATTTAGAAGTTTGTAATTCTTTCCTTAAATAAAAGACCATGAATCACTTTGGGATGAATTACCACACAAATTCACTTGTCATTCTTGCAAATTAATGGCCGTGATTAAACTGACATGACTGTTGACTTCAGAATGTCATTTCAGTAGACCTTATACCAGCTAAGATTTGTCCTAGGATTTCAAACCATGCTTGTTAAATTAAGGGGAATATACCAACCTTTATATTTATCAACCACTGAAAAATGAAAAAGTTCAAACAGATTGTTGCATATGTTCACTTGCATTAAATAGCAGATGAAAACCCAAGCAAAATAGCTTATCATTTATAACTCTCACAACTACTTGGCCTTTGCACATCATAAAATAAACACCTTAATATAAACTACGGTAACTTCTCTCTGCCTTACAGGTATATGCCTAACACCTTTTTTGATTTTTTTTTCTCTCAAAAATTGTAGAATCCTTTTCTTCCCATACAGGTTTTTTAATGGCAAAACCAATTTTCAGATTTGTCACTGCCATTGCGGTAACACTCTACATCTCTCCTGTTGATGTTCTCCAATTTGAGAGCCTCTCCTACTCATCTACTTGGCTGTGATCTCTGTGAGAGATCTGAAATCCTAGTAGTTCCTGTTCAGCTACAGAACAAGAGAAGAAAAGCCTTTCTTAAAGTTCTACTTGCTGCTACTTCAGCAAATTTGTGACAAATTCTAGCATTCCTCCTCTGTTTGTTAGTACTCAGTCAGGTTTTGGAAAAGAAATGCAGAACGAGATTTGGCAAATTTACATTTATTAACTAAGGAAATTGTGAAGAAGTGCACTTACGTACATGCAGGTTATGCCAGAGAGTCCATGAACACATACACCTTGACAGTGCACATAAGTAGATATATTCAAAACTAAGGGACGTGTGGATCAAAGAAAAAAAGCTGAATATAAAACTGCAAAATGCTTTCAGAGTAGTTTCATCTAAAACACCACTTGCCTCTTGCTAGTTAGGGATGATGTCTCTGGGAATCCAGTACCGCATATGTCCAGAATGAAGACATCCAACTAGGACAAAGTTTTGTGCACACTACTGCACAAAACAAAAATGGGATTAGCTAGCTCTCATAAGCAGCAATTACACAGAATTTGTAGCAGTCACATACTTCTCAATAAAGTTGCTAAGCAAGGATCTTAAAAATCACTAATTTTAAGTGACAGACTCTAATCCAGCATTAAAACTTAATGCAAATATGAACTTTGGCCTAAGAGGCAATGCAAGGCTAAAGAGATTACACACCTACAATGAGCTCCTACAGGATGCAGAGCAATTTGGTTCCAGCCCAGTGAAGTACTCCAGTTCACACTTAACTTTAAATGCATGGGCATGAAGATGATGGAACTATTTATACACCTAATGTTAAATATGTCCTTAAGTGCTTCACTGGGTTAGGGCCAGAAAGCTTAGTACCTTACAGGAATGATTTCAGAGTAGAACATGCAGCAGTAGCATAGCAGGGAATTCAGGACCACAAATACCCCAGGGCTAAGTCCCTCTTGCAGTGTCCTATTGAGAAACACAGTGTCAACACAGCACAAATACATGTAGCTGAGAGTGTAGAGGGGTAAGAGGATGTCTTGCCTAAAGGTAATCAGAATAATTACAGAAATCTGAAGGGTGACAAGATCAGAAGGAAAACAACTGCCACTACTCCCTAATGTATATGCTAACTATATACGGTATTCCTGCAGTGAAAAAAATCCCTGTATTTTCAATTCCTACATAAACCGACAGTCTGTGTCTGGGATCTGTGTATCCTATCACATCATACCTGAGTTCCAGCATTCAAGTGTTCCCAGCAAAGAAGACTAAGACCTGCAGCACCCTACAACACATGGCATCTGCAATGCGAAAGCCAGACTGATATTCAGCATGGTCCATTCACCACAAGCACCACACGGGTCTTGCACTCCAAGCACTTATAAAGCTGCAACACATTCTTTTGCCCAGGACCAACACTGTCTTTAAAGGACGGGACTCTAACGCACGTGTTAAGTACAGTTGCTTGCTGCCATTCCTACACATGGTAGTACAATGCACTCGTGACAGTCCTGTGCTACGAGGCACTCCTTTCTGCTGGCTGTTGCACACACCTCAACAAGCTGCACACTGACAGATGTGCCACACTCCATCTTCCTGTCAGCTCTGAAGCCCATGTGCTTCTGAGCCCAAGAAGAGCATATTCCATGTTTGCAGGGATTCCTATAATTGGTGAGAGACAGTGGAAGGATCTGGTCTAAAACAACCCAGAAGCAGCAGCATATGGGCCTGTCATCTCCAAACTTACTCTGCAATAGCATAGCCTAACCTTCTGTAGTATAAAAAAAATATTAAAGCTGAACTACATGCATTTATTTCTATGTTTATACACCATAAGCACATATAATTAGCTTACAAAGGAAACTAATTAGCCATTTAATGTTACAGGTCATATTACTTCAGAGGATCCAGATGTCCTGCTACCTCACAAAATATTAAAATACCACTTTTCTTTCAGTGGTATACTGTATTTATTTTGCCAAAATATCATGATTAATAACATCATCATACTTAGGGACATCAGGTTAAGTAACCTATCCTTTTAATGACTGATAAACTTGGGACACTTCAGCATTGTACCCACATATAATCTAAATTCCAGGAGGGTGAGCCTTTTAGGACACAAAAGTAACTCTGGAGTCACAGGGGTCTGATCTGAATCAGACCAATCCTGAAACAAGTGGATCATTGATTTTTCATATTCAAACCCTGAGAGGCAATGGGGACAGGGACTTCCCCTGTGCACTGAAATACTTGCCTCACCTTACCCGCATTATGTTACTCTATGAACTCCATAAGACTCTTCCGAAATTTCTTGCATGGAGCTTTGTAAAGCATTTATAAAGGATGTTTATAAAGGGATGTTTCTTTTTCTGTTTTGTTTTGCAGGCTCAGAAAGCACCTCACAAATAAACTTCACAAGTGATTAGGAACAAACAGTACAAACTATAATTCCAACAAGCACATAGGTATTTTGGGATCAGGATGAGACTTTCATTCCAGAAATTTGCCTTATGAGAGCACAGACATCGTGCAGTAAGCTATAAGCTAGCACTGGAAAGCAAAGGATTGGCTCTGGCTCCGTAGTGAGTTTCACTATTTACTTTAGCACAGTTGTCTCACCCACGTATGGGGTTCTCATTCACAACTATGTCCTCTAACACTGGCAATAGTCTCGCAAATCAATAGGGAGATGAGCAGACTGAATCACACGTGCCCTCTGGTAATTTGGAAAAATCTCAGCACTACAGTCCACTGTGAGTTAGATTTGGGAAGCCAAGGAGTGACAGTAAACCTACTGTACTTCTTTCAAGGACTTTCCAACAAACTCCCATCCTAACACAGCAACGATTCAGGGGTTAAGCTGCAAAGTCCCTGGATGGTGGGGGAACTGCAAAAGGCTTCGGTCTTGCTTTATGAAGGCTTGCTTGATCCCTTACAGTTCTTCTTGATACTTTTCAGTGTTCCTTTTGCCACGGGTCTGAAAAGACTTCTGAGTGTAACTTAAGAGCATGGACAGGCCTGGTAGAAGGACCTTCTTTACCTGAATTACATTTTTACCTTCTTGAATTTAATTTTTAGTTAACTTCTTTAGTACCAAGACCACCACAAAGCCAGTACCCTTGCCCATCCCACCCTCCCTGTGCTCAGCTCACCCTCAAAAGGAGGAAGGAGCTAAAGAGAGAGTGTTACTGAAGTAGCTGACCAGGGGATCTCCATAGGATACCACTGTCTGTGAAAATGTAACCACTGCAACAACAAGGAGGTATCGCCTATCCCCGTCTGCTGCACATACAGGTTTGGGGGGTTGTCTGTGAGCCCTCCAGGTGAGGCCAATCCTGAGAGACACAGGAAACACCTACCGCTGAACAAGCAACCACAGACAACTAGTGAGCAATAGGGATAACAATGCATACAACCCAGTGCACGGGAGTCAATTTGATGGGCCTTTTTTCAGTTTTGATGCAGCTGTAAGGACATGAGATATGAATGCACAGAACAAGGTAGGAGATGCTTTATCTAGGTTGTACGGAAAATAAAATGAAGTACGACTAATTCTAGGCAGAAAAGTGCACACTGAGCAAGGAGCCTAAGACCCCAGCCCGACTCAGGATGCCCTCAGATGCTCCCTCAGACACATCTTTTCCAACAGATAGGTGGGAAGAACACTTCGGGATCTGGTAAGGAATCAGCTTTTTAGTAACGGGAAGAGCTGGAGAAATCACTAGGGCTGACAGAGCCAGGGCTGATGTGCAAAGCCTAATGCGGCTCTGAAGTTCCCCACAAACTTCATGTGCCTTCAGGTCAGGGACACCCCACGAGTCATGCACAGGGACACCAGCCACAACAACAACAGTGTCAACAAGGGCGTGCAGGACGAAAGCTTAGCAAAACGATGCCCAGACTTACACAGCTCTTCCCGTTCATATTGAAGTGTGTGGATGCACAGGCTTGCTCCTTCATCTCCTCCATCTCAAAGATGCAGACAGCGGTGGTGTTCCAGGCCTTGGCATTGTGGCTGTGGCGGAAAACACCCACCCACCAGCCACGATCACCCTGGTGTACGAGGCTGGAGGAAACAATGAGGCTCCTGCAGCCGCAGTCCAAATAGACGTGCCCTTGCAAAGTAAGGCCACCTTCTGAGGGGCGCAGCTGGCGCAGGACAGCCATGCTGGGTGGTTCTGTGTCATTGCCCGACCTGGCCTTCAACGTGTAGTAGGGAAAGAAGAGGTGATCCCCCCACTGGAGCGCATCAACGAAGTGTAAAGGCTCCTCCCTGCGCTTGATGATGCCCAGCTCCTCCTTGGACTTCAGGTTGACCATGCTGCGCACCGTGATGACAGTCTCCTTGTCCGACTTGGAGGGCTCGCAGCGCAGGTGGTTCGTGTCAGCGCTAGTTGAGTAGGTGGCCGCCACAGCCAGGTACCAGGCGCCAGCCTGCTGGAAGACGACGCCGGCGGTGGAGCCATCGGGCAGGCAACTGACCACCTCTCTTTCGTTCAAGCGCTGGCGGTAGGACGGCTGTTCCCACACCTGGCAGGCACCGTCCTCCTGGGTCCAGCCGGTCAGCAGGACGCCCACCCCGCCGGCCTCCTCGTAGTACAGCAGCAGGTTGCTGCGCATGCCGGGGGGCTCCCCGCAGCTCTGCCCCGCCGCCGGCACCACGCGGAGCCGGGGCCGCAGCTCGGGCCGCAGTTCGTAGAGGCAGCTGCCGCCCGCCACCAGCACGGCGCCGCCGCTCACCTCGATGTTGTCGATGGGGGCCCCCGGCAGCTCGAAGCTCTGGGGTCCGGTGGCGCCCGCCAGCGCCGCCAGCAGGGGCAGCGCCCAGCTGAGGGCGGGCGGCGGCGCCGCCGCCATGGGCGCGGACTCGGCTCGGCGCCGCGGGGCGCCTCAGGCGGCGGCGGGCGGCGGGCGCTGCTCCGCCATGGTGCGCGGAGGGGCGGGCGCGGTGCCGCCGCTGCCGCCGCCGCTTCTCCTGCGCCGCGGCCGGGCTGCGCGGGCGGGGAGTTCCTCTTTCGGGGCGGGGAGGAGGGGGTGCCTGCACGGGAGAGGTGGGCCGGGCTCCTCCGGGAGGGTTGCCGAGCCACCTCGCCGCCGTGCGCCGCCGTTCCCCCTCCGCCCCCTGGCCCCGCCGGCCCGCCTCGCCGCGGACGGTGGGCGGTGGCGGCTCCGCGGGAGCCCACCTCGGCCGCCGGGCTGGGGGGGACCGGGGGCAAAGGGGGGCGAGACCCACCTCGCCCGGCGGCGCTCAACACCCGCTCCCTCACAGGGACCCCTCCGGGGCAGGGCGGCCGCCGCGCACCCCGCTTTGCTTCGCTCCCGACTCGGCTGAAGTGGCTGTGCCGGCAGCGGGCGGACAGGGAAGCGGGGCGAACAGGGCGAAGGTGCTAAGCGGGGGCAGCCGGTGATGCCGGTCCGCTGGCGGGTGCGGGGTGTGGGCGTAGGGTCAGGCTCTGCTGGGCACCGCAGCGCCCGCTACGAGCTTGAAAACCCGTCTTGTCCCCGTTCACATGCTACGCAGAACCGCCCTGCTAAACAGCACCCCCGTCGCCCAGTCGGTCGCTGCCACTAGGAGCAGGAAGGTTGAGGTGTCAGATCTCTGGTTAGAAACCTCATGGTCTTGCCTGAGGTAGAACAAAGACTCTCGGCGCTCCCGAGTCTTGCAGGGCCGACAAAAAGCCCGGCCCTCTCCAGCTGTGATGCTGCGAGCTGGACGCCCATCCAACACGCGCTGGGGACAGGATGGGCCATGTTGAATGGCACAGCCGGTTTACTTCATTTCCCACTGTGTCACTACTGGTTTAGGCTCAACGTAATGTGAAGTACGCATTGAATGCTCAACTTACGGTAAATTATCATTTTGCTGAATTTTAAATGAAAATTGGGTTTATGAAAGGTAGCAAAGATGCATTTTAATGTTCTCTCTTGGGTGCCTCTGGAAACTCTGGGTGAGGATGGGCATAGGGCCCATTGTGTTACTGAGAAGAGGACGTAATGTTCAATCCAAGAGGCCATCTGACCCTCCATTTACACTGCTTTTATCTTAAAGTAGTTTGATAGCGGGAATAAGTGGAACTGTAAAAACTGGAACTGAAGTAACCTCTGTATGAATCAGTCAAGTGCAACACTTTCAAGTAGGAAGTGCAACAAAGTTAGTAATTTTTTATTATCTTTCTCCATTACTGTACACAGGAGCAGCTATTGTGCAAGAATTGATGTTGCTCTGGTCAGCAAAAATATTCAACCATCTTGCAGTAATCAGTGTCTAGGGCAAAATTACCATGAAATTCAGAGCCCTCCACAACCCGTCTGCTTATCTCTTGTACAGTGACTCCAAAATGCATCCAAAATGTAGCAGAGGATGTGGAACACAATCATTTCACAATTTGTCTTCTTGCCAGATGCAAAGAGATGCTCTATGTGTTAACAAACATTGCCTGCAGCTCCTCGCGGAGGACTGAACTTCTAGTCAACACATAGGCAAAGTAAATCCTCATGCCCATATCACCAAAATAGATTGTGTACAGAAATGCTATTTATACAGCTTTGCAAAGGAGGCTGAACATGTCATGCTGGAGTGCATTACACACTACCTTGCCTTCTAGTTTCTTTTCAGTGCAAATATAAAGCTGTCAGTGTTCCTTATCTTGCGCACAACCAATGAGGCTAACCATGCAAGCACATCAACATCCTAGCTGGAAGACATTTTTGATTCTGACCGTGGAGCGTGTCCAGCAACAGGTCGTCTTCTGCGGACATCCCTTCTTTTGCAAAATCACCAGGTCCTGCATTTGTTGTTTTTCAGGACTGACCAAACACAGTTTCTCAGGGTTTATGTTTAGAATAAGCCACATGCACTTCACCAGATGCCTAGTTTGTTTAAATGGGTGAGGCCAAGCTTGTTCTAGCCTTAGAGAGCAGCAATTACTCATAAGGCTGCAGACTTCTCTGACTGCCAAAACTGCCAAAAAGCAGTATTCTACTTCAGTTTTTGCTTCTTCTATGATCTGGAAATACTGGACCATGTACAATTGCTACCACATGAAAACAGTCTAGCTGTGTGGGGTAGCAGGTGCTACCACAGTGGGATGGGATGGCATGGGATGGCATAGGATAGGATAGCGGCTTGTATCCTTCTTGTCCCAGGGACGGTCATCAGAGCACAGTTCTGCACTCTTCCCTGCCTAAATCACTTTTCTATTTCTGTTTGTTTCTACCTCTTCCTAGGGAAGAAGTAGCTTGAGCTAGAGCCTCATCTTTCAACATTTATTCTGCATACACTTCTGAGAGCCACTGAATCAGCTTTGCACTGAGAATTAGTGCATGAAGTTTTGCTCATGAGTGACCCAGTTCTTGAAGCGGCAAAGTATTCCCAATTCCTTTCAAAGCCCGTGAAGTAAACAGGAGCTTCTATCTTCAGCATATTCTACCAGAGATACTCATCAGGATACCAAAAAAGTTGAACTTCTCCTGATGTTATGGAAATAGAAAGGGAGGCTAAAGGTTTATTTTGTGCTACTGGAGAGTATAATATTTGTTACTAACACAGCAGACCAGGAAAAGCATAATCAGTTCATGATTGAACTGATTCCAGCCTGAACTGATGTTCATGTTGGAACTAGATGATCTGCAAAGATCCCTTCCAACCCAAACTGTTCTATGATACTTCTATAAAAACCAAGCAGACAACTGCAAATCATCTTGCTGTACTTCCTTGGCTGTCAGTTCCATAGCTGGTGTTTTTATCCTGTTCTTGCACTGTGTTTTATTTTTCAGGTACTGAATGAAGGACAAACAAGGTGGTCTGCCTGTTAATATTAGATTTTACAAAGCATTGCTGCCTAACTCTGGCACTCCTACCAAAATTTCTAAAAAAGCTGGGGAACCAAACTGAGCTTCCTTTGCTATCCTAAGCAAGATTTATCTATTTTAGCATGGCATATGAGATCTGAAGTTAGAATGTGAATCACACCGGGACTTGGTTCTGTATCTACAGTTTAAAGAGTTCTCATTTAGATCTTCAACAGTATTAGACAGAACACATCCTGAATTAATTTAGGAATGCTTTCCCACTACAATTCATCTTCCTGCTTCCCTCTTCCTTATTTCTTATCGGCATGCTAAATTTCTGAATTTATGACTCCACAGACAATCTTGCAAAGTATTACTAGTAAATGAGATGTATTTTTTATGTTTAATTTATGTAGCCTAACTTTGATATTTCCCCTTTTTTGAAGTTCCAAGCCCAATTAAGATTTTATTTGATTTTTTTATTAAATCTATGTGGTTACCTTAACTGGGTTCTGAAATGTTTTTTCTCAGAGGGTAAATAACCTTCCATTTACAAAGTAATAATAGGTAGCATTAATGTTAACATGCATTTCATCTTTAGTGTAATATACAAAGTAACTGGTTTTCTCATTATATAGTTAAGCCAATTTTGTACTGTAGCTAAATGTTGACAAAATAGAAAGGAAATGCTGGGCAGTTTTTCGAACAGCTTTGCTGAGAAGGATTCCTTTCCTGGCAGAGTAAGTGCATTTGAATACTGAAACTGAGTTTGCAGATGTGGAATTTACTTCTGCTTTTCAGTTTTGTTTCTTTTTTGTTGAGTTTTGTTTTGTTGTTTTAGATTAAACTTTTGTTTAATCTAAAACTTACCGAGAGTTTTGCACTTTTTTTGGTGGTGTTCACAATGAAGAAATGGCAAATTCAAGAACAGGACTATATTGTTGTAACTCCTTGGGGATCTGTGTGGAGCAGTGTCAGCTGTAGCCAGCAGTATGTACTCCAGCATATGAGCTCCATGGGCTCCCGGGATAATGTTGCTTTGCTGGAGTCCCACTAACGCATTGGAGCCACTTGCCCAGGGAGATGCTCCCTTTTGATGGAATGCTGGAGTTATACATATCTCCTGGACATCTCTGACCTAGCAAAGTGCTCTGGATGCTGGTTAATGCTTCCCTTCATGGGACAAGCATGTTATAACCAAAAGACTCAGCCTACAGCTAACGGGCTGGAAATTTAGGGATGGGTTCTGATTATCAGAACGTAGTCCTTGCAGAAACTGGAGTGAGGAGAGGGCAATGCTTTTAGAGAAGAA
The DNA here is from genome assembly GCF_009829145.1 of Chiroxiphia lanceolata. Lineage (NCBI taxonomy): Eukaryota > Metazoa > Chordata > Aves > Passeriformes > Pipridae > Chiroxiphia > Chiroxiphia lanceolata. The sequence continues at coordinate 45,644,305 of NC_045641.1, read as the reverse complement.
CTTCATGAATTTATGGGGGGGGGGCGGTATATGGCATGGAAATCTGCAGGAATTTGTGACCCAGGAGGCTCCTTCCAGTGCTTGCATGTCAAACTGTCCAGGAAGGGTGGTGCATGATGTTACTCAAATGCTTTTGAAAGTGACCCAAGCTCTTGACCTGGGTGTGTCTTCAGTCAGAGATAATAATCACCCAGTGGAGGGCCTGAAGACCTAGGGCAAGGTATGAAACAAGAGCAATTGATGTGGCCCTTCCTGTATGAACCAAAATACAAACCAGAAATCAGCTCAGATCAGTTCCTCAGCATTAGAAAAACATGCGTGAGTAATTCAAGGACAAATTTAATCTGCAGCGTCTAACTGTACCAGTTGAAAAGGAAAATTATCTACAACCTGTTCTAAACTCCTCTTTATTTTTCCCCTTTTCATCTTTGCACCTGCACCTACTCATCTGAAGGTTTACTAAACCATTTCAAACAAATTCTGTTGGGTCAACACGTTTTCTGTTTAAGTTGTCTAAACCAGCCTATTGGATTTGAATGAGTCAGCTTTAGGAGAGTGTGCTGGTTTAAAGGTAAACTGGCAGGAGAAATGAACCCAACTCAAAAAGAGATTATAAGTCAGAGTTACAATTTAATAAAAATGATATAATAAATACAATTATATGGACAAACAATTGGTTTTAACCCACAAAACCCAGATGTATAACCCAGCACCCTGGGGCACGAACAGAATGGTGTTTGTTGGCCCCCGTGCTGAGCCCCACGTGGTCCCCCTGAGTCCAACGTAAAAGGAAAGGGAAAACCTGTTGGTGAGAGTTCTGGTTACAGTCTGGTCAAGTGTGGTGGTTGCAGTCCAGTCGAGGTTCTGATCCTCCTCTGGATCCGACAAATGGGGCCAGAAGTCCCAAGACCCCCAAGATTATATGCACTCAGGTTTGAGTGGGAATGCGCAGTACCTCTAGGGTGGGGAGTTCCACAGTGGGTGATTGTGAGATATTTTTGGAATCCTTGGTGGCCTGTTAGCAGCATGACCCCTCAAGCTGGGTGTGGACGTGCTAATGACTCCCTGGAGGGGAGTTATCACACCTGACTCATTGGTGTGAGGATAGGAGCATCCTCCTATCTCACAGGCTTCCCAACACCCAGCCTATAGCCTGAGGGGCCAGGTGTGCTCTGGGCAGCTGCTGCAAGTGGTCTGTTGTGTACAGTTCCTGGGAAATGACATAGAGGGTGTAGAATACACAGTTTGGGTTACACCCACACAGTGATGAACTGGTCCCGGCTGCTCTAACTAGGAAGGAGAGCTTGTACAGGTTTTCCTGCTGGCAAATCTGAAGGGATGATAAATTCAAGCAGGGGGTTGTGATGGCAAACAGCTGCGTATTGTCCAAAAAGTGGTAAAGGAAATGGTGGACAAACCCCCATGAGTTTGAGTATATCTCTGTTAAGGTGTTATTGATGTGAACTACAGCTGTGAGATGCGAACATCCCTTTCACAGATGCCTTGAATGTTTCTTAGTTGACCTTTTTATTAAAAACACATCATCTGTCATTAAGTGTCTAGCACAAAACCACCATAGTACTGCCTTGCATCAGCACAAAAACGCCACAGTATTGCCTTGCATAAGCTTAGCCTTTTGCAAAGTCACCTAAATCCTGCCTAAATCCTTAATATTTTCCTATCTCTGACACTTTTCTCTTATTCAGTTTTATCCTCAGCCTGTTCAATTCTATCAAATGTAACATTTAATGGATATATTTTAACAGAGAAGTTTAGCAAGAACTTTTAAAAAATTTTGCACCTGAATTCAATAAACTTTCACCTAGTAGGTTTTTAAAAACCTGTGTCATTCCACTAATAAGAACCTTCAAGTCACAGAAAAGTTAAAATGCATCCTAAAATATGTTCATGAAATTATTCAATTTTCAAATTAAAACTTGGAAATTATTTCAAATTAAACTTGGAATACTCAGAATTGGAAAAACCAAGTGCTCAATGTTGGGGAATAAGATACTGTAATCTTCCTCAGGGATAAGCAAAATGACTGACTGCTTTAAAGAATAATCATTTCAGCTCCAATTACAGAACTGGTACAAGAGCCATCCACTGTAGCATTATCACATATTGATATGCTCCAGAATTAGAATAGATTCTGAATGGATCAAATACTATTTATTTCCACCATTCTTTTCTCCTGTTTCCCCAAATGATACCTATTTTGTGCACACCCACTGCAGCTGTGAGTAAACACTCCTACTGTCATTTATAACTCTGCCTTGTGTTTGTGGTTGTTAGTGTGGTCACAGCCAGAGTTCCATAGCATGAAACAAAGATATCACCTGGGAATTGAATCAGATTACAGATATATGCTGCTGCAGCAAATGGATAGGAATATTTGTTAACTTTAAGAGAAAGGTACTAAAGGCTGTTATATACAAAGAAACAAGCTTTAATTATATATAGTTTCCACTAATCCTGACAGTCTCTTACAATATGAAGTGTTACTTTTGCTTGCTGTTAGAACCACTAGCTTCATTTGGGTCCACGCCCAGATAACATTCCAAGTCCACCCTTCAACAGTATAACACTGACGTTGAGTGCTTTTCTTTTCAGTATGTGGACTATAAGATGACAGCTTACCAAAACTGCTTCACCAGGGCAGTTTGGAAAAAGGATCCTTCACAATCTCTTGTGCCAGAAATTCCAGTTCCCTCCATGTGCCTTTTCTCCTAGAGCCCAGAAACTAACTGTAAGAGAGATTCTGTCTGAAACACTGACCATGACATTCAGTTGTTATCAAATATACAAGCCTCCACTTACCCAGATCAAGAAATTAAAGCCTATGTTAGAGAAAGGTCAAATGCCTGCAGAAAAGCATCTTATTTTTTTCTTTTGCAAGTAAAGATGGTGCTAGGTAGGTTAACATAGAGAGGTTAATGGAATTGGTGAGAGAAAGAAAAATAACCGTATTGTTTCCCAAAATTAAAGATCTATGCAACTAGGTTGTGAAATGAATGGCTTATCAGACAAAAAACCCCCAACTTTGCAATTAGCTGTGTTTAGGAAGACAGTTAAAGAGGTTAGTTCCACTCAGGGGGTAGCCTGAAAGCTATTCTGGTGTTCAGGCTGGTTTTGATCTCTCACTGCTGGTGTTTGACCTTCCCTCCCTGACTCCATGGCTGGTTTCCACTAGCAAGTCTTCAAGGGAAGATAAAAGCTGACCCAAGTTTAACTTACTCATCATTCTGGCAAATTTTTTTTGCATATCTCAATCTCACTTCCCCCCGTTTGTTTGTGCTGAAGAGAATTTTGCGTGGAACAAATGACTCTGCACATTAGAGGCAGAGAAACTAACCCAAGCTGCAGGTTATTCAGTGCCTGCAGGCTGCAATCTGCAAGCTGATACCTTTTTTCTTCTAAAGTCATCTAAGAGTCGTCACAAAGGCAACAGAGTGAAAGACAAGCTTGGCACATAAAACACCTCAGTTTCTATGGAGAATATTTTTCAAAATTGTCTGGGGAGGAACACCTTTTAACGAACATTATTTAAAAAAAACACTGTCAACACAAAAGCAGTATTTAGTTTCTTTTTTATCAGTTTTGATGAAAATCTAATTAATTAAATTGGCCAAATTAATTAAACTAATGAAATTAACCAAGAGAACTTTCAATTTTGTGTCCAGAGGCTACAAAGATATTTTTTGCCAAATAATCTCCTCAGTGTTCCTGCTCTGAGCTAATAGAAAGACCCAAGATATACACTAACTTTGCCACCTGAGAGCAGTGGAATAAAGTATTTTAATTACTACTGTAATTGGTTTTAATTAGTGATATGCACTATAATGCAAGAGCTTGTCTTCCTTTGAATGCTGTTGAATAGTGGTGTTTCTGACAGAAACAAGGACAAACTTCTAAATACTATATGAATTTGCTTGATGTTACTTTTTCTCCTGACATTTCTCTTCTCTATGTTCATTCTGGGAAGGATCTAATGGAATTGTCATTGTCTCTGATGATTTACCAACAAATGTATGCAGAAGAGCCTGTTAGTTGATGGTTGTATCCCCAACTATCATTGTACATCAATCTGGAATACCATTTGGAAAGCCTGTCTCCAGTCTTTCCATGGTTGTCACTTTTGAGATGAAAAGTCTATCAGACAGGTTGCTCTGCCTCTTCCTTCTTTCCTTCCTTCTTTCCTTCCTTCCTTTCTTTCTCTTTCTTTGTTTCTTTCTTTCTTCCTCTTTGTTTCTCTTTCTTTGTTTCTTTCTCTTTTTTCTCTTTCTTTTTCTTTCTTCTTTGTTTCTCTTTCTTTCTTTCTTTCCTCCTTTCTTTCTTTCTTCCTTCTTTCCTTCCTTCCTTCCTTTCTTTTTCTTTCTTTCCTTCTTTCTCTCTCTCTTTCTTTCTTTTTCTCTCTTTCTTTTTTCTTTCTCTCTCTCTCTTTCTCTCTTTTCTTTCTCTATTTCTTTTCTTTCTCTCTTTTTCTCTCTCCTTCTCTCCTTTTTTCTTTCTCTCCTGCTTTTTCTATTTCTATTTCTCCTATTATTTTTCCCTTCTTAATTATCCCAAATTTCAGACATGTTTGTCTTTACGTTTTATAAAAATGCTATACGCTCCTTACAAGTTCCCACTGTCGTGGGAGATGTTTACAGCCCATTATATGACCATGTTCCCACAGATTCCCCAGTCTGTTCCTCTCCTTTCTGTCTAGAGCACTGTTCAGATCTGGGCAACAAACCTGTGCTGCATGCCCTACTTGCCTTCTTTCTCAAATGAAATTCACATTGTGAATGCAAAGCCAGAGGAAGGTGGATTCTATACCTGAATGAAGGTTAGTGCAAGTAAGAAACCTCGATGTATATGAGATCAGTCAGCTTCCCATTACAAATGGCCATTGAGCTTATTTATAATCTGCAAAAATGTCTCATATCTCTTCTCTCTTGTTAGAAATATCTGTGGCTTTTCTCTTAATCTACAAATACATACAGAATCTCTTCTGTTCCCCATATCCTCTAACTTCAGTAATTCACCAATAATCTGCCAGAAGACCCCCTATCCTATTCTATACACTAAGTATTTTAATGACACTACTTATATGAAATGAAATGTTTACTGTACAGCCTGAAACTGAAATAGAGCTTAAATTACTGAAGCATACCATGCTTTAAAACCTTTCATTATTTAGTCTACATTAAAGGACACCAGATGTCGTTACCCTTTTTTTTTTTTTAAATTATTTTGTGAAGAGTATGTGCTTTTAATATTCTAGCTGAAGTATATTGGAAGCAGGTCCTCAGCTGGTATAAAAGTCACAAGTCTGCTGTGGTCAATGAAGCAATAGCAGTTTACACGAAGGAGGATATGAAACAAAAGAGGATATTTAGTATGAATTGATGGAAAAATAAATTCATAATTTGTTTGTCTGCAAAATCAGTGCCTGAAGGGTGATGGTGTTCTCTGAATCTCTTTATCTCCATATTCTCTATATACTTTTAATTTTATTTCATAATCTCTATATTCTTTAATTCAATAAATAATCTATTGTGAGACATCCCATCCAAATAATCCTCCAGATAACATGGCACTCAAAGGTATACATTTAATAGAAAGCCACTTTGTGACAGTATGAGTTACAGTACATGATAATGAACCAGAAGCTAAGAGCTCATCCTGATCCAAAACATATACTAGTGAGAACTAGTTTTCTGCATAAGCATTTCTGTGAAGTATTTCTGTGATCATTCAACATGTACAAAAATCCTTTGAATCATTGTCTTAAAAAAATGAATAGATATAATGCAGTTAGGCCAGGATTCAAAAAGACAGTTCAAGAATTAGGTCTGTGACAGAAGAATATGAAGGCCAGGCAGTGTCTCAAAGAGCAAAACAAGAAGGTTGCTTTTTACACAGGGAAAAGCTGCAAGAAATGCAATCTTTGCAGGACTGCTCTGTATTAACAGAGTTTGCCAGCCCATATGCTGCTTCCTTTAGAAGAGTAGCAGTAAATAAAGTCTCTGTCTTTTCAAGGTACTTAAAGTCTCTGTTAATCTAGGCTAAGGAAAACACTTTTCAAAACTGATCTATAGGTGAAAGCAAAAAGTCAACTTTTAACAGCAATGTACAAAAATCTCCTAGGATCATTGTCTACAATGAGTGTTGGCAGCCACCAGGCCAAGAGGGACATCAAACATTTTGAAGGGTGGGATTGTAATTCAAAATGATCTTTACAAATTGGAGAAGTATCTTGGGGAAAAAAATAGAATGAAATTTAATACAGGAAAAGAAAAACCCACATCATTTTTTGGCTGTAAAACCCATGGCTAGAAAGATGATACAAGTTCCTGGAAGTAAATGGTTCTACATGTAACTGAAACAACCAGTATTACAGGCAAAAGTTCGGGAGAAACACAGTAACCCACAATTTTGCAAAAATGGTCCATAGAGTAGCCTATCATAAGCTGGGATAAAAGTCAACAGCATCATGCTTTTGTGCAAAATCACTTGGAGATAAAAATTCTGTATAAGCAGAAATATTGCCCACAAAAGCATGAAGCAACCCTTCTGCTCTATTCAGCAGTGGAAAGGCTGACGTGTTGTCTCAGTTTTTGTACATCGCCCTTCAAAGAGGAGAAGAACCAGAAAGCAACAAAAACCAGAACAGACCTTTGAAGACAACAATTGATTCATTAGAATTGCTTTGAATTTGTTTTTCTCCACAGGGAAAGAGAAAAGGATCAACTAAGAAGGTTTGTGACGATCAACTATGCAACAGAAAAGGAAACTCTTTGTTCCCCTTGACTGCGGTTGATTGCATGACAGGAAAACTAGAGTGAGTAAGGTTCAGCTTTGACGTTAGGAAATGTGAGGAAAGCAAAGTCTCAAAGGGCTGATCACTGAGCAGTATTTTAGGATGTAAACCTTGGTCAGAACTGGCAAGCAGAGTTCATCCCTATCAGTTCCCTGTGTTTATAATTCCTTCTCCGCATTCAAACTGTTGTTTGGGTTTTTTGAGGGGTGGGGAAGTGGAGAAAGGAGTTCTCACTCTCTCATCCCATTGGAACCTCCTGCATTTTATAGGGATTAGGAAAAGGTCCTAAAAGTCGACCTGGGGATGCTGGGCTCTCTATAATACTGTGAGAAAAGGGAAGGTTCCCTCATTCTGTGATAGCTGCAGACGCCACTAAGCTTGAGCAAAGCAAAAGAAGGTCAATGTTTTGCAGGTAGAACACTTGCGAAGTATTGCCTGGGAAAGCTGATGAGAAAATATTTCACTAATACATCTTTATTAAAGGTAGAAGAATTATCTCAAATATGAAAGACAACATTTACTGAAACATGAAAAAGGGATATGGATCTTCTTTTAAATATAATTTTAAATGCAACACAAGGTTTATGTATTAATCAGTACTTTTTAAATTGTCCTCAACTAATCGGCAAATATTTTTCTGCATTTAATGCACTTAAGACAGAATAAAAGTTGACTTTTCCTACTAAGAAGTATCACTGTGGGGAGAGGAGCAGAGGTGTTCTCTTTCTTTCTTTTTTCTTTTTTCTTTTTTTGGTTAGGATTGTAATCAGTGTAGAAAGTCCCTTCATGTCAGTCAGAGAATTTTAGTCATAAATAGAAATATAGAAAATAGGGCTGCAGAGTACCTTGAGAGGTCTTCTAGTCCATCCTCTCTCTCATAATGGAGGAACAGTGACAAATAAATAATCCTCAGTGATGAAGAATCTTCTACCTCCCAAAATGAGCTGCTTTTGTGCTTCATTAACCATACAGGCAGAGCCTGAATGCAGGAGGTGTACCAGATCTTCTCTGGCTGTTTAGGAAACTATCATTACAAGCTTCCTGTTCCATCCTGTTCTTCGAGGTGTCTGCCCAGCAGCTGGAGACTGAAAATAGAGAATTAAGTTCATGGTGCAGTCTGTGAAAGTATCCATGAAGATGCGTGACTGAGATGAATTTGCTTCTGCTGTGTGCAGAGGAAGCCTTGGAAAAGGGGTGGGAGTTAGAGATGGGGATGTGTTCAGCTGTTTGCTTCTTCCTAACTCCAACGCCTTCTATTTAAGATGTTCATATGGCACAATGTTCTCTTGGCCAGTGATTCCCAGAGGAAGAACAACTCACCAAAGTGAGAATCGCATCTGTAACTAGTTTGAGCAGTAGGTGTGTTTCTCTCTGGTGCTAAAGTCTGGTGTGGTAGGAGGGAGACTTACGACTAGGAGGAACAACTGGAACAGCAACTATTTTGGAAACTCTCCTGCCAGGCAGTTATCTTGATGCACAAGGGACAGAACAACATGGCACCTGCTGGTGTGTGTTTTTAAGGCTCTTCATGCTGAGTGTGCTTGACATCTTCCCCTTAAGCTTCACAGGCAGCTTTGAGAGGGCAGCAGTGATCTGTCATTATGACCACAAGCCAGCAAGTGAGATCTGGGCTGTGCTGAGCCCTCAGAAAATGCTCACTCTCACTGCCTTTCACATCAGCCAGCTTTTCCAGTTTTTAAACATTCCATGGCACTTTCTGCTGCTGTTTCCCAGCTTTCTGCACACCAAGTTATCTCTTTGAACTACCACAGCCGGCCACAGATTTGTAACCACCTGCACCTTACAACAGCTGTGTTTATTATCTCCTGTGAAGGGTGTATAGATGGTTTTCATATTAGTACTGATCTTACATTGCCTTGAAAATGTTATTTTACTTTTATGTGGTCCACTAAGATCTTTGACTGAGTATTTACGAATACATTTATTATTGCAAGATATTTCCAACTGCTTCTGGAAACAGAGTAGTTGCTCCTCTATGGGCAGACACCCCAAGGTCCACCCCAAGGTTCAGCCTTGAAGGCTTCTGAAAGGGTCTTGGGGCTCAGTCCAAAGGCTCAAAGCCATAGAGTAAGAAACCCATGTCTTGGGGAAGTTCGTGATAGTTTTGTCAGCAGCAGGGATGATACGGCAGCAGAAGCCTTCCTGTACACACTTAAGGGATGTGTAGGGCATCTCCAGTTAACGTAGGTCACAGCCCGTGCCATTGCAGCTCTGCTGCTCCTGTTACCCTGACCAGGGGCATGAAACCTGCAGGGGAGTAGGAGTATCAGCTGCCTTCATGCCTACGTGGGATGGATGCATTCAGGGGGCCAATATTTCGGCCCCAGTGTTTCTTCCACAAACCCTGATTCTTGAAGTGTTGATACTGTACAACCTTATGTCAGGTTTTAAATCGTAAGCAATGTGGACCAGCAGATGGTGGACTCTATTGATGTTCTGGGTCTACCTGTTTGTTTTCCTACAAAATACAAGTGCGCACACACACACATAATTATATATAATACATATAATTATATGTAACACACACATACATGTGTAAATAGAAATATATGTAGTGTCAAAGGCAGAGAATATTATAGTGTGCTATAGCATAGCCTATACATAGCCAGGAGCTCAGTGAAGATATTTTGGTTCCTATGAGGATCGCATCCCTTCCCACAAATCATTATATAACCCTCCCATGGCAACTGCAGCAGTTGCATAGGAAAATAATGTTAGGAAAATGTGTATATTTAGCTGTTTCAGTGCAAAAAGGCGTATTCCAAGGGTAATTAAATACCTCAACATCTAATTCTTTTAGTACTCATGAGACAGGCTGGAAACAGTTTCCCCTTGCTAGGATCTCCCTGAGCTTAGCTGGAAGCTTTTTACCAGATGGACACGAATATGTTGGAGTCGGGAAATTTTGGGGCTAGTAAAATTTGCAGTCTGTATTTTAGCCACTGGGTGCCGCTACCAAATCAGTTGTCAAAAACAGTTTCTCCATCAAATAGGAGATTGTAGTTTTAACAGCATACCTTGTTCTACCTTAGCCTGAGACTAGGTTTTGTGGGGCTTCCTGTTATCCAGCGATTAATACAATAACCTTTTCTCACAGCTGCCAGTGGACTTCAGTTCAGCTGCACTCAAGATGTTTCTTCACAAAAGAATCACAGAATCACAGAATGGCTTTTTCTTAAACTGCACAAGTGAAAGATGGGCAGGATTAATAACAAAAAAATTCTAAAGGAAAGCTTTAAGCAGTATTTTGTAAGTATCATATAGTTATAGAGGGTTAAAAAATCTGATTCTTACTATATGGTTTGAGAGGAGTCAGCTGAAAATAAAACATGCATCCCTGCTCTTACATGAACTCATAAAAAGTATCAGTGAAACAAGATCAATTAATCCTATTTCAAACTTCAAACACCATCATTAGAAAAGTGTTGTTTCAGGTATTTTTTTAATCAACTGTAGATTTTTTTGAACTGGTTCTTCACATTATCCTCACTATTTTAAGTGATCTTTGTTCTGTTGAGAACTCCTGAATGTAAATGCAATACTGTCTAATGGTCTAATGATACATACAGACCTGAGACCATTTATTTGCAATCCTTAGTGGTTATGAAAATGCATATTTTTATTACAGGAAAAGCATACATCTCAACAGATGCAACTACTTACTGAAAAGCCCATCAGCATTTTGCAACATCTTCAGATAGAGGGAGAAACTGTGATGCTGTTGAGTGATCTCTCCAACAACAGCTGGACAGATGCCAGCTGAAAACCACTGACAGGAGCACTCACCTGGGTCTCCTTGGAGAGGCAATGACAAAAGGAAAGGAGGACATGGTGGGAATCCTATGTTGGGTGGCCAGAGATGAAGAGGGGAGTGGTGAAAGCATGTGGGACAAGTGACAGGAAGAAAAACAGCAGGATTTTGGGGGTGGAGGGAAAGGCATATAATAGTACCAATTTTCTGTAGTGAGCCTTTCTTACGAAACAATGGGGAGCCACCAACCTACAATTCTTGGTTCTGCAGGTGATAGAGGCTGTGTCCTCATCCTGGAAATCATCAGTTTTTTTCTTGGAAATCATAATCTCTTTAATGCTTCTGGCACCTTGCCAAGTCAGATATAGTTTCACTGATCCTCTTCCTGAAATCAATTTGTGATAGTGTAGCATGGTGAGGGCCTGACAAATAACCTCAGAGAGCTGTTCTTGATTGCAGAGGGAAATTCATATTTTAAACAGAAATCTACCTGTCTTCCTGGCCAGTTGCTTTCATTTGCCTGATATTAGCTCATGCAAGAGTGAGTTTCAGGCATGCATTTCAATGTCAAGACTTGGAAAAGAATTTCACATTTTTCTGTTAGTTATATATCACCTTGTTTCACTCCCCTGTATTCTGCAACATCCTGGATTTTAAAAAGTAAATAAAAGGAATTAAGAGCAACTTCATGCCATTTCTGTGCAAGGTACAGGACTGATTTTCCCACAGGAAAATAGTCTGCTCAATTCCCTAAATGTGAGCTCAATAAAAATCCCCAGTTTCTCATTAAATGGCTGGAATGTGTCAGACTGTAGAAATCAAAACACTGCTGAAATCGTTCAGAGAAAGCTCTGGCAGTCTCCTGCCTGATGTGCATGTGCATATGTGCATGTATGTAGGCATATACATTCTCCTGCTCTGCTCTGTGGCAGCTCAGATGCTGGATTGCCTTTGGTTTTTGGTCTGAGAGATCCATGGTGTTTACCTTCTTTCAGAGAACAGGAAGCACATTAATATCTGCTCCCCAACAGGATGAAAATACCTTTCAAAATGCTAAAATCCTCTTCTAAATACATTCACATTGCTCTGGCAAGTCCAATCACCATCTTAAAACTTTTTTTTTTCCCTAGAGATGTGCTGCAATGAGGTTTTATTTGCATGAGCTATCTACTCACAGTTAACTAACCCTATGTGAAGTCATTACTGCTGTCCATGAACTTGTGTCCTGAGAGTACAGATAGACCTCCCAGATCTCATATGTTGGGCAAGCGCTAGCTTTTGAAGCTATTGTTACTACTCCAGGGCTTTGTATCCTCTTGTTCCTCCCTTATGAGGACTTTGGTGCAGGGGACTGGTTTCCGTGGCAGCCAGATAGGCACTGTCAGGGCACTGCCCACTACTGATTCCATTTGCAAGTGTAATTAGTGTTGTGTTTTCCCAAACTGATAACCATGACCCCTTTTTTTTTTTAATAATGATCTCATTGTTTGCATCATTTCTCACGTGCCTGCTTGCAGCAGGTTTAAGAGCAGGCTGGGCCAGTGCCTTTAGCTTTTACAGGCTTTATAGGATGTGGGCTCAAGTTGCTAAGGCACTTGGCAGATGATTGACAATTGCATTCAAAATGGTCGGAAAGAACGATATTCATTTAAAGAATTAAGGTAATGAAGAATATGGCAGGGGGATGTGGTACCAGGGAGTAACAGAACCCAACTGCCACAGGACCTGCCAGCAGATAGCTGTAGATAAACCATAGATACTTGTGCTACACAAAGACAATAATTGTTGTCCTTCAGAGTTTTTCTGATTAGAGCAGCGATCAAACACAACTGTGTGTTTTTTAAAAGATCTGACAGGAGCAAAAGTGCAAATGGGTGGGAGGAAGCCTGACTCAGTCAGTCACTTTTTATTGATACCCCATGCAGGCAAATTGGCAGGAGCAGAAATCTAAGATCCCTGGGAAAAAAAAAAAAGGCAGCATGGTCTTCTGTAGTGGAGACTGGAGAATAGAACAGTGAGAGTTCTACTAAACTCCTCAGCAGGGGAAGAGCCTGCCCACCTTCACATGTACAGCTGAACAAATATTCTGCCTTTGCTGTGATCCAAAGATACAGTGCCCGAGCGTCCTTCCCACTATTAGCTTTCTAAATGTGGCACAACAACTGCAGCCTTCAGCTGAAGCTTGCACAACTCCTGCAAAAAATCAGTTCTATTGCTTCTTGGTTAAAGCTGGTTTGGATATTCCTGAAATGCATTGCAGTAATCGCAGCCTGACTGCCTTCTGGAGATCTTGTTCTGACTCAAAACCAACAAAAGCTGGAGTCTGCAGGATAATCTCTATGCTTCAAACAGTCTCCCTTACTCCATGTGGATGGTCCCAAAATTGGGGCCTGAACGTAACTGCCATTGGAATGAGTGGCTTCGGGCGAACAAAGAAGGGGCTCTTTTTACTACAGTGAAACTGGTAAGATGATCTCTTTCCCAGACCTAAGCTCCCACTGGTCCAATAATAACCAATAACTGTGATTTCCATCACTTGCATCCTTTGGGAGATACTTATGTATCACTGATTCATATTGCAAGTTTCCTCACTATATGAGTGCCATAAGCCTGGCAAATCAAAGAGCGCTGACAGCTTACTGAAGGAAGGGATACTGAGCGGAGACGGACAGGAATTTTTCAACAAAACAACATGTCAACACGAAAACATTTAAAGGAAACAATAGGAGTGCCAGTGAAAGTTTAATGAGGAAGGTATTTTGGAGAGAGGCACATCCACTCGCAATTGATGGGCACCCCATGGGGAGGGATGTTATCTGGCAAGCAGGAAACTACTACTCATTGAATCTCTGCTTAGCTGTCTCTCTCTGCCCTGACCCACCAGAGCTGCTGCTGGCAATATAAAGTTCGGGCATACTCCCTTCAAAGCTGATATGCCAGATGGATCCTCCCTTACCAAATTAGAGACAAAGCATAAGGAAATGCCTGTACGATGCTTCCCACTCCCTTCTCAGCAGATCTCACTGCCTCACCGCTGCCTTGGTTGGCAGCTCCCAGCTCCCACTGGCATCAGAACCCAAAACTCCTTAGTTTTCTGAAATTACAGAAACAACTCTGTGTAGCTGAGCCCTCCGTTATCACCATTTTATTCCCAGTGCTTCCAAACCCTGTTTGATCACATGCTACAAAGACAGTAGTATGTATGCAGGTCTAGTTTAATATGATACAGTTGAATCCTAAAAATCCTACCATTTTGGTAGTACCTAGAAGAAAAAAACCACCAACAACAACTTTCTAAATTTTGAATTATTTGCAGGAAGTTTGTACAATGAGATATTTGAGATCAAAAGTTTGCACTTGACAAAAAATTGGAGCTAAAGTAGATTTAGCATTTTGGTTGTGTGCCATTGGTATTATAATCACACTCCAAGCCCAGAGCTGCTCACCTGATTTCCACAGGCACCATTTGAGAGGAACAGCCAGTCTATTCCCTTGTGAAAAGACTAACTTTCATGTATTAACTAAAGCACTCGCAACAGGTGTAAACAACTTTCCATTAGATGTAAAGTTCCTGGTACATTAGACAACATCACACTTTAACCTTCCAAGATCTAATTTAATTCCTAGGATCAAGAGCTCATGTTACTAATACGTTTTGCCAAAACCCTGGGATCATGTCCTACATATTACAGTAATTCTTTCCAGAAGAATTTAAATTTGTAAATAATGAAGAGCTCGTACAACTCCTTCTGTTAGCAGTGCTGCTGGGCCTTTTGCCAGTTTGTAAGCTGAAGAATTTTGGTGTTTAGTGCTCCCATCTGTTAGGAAAGCCTGAGGGTGAGTAGTTATCAAAAGCAATATGTGGGCTTTTTTATTCCATGTCTGAGATTTTATGACATACTTTGTCACAAAACAGGCCACTAGGGAGAAGAGATTTCCCTCCACCCGAGTCTCTCTGTCTGGGGAACCCCTGAAGTCCCACATACTTGATTTTTGCCCAATCTTGATTGAAACAGACCAAAATTCACACAAATGTATAATAATTCTCGTCCTGATACCTCAGATAGAAATACAACCAAGTGTTTCTCAGTTATGAAAGAATTAAAATCTCAGGCATGTATATACTCAGTGCAGAGGAATTCGATAAACACAGCTCTGTTTGAACGAGGGCTTTTGAAGGCAGTCCTGCTGTCAAGGTATAAGGAACCTTTTGTTCCCCAAAAAACCACTTCAAATGTGCCCTTCTGCTGCATCAAGGTCTGGAATGTAAGGGCTCCTCTCCCCATGGGGATGGTGGAGCACTAAGGGGACATGAGGCTACAGGCAACCTGCTTGCTCCGGGGGACTCTATGCCTAGTGCTAGTCTGTCTGATCCACCCTGTGAAATGGCATTCTTGCTGCCTTTCAGATGGGATATGTCAACCCTCCTGGCTTGAATGTGCTCCAGTATAAAGGCTATTTTCTACAAGTAACTATTTCACTAGAAGGCGCTCGGGACACCTGAGGGCAGGTAGTTTGGAAGCTATGAGCTCTCTGCATGCTGTGTTCAATGGGCAGTTTGCTATCTGTCCTGAGAGGACACCCTCCTCTCCTGCCAAAGGTGACCTCTGCCTGTTTCCCTGGGTCAAGTGGGTCATACAGGGGTGTGGTTCACATTACATCTCCTGCAAACTTTGTCTGTAGAGCTTGCACAAGAATAAAGGTTGTCAATAACTTCTTCTGGCAAGACATGAGATGACACAGATGTTGATGGCTCCAGAGCTGGTGGAGCCATCCTGCAGAAAGCAGAGGTGGGAAATGTCAGTCTATATAGAAGCCTCTTCCTCATTTATCAAAACAAGTTACTGCACCCAGTAGAATCCTGTGAGATGCCAGGATATAGAGTAATTCCTCCCCCTGCTTTTTATTTCTTAAGGAATGTTTAACTGTACAAATTGAGAAACTGAACTCCTAAAGTGAACAAAATAAGGAAAAACTCCAAGGCATCTTAGATGACAAGTAGATTTTTAACTGTCAATTAAAGTTTACAGATTATGGACACCAGCTTCTTCAGGGTTTGCTCTTGGCCTGCTTTAATTCAGAAGACTCACTGTCAAGATGATAATGAGCGGGATCCCAATGTTTACTGAAGTTTCTGCTCTGTTTGTTGTAAATGCTAAGTGTTGTAAATGTTGTAAATGTTGATTGTTTTTGTTAGGTTCTTCCACTAGAAAACTGGTGGTTTCATGTAGCTGTGTTTTAGCACAGCAGAAACCAGACAAAATCCAAAGGAAGTCTATCACTAAAATTAAAACCAGTACTAAGAACTTAGGATTCAAACAATCTTCGCATTTGGCATGGCAGGCACAAGGTGAAAAAGAAATGTAAAAATACAAGCCTGAGAAGGAGCTCCAAGGAATCATTTTTTAATACCTTTTTATCTCCAAATCAGCCAATTTCCATATTCATCAGACAGAGTCTGTAAATATACCTCCACAGTTAACTCAGAGTACCACATTTGACTGGTTCCACATAACTTTGCCTGCACTTATTTTGCAATATCTTTACAGTTATGAAGCAACTTTCACTCAATCCTGCACAGGTCTATCGAACGTTTTGAAAGTCAGGCCAGCTAGTCTTATTAAAAAAACCCACATCAGTTAAAAGTATCAGAGCTGTTTTTATTTTCCTTAGTCATGATGCATTCCAGAGGTTTATTACTGTTTTGCTCAGTTAGGAAACAACAGGAGTCTTACATATCAATGCAGATCATCTAAAAAACCTTCTGCTTTGTATTTGTTATCAGATCTTCTAATGCACCACAGCTAATTAGGCTTTTGCCTTTCAGACCCCAGTTCTTCTCTTACTGCTACCCTTCAGTTTCAATTTTATTTGGCTTATGTACATGGAACTGAATAAGCCTGCTTTTGCTAAATTTACTGGCTCAAAAGGATTTGTTTGGAAAGTGATGAGAAGAATCTAAAACCAGTACCTGAGTAAGATTTAGGCACTTACTCTTTTTCATGTAAATGAGAGGCCCACATTTTAAATATCCTTGAAATTCAACGCCTTAAGGGCAGGAAATTGCACATTTAGGGTTTTATTCTCAAGCTAGTAGAAATCATTGCAACTGCAGCCATGGCTGGAATAATGAGTAACACCGGTAGTCCATGGCCAAGGCATCCCCTAGGTGCGAGAGGCTGCTGCTGTTTCCTGCTCCAAGGGCAGTGCTTGACATTGCTGGGGAGCCTGAACTCTGCCCATTCTGGCAGGTCAAAGAGGCTAGACAGTTGGCAAGCAAAGGTGGAGTGCAGTCAAGGTCACCACACTCTGGGGGGTTCTGCAGCTCCTGGAACACACTGGCTGCTGAGGATGGCCCCGGGGGAGATCCCATGCAATATCTTTTGGGAAATTATAGTCCACAGTGGTTGTGAAGGGCAGGGTTCAACAGATGAGGCACAGGCTTTGGCTCCTTGCCACTGCTGGGAAAGATGGTAGGAAAGCAGTCAGTTCAGCTCACTTCATGGCTGATTTAGCTGACTCTGCTGTGGTTCTGTCAGTGGGCTACCCGTGAGAGTAAACACATGCAGTACTGGCACAGTGACGTGTCAAAAGACATTTTATTTGCTTGCTTGTTTTTGTGTTTGTTTTCAAAGGGAACCCACTTTTCCCTCCTTTTTCCATGGGATTTCAGCACAGGCAGAAAGCATGTCTCTAGAGCAGTGTGATTTGCTGTGAAAGGCCTTACAGACACACACATCTCTGTGATTGCAGTGATTAGGGATGGGAGCATGCCATGTCCCGTGGGAAAGAGGAGGTCTCTGGAAATGCAGCTTAACGAAGTGAAAGGGTCTCTTTCAGCAGCCAGGAAAGCATATCAGTATTGACTGGAAACATTAAGCTTGTATCAATAGTTGTATAGTTTAGAAAGTTTGACTTCCTGGACATTAATTGAACGTTTCTTTTCCAAGTAGGAGCACAGTACCTCCTCATGGAGGCTCCAACGGATGAATTCATTCTTTTGTATACTTTGCAGCATGGTACATGCCATCTGTGATGCTCACACATTCTCTGAGAGACTTGTTGCCATTTTAAAAACTGACTTTTTCGTGAGATCTTTTCCATTTGAAGATGAGCTACAGGAACTCCAATTTTACTTAGCTGAATAATAAATTAAATTCACATGGCTTGTTTGTCTTTGGTGCCTAATATGTCAGCTTTAAACTTTACAGTTAACAGCTCCAAGGATGCACAAAGTTGGAATTTGTATTTCCCAGCCACTGCCCAGACAGCTGCAAGCTCAAGATGTGTGGTATCTATTTTCAGGAGTTTCTTTAAAATATTGAGATCTAGCCTGTTTATTTCATCTTAATGGTCCAATGCCAAACCATGGTGGAGGATGTAATGGGCACAGGGAGTTTCCACATGGAATGGTAAAGTTCCCAGGAGTCACCCCATCCAGAGATGTGAGTTATGTATGCTAAAGTGAGTGTGGACTACAGAAATCATGGTTAAGTCAAGGTTTTATCTTCAAGGCTCCTGGATTAAAACCCAACTGCAACAAGTCTTCTATGCAAGGTGCTACAATTTTCTACAAAAATTTGCTTTTAAAGACCCTAAGGAAAGGGAACTCACCACACAGAAAAAAATTCGTGATACCACTTTAGAACAGATTTTCAAAGCAGGTATTAAAGGGTCACTGGCAATTAGAAAATTACTAGAGATTTACTAGAAAACTAGTTTTCTAATATATCTTAAAAGCACTTTCAGAATTTATCCTTCTGCACCTTATCAGATTTTGCAGTGGAAGCATCGTATTACTCATTGTTTTAATGGGCAGTTCCCTGAGCAGAAGATTCTGATGAGCTCTGGTTACTTGTGCCTTAGTGACTATTGACATTCTGCAACTCATACGGTGCAAGTTCTGACAGAAGCATTTCTATGGCTGGAATATTTAATAAACTTCCCTCCTCCTGGGTGTCTTACTTTAATGTCTCTTAGTAGTTCTCAGAGCTTATAGTAAAAGTACTATTTTAGGTCTCTCCTGTCCACCCAGACACAAAAGATCACAAAACTTGTAGGAATTTAATAAATTTAAGAATTCTACATCTCTCTTTGATATGGCTGCCACTGACCAAAAGTCATTGAAGAGGACAAGGAGAAAGACAAATGGATCTCCAGGCTCTGTAATCATGTCAACAGCCAGATATCTGTAGGAAATTCCACTAAAAATAGTTTCTCTGTAAGTTCTTTCTGTGCGACTGGCCTACACAAGCCACAGGATATCCTCATTAGAGGACTACTCTAGGAAACAGGAAAACTGACTTAAAAGTTCTGTCAAAGGTCCAAAACATACTATATAACACTGATTATTTTCCTCAGTGTAGTCATCCTGAGTGTTGCTTGTCAGGGCTCTAAGTTTGGAATATTAACCTTGAAATTACCGTGTTATCTCCCAATATGTTGTTTTGCTAAAGTTTCCTCTCTCTTGCTTTTTCTTCAGGGCTCACACACACATCTATAAAATCTACTGTCTGTGTGAATGTCATGTAGGTGCACACCCACTTATTGATATGTAAAATTCATACTAGTAAATTCTTGGTGTTAGGTTTCTATTTCCAGCATTGCTAACAATTCACACTAAATGTGTGTATTTAATTTGTGTATATAAATAAATAAATAAATAAATGTACATGCATGCACGCACACACACAAAAAAGAGGCATCTACATGTATGTATTTGGTAACTGTTCCTTTAAGGTGCCAGAAATGAGGCAGCCAGAGGTCAGTTTAGGCAACGTAGTAAGGTGTGTGTAGGCAGTGAGAAGCAACCTGGAATATGAATCCTGGCTCAGCTTTGATGTAATCTCCACTGAAGTTAGGGGAGTTGCTCTGGATTTACAATGATGTTTATGAGAGTGGAGCCTGGAGCAGAGCCCTGTGGCTCAGCCTTTATCATACGTACAAAGTATCATCTAATTGTACTTGCTTCTACAAGATTAACCCATCTGGTGAGATTTTTGCATGTAAATAGCAATGAAATACGTTGTGTGATCTCCATGACTGATGTTTTTGAGCACATTTTGGGCAGTGCTGTGGCAGCTGTCTACACTAGACTCATCACCTACTGGAGGGCTGACAGTATCAGCACAAGCACTGGTTTGCAAAGCCTCCTGTGCAGTCAAATCACGACAAAATGAACCACTTTAAAGCAAAGATGGGTGGACGGCAAAAATGTTTGATTCACTCTCCCCTGAAGGAGAATTTGTAATGCTGACATTGCACATTGTAAATGTACACAGTGTGTAGCTCTTGTCCTACGTGCCTTTCTTTCTCCATTTTTCTTTATTGATAGATTAACAAGCTTCCTGACACAGAGACAGGAATGTACGTAACTACAGTAGTTCAACAGCTCTCACTACTTGTTCCTCAAGTGACTGAGAAGACTCTTTGTAACATCACAGTTACTTGCTGTGAACGTGATCAAAGATTAGGTGACACATGTGAAGATTTACAGTCAAGGCAAGAATGGGTGGTTTTAATGGGAGGGTTGACTGTGATCCTAATCTATGTTGGTTTGTTCCCAGTTAATTTCACATGGAGACCCCAGCTCATGTGAACTCAGAAATCACAGCTGAAAAAAGAGAGGTCACATAAGACTCTACCCTTCTTCCTTGGGTTACCCATGACTTGAAAGCCACAAGTTTGGCCTCTTTTACCTGGAAAACCATAGAAGCATGTTGCAGATGCAAACAGGAGCGTGCAAGCCTGTGATGAAACCTGCGTTTATGGCACAAGCCCAGCAACAGGTGAGCTCCATAGCAAGCTTGGTTAGAACTGTAAAGTCTAATTAAGCAGCAGCCAAACAAAGAACTGATAGCTTTGTACTCAGTGCTCTACTGAGAAAAAGTAAAGAATCCACCCAGCTCCTACCAAAATTAAAGACATATTTATAAACAGAATGGTTTCTGACAAGAAGACAAATCTCATCCTTGTGTAACTATCCTGAGGTCAATGGAGAACCCTGAGGGATTAATTAAAATCTGAAAGTTCATAAAACTCTTCTGTGATGTGCCAGCTGGTCTTAAACAGGGAAACACATTAATTGTTTCTCAACAAACATATTGCAAGATTAGCTTCTTTTATTCAGCAATTTTTGTGTTCAGAAATGTTTTTGTTTTTTTTTTTTACAGAAACAATATTCCCTAGTACTGTTGGAAAAAAACCCAACAAAACAACAAAAACCGAAACTAATACTCTTTGGATGGATTCTAAATCTTTAATTTGTTAAGGCATTGTTCTGAATGTTGTGGAATCTATTTTGTTTTTCTTTTTATTATAATTTGCAGAAAAATTCCTGCTCTGTAGAAAATAATGAATGTTTTAAGTCGCTGATTAAAAAATTCATTGTTTTGGTTAACTGTGTCTAGTCAAAAAAGTCACAATAGAAGTGTCATAGTCATAATCCATTAATCTTTTGAGTCAGATTTCCAATACAAAAGTTATGTTTGTAGATTTTAAATTATTTGAAAAATGCTTTGCCGTTTCAACGAAAATTGAGTGCTTCTTTAAACAATTATCTCCAATAAAATTATTTTTACTGTTTATTTTCCTTTAATACAGAATATGTATAACATCTACAGAAATCCACTAAATAAATGAGTAAAGAAATTTCATCATTAGAAGGAATATTCTCACAACTTCTCATGTTGGTTTTAGCAGCTTTGAGAAATCGTTCATTATATATTATTGTATATCAGTAGTCCTGCTCTGTATGTAATTTTTCTTCCATTTTTCTTTACTTTTAAAGAAATTAACGTTGTTTATGAGGTCCTCCCAGTTCCCTGAGCTTCCAAAAAAAATAGTTTATGTAAAAATTTACAAATTTATTTCCATTTCAGTGTGTTATAGTAGCTTGCTATTTATTTAAAACTGAGTGAACAGCATTACATTATTTTTTTCTAATAACTTCTCATTCCTAATCTCAGATTTTTTTCTACACAAAGGAGAATTTTAACAGTAGAAGTGAAACTGTATATGAAGGTACAAAAGCATAGAATACAAGAATCAGTATAGGGAAACAAAAGCAGCAATAGTAGAGCTGAGATTTTACTTCTATGTAAACTGAAATCTTCCACTTATTTTTCTATCTCTGCTCTCCATCTTTTTGAAGTCATGAAGACATCTTTAGAGACCACAATTATGGCAAGACGTGTGCTTGTTGCGTGAAGCACCACTGTAATATATGACAGAAAGATATAAGGACTGTAGAGGAGCAAACACCCCACTGTACATTTGTAGACCTATTGTGTGGCACAACAAAAGATCTCTGTAGAAACATTCTATCCCACAGCACAGTTCCTGGAAGTTTAAGATCTGGCTGTAACTATGAGAACTATACTAAGAACTAAGAACTATAGCTGGTTTATTACATAAAATCATAATGACTTACTACTTAGCTATTAATTTTAAACTGTAAGGAGCTCTGTTTCAAGAATGTCTTGACTGGACATCCAGAAGCTTATTTGTACAGACAGAAAGCAAGCTTCTGAGTTTCAGCCAAGTCCAGAACCACCTAAACTCCATGAGGACTTCAGGCCTTACTTCTCAAAGCTGGGCATTTTACTTTTCAATAATTGGTGCTTACATTCCTTCTGGCTTGATGTAAACAGCAGTCTGTTTTTCTCCAGGTAGGGCTCTCAGTTTTGGAGTAGCAGAATATGATAGACAGCAGTCAAAAAGGCCTTGATTCAGGGATGTTCAGTGTGAATCTTTTATGCCACTGGTTTTGCTTGGATTTGATAAGAAGCGAAAGAATTTTCAAGACCATTCAGTCTTGGCATAAATCTGTCTTTTTCATTACATGTCCACAGCTGCAACAAAACAACATACAAAGAGGTCACTTGAATGAATGCTCAGGAGGAAGCACAAAAGGCAACATTAGTCAACACTCCTCACCTTCTGGAGCGTGTCTTAGGATTTCTCACGCCTTAACCTCACCCTTTCTCTTTCATCCTCTTGCTCCTTACCATTCCTATATTATCTACCGGGGTCAGATTATCCATTGCTTCTACAGTCCCACACCACATGAGAGAAGGTTGCAATCAGGAAAAGTAGAATGCAAAGTGAATCCGAACTTCACTCATAATGTCACAGCATGTTTCCACATTTTGGAGCAAGATATGGTGCAGGAGAGAGCATGTCAAGGTATCAGTGGCCCTCTCCTCCTTATAAACCCTCAAGCTGCAAATCTGAACATGGAGATACGCATGAAAGAATTTATGAGTCCATGACCCCAAAACAACTATTGGAAGTTACGTATCTAGTACAATAGCTTCTTCATCATCAGGGCAACACCAACACCTTGATAACACTAGTGAACCCTAATGATGAGTTTGAACTTCTATTGCCCTCAGCATCCTTTCAAACTTCAATTTCCACTGATCTAACTCTCCTTCCTAGTAGACACTGTCTCCACATCTCTGTCTTGTATTTCAGGGCTAGTTGCAGATCATGCTCCTTTACTTATTCCAGTAATATTTACCTTGTGCTCATTTAAGGGATACAAAATAAGCAAGAAATGACAGCTACGCCATGCCTCCCCCCCCAGTCAGTTGGTGAATTATATGGTAATTTTTTATTGGAAATTGCCTCATTGTGTCCTAATTTTGTGCGGCGATCTGAAGAACAATTCTGTTAAGCCACAGCACGTAAATGCCTTGAAAGTATTCAGCTGGAACCTATAACCATGGAGGATTCCTGTGCTGTTGGCAGCTAAAATGTAGCTCACATTTGTAAGTGACAAATTACATATAATAATAGTCTTTATGGAGTTATTTATCACGGAACAAGAGACAATAAAAATCACTGTGTAAAGATGGTGTAGAGAAGCATTATTTATATGAAGTGGCTGTATATTCGAAAGAAAACCAAAATAAAACAGGATACTCCTGTGCTGGCATTTTGAATCAATAAATACTCACATGATGAGTGTATTTTTTAAATTTTAGAAGTATGTATAGATTTTGCCAGTGCAAGCACCTCTTGCTGCCCTCTTCCTCCTAACTACCCTCTTGTTGAATGGTAGGTAGGTTTGATTTGGTCACTGTTCATCTGCTAAATTTGAACAGGAAAAATAATCTCTGACATTTCAGAATCATTTCAGGAGATGATCATTTTAGATCAGAGTTTTACAAATGTAATTATTTCCTTGAGAGTAGCTTTGGACTGATTTGAAATTACATGTAAAGTGTCCCTTTGGAAGTCACACTTGTTAAAACTTTGTTTCAAGGTTCTTCTGAAGAAGAGGTTTTCTCCAGATGTCTCTTTCATGAAGACAAATCCTTCCCCTTATTTGCTTGCTTGATTTACGCAGTCCACATGGGATATATAATTTTATGTATAATTTAAAAAATATTAAGTGAATGAGTAAAGAAGTGAAGACTATAATTTTAATTGAATGGGCACTTTGCTTATTCAAGTGTTCCTAAGTCATTTCAGCTTCTTACAGATATTTCTGAGGGACTCATTACCTAAGCTTCCAGCATGCTTCTACCTTGCATATCCATCAGAGTTATCCCAGCAAAAACACTGAATTCAGAGTGGGATGTGGTAGCTTTGGATAACCCAGATCACATGCTCAATAGTAGGAAAAATGACAGTAATGTAGGTATTCTGTACTATAGATAATAGTTTTTTTCCTCCTAAAATTAAAATACAGCTAAAGGGGGAGAAATACTATTCACAGAAAGTAAGCTTGCACTTCCTAGTTATTTTGCATGGGTCTCTAAATAGTGCTTTTAAGTTTTTTCACTTTCAAATCCAGCAAAGCTTTAAATATGGGCTTATATTAAGCGTGTAAGCAAAGTGCTCTAAGACCAATGGAACTGTTCTTGTATTAAAAGGATAAGTATCAGGTTAGGTGCTTTGTTCAACCCTAAGCACTTAAATTTTCTGTACCCGAAATTGGTACATACAATATTTAAAAGAGAAACATTTTTAACATAAGCAGCACAAGTAGGAAATAGAAGTATTAACAAAGCCTCCATAGAGTTTCACAAGCAATGGATTTTGAAATCACTGTGAATAACAACATGGGATGTTTCGCTGGTCAGTTAAAGGCAAACCAAATGTTTCTACAGTTTGTGTCACGTATAATTGCAGTTGCCCAGAAGGTGGGAGTGCTGCAACTTTCATTAAAATAACTAATAGCATTTAGTTATTTAATTTCATTAAAATAACTAAAAATAGCATCAACCTCTTAAATCTCTTAAATGAGCAGCAGGCATTTCAGTAAAGTTGGAAATAACTGTGACTTTGTAAAGTACTGCTACTTCATGCATATATGCATTTTCAGCAGTTAAAGACACCATCAACAGTCCTTTTTTCTACTTACTGCCTTGATTTACTGGCTGACTTTGTTATTTCCTTTGTGCAGTTTATAGGACATAATTATCTAAAATGGAAAAGAGAGAATTTCTAATACGCATTTTACTGCAGACAGCTTCTGCTTTGTATTTATTTGGTTCACCAGCCTCTCACATCAAGGCAGATGTACTGGCTTGCATAGGGAATAAAAATGGCAGAACTGTGATGAAAATAAGCGATAAATAGTGAAAGATATATTACCAAATCATTCATTATTTCAGCCATGTATTTTCTGTACTATAAAATCAAAACAGAAATTAAGCCATCACTCGCAAAATGTATCAAAGGCTCTTGTGACTGTAGGGACTCAGCACAGAATTTATACTCCTTTTAAAGCAAACAATCTCTTTGAGAAACAGTGATTCAACCATCCAGCTGCAAAAAGGAGTGCTTTGTTTCATTTTCAGGTTATTTAACCTCATTTTCAAGATGCCTCCATCAATTTCAAAATGAAAATAGTTTTGAAATGAGGAGTCCAGACATGCCCTGTTAAAAATGTTTAAATTAAGCTATCACCACCACCAAAATTAGAATATTCTTTGCTGTTCATGTCACATGTGTAGAAGAGACCATGCTGTACAAAGCCCAATTTACAAATTGACTCAACCTCATTTACATATTACATAGGCCCAGTTTCAAATCAAGTCCATATTATTTGCTAACACTTAATTAGAAAGGATGCATGTCTGAACATGAGTTGCTACATTTTGATTCTTCTCTTGATGAGGCAGTTCAGCAGCAACATGAAAAGCAGAGTGAGGAGGATGGAAGAGAAATTGTCCTGGACTTTTGTTTGGAAGATGAGCACCAGAGAGCAGCAGTTCCCAGGAGTTGGAGAGCTGTCAGCCAGCAGAGCAGCTGTACTCAGTATTTGTTGAGGGAAACAAAGCTGCAACTTGTGTTCTTCTAACAAGCTCTTTTAGTTTAAAAAATGAGATTTTTGTGTTATTAACAATGACTGTCACCTTTTTAGAGACTAATATTTTTTATCTCTACTAGACCCAGCTCATCATGCCTTTCCCCTATTCCTATTTTAGGGATTTCCAAGTTTGTGAAGTTTCAATGTTTGGAAGGGAAAGTGCTAACCCATATGTTAGATATGGTGCAAGGGAATCCAAAGGTACTCAGTGAATGTCCCTGGCATTTGTCCTTTAATGCCATGAGAGCTTCATCAGTAACAGCTTGGGCTCATGTTAACAATTTCCTTCCTTTCAGTTACAGCATAGTCTTATTTTCTACCAAACCTGCTACCTGTGCAACATTCTGGGTTGAAGGATTACTACCTTTTAACATGACAGACTTCAGCTTTGGGGAATTATCATCTATTTTGAGCTGTTTGGAAGTATGAGAGAATCCTGCTCTTTTCCTCCAAGCTTTTCTGTGCATCTGAGCATCAGAACAACCATCAGGCCATCTCCCTCTTGCCTCAGCGCTGCCGGATAACGGATTGCTAAAGTGAATAAAAGCACACAGAGAATTTAAAGAATATATGCTGGGTCAGAACAGGGGTCCATCTATCTCATCCAGCTGCAGCATCTGGAGGGAGAGTCCATGACAAACGGGTTTACATTGTGATATTTTCCCAGTTTCTAGAAATCAGAGATTAGGGACTTGCTGAGCAGAGTTGTAGTCTAACAGTCACAAATCTCACTCCATATAGCCACCTGATTTTATTTTGAAACTTTTCAGATGTTAAACCTCCACGGCATCCTATGGCACTTCCATAATTTTATGTGTGATATGTGTAAAATTATTTATTTTTATTGGGTTTAGGTGTGCTGTTAAAGCTTTCTGATGGATGATCCTAGTTCTTGTATTGGGAAAAGTGGAATTGTTCCCTTTTCCTCTTCTCCATATCATTCAGGATTTTTATACATCTTAGGTGTGTCCTGTTTGGACCTTTTTCCAGTG
Source organism: Chiroxiphia lanceolata (assembly GCF_009829145.1). NCBI lineage: Eukaryota > Metazoa > Chordata > Aves > Passeriformes > Pipridae > Chiroxiphia > Chiroxiphia lanceolata. Next base: position 45,617,408 of record NC_045641.1, on the reverse strand, counting down.
TTAGAAGTCTTCGTATATTAAGCTCCATTTTGCATAGATGCCTCTGCTCATTTTTGCTACCTTTCTTTCTGCTCATTTTTACTACTTCTTCTTGAGTTTTCCAATTTGTCTACATCCTTTATGAGACAGAGGCTGAGACACAAGCCAGCCCTGTCTCTAAGCTGTGACAGCGTTATTAAAATAATACTGTTTTCTCTTAGTCTACTCTAATGTTGTTTACCTTTTTGACAATGAAAGGTTATCAAGCAGATGTCTTTGGAGAACAATCCAAAGTTGTCCCTTATCTCCAAAACAAAACCAGCTAAATTTGGATGTGACCAAAGCATGCTTAGGGCTGCATTCCCACAGTGTATTACTTCACATTTATCAAGGATTAATTTTATCTTCCATTTTATCACCCGTTCAGCACGATGCAAACTTCTGAAATCCTCCAGTCTGCTTTGGTTTCGATTGTCCTGACTACTTCCAAAACATCAGCAAAGTTTCCCCTCTCACTGTTCTTCAACTTTTCTAGGTGATTTGTGGCCATTCCCAGCCAGATCCCCCTGGGATTCCCTGAGTAACTGCTCCAGGAAGAATAGCAACCATTTATTCCTGCCTGCCGCTCCATCTCCTTTGAGCAGTTATTAATGCACAGCAATCTCCCCCTGACGTTAGGTTTCTGTAAGATTGTTTAGGAAGGGATATTTTAGAAAGGTTTAGGAATCCAAAGGTAATTTTTTTTCTCAAGTTGCCCTTGTCTACAAGGGCAATGATCCTTTCAAAGAACTGTACAGGATTTGTGAGGCATAATTTCTTTATTTATGAACCCTGTCCACTATCTCCAGTAAGCTGTATATATTCATGTCTACTAATTCTGCTCATTATTATAACTTCCATCAGTCTGCCTCAGCAGGAAGTCGAATTTACCATTCTCTGGTTTCCTGGCTCCCCTCTGGAGATTATTTTAAAAATTGAGGCCGCATTTGCCACCTTCCATTACTCTGGAACCTGGGCCAATGTAAGCGATAAGTTACACACTACTGTGAAAAGTTCAGCAATTTTATATTTGAATTCCCTTAGATCCCTCAAGTGATTGTTACCTGCTCCTGGCAATGTGTTGCTACTCACTTTATTGATTTGCTCTAAAGCCTCTCTACTGACAGTTCAATTTGACATAACCCTCAGCCTCACCCCTGAATAAAAACCTGTTGTGCAAACTTCCTTAAGACTCTCTGTGCTGAATCGTTACACAAAGAATCCTTCTTTTTCTTTTCTTTTTCTTTTCTTTTTCTTTTTCTTTCTTTTTTTTTTCTTTTCTTTTCTTTTTCTTTTTCTTTTCTTTTCTTTTTTTTTTCTTTTCTTTTTCTTTTTCTTTTCTTTTTTCTTCTTTCTCTTTTCTTTTTCTTTTTCTTTTCTTTTTCTTTTCTTTTTCTTTTTTTTTCTTTTCCTTTTTCTTTTTCTTTTTCTTTTCTTTTCTTTTTTCTTTTCTTTTCTTTTCTCTTTCTTCTTTTTTCTTTTCTTTTCTTTTCTTTCTTTTTCTTTTTCTTTTCTTTTTCTTTTTCTTTCTTTTTCTTTTTCTTTTCTTTTCTTTTTCTTTCTTTTTTTCTTTTTTTCTTTTCTTTTCTTTTTCTTTTTTCTCCTTTCTTTTTCTTTTCCTTAACAAGCTTCTCTGATTTTATTTACCACCCTCTTAAAGTGCTGTGATAACATAATTGACTTTTAATATTTTGTCTGTCTCAAGCATTAAACTTTGGTAGCTTAGACTTACAGGGTGTCTTTTTTTGATTCTGTATCTGTACAATGCTTTTTTTCCTATACATATTATCTATTCCTATACATTTAGGTCAATTTGGGGACTTTTCTTTTCACTTTTCTTGAGGAAAACACAGTCATTTATGATGTCTACAACTTTTGTCTCTGTATGATGCCCTCAATGACATTCCCCCATTGTCATGGAGATAAACGATGACTGAAATTTTCCATGATCTGTTTCTGATCCTGGAAGCTGTGGTCACCACTGTGCTCCAGTGATGTGGACTCTTGCCCCAGTATTAGCCTATAACCCACAATTTCAAGCCACAGTGATACCCTAGGACTTGTTGATGTGGATGACTTAATCATTATTTGACTGCCAAAGCTTTCTTTAACACAGATACTGTTTCCCCAACAGACAACTATGCTTTCTGTTATAATTTTCACCTTTGTGTTACACTAATTTTCTTCCTTCCTCCTAGTTCACACACGATCTCCTCTAACAATATTTTCATTTAGACTCCAGTATTTCTGTTCATGTGACTCATGACTCTTTTTTTGACCATTACGTTTTGCCTATAGGCACTGTACATTCTTGCTTATTCTGATTCTATGCTGTATTTGATTGCAGCTCTATTTGTTCTTCAATATTGCTCAGTGGTTTTACTGACTTCTTTCTCATATTCTTTTTCCAGAAAAGAGAGATTTCATCTCTTCCCCAATGGAAGATGAATCATCCTAAATTGTATGTGATCATTGATTTATCATCCTCCTTTCACTCTTACACATCTATAACCTTTAAAGCAAAGTTTCTGAAACTTCTTTTCACTTGCAAAACAAAGAATTACATTGGGCTGATACCAATGAGACTCTACTTACAAACTGGTCTGTTCAAATAAAGGTAGAAATTGTGTTCTGTGATAAAGTATCCTTGTTATTTTCTGATTTATTTGATTGCTAACACTAATTTAGTAACAATTCAAATGTTCTCCATGACCACTATAGGACCTAATTTAGTAAAATCTGAACTGCTTATATAAGGCAACACAGTTAACAACAATAGCAGAGCTGAACATTGGAAATGCATGCAACTCTTAGAAATTTAGGAAGGACCAACAGAAGTACATCATAGTGGCACAAGCTAATGTAAATTATACGTGATACTGCTTTCATTTGGACACTACAATCCCCTGGTTTTCTTTTTTTTTAATCCCAGAGGCATGCTACCTTGTAGAACTCCTTTTATTTTAAGAGATTGCCTTGAAAGCTTCATTGACTTTATCAGAGTAGTTCCTCCTTCTGGCCTTGATCCTGTCAGCAGATTTGTTTCAGGGAAGGTGAATCTGTGCCAGCATGGAGTCCTGCTTGGCCCTGGGATCCTGGGAGAAGGTGGACTCCTTGCTGGAGTCAAAGGTCATGCTCGGGTATCAGTAAGAGTTCATCTCAGTGCTGTTAATTTTCCCAATGGGAATAATTTCTCATGTTCTTATCAGAATTCCTCAGTTCGAAATGTAAAAAATATATGTAATTGCTATTTCACTGTTATTTTTCACTTGTAGAGTTATTTATATGACAAACATTTAAAATTTCCATGTGTATATACATAAATATACCCCCCCACACATTTGTGGATGTAAAGCATACACGAACACACATATCACATGTGCTGGCCTCACGCACAGAAAACCACTAATTATACCTTGGAAAAGGAGAATAGAAAAAGAAATAAACTTTTTCCAGGAGCTTCGTACTGAGTCTGAAGAAAAGTCTCCAGATGTCAATTTACTTACAGCAGTTTATTTAATCTGTTCTGGATTTAGCTCATTTTGGCTAATCTTGCACAAATCATGTGTGTCTATATGTACATACATTTATATATATGTTTAACAAGTATATAACTATGTATATGTTCATTTATCTATGTATCTTTAAGCTGAACACTTTTCACAGACAATATGCGTTTACAATGCAAAGGTAAATGAGACCTAGCATGTATTTAGAGTGCTGGAAGAATGTTTTAAAGAAAAAAGGTATTTTTCAGGGCAATACTTTAAACACAAGTGTTGAAGCTTGTGGTGTGTGAATCTAGTTGTTGCATACATTAGGAAGAAAGAAAAATGCTCCAAAATTCTGCATGAAAACAGAACTAGT